>NC_080783.1:216934813-218134813 GCF_028018385.1 Neofelis nebulosa
GTACAAGGGAGAGGAGATGGAGAATCACAGGGTGGCGCTCTTTTAGAGAGGAGGAGACCTGGGTAAGATGAGGGGACAAGTCACCTAGAAAGTGAGAGGGCAGGATCTGAGACGAGAGAGCAGCGAAGGCCCAGGAGAGGGGCAGGGAAGGCCGGCTTGAGGGAGGGGCAGGACACAAAGCAGGAGAAGTGACAGATCAGGTCCTGGGCACACTTGCATCAGACATTCAGTAGATGCTTGTGAGTTGAATTTATTGAATTGCTAAGGGATAGAGAATAATTTAATGACAGTAACAATGAAACTTGGAAATTGTTTGAGTGGTATAGACCTAGTAGGCGTACCTAAGTACCCACAACTTACGCACAGGTATGTTGGAGCTCTCATTTAGTGCAGCGTTATCGAATGGACAGAAAATCTTTTTTTTTCTTTTTTGTTTTCAAGAGAGGGAGCAAGTGAGTGAGGAGCAGAGAGAGAGAGAGAGAGAGAGGGAGAACCCCAAGAGGGGCAGGGAGAGAGAGAAGCAGGGCTCACGTTCACCCAAAGTGGGAGTTGAAGTCACAAACGTAAGATCATGACCTGAGCCCAAGTCAGATGCTTAACGACTGAGCCACCCAGGCGCCCCCGAAAATCTTAGTGAAAACCAATGGTTTATGAAGTGGCCCTCCATGATAATGGAAATTCCGGAAGAAAAGGAGGCAGGTTTTGTGAAGGAAGATATGGGTTGACATGTGAGTGGAATCATTTGGGAGACAATTCTGATCACCATTAAAAAGTTCAAAAGGAGGGGCGCCTGAGTGGCTCAGTCGGTTGAGCGTCCGACTTCAGCTCAGATCATGATCTCACAGTCTGTGAGTTCGAGCCCCGCGTCGGGCTCTGTGCTGATGGCTCAGAGCCTGGAGCCTGCTTCCGATTCTCTGTCTCCCTCTCTCTCTGCCCCTTCCCTGCTCATGCTCTGTCTCCCTCTGTCTCAAAAATAAATAAAAACATTAAGAAAAAAAATTAAAAAATAAATAAATAAAAAGTTCAAAAGGAAACCAAATCCATCCTCTGATGCTGTCTTGCTTTTGATTTGGAGGAAAAATACTTGTGTATCAGTTGACAGAAGTCGAGCTTAGGAAATAGTTGGATGTGTCTGTGTATTTGTTAATTATAGACGCACTCTCCTTCCCCAGGGCTAAGGGGAACGCTAGGGAGAGGAGGCCAGTACTCCACAGGCAGAAGCTGGCTTTCAGCAGAAAGTCATAAGCTTCAGGATAACCTTGCTTGTTGGGGTGACTTTTCTTTCATCACAGTTATCAGCTGCAGGCCACAAAACATTTCCCTCTAAGTGACCTGTGGCAGCTATCTCTCTCCAGTAGAATTTTCAAATGCAGACCACTTGCTTACTTAAGAAGCTTTGGTTCCATGCTCTTAAATTTTGAAAAGTTAACCTAGCTTCCTCCAAAACGTGGCTGCTATTGGTTCCAGCCTTCATCACATTTCTCGAGGTTGAAATTGACTGTCAGTTTATTGGCAATCCTTCACATCGATGAGATCAGATCAGATGTGGTTTCCGACTCAGCTCGCAAACCACTACGTCGGCAGTCTCAGGCTCCTTTGCTGAGTCAAATATCTTTGTGTTCATTCACAGGAACGAGTAGCTCCCGGGTTAGTCAGAGCCCTTGGCCAAATGTTAAGGGAGCCTGGGAATGAGAACACCTGGGCTCAGGCCTTGGCGTCTCCTTGCTCTAAAGGTGGCTGTCTGGTGTGCTGAGAAAATGCATGTGCTCGAATTCCAGCCTGTCTGCGTTTAAGCCCAGCTCCCTCCATGCTAGCTGGATGATCCTGAACGAGTTCCCCGACCTGCTCCCTCCATGCTAGCTGGATGATCCTGAACGAGTTCCCCGACCCTCATGCCTCAGGACCCCCATATGAGTTAGGGCCCTCACTTCATAGAGTTAGGATCAAAGGAGGTAACAGAGGTGAAGCTAGAACGTTGGTCCGTAGTGGACACTCTGGTGCCGCCATTAACGCTTGGCTCAGTCACTTGAGTTCTCTCAACTTCTGTTTCTTTCACATTAGAAGAGTAACAGCAGCTCTTGCCTTGTAGAATCGTTAAGAGGCTACGTATTTAGTGTGCTGAGTAGAACATCAGCGACGCAGGCAGCAACCGACAAGTACTGGCTATTATTAAGTATTAGAAGACATTGATTTGTCAGTGTTGCAACCTGTCTAAATTCATTGGCGAAGGGCCCACAGGAGAGGAACATGGAAAGTGATAGACCATAAAAATGTGCCATCTTGATGGGGATGGTGAGGGATAGAAATTGTACAGATGGACCTTTTGCCTTAAGGTGCAGCCATAGGATCTGTATAAAGATTCGAAAGAAGAAAGAGGAAGAGCAAATTCCCAGAGCTAAAACCAAGCATTGAGTGTCTGTCTCAACACAAGACATGAAAGGCAGCAAGGAGGCCTTGTGCATAGAGGTTGTGATCCTGGGGTCCTCAGATGCCCGGGGGCACAGATAACATTCAGGGGTCTATGAAGCCGGACAGGGAAAATCACATCTTGTATTTTCACTAACCTCTAGCAGAAATCTAGTATTTCCCTCAATCTTGAATTTAAAAATCCTCATAAAGAAAAAAAATTTCTTTAAAAAAAAAAAAGGGGGCTCCTGGGTGGCTCAGTCGGTTGAGCATCTGACTTCGGCTCAGGTCGTGATCTCACAGTTCGTGAGTTTGAGCCCCGGGTCGGGCTCTGTGCTGATAGCTCGGAGCCTGGAGCCGGCTTCGGATTCTGCGTCCCCCCCCCCTCTCTGCCTCACCCCTGCTTGTGCTCTGTCTCTCTCTGTCTTTCAAAAATGAATAAGCATAAAAAAAATTTTTTTTGAATTTAAAAATCCTCAGAGCATAGCCAAGGGAGCGGAACCTATGATATTGCACCAGTAGAAATCAGTTATTTTCATATCACGTTATGGTTATTGCAGATACCCAAAAATACCATTTACACTCATGATTAATCTGTAATTAGGACAGGTATGTCTTAATGAAGGAATCCATCTATTACCATACATTGCAAGTTGACTTTAAATTTTTTTTTTTAACGTTTTATTTTATTTTTTGAGAGACAGAGACAGAGAGCAAGCAGGAGAGGGGCAGAGAGAGAGGGAGAATCCGAAGCCGGCTCCAGGCTCTTGAGCTGTCAGCACAGAGCCCCATGCGGGGCCCGAACCCACGCACGCGAGATCATGACCTGAGCCGAAGTCGGAGGCTCCATCGACTGAGCCATCCAGACAAGTTGGCTTTTTAAATATTTGGAGGGTATATTTCAAAACAACTGGTTTCCTCTGTAGTCCTTTGTATTATATTTTACAAACTTAAGAAGAGAATTCCATGAGGGGTCCACAAGCATAGAGTCCACAGGATTGAAGGGTACTGAGCACAGAACGGTTAAGAGTCCTTGTTAAGAGCAAGGGCTCCAGAGCCAGCCAGCCAGCCAGGTCTGAACCCTTTCTCTGCTCCTTCCCAGCCAGGTGACATTGGGCAGCCTACCCGGGTTCTCCATGCTCCGGTTCTGTCATCTGTAAAGTAGGGACAGAGGCTGTTGGAAGGTATGATTGGCATGATCTATGTAAACGCATACAATAGAGCCTTGCAGGAGTAAGCCCGCAGCAAATGTTAGCGACCAGCACGAAAGCATCTTATGTGAGCCCCACGGAAGGGAAACTGTAAAACTTAGGCTGGGGTTTACCCACCAGCATGATCTCACAAGGGAGAGGGAGGAAAACGTTAGGTCATGAAGAGGTAGGCAGACTATGAGACTGGAGTTAACAAACTCGTTTGTTCATTTACCCATTCGTTCATTCATTCATTCGGCAAAGGTTTCTTGAATGCCTGCTTCGTGCCTCTCAATATTGTCACTGACGTTTGCGGGGCCTAGAGCAGGTGTAGAAATGGCACTCGCACACCGTGTCATATGTAAGAGTGACAAATCAAGTGGAAGACGTGTTAAATGTGTTCTGTTTTTCTACTCCAACAGAGAAGTCTTCAAAAGAACAGAATAAAAATATTATTGTTTTTATGTGACCAAGTTGGGAAAATATCAGTGATGACTGAATTTAATTATTGCAGATGCCTGAATGTACTCTGATGGTCTGGAAATGTTTAAATGGGTGGTGAAGACACATAACTCGTAAATTACTATCTGTTTGCTCCAATTTCTTTCTCTTGCCTTCATTTCACTTGTTGAGAATGTCACATAATCCGTGCTTTGCTGACAGTACTGACTTGGAGGAGTAAAAGAATAAAATATAATTGTACTCGAAGAATACAGACTTTATATGCGTGTAATGTAAATTGTAAATGTGAATATGCAGAATTTTTCAATTCAAATTATTTTTTGTTTTCGAAAAGTTATTCTACTAAAAGCTTTAAAGTTATTAAAATAAAAATTATAATTGATACATGTCAAATATCTAAAATTATTTAAATATATCTGAGACTTTTTATTTTTGAAATGTAATTAAATTCCATTAAATATTTTTCACAGAAATTTAAACCTCTGCAATTCTGAGGTTCAATGTCCTTCTTGTTGATTTTAGTAAGGAACCAATATTAAAATTCTTTTCTTAAAAATGTTTATTTATTTATTTAAGTAAGCTCTGTGCCCCACATGGGGGCTCTGACTTCGGCTCATTTCACAATCTCACGGTTCGTAGGTTTGAGCCCCGTGTCGGGCTCTGTGCCGACAGCTCGGAGCCTGGAGCCTGCTTCGGATGCTGTGTCTCCCTCTTTCTCTGTCCCTCCCCTGCTCGCGCTGTCTCTCTCTCTCTCTCAAAAATAAATCAAACATAAAAAAAATAATATGAATTAATGTTGCAAAGGCTTCCTCAGACTTCGTGTGCGACTGTTACAAATCCTGTGCTGATTCACAAGGACTTTCAGAACTACAGGAACATAAATAGGACCAAGAAGATGGACACTTGGGACTTCTGGAAACTACACTGGCCACAATATTCATGCAAAATAATAGATTATGTGGGAATCGGTTACGTGCCAGGTATTCGAGACGGATTTGGCTTTGCTGGTCGCAGCACACTGGGGCTCGCTGTGTCTGCGCTCTGAGGCTAGTCACCCAGCACAGGGATGCTGTCACCATGTGATTCCAGGCCCTAGACCGAGAGCGGTGGGGAAGCGGTTATCTCGATGAGCTCAGAGAGTGTGTGCACATCAGGTGAAGTACAGAATCTGCCTATGACGTTTTTTATCAAAGAAGAATGTGGTGACACGAACGGCGGACAATTCCTTAAACACCGGAATCAAGCTGTGCGGAGCCTTCAGTGGATTAATTCTGAAAATGGTGGATTTTGTGTAACATGAGCTGGTCAAGCTAGCCTTGAGAATCTTTTCTCTAGGTAAAGACTTTTGTGTCACTAGCGTTGCTTGAAACAGGGAGCTAACTGCTGTGCTGGGAAATGACAGACGTCACTTTCAGAGGAGGCGATGTGTCTGCCCACAGACTATCCAGAACGTAGCTCCGTGAGCAGCACTTAGTTAAATGAAAATATAGTCCAGTTAAATGTCATGCTGCAGCATTAAACCCAGACATTGGGTTAACAGAGCACCACATGTAAATGAGGAGGTCACCTGGTTAGATCGTGACTTTGAAAGTGTTAGGTGATCAGCAGTGTCATTTTTATGCGGTATGAAACTCCCACGGGGCGAACTCTGATGAAGTCGCTGCAGGGGATCCCACAATGACCACAGGTAAAGTGGCTTTTGGAGGACTCTCAGACTCTGGGAATAAATTCTGTAGACAGCCCGTGCATTTTCCTTCTCTTTTGCCACTTGCCCTGGTTGCTTTACAGATGATCGGCATGGGAAACTGGGGGAGGGAAATTTTAAAGTCATAAGTCACATAATAACAGCTCCTTTCTTCTTGAGAACTATGTGCCAGGCACTGAGCTAGGTACTTCATGTTCAATGTCTCATTTAGTCCTCACTAGATAAGGATGAAGTACAGCGTTATTGTATCTGTAAGACGTGATTGGAAAAATTGACTCACGGAGGTTAAGAAATTTGCCCAAGGTCGTATGACCATCAATTGCAGAGCCTCGATTCAATCCAAGCCAGTCTGATGGCAAAGCTTGGGCTCTTAAGCAGCTGCCATACTCTACTGGTCCCATTATGTAGAGGACAGTGTGTGTGTGTGGGGGGGGGGGTACATAATAAAATTGGACTAAGGGTAGCAAATGAAAACCACAATGAAATGCCACCTACCAGGATGACTATAACAAAAAAATTTTAACTAAAAATAGGGGCGCCTGGGTGGCTTAGTCGGTTAAGCGTCTGACTTTGGCTCAGGTCATGATCTCATAGTTTGTGGGTGTGAGCCCCACGTCGGGTTCTGTGCTGACAGCTTGGGGCCTGGAGCCTGCTTCGGATTCTGTGTCTCCCCCTCTCCCTGCCCCTCCCCTGCTTGCACTCTGTCTCTGTCTCTCTCAAAGAATAAATAAACATTAAAAATTTTTTTAATGTTTATTAATTTTTGACAGAGCATGAGTGGGGGAGGGGCAGAGAGAGAGGGAGACACAGAATCCGAAGCAGGCTCCAGGCCCCGAGCTGTCAGCACAGAGCCCGACGCGAGGCTAGAACTCACGGACCGCGAGATCGTGACCTGAGCCGAAGTCGGATGCTCAACTGACTGGGCCACCCAGGCGCCCCTAAGAAAATTTTTTTACGCTTAAAAAAACAAACGGAGGGCACATGGGTGGCTCAGTCGGTTGAGCATCCGACTCTTGATTTCAGCTCAGGTCATGATTCCAGGGTGGTGGGATTGAGCCCTGCGTCAGGCTCCGCACTGAATTTAAGATTCTCTCTCTCTCTCCCTCTGCCCTCCCCGCTTCCCCCACCCCTCGAGCATGTTCTCACTCTCTCTCTCTCTAAAATAAAAAATTTAAAAAAATTAACGGAAAAATAACAAGTGCTAGCAAGGCTGTGGAGAAATCGGAATCCTGCGCACTGCTGGTGGGGGATATATAATGGTGCAGCTGCCGGAGAAAAGAGTCTGGCAATTCCTCAAAAAGTGAAACAGAATTACCATACAATGCAGCAATTTCACGCCTAGGTATGCACCCGGGAACTGAAAACCTACCCGGACAAAAACGTGTAGGCAAATATTCATGGCAACATTATTCATAGTAGTCAAAAGTGGAACAATTCAAATGTCCATCGACTGATGAATGGCTAGACGACATGCGGACCTCGGTACGGCGGAATATTATGCAGCTGTAAAAAAGAATGAAGTTCTGATTCACGCAAGGACGTGAGTAAACGTGCTAAGCGAGAGAAGCCTGATGCAAAAGACAAGACACTGTATGATTCTGTGAACAGGGAGCATCTAGAACCGACAGATTCACAGAGACAGAAAACAGATTGGCGGTTACCAGGGTACGCTGGGGAGTGACTGACTGCTCATGTGTATCTTTTTGGAGGGATGAAAATGTTCTGGATTTATATGCTGATGATAGTTGCAAAATCTAGTGAATGTACTAAAATGCACTGAGATATACACTTTAGTGAAATTTGGGGCACCTGCATGGCTCGGTCGGTTGAGTGGCCAACTCTTGGTTTTGGCTCAGGTCATGATCTCACGCTCATGAGACAAGCACCGTGACGGGCTCTGCGCTGACAGCATGGAGCCTGCTTGGGATTCTCTCTCCCTCTCTCTCTGCCCCTCCCCTGCTTGTACTGTCTCTCTCTCAAAATAAATAAAAACTAATAGTAAAGCAAAATAGTGAAATTTATGTTATTTGAGGTATATCTTAATTTCCTTTTTAATTTTTATTTATTTTTGAGAGAAAGAGACAGAAACAGAGTGTGAGCGGCGGAGGGGCAGAGAGAGAGAGACACACAGAATCTGAAGCACGCTCCAGGCTCCGAGCTGTCAGCGCAGAGCCTGATGTGGGGCTCGAACTCACGAACTGTGAGATCATGATCTGAGCGGAAGGCGGATACTTAACCAGCTGAGCTCCCCCAGGCGCCCCGTTAATTTTTTTAAACGGAGACTTCAGATCAGGTCTCAAGAGGTCCTTGAATATTGGGCCATCTGGACCATGGGATCCAGGTTTTCTTTCCACTTTGTTTTGTTTTGTGGACAACAGGGAGCCACTGAAAGTTTCTAAGGAGCACGGTGGCATGATGGGAGTCGTGGAAACATGCAAAGTGCTTAGTACATAGCAAGTGTTTACTAAGCATTAGCTCCCTCCTCCCCCTCTTCATACCCCATCTCTCCTGGGGGGAGACACCAAGCCCCCATGTCTCCTGGGGGGAAATAGTTCTTTTCTGTTTGGATCCTAACAGAAAACCATCTGTTTTCGTTGAAACCACTCTTGCTCTACAGTTCCCTTGGTTGTCTTCCTGAGGGCCCCTAGCCTCTCGATACTGGACAGGTTCTTCTTAGTATCTCTGGAACACCCTCCTCCTCTTCCTCCTGCCTGACCACCTCCTCCACCTCTCCTTCCCCTGCTCTCCCCTTCCTCTTCTTCCGTTTGGAAAACAAAAACTGAAATAATGGTTTTCTGAAAAACCCTCGTAGCTCTCAACTTTACCCAAAGTCATCCGCCATATAAGTTCTATGCTATTTCTCCCTCCTCCTTCCCGCATCTCACCCACACAGCAAGGAGCGCAGTAGAAAGGGATCAGGTTGACCTGGGTTCTAATCCTGGCTCCCCGTCCTGCTGACGGTCTGGCTAGACTCATAGGCTCAATGTTCTCACTTGCATAGTGCCGTTCTAATAATGATGATGATATCAACTCCTGGGGGTCTTCTGAGGACCGTATTCATTAAAGGGCTTATGCGATGCCTGGTACATCAGCGCACTCAATGAGTTATAGCTATAGAATCATCATGATTATACAGGTAAGAGGTAGGGTATGGCGAAAGTGCTGGTATTTATCTAAGAGGTGGGCCTCATCCCTAACACCTCAAAGATGTTCGGGACCCATTAAAGGTTTTGACATGGAAGATTCTTTTAAAAAAAATGACAAAACCCTTTTCCCAAAGTCATCAGAGAGATGTCCTAACAGTAGAGAGCTGCTTCCAAGAAACGGCTTGAAGTGCCATTATCAAGTGGGGACGGGGGCTCTAGGGGATTTTGGGGTCAGCAAATATCAAGTGAGCAACCTCACAGAGTTGTGGCGGGGATTTCCCACAAGGCCCCGCCCCCGGCTGAGTCACCAAACTCTTGGGTTTGACCTGGCAGCTCTCCTCAAGAGTCAGAACCTCGCAGCTCTGAAAGATCAAGGAGTGGAAAGTTCTTCACCAGCCCTGAGATCTCAAGGTTTGTCTGTTTGGGGCAGTCGGGGGAATGGAGTCGGGGTGGGGATAGAGGCTTTATTCTATTTCTCCAGGTCTAGACTTTTTTCCTTCCAACTTCTAATAACTGTTGATCCATAGCCTATTACATAAGGACCAAGAACCTGGCCTCAGGAGATTTCATTCTTCTGAGCTTTGTTACTATATGAGCTTCAGACCTCAAAATGGGCAAATACATGTCTATTAAGAAAATATAATCAGCTGAGCAGAGAGGTGCTTCAACATTTTAGCGATTCGGTGTTGAGATTTTCACGTATTGTTCTGACAAGGGGGGGAGAGTAATAATGAGATGCCTTCCCACTGAGCTGAACTGTCAGATATGACTGCAGATTGTCAACTGACAGATTGTCATTTTAAGAACTCTGTCTCAGAGGCAGCAAGCAGCTGGCATTGTTGAAATCTGGACGTCAGTGCTAAGTGTCTATGAAAGTCCCCAAAAGTTCTTGCTATTGCTATTTCTGCATTTTGGCAAAATATGTTGGAAAGTGTGCTCTTAGACTTTGGCCAGCCTGCACAAAGCTGTGTGTGTAGTCAGGCCTGTCTGATCGTAGACACGTCTATGAATTCGCCACCTTTTCCATAATATTCCATCAGTGATTGTTTCGGAAAAACCCCAAGTTACGGTCTTATGGAATTGCAATGGTAATGGTCCAAATGTAGGTAATTCTAAAAAGGAGAAACCATCTCATTCTTGAAATGTTTTACCTTTTGCAGAGTGGTATTTGCGAAACCAGCTACTTTGACTAAAATCCTTCTGCAATCTGCCTTGCTTGTATCCCATCTATGCAAGATTTCATCATGGGCAGTGGCTATTACAACATATTGGCTACCATGTTGTTGGTCATGAATTTTGAGAGGACGAGACCAATGCAGGATTCTTGTAGCAAATGCCCAGCAGGTAAGAACCAAATTAGCATGTGTGTTTGATCTATCCTGTTGAACACCGTGGTTCGGTTAGTCTAGTAGTCAGGGCTAATGAGCTCTGTTTCAATGATGTTGTATTAATTCATTTACAAATATTTCTTGGATGCTACATTTTAGCTGGGTGGACATACCAGCCATGTCACTTATTCTCTTGTGCCCCAGCTTTGTCCTCTGGGGATAACAAAAGATCCTATCTCCCAGCTTTGCTGGGAAGATCATATGACAGGTTGTGAACAGTGCGTGGCACATGGCAAGACCTTGGTAAGTGTCAGCCTTATCTGTAAGGATCTGTGTTCAGCAGGGGGCACAGCAGGGCATAAGCCATGGCAGGAGGCTTCACAGAGCAGGGAAGAGCAGACCCACGAACGTTGTTAGTATACTGATCCCCTGAATCGGTTGTATTGGTCTCCTGGGTCCATCGAGAGATATCATTGTTTTTTGTTCAGCAGAGGAAGGAAACTGCTCTTTCTGTTGGTTTCTTTGTTGCGATATCCACACTTCGTTTAGTTGTAGCTCTGTGGCTATGCTAAGGGCAATATTGCAGTTCTAGAAAGTCCACCAAAAGAAAGTGTATGGCTGCACCAGCCAGAGACGAGAATCATTGTTTCGTATTCTCGTTTTCCTGTCAATGTCACGATACTTCGGGTGATGCCTGTCCGTTGTCCAACACGTACAGCCATTACCTACCTTCCTAGGTACTTTCTGTGAGAAAAACAAGGATCACATCTGCATTGCTTGCCCTTCAAATAGTTTCTCCAGCACCAGTGGACAGAGGGCCTGTGACATATGCAGGCAGTGTGAAGGTAAGATTCAAAAGATGTATTGTTGGGGCGTCTGGGTGGCTCAGTCGGTTGAGAGTCCGACTTCGGCTCGGGTCATGATCTCGCGGTCTGTGAGTTCGAGCCCCGCGTCGGGCTCTGTGCTGATGGCTCAGAGCCTGGAGCCTGCTTGGGATTCTGTGCCTCCCTCTCTCTCTCTGCCCCTCCCCCACTCGTGCTCTGTCTCTGTCTCAGAAATAAACACTAAAAAAAAAAAAAAAAAAAAGATGTATTGTTTACCCGGACCTGTGTTGGGAGGACAGGTTCTTATTTCCTAGTGTATTGATTTCGATGGAAAGTGTTACGTGTTAAATAGGCTGGTTCCTTTGTCAAAAGGCAAGTCCAGTAAAATAATTCACTGTAAAAGCAGTAATTTGTGGATTGAGCTTTTAAATATTAGAGGAAACACATGTCTGACAAGAGAGAAGCTTTTAATTGGGAAGATGTAAAAATGTCTTCTGTAGAGATTTAAAAAGAAACTTTATACTTGAAGGTCATTAGGAACATTGTAAATAGAGTGAGCATGTGCTTTTTTTTGTTTTTGGTTTTGTTTTGTTTTTTTGCCTTGTTTTGCTTTGTTTTTGTTTTGTTTTTTTTTGTTTTGTTTTGTTTTTTGGGTTTGTTTGTTTTTGAGCATGGTTTTTTGTTTGTTTTTTTTAAAATCACAGAACATAAATTTTCTTCCTGGGTTCAGAGGTCAAGTGTAATGTAACACTGGGAAACTTTGTAGGTGTTTTCAGGACCAAGAAAACGTGTTCCCCCACCAGCAATGCAGAGTGTGAGTGCATCTCAGGATTCCACTGCTTGGGGGAAAGATGTACCATGTGTGAGCAGGATTGTAAACAAGGTCAAGAATTAACCAAAGAAGGTAAGTTCACTCTTCCTCAATCTAGTGCAAATCTGTTCTCCAGATGTATGCCATTGATTTAGGTCTTGGTCCTTTGAATATAAAGTAGAACATAGATTAGTAGAACCTTAAAGTAACACACAATGAACCACTGAGTCAAGTCTATGATGTTTACAAAATTATTTTGCAATCAATGGAAAAAACTTGAAATTTCAACATTTGTTATTCACCAGGATTATGTATTTTCATACATTCTCTGCATATATATAAAATCCTCTCTGTACAATTAGAATGAAAATTTTAATCATCTTGGGGGTTCGTTTCCAGGAGCATTGTTGAACAATCTGTGTAGATTGTACTAAGTTAATGCCTTTATTATTATGTAATTATGTTCATCTCAGAGAGAGCTATAAAATCATGAAAATATTCCCTTTCTTATTGTTGCTTTAATTTTTATGGAAGGTTGTAAAGACTGCTGCTTTGGGACATTTAATGATCAGAAACATGGGACCTGTCGACCCTGGACAAAGTATGTATAATTTCCTTTTGCTTTCAAAATAAAAAATCTGGGTTAACCTTTTTTTTTTTTTTTTTTTTGTTTTTTTGTTTATTCATTTTTGAGAGAGACAGAGCCAGAGTGTGAGCGGGGGAGGGACAGAGAGAGAGAGAGAGGCACACACACAGAATCCGAAGCAGGCTCCAGGCTCTGAGCCATCAGCACAGAGCCCGACGCGGGTCTCGAACTCAAGTACCGCAAGATCATGACCTGAGCCGAAGTCGGCCGCTCAATCGACTGAGCCACCCAGGCGCCCCTCTGGGTTAACCTTTTTAAAGAAAAAGAACGTTTTCACTGAAGCTTTTAAAAAATCTATCCAGTATACAGGGACGCCTGACTAGCTCAGTTGGTGGAGCGCGTGACTCCCGATCTCAGTGTTGTGAGTTCAAGCCTTTACGTGGCCTTGGAGCCTACTTAAAAAATCTATCAAGTATAGGTATAGAAGGACATATGAATAGACAGCATGGGAGCAGTATGAGATAATAGTGATTTGATGCACAAAGTGGGCATTTTCTCCAGAAGCAACGCCCAGAGCATTTAGCTCAGATTTGCTGGAACTTTGTTACTATCAGCCCCTCAGCCCCAGCTGTTCTGTTCTGTTGCCTTCCAATATCTTTGCTGCCTCTTACTTTCCTCATCGATCAGCCCATCTTCAAGTACAATGCCAGCACTGAGAATTGTACAGGAAGGGTAAAGTGTATTTCCTACCCCCAAAAACATAACATCTACCTGGACAGACACGACCATCACAGAAGTAAGACAGCCAACAGCATACATGAGAATATGCTTGTTGCCTTGTGTGATCAGGACCAGAGCTACTCAAATTGTGGTCCGTGGATGGGTGCTGACCTACAGACAGTTGGTTGTCTGTCCGTGGCAAGAACACTGCACACATTAAGAATAAGCGTGTAGAGGGGCACCTGGGTGTCTCAGTCGGTTGACCGTCCGACTTCGGCTCAGGTCATGATCTCGTGCTCCGTGAGTTCAAGCCCCGCGTCGGGCTCTGTGCTGACAGCTCAGAGCCTGGAGCCTGCTTCGGATTCTGTGTCTCCCTCTCTCTCTGGCCCTCCCCCCGTTCATGCTGGGGCACCTGGGTGGCTCAGTTGGTTAAGCGGCCGACTTCAGCTCAGGTCATGATCTCGCGGTCCTTGGGTCCAAGCCCCATGTGAGGCTCTGTGCTGACAGCTCGGAGCCTGGAACATACTTCAGATTCTGTGTCTCCCTCTCCCTCTGACCCTCCCCCACTCATGCTCTGTCTCTCTCAAAAATAAAGATTAAAAAACTAAAAACAGTAAATAAATAAAAGGAAATGGAGGGTGAGAGACTAACCAGCCCCAATAGTGAACCAAGCTGTCATGGGACAAGGCTCCGCAGCCTGGGAAGAAAGAAGAATCCAGTTAGGTGGGTAGAATAAGATCAACTATGGAGAGCCGTAAAAGCTGGAGGAAGGAAGCCAGCCAGCCAAATGGGCATTTTCCACACTATCTTTATGAACCCAGACCCACACAGCTTCGTCACTAGGCTGTTTTACTGGATGGGAAATGTGAGTATTTTTAAGGAGAATGATCTGTACCTAAATTAATTCTCTGAACTCTTTTCATTGGACCGTCTAAGCTGTTCGTTGGATGGCAAGTCTGTACTTGTGAACGGGACGAAGGAACGTGATGTGCTATGCGGACCAGCTTCGTCCGACTTCTTTCCACGTACAACCTCTGCCACCATACCCGCCCCTGCAAGAGATCCAGGTAGCTGACTCCTTGCTATTAAATCGGAGGGAATGTATTATGGCTCTTCCGATCGGAATCGAAGTCGCCCCAGTGCCATGATGTCTCACATCTCTGCCTGCAACAGGCACCTCCTCCGTGCCTCCCTTCTTGTATCCTGGCATCTAGAAGCCCACCGGTTTTCTTCAAGTGTTTGTCATGCAGTTTGACACACACCTTAGTAAGCAGAGCAAGGTGAGACTTGACCCAGACAAACACCTCACCTTTGATAATGCGAAATAAAGGCGGCTATGGAGTCCCATATTTTCTATATTCTAGAGAAGCCAAAGCACTTAATGTGTGTGGGCCTCTAGGAAAATTACTTAGGTTTTTAAAAAGAGGTCTCTTATACGCAGGCAAGTTGATCAGGTTAGCTGGTTCGAGATGTCCAAGGTACCACTTCTTTGCGAATGGGGGTTTACCAATGTAACCTATACCTATGTAGATATGAGCATATTTGCAAAACTGTGTATCTGCATGCATTTTGCATTTTTCCTTTTGCTCTTTTTTGAAGGTCCTACCTCCCAGATCCTCGTCGTCTTCCTTGCGCTGATGTCAGCTGCCGTGCTGTTCCTGGTGTTCTTTCTGGCACTCCGTTTCTCTATTGTTAAACACAGCAGAAAGAAACTCCTGTATTTATTCAAACGACGTAAGACCAACACAATTGTATTTGTTATGAGCTCTTTTGAGGCAAGAGTGTTTATAGCAGAAAGGAAAAGTTTCTTTTTGGGGGGTTAGTACAGCACAATGGTTTCGAGCAGGGGCAATTTGGCAATTTGGCAACGTCTGGAGACAGTTTGGGTGGTCACAACCTTGAGGGGGTGGAGGGCAGCTGGTGAAAGGAGTCAGGGAGGCTGCTAAAATCCCACAATGCATGGGAAAACAGAGTTATCCCCCCTCAGCTCTTACCAAAACCTCTGATTTAAAGAATTATCCTTCCCACCTTCAGCCCCGGTTACAATGGAGTTCTTTATAAAAATGCTTCGGGAGAGTAGTGATGGGCAATTGGTGAGATGCGATGAACTGTAATCCACTTTTTAAGGTTTTAGGTCGTTTACACAAACTTTCTGTTTTGAAATAACTATAGGTGTACGGGACGTGGTAAAGACAGTACAGAAAAGTCTCGCGTGCCATTCATGGGGTTGCATCGTCCATAACCGTAGCACAATATCCGAACCGGGCAGTTGACATTGGCGTGTCATGGGTGCACAGCTGTCTGTCACCTGATCACACGCGTGGACTGGCATAAACTCTGGCACAATCAATACAGAACTGTCCCCTCCCCGCGAGGATCCCCATCCTGCAGGTCCCCTGTGGTCACATCCGCTTCCTCCCCCCGCCCCAACTCCTGGCAGTCACGAGTCTATTTCCTACACCCGACACTCTAAGAAGGTGATATAGATAGAAGCATGCAATATAATAAATGGATTATAAGCGTGTGACCTTTTAAGAATGGATTTTTTTCACTCAGGTCGATGTCCCTGAGATCCCGGTATAATGTGCTTCCACAGTGGCCTTTTTCTTGTTTTTCCTTTACCATCGACCAGCATTCCGTGGCATCATCGAACCTCGGTTTGTTTGACCATTCACCTACTGAGACACATTTTGGTCTTTCCAGTTTCTCACTATTGCATGTAAAGTCTTTGTGAGTAATCGCGCACGAGTTTCACGTGGACTTACATTTTCGTATCTCTGGCATAAATGCCCGGGAGGGCAATTTCTGGGTCATATGGTAGGTGTATGTTTGTTGTTTGAAGAAACTGCTCAACTATTTTCCGGAGGAGTCGTGCCCTTCGACATTGCACCAGCGGTGTGAGTGATCACATCTCCTCATCCTTCCCAGCATTTCGTGCAGCCACGGTGTCTTACGCGGCTTTTCGAAGAGGCCTGCGGTGGTGGATTACTTTGGTCTTCAGTTGCCTTGCCCCAGGGAGCGAACAAACATCTTTTCATGTACTGACTTTCCATCTGTGCGTTTTCCTCAGTGAAATGTTCCTTCATGCCTTTGGTCTGCTTTCCGATTGGACTTTTGTTTGCCTGTCTTACTGTTGACATTTGAGAGTTCTTCATATCTTCTAGATGAGTCCTTCGTCAGGCGTGTGGTTTCATTGTTTGGCCCCACTCTGCAGCGCGCCTTTTCTTCCTCTTCCCAGGGTCTTCTGCAGAGAAAAAGGTTTTACTTTACTTTTATTTTTTTAAAGATTTTATTTTTAAGTCATCGCGACACCCAACGTGGGACCCCAACTCACAACCCTGAGGTCAAGAGTTGCGTGCTCCACCGACCGAGCCAGCCAGGTGCCCCTAGAGAGAAAGCTTTTAATTTCGATACATCCAACTTGCCAGGTTTTTTTTGTTTTGTTTTGTTTTGTTTTGTTTTGTTTTAATTTATGGAGTCATGTCTGAGAACTCTTCAAGTTCTGGATCGCAAAGATTTTTATTTTCTCCTGTGTCATCTTCTACATGTTTTACATTGAAATCCATGGTTTAATTTTAGCTAAGTGCTATATCAGGTGTGAAAGGTTTACATCAAGACTTTTTTCAGTGTTACTTATTCACTTATTTAGCTACTTACTTTGCCTGGGGATGTCCACTTGCTCCAGTAGCATTTGCTAAAAGCATCCATCCTTCTTCACTGAATTGCTTTTGTGACTTGGTCAAAAACTCAGTTGGCCGTACTTGTGTGGGTGCTATTTCTGGTTTCTGTCTTTCGTTCCACTGATCTGTGTGTTTATTCCCTGCCCATACCACACAGTCTTGATTCCAGCAGGTGTAAAACAAGGTTTGAGTTTAGGCAGAGGGTCGGTGGATTCTTGCCACTTTAGTCTCCTTTTTATTTTTTATTTTTTATTTTTTTTAAATTTTTTAACGTTTATTCATTTTTGAGAGACAGAGCATGAGTGGAGAAGAGAGAGGGAGACACAGAACCCGAAGCAGGCTCCAGGCTCCGAGCCGTCAGCCCAGAGCCCGACGCGGGGCTCGAACCCACGGACCGCGAGATCGTGACCTGAGCCGAAGTCGGCCGCTCAACCGACTGAGCCACCCAGGCGCCCCTTTAGTCTCCTTTTTAAAAATTGTTTCGGCCGTCCTAGTTCCTTCTCATTGCCATATAAATTTTAGGACAATCTTATCTGTATCTACAAAAAAGTCAGCTGGGATTCTGAAAGCAGTTGTGTTCAGCCCATATATTAATTTGGTGAGAACTGATGTCTTTGCTAGGTAAAGTGTTCCAGTGCAACAAAATGTGTCTCTCCAATTTATGTATATTTTCTTTTATTTTTTATCAGCATTGTGTGGTTTTCAGCACAGAAGTCCTGTACATATTTGGATAACTTTAGGCCTTAGCATTTAAAGTTTCTGAACAATTGCAAGTGGTCTTGTATCTTAAATTTCGGTTTCCACCTCTTCATTGCTACTATTATCGGAATACAGTTGATTTTTGTAACTTGATCTAATATTCTGATTTTGTTGAACTCACTTATTTGTCATGGGAGGATTTTGTGAATTCCCGGGGATTTTACATGGACCATAATGTCATCTGCAAATAGAGACAGTTTTATTTTTTCCTTTCCAAACTGTATGTCTTTTTTTTTTTCTTGACTTACTGTGCTGACTAGAACCTGTGTTTTTTTTTTCAATTTTTTATTTTTTTAATTTTTTAAAAAATTTTTTTTTTCAACATTTTTTATTTATTTTTGGGACAGAGAGAGACAGAGCATGAATGGGGGAGGGGCAGAGAGAGAGAGAGACACAGAATCGGAAACAGTCTCCAGGCTCCGAGCCATCAGCCCAGAGCCTGACGTGGGGCTCGAACTCACGGACCGCGAGATCGTGACCTGGCTGAAGTCGGACGCTTAACCGACTGCGCCACCTGGGCGCCCCTTTTTTCAATTTTTTAAATATTTACTTAGTTGAGAGAGAGAGAGAGAGAGAGAGAGAGAGAGCAGGGGGGGGGCAGAGAGGGAGGGAGACACAGAATCTGAAACAGGCTCCAGGCTCTGAGCTGTCAGCACAGAGCCTGACGCGGGGCTCGAACTCATGAGCCGTAAGATCGTGACCTGAGCCAAAGTCAGATGCTCAACCGACTGAGCTACCCAGGAGCCCCATGTGCTGGCTAGAACTTCTGGTGTCAAATTCTCTTAGTTTTTCAGCCAAGAGTGTCTTGATTTCCCCTTCATTCCTGAAAGATACTTTTGCCGGCTATCGAATTTGGGCTCGCAGGAGTTGTCGCCGGCCCTTCAGGTCACATGGGGCTGGAAGACATTCCCCACAGCAGGTGGAGCTGTGGTTCAGCTCCTTGCCTGGGCCTGGGCAAACCAGGCTCTCGGGTGGCCAAACCCCCTTGCTCGAGGATCTGAATCAGGCAGATGTGCACCCTGTCAGCTTCCCTGTTCAGGGTGAGCCCTCAACTTGGCTTTGCAGAAGAACAAAGCTACTGGTCATGTTTGCTACTCGGGCTTCTCAAGTACGTACTCCGTAGGCCAGGATCTGTGTGCTGGTGGCCGTAAGCACCTCCCGCTTCTCCGCTGCCGTCAGATTCCCAGTGGTTGGACCCTGAAGCTTCCTCTGCCATCCCAGTGGCATGAGATCAGAACAGGGGCTCCCGCAAAGTGGCCCTAGTGCTGGGAGAGGCTGGTGGTCCCCTGGGGGTTCTCTTTTCTTTGGCACTGGAGGGGCCGGAGGCTCAGGGAGAACCTCTCTGTGTGGTGCTGTGCTGGCCTGATGGAGGGGCATTGAGGTCAACAGCGGCTGCTTCTCTCACTCTTCTAATACAGTCTGTCTTGACCTCTGTACTGTCGAGGTGGGGCATGCTTCGGCCTCACCCCTGCGTCCTAGGGTTCTGCCAGTGGTGTCTTGCCCTTGAATAGTCTTTTTTTTTTTTTAATTTTTTTTAACATTTATTTATTTTTGAGACAGGGAGAGACAGAGCGTGAACAAGGGAGGGTCAGAGAGAGGGAGACACAGAATCTGAAACAGGCTGCAGGTTCTGAGCTGTCAGCACAGAGCCCGACGCGGGGCTGGAACTCACGGACCGCGAGATCATGCCCCGAGCCGAAGTCGGTCGCTTAACCGACTGAGCCACCCAGGCGCCCCAACCCTTGAATAGTCTTTAGTCATTCTTCTTGTGAAGGGGAAGCAAAGTCAGGAGCACATGCGGTTGCCGTCTGGGTGAGGTCACTCCCTTCGGTGATTTTTTACAGTAAGAAGCATGTGATATCGAGGCAGGCACTTTTGCTTCGTCACGCTACTCAAAAAAAAACTCAGTTTAAGATGCCGAGCTGCTCTCGGTAACACAAATTACTTCACACCAATGCGTCAAAGGAAACCTGGGAGCGAATGCGCAAATCAGTTCTTTCATTGCAGAGATGGAAGTGGTGGGAGTATCTAATATCTTGGTGCCATAAGCATTTTCTTCAAAAGAAAGTGTCTAGGGTGTAATCGAAGCACCTCAAGACTCAAATAAGCACCGCTGAATTGAAACTATGCTTACGTTCGGGATATGACTAATTTTATGCTCCAGTGATTCACGCTCCAGTTTTTAAGCCCTTGCAACAAATAAAGACAATCATTTTTCAGGGCCAATAAGAGTAACTGGCAAAAAGAAATTGCAAACAATCCTGAGAAAAAGCTCTTCCGTGCGTGCTATCGCTTTTCTTGTCGATGAACTTGTTCAAATCAAAGTTGAGCGTGGTTGCTCTAAGATGTCCTGTGACTGTGATTTATGGAACCGGGCTGTTAAATGGTTACGGCCAACAACAAAAGATGACTCACTTTTAAATTACTTTTCAGCGTTTATGAGACGAGTACAAACCGCCCAAGAGGAAGATGCCTGTAGTTGCCGATTTCCAGAAGAAGAAGAAGGAGAGTGTGTTCACACTGTTCTGTGAAGCACAGAAATCCACAGCGCCGCTGGGAGTGTCTTGAGAAGAATCAGCACAGAAACATGAGTGATCCCTCTATCGTAGCTTTCTAAATCGAAAAAGACCATCCTAGATAAGACTCAGGATTACCCCCCAAGTTTTCTCAGAATGCTAACAGGTTGGCCTTTAAAAAATGTATCCCTTTTAAGTGGATGTGTGGGACCGGGGCATTTTCTAGATAATGTTTAATAGCCTTGAGATGCTTTCTTTTCTTTTCTTTTCTTTTCTTTTCTTTCTTTCTTTTCTTTTCTTTTTTTTTTTTTTTTTGAATTCTAAAGAGACGTATACTTCAAATGAAATCATGTGGGCCAATGGTCCAGCTAAAATGATAATCAAATTTAATTCCGTTTTGTGTGTGTGTGTGTATGTGTGTGTGTGTGTGTGTGTGTGTGTGCGCTAATAGGACAAAAAGCCATAAGATCCAGGAAATACCCCCAACCAAATCTTCCTTTGGTTCAGACATTCGACACAATGAGCTCTACTAATGTGAGGAGGGAAATTATGACAGGGCCCAAATTTGAGGTCAAGGGCAAAATATCTCAGACCTTCAGGAAGAGTTTTGGAAAGAGTTCGGATGTCTTTGCACATCTTGTGGTCCCCTCCACCCTTGTGTCTTCTGCTTTGTGACTCTCCTCTCTGAGACAGCGTTTATGTTTTGTTGTTGTTGTTGTTTAATGGTTTTTTTTTTAATTTACTAGTGAAGTGTAATTGACAAGCAATGTTATATTAGTTTCCGGTGTAGAACATAGTGGCTCAATTCTGTACATTACTCAAGCTCACCACAATTATAAGTGTAGTCCCCATCTGTCACCATAGGGTGTCATTACAGTGTCATTGACTATACTCCCTGTGCTATACTCGTCATCCCTGTGCCTTATTTATTTTACAACTGGAAGTTTGTGTCTCTTGAGCCCCTTCATCTGTTTTGCCCATTAAAAAGAATTGGCTTATGTGTTTTTAATTCTTGAAACCACTAAACATAATATTTGATATACTAATCGAGGAAACGGGTAGGAATGAACAATTCTAGAATGAACACCCGTGAGCCCGTAGCCCAAACAGGGTCCGAGAGCAGAAGTTGCCAGACCCCGAAGGACCAAATCTGAGGCTTTGTATGGCTTCTGAGCTAAAAGTGATTTTTACATGTTTAAATTGTGAAAAACAAATCAAAATAAGACTAATATCTCATGACATGTATGTATGTATGTATGTATGTATGTAAAATTAAAATTTCGGAGTTCATAAATAAAATTTTATGGGAACACTCAGCCACACTCAGGTGGCTTTTGCATTACAACAGCAGAGTTGAGTAGTTGTGCAAGAGACTGTATGGCCCACAGAGCCTAAAATATGTAACATCTGACCCTTTATAGGGTCAGGGTCAAGGTCAGAGCATCCTCTCCGTGTTGCTTTTCCTCCCTCATCTTCTGCCTACCTCTCCACCTCACCCCCAGGCATCGTCTCTCAGGAACATCAATTCGATCGATTCCCTTGCTTTAAAAAAAATCATCGCTCACATATTTATGTACTCCAAAACTATGTTATTTAGTTTTGCTTGTTTTTTAGCCTTATGACAATGGTATTACACTGTATGTGACTTGGTTTAATCACTCAAAATTTTATTTATAAGATTCATTCATATAATTGTGTGTAACTAGAATGCATTCATTTTAACGATTGTATAATTTTGCAAATATACAATGATTTATCAATGCGTTCTGAATCAAAAGACATTTGAGTCG
The DNA here is from genome assembly GCF_028018385.1 of Neofelis nebulosa. Lineage (NCBI taxonomy): Eukaryota > Metazoa > Chordata > Mammalia > Carnivora > Felidae > Neofelis > Neofelis nebulosa. The sequence continues at coordinate 216,956,737 of NC_080783.1, forward strand.
TTTGTAGTTGTTTTTTTTTTTTTTGCAATTATAGGCAATGTTGGTATGAATTTTTTTTTAACATTTATTTATTTTTGAGACAGAGAGAGACAGAGCATGTACGGGGGAGGGTCAGAGAGTAAGGGAGACACAGAATCTGAAACAGGCTCCAGGCTCTGAGCTGTTGGCACAGAGCCCGATGCGGGGCTCGAATTCACGCACAACGAGATCATGACCTGAGCTGAAGTCGGACGCTCAACCGACTGAGCCACCCAAGCGCTCCGGTATGAATGTTTTTTTTCATGTGTGTCTTGTGGAAGAGTGTCTCTAGGGAAACTTCCTCCGAGTGAAATTTCTGGACCTTTGGGCGTATGAATGTTCAACTTTATGAACTAAGTTATGCAGAAATAACAAATGTCCCTCCCTGCCCACCCTCCCCCCCCCCCCCCCCCCCACAATCTTCATGGACTTGGACAAAACAACAGGTGCATTTCTTGCTATCATTACATGGCCACGGCAGGCTGAGAGTGGCTCCGTCCCACGTGATTACACTCGGATTTAGGGGGAGGGGGAGCTTCTACTTGGAACACTGGCCGTCCCAGGGCAAAGGCATACGTGCCACTTTGCTCAGAGCCGGTTGGTTAGAGTCTAACCTTTAGAGCGAGTCATGTGGTGAGGCTGGCATCAAACAGGGCAGAGAGCGTAATCTTTGCGCAGGGAGGGCCAGAAAATATGGCCAAACAATATAACTCTGCTACTGTGCTCAACGCTTCTCAGAGCAGTAGTTCTAACTCATGGTCTTGTCAGCCTCACCAAATCCCATCATTGCTACTGTCTGGGATTGGCAGACTCTCGATTTTGCCCATCTAGTGGGTTTTAGAGGGCGGTTTCACTGTGGTCTTATTTTGTATTTCCTGAATTACTGATGAGCATCTCATCCCGTGTTTTTGTATCACTGGTGTTTCTTTTTGTGACACGCTTGCTCATGTTGTTTGCTCGTTTTTAAACACTTGGTTGTCTTTTTCTTATTGGTTCGTCATTCTTTATATATTCGCGATAATAATCTTTGGTCGCCTGTACGTATCATGAATATCTGCTTTGTTTGTAATTTTTTTCTCTTTTTCATTATGGCCTTCTCTGTCTTTCCAGTAATCGGCAAAAAAGTTCTGACTCTGGTTAAGTTTACAACTTGTTTCTTATATCGTCAACACATTTTTGTTTCTTGATGAAAGAAACCCTTCGACGCCTCAGTCTCATAAAGATACTTCCACACCTTTTATTCTGAAAGTTTGAAGTGTAATCTCTCAAGAACTGATTATTGTGTGTGCTGGGAGGTGATGGTCCAATTTTGAGCTCTGTATGCCGATAACCGCCAGACCTGGTGTCATTTATTCCACGGTCCATCATTTCCCCATGGATCTACACTACTGCCTCTGTCCTTCTCCAAGTTCTCCATATCCGTGGGTGTGTTCCTGAGCTCTCTGTTCTGTTCCACTGGTCAACGAGTCTGTCCCTGTGCCAGTACCACACTGTCTTGGTTACAGTAGATTTATAAAAACTCTTGATCCTCGGTAATACGAGTATTTAATTCAATGTCCCACAGAGTTTTACAAAGTTTCTCCAGAAGCTTTGCTCGTACATCTTTTATTAGATTTATTTCTAGGCACCTTCTTATTTTATAATTTGATGTGTTTGCTTCTTGTTTTATAATTTTGTTTTATTTATTTTTCTATTAAGTTTATTTATTTTGGGAGAGTGAGAGAGCAAGAGCAGGGGAGGGGCAGAGGGAGAGGGAGAGAGAGAGAATCCCAAGCAGGCTCCACACTGTCGGCACAGAGCCTGACGCGGGGCTTGAACCCACGGACCGTGAGATCATGACCTGAGCCGAAGTCGGACACTTAACCGACCGAGCCACCCAGGCGCCCCCATAATTATATTTTTATTTGTTATTATTTTTAAATAGTCTCCACCCCAACACGGGGCTCAAACTCACCACCTGGAGATCAAGAGTTGCGTGCTTTAGCGACGGAGCCGGCCAGGTGGCCCTTGTGTTTGCTTTTTAGATGATTGTGTTTATTGTGGGAGCATAAAGATATAATTGATTTGATTCTATTAGTTTATAGCCAGCCTCCTTGCTAAACCTTCTCTTTTTTTAATGTTTATTTATTTATTTTGAGAGAGAGACCTCGAGCAGGAGAAGAGCAGGGAGAGAGAGAGAGACGGGGGGGGGCGGGGGGGGAGAGAGAGAGTCCACTCTGAGCGTGGAGCCTGACACAAGGCTCAGTCTCACGACTGAGATCATGACCTGAGCTGAAATCAAGAGTTGGGTGCTCAACCCACTGAAGCACCCAGGTGCCCCTTAAACCTTTACTTCCGGTAGTACGTATGTAGATTTTGGGGGGTTTTCTGCACAGATAATTGTGTTATTTACTATAATAATAGTTTCTTCCTTTCCAGTCCTTTGTCTTTTATGTCTTTTCTGATTGACTTAGTGCTGGTTCTACAGTACAAAGTAATAGTCTTTTCCATCTTTTTCAGGGGATTTTTTGATAAATGTAATCAGTCAGGTTAAGTTCCCTTCTGCTCCTCGTTTGTGCAGACATTAAGTTTTTAATTTTAAATCATGAATGCATGTCAAATCTTACCAAGTGACTTTTCTTGGGGGAGAAAAAATAATTTGATTGCCGATGACTCAGCCAGAGGTTCTATCATCTTTGATTTGGATCTGAACTTCAGCCACATTCCAAGAAAATTACTGTCTGAAGGATATTGAATGTCATAATAGGTATTCCTGTTTTCCTCTCTTCTTTAAAGGATGTATTTTTAAAAGTACTTTGGTGGATGATAAAATTATATGCGTTCAGAAAAAAATGTATTATTTAAAATTTTTTTAATGCTTATTTATTTTTGAGAAAGAGAGAGAGCGTGAACGGGGGAGGAGCAGAGAGAGAGGGAGACACGGAATCTGAAGCGGGCTCCAGGCTCTGAGCTGGCAGCACAGAGCACAAGGGGCTCAAACTTAAGGAGCCGTGAGATCATGACCTGAGCTGAAGTCGGACGCTTAGCCAACTGAGCCACCCAGGTGGCCCCATCAAAAATGTGTTATTTTAATTTAAGTAGATGGAGTACCTTTATGTGCCTTTGAGTCTTGTGGATAACAAAGGCCACTTCAGGAACAAGGCTCGGGAATAAATTCTGATGCGGCTTCCTTTCTCTGCTTCCGACACCCGAGGTTTAATTTTCCCTTGGCCATTATCCTCAAAGGGATTGGTAGTGGCCTACCATCATGGGTCACCCTCACTAACTCAACTAAATTCATGTGTCCCATTATGCCTCGCTGACAGAGGCTGTGTTTATGACACCGATTGTATGATATTTTAACATAGTAGATTTTGGTAAAATGTGTAAAATTCAAAAATGAAAACCACGGCAACTTGCAGAATGAGTCATTTTTTCCCTAAGTGGCGGTTAACAGAGGAAGGAAATCAAAACAGAATAATAGGATCCCCTTTACGAGCTAATCTAGGACTCCAAGAGTTCAGTTTAATAGAAATGAGTGTACATTTTTGCAAAAATAGATGAGCATATTTAGGGAGGAACAAGTCGGAAACGGTTTTCTAAATACTTAAAAACAAGCTTAGGTTACTTCTGAACAAATTTTTATTTTTTTTTCCTCTGGTGGAAGGTGTCATTCTGATGGAAACTTTTGATATGAGGGGCATACAACTGCTAAAGTGAGTGTCTTCCTTCTGTGGAGAGCAGACATTTCCATCTGTGGGTGGGATGTACGAGTGGGCGTCAGCTCTGGTGCGTTATACGCGGTCTGTGGGGTGGGGGTGGAGTGGTGGGAATATTGGTCACTATTGATGTTTTTAAAAAAGGGATTCTAGGGGCGCCTGGGTGGCGCAGTCGGTTAAGCGTCCGACTTCAGCCAGGTCACGATCTCGCGGTCCGTGAGTTCGAGCCCCGCGTCAGGCTCTGGGCTGACGGCTCGGAGCCTGGAGCCTGTTTCCGATTCTGTGTCTCCCTCTCTCTCTGCCCCTCCCCCGTTCATGCTCTGTCTCTCTGTCCCAAAAATAAATAAAAAACGTTGGAAAAAAAAATTTAAAAAAAAAAAAAAAAAAAAAAAGGGATTCTATAATAAAACACAAAGTTACCATTTTCACAGAAAAAAAAAAAGAATATCTAAGGAAAACACTTATCTTGTATCTTATTTTCTTTTAAAGCTTATCTTTTAAAAAGTTCACATTACTCTTGCAACAATGAATTGTAAAGGCTAATAATGAAATAACATGTCATTCTTTGGGAACCATGGAGGCAGACTTCAGTGCCAAGGTATGTGAAGGATTTAGAGTTTGGGATTTCTTGCTCCCAGCGACTGACATTTTAGTCACATGAAAACGAATGCTTTTTATACCAGTATTGATTCTGATAGCTGTCTCTAGAATTGTCATTGAAGCCTGTCAAATATGTCCTTTACAAATTCGGGTGAGTGGGGAAGGGGCAGAGAGAGAGGGAGACACAGAATCCAGGCTCCAGGCTCCAGGCTCCAGGTTCCAGGATGTCGGCACAGAGCCCAACGCAGGGCTCGCACTCGGGTACTGCAAGTTCATGACCGGAGCCGACATTGGATGCTTAACTGACTGAGCCACCCAGCCTCCCCGTGAACAGGCTGATTCTGATGAACCTATCGAAGGGACTGACTCTGAAATATAAACGACCCGTTCGCTGAACTAGCATCCTTCCAGTGCCCTGCACCTGGGGCCATGTGAGGGCACCGAGACAAAGGACCCACTGCCCGCCTGAGGGCTTTGAGTCCAGGGGACTGACCAGTACAACCCGAGAAGGACGCAATGTCACCAGGACCTGCTCTGTGCCAGGAATACCACTGTGCAAGTAGTTGGAAGGAGTGCTGCCTGCCTGGTACTCCCAGCCTGGTAGGGAGACAGCTGTCGTGGGGGAGGGGGGGACTCTGTGCCAGTGGGAAGCCCACTTGAGAAGGGGTGGAGGGAGGGCTTCCTGGAGAAGGAGGAGGAGCCATCTACTTCCATTGTGTTTCCCAGAAGGAGCAAAGACCCCCAGGCAAATGGGAGGGAGGGCTGGGGCTGGGGACCAAAGGCAGATGAAGGAAGCTATAGGGCCAGCAGGGACCAGAAACCCAAATTTCATAGGCTACGTGAAGAAACTTGGATTTTATTTATTTTTTTAATGTTTATTTATTATTGAAAGACAGAGTCAGAGCGTGAGCAGGGGAGGGGCAGAGGGACAGGGAGACAGAATCCGAAGCAGGCGCCAGTCTGAACTGTCAGCACAGAGCCTGATGTGGGGCTCGAACTCACAAACCATGAGATCATGACCTGAGCTGAAGTCAGACACTTAACTGACTGAGCCACCCAGGTGCCCCAAGAAGCTTGGATTTTAAACTGTGGATAATGATTGCAGAGCCAGATTAGGTATCTGAGCAGATACGCACTTAGGAAAGATCTCCCTGATTACAGTAAGGAAGATGGATTAATGAGAGTCAAGACTCAAAGCCCTCAGGTGGCCAGTGGGTCCTTTATCTCCAAGCCAGATGAGGGGGCTCCTACAGGAGTCGGGGTGCCTGTCGGGGTGGGGCACGAGGCCTGGTTTCTGGCCAGGGCAGCTGTGGGGAATGATGCACAGGCAGAGCCGAGGCCCTGCACGAGGAGATGAGGGAGGAAGGAGCTGGTCCAGTGTCAGCACGGGCCCTGGGGGTGCCCCGCGGAGGACCACGTTGGTGGTGGGAGAGAGGGACAGGGAAAAGTGGCCTTGCAGAGAACCAGGGCAGGGTGCCCAGAACCGGCGGATGAAAACAGAGTCAGGAGGGCCAAAGTCACCAAGAGGCCAGGAGGTGACAACAGAACATACCTTAGGTTTGGCAACAAAGCAGTCACCTTACTGGAAGGCCTTTCAGGGGTGTGGTGACCCTAAAAGTCAAGCCGTGGGATGCAGGAAGGCATGGGGAGTGACAGCAATTGTACCCACACTTTTCAAGAGTCAGACGGTGGAAGAAAGGAGATGGTGTGAGACGTGGGGGTTGCCTGCGGGTCAGGCGTCACATAAACACAGATGCCCTCTTAAATCTGAAGTTCAGATAAATGATATTAATTTCTCAGTATAAATGTGCCCCAGACAAGGTTTGGGACATGCTTTTACTAAAAATTATCTGTTGCTTATCTGAAATTCAAATTTACCTGGGAATCCTGTATTTTTTTATTTGCTGAGTTTGGCAAACCTAGTGGAGTGGGGAGTACCGTCGATTCTTGAACAATGTGGGGGGGGTTAGGGGCACCCTTCCCTCCACCCCCATGGCAAAAATCTGCCTGTAACTTTTGAGTCCCCCCCAAAACTTAACTACTAACAGCCTACTGTTGTCCAGAAGCCTTAAGAATAACAGAAACAGTTGATTAACACATATTGTGTATGTGACATGTACAATAAAGTAAGGCAAAGAAAGAAAATGTTAAGAAAATTATAAGAAACAACACATGTACAGTACTTTATTGTATTTATTGGGGAAGAAATCTGCCTGTAAGTGGAACTGTGTGGTTCTTTTTTTATGTTTTATTTACTTTTGAGAGAGAGCAAGTATGAATGGGGGAGGTGCAGAGAGAGAGGGAGACAAAGACTCAGAAGCAGGCTCCGCACTGACAGCAGAGAGCCCAATGTAGGGCTTGAATTCAAGAACTGCAAGATCATGACCTGAGCCAAAGTCAGACCTTCAATCGACTGAGCCACCCAGGTGCCCCTGACCTGTGCAGTTCTAACCTGTGTTCTCTTTATCACTATATTGCCAGTCTAATTACAATATGTCTTGGTGTGGGTTAGCTTTTGGTGATTCTGACAGGAGTTCTCTGTGCCTCTTGGATCTGGATGTCTGTTTCCTTCCCCAGATTAGGACAGTTTTCAGCTATTATTTCTTCAAGTAAATTTTCTGCCCCCTATTCCCTCTCTTCTTCTGGGACTCCTATGAAACAAATGTTATTATGTTTGATGGAGTCACCAAGTTCCCTTAAGTCTATTCTCGTGATCCATAATTCTTCTTTCTCTCTTTTGTTAAGCTCCATTATTTTCCATTATTCTGCCTTCTATGTCACTAATTCATTCCTCTGCTTCTTCCAACCTGCTGTTCATTGCATCCAATCTGTTTCCAATCTCTTGTATTGCACTCTTCAGTGCTGATTGATTCTTTTTTTTTTTTGTCTTTTATCTCTGTAGTACGTGTCTCGCTGATGTCTTCTTTTCTCATGCTCAGTGAGTATCCTTATGATTGTTATTTTAAATTCTCCATTAGGCATGTTACTTATATCTGTTCCACTTAGATCTCTGGCCGCAACTTTATCTTGTTCTTTCATTTGGGATGAATTCCTCTGTCTTGGCATTTTGTCTGAGTCTCTGCTTTCTTCTCTGTGTTAGAAAAGCAAGTTATGTTTCTTGCTCCTGAAAGTAATGGTTTTTTGAAGGGGAGATCATGTAGTGTCCAGGACCTCGTGCCTCATGGAGTGTCTCAGGTGTGTGCTGCGTGCACTCTGCTGTTGTGTCATGGCTGCTCTATTCTTCAGGCTGTCCTTGCTGTGGGCAGTGTTTGCTCCCTGGCCTGAATGTAGTGAGTGTTAACCACATGTGCTCTGGTCTGCTTGTAAAATGAGACCTGACACCACCTCCACCAGAACTGAGGCCCTGTAGAATTCTCTGGTCAGAAGATATGGTGTGGGCCTGGGTTTGTGCTGGTCTTCCAGGGGCGCAGCCCACTGTGCTGGGACTGAGGCAGGCCTGACTTAGAAGGGGTGTCCTGCCAGAGCACAGGGGGTGGGGTCTGGTATAAGCAAGTTAGGCAGCCAATGTGAGTGCTATGGGGCTTCCCGCAGGTAGCTCTGTGTTTATGCTGAGGGGCAGGGGAGGGAAATGGTGCCAGACAGCCCCTTTGTTCCCCAGAGAGGTGTCTCCATGAACACTACCTCTCAGGGATACACTCTGAGAAGAGCAAATAATCTTTCCCACTGTGTGTCCCAAGCATTTTTCAGATTGCTGTTTCCGTGCTTTCTGACCCTTGTTGTTGTTGTTGTGGGTTTCTTTTTTTGTTTTTGTTTTTTGTTTTCTGGTTTTTTTTTTTTGTTTTTTTTTTTTTTTTTTTGCCTGCTTTCTCTTCAGGAGCAGTGCAATGCTCTCTGGGCTCTATCCCAGTCAAGCCCTGTGGGTTGCAAGAACTCATGAGATTCAACCCCTCTCATTTTCCAGTCCAGTGGCATTGGGGAACATTCTCCTTGTGTGTTCCCCTGTGTGCTCCTTTCTCTTACCTATCTCCATGACCATGGCTCCCCCCACCCCCTGCAGCACCCGAGATCTGTTTGTCCCCCAAGCCACATGTCCACACTTTGTACCTTCTTCAATGTGGCCTCTTCTCTCCCTTTAATTGTGGAGTTTGTTCTGCCAGTCTTCAGGTCAATTTCTGGGCTATTTAGGAAGATTTTATAGTTATCTAGTTGTGTTCCTGGGATGAGGCAAACCTAGGGTCCCGCTACTCTGATGCCATCTTTCCCCCCTCTAAATTGCATTCTCTTTTAGTTGAGGAGACTCAAACAACGTGATATACAGATGTTCAAGTCATGGCAGCTGGTGCCTGGTGACCCAGAGGATGGCCCAGAACACAGGGAACAGTGATGACAGAAGACCCCAGTTTTACAGGAGGATGGAGCCAGATGAGTGAAGATGGTGGTAGGCCCCCAGTTTTGATGGAGGGGAAAAGGAGGGGTGCCTGCTAGAAGGTTCTCCGGGATCCTTTATGGGCATGGGGTGTGCAGGGGAGACTGATGGATGGGAGAATGAGACCTGCCTTATTGGAGGCTTGGATTGCTGCTAGAACCCAGGTGAGCCTTCGCTCTGCAGGGATGCAGATCCAGATACACTGGGGGCTGTGTAGGGTCAGGAGAGGCAGGGCAGACTGCCCCCAGACTGACAGAAGGTCAGAGGGACAAAGAAATTGAAGATACAGGCAAGAGAGTGGCAAAAGGACTCCATGTTCATATTTTATGCATTAATTGTGCACTTGTTATAAAGGCCATTTTAATACCTTATTCAATCCTTCTGAAGCCAGGTTAACAAAAACACAGGGTGACGATAAGGTGCAGCAGCGCCTTACAAAGCAACAAAGCAGCCTTCTCTGAGAACTGGGATGTTAGCATTTCATAAGGACAGAGTTTCAATTTGGCAAGATGAAAAAACTGATGGGGACTGATGGTGGTGGCAGCACAGTATGACTGTGCTTTGTGTACATAACCTGTACACTTAAAAATAGTTAAAATGGTAAATTTAAAAAAATGTTTATTTATTTTGTTTTTTTTTAATGTTTATTATTTTTGAGAGTGCACAAGTGGGGGAGGGGCGGAGACAGAGTTGGGGCAGGGGGGACAGAGGATCCGAAGTGGGCTCCATGCTGACAGCGGGGAGCCCAATGTGGGGCTTGAACTCACAAACCATAAGATCATGACCTGAGCCAAAGTTGGATGCTCAACTGACTGAGCCACCCAGGCGCCCCAAAAATGTTTATTTATTTTGAAAGAGAGAGGGAGAGTGAACAAGCAGGGGAGGGGCAGAGAGACAGGGGGAGAGAGAGAAAATCCCAAGCAGGCTCCTTGCTGTCATCACAGAGCCTGACATGGGGCTCAATACTATGATCCTGGGATCATGACCTGAACTGAAATCAAGAGTCAGACGGTCAACTGACTGAAACACCCAGGTGCCCCAACTTTTATTTTTTTTTATTAGACAAATAACTTTTATGGACAATTAAGAAATACCTTTTTTTACATTTAAAAAATGATAAACCCACCATTTGCTCATGTGGCTTTGTAAGAGAGGAAGGGTCTGTTGAAGATGATCCACATAGGATGCTGGGATGTGGATCAGGGCATCTTCCTATCAGTGTTAATGACAGAAGAAAAATTATCCTTTCATCTTTTCTGATTTTATCTAAGATAATCTATCTAAGTGTCGAAATAAAATTTTCTAGTCCTGGGGTGCCTGGGTGGCTCAGTCGATTAAGTGCCTGACTCTTGATTTTGGCTCAGGTTACGATCTCATGGTTCGTGGTTAGAGCTCCACCTCAGGCTCTGTGCTGGTGGTGTGGCACCTGCTTCGGATTCTCTCTCCCTCTCTCTTTCTCTCAAAAATAAATGGACAAACTTAAAAAAATTAAGAAATTTCCCGTCCCAATCAAAGAAAGGGAATTAAACATTTATCCTGCCTGTCCCATATACATCATATTTCAGGGCAACCAAATACCCCCGATTGGGGAGGGAAATTATGATACCAGAAAGCAACAGCAATGACACCGTTTTGCAGCCCTTAATAAAGTAATTAATTCAGACAAAGATCATCAAAGGAGGAAACCATCAGATAAAAGTGAAGACTGAAAAATAGAAGAACGGAAACATGTGTAAGTACATAGATACAGACACACCGATAGAAGGCTGGCTGGACAGATGGAGGAGACAGAACCTCTAATCCACATGGAAGAGGTTTCGTGTTCACTAAGATTTCAAAGCTGAATTCACTATGTAATCCCTAGACCCTGCCCCTCCTCCAGCATCCCTGCCCTCTTGGTTGAGGAGGCCTTAAGGCGAACACTCTTACGCAAGGACCTGGGTCCTGTCCCTCACCCTCACCATCAAGCCTATTTACAACCTCAGGCATGTCTCCAACTGCACAAATGTAACCCCATCATTGTGCTGCCCGCCCTTGATCAAGGGATTCCCAGTGTCCCCAGGGTGAAGTTCAAAACTCCCAGGTCACCATCCCAGCCAGCACCAAGCCAGTCTTGCATTGAATTGCCAGTTCTCCGCACATACCAGCTGTTTCATGACTCTGGATTCGACCGCAGGCTTTTACCCTCTGCTTAAAACACCCTATCTGCCTGACAAAATCCTGCTCGTCCTTAAACATCTGCCAAAGCAGCCTCCTTCTGTGAGTCCGACCTCCCTCCATAGACCCCTCTTTCCCTGGGCCTCCCGCTGTATGCATATTGGCCCCGTGTCCATCCATCCATCCATCCATCCGTCTTCTTGCCTGGCTGTAAAACCCTTGAGAGAGGAAGTGTGGCTTATTCATTCTCTGAATCCTCAATTCCTATGTAGTATATAGTATGTGCTTAAATGCTTCCTAAATGTATTGCTTGTCTCCTTTAAAACAGAGGCAGGGAAAGACCTGACATTTCATCTTAAGGAACACTGCAAGGGAAAAAGAGATTTATCTGCCTGATTAAACTTTTGGTGATTCCTGACAATTTCCAGCAGGAAATCGGAGGCCAATTATAACCTGATTAAGATTTTAAACAGATTTATTTTTGCGGTTGCACTCTTATTATATAACATTCTCCAAGGATCCTTTCGTGCAGTGAAGGAAGGAGCAAAGCTCACTGACCTGAGATTTTCGATTTGCCTCATATACTCCATGTATGGCCAGTTAGAGGGTACACAGGCAGTTTAGAAACCTTCCAGATTTAAACAGTATAGAGGTTCCTCAAAAAGCAAAAATAGAACTACTTTACAATCCAGTAATTGCACTACTGGGTAGTTACCCAAAGAATACAAAAACACTAATTCAAGGGGATATATGGACCCATGTTTAGAGCAGCATTATTTCTCATAGCCAAATCGGGGAAGAACCCCAAGTGTCCATTGATAGATGAATGGATAAAGAAGATGTGATAAGCACACACGTGCGTGCACACACACACACACACACACAATGGAATATTACTCAGCCATCCAAAGGAACGAAATCTTGCTATTGCAACAACACGGATGGAGCTTGAGAGTACGATGGTAAATGAAATCAGTCAGAGAAAGACAAATACCACGTGGTTTCACTCACGTGGAATTGAAGAAACAAAACAAGCAAAGATTAAAAAGAGAGGGAGAGGGTTGAGAGAGGGAGAGGGAGGGGGGAGGGGGGAGGGGAGAGGGCAGAGGGAGACTGGGGTGCCTGGGTGGCTCAGTCGGTTAAGTGTCCGACTCTGGTCCAGGTCATGATCTCTCAGTCTGTGAGTTTGAGCCCTGCATCAGGCTCTGTGCTGACAGCTTGGAGCCTGCTTTGGATTCTGTGTCTCCCTCTCTCTCTGCCTCTCCCCTGATCACACACTCTCTCTCTCTCTCTCTCTCTGTCTCAAAAATAAGAGTTAGAGAGGTAAGTCAAGAAACAGACTCTTTTTAATTTTTTTTTAAAGCTTATTTATTTTTGAGAGAGAGAGAGAACATGAGCAGGGGAGGGGCAGACATAGAATTCAAAGCAGGTTCCAGGCTCTAAGCTGTCAGTTCGAGCCTGACACAGGGCTTGAACTCATGAACTGTGCGATCATGTTCTGAGCTGAGGTCAGAGGCTCAACCGACTGAGCCACCCAGGCGCCCCTGAGCAGACTCTTAGTTCCGGAGAACACACTGATGGTCACCAGAGGGGAGGAGGGCGGGGGTGGGGAAATGGGGATGGGGATTAAGGTGGGCACTTGTGAGGAGCACCAGGTGATGCATAGAATTGGTGAGTCCCTATACTGCGCACGTGAAGCTAATATAACACTCTTAACTATACTGGAATTAAAATGAAAACTTAATTAAAAATTGAAAAAAAAAAAACAAAACCTCTTCCAGATTTTACAGATCTCTCAAACACAACATTTCCAGCATGATTTGTAGAAGTTGATTTCAGATGGCTGCTTCCCTGCCCAAGGTCTGACTCAGAGGCCACCACGTGGACAGGGCTGAACTGGCTCCAAATTCGGCTGCTCCCTGCCACCTGCGGGCTCTCTCCTTTTCTAGAAGCGTGTGCCACATGAGCTTTTCTCTTGTGCAACCTGATTTCTTGACACCGAGAACGGTCAGAGGTCTGCTTCCTTTCGTCAACTTTCAATCACTGTTTCAGCTTATTTATTTGTCACATTCCTTAAATATCATGTGTAAAATGCAAACTAAAATATCCTAAAGTCAACAATAAATAGATTCAAATATAATCCAGAAAAAAAAATTTATTCTATGATCTGAATTTTAGAAATCTCAAAACTCTAGAATTCTAACTTCGGCAGTTGTGGGGAAAAAAAAATCTTTCACCTAATCTTCGTTATGAAAAGTACATCAAATGGGTAGTAACACAAATGAAGCTCACTTTTCAAATCCCAAATTTGAGCTACTACTTACTAGTCAAGGAGAAACAAGGTAACTATTTGGAGGCGTGGCTCAGAATCTAAAAACTGGTAGCTTCTTTACTCCTTTTTCCTTTGTCTTCCTCCCTTTCCTTCCTTCCTCCTTCCCTTTCTTCTCTCCTCCCCTCCTTCCTTTCCTCCCTCTGTCCCTTCTCTCCCTCCCTTCTCTCTTCCCCTCCTTCCCCCCTTCCTCCTTCTCTTCCTTCCTCTTTCTCTTCCTCCTTCATCCCTCCTCTCCCATTGCTCTTAGCAAACCTGATACTCAAATGTAAACATAATAACACATATGTGCAGGCCTTTACTCTTGCAAAATTCGATCTTTTAGATTTCATTAGAAGTCTTTACGTCATACAATACACTGCAAAGAACAAGACGCCTCTGCCACAAGAGGGCAGTAAACACCACTCGGTGCAGGCGGCTGGCCAGGGATCAGAGAGAGAAAAGAGCTGGGTGGGAAAGGAAGCAAGAGGCTGTAAAATTTCAGCCTCTCCTTCCGTGGATGGGAAGAAGGATGGCCTAAGAAGTTTGGCAACTTGTCTGAGATCGTGGAGCTAGTTGCCAGAGTCTGTTATCCTCAAAGAATAACATGCCTCCAAATTAAAGAGAATGAAGTAAAAGGTACCTAATTAGGGATGCTGTTCCCTAGTAACCCAGTAGTCCGATGACTATGCATGACTCACCACAAGAAAGAAAATATTTGCTCATGGACAGGAAATAAGAAACTCTTTCCTGCTTTAGGGCATTTGAATTTGCTCTTCCTTCTGCCTGGAATCCTTTCCCCGACCTAACCCAGGGCTCAGCCTCATGTGCTCAATTATCTGCTGGACGAGTCCGCATGGATTCTCACAGACATCTCAAACTTGAGATATTCCAAAATGATCGACACTCCTTGCTTGGGGTTTGACGGCACTGGATTAACCTCTCCAGGTCTGTTTCCTCATTTATAAAATGAAGACAAGAACATCTGCCTTACCCACATTTCCTGAGGCTTTAGTGAGTTTATATATTCACTCAGATTGTATATATCATGCGGCACAGGACCTGATCCATAGAACACCTCGATGAATGGCAGCTTTTTTAGTAAATATCACCTTCCTCCATAAACCAGCCCTTCTCATTTCCTCTCCCACGGCAGGAAACAGATTAGTATCCTTAGATTGTCTTTTTCACCATCTGCATTTAACTAACCCATACATCTCAGTGTATATTTCCAGAATCCAGTCCCACCTTTTGGTCCCAGCTGCCACTGCCACTATCCTAATTCATGCCTTCAGTACTTTTTGCCTGGACCATTGCAGCTGCCTTCCAGCAGCCTGCCTCCCACCCAGGTTCCACACAGCAAGTAATCTATGCAGGATGGAGCTTGGCCATGTCATAAGAGACTACTGTGAACAGTAAAGTCATCTGGGTTTAGGGCTTAATTTGATGACCTTTTCCCCTCTGTTTTAATAAATCCATCTAGAAGTGATTTTTGTAAATGTTTGGGGTGAGGTAGGGATTCCACTCCATTTCTTCTGCCTGGGTAACCAACCTGTCCCCCCTTATCTGCAATGTCACTCTTGAAAACTCAAGTATCAAGGCCCCTGGGTGGCTCATTGGTTGAATGTCCGACTCTTGATATTGGCTCGGGTCATGATCCCAGGGTCATGGGATTGAGCTCCAAGTTGGGTTCTGCTGAGCATGGAGCCTGCTTGGGATTCTCCCCCCCCCCCCCCCAGCCCCCCTCTCTCTCCCTCCCTACTCAAAAAAAAAAAAATTCCAAAACTCAAGTATCTAATTACAGATGAGGTGAAAACACAGGTTTTGGGCTTTAACACTCTAAGTCCACATAAAGCCTAGAAAAAAATTCAATTCAGCGCATTTGTGATACTTCCCTTGGAAAACATTTCCATAATGAACTGAAATAGGGAAAGTGGCATTTGCTCCCCCACACCCACTCTCTTGTCTGGATGACAGAAACACAGATGCTTATTTAACTCAAGTGCTGACTTAAAAAACAACAGCAATGTTGCTTCTGAAATTTAGCATATCAAACACTGATTTGAAAAATGGAGAGAGCCTCCATGATGTAGGTTTGCCTCTTTTATTCCAGTTATAACATGAAATTCTTTAATGAACTCTTAACAATTCTTGATTAAGAAATGAAGACTGAGCAATGTGGCCTTTGTTTGGCTCTGGTTATGAAAGACTATTTTTCTAATGATAGTTACCTTTAAATTAATAATTGACAGGTTATTGATTCTAAAACAGCACCGTGTTTTTCCTCACCTTCCCTCAGCCACCGGTGTCTATCCTGTGAATTTCCTGCGTGGAACACCCAGCTCCAAGGCACTGTCACTGGGGGCAAAGGGGATGGCCTTAAGAAGAGAGTAACTGCTTCAGGCATCCGAGGTAGGGCCAGTTTTAACTGATGCCCTGAATGGTGCATTTTCTTTCTGCACAAAGCTGATGATGAAAACAGAGGTTAAATATCTGGCCATTTATAATGATATAAAACAAAGAGGAGGCCAAAAAAAAATCAATAAAAGATTAAAAACAATTTCTAGGTCTGAAGAGTGGCATATTTTCTTTCCTTCTATTTCTCAGTGATCTGAAAAACTTCTTCCTGTAAACTTTCCACATATTCTATTGACTTTGTTTCTCTTTTTTTTTTTAATGTTTACTTATTGAGAGAGAGAGGGAGAGAGAGAGAGAATGCAAGTGGGGGAAGGGCAGAGAGAGAGAGGGAGAGAGAGAATCCAAAGCAGGCTCTGGAAGCCTGATGCGGGGCTCAAACTCATGAACTGTGAGATGACGACCTGAGCCAAAGTCAGACACTTAACCGACTGAGCCACCCAGGCGCCCCTATTGACTTTCCGTTCTCTGTGATTTCCCCTCCGCCACCCCCAGTGAATGCGGCAAAGACCCCATAGCAGCGTCTAGACCTGTTACGGTAAATTCCACCGCTGGATTGCAACCTGCGTGTGCCATGGATTCAAAGGCAACGAGGTCATTGTCCCAGACAACTTCCTGGGGCTGAAAGGCACAGGGCGAGGAGCAAATCATGATAGAGAAGCCAAGGGGGAGGCTCGTCTTTCTTACCTTGTGCTGCCAGAGCAAGGGAAGGTTGGCCCTGGAGGGCTTGACCCCTGAGAGTCCGGGAGCAGGTGTCTGGATCACTGTTCGCGCTCTCCCAGGTGTGTCTCAGGACCAAGAAGGGAGGGTGCCCCTAGCCAGGTGGCTTCCAGCTACAACACACATCAGCTGAGCTCTTCTGGGCATTGGGGCCATGTTACTCATTTTCAAGAGAATGTTTCTCTTTCATCTCATTCTCTCCTGAGTCAGCTAGTGATCAAACAAGCATAATCCACGTCTTCCTTCCCTTCTCTTTCTTTTCTTTTCACAGAAGGATCTCCTTAAACCTCACGACTATCAGTCTCTTTCTCTGGTTTTGTAAAGCCTAACGCCCGTCCGGAAGGGTCCCCTGATGCCGGTCCATGTACTACTCATCTAGACTGGCTGGATTCCTTCTGCACCTCCAAGCCCTCTGAAAGGCCATCCTGCTCGTGGCTGAGAGAGCCCTGCACCCAGCACAGCACCTGGGCACACAGCAGGTGCCCCAGGACTAGTTGCTGGTACGTTCCGGAAAAGTAAACCTACAGAAGGGTCAGTGAGCTTCATTACTTACCCTACCCTAAAGAATGCGGCAGAGCGGGACATTAGTCACCAAGAGAAGAAAATTTGCATTCAAACATACACCCTTTTTGGAATGAGGATGGAATAAAAGTGAGGATATATTTTGTAGATGTGATTAAGGTTTGGAGAAAGTGATTGAGGTTTCTTCATACATTCGTTGTTGAAGGTGGAACTTGAAAACGTTTCTTTCCTGCATTTTTGTTTCTTTCAGCTCCCCAGACATTTGAATATCCTTCTAAACAATTTCAGAATTATTAAAAGGTTTTGGAAAGGTTGTCCGAACAAGGATAATTGTTAATCTGTAAGTCACATCTTCCCTTTTTGCTTTGAAACCTATTTGCTCTGCAATGCCCACAGAATTTTTTTTAAGTTGATTTATTTTTTAAGAGAGAGAGAGAAGGAGAGAGAGAGCACTCTGGAGGGAAAGAGAGAGAGGGAGGCAGAGAATTCCAAGCAGGATCCACACTGTCAGCTCAGAGCCTGATGTGGGGCTCGATCTCACGAACTGTGAGATCACGACCTGAGCCGAAATCCAGAGTTGGACGTTTAACTGAGCCACTCAGGCACCTTAGCCACAGAAATTTTTCAATTGCAAATGTTAGCTTTTTTTATTTAATTTTTTTTTACATTTATTTATTTTTGGTAGAGACAGAGCACAAGTCGGGGAGGGGCAGAGAGAGAAGGAGACACAGAATCTGAAGCAGGCTCCAGGCTCCAGGCTCCGAGCTGTCAGCACAGAGCCCAATGCGAGGCTCGAACTCACAAACCATGAGATCATCACCTGAGCCAGAGTTGGACACTTAATCGACTGAGCTATCCAGGTGTCCCAAATGTTAGCTTTTTAAAAATTAATATGCTGCAGGTCAGATCTTGTACAACAGCACACTGCCATGAAGAAGTTTAAACAGAAAGTAAAGATTCATAAATCTCAGCCACAGCCCCACTTTCTGATAAAATCAAGTTTGTAAGAACAGAAGAACTTAGACAAGCTGCTAGTGTCCAGTGAAATAGGACCTCACCTGTATTATGGCCGATTCTATTGCTTCGATGGCCACTTCTCCCACGGGGTCAGCATCCTGCTCCCACGCCCAGCTCCCCGATTTGGGGGTTCTCCCACGGACATTCTCGCCTCACAGGTAGGTAGGGCTTTGCAGGTACCATGGGCCGCCCAGGAAGGAAACAATGGGGGGCTCTGTTCACTGAACATCTCAACAGAGCAAAATCAGCTACATGGTTCCTGGACATCCATCTCTGGACTCGCACAGGAAGATTCAGCAAAATGGCACCAAACACCCAATTTTCCACGTTGGCACTCAGTGGTAGTCTCTGAATGAGTCGTTTCCCATGGGTCTGGTCGTCACCGTTCCTAGAATTGGCATTTCAGGGTCCAGCAGAGCAGCGAGTCAAGAACAAGTTTCTGAAGCCCGACTGCTCTGTCCTTCCTGGGAGAACCAGGCCCGTCCCTTCACCTCACTGTGGCCATGGCCTCACCCAGAGCGGCTCAGGGGCTGTCATGAGGATGCACGAGTTAATGTTTGTAAGGGGTTCAGGGCACAGTGAGAGCTGGGTTCAATATTCATGAACCAAACACATTATTTTAACATTCCCAAAAGGTGAAAATAAAGGGATACGAGCTACACAATTCAAATCCACTCTTGGAGAATGTTCCTGTGGTCCTGAGGAATTTCTGCATGCTCCAGTCTTTCCTTTTTTTTTTTTTTTAAATTTTTTTTTCAACGTTTTTTATTTTTATTTTTGGGACAGAGAGAGCATGAACGGGGGAGGGGCAGAGAGAGGGAGACACAGAATCGGAAACAGGCTCCAGGCTCCAAGCCATCAGCCCAGAGCCTGACGCGGGGCTCGAACTCACGGACCGGACCGCGAGATCGTGACCTGGCTGAAGTCGGACGCTTAACCGACTGCGCCACCCAGGCGCCCCTCCAGTCTTTCCTTTTTTAAAAAAACTTTTTAAAAATTAATTAATTTTTGAGAGAGAGAAAGAGACAGGGCACAGGCAGAGGAGGGGCACGGGAAGAGACACAGAATCCGAAGCAGGCTCCAGGCTCTGAGCTGTCAGCACAGAGCCCACCATGGGGCTCGAACCCACCAACCGTGAGATCATGACCTGAGCTGAAGTCAGACGCTTAACTGACGAGCCACCCAGGCACTCCACTAGTCTTTCCTTTGTTAATGGTTTCAGAGGCACCTGTGCCTTTGAACTGTATGCTGCCTGTCCCCTACCGCCCTGGCAGGATGCCCTGTCCTCCTCCCCCAGCCTTTGCCCTGAGAAATCTGAGAAGAGGTGCACCCCCAGCATGACCAGTCAATGTGGAGGGTTCAAAGACCTCCATTTGTTACGGTGGCCATGGAGTGACCAAGCAACAGTCAGTGGAGGAAAGAGTCCACGATGTGTCTCAGTAGCCGTACCCGTTTTCTCTCTACCCCTGCCTCTGACTCACTCCTATGGGCTTCAGACAAGAAATACTAATTTCCCAACTGCAGCATGGGGGTGAATAATTGTGGGGTTTTTTTCTTTCGTTCCAAGCAGCTCATGGCCTCAGACCCCTGACAAGACGTTTGTGTTCACACTCGGTGATGCTCTTGGGGTCCCTGCTATGTCACCTACAACCTGTGCTTGCAAAAGTGGTATTTCTGGAAGTGTTTAACTCTCAGCTCTCACTTTTTGGTTTCTGCTATGAGCCAGTGCTCTGTCTTCAAGGATTGCAAAACCCTGACAAAGTAGTCAAAAGAGAGAAAGAGTAATAAAGTGGCCACAGTATCGGCATTCAAATCTCATGCGTTTATCAATTTGTTCAGCCCTGAAAAAATGTGCTCAACTCATGGTGTTGGGACCTAAGGAATGTGAAGACAGGTAAGGTCTCTGCTCTGAGATTTCACAAGACAAGTTGAACACGGTGGGCTGAAAAGTGGCCCGTGAAGATGCCCACATTCTGTTCCCTAGAACTGGTGGCCACATGACTTTGCATGACAAAAGAGACTTTGCCAAGTTAACTTTGCTAAGTTAAGGATCTTGAGATGGGGAGTTATCTTGGGTTGGGGTAGCCCGATGTAATTGTGGGGTCTTTATAAGTGAAAAAAAGATGTGGGACAGCCAATGTCAGAGTGAGGAAGAGACCCGGAAACCCCATCGACATGGAGGAAGTTGACCAGGGCCCACGGAGTGCAGGTGGCCCTTGGAAACTGCAAATGGCAGGAAACAGATCCTCCCCTAGAGACTCCAGAAGGAATGTAGCCCTACTGTCACGTTGATGTTAGCCCGGGTGAGAACCATTTCAGACATCTGCCCTCCAGAGCCCTAAGATTGTAAGTCCGTGTTAAGCCACTAAGTTTGTGGTAGTTTATTACAGCAACAACAGGAAACTCATATACTGACAATTACGACAGAGTGTGACAGGTGAGCAGATGTGCACCTATTTCACAGTGAGGTAAGGGCTCGAGGAAGGCTTTTGGGAAGGTCTCTTAGACAAAGCAAAGGATGAGTGAATGTTCGCCAGGCAGAAAGCTGGCAGGGTACGTGCACGTGGAGCCACCATCGTAACCTGGTCCACGGACATATCATCCGTCACTCCAGAGGGTTCCCTGAATCCCTCTGTAGTTCACCCTCCTCCACCACCACCCCATCCCCAGGCAACCACTGACCTACTCGCTGTCACTTAGAGTAGTCTGAATTTTCTAGAATTTATATAAACAGAACAATATAATATGTATTCTTCTTCTTCTTCTTTTTTTTTTTTTTTTTTTTGCCTGCCTTCTTCCACTCAGCGCAAAGATTTGGAGCTTCATCCATGTTCCCACATCTATCAATAGTTCCTTCCTCTATCTGGCTGGACAGTACCCCATTGTATCAATATACCGCCATTTCTCTGTCCTCCTGTTAACGGACATTGGGGTGTTTCCCGGCCTTTGGTTATTACAAATAAAGCTACTGTGAACATTTGTATACAAGTCCTTCTGTGGACATATGTTTTCTTTTGAGTAAACACCTACAAACAGAATGGCTGGATCACAGGGCAGGTGTACGTGTAACTTTTTAAGGTATACATGTGTTTTTTAAGCAGCATCTACTCTTTTGACAATATGTTGTGAGTATCTTTCTCTGTCAATAATATACCTCATCATTTGAATGCTTCCAGAATCATCGTTGCAACTACATATTTGCATATTTTCTGATTATCTCCTTGGGATGTATTCTTTGAGGTGGTATTACCACATGAAACATGATCTAGTTTGGAGCCATATTCCCAGATTTTATCATGAGGACAGAAGAGCTTCTGGCCTGGTATTGGTGCTCCTCTGCCCGCATGGCCCTTGGGACAAGGGTGGACATTCAGATGTCTACTTGAAAAGAAAACCCAGTTCCAGTTGGCCGGAGTCAGGCAAGGTGGGAGAGTGAAAGGGCTAGGTATGTGAAGAAGCTGAGATCCAAAAAGATGTGGGGCAGATTTTCAGGGTGCTTCCTAAAAGAGGTGGTCTTGTGGTTGGTTTTTGTTGGTATTTTCATTGAACTCTTAAATGGTGGGGAGGTTGGGGAGATGGGCTCTATTTTTAAAGGCTGTACTGAAAGGATCATCTTACACTGAGTTGAAGTCTCTCATCCTATACATTTCACGAACTGGACCCATGGCCCCCACCATCATCCCCACCATCTAAAACCCCATTGCCCCCACCATCATTATCATAACTAACACTTGTTGAATGCCTCACCTTCCTAACACCTTTGATCCCCACGTGCAGGTGAGTGCTGTCATTATCCCCGGTCTGCCGACAAGGGAACTGAGAAGCAGAAAGAATTTGGCCAAGGTCCCACAGCTGGCCAGAGGGAGGGCGGGGTTCCCACTCCAGAAGTCTCCCCAGAGCTTCATGGGCCTAGCCCGTATCCACAGGACAACCCCCAGAATGTTAGCAGACAGCCCCTATGTCCCTCCAACCTTTTCACAGCTGCCTCGGCGAGATGGTTTCCAGACACCTAGTCACCGCCGGCACACAATTCGGTTTATCAGAAGTTAAGTGGAGGGAGCCTGGGTGGCTCAGTCGGTTACGTGTCCGACTCTTGGTTTGGGCTCAGGTCATGATCTCGAGGTTCGTGAGATGGAGACCCACATCGGGCTCTGTGCTGACGGCACAGAGCCTGCTGGGGATTCTCTCTGTCTCCTTCTCTCTCTGCCTCTCCCCTGCTCCTTCTCTCTCTCTCTCTCTCTCAAAGATAAACATTAAAAAAAACAAGTTAGGTGGAAATCTCAAACATTACATGTGGTCCGAGGAGGCAGGAGCACAGCACTTTCACCTTAGACACTGTCTTGGATGAGATGCCCAGAGGATTTTCGGCAGCCAGATCCCTGCGTTGGCTTTCTGCAGACAATGGAGACCCTGAAGCGGACACGGCACTGAAAATGAAGAAGGGATGATGAGAAGGGTGCAGACGCTTTGTGGGAAAAGCTACCCGGACCTTGTCATTGAGGGAACAGTGGCCATAAAGGAGAACAGTGACTCACAGATGATGCATCAGAGGCGTTGAGGCTGGTGTGGGGGTGAGGGCCGCCGGGCAGAGCCGGACTGTCGGATTGGGCCGAGAAGGCTGAGGCTGCTAAGTACTCTTTTAGAATTGTTGCACTTCAGGGCAAAGTGCCACGTATGTGAAAGAGTCGCGTGGCTGGGACACAGTTTTCCATTCCACAGAATGGAAAAGGGGGTCAGAGAGACAGATGTGGATCATTAACACAGATATAAAGGTTCAAGATCAACTGTAAGTAGGGTTGGACAAAGCACTGCCTGGATGCAGGAGCTGGGGGTGTTCAGTGTCTTCAGTTGATGGGGGAACCCAAGGGTTGAACCTTTGAATTCATTTTTTTTTTAAATAAGATTTTAAGTAATCTCTTCACCCAACATGGGGCTTGAACTTACAACCCCGAGATCAAGAGTCACACGCTCCACCGACTGGGCCAGCCAGGTGCCCTTGAATTCCTTTAATGCGCTCGTGTCCTAGCACGATTCCCCAGAATCTTAGCCTAC
Organism: Neofelis nebulosa; assembly: GCF_028018385.1. Classification (NCBI taxonomy): domain Eukaryota; kingdom Metazoa; phylum Chordata; class Mammalia; order Carnivora; family Felidae; genus Neofelis; species Neofelis nebulosa. The sequence goes on from NC_080783.1 coordinate 216,979,631, forward strand.
TTCTGTCGGAGTCGGGACCAGAATTCTTAACATCTTCCGCAGATGCGTTTTGGGCTTTGGAAAGAGAACCCAACTGCTCCTGTGGTAGGTCGTTTTTGCCCTCTGAGCTTAGCTGAAAGTCAATGCCATACAATATCAACCCGGCTGACTTCATTTTTAAAGAACAATCACTCATGAGTATCTCAATTCACTTCTAATCTGTTTTTACATTTTCGGTATTTTTTTTTAAATAATGGATTCATTGTTGCAGATAAAGATTTAAACTTGATCTGTGTGTGATCGCCGCCAGTATTAGAAAGAACTCGTCCTTCTGCTTCCTTGATGTCTGCCTTCGCCTGCGGATCACACAAGTGTGCCCGAGTCCGAAGGTAACGTAGGAGTTCGTCCGGATCCCAACACCCTGCTATGTGGGAGAGAGGCTCACTGAGGGGTGCTGTCTGCAGGGAGAGGCCCAAATGGAAAAGTCCAGGCACTTCATGCCATAATGGAGCCTCTTAAGAACTGGGAAAAAGAGCCAAGTGATTTACGTCATGCTGACAAAATCCTACCACATGCTACTTGGCAGTAAAGGGGACAACCTAGAGAGAAAGGCTGACAGCCTACAAGAACGGCCAAATGAGAACTTATTTTTGCCATTTTTTTCCTGACAATTAAAAAAAACCTCACAAAAGAATCAGTGTGTAATGTAATGGCTGCATGGACTTAAGAACTGAAGCTGAAGGGAGAACAGGACTGAAGGGGAAGAGAAATTCTGCTTCAGGGTTAATGCCAACACTTCATTGATTATCTGGCAACTGCTAATAGCTCTTTTGTGAGCCATCGGTTTCTTCTGCCACCTGGCAGGACCTGCTCCCCTCAGCTTGTCAGTGAGCCCCGTCTTTTAATGAGAACACGTAACTCTATTGATCGTTCCATATCTTTAGGAAAGCAAACACTACCGCTTCTCCTTCTTGGAAGGTAGAATGTTCAACAGCCGTGTTAGAACTGTGTTCAGGGTGGGACCAGCCCACCGTGGCTACAAATTGGTTTCCTTAAGTTCTCACCTACATGATAGTTATAGGTGGGTTTGGGACTCCTGGGGGTGGCGTGTGGGTTTGCTAATGGAAAGAAATTGAAAACTGTTCTGGTTAAGTAGTTTTATCTACTGGTTAAAGTTTTCTTAAGTTTTCTACTGGTTATCTACTGGTTCTTATTATCTTATCTTCTAAATTTTATTCCAGTGTAGTTAATTAACATACAGTGTTAAGTTTCAAGTGTACAATATAGTGATTCAACACTTCCATATACTACTCAGTGCCCATCATAACAGGTGCACTCAATCCCCTTTACCTATCTCACCCACCCCCTCACCCACCCACAGATGGCCCTCCAGGAACCATCAGTTTGTTCCCTATGGTTAGGAAAATAATTCTGCAATAAACATAGGGGTGCATGTATCCTTTCAAATTAGCGTTTGCATATTCTTTGGGTACATACCCAGCAGTGTGATTACAGGATCATAAGGTACTTCTAATTTTTTTTAATGTTTATTTATTTTTGAGAGAAAGAGCACGAGTGGAGACGGGCAGAAAGAAAGAGGGAGACAGAGGATCTGAAGCAGGCTCTGCGCTGATAGCAGTGAGCCTGATGTGGGGCTCGAACTCATGAACCACGAGATTATGACCTGAGCCGAAGTTGGATGCTCAACGGACTGAGCCACCCAGGCACCCCTATTTTTTTAAATTTTTTAAATTACATTTATTTATTTTTGAGAGACAGAGTGAGACAGAGCGTGAGTGGGAAAGGGGCAGAGAGAGAGGGAGACACAGAATCCAAAGCAGGCTCCAGGCTCTGAGCTGTCAGCACAGAGCCTGACATGGGGCTTGAATTCGTGAACTGTGAGATCGTGACCTGAGCTGAAGTCAGACGCTTAACTGACTGAGCCACCCAGGCGCCCCATCTATTTTTAATTTTTTGAAGAACCTCCATACTGTCTTCCACAGCGGCTGCACCAGTGTGCATCCCCATCAATTGTGTGCAAGGGTTCCTTTTGCTCCACATCCTTGCCAACACTTGTTTGTGTTTTTTATTTTAGCCATTTTGACAGGTGTGAGGTGTTATCTCATTGTGGTTTTGATTTGCATTTCCCTGATGATGAGTATAGTTTTTAATCACTTCTGAATCTAATAAAACTTGAGCCTGACAGCAATATTCATTCTGAGCCTGTTATACGTAGAACAACAACTCAGCTTTTGTGAGATTTCCTTTTTAGGGATTGTAGAAGTTATTGCAGTCATCATTTTAGATGCTTTTCTAGAGATATCCAAGAGGACAAAGAAATAAGGACCAGATAAAGAGCTGGAGAGAATCTATAGGAAAGGGAACCTCTAGGCACGCATCAGAGGGTGAGTCTGTATGGACTGAAAACTAGCCCATGTTATGGTTACTAATGTTGTGTAACAACCCCAAAATGTCATGGCATAAGACAGTCATTTTAATATGATTATGGATGGATTCTGTGGATCAAAAATTCAGACGGGGATGATTTGTCTCTGCCCCACCAAGCCTGGCCCTTTACCTAGGAGATTCCATGGCTGGAAGTTATGCTATCTGGGAGCTGGGCTCATCTGGAGGCTTCTTCACTCACAGGTCTGGCAATTGATGCTGGCAGTCAGTGGAGACCCAGCTGGGCTGTCAGCCAGAACACCTCCACATGGCCTCCCAAGTGCCCCGGGATTCCTCATAACATGGTGACTTCAGGGTGGTCAACTTCCAGCATGGTGACTCACATCTCCAAAGGTGAGTGTCCCGATGAACAATTAAGAAGCTGCATCACCTTTTAGGACCTAGCCTCAGATATCACACGGTACCATTCCTTGCATTATATTTGTTCCAAGTCACAGGGTGTAGGGGTTTTTAAAAATGCCTACAAATTCTTTGATTGTCCCTTCCAAGGGTGCAACCCAATTCTCCTCCTCTGCACTTAGTGACACACGTATCACATATATCACTATCATATGACACATGAATAGAACATGGCAGAAGTGAAGATATGTGACCTCCAAGACTAGGTAATAAGAGGCACTGCAGCTCCTTCCACACCCACCGAGCCCCATTCTTGAAGCCAGCTGCCAGGTCATGATGACCCTTTGACAGCCCTTCGGACAGCTCCACATGGTAAGGAACTGAGGTCACCTGCCAATAGCCACGTGAGCCAGCTACCTTGGACATGGCTTGTCTTGGTTTGTTTGGGCTGCTAAAACAAAAAGACCACACAGTGGGTGGCTTGAACAACAAACATTTATTTGTCAGAGTTCTGGAGGCTAGGAAGTCCAAGATCAAGGTGTTGGTGGATTTGGTGTCTGGTTTCTTCAGAGATGGCCATCTTCTTGCTGCTTCTTGCTCACCGGGCAGAAGGGCAAGAGAGGTCTCTTGATTTGTCTCTAATCCCATTCATGGGGGTTTCATCCTCATAACTTAATCACCTCCAGGCTCTACCTCCAAATACCATCACTCTGGGGATTAGATTTCAGTACATGAATTTTGGGGAGACACAAACATTCAGTCTATATAGCAGAGATCAAGGCTTCAGCTGATGACTGTAACCTGAGACCCTGAGGCAGAACTACCCACTTAGGCCATTCCCAGAATCCTGATGATCAGGGACTGAGATAATAAATGTCTGTCGTTTTAAGCTGCTAAGTGTTAGGATAACTTGCTACCCAGCCATAGATGATAAATACACAGGGCCAGGCCAGATTTGAGGGAAGGCCACATATACTCCATTTATCAATGGGAAAGTATAAAAGAATTTGTGGACATGTTTTAAAACTGTCCTAATTCTTAAGGGAACAATAAAGAATTATTTTGCTCCCCACAGACCCCATAAAAAAACTAAGTGCTCTGTGGAGGCTTTACAGCAAAGCCTGCTTTCATTATTTGTTCTTTTTTTTTTTCTTTTAGAGAGAGAGAGAGAGAGCACGGGGGAGGGGGGCACAGAGAGAGGAAGAGAGAGGCCCAAAGAGGCTCCACATTCAGTGCAGAGCCTGACACGGGGCTCAGTCCCACAACTGTGAGATAATGATCTGAGCTGAAGTCAAGAGTCAGATGCTTAACCAACTGAGCCACCCAGGTGCCCCTCATTATTTGTTCTTCTTAATGTCAAAACAGTGGCATGTGTGAAGAATCATGGGTCTCGGTCAAAGAAAAGAGAGTTCTTGATGAAACTGGCCACCATTTACTTCATTAATAATATGATCTCTTTCCCCAGAGTTTCTCTCAAGTAGCTTCACTGAACATATTGTGCTTGATCTCATCTTTGATCATGCCATTCCCATGCTGGTACCTACCTCTTCTCCAATTTCCTCTTACTAGGGAACTAACTCCTATTCAGCCTTTATGTCCTAGGCCAGGAATCCACCATACCCAAAAATACACCCAGCGAGCAAAGGCTATGAACCCACTGCTGCCTGGGACTCCTGGGAGGATTTCTCTCTTACTGTACTCGCTACCCTGCATGGTGAAGATCTGTTTGTGTGTCTGTCTTCCCCATCAGGAGCGCTGTGGGGAGTGTGTCTTATTCTGCACGTTGGTGCCAGCATCCAGCACATCCAGAGCACTGCCTGTCAGTCAACAGTGGTGATGTTGACGGTCTCCATACCTACAGGACAACAGTAAGAGCCGACACCATGCACCATGCCAAGCACATTTTCACACCATCTGTCTTAATCCTTGCAGTGAGAAGGATGACTACAATTCCCCTTTGGCAAATGAGCAGGCTGTGGCACAGAGAGATTAAGAAATTGTCCGTGTTGCCTAGTGGGTGAGTGGGACCACCCACCCATTCACAAGAGTCATCAGACCTCAGAGTCTGCACTCGTGCTGTGATTCTATAGTGAATTCTATATTCTCAATCCAAACAAAACCAACATCAGGATTCTTAGAAAGAAGTAACATTTAAATACATAATGTTTCTTAGGTTAGTTATAATGATATTTTATTAATAGGTGCCATATTATTAAGTGGGAAAGGAGATGAAAGAGAATAAGGCACAACAGAGTCAATTTTAGAGCATCTTAAATAAAAGGTGTGCACAAAAATGCTGACATAGGTAAAGGTGGGGGACATTCTTTGATTGGACTGTAAGACCTACTCATACTTAGAAACTTACAGGCTCAATGACCAGGAAAGAAACCACTGAATCCTTCAGCTATATCCCGACATTTCTTATTTTCAAACCAGTGACTCTATTTTACCTTCTAAAAAACAATTAACACAACTGGCCTGCATACAGGAAGAACTCAGGAATGACCCTCCAACCCTAAGCCACTACAAAGACTAATACGGGCCTCACGTAAACCCAGGAGTTGTATTTACTGGAAAGGGATCTCCTGTTGTAATGTAATTATATTCTAATGCAGGCAAATATTGTTTTCTAAAATGCATTTTGATGTTCACCGATTAAGTTATCCTTCTCTGTCTATGTAGGCGAGCAAGACAGGGAGGTGCAGAATGCAAAATAAACATGAGATTGACCTCACAAAGGTAAAAAGAACAACAGATGCTTTCTCCAGAGGCTTTAATGCGGGTATTATAACTATGCTCCGTGGGGTAAAGGTAAGTACACGACAGATGAATTTTTGTGCAGAGGACGTGTCTTCTTGAGCACCCCCTCCTAGGAAGCTTAATCTGGTCTACAAACTAGGCAAAAGAGGTGAGTATACGTGTGGTTTACTCATTTGTGTTCTGAATGCAAAAGCTATTATTTGAGAATCTGCACAAAATGTGACATGGAGACATCATGAAGAAAAGGGGAAGAAAAAGCAATTTCCAGCCCAACACGATTATTCAGATAGAGCCTCCACTCCCGTGACTATTAAGTCCTCCTAACAAATGACCCATCTTGAAGGGAGGAAATCAAAGTACAAATAGCGACTACTTGAGAAAATGTGAAGAGCAAACAAGGAGGTGGACTGGTAAGGAAATCAAACTTGAAAATGGAGGGGGGAGTGGTAAGTTTCTCATTGTTTTTCCTCTTTTCTTTCCTGCCTTTGACCTGAGGGCAGCCCTGGTCATAAAACTCTGCAGCTCTGTTTTTTTGGGTCAGAGAACCAGGAAAAGCAATCCTCACAAACCAGAGAGTATGGGAGAATCTGTTTTTTTCTCTCTCTCTTTTCTCTTTCCAGGCCTTGCCCTGAAAGCAACCCCAGTCTTATATCTACAAGGTGGCAGACAGCATAACAAAGTCAGAGAGAAAGTCTGGATTTCTGGCCATAGGACTGAGAAAGGAGCCCCTGGGAGCCAGAGAGTGTTCCAGGAATTACAGAGAGGAGGGAGCTGGTAAAGGAGATCCCTTAATTCTACATATGAATGGGCACAGGTCTGCAGCTTGCCCTTGGGCTGTGCATGTGCAGGAGAGACTCAGAGCCATGTAGCAGACTTTGAGAATTGAACTACAAACGTAAACAGCTGCCTGCACCCCAGGCTAATCTCTGAGTGCTACCTGCATGAAACAGACACTAAGGAACACAGCAAAGGTTTTAAAAACTTAAGTGACATTGGAACCACCATTCACAGAAGGCAAAATAGAACTTGTGGTAGGAACCTAGCCAGGTAACTGTATGCTAAACAAGTCAGTGTTCTTTAGAGGATTTCAGCAGGACACAGAGTCTCACAACAAAAGCATCAAAATCAAACACTGTTCGGCATATGAAGATCCAGGAAAATGTAAACAACTCTCAAGAGAAAAGAAATCAACAGATACAAATCCTGAGTTGACCCTGATATTGGATTTAACAAAGGCTTTAATGTATTATAACTATGCTCCGTGGGGTAAAGGTAAATACACTTCAAATGAATGGAAAGATAGAAGCTCTCAGCAGAAAAATAAAAAAACTATACAGGGGTGCCTGGGTAGCTCAGTCGGTTGAGTGTCTGACTCTTGGTTTCAGCTCAGGTCATGATCTTGCCATTTGTGAGTTTGAGCCCTGCATCGGGCTCTGTGCTGACAGAGCAGAGCCTGCTTGGGTTTCTCTCTCTCCCTCTCTCTGCCCCTTCCCTGTTTGCTATCTCTCTCTCTCTCTCTCTCTCTCTCTCTCTCAAAATAAATGAACAAACTTAAAAAAAAAGAAAAAATACACTATATAACAGAAATGGAAACTTTAGAATTGAAAACTACAATGTCTGAAAGGAAACAGAATGTGGATGACAGAGGAAGAAGTAAACTTGAAGATAAATTAAAGGAAATTATTTAACTTGAAAAACAGAAAGATAATTAAAAACAATTGAACAGAGCCTCTGGAAACATCAAACATCAAAACATCTAATATTTGTGCCATTGGAAGTCCAGAAAGAGAAGAGAAAGATATTGGTATGGAAAAATATTTGAAGAAATAACGACCAAAAACTTCACAAGTTTGGTGAAAGATATAAATTTACAGATTCAAGAGCCATCAAACAGGGTATACTTAAGGAACATTAGGCATAATAAACTGGTGAAAACCAAAGTTAAACGAAAGATCTTGACAGCAGCCAGAGAAAAGTGACACCTTGTACAGAGAACAATCAGAATTACCGTGAATTCTTCATCAGAACCTATGGAAGACAAAAGACAGCAGATCAACATTCTACACTCAGTGCAGATATTCTTTAGGAATGACAGCAAAACAAAGACATTCTCAGATGAAGGAAGACTAAGAGAATTTGTTGCCAGCACAACTGCTTACAAACAAATACTAAAATGAGGTTCTGTAGGCTGAAGGCAAGTGATGCCACAAGGAAATGTGGTACTTCAGGAGTTCCTTTAGGAATGAAGAAAGAACAATAGAAATGGTATGTATCTGACTAAATAAAATAGACTATTTTCTTAAGTTCTTTAAAATACGTATACTGCTGAAAGGAAAAAAAATAGAGCATTGTCTGGTACAATTTTAAGTGAACATAGGTATAATACATAGGACAACTACAATATAAAAGAGGGTGTAAAAGGACATAGATGCTTATAAGGTGTGTATATTTTACTTGAATTGGTAAAATATTAATCTAAGTAGACCATGAGAAGTTAGGTATGTATATCATAATCCCTAGAGCAACCACTATAAGATAATACAAAGAGAAATGAACAAAAAACACACCAATAGATAAATTTAAATGAAGTACTAAAAACATTAAAATAATTTAAAAGAATGTATGAAAGGGGGAACAGAGGAACAAAAAAAAAACCAGTGAGAACAGAACAAAAAATATATATATAAAATGGGAGGCCTAAAGTCAACCATATCAATAACTACACTAAATGTAAATGGTCTAAACACACTGATTAAAAGAGAGACTGTCAGATTAGATTAAAAACACAAGACCCAAATATATTCTATATTTAAACAAATATAATGACTTAGGTTAAGAGCAAAAAGATAAAAAGAGATACACTATGAAAATACTAGTCAAAAGAAACTAGAGGGGCTACATTAATATAGACAAAGTAGATTTCAGAAAAAGAAACAATAAAAAGGGGATCCAAAAGGACATTATAATAAAAGAATCAATTTACCAAGAAGATATACAATTCCTGAATGTGCATGCACAACAAAAGAGCTTCAAAATCCATGGAGCAAATCATGATGGAATTAAGAAGAAAATTCACAATTATTCCTGGAGATGTCAGCAGTCTTCTCTCAATAATCAATAATTTCTAGTGCAGAAAATCAGCAAAATATACAAAACCTGAACATTATAAATCAACTTCATCTAATTGAGATTTGGAAAACATTCCATCCAAAACAATAGAATACACAATCTTTTTAGGTGCACATGGGACATTCATCAAAATAGGCCATTCTGGGGGATCATAAAACAAACATCAACAAACTTGAAATAACTAAAATTTTGCAAAGTACATTTCCTAATTATAATGAAATGAAGCTAATAATCAATTACAGTAAGGTATCTGGAATATACCAAAACATTGTGAAATAAGAAAGGACACTTCTAAATAACCTATGAGTCAAAGAAGTAATGAGAAAAATCAGAAAATATTTTGAACTGAATGATAAAATATAGAACACATTAAAGTTTGTGGATTCCAGGTAAAGCAGTGCTTAGAAGGAATCTACAAGATAGTTTCTAGAACTAAGAAGTAAATTTAGCTAGGTCACAGAATATGAAGTAGTATACAAAAATTAAGTGTATTTTTATGTACTAGCAGTGAACAATTAAAAATAGGAATTACAGGTGCACCCGGGTGGCTCAGTCAATTGGGCATCTGACTCTTGATTTTGGCTCAGGTCACAATTTCACGGTTCATGAGATCAAGCCCGCATTGGGCTCCGTGCTGACAGTGTGGAACCTGCTTGGGACTGTCTGTCTCTCCCTCTCTTTCTGCCCCTCCTGCTCTGTCTCTCAAAATTAATAAATAAATTTAAAAAAAAAAAGGAATTACAGACAGGACCATTTCTAATAGCACCAAAACCCATAATCCTACTCCCAAGTGAAACTTTTTTTTATCCATTTTGAGTTTATTTTTGTGTCTGGTGTAAGAAAGTGGTCCAGGTTCATTTTTCTGCATGTCGCTGTCCAGTTTTCTCAGCACCACTTGCTGAAGAGACTGTCTTTATTCCATTGGATATTCCTTCCTGCTTCGTCAAAGATGAGTTGATCATACGTTTGTGGGTTCATTTCTGGGTTCTCTATTCTGTTCCACTGATCTGAGTGTCTGTTCTTGTGCCACCAAATGAAAAAAATGTTTAAGTGATACAGAATCTGTATGCTGGCATGTATCGCAGCATTACTCATAATTGCCAGAGACTGCCCTTCAAATGGTGAATGGATAAATTGTGACACACCACTAAATGGAATATAAAGAATAAAAAGAACTGAAATATTGATTCAGGTAAATTTCAAATGCATTATGCTAAATGAAAGAAGCCAGCCTCAAAAGGTTACACACTGTATGATGATTCCATTTGTATGATATTCATGCAAAGACAAAACTTTAGGGATGGAGGGGGCATCGCCAGGGATGTGTGTAGGGGTGTAGGGGGAGGCACAGACCACAAACGGTCAGCATGAGGGAATTTTGGGGGGTGAACGGAATTATTCTGCATCTTGATTATGGTGGTGGTTATATGATTATCACTGTTTAGCAAAAAGTGTACATTTCCTTGCATGATTAAGTTAAAATTAAATAAAAAATGTTAAAAAAAAAAAACCACAATGAAATCCACAGTCCTCATCTGAGTCCAATCTGAGCTACCAGTCCAGCTCAAAACATGGTAGAATTGCAGACTTTGACATCAAGGACACTGGAGGAAATTCGCTTTTGTCATTGTTGTTTTAGTCTGATAAAATAGAATAAAGAAGGGAAATAAATGTGTTGCATCATGTTATAAAAACGACGATATGGCCAACAACAGTCAATAGATTTTTTTTTTTTTAAGTCAGAGGATATTTCTCTTCAGAAGAAAAATATTGGAAAGCTCAATAAGGCAATATCTGTCTTCCTTGTACATAATCATGTACATAATCGATTTCTTTCTCCAGAACGCTCCCATCTTTGGATTCTTCCCCTTGGTTTCCTTTTATTCCAAGAGAGCTACTGAAATCCCTGCATTCCTTCCCTGTGCCTGAAATAAAAATATAGAGTAAAGTGTAGGTCCAGTGCAGCAGTGATTTCTACAGCGTCAGACAACCCTATCTTCAGCACAATCACAATGACAATCACATCAAAGTGTATTTGAGTTTTGTTCTTTGATTGCCACACTATTGTTAGACTGTCATTTTTTTTTTTTTTATCCAGAAGCTGTAGATTAGATCGATGTGCATTTGTTCAGGGAAATATGTGTATGTAAGTCTTCCCAACAGGGATGAACGTTAACTGACTTGCAGCTGTGGCCAAAAGTCCATCGAATGGTACAGAACATTAAGAACAAATATTTTTCAGCATTTTGTAAGTAGGAATGTTCTGTAAGTTATGTATTCTTACAATACAGTACAACAGTGCCCTTTACCAAAAAGCAAAACCAGACAAATTTTTTTAGCAATTTCTCAAAATAATTTTTTATTCCCAGGTGATGACTCAAAAACATTAATGATGTGCAAAAATACAACTAAATATCAAGTATAAAAATCCTTAATAAGGCAAAAATATATCCCCCTGTAGTTCTGTGAAATTCATCCATTTTCATTTACTTTTGATTATGAGCCATAGAGTACAATTATGACAACACGTAACTTCTATTATAAAATCCAGAAATGGGCCTCAGAATTTGCTAAATAATACTGATTTAATTTCTTTAAGAAGTTTATGATAAAAGTGTGGAGTTTAAAATCTGATACAGGGATACCCTATAAAACCAATTCCTTTTGTTTTGGGTATCCCAATAAGTGACAGGGCAGTTCACAGCCTTAAATCTGATATACCCCGACAGAGCTAGCATGGGTTTGAGTCCTATGAATTAACATTAAAAATAATTTCTTTTGGGGCGCCTGGGTGGCGCAGTCGGTTAAGCGTCCGACTTCAGCCAGGTCATGATCTCGCGGTCCGTGAGTTCGAGCCCCGCGTCAGGCTCTGGGCTGATGGCTCGGAGCCTGGAGCCTGTTTCCGATTCTGTGTCTCCCTCTCTCTCTGCCCCTCCCCCGTTCATGCTCTGTCTCTCTCTGTCCCAAAAATAAATAAAAAAGTTGAAAAAAAAATTAAAATAAAAAAAAAAATAATTTCTTTTATATGTATTTCAAATTAACACTAGCTTGATCACTATCTTAGGCATCCCTGTGTGAGCTGAATAGGGCTATCTGGAAGTTGTACTTTTTTTGTGTCAGTAGATAAATATTAATCACTTGGGTCACTGGGGGCAAATTGTCATCTGTTCCCGCAGCCTGGGCGGAGATGGGTTCGGAGCCAGCAATCCAGAAGGCAGGAAAGGGCCAGAGGCCTGGGAGCCCCTGAGACCCCGCAGTCTCGGCCGTCGCCGGAAAGTTTGTGTCAGACCTTCCCCATGTCGTCGTCCGGGAGCGCGGGTAGCGCGCAGGTCGGTACAGAAATTTACACGTGGACACCTGGGATGCCTTATTCGGAACAGGTGCGGACAAGGTGACTCCCGAAGGGTCCGCGAGACCAGATGGCTTGATTATAGGAATGCTTATAGGGATCAAGTCCAACAATCCAAGTGCCAAAAACTACCCGCTTCGGGTTGCGTCCCCACCCTCAGCCCCGGGCTCCGAATCCCTCCCACCTCCCGGGGCTCGGTCCTACAAGCCCCTATTTGTCCTTCCAGGTCACGTCCCTCGCGACTTCCTCACTCACCTGGCTCCACCCGCGCTATCCTCGGAGGCCTCGCCCAGTCTAAACTACAGGCCGCCTAGCCCCGCCCCTCACCCGCATTGGCCACGCCCCTTCCGCCTGTGCCCTCTCGCGGCGCCACTTCAGTCACGTCACCCCTTGCCGGGCCCTGCCCAGCCCCAGCCCCAGCCCCGCCCCATCACTCCCTCCAGGTACCGCCCCCTTCCTGCCCTGTAGTCGCGGCGGTGGCTGGTGCGGCTCGCGGTACCCCTGTGCGGATCCCAAGTCCTCTTCCCCTCCCTACAGCCCCCCGCCCCAGGTCATCCTATGCCGGGCTGTCTCCTGCACTTCCTGGGCGGAGGGACCTCGCGCCCAGGACGCCAGTGTTGCCTCCCGGACCCACGGGCCCAGCCAGATGTTAGTTAGCAAAGCGCCTGACATAGCAGCTCAATAAACACACGGAGAAGGAAAAACAAGAAAGGAAAACTTATTTGGGGGAAACTTTCTAAAGATATTCACTTTCGAATAAGTTATGTACAAACCAATAAAAACTAGTGCAGGTGGATGTGTGGATAGATGGTGGATGGATGGATGGATGGATGCGTGGGTGGTCAGGTGGATGGATGGATGGACGGATGGTCAGGTGGGTGGGTGGATGCATGTGTGCTCAGGTGGATGGATGTGCAAGTGGATGAAAGGATGGATGGATGGATAATGGGGGGTGGGGTGGATGGGAGTACCGCTCCCATTGTCTTTTAGAACAGTAGCCCTGGGAATCAGAGCTTTGGAAAATTTCTACTGGAAGAGACCAGGTGCGATTTGGCCGGGCATGTATGTATCATACAGACAACACATTCTTTAATTAAACGTCAGCATCATCAACAAAGTTTTTGAGCACCTGCTAGGTTCCAGGCAATGAGGATACCGCAGCCAAAAAAACAGAAGGCCCTGTCCTCATGGAGCACACAGATACCAGCCCGTAGGAGGCTGCGGAGAGAAGCCAGGACAAGGGTGACACGGCACCTGAGGTGAGGGAGGGTTCTAGGGTGGCATCTGATTAAATGAACTTGGGCTTGTAAATCACTGAGTGTCCGTCACAGAGACAGCACACTGTATTATGTGTTTGAGAAAAAAGCACATGGATGAATGGGGAGAAGAGCGCAGGTGGGGCTGCCTGGCCCTCGCAGCTGGCCCTACCGAACACTGGTTTCACTGAACCATCAGGCCAGGTCACCCTGTGTCTGCGCTGGACCAAGAAAAAACAACGGCGCTGGTAATCAGGTCTGCTCAGACAAAAACAGGAGCGCATTCGAACCACAAAAACGATCCAACATCCCCTATCCTGGCTAACACGAGAGACGGCGTCTTCTCTTCCAGTCACTACTTTAACCTCATATGGTTTGTCCTGCTTCCTGGATAACAATTATTGAGATCCAGGAGTGGAATCATCTCTGCTTCCTGACAGCAGTCAAGCCAGAGCACAGCCCTGCTTCTTGGAGCCCCCACTCCACCAGATCACCCACCCCAACTCCTTAAGGTCCTTTACAGTACCTCCTTCCTGGGACGCCACATGGTCCCCCATGATGCATGTTTTTATGAAACACATCAAAAAACCCAACTTTGTTTGTTTGGCTCTGGGTGTGTCCTTGTTTTTTTTGTTTTTGTTTTTGTTTTTTTTTTTTTGGCTAGCAGACATTACAAAAAAGAAGTAATAAAAGTGAAATGATTTTTATAAAAAATTTTTTAACTTTATTTATTTTTGAGACAGAGAGAGACAGAGCATGAATGGGGGGAGGGTCAGAGAGAGAGGGAGACACAGAATCGGAAGCAGGCTCCAGGCTCCAAGCTGTCAGCACAGAGCCCGACGCGGAGCTCGAACTCGCGAGCCACAAGATGGTGACCTGAGCCGAAGTCGGACACTTAACCGACTGAGCCACCCAGGCGCCCCAAAAGTGAAATGATTTTAACAGAAACAATAGTTTGATATTCTATATGTTTAGAAACCTGAGAGACCCTCTCCATCTTTACACTGGAGGATTCAGGTAAGCTAAGTTCTGATCTTAAAAAGGGCCTGCAAGAAATACAGGGGAACTTTGGAAATCAAAGCTTAGATACTGTTTCAGGGGACAACTGGGTCTTCTCACTTGAAATATCAAATACCTCTGTGAGTCAGGGACTCCCACGCACTGGGTACAATTGAGTTTTGATGATTAGATCTGAATTGGCAAAGAAGTATCAAGGATACAGGCTGCCTTCCATCACGTACGAGTTAAGGAAGAGACATAGAAATGACAATCACGGTAAAGTCACCCAGCTGGCTCAGCTTGGCCCAGTGCCCGTCCTCCTGGTAAATACATCGTGGTGACACAGCCACGTTGGGACTTTTCATTTCCCTTTGACTCTGTGCCCAGCCCTCGGTTGCAATTAATATTCTCTGTAACTAAAAGCCTTCTGTGACATCAGAAAGATGAAAAGTCCTGGCCGAAGCCATTCGGGCATCATTCAGGTGACATTTGAGTCATCCCTTGAACGTTGCCTAGATGAGGCTCCCGTGTAATTGGATGAATCAGATCAATAAAGAGAGTGGATGTTTACCCGGCATCCCCCCTCCCCGCCCCCCTCCTCGTCATCCACAAGGCGTGACACATCCCCCGATGCATGAAGTCCAGACCTGGAGTGTCATTGCTTTGGCAGCTCATCCTTCTTTGAAAAGTGGCCTTCTGGGTCACCGGGGTGGGGATGGACGCCTCTGCTGGAAAAATAATGCCTGGCAGTGAAGATCTGGCCCATCTGTGGCTGCCCACAAGGTTCCACTGAAAGGCAGCATTTTTAAGGCCAATGGATAGACCTCTTTTTAAAAGTACTTTATAAAAATCGAGGCCCATTGAGTAAAGCTGTTATCACTAGGCACGTTGTCATTTTCTCAGGTGGTCACCTCCCTTCCGGGGAGTTGTGGACAGGGCCATACTCATCCAGTTCCACAACATGGCTCCTCTCAGGCACCCCTGCTGTGGAAGGGCCCCTAAGCACCCGCGGCTGGTGGCAGGGCTCCCACCTTCCAACACTGCCAGGTCACATGAAGGATACCAAGGACGGGGAAACCATCAGCCCAGCCAGGTATGTGTCCCTGTAGCAGGCCCAGCGCTCACAAGCTGCAGGAACTTGGCAGGCTTCTGGACTTTGTGCAGCCTCCCTTCCAGCATCTGAAAAGCAGGGATGTTGCCCTGGCTCCGTCCCTCCCCCTGGACACTCCGGTACGTGTGCCCACAACATGCCGAGCCTGGGACACCTGCATGGGCATCATCGTTATTATTCCACTGATAGAGGAAGCGCCCGGCCTTGTAGGCTTTCCTCCATTCTTTCTAGAGCTCGTTCTCATCAGCCTCTCAACCCTCGATGCCACCAAACCGCTCTTGCCAAAGACCCCGTGGGCCTCCCGGGCCCTCATCTCCTCTGCTCTCCTTTCCTGTCCGTCCCCGAGTCCTTGGTGACCCATGCAGCCCTATGCCTTTGCACACCATCTGCTAACTTCAGGTTTAATCGGTAGCCCAAGTCTTCTGCCTGATCTCGAGTGCCTCCAGCTCCTTCTTGACCTCTGCCTGGCAGGTCTCCAACCAACATGTCCAAACCACTCTCAACCATCCCCCCCGCAAACCTGCTCTACCCACGGATGTCCACATTTTCTTATAGGTGATGGAGCCTTTCCAGGTTCTCAGGTCAGGAACGTTGGGCAAGTCTCTTGAGGCAGTTCTCTTGAATGCCATTCTCTTGAGGCAATTCACCAGAAAATCCTAGCAGTTTGTCCTTCAAGATAGCTGCAGGGGTGCCTGGGTGGCTCAGTCACTTGAGCATCCGACTCTTGATTTCAGCTCAGGTCATGAACTGTGAGATCGAGCCCCACATTGGGCTCTGCGCTGACAGTGTGGAGCCTGCTTGGGATCCTCTCTCTCTGCCCCTCCCTGCTCATGCTCACTCCCTTTCTTTCACTCTCTCAAAATAAATAAACTTTAAAAAACCCACAAGAAGTGCAATATCCAGCCATTATCACCACCCCCAGTTCCAGCCTTTAGAGGGCAGTCTCTCCGTTTCTGCCTTGTCCACGCCCCACCCCTTGCAGTCTCCTCCCCACACAGTGGCCAGAGTGAGCCTTTAAAAACACCATTCACATTCTGTCATACCTGTGCTCCACACAGGCTTCCTAACCTACTCACTTTAAAACTCCAGGTCCCTAAAATAGCCATCAAGAACCTAGATCTGTCCCTCTACCGTCTCTCTCTCTGCAACCTGCACTGTCCTCCCCCTTGATCAACTCTCCTGGAGCCAGGCTGACTCCCAGGGTGTTGCTGAAAGCAGGCAAGACCCAGTCCTACCCCAGGGGCTTGGCAGTTGCTATCCCCTTTGCCTGGAATGCTCTTTTTCACAGAGAGCCACACAATACTCTCCTCCTTTCCTTCTATACTGATCTCCTACCTAAAATAGCCTCTCCATCCCATCGCCTTCCTAAGTCTAGTTCTTCATGGCATTTATCACCACCCGATACCCAGATGTGAATGACACGTTAAAAACCCTTGTTTAAAACCCTTCATTGCCTCGCCTCTTTGCCATTAAAGGACACAAATCCAAATTCCTTACTTGGTGATATGATCTAGTCCCACATACCTCTCTGGTCTTAGCAAGCTGTGCCCAGCCTTTCGCAAACACACTGAGCGCATCCTCTGGGCTTTGGTTCAGGCTGTTTTCTCACCTGGTCCCCATTCACCTCTCCCGAGAAGCCCCCCGATTCTCCTGGGGGGGCGAGGTGGGGCTACGATGCCCAAGAGTTATTGCCATCGTGCAGTTGACAAGGACGGCATTCACTGGCCATTTACACGAAATGGTTATCTGAGATATAAATTAATCTAAACTAAACCTGTAACAAATACAGATTAAGTTTTTCATTAATCTACATTAACTCTATATCTGAGAGTCTATAACCTGTGATTTTACACTAATAGAGATAAGAGTGGACCCCTATGATGTCTGAGATGTCATCTGAATGTGAGCTGTGCTGGTTTCAGGGACCCGGGTCTGTGTCAGAAATGGTGTAGACTCTGAGGAGCACAAACGCACTCCTGATAGGTCTTCCTGGATTATGACAATTAGTCCTCAGAAAGTCCTAAACAGGCTTGAGACACTGGGCAAAGTCACCCCTATCAACTTCTCCTTAGGGAGCCCTCCCAACTGAGGACTCTGCCCATATGACACAAGAGTAGACAGTTGTTTCAGAACAGACCAAAAAGAGATTTGTGACTTTTCTATTTAGCCAATGGATGCTGGTGCTCCATGGGCACGAGTCACCCCAAATACGTCATATTAACTCGTTGCTTCTTCAAGACACACACAAAAAAACGCCCCTCTGGTTTAAGAAGGTAATTTGCAACTAACGAAAGGGACCCCCACCTCTTAGGAAACGTGGTCCTCATTCACACCTGTTCTGCCATAGACACGAAGCTGCTCTGCCTACCAAGGACCATGAGGATTGAATGATGTGTCAGTACATTTCTGGGACAAGGTGACATTGTCATTGAGGGTCTGTGGAAGGAAAGAAGCTAATTTTCTTTTAAGCTTAAGCCTGTAGTAGTAACTTAATTAGGCCATGCTGTAAAATCATCACTAATAACTGTCAGAAGTGCCCCTGAGTCACCAGAGGATGACAAAGCTTGGCAGACAGCCTCTTCCATAGAGAGGAGCATCTAAAGTTCACCCCACCTCTCAGAAATGTCCTCAAGGGGCACCAACAGTCCCCCAATCTCAGTCTGCCTGCTTCCCGACCTCACGGCAGGACTTTCCTTAAGGAGTGCTTTACATATACACATGTAATATATATATGTAACACATAGGTATGTGATATATAACAAAATAAGGGCACCTGGGTGTGTCAGTTGGTTAAGCATCCGACTTTGGCTCAGGTCATCATCTTGTGGTTTGTGAGTTTGAGCCCCGCATGGGGCTCTGTGCTGACAGCTCAGAGCCTGGAGCCTGCTTCCAATTCTGTGTTTCCCTCTCTCTCTGACCCTCCCCCACTCGTGCTCTGTCTCTCAAAACTGAATGTTAAAAATTTTTTTTTTTTAAATTTTTTTGTAACGTTTATTTATTTTTGAGACAGAGAGAGACAGAGCATGAACGGGGGAGGGGCAGAGAGAGAGGGAGACACAGAATCGGAAGCAGGTTCCAGCCTCTGAGCCGTCAGCCCAGAGCCCGACGCGGGGCTCGAACTCACGGACCGTGAGATCGTGACCTGAGCCGACGTCAGACGCTTAACCGACTGAGCCACCCAGGCGCCCCCAAAATATTTTTAAATAAAATAGTACTTAAAAACAACCCTTCACCCTACACAGTATTTTCAATTTTGCAGCATTACATACCAGTTCTTGTCCACATACTCCCCTTTTATTACAGTGTCAATCACCTTGTATCCTAATTCCTTAACGTTATTTTATTTTCCAAGTTTCTGTAATCTTTTAGTTATCATTTGAATGATTACTTAAATGATGTGTTGCTACACTCTATGATCTTTAACTTACACACTTATTTTGGGCATTTAGGCCAGAACCTGGTGCCTGTAGGTTGAATTACAGCTCTTTGTGGGTGTATACTATTTGACAAAGAGTGGTCTTACAGTGCATTTTTTGTCATTCTTGTTTTTTATTTTTTTTTAGAGAGAGAGAGCATGTGCGTGCACATGAGCAGGAAAGGGGCAGAGGGAGAGAGAGAATCTTAAACAGATTCTATGCTCAGCTCAGAGCCCGGCTCGGGGCTCAATCCCAGGATCCTGGGATCATGACCTGAGCAGAAATCAAGAGCTGGATGCTCAACTGACCGAGCTACCCGGGCTCCATAATCATTCTTGTTTTCTAACTTGAATTAGTTGCCAAATCATGGATAGCCCTTAAAATTCCGATTTCTAACATTGAGAGTTGGCAACTAGCAGCAGGAGTCTACCTCTAGAAAGAACATAAGCTCTCCACTTTGCCACAGTCCCCACCACTCCCTATTGCATTCGCCAAGCCAGCCTCGCTCATTTACATGATCACTCCTTGATTTCTGTAGGCAGTTCAGTCTGCAGCCTTTGATTTAATGCCTTTGCCTCCACAGACAGGGATGCAGATGACTACAGGGGGTGTTTTGCTTCTGTTGTTTTATTTCTATAGGGTAGATTTCTGAGAGCAGGCTTATCGGGTGTGAGTATATTTTGGCTCCTGCCATACTGTACTCCATTTGGGATGTCCTCTCTCGTGCAATAGCTGCCCCAGGCGCCCTCACGCGGGGCTGTTCAGCAAACGCCCTGCTGCACTGGGCCAAACCCTCTCTCCTAGGAATTTGCAAATTGGACGTAAAGATAATGTGTTTGAGCTGATCTTTTTTTTTTTTTTTAATGTTTATTTTTGAGAGAGTGTAAGTGGGAGAGGGGTAGAGAGAGGGGAACTGAGGATCCCAAGCAGGCTCTTTAATGACACCCCCTTTTGGGGCTTGAACTCATGAACTGTGAGATCATGGCCCGAGCTGAACCCGGAGGCTCAACAGACTGAGCCACCCAGGTGCCCCTGGGCTGATCTTAAACTGAAGAAAGGCATGTTTTGGGCAGTGGGCTTTATGTATGGTCAAACACACCCGTGGAAAAGAAAAGAAATCAGTTCTGCAAAGAGAAAGGAGATAAAATGGACAGAAAGATGTCAAGGCAAGGAAATGTAGAACCAGAGAGAGAGAGAGAGAGAGAGAGAGAGAGAGAAGGAGGGAGGGACTAAGTGTGAGTCAAGTCACTAAAGGGCAGAGGTCAAAGGAGCAGGAATTCTTGTCACTCTAGGTCCTGGTGGGTTTCTGGTTCTGCTACTTACTACTGCACAGCCCCTTGTATTCTAGAAGCTATCCTGTGTCGTTCCAATGCACTTGTTTTCTTAAGCTGGAGCTCAGTGGTTTCTGTGGGCGCCAACTTGGCCATCAGGTTCTTGGGAGCCGCTTTCTGTCTTCTCGGTCCACGGCTGTCCCCCCCCACCTGGCAGTGCAGGCACATTGTAGGTGCTGAGATGTCTGAATACGTAGATGAATCTGCAGTAAGGTGACCACCCTCCACCCTACCAGACCTGGGAGCGTGTGAAATTGCCCCGACTGTCCCTGTCCCTGTTGAGGCACTGATGACCCCCATGCTGCCCATCCCAGGGGTCCGTGCTGCACGGTACCTGCCCATTAGTGGAACGCTCCCCTCCCTGGCTGGTGCTGGGACTCTTCTGTTAGCACCCCACCCCCTTCCCCAGGTGCTCCTCTGCGTCCGCTGGGAGGTCCTCCAAATGTATGGCTCCCTGATGCCGTCTGGGTCTCTGCTCAAATGTCCCCTTCCCGGAGGCCACCCGACTGTCCTGTCTGAACTAACATCTTCCCTGACTGCCTGTCTCACTGCATGGTCTCCCTGCTATGCTTTATTCTTTTTTTTTTTTTTTTTAAGTTTTTATTTATTTTCAGAGACAGAGACAGCATGAGCTGGAAAGGGGCAGAGAGGGAGGGAGGGAGGGAGGGAGGGAGACAGAATCCCAAGGAGGCTCTACACAGAGCCCAATGTGGGGCTTGAACTCACGAACCGTGTGATCATGACCTGAACCGAAATCAGGAGTCAGACATTTAACCAACTGAGCCACCCAGGTGCCACCACTACGCTTTACTCATCATAGCAACAAAAAACTATCATGGCAAATATTCATTTTGTTGTCTGTTGCCTCCAGTTAGAAAGTTCACAAGAGTAGAAACTTACCATCCTTCCCCTGAAACAAGGCCTGACACTTTGGGGCCCCACACGTTGATTTCACAGGTATTTACTGAGTGCCTACCACGTACAAATAACGACCTAAAATATGTAACCGTGCTGGAAGGCGCTTAGTGCAATGGGACAAATAGAGCGAGGCAGGAGATGGTTAAGGTCGTGGGCAGCTTTGTTGCAATTTTTAAGCAGCAGGGTCAGGGAGGGACTCACGTAGGAGGTAGCGTTCTAGCAAACACGTGAAGGAGGTGAGGAAGAGAGCCAGGCACATGTCGGAACAAAGACCGTTTCAGGTCGGCAACAGTCACTGCAAAGGTCCTGTGGCAGGGATGTGTTCAGGAAGCAGTAGAGTTTAGCTGTAGGGGAGAGTGGTATTGGAAGACGTGAAACATGAACCTGGAGCCAAGGGAGATTTCAAACGCAGTCACCCTTATTCAGGTATCATTTACATACAATCAAATGCACCCACGTTAAGTATATAGTCTGAGTTTTGGTCAATGTATATATAACTATGTACCTGTTGCCTTGGTCAAGATAGAACATTTTCATTACCCCAGTGGGTGCCCTAGTCTGTGCACAGTCAACCCTCTGCTCCCACTGGAGTGCGCTGCAAGTTCTAGAACTTCATTTATGTGGAATCATGCCGCATGTGCTTTCCGAGGTCTGGCTTAGTTTGCTCAGCATAAAATTTTTGTGTTTTTATCATCACGTCGTGTTTATCAGCAGTTCCCTTGTGTTGTTAAGCAGAATCCTCTTCATAGGATTTAGCACGGTTTATTCGTCCATGCGTCTGTGGATGGACACTGCGTTGTTTGCAGTTTTCTGCTATTATGAACAAAGCTGCTGTGAGTGTTTGCATAGAAGCGTTCCTCGGGTCTATGTATTCATTTCGCTTGAGCATCTGTAGACCTAGCATAGTCTAGCGGCGGGCTTTCTGGGTTGCACACTTTAATGTATGTTTAACTTTACAAGAAAGTTACAAACAGGGAGGTTGTGCCGTTTGTTTTTTTTTTTAAGTTTATTTATTTTGAGAGGGAGAGAGAGAGCACTAGCAGGGGAGGAAGAGAGAGAGAGAGAGAGAGAGAGAGAGAGAGAGAAGTAATCCTATGCAAGTTCCACACTTCCAAGCGCAGAGCCCAGCACGGGGCTGGAACTCACAAGCTGGGAGATGGTGACCTGAGCCAAAATCAAGAGCCGGATGCTCAACTGACTGAACCACCCAAGCCTGCCGGTTGTGCTGTTTTGTTTCCCCACGGGCCCTGCGCCTTCGCCAACACCTGGGATTGTCGGTCTTCTCGGCTGCAGCTGCTGTGGTGGGTGCATGGTAGCCCCTCACTGTGATCTTCATTTGCATTTCTCTGATGGAATCAATGCTGATTCCAATGATTTCCTCATGTCCTTATACACCTTCTATATACTACTTACAGCTGTGGAGTATGTGTTCACTCCTTTACTTGGGTTATTGGCTTATTGAGTTGCAATTCTTTATACACATTTTGTATCTACAGAGAAGTCTTGCATCAGGGACCTGTTTTGTGACTATTTTCTTGCAGCAGTGGCTGGTCGTTTCATTTTCTTACCAGCATCTGGCAAAGAGCAAGATGTTTCTAATCCCGGTGCAGTCGGGTCTATCCATTTCTTGCTTATGTGGTTGGTGTCTCGGCTAAGAAATGTCTGTCTACCCCAAGGTTGTGGAGGGGCTCATGGGTTTGTTTGTTTTTTTCCCCCTAGTCATTCTGTAGTTTTAGCTTTTATTTCAGGTCCATGAGGGTTTTGAGCAAGGACCTGACATGATCACACTTGTGTGTCAGAGGCACCCCTGTGCTGTGTGGATGCCGGTGGGGCAGAGTGGGAGTGCAAGGCAACAGTCAGACGTGGGGAATATTGATCAGCGAGGGTTTCAGGTTTGTGCTCTATCCCTCCTTGATGGATAATATTGTAATTTAAGGCTGCTTTGGGCCCAAATGTTTGCTGTGCATTTTAACTTATCTTCACTAAAGAACTGATTTTAAGTTTCAATCTGGACGTTGTCATTCTTTGGGCATGGAAGCCCCCAACACAACAAGACAGTTCATCTATCATTCTTGAGAGGTTACAAAAAGGGAGAGCAACATATTCCAGGTCACGCCTGAATCATGTCTGCTGGGACTCATCAACCCATGTCTTCACCTTGGCCACTTCAACCCCGGTGCTACCCTTCCTTGAATTTATGATTTATTGCTCTCAGTTACTCTTTTGGCCAGATTTATAAACCTAACTGTTCTGTCTTTATATAATGCCTACTTTGTACACTAGGCAATGACAGCAAATTTATTGTCTATGAGTTGTTAACCTTGAAAAATTACATCAATGCAAAGTGATTGCCTTTTAGCCTCCATAGCCAATAAATTTAATTTTTTGGAGGGGGGTGATATGAGTCATAGGATCATATATATAATCGCCGATCACAGAATGAGGAGCAAGTTGAAAGTTCTGAGCAACAGAAGCCAAGAAGGAAGACTTCTGTCTCTTGCCAAGCATGCACAAGCTGGTTTCTTGTCTGCTTTTCATAGGATGCTTACCACCTCTCTTCTCTCTGCCCGTCCCTGACTCCAGGGAAGAGGCTCTGAAGCTCTCAGGTAAGATGGATTTGTCCCCTTTATGTTAGTCATGGAAGAGTCTTTGAGGCTCTCATATGCAAAGTTGGAGATAAGGACGGGAATTCTTTCTTGAAGGAGTCTTGCTAAATTAAGTCTTAGCTATGGATAGAATACTAGAGGATCCTTACGGCACATTGTAGGTTTTTTACTTTCTTTCTAAAACATAGGGGTCGAAGGGGTGGCTTTGCTTAATTCATGTCACTTCTGTAACCCAAAAATGTTGTTTTGGTTGTTTTTTTTTCCAACTTTAAAACCTGTACTACACTGAAAACATCATTACTCTTAGTTTCTATTTTAAACGAACTGGTTGGATGTAGAATTTGGTTGTTCCAATTGTAGATTAAAATTATTTTATATTAAGTTGAAAAGTAATCACCTGACATGTGTTATATGAAGCAAAAATATTTATTAAAAAATACAAAAATGACAATCTAGAGCTCGGGATGACACCGATTTCCAGGTACAAGTATCTTGTCCTTTTGATTTATGTTCCATTCAGATCGAGTGTAAGTCGAATTTTTTAAAAAAATCAGTCAAGCAGATACTTATTTTGCTATTTCCTCTTAATTTAGTTTCAGAAATGAAAAGGCTGATGCTTGGTTATTAGTTTCCACTAAAACTTTAACTGGATTTTATCTTGCCTTTCATTTGGGGTACTTTTAGACTTAAAATTTTAAGTGAAGAGGAAAACCCTTCTGGACCATCGATTTTATAATTTCTTGTCTCTAAGGTTTCTCCCAAGAGGCTTTTTGACAATCAGCAAAAGCCTTGTTGGTCAGTCATCTGTGTCCATGAGCTGGCACAGCCCGTGACCTCCTGTCAGTCACATCGATGGTCAAAAACAGTCATTGAGAGGCACCTGGGAGGCTTAGTTGGTTGAGTGTCTGACTCTTGATTTCGGCTCAGGTCTTGATCTCAGGGTCGTGGGATCAGGCCCCGTGTTGGGCTCTGTGCTGAGTGTGGAGCCTGCCTAGAGATTCTCTCTCTCCTTCCGCCCCTCTGCCCTGTTCACGTTCTAAAAAAAATAAATAAAAATAAAAATAAAAATAAAAAACAGGCGTTGACTTTACTGAATCTCTGCTATTTAAAAAGAACATTGGAAAGCAAGCACAGGATGAAATCAAGATTGACTATTCAGAGAGTTCTGTCCCCTTCAAAAATGTACTATGTATTAAGATTTTTTAAAATCATACGTTTAAAAAATGTATTATGATTTTTTAATAACAAATTTAACATTTATTTTTGAGAGACAGAGAGAGACACAGTCTGGGGAGGGGCAGAGACAGAGAGGGAAACACAGTACCTGACAGAGGCTCCAGGCTCTGAGCTGTCCGCACAGGGCCCAATGCGGGGCTCGAACCCACGAAACGTGAGATCACGACCTGAGTCAAAGTCAGACGCTTAACCGACTGAGCCATCCAGGAGCCCCTATTCTGATTTTTTAAAATGTAGGTCAGTGTAGCATCGTATTCAAATTCTAAACAGGTGGCAGCCTGCCTTCAAGTTCTTGCCTAAACTTTTCTAATGTATTTGTTTTGACATAAATGAGCCTTCATTACACACAGTTACACGTGGTCAAATTTTATAGATTTTCATGAATAATCTTCAGAAATGCTGTGAATGTGCTCAGATGCCGTCATGATGGTTTCAGTGCATTGTCTTCCAGTCAAGGTTGTAGCCGAGCACCTGGAAGCGGCCAGCAGGCGGGTATTCCAGGACTCCCGGAGCCTCTATCTCAGAGTGTGGCTGCCGGCCAAGAGAGCCTTCCGGGAGCCAAGTGCCCGCTTAGTACGCCTCCCACCTTCCACGCTCATTCCACACGCCGTGCACGCACATTCCTACGCATCTTATACACACACACCATACCTCTTACATGCCATTAAACTGACATTTCACATTAAAAATGTTATTACTATCAAAGTATTTAAAGAGTATTTTAAGGTTCTTTCTTATTATTATATTCAATAATAATAATAATTCAATAATTGTGGCAATAGGCAGTAGATAAATAGGAACAAAAAAGAACTACTTTTTCAAGTGGAAACTCTTTTTTAACAAATTCTTCAAATTAAAAAAATTTTTCTTAATGTTCATTTACTTTTAAGATAGAGCACGAGTGGGGGGTGGGTGCAGAGAGAGGGAGACACAGAATCCAAAGCAGGCTCCAGGCTCTGAGCTGCCAGCACAATGCCCAACGCAGGCCTTGATCCCATGAACTGCAAGATCATGACCTGAGCCCAAGTCGGATGCTTAACCAACTGAGCCACCCTGGCACCCCGGTGGAAATGTTAACTGGTCCTATGGCTCAGCTCCACTCTCCTATTCAAGGAGGCCGAGCGGCTTGGCAAAGTCACACAAGGCAGAAGAGAGTCAGAATTAGATCCACTCCTCTTGACTGTCTGGCCTGCCAGCTTGCGAATCGGATCACAGCATTTCCACCTCTTTGTTAAAAAACACCACTGACAAATCACGAACTTAGCATTTGGGGAATCTCTAGTGTTCTCTCTCTGTCCTCGAGCCCCCAAAAGATAACAGGGAACAGAAATAATTGATGAACCAAGCTACTAACCTCTTCTATTACTCTGCGTAGCACCTGATGGAGACGCAAGATCAACCTTGGATGAACTGGAAAGAGTGTCTCTCCTGCAAATGCTGGAGACGTTAGGGGCAGAGAGAGGCGACAGTCTTAGGAAAGCAGGTAAAATAATTCATGCGTGTACAGGCTGTCTGATTTTATTGCTACTGAATTACTCTCTATTCTCATCCACTATGTGAGGTAAAAACCTGATTTGGAATAGAAAGATGTTCTATAAAACATGCTAATAAACTGCCCAACACTCTCCACTTCTGGTGTAAAGACTCCTCTGCAATTTGGTGTTTTCTCTTTCTCACCAACTCCTTGCAAGCATCATGCTCTCCTTGGTACCTCAGCATATCTACATTTTTTTTCTGTACACATTTATTTTGGAGAGGAAGGAGGGTGTTACCATTCCCAATAAGTGCAATTTTATTTTTTTTTAATTTTTTTAATGTTTATTTATTTTTGAGACAGAGAGAGACAGAGCATGAGCAGGGGAGGAGCAGAGAGAGAGGGAGACACAGAATCTGAACCAGGCTCCAGGCTCTGAGCTGTCAGCACAGAGCCCAACGTGGGGCTCAAACTCACAGACCATGAGATCATGACCTGAGCCGAAGTCGGATGCTTAACTGACTGAGCCACCCAGGCGCCCCTATTTATTTTTTTAAAAATGTTTGTTTGTTTGTTTGTTTATTTAATGTTTTTTTTTTTTTTTTTTAGACAGAGAGAGAGCATGAATGGGGAGCGTCAGAGAGAGAGGGAGACACAGAATCCTAAGCAGGCTCCAGGCTCTGAGCTGTCAGCACAGAGCCCAATGCGGGGCTTGAACTCACGGACCACGAGATCATGACCTGAGCTGAAGTCGGACGCTCAACCGACTGAGCCACCCAGGCGCCCCTAAAATGTTTATTTATTTTGAGAGAGAGAGAGAGAGAGAGAGAGAGAGAGAGAGCGCACATGTGCACGCAAGGGAGGGACAGAGCGAAGGGGAGGAAAAGAGAATCCTAAGCAGACTCCGTGCTGTCAGCGCAGAGCCTGATGTGGGGCCCAATAAGTGCAAATTTAAATTCTGGGTTTCTACTTGTTAAAATTTTATGCAAATTACTTAATCTTCTGGTACCTCAGTTTCATCATCAGTAAACAGGATTCATACAAATATCCACCTCATGGGGCTCTTGTGAAGTCAGTGAGAAAATGCAAGTGAAATGCTCACCGCAATCACACGCAGTTATCGACAAAATGTTAGCTCTTACTAGTTTCTCCAACTGGATTCCACTGAGCAATGACACCAAGGCTCAAAACATTTTGCAAACAAAATGGAGACTTTAATAGACACTGTTTAATAGAAGTTCATTCATGTAAAATGTTTTGAGTGGACTACTGGGGAGAACACAGCGCCCTCTGTGAACTCCATCAGAGACAAGCACAAGGGTACTTGCCCAGCAGCCTTCAGGTAAATATTGCTGCAGAGTGAAAACAGGGAGATCAGAAACTAGGCACGACTCAGTTAATACTCTATTTTGTGTGTTTTAAATAAAACAAGCATTAAATAGAAACCACAGATCTGATGATGAATGGTTTTCAAACACTGTTTTCCAGGTCTCGGTACTGGCACTGCTAACCCGCGAGGAGGTATGAGACAGGTAAGTGACCATATTTAGGAGAGCTGGGTGAGGCATTTTACACCTTGACTTTAGAGGATCCTACATTCTTGAACTGGGTAGCGTTCAGGGTAGAAATCATGCCTTCAAGTAACTGGCCAATCAGTGTTATCTTGGAGCATGTTTTTTCTAAGTTTTGATGTGTATAAAATGTGCCTACCAGACCTTATTCAGTGCTCAACTTTAACCAAGCTCTCCCCAAACATTTGACCAGAGGCCGTTTTTGTTGTTGTTGTTGTTGTTTTGTTTTGTTTTGTTTTTTGGCTTAGTGCCCAGTAACATCCTTATAAAAATACACTGGGAACACTCGATCCTGGAGATGGTGTTCACCACCTGAGGTCCCAACAGGGATGAACCCCCCCAGAAGGGGCTGGTGTAGCTTCTGCATGTGACTAAAAGTCATCATTCAGATGTTTATGAGTGGAAGGATTATGGTTAAAGACTCTAAAATCACAAAGGTAATTAGGAGGATTTGCTCATGAAATTCTACAATAAAAACAAACCGAAGGGTCCATGCTTAAATAGGTAAATTTCAGGGGAAATACAAGCCCTATTTTACACACAAGATGGTAACTGTACAGAACATGTTACTGACATTATTTAAACAGAAAGAGGTCAGTGAGGGCTTAGGAAACTTCATGGCCATCAGAGGGCTACACAGACTTGGTGGACCCCTGGCTGGGCACAGGGAGCCCTTCCAGAGCCATACTCTGGGTTCATACTGCAATTACAATGGCAAACGATTTTCAAAGGTCCTATGTCTTAACTACAGTTCCTTTTTCTTGCAGCGATCTTAATTCATTGATAACCTATGTTTTTTGTTTTTGTGTATTGTTTTAGTTTCAAGCTTTCTTTGGACAAGATCCTAACATTTTCCTGAGTCATCTTTTGGCCAGAATCAGGAAGCAATATAAGAAACGTGGATCTCCCTCTGAATGCTTCTGGAAATACTGTGTCTGAAGTAAAATGAACATCTATTAGTCAACTCAGAAACAACCACCTTAGAAAGTTAAAAATAAAAATGTCTGACTTGAAAACAGCATAGAAAAAAACTAAGCAAACTACACCCCATTCATGACTATTTGGAAAAATAAATCCTCTATGTTTTGCAAATACCATGAGCGGTCATTTTATTTATAAACAGGCCCTGAACATTTATAATTTTTCTTTCCATCGATTTATTTTTTAAAAATATTCATTTTTGAGACAGAGAGTGTGCATGAATAGTGGAGGGGCAGAGAAAGAAGGAGAGAGAGAGAAAGAAGGAGAGAGAGAGAAAGCAGGCTCCACACTGTCAGCCCAGAGTCCAACATGGGGCTCGATCCCACAAACTGTGAGATCATAACTGGAGTCGAAATCAAGAGTTAGACGCTTAGCCAACTAAGCCACCCCAGCACCCCTTCGTGAATTTATAAAGAACTCTCTGAAAATTGAAAAGTAAGGCTAATAAAATTAACAGAAGCAAATACTAAGCAGAAAAGTCACAAAAATGCAATTTAGTTGAAACAGTTAAACTACAACTCACTTAAACATTACCTTTCCTGCGTGTCCCCTCAACCCTTAAAAATGACGACATACGGTATCATCACTTAAAAAAATCAGCATCTTGTCGTGGAAAAGTCTCTACAGTGAAGGATGTGTAGATGCGGGCTGGGAGCGGTCTGAATTCTCCTCAGTTTCTGATGGGGTAGGTTCACGTGCTCAAATCCCCTGTCCCTGAGCTTTAAACTCTTAACAGAGACACATGCTTGCTCTCGGTTCCTATGAGCTGCAGATGTGCAGCTCGCTGACTCGGGGATCGTCTCCTACACAGGGAAGAAGGCTGAGGAGGGTTTAGGATCACAGAATGGAAGGAAGAGCCCGTTTGTTAATTTTTAAAACCCGCTAATGTGTGTGTGCACACACCAACTTACACTCTGTGAATGCATGTGTACAAAGGTTTACTGACACAGTGCAAAAAAATGTCTCCGGTTCTGCATGTACAGTTTATGTTTTTCCTTAAAAAAGATACCTGATTGAAATATTAATAACCATTAAAAACAAGTAAATTCACACAATTAATCGTAAGCTCACTTGAAACAAAATTTCAATTTGGATTAAATTTACCTTGTGAGTTATAACGAAGTTTTTACTTAACTGCAAAATGACTCCATTCCCACAGCATTGTGTCTTTCAAAAATCTTGACCTCATATCCAAGAAAATAATCACCTTCTGGGTAACATTTATGTAAACATCGAAGCCTATAGTACAGACACGTATTACCAATTTCTGTAGTTATTCATACAAAAAGTTAATAAACCCGAACAATGAAGTATATATAAAGGTTGGTAGAGCCCCCCTGGGGGGTAGCAGTGTCACTGCTGAGCGTCCCCTCTCCCCTCCAGCAGTGCGAGCTTCGCGGTGCAATCTCTGAATACGCCAACTAGTCTACTTGTCAACATATGAAAATTATAAACTCAGCGCTACTACAGATCTGCCTACAACAAGCACCGGTTTCATACCAAATCTGGCATAATATTTGTGCTATAAGATGTGTACGAAGGTAAAGAAATCAGCAAACGCAGGTAAAACGAACATCCAGACAAAGGCGCTTCCATTATTAGAGAACGTAAGGTTTCAAACGGGCTGCATGAAGCCGAGTGGCCCCTGAGAGCCACACATCAGTTTTGATTTGTACAAATTAAAACTTTTATCCCTACAGAAGGTCGCAATGACTACACTGATGGACAGTACCCAGGCTGGTTAGTTTTTCTAAAGTTGATTTTTCACCAAGGGTAAAAATGCCACACAACTTGACCAAGATGACGAGGACTTCAGAAATCACTGAATGATCAGGATGGAGTAGAAAATGACAGTTCCATATTTGCATGGAACTGCTTAGCATCTGAAAATGGTTCTGACACCTTAAGATGGACTCACCCTCCAGAAAACTCTACTTTAGAAAGGACACCTGAGCTACGGGAATTGAGAATCAGGGCTCCGCAGTCCTCATGGATGAAGAGGTCGAGTCTCCTAATTATTATCAGTTATATGTACTTTACAAAAGGTATCAAACTTGGAGGGAGGAAGAGAGTTTGCTTGAAACAAAGCAACAAAACACGAAAGATCAGTCAGTCTGTTATATAAAAGATAGAAGGTCCTGCTCCTTTGCTTCTATTCCTTTCTGATCTGTGTGGGTGTGAACCGCATGAGTCCCTCCAAGTCTGGGCAGGAATCACGGATTTCTCTCAAGAACAGGGACTTAGCAAGTAAACAACCCACTCACTTCTTCACAAACACCATCAGGGCCGGAGTAGGAAGCACTGATCTGTGGCCACGCTGCACCCCCGTGAGGACCACGGAGCTCCCGCGAACCGCGGCTGTCACCGGGAAGCCACCACGGCACTTACAGACCTCTGGCAAAGACGGACAGACCTCTTGTGTGTAAGTTGGTTGGAAAGAAAGAGTTAAGTGTTAGTTTTGGTGAGACAACGTTCAAACACATAGGCATAAAGGAAGAGTATTATTTCTTACGTGACTTCTGAAACTCTTTACAATCGTTATTTTAAAAACCAAAACCTTAAAAAGGAGAATGCCACTGGTTGAGTGAAGAGCTCTTTTTGTTTTCATGTTACACATGCAAAAGCTAACTTAACTCCAAGGAATAAGCTCATTGTAAGTAGACTGGTTTTTAAGATAAGACTTTGGGAATTTCAGTGGAAGGTGGAAAATTACAAGGAAAGGCATCTATAGGAATAAAGCTCAGAATCCAAACCTAAAAGCCAGCTATTCCCAGTGTACCGATGGGCGGTATTTTCTAACACTGGTAAATACTGAAGTGACTTGGCGTCGTGAGGAAGTGGGACGTCTCCTCTTAATCTCGGGGGGAAGCACCAAGTTGTGCACAGGCCGCATGAAAGTACGCAACTTACAGAAACCATTCCGAACAGTATATGGCCTGCAGGTGGGACGTCCTACGTCCTCCCACAGGAAAATGATCCACGTAACAACAGAACGAAATAAACGAGGCTAACGTTTGGGGCTACTTCTAGCCATACTTCTAACTACCATCCATTTTGGGTGACACCCGAAGTCAAGTGTCGCTGTGCACGCACCTCTCTAGAGGCCATCCAATCTGCTCAGAGGATGGCCAACCAGAAAGAGAAGCTGACTGACAGTTTAATACACCAGGAACACAGGAATGAAAGACGGTATATACAACGTCTGTTTCAGAAAAATGATGCCTGTTAAAAAGTCCAGAAGGAAAAACCTTCACATTCACTGATGGCTTCATGGCCACGTAGGAGTCGGGTTAAAGAGACACACCAAGAGGTCTGCTTGTCCGGCAGGTGCCATCTCTGTGGCCACTCAACTGCCGTTTGCTGCTGGAGCTTGACCACAGGACTCTGCGGCGTCACCAAGGGAATCTTTGCTTTCGCAGGTGACACAGCCCTCCAAGAGAGAACAAGAGCAGGCAAGAGGACATGATGTCGTCTGGAAAGTCTTACAATTAGTAAAATGCTGGCCAAGCACCCTACATCTCATTCCCCAATTTATTCAATTCATGCCTAAGAATCGTCTATATTACAGGTCATTCCTTTATTATTAAAAGGTAAATGACAATTGTTTACCTACTTTTGCTTATTTTGAAGCTCATTCGTATATTCGTACAAAAGCACACAAATAGTATTTTAGTTTTTATTTTTATTTATTTATTTTTTTTTTTTTTAATTTTTTTTTCAACGTTTTTTTATTTATTTTTGGGACAGAGAGAGACAGAGCATGAACGGGGAAGGGGCAGAGAGAGAGGGAGACACACAGAATTGGAAACAGGCTCCAGGCTCCGAGCCATCAGCCCAGAGCCTGACGCGGGGCTCGAACTCACAGACCGCGAGATCGTGACCTGGCTGAAGTCGGACGCTTAACCGACTGCGCCACCCAGGCGCCCCTAGTATTTTAGTTTTTAAAGTTTATTTGAGAGAGAGGGAGAGAGAGCGCATGGACACATGAGCAGGGGAGGGGCAGAGAGAAAGAGAAAGAGGGAGACAGAGAGAGAGATAAAATCTCAAGCAGGCTTCCACACTGTCAGCGCAGAGCCCAACACGGGGCTCGGACCCACAAATTGTCTTACGAACGAAGACACGTGGAGTGCCCAGCTCAGCTCCTGCTGTTGGCACTACTGTATCTAACCTTCCTTACTTTGTGGGCACTCATTCCTTTCTTTAAAAACGGGCGCGGGGCAGGTTCCAGCACTTGTTTACTTCAGAAGCCCTAATACCACAGTGTTTTGAGTGCTTAGCTTTCTCCTCTTATCATAGTTTTTAAATTAAGTTTTTCTGATGTTTATTTATTTTGAGAGAGAAAGAGAGAAAATGAATGCGTGGAGGAAGGGCAGAGAGAGAGAGAGAGAGAGAGAGAGAGAGAAAATCCCAAGTAGGATCCACGCTATTAGTGCAGAGTCCTTTAAAAAAAAATTTTTTTTTTATCTTACCATAATTTTTAACTTCACACATTATCACCTCCTGCATCTCAACACTTGTGGGAATACAGAGCTCATTACTGGGACAACTGTCACAATCGTTCCACGGAGCCACCATCAGGACCACGAGCAAATCAAAACTCCACTGTCTAGGCCGCTCACATATGATCTCACTGAGAAGATCTCGCAACAACTAAAGAGCACCTGGGGCTCACGGAAATTCCTGCCAGGTATGAAGACTACCTCTGGTGTGAATCTTACACCTTGAGTTTTAACCCTGTTCAAACACACCTGCATATGTGAAATGCATGTCCCTTTGGTCCTCTCCTCCCTTGCCAATCATATATCAAAGCAGGTGTCCCAGAACATTCCAACTGGTAAAAACACTTGCAGTCAAAGAGACCTGTATTCAAAACCAGAGGGACTGTCAGCCATATATAAAGTGTCCAACATCTGTATACATGACTGTGTTGTTTGTTGGTAAAGCAGGGATAGTAAAGCTACTGCAAAAGTAACTGTGAGGGTTGTAATTTTTGGTGGGATCGTGCAATGAGTATTAAGTGCCTCGAGCACTGCCTGGCACAGAAAAACATCCAGGAATGACGGCTGTTGTCACTGTGCTTACCTGGATGTCTATTTCTCGAGGGACAGTCTGACTCTGAATCCAAGAGTGCACCTGGGCCAGCTCCTCCCTCCGCGCGCGTGAAAACTGGGGTTGCCGCGGCCGCATGCCCGCCAGCCTCTCCAGGTCCCCTTTCAGCACGGTCTCTTTCACCCTGTGGACAGACAAGCGACCTCAGTCCTGAATAAGGCACAGGGTTCTCATGTGATCCATGAACAGCTCTGTTTGGGTCTGTGATATACTTTCTATCTCTTGCTAATATACAACGTGCCCATTAAACAAAGAACTGAATCAGCTCTCTGTCAAGCTGGTGAAGCGAGAGCTCTTTCTCTTGGAGAAAGCGTCTGTACCAGCACCTGAATGGGGCAGACGCAAGACACAGCTTTCCCTCAGCAACTCTCTTCTCTCGGAATGCGAAAAATTCAGCGTCTAAAGAGAAAAGTTCTTGTATGTGTGTGCCACCTGGGGAAGCGGTGCTGTCTTTGTTTTCTGGTCTCATGATGCACACGTTGGTGCGGTGTGGATCTGAGTGTGCACGGCATTGCCACTACAGCCACTGTTCTGGGATCATTCATCATTTAACTTCAAATGAATGAATGTGAAAATACATTTCTGTAGGAACATCCATAAAAACAGAAGTTAAAAATCACTTTGTATTAAACAATACACTTAAAAAACCATAAAAGTTTCTTAAAAAAACCCCATTTAAGAGGGGGGTCCTTGAGGGCACCTGGGTGGCTCAGTCGCTTAAGCGTCCGACTGTTGGCTCTGGTTCAGGTCATAATCTCACAGACCGTGAGACTGAGTTCCTGTAAGCACAGAGCCTGCTTGGGATTCTCGTGCCCCCCTCTCTGCCCCTCCCCTGCTCACGCTCTGTCTCTCTCTCTCTCTCAATAAACTTTAAATAAAAGTGGGTCTTTTAAAGTGCTTTCTTACCTCTCAGGTACCTGATATTTCGTTAGAATGTACTCAGATGTCTGTTTTATCATTCTCCACATGGACTCTTCAGCAAAATTGGGAAATGTTTCTTTCTTCTGTACATCCTGAGACCGCCGTCCCTCTGAGGCGATTTCAGAAGAATAATCACCACTGGTGGAGTATATACTGTGGTCACTGCTTCCTATCAAAGATCAACAACAATTATAGATTAGGAGACACTGTTAGGGGCAGATTTGCCAAACTCATTCTTCCCGCTGTGGCGACCAGCTGACAGTCTTCGCCGTCACCCAGCAGCGGTCCCAGGTGACCCCCTTGGTTCCTCCGCCTTCCCTAGATGTCCCTCTCACTCCTCCCGAGCTGTCCACGCTCAAGGCCACACCTCACTCCTTCTCATCACCTGGAGATGCTCCAGGTCAGCTCCAAAATCACTAACATCTCAGCTCTGCTTGCTCGTCTGCTTGTTCAAGTGCGCCAGCTACAAAGTGCCCCGACCCTTCAGCCCACAGTCCATCATTCAGTCACACTCTTTACAACAGCTGAGATTTCTTTTTCCCTCTCATTTTTCACACTATCAAAATGTCCATTCTCATAAAGCCGACAGTCAGTTCTGTTCTTATGTAAACCCAAGTAACCAAAGGTAGGGATAAAGTCATTTATCATGGGGTACACCGATCCATTATCACCAAAAGGATCATACAAAGCTGGGTAATCCTGCTACAGTCTCTGGCCAGCCCATCCTGGCAATGACTGTTCTCCACGTCTCTGTTCCCTGACTCTCACCTATTGAAAACGTCATTACTGACACTAAACACAAGCTTACTCATATCTGCACTCTCTCCTCACCTCCTCCTGTTACAACAGAGAGGTATCCACCCCTCCCAAGGCCCATTCCTTTATGGCTGCTATGGAGCCTTGCAAATCATTCCTTTCCTAACTCGCATCGACTCTTCTAGATCCTTCTCGTCAACTTTGAAACAAAAACCCAGAAGACCCCCCCAAAAAACAAAAACAAAGCAAACCAAAGTACCTCCCTAATTTTCTAAAGAGCAAGTACATGGGCGAAGATGGTGGAGAAGTGGGAGGACCGGGATTTTCCTCATCCCTCAAAACAACTGTATTGAGGTCAGAGCACTTGGAACACCCAGGAAATCGAGCTGCGGAGCGGCAGAAGGGTCTCCACAGTTGGAGGGGGACAGTTTGGCAGGATTGAGGTGTGTGTATGTGAATCGGGGGAGACAAAACGGCATAGGCACAGAGGGGAGGGAATCCCTTCTGTGCAGAGATAAAAGGGAGAGAAAGGGGAGTTGTAAAAGTCAGCCTCAAGTTACTACAAGAAGAAAAAGTCTCTGGATCACGGACTGGGGAACGAGAAATATGGAGAGTGCCGATTTCTGTTTTGCAAACAGTCTTAGGTGCTGAAACTCGGAGGTTTGGAAGTATGTGACTTTCTCTGGAGCAAAGCTGGAGCAAAGCTGGGAGCCATGGACCATGCTCCCAGGAGGTAGAAAGCCGGCCGGAGTGCAGAGTGCGGTGTAGTGATCTCAGGGGCGCACTGGGAGAGAACGGTCCCCTTCCTGGAATACTTGGAGAAAAGGGATTGTTGCCTCCCCAAGGACAAAAGACCCTGAAGGTACCAGCCAAAGGCCTTTTATCAGCGGGGCGGAGTGGCGCTATTCCAGAACAGGGTCTGGGCAGTGCAGGATCCTTGAAGACACTGGAAGGCCTAGAAGGCAAGGGAGACTGTGGAGCAGGACAAGCCTGCTGCCCACGCTACTCTGTGAGGGCCGCTTGAATAGCATGGTTTGAGACACCTGGTCCGGGGAGCAGAGACTAGGGTGTTGCCATTTTTCTCCCCATCATCAACAAGGTGGGGGTTCAGGAAGCAGCACAGTGGCCCCCAGTGGAAGTGGGACGTGCTTACACCAAAACCCACCCCTCCATGACTGGTAACTGCTTATCTACAGGAGTGGGACTGACACTGAGCAAACCAGACGGCCCCTCCCCCAAACCAGCACAGCCGCTGGTCCCAGGCACCAACAGGCAACTGTTTTTTTTTCTTTTCTTTCTACCCTCTTCTTTTTTTCTTTTGGAATTGGGCTCATAGTTTCTGATTTGTATATATATGTGTATGTATGTGTATGTGTGTGTGTGTGTGTGTGTGTGTGTGTGTGTATATACACACACACACACACACACATACACATATATATATGTTTGATTAGGCATTTTCATTCTATTCTTTTTATACCTTTTCTGTTTCTTCTTCTTTATCTTCCTTTCTCTTTCTCTGGATTTAGCCTTATAGTTTTTGATTCTCTGGTCTTCTTTCATTTTTCTCTTTTTATGGGACCAGGCTTCCCCACCCCCCTTTCCTTTTTTTTTCCCCAGGGTCACTTCAGTAAACAAATCAAAGCACACCTGGTTGAAGGTCCAAACACTCCACCACTACGAGCAAGAAGGAGCTCTGCAGAGGGCTGACCAGTGGGACACAGTGGCCAAAACACAAGAAAGAACAGCATGCACACAGCAGACACCAGAAATACTTCCTGAAGTGCCAGGCCCTGGACAGTGCATGGCCCCTTTTTACTATAGTAGTTCTTGCAGATGCAGGACCTATAACAAGCTTTTAAAACACGCAAAAGACAGAAACTTAGCCAAAATGACAAAACGGAGGAATTATCCCCAAAAGAAAGTTTAGGAAGAAATCACAGCCAGATAATTGCTCACAACAGGTACAAACAGTATGTCTGAAGAAGAATTTAGAGTAACAGTCATAAGACTAATAGCTGGGCTTGAGAAAAGCACATAAGACACCAGAGAATCTCTTGCTGCAGAGATCAAAGACCTAAGAACTAGTCACAATGAATTAAAAAATGCTGTAACTCAGATACAAAATAAACCAGATACAGTGACAGCAAGGATGGAAGAAGCAGAGAAGAGAATAGCTGAAATAGAAGATAAAATTATGATTATGTAAAATGATGAAGTGGAAAAAAAGAGGGAAAGGAAATTACTAGACCACGAGGGGAGAACGAGAGACCTAAGTGATTCAATGAAACAAAATAATATCCGTACCATAGGAGTTCCAGGAGAAGAAGACAGAAAGGGGCAGAGGACTTACTTGAACAAATTATAGCTGAGAACTTCCCTAATCTGGGGAAGGAAACAGGCATCCAAGTCCAAGAGGCACAGAGATCTCCCTTCTAAATCAACAAAAACAGGTCAACACCATCACGTATTATAGCAAAACCGGCAAAATACAAAGATAAAGATAGAGTTCTGAAAGCAGCTCGGGACAAAAGGTCCTTAACCTACAAGGGTAGACACATAAGGTTAGTAGCAGACCTGAAACTTGGCAGGCCAGAAGGGAGTGGCAGGAAATATTCAATGTGATGAATAGCAAAAATACGCAGCCAAGAATACTTTATCTAGTAATGCTGTCATTCAGAATAGAAGGAGAGAGAAAGACTTTCCCAGACAAACAAAAACTAAAGGAGTTTGTAACCACTAAACCAGCCCTGCAAGAGATCCTAAGTGGGACTCTGTGAGTGGAAAGCAGCAAAAACTACAAAGGACCAGAGACATCACAACAAACATGAAATCTACAGATAACACAATGACACATTTTAAATTTGTATCTTTCAATAATCACTCTGAATATAAATGGGCTAAATGCCCCAATCAAAAGACCTAGGGTATCAGAATGGATAAAAAAACAAGATCCATCTATATGCTGCCTACAAGAGACTCATTTTAGACCAGATGCTACCTGCAGACTGTAAGTGAGGGGATGGAGAACCATCTATCATGCTAATGGACATCAAAAGAAAGCTGGAGTAGCCACACTTATACATAAGACAAATTAGATTTTAAAACAAATACTGAAACAAGAGATGAAGAAGGGTATTATATCATAATTAAGGGGTCTATCCATCAAGAAGAGCCAAGACTTATACATACTGATGCCCCCAACATGAAAGCACCCAAATATATAAATCAATTCATCACAAACATAAGCAAACTTATTGATAATTATACCATAACTGTAGTAGTCTTTAATAAAATACTCCACTTACAGCATGGACAGATCATCCAAGGAGAAAATCAATAAGGAAACAACAGTTCAGAATGACACTCTGGACCAGATGGACTTAACAGATATATTCAGAACATTTCATCCTAAAGCAGCAGAATACACATTCTTCTCAGGTGCACATGGAACATTCTCCAAAACAGATCACATTTTGGGTCACAAAACAGTACTCAATAGGTACAAAAAGACTGATATACCATGCATATTTTCAGATCACAACACTATGAAACTTGAAACCAACTCCAAGAAAAAAATGTGGAAAGCCCCCAAATACATGGAGGTTAAAGAACATCCTACGAAAGAATGAATGGGTTAACCAGGAAATGAAAGAAAAAATTTAAAAATATATGGAAGCAAATGAAAATGAAAGCACGACAGTCCAAACCCTTTGGGATGCAGCAAAGGCAGTCCTAAGGGGAAAATACATTGCAATTCAGGCCTATCTCAAGAAGCAAGAAAGTTCCCAAATACACAACCATACCTTACACATAAAGGAGCTGGAAAAGCAGCAGCAAATAAAGCCCAAAGCCAGTAGAAGGGAAATAATAAAGATGAGAACAGAAATAAACAATATAGAATTAAAAAAAAACAACCACCCAGAACAGATCAATGAGACTAAGAGCTGGTTTTTTGAAAGAATAAACAAATTAATAACCCCCTAGCCAGACTTCCCAAAAAGAGGACCCAAATAGATAAAATAAAAAACCAAAGAGGAGAGATCATAACTAACACCACAAAAATACAAACAATTATAAGAGAATATACTATGAGAAATAATATCCCAACAAACTGGACAATCCGGAAGAAATGGACAAATTCCTAGACTCACAGACTACCAAAACTCAAATGGAAGAAACAGAAAATTTGAACAGACTCACAACCAGCAAAAAAATTGAATGGGTTATCAAAAATCTCCCAAAAAAATAAGAGTCCTGGGCCAATGGCTTCCCAGGGGAATTCTACCAGACATTTAAAGCAACACTAATACCTATTCTTCTCAAACAGTTCCAAAAAATAGAAATGGAAGGAAAGCTTCCAAATTCATTCTATGAAGCCAGCATTACCTTGATTCAAAACCAGACAAAGAACCCACTAAAAAGGAGAATTACTGGCCAATATCCCTAATGAACACAGATGCCAAAATTCTCAACAAAACACAAGCAAACTGAATTCAACAGTACCTTAAAAGAATTACCCATCACGATCAAGCGGGATTCATTCCTTGGCTGCAGGGCTGGTTCAATATTCACAAATCAATCAACATTATATACCACATTAGTAGAAGGAAGGATAAGAACCATATGATCCTGTCAATAGATGCAGAAAAAGCATTTGACAAAATACAGCATCTTTTGATTAAAACCCTCAAGAAAGTTGGGACAGATGGAACATGCCTTAACACCATAAAAGCCATATATGAAAGGCCCACAGCTAATATCATCCTCAATGGGGAAAAACTGAGAGCTCTCCCACTATGATCAGAATGCCACAGGACGTCCATTCTCACCACTGTTATTCAACATAGTGTTTGAAGTCCTAGCCTCAGCAATCAGACAACAAAATGAAATAAAAGGCATCCAAATTGGCAAAGAAGTCAAACTTTCACTCTTTGCAGATTACATGATACTCTACATGGAAAACCGGAAAGACTCCACCAAAAAAACCGCTAAAGCAGATACATGAATTCAGCAAAGTTGCAGGATATAAAATCAATGTACAGAAGTCAGTTGCATTTCTATACACCAATGATGAAGCAACAGAAAAAGATATCAAGGAATCGATCCCACTTAAAATGGCACCAAAACCCACAAAATACCTAGGAATAAACCCAACCAAAGAGGTAAAAGATCCCTACACTGAAAACTATAGAAAGCTTATGGAAGAAATTGAGGAAGACACAAAGAAATGGAAAAATATTCCATGTTCATGGATTAGAAAAACAAATATTTTTACAATGTTGATACTACCCAAATCAATCTACACATCCAGTGCAATCCCTATCTAAATAACACCAGCATTCTTCACAGAGCTAGAACAAACAATCCTAAAATTTGTATGGAACCACAAAAGACCCCCAATAGCCAAAGTAATGTTGAAGAAGAAAACCAAAGCTGGAGGCATCACAATCCCAGACTTCAACCTGTATCACAAGCTGTAATCATCAAGACAGTATGGTACTGGCACAAAAACAGACACACAGATCAATGGAAAGAATAGAAAACCCAGAAATGGACCCACAAATATATGGCCAACTAATCTTTGACAAAGCAGGAAAGAGTATCCAATGGAAAAAACACAGTCTCTTTAGCAAATGGTGCTGGGAGAACTGGACAGCAACATCCAGAATGAACCTGGACCACTTTCTAATACCATTCACAAAAATAAATTCAAAATGGATAAAAGATCTAAATGTGAGACAGGAAACCATCAAAATCTTACAGAGGAAAACACAAAGCAACCTCTTTGACCTCGGCTACAACAACTTATTAGTAGACATGTCTCCAGGGCAAAGGAAGTGAAAGCAAAAAATGAACTATTAGGACTTCATCAAGATAAAAGCTTCTGCACAGCAAAAGAAACAACAAAACTAAAAGGCAACCGACAGAATGGCAGAAGATATTTGCAAATGACATATCGGATAAAGGGCTAGTATCCCAAATCAATAAGGAACTTACCAAACTAACATCGAAAAAGCAAATAACGCAGTGAAGAAATGGGCAGAAGACACGAATAGACACTTTCCATAGAAGACAACCAGGAGGCAAACAGATACATGAAAAGATGCTCAATGTCACTCATCATCAGGGAAATACAAATCAAGACCACAATGAAATACTACCTCACACCGGTCAGAATGACTAAAATTAACAACTCAGGAAACAACAGATGTTGGTGAGGATGTGGAGAAAAGGGAACACTTTTGCACTGTCGGTGGGAATACAAACTGGTGCAGCCACTCTGGAAAACGGTATGGAGGTTCCTCACAAAATTAAAAATAGAACTACCCTGCGACCCAGCAATTGCACTACTGGGAATTTATCCGAAGGATACAGGAGTGCTGATTTGAAGGGGCATATGTACCCTGATGTTTACAGTAGCACTATCAACAATAGCCAAATTATGAAAAGAGCCCAAATGTCCACTGACTGATGAATGGATAAAGAAGATGTGGTATATATACAATGGAACACTACTCGGTGATGAAAAAGAATGAAATCTTGCCATTTGCAACAACGTGGATGAAACTAGAGCGTATTATGCTAAGCGAAATCAGTCATCCGGAGAAAGACAGATATCATATGGTTTCACTCATATATAGAATTTGAGAAACTCAACTGATGAACACAGGGGAAGGGAAGGGAGAATAAGATAAAAACAGGGAGGTAAACCATAAGAGACTCTTAAGTACAGAGAACAAACTGAGGGTTGCTGGAGGGGAGGTGGGGGGGGGATGGGCTAGATGGGTGCTGGGCATTAAGGAGGGCACCTGTTGGGATGAGCACTGGGTGTCATATGTAAGAGATGAATCACTGGGTTCTGCTCCTGAAGCCAAGATTACACTATATGTTAACTAACTTGAATATTAAAAAAAAAAAAAAAAGTTAAACAATGCATGTTAGTCATGTTACTTCTCACTGTCTTGTCTATAGTCAAAATTATGATCTATAATTCCATTTTGTCACCCAAATTCCATATATTTTTCTAAGTGTTATCAGCACATATTAATAAATAATTTTGATGAGGGGAAGAAAAGTACTTAGGAATAAACTTAACCGAAGGGATAAAAGACCTATATTCCGAAAACTGTAGGACACTAATGAAAAAAACTGAAGACACAAACAAATGGAAAGATATTTAGTGCTCATGAATGGGAAGAATTAATCATTAAAATGTCCATACTACCCAAAGCAATCTAAAGATTCAATGTAATACCTAGCAAAATACCAAAAGTATTTTTCACAGGAGTGGAACAAATAATCCTAAAATTTGTATGAACTACAAAAGACTCTGAATACCCAAAGCAAATTGGAAAATGAAGAACAAAGCTGGAGGTATCACAATCCCAGATTTTAATATATACTACAAGGCTACAGTAATCCAAATGGTATGGTACTGGTACAAAAACCAACACATAGATCAATGGAACAGAATAGAGTCCAGAAAGAAATCCATGCTCATATAGTCAATTAATCTATGATGAAGAATGTAAAAGGAGGAAAAGACAGGATCCCCAATAAATGGGATTAGAAAAATTGGACAGCAACATGCAAAAGGATGAAAAACTGGACCACTTTCTGATGCCACTAAAATAAACTCAAAATGGATTAAAGACCTAAATTTGAGATGTGAATTCATAAAACTTCTAGAAGAAAAGGTAGTCATCTTTTTTGACACTGGCCTTAACAACATATTTAAGGATATGTCCACTCAAGCAAGAGAAACAAAAGCAAAAGCAAACTACTGGGACTACACCAAAATAA
Source organism: Neofelis nebulosa (assembly GCF_028018385.1). NCBI lineage: Eukaryota > Metazoa > Chordata > Mammalia > Carnivora > Felidae > Neofelis > Neofelis nebulosa. The sequence continues at coordinate 217,023,144 of NC_080783.1, forward strand.
AAAGTTTGTGTACAATAATGGAAGCCATCAAAAAAAGAAAAGGCAGGGGTGCCTGGATGACTCAATCGGTTAAGTGTCCAACTTGATTTCGGCGCAGGTCATGATCCTGCAGTTTGTGAGATGGAGCCCTATGTCAGGCTTTACACTGACAGCGCGGAGCCCGCTTGGGATTCTCTCTCTTTCAAAAATAAACATTAAAAAAAATAAAAGACAAATTACTGAACGTGAGAAAATATTTGCAAAGGATGTATCTGATAAAGGACTAGTACACAAAATACATACAGAACTCATACAACTCAACACCAAAAAACCAATCTGATGAAAAAAATGGGCAGAGCACCTGAACAGACATTTCTCCATGGAAGACACAGAGATGACCAACAGACACATGAGAAGGTGCTCAACATCACTCATCATCAGGGAAATTAAAATCAAAACCACAATGAGATACCACCTAACACCTGTCAGAATGGCTAAAATCAATGACACAAGAAACAACAGGTATTGGCGAGGATGTGGAGAAAAGGGAATCCTTGTGTGCTGTTGGTGGAAACGTAAACTAGTGCAACCACTGTGAAAAAAAATATGCACCTCCCTAAAAAAAATTAAAAACAAAATTCCACGTGATCCAATAATTCTACTACTGGATATTTATACAAAGAAAACAAAAATACAAATACAAAAAGATACATGCATCCCTATGGTTACAGCACAATTATTTACAATAGCCAAAACATGGAAGTAACCTGTGTCCATAAATGGATGGATGGATGGATGGATGGATAAAGAAAATGTGGTATGTATATATACATATACAAATATATATACACACATATATATATTTACATATACATGTATATATGTGCATGTATATACACACACACACACACACACACACACACACACACACACACTGGAATATTACTCAGCCATAAAAAGGAATGAAATCTCGCCATTTGTGATAGCATGGCTGGAGTTAGAGTGCATGCTAAGTGAAACAGTGAAAGACAAACACCGTATGATTTCATACATATGTGGGATTTAAGAAACAAAACAAATGAACAAAGGGGAGAAAAAAGAGAGAAAGACAAACCAAGAAACAGACCCTTAACTCTAGAGAACTAATGGTTACCAGAGCGGAGGAGGATAGGAGGATAGGGGAAATAGGGGGTGGGGATTAAAGAGTACACTTATGGGGCGCCTGGGTGGCTCAGTCGGTTAAGCATCCGACTTCGGCCCAGGTCACGATCTCGCGGTCCGTGAGTTCGAGCCCCGCGTCGGGCTCTGGGCTGATGGCTCAGAGCCTGGAGCCTGCTTCTGATTCTGTGTCTCCCTCTCTCTCTGCCCCTCCCCCGTTCATGCTCTGTCTCTCTCTGTCTCAAAAATAATAAAATAAACATTAAAAAAAAAAAAAATTAAAAAAAAAAAAAAAAAGAGTACACTTATGATGAGTACTGAACGATGTACATAATTGCTGAGTCACCGTATTGTACAGGAAACAAATATAAAACTGTCTGTTAACTACACTAGAACTAAGATAAAAAACCTAAAAAAAAAGATGTGATACACACACACACACACACACACACACACACACACACCGGACTACTACTCAGTCTTAAAAAAGAATGAGACCTTGTCATTTGCAACAACATGGATGAACCTAGAGGGTATTTTGTTAAGTGAAATACGTCAGACAGAAAAAGACAAATACCATGATTTTGCTTACAAGGAGAATCTAAAAAACAGAAGAACAAATGAACCAGAAACAGACTCATAAATATGAAGAACATGCTGATGGTTGGTTGCCAGAGGGGAGGGGATGGGTTTAGGCAAAATGGGTGAAGGGCTTAAGAGGTACAAACTTCCAGGTATAGACAAATAAGTTAATGGAGATGAAAAGCACCACACAGGGAATACAATCAATAATACTGTCATAATATACGGTGAGAGATGGTAGTGACTACACCTCATGGTGAGCAGCACATAATGTATACAATTGCTGAATCACTATGTTGTACACTGGAAACTAACATAACGTTGTATATCAATAATACTTTAATAATAAAAATAAATAAATAAAGCTAATCATTCATTTACCGCATGACCTATCAATTTCATTCCTATGTATTTACCAAAGAGAAATGAAAACATATGTGTACAAAGACTCACACTCAATGTTCATAGCAGCAGTATTATTCATAATGCAACTGAATAACCATCAACTGGTGAACGGATGTCAGCACAGTTTAATTGTACTTGGTAATAGGAAGGAACACCAGTAAGGATCAATCTCAGTAGCACTGGCTTACCTGAAAGAATCCCTACACAAAAGACTATATGCTGGATGATTCAATTCACATAAAATTATAAAAAATCAGAACTACAGTGACAGAGAACAGATCAGCGGTTGCCAGGAGCTGGAATATCAGGGTAGAGACTGACTCTAAAGGGTCACAGAAGAACTGTTCCAGGCGATGGAAATGCTCTGTACGGTCACTGTGGTGCCGGTTACACAAATGCATACATTTGTCAGAACCGGTGAATTCTATTGTATGTAAACGCACCCCAATAAACCTTTTAAACAAAGACAAATTACTCCCGCACCAGGGCCCAAACCAGATGGCCCATTACACAGTGATCTCCTGGCAACAGAGTTTGGAGAATTCATCATTTTGATCCACTACCTGACACTGCAGAACCTGTTCTGGAAGGAGACTCCTCGTGAAGTAATGCCGTGTAACTGTGCTTATTCCCGCTGTTGCCTACGACACGCTGCAGAAGGGAAGGCCACAAGAAGAGATTTTTAACATCTCAGGCATCATATTACAAAATAACTGGCAGATCTTGAAGTTCACACGTTAAACAGAATGAAGCACATACATAACCGGCAAGCAAACAGTTCAGCCTGTCCCAACACGGTGGTCAAAGTCCCTTTGCACGGAACATGACATATATGGCTGAGTTTGCACCTGCTGCACGGGAGGCGCCACACGGTCGTACGCTTTAATTCTGCTGCCTTGTCATCCCGGATGTCCCGACCGTTTTGCCAGTTCTTAGCACTATTCCCAAAACGAGTATTACAGTGAATGGAAACAAAGTTGCAGCTACCCTGAGCTTATATGGCATGGGAAGAAGGACTACGTAAATATTACTTCACTTAATCCTCAGAATAAGCTATCAAGGTTCCGTCTCTTCATTTTTCAAGTCAGGAACAAAGGCAAAGGAAGGCTGACTGACTTGGTTCAGCGAACCGGCTGATCAAGTGACAGAGCGTCTGACTCCGCGTCTTATTCCACAGCCCGGCTCTGCTCACTAGGATACACTGCCTTGCATGAGATTCTAGCAAGTGCACTAATATCAGGCTTTCCAAACTGAGCATATTTTCTCTACCTGGATCATCATATTTTGACCATTTGTCCAACAATGGTATCATATCTTGAAGGGAGGACCAAGGAAAATTGTAAATATTGACACTTGTCTTGATTCCTACACCTAAGTATAGGAACATCAGATTCCACAGCTTAGCCAGATAAATATATCTGAGAATGGCTTTTTAGGTAAAGAGATAAACAGTTAAGGGAAAATGACCCACACAATTTTTGGTTTTGAAAACGATGTGTGTAAGTATCCAACAAAAACTGCCTACTCTAGTGATAAGTCAATGACAAACAGCGGCCCCTCCCTTCTCCATACACACCTCACCTCGGTCCCTCAACCATGCCTGCAAGGGGACACTCACTCAGTTCGGGTCTTGTCAGTATGGTTTACTCCCAACTTACCAGAACACAACCCCAGTTGTAAGGAAGAAAATACATTTTGTACGCAATGACTATGTCAAATTAAATGACTGGATATCGCATTTTAAAGGCGGGGGAGGGGCGCCTGGGTGGCTCAGTCGGTTGAGCATCTGACGTCGGCTCACATCATGATCTCGCGGTTCGTGGGTTAAAGCCCCGCATCGGGCTCTGTCTGACAGCTTGGAGCCTGGAGCCTGCTTTGGATTCTGTGTACCCACCTCTCTGCACCTCCCTCACTCATGCTCTGTCTCGCTCTGTCTCTCAAAAATAAACAGATGTTAAAAAAAAAAAAAAATTTAAAGGCGGGGAGCCCGGTTCACATAGAAAATGTGAAAGACAGCACTTTGGGAAATACTACCAAGTATCTAAGGAACCAGGACTCAGCAGGCTCTTTAGTTCTTGCTTGTTACACGGAGTCAGGGGGATACAGTGCAAATCACAGCGCACAGTCTCAGCCACAGCTATGACGCTGATTACCTGCTCGGCCTTCAGTGTCGGCCCTGGTGCGAGTGCCTTAATTTTAATAAGAGGACGCACATTTATTCAACGTTGTTTTTTTTTTTTTTTATTTATTTTTGGGACAGAGAGAGACAGAGCATGAACGGGGGAGGGGCAGAGAGAGAGGGAGACACAGAACCGGAAACAGGCTCCGGGCTCCGAGCCGTCGGCCCAGAGCCCGACGCGGGGCTCGAACCCACGGACCGCGAGATCGCGACCTGGCTGAAGTCGGACGCCTCACCGACTGCGCCACCCAGGCGCCCCGAGGACGCACATTTATGTTCTCACTCACACGCTAGAAGTTAGTGTCACTTACATCCTCGGCTTCTGGGCAAATGCCCCTTCTCATCTGATCTGAAGATTCGCGGGATCTGAGCGTGTCTTCCTGCAGTAAGTTGAGCCACAGTGGTGAGCTGCTCCTCGAGGTCGCGAGTGTGTGCTCTTCACGCGGCGTCTCCCATTTCCCCTCAGCTCGCCTTCGGCTGAGGACCGACCACGGGGGTTCCAGGCTGGCAGCCACTGCTGATGCTGAGGGTGGAATTTCGGAAGAGTCTGGTGCTCCCAAGAACGGATATGGGGCGGAAGGATGGTGACAAAAGGGGACGGCCAAGGGGTTCGTGCAGGAAAATGGTCATCAAAGTATCTAAGTAGAGAGGAGGGGGGGCAGGAAAAGACTGCAAGCAGTTGGGCAAACGTGGCTCAGACAGACATTCGAACGGAGCCACTGCTGCCACGGGGCAGGGCCGGGACGGGGGAAGGAGCCGGGCACGACAGGCCGGAGGCCCACGGAGAGGAGGCGAGGGAGGGGCCCCAGGGCTGTGTGTCCTGGACGTCCCCTCGCGAGTGGGGACAGAAGGCGTCCTTAGTGCCACTGCTGCCCGGCAGCTGTGGCAGCTTCTTCCCCTTGTGCTTCCCCTTCTTGCCGCCGGCCACGCTGCTCTGCTTGGAAGCGGAGCCTCCTGAAAGGATGAAGGGGGCGCATATTACGGAAACTAGACCCCAAAAAGAGAAGAACGCCATTCCTTCACAGGTAACTGTAAGCAGATGAAGAAGCCACGACACCTGCCAACAGGAACCGCATCCACTACCACGGCTACTAAAAAGACGAGCAAGAGCCCAGATAAAAGCTGCTGCTAGAAGATAAACTTACTTCAGAATCTCTCAATCACTTTCTTATCGAATCAGCTTCTCAGATCCAGCATCTAAGAAATCGTCGTCCCAGACAACAAACTGTCGGCAGGAATTTCGTTCAGCATCTCTCCCATCTGTTTCTTAAAAACAACCCCCCAATTCTTCACTTCCTCTCTCCCAGTACTTACACATATTTATGGAATTGATAAATGAGGCACGGTTTTTAAAACGTAACTACCGTGAACGTACGAATGTTTAGCTTTGCTTCTGCTTTCTTGCGGAAGACAGGCTCTGTAGGGCAATGACAGGATCTTTTCTCGGAATTTATCAACATAATTCTGTTCCTCCTTCTGTGCGTGGGCTGACAGCATGCCTTTTGTGAGCCCTACTTGTTGAAATTCTTCTGAGGTACGCGGACCTGGGTGTGAGCACGGGGTCCAGGGCTCACACGCTGGGACAGCATCCTCTGCCAGCGTGGCTTCTGCTGAGGTGGAAGGGGACAGATTTAATTTTAATTGCTATCAATCATTTGTATTTATTTCATTTTCACTAATCTAATTGCTTTTCAATAAATTTTTACAACCATTACTACAATAGCTGGACTATAAGAAACTTCATCAACCTAGCAAATAAGTTGTTTTATTTTTTTCTACCTTTCTTTAAACTCCTTGTACACTCGCATATACGTTTTACAGAGTTGTAACACTCAATGTGCATATACACATTTACTAATATCTTATTGTAAGTATTTTACCTTCTTAAATTCTTCAAATATGTTTTATCTTTGAATTAATTTTAAAAATCTGTAGTATATTCATGTGGTTCAAAAACAAGAAGCATTAAACAGGCAGTTAGTAAATTCTCCCCATTCCTGTCTACTATGTATCTAGTTCTCATTTATTTCCCCCACAGAAACTCCATTTCTTTTATTTCCTTCTATATCAGTCCAGATTCTTTATGCACCTATAAATAAGCATGAATACAGATTCATATTCCCCACCCCGATTTTTACTCAAAAGGCATAGAATATGTACACTCTCTACAGTTTTTTTCACTTAACAACATCCCCTCCCCACTTTTTTTTTTTTTTTTTTGAGAGAGAGAGAATGTGTACACACAGGGGAAAGGCAGAGGCAGAGGGAGAGAAAGAACCCCAAGCAGGCTCCATGCCTAGCACAGACCCCAATGCACGGCTTGAAATCATGACCGTGAGATCATGGCCTGAGCTGAAATCAAGAGTCGGACACTTAACTGACTGAGCCACCCAGGTGCCCCAGGAGCATCCCTTTTACCAGCACGAAGACAGCCATTGTACATTTTCTACATATCATAGTCTTCCATTTTATGTGTATACCACAACTTATTATAGTAAACACCTGTAAACATACTTGGAGTTGTCTTTTTAGATTTAAAATTGATAGTACTGGGGCACCTGGCTGGCTCAGGCAGAGGAGCGTATGACTCTTGATCTTGGAGTTATGAGTTCGAGCCCCACGAGCACTGGAAGAGGCAACCACATGGGTAAATAGTTGAAGAGATAACCAGTACCTACACGTGAGCAACAGCAGCGTGGGGTGGGATTTATAACATATGTGGAAGTAAGACATACGCCAACAGACAAAGGTCAGAAGGGGGAAGCAGAAGTACACTATTCTTGGATTTTTATGCTATACCTGAAGTGATACAGTATTTCCAGAAGGTAGACAGTGAACAATTGAACATGTATACCCTAAGTCCCTAAGCAGCCATGAAAGTGAAGCTCACTCTAAACATAAACATACCTGGGTTAAAAGCAAAAAGGCAGAAAAGATAGAACATGCTAATACTGATTTAAAAAATGCTAGAGTGAATATATTAATATGAAACAGAGTGTATTTTAGAGTCAAGACTATACAAGGGATAAAGAAGATCATTTCACAATGATAAAAGGGCCAATTCAGAAGAAGGCTAAACATTTATGCACAAAATAAAAAGTTCTTTCAAAACACGTGAAGCAAAAACCAGTTTTACCACAAGGAGAAATGGACAAATGCATAATTACGGTCAGAGATTTCAGGACTCCTTGCGAAGCAGAACAAATACTGAGAGGACTAGTTAGGACAGACAAGACCTGAACAACAGTATCAACCAACCTGACCTGGTTTCCACTGAGAAAATATTCAACCAACAGCAGAATAAACCTTCTTTCCCAGTGCACAAAGAACAGCCATCAAGGTAGAACACATCACAGACCATAAAACAAGGCTCAACAAATACAGAAGAATTCGAGTTTCGTATTTTCTTGGACCACAAGGGGATTAAATTAGAAATCAGTAACAGAAAGAACTGTGGAAAGCCCCCAAATACGTGGTACTGAAGTAATGTGAGATAACAAATATAGATACATGATGACATAAGTGATTTCAAAGGAGGTGGTTAGGGGATAGTAGTCGGTATTTGAACACAATGAAAATGACACAATACAGCCAAATGTGTGTAACGCAGCTAGAGGTAAAAAAGAAAATTTGTATTAAAATCCATTAGGAGGGGCACCTGGGTGGCTCAGTTGGTTAAGCACCCGACTCTTGGTTTTGGCTCAGGTCATGGTCTCACAATTCATGAGTTTGGGCTCCAACATCAGGTTCTGCTCTGATAGTGTGGAGCCTACTTGAGATTCTCTCTCTCTCCCCCTCTCTCTCTGCCCCTCCCCTCCTCGTTCTCTTTCTCAAGATAAATAAACTTTAAAAAAACTTTTTTTAATCCATTAGGAAAGAAGTATGTCCAAAATCAATTCAGCTTCCCCGTCGAGAGACTGGAAAGCGAAGAGCAAGATAAAACGAAAGTGGAAGAAAGGAAACAGTAAAAATCAGAGGAGAAATCAGTGACATAGAAAACATGAAAACAATGAACCAAGCCAGTGCAACTGTAAGCTGGTGCTTTGAGAAGGCCAATCTAATCGATCAACTCCAGCCAGACTGATCAGAGAAAAAGGAGAAGACATGAAGGTGACAACCTCCGAAATGACAGATGGAACATCATTAGAGATCTTACTGGTGTCAAAAGAAGAATAAGAGAACATTATGCACATGTTTATTCCAATAAATTTGACACTGTAGACAAAACAGACCAAGTCTTTGAAAGGCAGGCAATAACAAAGTTCACTCAACAAGTAGAAAACCTGAACAGCCCTGAATCTGTAGTTAAAAACTTTGCCAAGAAAACTCTAACCCCAGATGGCTTCACTGATTTCTAACTGAATTAGCTCTCGCCAGAGAGCATAGTATGTACAACGTTATTTTGAGACGTAGTACAGCCCAACATATTTTATACCTCAATGAATGCATGGCGTAGGCTTGAAAAGAACTCGTATTGTGCAGATACTGGGTGCTATGTTCTCTGAATGTAAATGACAGCATTGCTCAGATCATCTACTGCTTTACTCGTTTTTTTTAACTAGATGTTTTATTAACTGCACAGAAGCAGTGTTACATTCTTCAATGGTTATGGAAAGTCTATTTTTTTCTAACTCTTTCCATTTTTACTTCCTACCTTGGAAACTCTATTAGCAAATATACATAATGTATTATGATTGTTGTGTCTCCCTGGTGAACTGCTCACCACTATGAACCATCTCTAGGAAGACTCTGTCTTGAACCCTAGTTTATCACCACTGGCACGCCAGTCCTCCTGTGCTCGTCATCTGCGTTGTGCCCCTTTTCTCATTCATTTATCCTCAATCCCTTGGTGGATTATATTTAAACTGTACTTTCCAGCCAATACATAGCTGGGTCTTGATTTTTTTTTTAATCTGTTCTGACAATTTCTGCCTTTTAAGTGGAGGGGATACAGTTAGATTTAGAGCTATTATTATGGGTTTGACATGTTCCCTCTGGTGATGGTGGATGTTGCTCTATTCCTCCTTTTCTGCCCTTCTTTTGGATCATTTGTGTGTTTCTTAAAATTACACTGTAACTTATCTCCTGGCTTTATTTCACAGGCCATCTTGACCCTGTTATGGATTAAAAAATATGTTAACGGCAATGGTTTCTGGAGACTGCTTATTAATGTCTGATTCCCTTCTCTGCCACTCATTTGCTACATAACTTTGCGCAAGTCACTTAACTCCTTTGTGCCTTAACTGTTCTGTATACGAAATGGAGGCCATAGCTTGCAGGGAAATGCATTTGGAGTCATGGTCCTCAGAACCAATCGTTTAATTAGAGTCAGGGTGTAAACTGCACGAATTAGGCTTTTCAGAGAGCAAAAGACATACAGATACTTTACAGAGACCGTGCTTCTGTTTCTTCTCCTTGGAAGAAACATGTGGTCCCACAGATGCTGAGATTGGTTTAAGATCAGAACAAACAATTATCAATAAATTCCCTTCAGTGAGAGCTTACAGGCTTTACTATCAATCTTTCAAAATGGTAATACACACCAGATTACAAAAAGTATAGTGGCATGACCACAAAATCTTTCCCCATTGGATGAGACCCCACCTTGTATGGGCTGAGTCACCGGCAGCTATTATGTCCACACTGGAATCGAAAGTATTAAGAAAAGGTATACTAAAAAATTGTGCAGCTGCTCTTTCCCGGGGGACTGGCTCAGCTCCAATAAAACTCTATTTTCAGTTCATTAGAAACAGAATCTAAGCTCCAACTGTTGTGTCTCTGGTCTCTTCCCACCGACCCCCAGCCTGCCTGTCAATACTGCACTCTCCGTCTCCAAGGGTCAGTGTCAAGATTAGATGAGTTAATTCCTATGAAAGACTAAGGACAGATGGCTGCACACCGTAAGAGCTCAACACGTTTCCTGATGGGCCACTGAAGACCAGCATCAAGAAGTTAGATAACCCCAAAACCTGATTTAACACCTTTGTCACCACTACTTCATCCACCAAATTGTCGTAAGGACAAAGTCAAAGGGTAGGAGACGGTAAAAAGGAACAAAAAGTAGACATCGGAAGAATTTACCAAGTCATTATGCTGCTAAAAGGAAGAGATATTTTTTTCCTTTGTTTTCTTAAAAACCCTTTTTAACACCCCACAGGCCCTCAGGGGTTTCCCACCTGCCCCGCCCCCCACTGAGAATGTGGGGCACACTCATACGCACACATGCACACCTCGCCCGATGGCCGCTGGGTAGCCCCCTTCCAACGTCCACAAGAACTGTGGCATGGCGTGGCATCCAGCCTGGGGGGGTGGGCAGTGGAGTCTGAAGGAGAAGGGACAGGCATCCCCAACTCCTCACAGGCGCCCAAAAGGAAGAGAGTTTTGAACACACTCTCCTCATTGTTATCAGGCCAATATAAAAATCTGGATGTGTATACGGTCCATCTGGTCACGGCCAATGTCAGTCTGACAAGGACACCTTCTCTCAAGGGCAACAACAAAGTGGCCTAAGGCAGCCTCATAAACAACCTCATTAGTGATAGTTAACACTTGCCGAGGACTTACTACCACGTCACTGGGTTCTGTTAGTTCTAAGTGCCTTCCGCGTGTCAGCTGATGTGATCAACGAGTGACAATGATTTAGAAATGCGGTCCAAACTGTGTAACCGATACAAAGGTGGTATTTCTAAAACTACGGGCTGATTTAAAGAAAGGACGACGTAATTATAATCCAGAAGTCATTCTTAAGTAACTGATATTAATGACGTGTTTTCTCACGACCCCGAATTTCATAGGCGTGTTCTTTAGAGCAGGAGGTAAACGTGGCACCTGACTCTGGCGGCGGGGCGTGGACAACGGTGCTGCCGTAGCTACACTGGCTCGTGCCAGAGCCCAGGCTCAGCGCCGCCGGGGACAGGCTCCTGGGGGCGCGTCCTGCAGCGTCTGTGGACCGCCTGGCAGTAGACGTCTCCAAGTGAGCTGTGGCTGGGGTCTGAGGCGCAGCTGGGGGCATGAGAGAAACCGACAGTGAAAAGAAAAATCCTCAAAGGAAATTTATGTTAAAGACCAAGTTTGTAGGTGTTTATAACTGGCCATTAAGGAGCAATAGGAAACCAGGATTGTCGGTGATTCACGAAACAAGTAGAGACCAAACCCTGAAGGCAAACCAGAAAGGGATGGCTCTGTGCCCACCCTCTGGCTGGCTAGGAGGGCACTCGCGTTACCGTGCAAGGTCTGGGCATCATTTGCCTCGTGCTTCTGTCTGTCTTCCGAGGATGAAGAGGACGCGCTCTTCCTTTTCAAAGCTGGAACGTCGCAGCTCCTCGGGTATCTGCAACAACGTAACTAGGTCATGTGTGCCTCCCTGGCCCCTAATTTTGCCACTTCCCACATTTCTGCTCTTCTCACGGCACTTTTGCGTGGGTATGCCCTACACTTTGCTTTGATGAGGTCTTCCCTGACTGTCCCAGCCTGAATCACTGGAGTGTCACATCTCTTTTACTGTGGCCTGGAATTGATCTCCAAACCTTGGCTCGTTTAATTTTTATCATCAAGGTCTTGTCTTCTCAACTGTGCCACGGCTCCCTCAAAGAAGGGACCAATCTTCCTTTTTTGCATCCCTTGAAATGTTCAATTTATTATAAACTGTAGGCAGGTACTCCATAAATACTTACTGACTTATAGTGAACAATCAAGACAATAGATATTAAGTACGATGGAAGGTGTGTGCTTACAGAGACAACGTATGCTTTTGGAAAAACTGGCATGTTCTCAAAACTTGTGTCTCACACCTGATAACACTGTCAATGCAGTTTATTTGCCGATAAGATGGGCTATGCTGGTCTTTTCTCCAATCTTCACTAGACTCCACGTGCATGCTATTGTCTTTCAACGTCAGGAAGGCAGAAGAGACCTTCTGCTCATCTGAAACGGAAAGGATGTGTAATTAAAAATATTATATACCTATGAACTTACCCCACAAAATTAGATCAGGTCCTTTAGCATGTGTACTTTCAGTAGAACATTCTGTAGCTATTAAAAACAAGCTCAGATCTAAAAAAAAAAAAAAAAAAAAAAATGCACTGATACAGAAAGGCATCCATGCAAAATGATCACATTTGTCTTTTGTTTTTTACAAAAAAGAGGTGAAACAAATGTTTCAGCAAAGACTATCGAGGAATAAAACTATCAGGTAAAAGGCTGATGGAGACTCTACAATACTGAGCTGACACTACCTGCCGACTGGTTGATCCTGGCCTCACCGGGACGGGGGCAACCAGACACAACGTGAAGTGTAAGGGGCTGCCAGGCAGATGCTGTGTCCAACAGAACTTTCTGCAATGACAGAACTGTTCCTCATCTGTACTGTCTAATATGGTAGCCACTGACACCTCATGCAACAATTAAGCATGTGAAATGTGGCCACAGCAACTGAGGAACTAAATTTTAAGTTTTATTTATTTGTAAAGAATTTGAATTTAGATTGCCAACGTGGCTAGTAGCTGCCGTACTGGATAGCAGAGGTACAGAGGGAAGACACACGGCCTCAGGCTGGAGCACTGAAGAACTTCAACCTTGTGTAGAGAGCAATGAGCTAATAATGGAGATGGAAGAAGAGCATGGAGACAGGTAAGAGAGAGCCCGCCAAATATGGCGTCACAGAGACCCAGAAGGTAAACTGGTTCAAGGAACGAGTAACTATGTTCAGGACTGCTGAGGGGCTGGGTTAGCCACGGTTGTTGTTGTTATTAACGAAGGTCATCTGAGCTGCGTGGAAGAGACCACTCAATTTCTGGAGGGAATTAACTGAAAGATGACTCGTTAACTTTCACTTATGAACCTTTATACTTTTAATTCTTTAATAATTTTAAACTCAAAGAGGGCTACAAAAATAGTAGAGTTCCCAAATACCCTCTACCCAGCACCCACTTATGTAACATCTTGCAGAACTGTAACAGGATGAACAAAACTAAGGAATTCACAGTGGCACACTGCCAATCAACCACAGCCTATTTGGATTTCACCTGCTGCACCATGAACTGTCATTTTCTGCTCCAGGATCCAACCTGAGATTCACAGTGATCTCAAGTGTCAATGTCTCAGTCTCTCCTGGTCTCTCCTGATCTGCCCCTTGATGTGATTTCCCTGATGTTCTCTATGATGAGGCTGAGGTTATGCATCTTGGGGAGGGTTCCTGCAGAGGTGCTGTGCCCTTCCCCGTGCCCCACACCACAGGGGTACATGACCTTGACATATTTTGTTGTGGGTGTTGTCAGCCTTCATCACTGGTTAAGCTGCTGTCTGCTAGAGTTCTCCCTGGAAAAGTCCTTGAATGGACTTAATGCCACCAAACTGCACATTTAAAAATGGTGAAGGGGCACCTGGGTGGCTCAGGTGGTTAAGCTTCCAACTCTTGATTTTGGCTCAGGTCATGATCTCACAGTTCATGAGTTTGAGCCCCACATTGGGCTCTGTGCTGATGGCGCAGAGCCTGCTTGGGATTCTCTCTCTCTCCATCGCTGCCCCTTACCTGCTCTCTCTTTCTCTCTCCCCCTGAAATAACTTAAAAAATAAATAAAAATGTTAAAAAAATTTTTTAACATTTTAATTTATTTTTGAGAGACAGAGGGAGCCTATGAGCAGGAGAGGGGCAGAGAGAGAGGGAGACACAGAATCCAAAGCAGGCTCCAAGCTCTAAGCTGTCAGCACAGAGCCCGATGCGGGGCTCGAACCCACGAACTGTGAGATCACAACCTGAGCTGAAGTCGGATGCTTAACTGACTGAGCCACCCAGGACCCCCCCCCCCCCCCCAAATTTTAAAATGGTGAAAAAATATATATATATACATATGTATATGTATATACATGTACATACATATATATACCACAATTAAAAAGTATTTCAATTAATTTCAGCTTTCTCTGGAGGATATTCCCCACAGCAGTTATTACCGTGAATGTTTTTTCCCCTTTCAGATTTATTGAGATACAGCTGACATACAGCAATGTGTAAGTTTAAGGTGTACAACATAATGACCACTGATAGCAATTTCCTATTTCTACAAGGACTTCCTTGTAAATCCTTTCAATGGGGAAAACCAGTAAATATAATGCATGTATGCTAACCCTTGTCTATCCATCTGTCCATGCATCCATTAAATAGAAAGGCACGAGTTCATGCTGACACCTTCAACTCCAACCCAGCACCAAGAGTCAATTCTAACATTCCCTCTTTGCTGATCTGTAAGTTCCTTCTCTCATAGTGAGGAATCTGACTACTGTTATCTATAACATACACACCTGTTTGTTCAACCCTCCCTACGTCTAAATTACCTTTGGAATTGCTAACCCATACTCGGATAAGAAACAAGTTTATCAACTTGATTACAGTGTTCGTGTCCATTTGCATTTTGTATTTAGTCCTTGGGTATCCAGTTAACACACTGATTTCCAAAGTTACTTAGCTCCTTTCTTCCTTACACCCTCAGTATTTTAATGCCATTTATTTGTGATGCAGTTAGATTCATTTGTCACAGGCTTCCTATCACTTTGGGTTTCCTCTACATTCTGGGTGGGATGAGGTAGGCAGATCCATGACTTTTAGCAAATGCACACAAAGTTGTGTTTCTACCACCAGAGTAACAAACAGAATGTTTCCATCACTCAGAAATTTCCCTTCAGCTGTCCCTTTGTGGTCAATGCAGAAAGAATGCTTTTCTAGAATGGAATTGTAGAATACGTAACCTTTTCATTTTGACTTCTTCCACTTGGTAAAATGCATTTTAGATCCATATATGTTGCTGTAGGAATCAAGTCCCTTCCCTTTTACTGCTGAGTAATACTCCATTGTGTGGATGGACCGGTTTAACCATTTACCTAAATGGTGAATGACATCTTATGTTGTTTCCAATTTTTGATGAGCGTGAATGAAGTGTGATAAACACATAGACAAGTTTACGTGTGAATTCGAGTTTTTCTTTTGTTTGAGTAAATAAGAATGGAATTGCTGGGTCATATAGCAAAAGAGAGAATGTTTAGTTTGTAAGAAACTGCCAACCTTCTCAAAAGTGGTGTACAATTTGACATCACCTTCAGCACTGAGAGCTCCAGTTACTCTGCATTCTTGCCACAACTCGGTATAGTCAGTACTTTGTCTTTTACTTTTTAGCCATTCTAATTGGTGTGTGATGGTATCTCATGTGGTTTTCATTTCCTTATGACTGAGATTGAGCATGGTTTCCTATGCTATTTGCCATCTGGGTGTACTTCACTGGGAAAGTGTCAGATCTCTTGACCACTAAAAAAAAAAAAGTTTACTTATTTTGAGAGAGAGAGAGAGTGTGTGTGCCATGTGCACAGGTGAAGGGCTGAGAGAGAGGGAAAGAGAATCCCAAGCAGGCTCTGTGCCATCAGTGCAGAGCCCAACAAAGGGTTCAATCTCACGAACCGTGAGATCGTGACCTGAGCCGAAATCAAGAGTCGGAGGCTCAACCAACTGAGCCACCCAGGCACCCACTGACCATTTTCTGATTGGATTGTTTATCTTCCTATTGTTGAATTTTGACAGTTTTTTATGTGTTGTGGATATGAATTTTTTTATTGTACCTATAATTTGCAAATATTGTCTTTTCATTGTCTTAATAATGTCCTTCAAGGAGAAGTTTTTAATTTTGATACAGCCTATCTCATCGATTTTTTCTTTTATGGGTCATGCTTTTGATATTGTATCTAAAACCTCTTTGCCAAACCCAAGATCACAAAGATTTTCTCCTAAGATTTCTTCTAGAAGTTTATAGTTTTAAGTTTTACATTTAGGTCTATAATCAAGTTTGAATTAGCTTTTGTATAGCATGTGAGCTATGTGTTGAGGTTCAGTTTTTTAATATATGTGGATGTCTAATCATTCAGTACCATCTGTTGGAAAGACTATCTTTTGTCCATTGACTTGACCTTGCACCTCTGTCAAAAACTGCATTTGTGTAAGTCTGTTTTGTCTCTAATCTGTCCCACTGATCTTTTCACCAATATCACACTGTCTTAATTAGTAAGTTTTTTTTAATTTTTTTTTTTTAACATTTATTCATTTTTGAGACAGAGAGAGACAGAGCATGAACAGGGGAAGGTCAGAGAGAGAGGGAGACACAGAATCTGAAACAGGCTCCAGGCTCTGAGCTGTCAGCACAGAGCCCGACGCAGGGCTCGAACTCACAGACCACGAGATCATGACCTGAGCCGAAGTCGGACGCCCAACCGACTGAGCCACCCAGGCGCCCCTTAATTAGTAAGTTTTGAAATCACGTAGAGTAAGTCCTCCAACATTGCTTTTCTTTTTCAAAACTGTTTCGGCTATTTTAGTTTATTTTTTCATATAAGTTTGGGGATCCTCTTGATGATATCTAAAAAAAAAAAATCCTGCTGAGAGTTTGACTGGAATTACATTGAATGTACAGACCAACCTGGAGAGAACTGACATCTTAACAATATTGAGTATTCTAAATCATGAATTTGATATATCTTTTCATTCACCTAGTACTTTTAAGTTTTTCTTTCATCAATGTTTTATAGTTTTCTGTACATGGATTATTTCATATCTTCTGTCAGATTTTGTATCTAAGTATTTCAGTTTTGCATAGTTTTTAAAAATTTGTTTCCAATTGTTCCTTGTTAGTACACAGAAATTTAACTGATCTTCCACATGGACTGTGTATCTTGTAACCTTGCTAAAATCAGTAGTCTTTTTTTTGTAGATCCTTTAGAATTTTTCTATGTAGATAGTCATGTCATCTGTGAATGGAAAGTGTTTTATTTCTTCCTTTCCAATCTGTATGTCTTTTATTTCTTTCTCTTGCCTACTACATTGGACAGGACTTCCAGTCTAATATTAAGACATGGTAAGTGGATACCCTTGGCTTGTTCTCTAGGTTAGGGTAAAAGCATTCTCTTCCCATCAAGCATAATGTTAGCTGTAGGTGTTTATAGATGCCTTTTTGTCAGGTTAATGAAATTCTTTTTCTATTTCTCATTTTTGAATATTTATCATATGTAGATGTTGAATTTTGTCACATGCTTTTTCTCCATCTACTAAAATAATCTGATGGTTTGTCTTTTTTATTGTTAACATGATGAATTAACGTGCTTGACTTTCACATATTGAACCAACCTTGCATTCCTAGAATAAATCATATTTGGTTGTGATGTATTTGTCTTTTTTATACTTTGCTGAGTTTGATTCGATGATTTTGCAAATATGTTAATGAGGGATCCTGGTCTACAATCTTCTTTTCTTGAATTGTCTTTATCTTGTTTCAGTATTACAGTACTAATGGGCTCATAAAATGAGTTTGGGAGTTTCCTTTCCAAACTTCCTTCTTCTATTTTTTTTCCGTCTTCAATTTTCTGACAAAAAGATTATGTACAGACTGGAATTATTACTTCCTTGAATGTTTGACAGAACTCTCCAGTGAAAGCATCTGGGCCTAGTTTCTTTTTGTAAGGTTTTCAATTTCAAATTCAGTATTTGTAGTAGACAGAAGTCTATTCTAGTTACCTATTACTTTTACACTGAGTTCTTTTTTTTTTTTTTAATGTTTGTTTATTTTTGAGAGAGAGCCAGAGAGCACGAGTCAGGGAGGGAGGAGAGAGACACACACAGAATCCAAAGCAGGCTTCAGGCTCCGAGCTGTCTGCACAGAGCAGATGTGGAGCTCGAACCCATGAACCGTGAGATCATGACCTGAGCTGAAGTTGAATGCTTAACCAACTGAGCCACCCAGGTGCCCCATTTTCACTGAGTTCTGATAGCTTGTTTCTTTCAAATAACAGACCAAAGTTGGGGGATAGAGTTGTTTGTAGTCACTTTAACATCTGTGTGATCTTTCATTCCCAATATTGGCCATTTCTGTCTTCTTTTCTTATTAAGTATGGCCAAAAGATTGTTAATTTTATTTTTATCAGCTTTTGATTTCATTTTCTCTTATTTCTATTTTCAATTCCATCGATACCTGGTTTTAAAGATTTCCTTCTTTCTGCCTACCTTGGATTTAATTTGCTCTTCTTGCTCTTGTTTCTTAGGAGAAAGCTTAGATTACTGATGGAGACCTTTTTTCTTTTTCTTATACAATCAATGCTATATCAATTTCCCTTTAAGCGCTGCTTTAGCTTCATTCCACAATTTTTTTTGTTGTCTTTTCAATTCATTCCTTTCAAAATGATTTTACTTCCCTTTAAGACCTTGACCTGTAGGTTACTCAGATATGTGTTCTCTAATTTTCAAACATTTGGGAATTTTCTAGATAAACCTTTCAGTTACTGATTTCTAGTTTAATCAAGTCAGAGAATATACTTGGTATGATTTATATATTTTTTAAATTGTTAAGGTTTGTATCATGGCCTAGAATAAGGTCTATCTTGATGAATGGTCCATGTGCCCTTCAGAAAAATAAGTATGTTGTTGTTGGTTGGAATGTTCCATACATGTTCAAGCCAATCTTGATGGTGTTGTTCAGATCTTCTATACTTTTGCTAAATTTCTGTTCACTTGTTTTATCAATTAGAGAGAGGTTTGTTACAGTCTCTACCACTGAGGATTTGTTTATTTCTCAAAGCTTTTATCAGTTTTTGCTTCATGTATTTTGAAGCTCTGATGTTAGGTGCATAACCTTTTAGGACTGTTACATGCTCTCAGAGAATCAACCACTTTGTTGTCATGCAATATCCCTCTGAAACCCTCCCTGATAAAGTTCATGATCCTAAAGTCTACATTAGTTGATATTAATACAGCTTTCCGGCTTTCTTTTTATTCCTGTTAGCATGTGAATCTTTTGTAACCTTTTGCTCTTAACCTATATTTTTATTTGCAAAATGGGTTCTTGTAGATACTACACAGATGCCTCTCGTTTTTTCACCCACTGACAATGTCAGTCTTCTAGCTGGTACATTGAGACCATTCACATTTCATGTGATTACGGATATAGCTGAATTAAAGTGTACCACTTTGCTAGCTGTTTTCCACTTGTTCCATCTGGGTTTTTGTTTCTTTTCTGCCTCATTTTGCTTTAAATGTTTTAAGTTCCACTTTATCTCGTCAAATGACATTTATTGCTTCTTTAGAAACTAGTTCTGATAGCTGTTCTAAATTTCACAACACACATCTTTTAGACATCAGTTTCTACCTCCAAATAATATATTGCTTCTGATGTAAGGCCTCCACAGCAGCACATTTCCAGTGCCTCCCCCAATCCTTTGCAGTATTTTAACACAGACCACGAAAGCAGAAGAGTATTTTTGCGTTAGTTGGTTACCTTCCAGGGCAATTAAAAATAAGTAAAAAATAAAACTTCTTCATTAACTCCATTTCCAGTGCTTGTCATTTCTTTGTGTAGATCCAAGTTTTATGTCCGGTACCATATTCCTTCCCCCTTTAGAAATTCCCTTAGCATTTCTTATAGACTAGATCTGCTGGCAATACACTCCCCGCCTAGTTTTTGTTTAAGAAATCTTTCAATTTCCTTCATTTCTGAAAGATACTTTCCACCACGTAGGGAATTCGGCACTAACAATTTTTTTGTCTTAAGACATTTTGTTTTCTAGTGTCCCCAGCATCTAAAAAAAATGCCTATTGTAATTCTTATCCTTGTTTTTCTGTATGTAGTCTATGTTCCTCTGGCTACCTTCAAGATATCCTCTTTGCTTTTGTTTCTGGCAATTGGAATATGATATTTCCAAGTACATGGTGTATTTTTTTCCCAAGTATGTGGTGTTTTTATCTTGTGATTGGTTTTTATTTGGTTATTTTTTGTATCTATGCTACTTGGTGTTCTTCTTATCTGTGGAAAATTCTTGGTTGTTATTTCCAGTATTTCTTCTGGGATTCCATTAGTCTTATGTTAGATCATTTGATAGTGTCTCAAGGTTCTTAGAGGCTCTATTCTACATGTTTCTTTCTCTTTGTGTTTCAGTTGACGTAACCTGTATGTATCGATCTTCAAGTTTATGGATTCCTTTTTTGGGTGTGTTGAGTGCCCATCCAAGACATATTTACAACTCTAGTATTTCTTTTTGATCCTTTCTTTTATATCCCATCTCTATGCTATGATACCCATGTGGTTTTGCATGCTGCTCACTGTCCCATAGATTTTAATGTATTAAATTCCCTGTCGGGTGGTTCCAACATCTGTGTCATATCCGTCTCTTGTTTGGATGGCTGCTTTATCTCTTGGGAGTTTTTTTCCTTGCCTCTTCATATGTTGAAAACGGAGTATCTTGTGTAGGACAGTGGAGACTAGCATGCCTTTCCTTCTGCTGGGTCTGTGTTCGAGTTAACCTAATTTGTTGGCCAGGCCTACGGTCTGCCGTTGCTATGGTTTCATTCAACATCGGTACAGCCTTCCAATTCCTCTAGTGACATTTTGTACTTACGTGGTGGCTGGTGCGCTAGAGAGCTTTGCGTTTTTTCCTATATCTGCTCCACTTGCAGCCTGTGGTCTTCCCCTGGTACTATGCCTTGGAGGCCTGTCTCTTGCGAGTTACCAGTTCTGTCAGCTAGTGCATCAGTACTCAGGGCTTGATCTCACTTCTCCCTGCAAGCACATTTCTCCCTTAGATTTTAGGCCTGTTGGTTGCCACGTAGCCTCAGTACTCTGACATGTTCAAGAAAGCTCATGAATTTGCTGCCATATGGCTTTTTTCCTTCTCAGTTTGCAATGATGCTCTTTCCATCTCTCCCTGAGCAGAAACCAAAGCACGCTCACCCTGAATGAGTTCAGTTGATCGATCAATATCTCTCCCTCAAGCACTACCACCCCAGAAGTGGAACATTTTCCCCAATTTCTCTAGCTGCTTCTAGCAGCTGGCATCAGTATATAAAGCTGATGAAAGGGCTTTATATCTTTGTTAGTCCTTGGCTTTCCATATTAACTTTTGAAAATTTCCCATCTTCCTCTATTTCAAAGCCTAATCTGCCCTCATAAGAAAGGTAAAAATATAAACTTAAAACCTTATCTTCTTGTTGGCTCTGGTACCCTGTACATAAGCTATGTACACAATGACTACTTACTATTTTCCTTTTGATTGGACTTATTTCTACTCAATTTCTAATATTTAAATTATAAGATTATCTTGAAGCTGCATACTTGTTTCTTTTGAGTAAGTTGTAATAAAGATTTTTTTACTAGCTCTTTAAACTTGTAGGTCTTGAGATGTTAATAAAATCAAGATGCCCAAGTAACATTAGTTCTCCGAAGCTCTATCAAATGGCAGATCTTCCCTCTCACCCAAAAGACACGTCCTATGTGTGTTAGAGTCAAATACAGCATATAGCTAAGTAGTAGGATAATGTCAATTTCTAGAATAGCATCATAAATGCACAGAATTAGCTACAACTTGAATACAGCCTTTAAACCATGATAGTGATGGCACTTCCAGGCCAATGGTGGGTGATACGAAACTGAACAAAGCAGAAGGTAAGAAAGGATTTCCACTCTGACAAGAAATATAGAGGTCAGGACAAAAAACTGTGGCCCTAACATGAGGTCCTAGGCCTAAGCAGCAGTGAGCAGCACAAAGTGGACCACTTTCTTTAAATAAAGAAAAAATGTACAAATTTTAGCCGTCAAATCTCCCTAAAGAAGTCCCAATGCTAGGACATGGGATAATAACATACAGCAAGTCAGATACTTAAGATAGGAAATCTGATGGTTTCAAGGGACAAAAAAAGTTGTTTCTGTCTCGTGCCCTTACAGCTACAGCAAAAGAAACAAGCAGAGTGCTAAACCTCCTACCAAGGCAACAAGAAAAACCCACGGACTGGGCATGCTATATCGGGAGGGCAGCCTCAGGGCTCCCTGTGATACCACCTGAAAAGAGCAGTGGTTGGATGTTTTTGTTGTGTAAATCATGGCAAGTACTGAAGGATATAGCTATTATTATTTTTTATTCTTATTGACTTTAGAGAAGAAATTTCACCCCTACTGTGTAAATACCCACATCTGACAATGATAGAGACCATTAATAATATTCTGGTGACCAAACCTATGATGACTTCCAAAGTTATATTAACGTTCAGGAAGACAAGTGAAGGGAAAGCTAACTAAACTAAAACAGTTAATATAACTTGGTCTCTACGTTATATCATAGATCCTTCCTCTGCTATGTAATGCCAGTAGGTTAACTTTTCTACACAATGTCAATCATCATGATTGATCCAATTCCTTAGGAACATTCCTTACCTCATAAACATGTATTTAAAAAAAAATCCCCAATTTTACATTCAGTTGAGGTCATAAATATTCTTCATTTGTTCTAAATGACAGAATTATTATGTTAATGTACTTTTTAAAATCTGAAACATACTCTAAAATTAACTCTTTTGGGGCATCAGGGTGGCTCAGTCTGTTAAGGTGGGACTTCGGCTCAGGTCATGATCTCACAGTTCCTGAGTTGGAGCCCTGCTTCCGGCTCTGTGCTGACAGCTCAGATCCCGAAGCTGGCTTCCCAGATTCTTGGTCTCCCTTTCTCTGCCCCTCCCCCACTTGTGCTCTGTTTCTCTCCACCCCCCCCCAAAAAAAAAATTTAAAAAATTTTAATTAACTTTTTTGATTTATAGATACCTTATTCGGAAGAATCTATGAATCTGCTGGTGTTACCAAAAACATTAATTCTTTAGTGGAAATACACAGAACTACACTCTAATACCATTTAGCTTCCCGAGCAGTATTTGCTGCTGCCATTATCATTATTGCTCTCATCACCCGGGCAAGGAAAGGTGAAAGGTGACAGCACCGGCCTGTGGCTTCCTGCTCACACGCCCACGTCACCCCAGGAGAGGGCAGAGCCGTGGGAGGAGGTCTGGGCGCTGCCCCGCTGACTCACCGCCAAGCCGTCCTGTGCGCATCGCCGTCACTTGCTTATCTGGTGACTTGGCCATTGACTCAATGTAGAGCTGCTGACCGAGATTCTTAATTTTGTTTAGACGGACGGAGACCTGCTGCAAAGTCAGCTGAGGGAAAAGAATGAGAGAAGGTGCTTCAGAAATTATAAACATGTACATTAAAAGAGACACGAACAAAACACACGTAACTTCCGGTTCTCTGAGGACATGGCGGCTGAGAACACACTGACCACGTTAACTCACTTTCCTCCCCGAGCCTCGGCACGGCCAGTTCAAACGAGACTTTACACACGTCTATTCGCAATACGGTAATCTTTAGAAATCGTACAATAAACCCAAATATCACCTTCCAAAGCTGGTATTTTCTTTTAACGGCCATTGTTTCAAACCAAAATGGGGTAAGCAGGGCGTCTGCGATCGAGTAAGGTCCAGAATCTCTCACAGGAAGTCACAGGTGCTGAGGTGCAGGAGCGGCGCACACGCGCTCCGAGGACGCAGAGGGTGGAGGGCGCGCCTGCGCAGACGCGACGTGGCGCACGTACCGGCTCCCCGTGCGCGTGCGCGGCGCGGGGCCCACCGGCCTCACGCGCTCCCGACACGCTCCCGACACGCTGCTCCTGCGAGGTGCTGCCGCCCGGGCTCCCGTTGCTGTCGGAGGCGCTCGTGTGAACCGGCTGAAGGGAAAAGGGGGCCGGGTGTCAGCGTTACGGGGTGCGGGGCCGCCAGGGGACAGGCACAGCGGCTGGCACCCGAGAGTGTGTCTGAGATCACCGAACGCGAAGGTGAACGCTTCCGAAATCCTACGTGCGGTGGGTGAAGCTCCATGCTTTCGGCCCGAGGCTGACAAAAAAGACATTCCTCTCTCGCTCGGTAATTCTCAAGGGCAAAGTCTAGTTTTCTAGCCCGGTGGACGTTTCTAGAACAACAAGTCTTTAGAAAGCCACATGGTTATAAGAGAGGTCACAAAATAGGACAGTGAACTCTAGTAGTTCTTTATGCTGAGTTTGGAACAGACGGAACAAATTAAATACCATACTTTTTTCCACGAACTTCCTTCACGAACCCTAGAGACTTTACAAAAGACGGTTTGGAAGCTACGGGGCGCACGGTTTTCTGTGTGACACCATCAGTAAACGCTTCGCAAGCTTATTAGTTGGGTCTCCAGTAGAAATCATTTTTGGCATCTGCTTTCAAGAAGTAGTTTTTGCCACCTTTGTTTTGGAGTAACCAGAGATGCTGAGACCTGCCATCCCTCTGCCCCCATCCTTTACGATTAGAATTATTGTTTAAAAAAATACGGCAAATCCCAGAAGTTGAGCCCATGGCTAGTGTTGGAAATACAAGAAGGATGTTCTCATTTAGAAATAGCTTCCTTGTCTACCTGCCTACTATGACTCGATTTGCTTAGAATGGGATCTTAAAAGAATGTTCTGTGCGTTTCAGTCAGGAACAAGATTAATAAAACTGAATTTAAAAAACAACCAGGAAAACAAAAACTCCTGGAACGCAGACGGTAAAGATTTCTCTCTCCTTGTGGTGTACCTTTGTGAAGTGACTTCACTATGAGCAAATGTTAAAATAAAACACGACTATGGAAATTTTGTGTTTGCTTTTTAAAATCTCACTTTACCTGTAAGAGAAGTTTGTGAATTTGTTCTTGCAATTCTGTTACATCTTTGTCATTATGGTTCGTCTTTTTTATTCGGGTCACGAAAACATCCTCATTCAGCGGACTCCTACAAGGTGCCAAGTGAAAGATGGAGTCAAGCAATTCAAAATGAATTTACAATAAAGTCTAAGGTTAATTTTTTTTTAATTTTTAAAATTAAGAAAATTTTTTTAATGTTTTCAGGGACAGAGAGAGAGGGAGACAGAATGGAAGCAGACTCCAGGCTCCGAGCTGTCAGCACAGAGCCCGATGTGGGGCTCGAACCCACGAACCGTGAAATCGTGACCTGAGTAGAAGCTGGATACTCAACCAACTAAGCTACCCAGGCACCCCATGTCTAAGGTGACCTTTAAACAGAATGTTCAAATAATAAATCTATACTTACACAAAGTAACTCTCTGACTTCAAACAGAAAATATAAAGCTAAAATTCCATTTATGGAGGCAGAGAAAATACTAAGAAACAAATGAGACATTAAGAGGCTTCTCTGGCTTGTCTAGAGCTCTAATCTTTCTTTCCACAATTGTGTCAGCATTGAATTTGTAGAAACCTAAAATCAGTGACGAGTAACCTCTCTACCTACCAAAGTATCTTCACCAGCTACTGGTTTCAAAATTCAACATTAACTGAGTAACCTACGCTAGGAATTTTAAGACCCTAGGTCTGCCAAACAACATTTAATGTTTAACGTACCCAAGCACTTCAGTTATGTTATAAAGGTGGTTCTGCCACCCACCTATTGGTGAAAACGTGGCTGTCATGGTACCCTTAGTCTTGTTTATAGTAGAGCCTTTTAAAACTACTACCTGAACACAGCCAGGGGCAGAAATGCCAGTAGAAATCATCGCGAAGAAGGGAAGGAACTGACTTCTATGCAGGAACTGACTTCTATGTATCTTTTATGACACACAGCAAGAATAACATTTTCTAAGCCCTTCCGACGCGCCAGGCACCGTTCCAGATGCTCTAGCAAGTATTACGTCCTTCACCAGAGTTGAAAACTTGCCCGAGGTCACCTAGCTGGTGAAGTCTAAGCAGGTGTTCACAAAGGGACCAGAGCCTGGGCTCCAGAGTGCACGTTTGCTACGGTGGTATACTGCCTCTTGGTACCTGAGTAACTAAGGTACCACTGATACGATCTACTGAGTCAGGCATGTATCTCCTGAGTCCTCCAAACCCTACAAAGCAGGAATCATCATGACTCCAGAGAGGTCTGGACCCTTGCCGAGTCACCTGACGCAGAAGCAGTAGTCAGCGTTTCAGTTGACATGCCTGACTCCAAAGTCAACGCGTTCCTTTTTCCATTCTGCCATAGTCACTGTTTCTCGCAACTTAAACACACAGCCCAATTCCCTAAAAACTGAGACACTGTCCCAAAGACAGAAGTAATTATCCACAAACCACAGGATGTCGGCAGCGTCAGTCAGGAAGAGCTCTGCCTCCGGAGACCACCTCCCTCTTTGTCCAGACCCCCCCCCCCCCCCCCGGCAACGTCGACTCCCTCAGTGCACAGACCGTGGATGGTGCCAACCAATGGCTATCAGCACAGCGTCGCGCGTGTGGTACGTAAATGGCAAACCATACTGGAATGCACAGCGCCTGGCGCACTGTATGCGACACTCTATTGGTCTGTTGCCTGTGCCTCCCGCTGCCACACGAGCACTGTGGGGTGAGGCTCTCTGGTCGATTTTGTTCACCTCTCCAGTGCCTCCAACAGTGCCTGGCACGTACAAGCAGGAATACGTCAGTGAAGGGGCAGGCTGGTTGAATAAAGTACATCTGATTTGTGATCAACGCATCTGTCCACTGTGAGCTTGAATACCTTCCAAAAATGTTTGGGTTTTATTTTTCAAGTGAAATTCCGAAATGGAAATAGGGCAGACTGCTTTGTATTATGAGATTTACGTATTCCTGTTGGTGAAACTTTCTACAAAGGGAAGTTGTATGTTCAATCACTAATCATGTAACTCAAGACGATTAATGTGAAGGCTGCAGAGACAGGGCCTTTGTGGGGCAGCAGCAAATGCCGGGCAGCACCAGGGACGGAAAGAAGGCTCACGAGGAGTCAGGGAGAAAACCTGGTTCTCGTTTGCGCTTTGCAACTTCCTCCCCTCAGTGACCTCTGCCAGGGTTATTCTTTCGCCGAACACGGATTTTAAGTGTAGAATGAGAGGAAACAGCACATAACCTGCCTGCCCACAGACAGTTAGGGTCCCTGCTAACTATCCACTTCCTGCTTCAACTGCCACACTCTCCAAAGCTCTGCTCACAGGTGACCGTGCCACCTCCATGTCCTGGCTCTCCTGCTACGCTAGGGGCCCTGTGATGGTAGAGGGGACGTCTGTCTGGTTTACCATCTCGTTCTCAGGGTCTAGCATGATGTCTGACACAGCCAGGGATCCCTAAGCACTTGTTAAAATCATTTTATAAACACTATGGACAGTTACCTTACAATTATATTACATGATTAATACTTACCAGACTCTGAATACTTCCCTTACATAATTCTGAAAACTGAGATGCAGACACAGGTATAATTTTTTTTTTTTTTAATCTGCAGACGTGGGGAGCACTTGGATATCAGTTAATAATAAAAAAAAAACTGAAAGGACACTTGGGGAATCTGGGACGTGGCTCTGGCACTGACAGGGAGGGTACGCAGACCAGTAGACAGACAGACGTCTCATGAAAGCAATCATACCTGCCCTGGGGTTTCTCACAGTCATACTAAGCAGCCACCTGCTTATTTTCATTTTCCTGCAGGTTTTCCTACCAGAAAAAAAATGTCCTTTCTGACCAACGTGAATAACACTTGGCAGTCCTATTTCTTATCCTAATTATTATACGAGTTCCCTAGCACAAATTTGGTCTCATGAGTTAGGGCGGCATGGAGCCCACTTCTCTGCTTAGGGTTCCAGATCTGCTCCGCTGAGGGCCGAACCCAGACATACACAGATGCAAGAGGACCTTGGGACCTCTTCCCGCCACCGCTAGGTGCCCTCTATTACAGTATGAAGACATGCCAAAGTAAGTCTTACCGGCAGACCTACTGCTCCCAGTTTTGCGCTCATGTGCACAAAGCTGTACAACAAAACACAGAAGACAGAATTAATTTCTCAATCTCAGCAGGATCCTGAAGAGTTAAGTATAATTTCCGTGCTTCAAAAACAAAGACTTCACAGTCTTTGTGAAGAGCCTACAGCCCAGCTGAGAAACTGGCAGGTCAGTTTTAAATTTTAAACCAAAAAATCAAGGGGTTCGGAGTATTTTAGGGGACAGGAATGGCGGGCCAGGTTGTTTCAGGTCCATTTCACAAGGTCCTGTCACACGGACGGGCAGCAGCCATCAAAGAGGCTTGAGTCAGCCGTGTTGGGCAGGAAAATAAAAACTAAAAAGCATCTAATTTTTAAAAAAATAAAGATTTGAGGGGCGCCAGGGTGGCACAGTGGGTTAAGCGTCTGACTCTTGATTTAGGCTCAAGTCATGATCTCACGGTTCATGAGTTCAAGCCCCACATCAGGCTCTGTGCTGACAGTGCAGAGCCTGCTTGGGATCCTCTGTCTCCCCCTCTCTCTCTGCCCCTCCCCCCCACACACTCTCTCTCTTAAAATAAATAAACTTAAAAAAATAAAGATTTGATAAAATGGACACAAATAAGTGGAATTTGACAGCAGAAGCTGATACAAAAAGTTTTACACACTCAGTAAAGAGAACTTTAAAATTCAGAAGAGAAAAAAAACCAAACCCCTTATCTCCCCATTACCTTACACACAGCCAAAATCTGCACTTTAATGTATTACCTTTCTTCTTCTTTTTCCTGTTTTACAATGTTTGTGTGTCTTTTGAACATGTTATGACCATATGGCATAAGCAATTTTGTATGCTGCTTTTTAAGTCTAATCTATTATCAATTTCTCATGTTATATAATCTTTGCAAAAATTTGTATTGACCAATAATACAACATGTCAAATATTCCAGAACTTTCTTAATGATGGGCATATAAGCTGCTCTAAGTCTGTCATTATGATTGAACAATGGTGCAAAAGATGTCTTTTCTTTATAAAGCTTTTCTGTATTTAGGCATGTTCCCTTAGACTGTTCCCATAAGGGAATCATGAGGTCAGAGTGGTAGAAATCTTTTAAGGCTCTTGACGCATACTGCCACACTGTATTCCAAAATCACTTTAAAAACATTCTGTGCTTTATTCGGTTTATGTGTCAATTGATTCAAAGGGTGTCAGTGGGTGGAAGAATATTATTTGGTAAAAAAAAGGCCTTCTATAAAACACCAACACTGATGGACTTACGTTCGAACTTTATGCCGACCGATGATGAAAGAAACCTTCTGGCTCCACGGGTTCACGAAGCTGGACCAGCTGGAGTCCAATATGACGTAATCTCCATTTTGGGTACGGAATCGAATGGGTGAGTGTTCAAAGGGAGGGTGACCTGCATACTTCAAGACTAAATAAGATAATACGACGAGATTAGAATTTATTTAACGCAGGTATTTATTGCAAATGGCTGTTCCCAGGCATTTAGTAAGGTTTTCAGAAATGTCCAAATAGAGAAGAAACTGTTTTGGCAGCTTCAACACACTGCTTACCTGTTGAAGGGTGAGCTGTAGTGATTAGACCTTAAGAGGAGCTCTAACATGAAATGAAATGGAGAGTCGGAGCAGATGAGCGGTTGCTCCTGTAAAGAAGCAGGCCCTCACCTTTTTGGTGTATGGCAACCATGAGAGAACGGTCTTCGGGGTGCACATACGCCAAGATGGATGTCCCCAGCAGATCCTGAGGTAGGTAACCCAGCAGAGACACCGCTCTGGGGACACACACAGCACGGGCAGCATGTTACACGCAGCAAGCAATTTTCATACTTTATACACTTTTAAAAATACTTTTTTACTTAATTCTAAATACGAAAGAAAAAACAGGTACGCGGAAGATGTCATTACCGCATTTATAAGAGCAAACCACCCGAGTGCCCACACTGGGGAAATGGTTACACAATCTAAGAAATGCTGGTCATCGGACAGAGTGCATCAAAATCACCCGCGGAACTTGCTACAAGACGATTCACAGGCTCACCACAGGCTAAGTCAGGGCTGCTGGGGTAAGACCAGGAATCTGCATTTTTAGCAAGTTCCTCGGGGGTCTCTGATGCCCCCCTACTTAAAAAAAGTTTACAGAGATCACACCATAATGCAGAAAAATGTTTATGATGTCAAATGAATGGGGGGGCTACAAATTTACACGGCATGGTTAAGACTGTATATAAGCAATGTCGCCTAGAAGGTGATGACAGACAGACAACCGGCACGCAGAAATGTGGGCAGGATGCAGGTTCACGGGAAAGCTGTGAATTCAAACTCTTCAGGATGACTTAGGAAGACCCGACCCCATAAATGTTTTCTATGTGTACAAATGCACAAATACTTTCTCATGCAATAAATGTAAACCGTTAAATGTCTCCAGCTAAATGTTCTTACTTTCTACAGATGACATTATACAGAGTATTTCACTGTTATTGTTTAGTTTCAGGCTGTCTACTATTAAATAAGCCTATTTTCAGATGTTAAGATTTTTTAAAAATCAAAACGAATAACTATCATAACCGTGCCAGCTTTTCTGACTCTTTTGCTCTACGCTTACGTGTGCCGTGGTGCACCGATCCCCAGATTTTCACATTTCATGAATAAGTAAAATTTAAAAATAAATGTGGGGGAAAACAGAGGGTACTCATCAGGGGATAACAATGTTTATTTTTCCAAATCAATTTATTTAAAAAACAATAATAAGGAACAACTACTATCTACTATCACTCTTCTTTAAGACTCTTTTAATACCAAAAAAGTAGAAAGGACGTAAGTTCAAAATAAGTAATAATGTTTTAAATTAAATAAACTTACCTTGGGGCGCCTGGGTGGCGCAGTCGGTTAAGCGTCCGACTTCAGCCAGGTCACGATCTCGCGGTCCGTGAGTTCGAGCCCCGCGTCAGGCTCTGGGCTGATGGCTCGGAGCCTGGAGCCTGTTTCCGATTCTGTGTCTCCCTCTCTCTCTGCCCCTCCCCCGTTCATGCTCTGTCTCTCTCTGTCCCAAAAATAAATAAAAAACGTTGATAAATAAACTTACCTTTACCAAAAAAAAAAACCCCAAAACACCTGTTCTTATTTTTCCTTTGTTTCCCCCCTCACTTCAGACTAATAAACATTTCATCAAAGCCTGGTTGGGGAAGCCCTTGTCTGGTGGAAATCACATTGGCACAGGAAGTAGGAGGCCAGAGTTTTGGTCCCATTTCAAACACATCACATACTATGTGGCCAGGTTCATTGTCCTCTTGTGTGAAATGGAACAATAATTAAGTCCTGACTTACCTAAAGCAGACTATTGTGAAATCAAACATAAATCTGAAATCAAATTTAAATCTGAGAAGTAGAATATGCAAACTACTTATATTAAAAATAAACTGCAAACTAACAGAAATCAAATGGGCAATGGATAGATGTCTGTTACATAATGTAGAAGTATGTAAACATAATGTAAACGTTCTCATATTTTTCTCTATTTTCAGAAACAAATGTCTTTCAGGCCTAAAGAAGTACTTACCTTTCGTCTATTTCAAGAAAAACACACCCTGGGGTGTGTGTTGTGGTAAAAATTCTTTTATCCATCGGGATTCGAGGAGCTATGAAAAACAAAGACTCACCTAAAGGCAAATATCTAATTAGTCATTTACTTAACTAACCACTTACATTAAAAAGGAAACAATATCTCTATATGAAATGATAGAAATGTCACTTAGGGCACCTGGCTTTCAAGTAGCCAAAGCTATGGTTAAATTATAATTTTCATTAACTCCATTTTAATTAAGTCAAAATGCAAAATGCCTAATAAAGTTAATTTAATTTTCTTTCTTTCTTTCTTTTTTTTTTTTTTTTTTTAAGGCTTCCCACCCAGTGCAGAGCCCAATGCAGGGCTCAAACTCATGACTCTGAGATCAAAACCTGAGCTGAGATGAAGAATCAGAAGCTTAACTGACTGAGCCACTCAGGTGACCCTAAAGTTAATTTAATTTTTTATTTTTTTTAATGTTTATTCATTTTTGAGAGACAGAGCATGAGTGGGGGAGGGGCAGAGATCGAGGGAGACACAGAATCCGAAGCAGGCTCCAGGCTCTGAGCTGTCAGCACAGAGCCTGACGTGGGGCTTAAACGCACAAACCGTGAGATCAGGATCTGAGCCCAAGTTGAATGCTCAACTGACTGAGCCACCCAGGCGCCCTCCTAAAGTTAATTTTAAGTAATTTGTGTACATGAAAAGCTTACTCACCACAAAGAATCCAACAGTCAAAGCAAGGGGAAATTAAAGGTCAGGACTAGAAAGCGTGGTTGTATTTGGTGGTTGTGTGTAACTGAGCACCCTGGATTTGGTGTCGGCGTGATTCGGAGATTTCAAATCTATGTAATATAATTGGTGTGGCCAATTCTGCTGTAATTCATTTTGCAAGTGGAGTGATTTGAAATCACGCACAATTTCATTTGCAAGACACGAGAGGTGAATGGAGTCACCCACGAATACACAAACACACGCACACCCCTCAAACACCTATGGCTACCTCTGTGCGCTGCGTGTTACGAGCCATGCCCATCCATGTCTGACTTCAGACAACCTTCCTTCCACCCTCCTCCTTCCACAGCAACTCAGGAGCCACGGCAGGTGCCAACACCCACAGCCACAAGCCACCGCGGGGCTTTTTCAGGGTGAGATGCCATATTTACTGCAGCGACTGTGTATTTCTTAACCATTTAATGTGTAAAACCATTACTGTTTTTATTAGATTCGTGTCTTTTTAATGTGCAGTTAAGTGTTTTGAGTGTTGTGCCCCTAAAACCCATTTTTCCCATAAGCCCTGTGGTTTTGTGCGTGTGTGTTTGGGGTTTATTTTGCACAGGACAGTAATTTTTAAGGAAGCAGATGTCAGGTTACAGCAGAACGGACTGTAATTGTAAATAATAAATGTAAGCTACTTCCGTACTAATGCATGAATTTAGAAATGTAGTTCTGCCATCCGAAGATATAAACTATAGTTTTTACTCAAGGGATTTCAAAACACTTAAAAAACACAAATTTGTTTTTGTGATGTTTCTGTGCCACACTTACTATGCTATTTCACACAGGGCAGAAGCAAAAGGCCATAGGACAGTCCCCAGTACAGAAAGGGTCAGAGGATCACATATCTGTGGCCAAGTCTGTGCTTAGACCCTTGGGCCGTGCTGCTGCCTTGAAGGAGACAAGCACGCAAGAAGTCAAGGGTAGTAAATACACATCAGGGAAGATCTGCTATATGCTACAGATGCCCACAGAGTTCGGGGCCAAGCTGAAGCCTTGAGAGCTCTTTTCTGGTTCCACAGCTCAGTAAACAGGCTTTCATGTGTTCCCACCTGATGTGCTGACAGGTTAGGTCTGATCTAAAAGCAGACACTCCGGACTCACCTTCATAACCAGAGTGAACTTTCTCCACCAGGGTGAGACAGCACGACTCAGGTTCCCGCTGGGTAGAGACATGTATGCGCATCAAATAGGGAATAATCCGGAATGGGTAGTAACGCTTCTCTTGCTCTCTGACTTCGCCTCCACTGAAAAGAATAAAAATGATGAGTGCCTGTCCTCATGCATTCAATTAGCCCAACGTGAAACCAGGCAGGAGAAATGTCTTATTGGTAATTTCTGAGAGAGACAGATCAAGTCTAAAATGTTTAAACGTGTTTATTTTAAAGAGAAGAGAAACATTAGTTTATATTTTCAATACCCAAAGGCAATTATACTTACTCATTATTCAGAGATAAAGAGGTCGTATGGAAAGCTGCCCGCCTGGGTGGCTCAGTGGGTTAAGCATCTGACTTTTGGTTTTAGCTCAGGTCATGATCTCGTGGTTTTTTGAGTTCGAGCCCCACATCAGGTTCTGCGCTGACAGTGTGGCACCTCTGTCTCTCTCTCTCTCTTCTCTCTCTGCCCCTCCCCACCTCTCTTTCTCTCAAAATAAAATAAACTTATATATATATAAAAAAAAGAGGCTTTATGGAGAACCAGCTTAGTGAGTTAAAACTGGAACCAGCCATCCTGCGACTTTCCTTCTGACCACCAAACCCTAACTTTCCAAGGTGACTTTCCGCTTCTTCCAAGAGGGACAGGTGTAACTACCTATCTTACCTCATGCGTCTAAACCAAGTACCACATGACAGAAAACGGGGCTCCTTGTGATCGTGCCCCCAAAGCCAGTTCTTCACCGTCCCTTCCTCTATCTCTCAGGGGACTGACTCAGTCTTACTGCTTCAGCCACACCTGATGGGCGCAGGGCCCTGTGTGCAATTGAACACTCCTTACGTGCCTGCCTGAGCCGGAAAGCAGGGCTGCAACCTGCTGGCCAAGCCCCAGCCCCCGCTGCGGGGCACCTCCCTGGGTCGGGGCGGCTCGACTCCAAGACTGTCACCCTGTTTCACAGCTCCAGCTGCCCAGAGGACACTTCTCCTTGGATACGACGGTCCCCTTAGTGTCCATGTGCCCACAACTGAATTCATACTCCCTTGT
The DNA here is from genome assembly GCF_028018385.1 of Neofelis nebulosa. Classification (NCBI taxonomy): domain Eukaryota; kingdom Metazoa; phylum Chordata; class Mammalia; order Carnivora; family Felidae; genus Neofelis; species Neofelis nebulosa. The sequence continues at coordinate 217,057,593 of NC_080783.1, forward strand.
TTCTACCAGTCACATCCCCTCTCCCACCGTCGTTGACATAGGTGTCAAACAGTCTGTAGTGGCCTAGAAGCTCCACGTCCGTCCGTGGCCACGTGCACACGCACTCCCACTCCCACCTCACTCACTCGCCTCTCTGCAGACTCCGGCACCTCCACCAGTGCCCCCACTCTCCACCACGAACCCGCTTCCGCCACTGAGAAGAGGGTGGCCTTCCCTGGACCCTGAGCCACGAGCTGAGCCTGTGTCTCCCGCTCCCTCCAACTTCTGTGTGTGCATCTCCCAGGCCCACCCCGCCATGGGGTTTGCGATGCCCTGTGTGCGCAGGCGACCCGAGTCCCTGTCTCCAGCCCGGAATTCTCCTGCAACTCCAGACTCACGGACCCACGCCTGCTCAACACCACGAGTAGATTCCCAACAGGTAAGGCGAACCTAACTTGTACTCTTGCCCTCTGCTCCAGGAAGCTGCCTTCCTAGTCTCCTCTGCCCCCGCACACGGCGACTGGAGCCAAAGACTCTTGCGCCACCTCGACTCAGCCTCTATTTCACACCCCAACCTCATCCGTGGATAAACTCCAGTAACTCTCCCATACAAATCCATCCACGATATCCAAGACACTTCCGCATCCCCTACCCCTGTGCACCTGCTGCCTGTCGCGCCCACGCCATCCCCAGCACAGTGCCCAACGCGGTCCTTTTTTAACACCAATTACCAATTACCATCCTTCTGGAAGACGAAACTGAGAATGCCTAGAAGCCATGATAAGCCTAGCAACCTCCCCGCCCCCCACCGTGCAGACTTGGCCTCCGGATGGTGATGCCACTTCCCAGCACGAGGAGTGAGGGATCCTTGGAGAAACAACTGACTCCATGTCTGAGGCAGGAAATGTCTGGGAAGAGGCTGGGTGGGACATCATCCCTGAAGCCAAGGAGGCTGTCACCGACCACAGGGGCGCCCTCACACGGCCCCAGAGCTAACCCGAAGGGGCTCCGGCTGGCCACAGTCGGGACAATTTGAGCACCACAGACATTAATGGGAACCTTATCTTTTAGATCCCATTCTGAGATGCCAATGGAGGAAATGATGCACGATCTGAGATTCTGCTTCAGAATCATGGGGAGGGCGGGCTGAGGAGCAGGTGGTGGCAGAGGTGACAGACCACTGGCCGTGGGTTAAAGTTATCGAGGCGGAATGGTAAGTGCGTACCAGTCCACTGTCCTTTCTCCTCTATTTCCCTTTATTTTGCAAATTCCAAAACTAAAGTTTTCAAATAAATGATAGACCTGAACAAAACGTTTCCTTCAGAAGTCAAAGCTCCCTGTTTCTTCCTGTCCTTCCTGCTCACCCCCTCCTGTGCTCCAGCAGCATTCGCTTCCTTGTCACTCCACCCACAGGCCAAGCATGCTCCACCCCAGGGCCTTTGCACTTATGTGGAACACCCTTCTCTCAGAGAGGTGTGGCTCACTCTCTCACCTCCTTCAGGCTCTGGCTCCAATCAGGCTTCTTGTTAGAGAAGATTCCTTGACCCCCCTGAGAACACTAGTAATCTCTGCACTGCCCAGAATTCCCTTACTCTCTTGTACTGTTCTACACGGAACTTACCGCCAGCTGACACATCCACATGTACCTGTTTATTATTGGTACCCCACACACAGAATGTAAGGTCCATGAGGGCAAGAACTTTGTACCTGTAGCCTCGCCTGGCTCAGAGAAGGCACACGGGTATGTTTACTAACAAAACAAACACAAACAGCACTTACTACGTGGTAAGCACTGTTCTAAGCTCTTCATAAGAACTCCTCTGTAAAGGCCTGAATGAACCAACACAGCCCTCCCTCCTGCACACCTTCCCCGGGGTATCGCTCCCCCAAGTACTGGAATACGATTAGCTCAAGTTCCCCCAACCCCACGGAGTGGCCGACTAACCCATTACAAGGCATGTTCTCTTTAGTTTTCCACACGTCTGGAGCATTTAGGAACTTTAGTACTAATATTGGGAATCATAACATCGTTGAAACACGTTTTCTTTTTGACAAAGTAACATGAACAAATTATAGTAAAAGTCACCAATGACTACTACCAGAAATCAACTACGATTAAAATTTTGGTCTGTTTTCTTCTGGTTCACTATGTTTGGACCTTTTAAATCCTTCCCTTGAACAGATCTATCTTACTTCCTTTAAAGTTATTGAAAATTTCAAAAACTCGGGGCGCCTGACTGGCTCAGTCGGTACAGCATGTGACTCCTGATCCCAGGGTTGTGAGTTCAAGCCCCACATGAGGCACAGAAATTTCAAAAATTAATTTTAAATGTGACCAAAGGACAGAAAGCAACAAAACAAAACAAAACCAAAAACAAAAAACAAAAGAACCTAAAACAATGGGCATTTGACAGTTAACTTACCATCCAGTGGTTGAGAGAGAGAGAGAGAGAGAGAGAGAGAGAGAGACAATGCCCCTCCCTGCATCACTGGCTAACAAGAATCTCTTTGCCCTTTTTCCTGATTGCATTTTTATGTAGGTAGGCATTTTGTGAATGTATGTCTCTTCCCAATCAAAATACAAACTTCTTGGGGTGCCTGGATAGCTCAGCTGGTTAAGCATCTGACTCTTGATTTTGGCTCCGGTCATGATCTCAGGGTTGTGAAATCGAGCCCCGTGTTGAGTTCTGTGCTCGGCATGGAGCCTGCTGAGTTAGGATTCTCTCTCTCTCCCTCTCCCCCACTTGCTCTCTCTCTCTCTCACACTAAAAAAATAAACAAAATACAAACTTCTGATGGCAAGATCGGAGTCCTAGATGAATCCGGAAGAATCTAAAAAGTACCAAATAAAATCAGAACATAACCCACCATTCCCGGCCCCCACAAGCCCCGAGACTTACTGGATCCTGCAGAAAAAGGATTTCACCGGAGCGAATTCGTACTGAGATGCTGCGGGAAATAAAGACAAAGTGTTACTCACCCCCTCCCAGAGCAACAGGGCAGAGCAGCCCCTCCTCGGTGAGACAAACTTGAACTATCCCCAGACAATAAATGATTCTTTCAAAGGAGATACTCTTGGGGCTCCTGGTGGCTCAGTTGATTGAGTGTCCGACTTTGGCTGAGGTTGTGATTTCAGAGTTTGTGAGTTCGAGCCCCGCATCCGGCTCACTGCTCTCAGTGCAGAGCCTGCTTTGGATCCTCTGTCCCCCTCTCCCTCTGCCCCTCCCATGTTCACGTACGCTCTTTCCCTCTCTCAAAAATAAATAAACATTATAAAAAAAAAAAACAACAAAGGAGGAGCTACTCTTGAGATGTAGTCACATCCAGGATCTTCCAGGGGCTTTCCTATTCTAGCAGTGGCTCTCAGACTGAGGGCACTGGACTGAGGTCTGTCCCTTACTGCTTCCCGTGGTCCATCCTCTATCGCTGAAACTGCCCGTGCTCATCTCTCCGATATCACTGCAATAATCCAGTGACACATTTACTTTGGTGATAAAACTCTATTTCACTGGAATAGTCTGGACACACCTCACGGATTGTCGACGTCGACAACTTCCGGCATTTAGGTGTATGACACATACATGTCTTTCACTTGTTTCTTGCCTGGAATAAAGTCCCCGAAGTCGGGGCCCTGGGCCAAGTGGTACGATCATCTGCCTCTCACTGTGTACTGTCCCACTGACAGTACACAATTTTATTGCTTTCTGCATGAATTTTATTGGTTTGTGAAGTGGTAGTGCAGCAGCGTTTAAGTTTGCCTCGATCGGGGGGCTGAACCTTCTCCCCGGTGTTTGCTGACTATTTACGTCTCCTCTGCTTACAGCTCCTTAAATTTATCTTTTGGACATTCATTCGCTCACTGGGGTGAAAAGTCCTTAGTCATAGGAACAGAGGAAATGCTTAAAACCAAGATGTTTTAAAAAGATACACTGAAGGAGCACACACAGTGAGAGCTCTAAAGAACCAAAATACTGGGACTCCTGGGTGGCTCGGTCGGTTGAGCATTCGACTCTTGATTTCGGTTCAGGTTGTGATCCCGGGGTCACGGGTTCCAGCCCTGCGCTGGGCTCCGTGCTGAGTGTAGAGCCTGCTTAGGATTCTCTCTCTTTCCCTCTCCCTCTTCTCCCCTTGTGCTCCTTCTCTCTTCTCGAAAAAAGAGAGAGAGAGAGGAAACCAAAATACGGAAAATGGTCCAGATCTTTGCACTTCTGAGCAGAAGAATATAGAAGAGTCAGAAAACGGGCTTTTGAATGATCAATGAAAATGTACTTGATTAAAAATACACACACACACACAAACTCCTTTTAAAAAGGCACAGATGAGGGGCGCGTGGGTGGCTCAGTCGGTTAAGCGTCCGACTTCAGCTCAGGTCATGATCTTACACTCCGTGAGTTCAAGCCCCGTGTCGGGCTCTGTGCTGACAGCTCGGAGCCTGGAGCCTGCTTTGGATTCTGTGACTCCTCTCTCTGCCCCTCTGCCTCTCACTCTGTCTCTCTTTCAAAAATAAATAAACATTAAAAAAAATTTAAAAAAAAATAAAAAGGCACGGATGATCAAAGTATTAGAATTCAGAAAACTATGAAAGTTCCAGTCCCGGAATTCTGAAACCAGAACCCTGTTCTCACAGCACGAAAGAACGAGAGCAGGGGCTGACCGGGTAGGTTTACTGAATTAATTCCTCTGAGACATGTTAACGGTCCTACCACAGAAACTACCTTAGCAAAGGCTCGGGTGAACTTATGGAGAAATTACAGCAAGATAAGCATGTTTCAAAAGTATCCTCGATTTTTTTCAGATGATTTCTATGAACAGGACTCATTCCTTAATGCCACTTTCGAATGCCCATTTTTGTGTGATTACAGATCTCATTTTATTTTTAATGTTTTATTTATTTGACACAGATGGAGTGCAGCGGGTGGGGGGGCGGGGGGGGGGTGGATAGAGAGGGGGGAGAGAGAGAGAGAGAGAGAGAGAGAGAGAGAGAGAGAGAGAATCCCAAGCAGACTCCACACTGTCAGCCTGGAGCCTGATGTGGGGGCTCAATCTTACGACCATGACCTGGACCAAAATCAGGAGTCGGGACACTTGACTGGGCCACCTAGGCACACCCCCAGATCTCCTGTTTTAAAGTTACATGGGGCGCCTGGGTGGCTCAGTCGGTTAAGTGTCCGACTTCAGCTCAGGTCACGATCTCACGGTCCGTGAGTTTGAGCCCTGCGTCGGGCTCTGTGCTGACAGCTCAGAGCCTGGAGCCTGCTTCCGATTCTGTGTCTCCCTCTCTCTCTGCCCCTCCCCCATTCATGCTCTGTGTCTCCCTGTCTCAAAAATAAATAAACATTAAAAAAAATTTTTTTAAATAAATAAAAAAATAAAGTTACAGCCACAGGGACTCGGCAGTCAGGAGGGGCAGTGGTTCAGAGCACGGACTCTGGATTCACACCGCCAAGGAGAAACATGGCCCCACGCTTACTGGCAGGGTGACCTCAGGTGAGTCACTTAGCTCTGTGCCTCAATGACCGTAGTGGCCAAGAAGGGGAGGAGCTCCCGGCGTCAGGGGACAGAACTGACCACAGGCCACAGCTGCTGTCCCCGGGGCCCCGTATCCGATGTCCGCTCCCAGCCAGCGCCTGCACACAGAGTGAGACCGAGGCAGGACCAGTCCACGGAGACGCACGGCTCCTCCGGCATGTGCCTGTGGCCTGGACTTGCCTTTGACTGCCTGGCCAAGCCTCCTCCTCCCCAGTCCTTGTTCCCGCTCTTTCCACGCGTGTCAGAGGAGCGCTGTGGGCTGAGGGCAGCGCTCCCCTCCTCCCATGCCCTCCCCCAGCGAGTCTCTTACACAGCTGACCCCGCCCTGATGTTTGCTTTCCAGCAGACCCAAACTAACACAGTTAGCTTACCTGTCAAGTGAGGACAATGACCGTGTCTACACCTCATAAGGTTTTTGTGGAGATTAAATTAGTTAACCCACTGAAACATGAAGAAGAGTCCCTTTCCATAGATGGTAGCAATGAGGATGATCCCCTCATGCTGCGGAACATTCCAAATACCTGCTGCCTTCCCCACCATGGGCGAGCTCGCGTCTCCCGGCAGCCCTGTGTCAGTTAACAGGCTGCCAGGAAACTAGCATTTCACGGGGAGAAGCTGGCCGGCCTCCACAGTTCACGAAGGGACAGGACTCGATTTAAAGCTCAGACCTCTGATTCTTTGCTTAAAATTCTTTACACACGGGAAATACTGGAACCCTACTGGAGGGCAGACTTGTTTGCACTACGTATATGGAACACCAGGCACCTGAACGTAACCGCATTCTCTAGGGGTCACGTAGGACACAGAGCCCGACTGTAGGATCTCAGGTAGTAGATGTGAGCCCGTTATCACTTCCACACCTCGGCTGTCACAGTGAATTCTTGCTTTTGGAAGCGTGCGCTGAAGGAACAGTGGTCAGAGCCTTCCGTGAGGGCCGCGCGACAAACCAAAGTGGGTATGTGCTCAGAGGCCAGGCCAAAAGCGGACAATGGCTGAGTTGATAGCTTCCTCTGTCCCCTTAACGTTCCAGGAGATCAGAGGAGGGGACAGGAGGCGGCAACACAGGCCCAGCCCGGAAATGGCTCAAGAAGGGTTGGAATCGCTGGGGTGTGTGAGGCAAAGCAGCATGTGGCTAGTCACTGAGATGGGCACCGTCTCTCCATGGAGGAAGCCAACTTTTAGATCCAAAAGCGATTTCAGGGCATATTTATGTTTTCACACGGAGGGGAAATATCACAGCAGCAAGTATTATGCAAAGATAACATGGTTGAAAAGAACAGAGACTGGACAGGCCAGTTGGAGGAGCGGCATCGGGTAAGTGGGAGGACTGGCACACAGTGCCCTACACCTGCTCTGTTCACAGCTGTGTGTCAATACCCTGCATCCTCCCGACCCACAGTGTTTGTTGACTACATGTTCGCGGAGTGGGTGAATGTCCAATAAAAGCAGAGAAACAAAGGTGGACAATTAAAGGTTGAAAATACGTGTTCATGAAAGAGGAACAGAAATGAAATCCACATTTTCGAGCGACAGGAAATGAGGAAGACAGGTGTGCGTCCTGAAGCTTATACAAACTGTACACAAAAGATGGGGCAAAGGTCTGTCACTGGAAAAAGGAGCCTGTAAGTGCAAGACTGTTCTCCACTAGACCACGTATGCACTAAAAAATCGGAATGGGCACAGAGTCCTAGATTTGCAAGATGAGAATGTTCTGGAGGTGTGTTTCACAACCATGCCAACGTACCTAATGCTATGAAACTGTACACTCAAAAATGGTAAGATGGTAAATTTTGCTATTTTTTTTTTACCATAATAAATCAGATTTAAATAAAAAAAAATAGAGAAAAAGGCTTGGAATCAAGAGGAAAAAGTTGATCTATATACCACGCTCTTTGAGATACACTAACAAAGGATATGAAATAAGTAATAACGGGTGGCTGTAAAAAGAAGTAACGACTTATTTTAAAAAGCACACAGGACTGAATGCCACAAAGAAAACTGAACAGGCATCCCAGGTTCAGGAAAATAAGCATTTCAGAAGGAAAACAAAGCAACGAGATTTGTCAACTTTTAGGGGGAAGCAAAACTAGAATGGGAGCCGACCATGAGAAGTTTATCTCCAAACAAAGCAAGGAAATAATGAAGTCAATTTAAGAGAAAACAACATTTAATTTTATTAACTTAGAGGGAACAGAGTCTTCGTAACAATTAACCTGCTATTGAGTTACGCAGCCTATCACACCATGTGTATGATAGATAACCTACGTAGTTAATCAACTTGACTAAATGGCAACATATCGATTGGAACTTTTTGTCATGAGAAGCATTTAAAGTGCCGTTTTCGGGGCGCCTGGGTGGCTCAGTCGGTTACGCGTCCGACTTCGGCTCAGGTCACGATCTCGCAGTCCGTGAGTTCAAGCCCCGCATCGGGCTCTGTGCTGACAGCTCGGAGCCTGGAGCCTGTTTCGGATTCTGTGTCTCCCTCTCTCTCTGACCCTCCCCCATTCATGCTTTGACTCTCTCTGTCTCAAAAATAAATAAATGTTAAAAAAATTAAAAATAAATAAATAAAGTGCTGTTTTTGTCACATTGACTTTTTATTTACTTTTTAATTTTTTTTTAAGTTTTACTTATTTTTAGTAATCCCTATGCCTAACGTGGGCCTTGAACTCACGACCCTGAGATTAAGAGTTGTGTGCTCCTCTGACAGAGTCAGCCAGGCACTCCACATTCTGACTTTTTAACATAAAGAGGTAAGAAAAACCATATAGTTTGCAGATTCAAAATAATGTGTCAATTTTGGTCCTATCTCTCAAAGAATGAAACTGATCTTTACGAGGCAAGATAAACATCTGAGCATCGGTCCCGTTACCTCTTTGGGTCCAGCTGTTCCAGAAGGGAAGCTGAGCGTGGACAGTGCGTGCACAGAACACCCTCACATCTTGAGGGACGAGCAGTTCAACAAAGTGCGAGGACTCCAAGAAATCCTTCTTACAGTTCAGGATCGAAGCGGCCTGTTCAGAAATGTGCACTAACCTTCCAGACAGAAATGAAAACACTGCCACAAAGGTATCCTATAAAAAACATTGGAGATGAATGCCAACACTGAGAACCTTATGGCAATATTCCCCGAAAGGTAAACTTCTAGACTTCCAACATGATCAAAAGCTTAAAACATGCACACATGTCCCACGATGGCCGTGCAATTCTCCAATATACAGCTTAACCATCACCGTAGAACCTGCATTTTACCTCCTGAAGGTCTGATTTCTACACCAAAGGATACACCAGCTCCTCCCGTATCTATCAAGCATGCATGTGGCACGTCTGCTTCTGATTCCTTCTCGTTTGCAAACCAGGGGGACTGTCCTCTCTTCACCAACGGAGAACTCTAGGCTTTAGGACCAGGCTCGAGATTCCCTCCCTCAAGACACCGTCAGTACAGAAGAATAACTTCTCTGATTTGTCCCATCGGACATGTGGAACGTTTATAACGGGCCACGGTTTGTGTCTGCGATCCCAGCACCGGCATGCCTTCCTGTCTGGCTTTATTTTGGAGATCTTAAAGGGGAAATGTTTTCTTAAACTTTTCAGTGTGTCTCACATCTCGGCCACACCCGCAGCAGTACCATAAACACCTCGGTCAGTGAAACAAAAGCTACTGTGGTTTTAGCACAGCTCATGTTCTGACAGGACAAAATCATTACGTTATAATCGCGCTGAAGTCTAAACATGATTTGAATTAAAAATTAAGTAATCTCCATCGCGTCAGTAAAGGGTGCGGTTGCATTAGTCAACATGAAGAGATTCAAAACAGATACACTAAACGTCTCTTCCAAAACGTTACCCAAAAAATGACAGCATCTCAACTCACCTGTTCTATAAAATCCAGCTGTTACAACTTAAAGTAGTAGGTATTGGAAATAAGAATGTTATAAATACAAATTAACAATTCGGGGCTTAGAATAAAATGAGGGCAACCGTTCTGCAGTTTATTTTTTTCCTCTTAATTCCAGAAAACTCAGGGAAGCTCGGGATGTTGGGGCACCTGAGAACCAAAGCACAGAGAACCACCGCTCGCGTGCTGCCTCCTGGTTTTAGGTCCGTGCTCTGGCGAGGGCCATCATACTACACAACACCTCCATGGTAATTTGCTTCTAGCCTCAAATCGTGGTTTCTGCAACTCCCAAGTTATTAGGTTTAAAAATCTACACCTGGATAAAGTCGTTAGGAAAAATCACCCTGGTTGATACGGCAAAACTTGGGAATCCTTACTGTGTTTTTGGAAGCGTGTTCTGAAGCAACCGTGCTCAGTTCCTCAAGACTGTATGTGGTCACATCTGCTCGAGGTGCTCCATCCGGACGGAGAATCTGGAAAAACTCACTGTTTGCTAAGAAACACAAGGAAATAAAGAGGCAGTCCAGTGACAACAGTATCTTCAGGAAGGAAGTTTCACTACCGTTCAAGTTGGCTCGTTTTTCAGGATGAGGACACCTCAGCGTGTTTTTCTCAAAACCACAGCATCATCTTGCACCTAAAATACTGACAGTTGTACAAACCTAAGCCTTGGAGTTTCAGGATTTTTTATGTTCCACATTGCGAGGAGCAGGACCCATTGAAGGTACTAAAACCAAAAATTTCGAACACATACACGTGACATGTTTATGGCAGAAACATTACTTCAGTACTCAAGAACTGTGTGTCCTACACGAAGTCGCAGAGATTTATGCTAATGAAAATGTGTACTTTATGAAATCCCTGGAAACGAAAAGTCAGAGATAAAAAGGAAAAGGTGTTTGTAATTCTTTTTTTTTTTTTATTTTTTTATTTTTGGGACAGAGAGAGACAGAGCATGAACGGGGGAGGGGCAGAGAGAGAGGGAGACACAGAATCAGAAACAGGCTCCAGGCTCCGAGCCATCAGCCCAGAGCCTGACGCGGGGCTCGAACTCACGGACCGCGAGATCGTGACCTGGCTGAAGTCGGACGCTTAACCGACTGCGCCACCCAGGCGCCCCTGTAATTCATTTTTAATTTGGTAGATTCCTGATATATCATCAAGGCACCGGAACAGTATGTGGATGACAGTGAATGGGGAATTGCATTTTCTCAAATGTATTTTTTCCCCAATAACCTTAGAAGACAATGATTTTTTTTTTTTAATGTTTCACAGAAAGTAGTTTTAACTTTTATTTATTATTGAGAGACAGAGAGAGAGCATGAGCATGGGAGGGGCAGAAAGGGGGGGAGACACAGAGTCTGAAGCAGGCTCCAGGCTCCGAGCTATCAGCACAGACAGAGCCTGACGCGGGGCTCAAACCCACAAACCGCAAGAGCATGACCTAAGCCGAAGTCAGATGCTGGACCGACTGAGCCACCCAGGCAGCCCAGAAGACAATGATTCTTTAAAAAGTGAGTCTTCAGGGGTGCCTGGGTGGCTCGGTCGGTTCAGCGTCCAACTTCGGCTCAAGTCATGGTTTCACGGTTTGAGGGTTCGAGCCCCACATCAGGCTCTGTGCTGACAGCTCGGAGCCTGGAGCCGGCTTCCGATGCTGTGTGTCTCCCTCTCTGCCCCTCCCCTGCTCATGCTCTGTCTCTCTCATTCTCTCAAAAATAAATTAACATTAAAAAACATCTTTTTTAAAGTGAGTCTTTAAAATGTGCCCAAGTGTACTCTCCTGCAGCAAATCACAAAATATGGCACGGGCACTAAACAGCAGTTCCTAAACCATTACACAAAAAAGGTTCCTTCTCCTGATGTTCCTAATTTGCACACCTACCACACTACTAGAATCAGTGTAGACTTCCTCCTCACCCATCCAGCACCATAAAAAGCTCAAAACATTTCAGGGATTAGAACCACACTGACAACTCTTCCTGCTCGGCTGAGGTTTACGAGCAAAATGATGTACTTGCACCACTGGACTTTCCCTCCGGCTCGTTTTACCTTGCACACTGTGTACACAACGAAGGGCAGAGTTGAAGGCGTCTAGAGTGCCCGGCTTATTGGGTCTCTCTGATGGGAAATATTTTTTCATTTCTTGGACAACCATCATAAACTCTTCGGAAACTCTGTTTCGATCTTGCCGTTCACTGGAAGATTAAAAAACAAAACTCGAGGGGCGCCTGGGTGGCGCAGTCGGTTAAGCGTCCGACTTCAGCCAGGTCACGATCTTGCGGTCCGTGAGTTCGAGCCCCGCGTCGGGCTCTGTGCTGACAGCTCGGAGCCTGGAGGCTGCTTCGGATTCTGTGTCTCCCTCTCTCTCTGCCCCTCCCCCACTCATGCTCTGTCTCTATCTCAAAAAATTAATAAACGTTAAAAAAAAAAATTAAAAAAAAAATTAAAAATAAAAACCAAAACTCGACTCACGCTTTGGATGACAAGAACAGCCAAAGTTAGTCCACTGCACAGCATGCGAGGTGCCCAGCAACTTTCTAAGTGCTCACCACGGATCAACTCATTTAGTTCATGGGTCTGTTTCTGGTTTGACAGGTGTGGGATCCCAGCCCAAGAAACAAGGGGTGATCATCAAACAGTCTCTGTTCTCATTCCCACTTGAGCCCCCACTCCAGGTAAATCCTTAACCACTCCTTCCGTACGTGTGGTTCTCTTCGGGAATTCTTCAGTTTCCCAACGTATTTCATCCGGAGTCGTCCAGTATCCCCCTAAACCTTCTCCTAGGCTCACAAACAAAGGAATACAAGGGTTTCAGCCCTCCTTCCCCGAGGAACAACGACGCAAGAATCACGGTGTGTCACCTGTTGCTGCTCTCCGCGCGTGGGCTCTGCAGGTGGTACTTCTGGCTCCACATCTCCTCGTGTCCTTTCCCCAGGGCCTCAGGGTCGCAGGCCCGTGGTCCTTCAAGTTCCGGAGGCCCGGTCTCCCTGGAGTCCAGAGACTTATGGCTGGACCTTTCCAGATCTTCACAGGGGTCCATCTTTTGCGGGGCGGCCCTCAGTCCGTTGCCTGCCGCTCACTCTGCGGGCAGCGGCAGACCTGGATTCCTCATTTCTGCGCGTGCGGTCGCCGCAGGGAAAGCTCCAAGTCACCGGGAGCCGGCGGCCACCGACCCCGCTCACCTGGAAGAAGTCTTCTCTGCGGGGTCTCCATGCAGTCTCCGACGGCCCCGCTCCAGGAGGCAGCCTGGGGGCGACACAGGGCACGAGTGTCCAGGGAAACGGGCGGCCTGCTGCGGGAGCCGGACTGCAGGAGGCCCCTCGGCGCCGACGGTTCCGCAGAAACCGGACCCCGGCAGGGAAACTTCCCGCGCAAAGTTGCGGACCCCCAGGTTCCCGGCCCGGCACCGCCCGGCCGCCGGCCCAACGGCACAGGGCGGCCTCGGGGGAGACCTCCCGGCCCCGGCAGAGCACTCACCCGCTGCCGCAGCCGCTGCCGCCACCGCTCGCCCGGCGCGAGGCCGGGCCGCGAACCGTCCCGAGGCCCGCCGCGTGCCGGGTGGCCGCCGGCGCCGCGCCCCCTGCGCGCCACGTGACGAGGCCCCGTCCCCCAGCCGCGCGATTGGCCGCCGCGGCCAGCTGTGCGGGCCTCCATTGGCCCGGGGGCGGGGCCTCGGCCGGGGCGCCCGGGTTACATAACCCGAGGCGAGTGGGCGGGGAAAAGGCGCCGACGCCCTTTACGTAACGCCGGTGTTCGGGTGGTGGGCGGTGCTCGGCCAATCCGGAAGGCGGGCGCGTAGGCAGCGGGGGAGGGGCCCTCAGAGGGTGGAGCCCGGGACGGGAGAGTCGAGCGCTCCGCCCCTTTCACGGCACCGGGGCGGGGAGGTGGGGTGGGAGGGAAAGAACAGCGGGGCGGGTGGAGCCAGCGCGGCAGGGATAGGGCGCTGGAGCCGCCAATCACGAGAGGGCGGGACCCGGGCGGGGTGGGCCGGCCTCCACGTGAGGGGCGGGTGTTCCGGCAGGCGGTCGGGCGCGCAGGTGGCCGAGGCGGCGCGGGCCCGGGTCGGGGACAGTCCTGGGGGGCGGGGCGGGGCGGGGCGGGGCGGGCCCCACCCCCGGGCCCTACCCCCACCCCCACCCTCACCCCCTCCCCCACCCGGGCGCGGGTAGAAGGCTCTCGTCGTCCGAGCCTTTTTCGCGCCTTCTCGGGTTCCCTTATTTGCGTTTTGCTCAGCCTTCCTGCTTTCTCGCCCTTCAGCTCTTGAGGCTTGGAGGACCCGGGCGGTAAAGCAGCCCTCCGGAAGATCAAAGCCGTTTTTCAGAAACGGAATTTTGACGACGGACTTCACACGTTGCCCCGGTCTTCTTTAAGTGACAGGTTGATTTGGCAACTGCGGGAGGACAAGTGTATGTAAAAAACACTGTCAGAAAAGGAAGGTGCAGAGAAACCCTTTTTAAAAATGCCAGTCTGATGGTTTTTTTAGAATGTGTGTTAACTCAGCCCAAGGGCAGAGCTCCGCCCCTCTCCAGTGCCTGGCACATCAAAAATCTTCAGTGTTTATTGGATGAATGAAAGGAATTGTATAGAAACGGGGGCGGGGAGTGAAGTGTGGCAATTGTTTATATCATGTATTGGATAATCCACCTCATTTTCCCAGATGATGGCAGATCTCACTGTCCTCTTGTGTTGTTGTCAAACTGCTTTCGAAAGCACATTTATTGAGTGGATTCTTTAGGCGGGGATGATTCCGGTCCCCGAGAACGCCTGGTGGCACAAGTCCCTGCCATTCAGGGTGCCTACATTTTATGAAGGCGTAAAACGGGAGCAAGTCCATGGGGGTCAGAAAGTGGAAAATACTGTGTAGAACAGGAAACAAGCTAATGGGATGTCCCCTGGCTGGGACAGGGATGGAGGGTGAAGGAGGCAAGAGACACATTATCCTGGTGACTAGGGAAGCCTCTCTGAGAAGGTGAACTGAAACCTGAGTTTGTGTATGGGGGAGGGGGAGGGAGCAGAACGCACCTGCTGAAGCCCTGACAGCACGCGTGCTGTTAAGGAACAGAAAGGCAATATAGTTTGCCTGGAGAATAGACAGAGGGAGGAGGAATGGTGTGAGGGGAGGTCAGCAAGTTAGGAAGAGCCGGATTATAGTTCGGGAACACAACTTGGATTTTCTTCTAATGGTAGTGGGAAGGGGAGGATTTTAGGCAAAACAGTGATCTGTATCAACCAGAATGCCACACAGGAAGCAGGTAACAGGAAGCTGTTAATTACGAGAAGAGGCTGAGGACGGCTCAGACTAGGGTGGCACCAGCAGGGATGGTGACAGGAGCCACTGGACGTGGGGTGCGTTTAGGGCACGGAAACTTGCCAAGGAGTTGAATGTATGTTGTGAGAAGAGAGCGTGATCCAGGGTGACTCCTGGGTCTTTGGTTTAAGCAGTGCTGTGTTTCGTGGGTCATCAACTTAGATGGACAAGTCTGGGGATGGCAAGTTTTGATGAAGGGAGAATGGAGACTCGTTTCCCACATGTTATGTCTGAGATGTACATGACACAGGCAGGTGGGATTGTCAGATGGGCAAGTGGATCTCCCAGCCTGGAACTTAAGGGAAAAGCGAGGATGGAGATTTGGGAGAGGCAAGAGCCCTATGGTGTTTACAGTCATGTGGGAAATGGTGTTGACATTAGAGTGCAGACAGAAAGAAAAGGGCCAATGGCCAAGACCGGGGGCACATGGAGATTCAGAGGCCGAGCAGAACACCAAGTGAAGGGACATGTGGGTGGCTCAGTCGGTTGAGCGTCTGACTCCTGACTCTTGATTTCGGCTCAGGTCATGATCTCATGGTTTGTGAGTTGGAGCCGCGTGTCAGGCTCTGCGCTGACAGTGCAAAGCCTGCTTGGGATTCTGTGTGTCTCTCTCTCGAAAATAAACAAACTTAAAGAAAAAAAAGTTAAAAAAAAAGAGAGAGAGAGAGAGAGCCAAGCGAAGAACAAGGAGCCATAGATGGGGTTGGAAGAAAAGCAGAAGAATGTTGGGTCATGGACACTAGATAAACTATTTCAGGGAGAGAGCTATCAATTGTATCAAATGCTCGTGACTCAGTAAGACAAGGGCTGAGGATTTCCTGTTGTGTTTCACCAAGTCAGTGACCTTGGTTAAAGATGTCTCAGTAGTGTTGGCTGGAGGAAAAGGACAGTGTGAGGCAGTGACAACAGGGAGCCGTGGGGAGGGATTTTGCTGTGTGGGGCTATAGACAAGTGTTGCTCGAAGGGAGGGATGTGGGGATCACAAATAGGGGCTGACAGGGCTATTCGGTTAGGAGCGAGAAGGGAAGAAGCAGGAGAAAGCTGCGGACAACAGGGAATTGCTGGAGGGGAGGCTTCCTTTAGGCTCGGAATCCACAAGCAGGCACCTGCGTTAACGGGATTGTCCATGGTCTTGTTGGCATAAAGACAAGTAGATTTTGAAATGCACTTAGCTTGCTATTTAAAGGATGAGAACAAACTGAGGGTTGAGGGAGGGTGGTGGAGAGGGGAAAGTGGGTGATGGGCACTGAGGACGGCACCTGTTGGGATGAGCACTGGGTATTGTGTGGAAACCAATTTGTCAATAAATTATATTTTAAAAAGAGGATGAGAAAAAAATCAGTTATTTTCCAATAACTATGCCATAATTGGTTTATCTAGTGCATTGTAGTTTAGCAGACTGAATTTTCCGCCTGCCTGGAAAGCAGCTCAGTTGCAAATAAGGATGCTATTTTTTCATTTTAAAATTTTTTTTAAAGTAATCTCTATACCCATTGTGGGGCTTGACCTCACAACCCCGAGATCAAGTCACACGCTCCACCGACTGAGCCAGCCAGGCGCCCCAAGGATGCTATTTTTAAATGCACAAAAACAGTTTGGTTAATTTTAAAGCAACAATCCTCACTCAAAACCAATTAAAAAAAAAAGTCACCATACTCTAAGAAACATTTTGTTAGTGATGCAAATACAGACTTTATCATGTAGGATTCATCACTCATTAGAAAATAGTTATGAGACAAGAGGAGTTTGCTCCATTCTTTGACTGAAATCAATTGCCACCAGGAAGGCAAATGTTCATAAACACGTTACATCTATCCTTCCGGTGACACGTGTTCTCTGCCCCCTCTGAGGTTAGGCATGGTCATGTGACCTGCTCCGGCCAGTAAAATGTGAGCAGAGCTGTCAGCCCCACTTCCAGACAGAGGCTTGGAGAGCCAGTGCGCAATCCCTGATGTTCCCTTCCTGCCGCAGCCATACACAGTGAGCCAGAAACGAGTGTTTACGGGAAGCCCCTCCCTGAGCCACTGATGATAGGGGCTTCCTGCTGCCTGGCATTGGACGTGTACCCTGAGTGAGGAAAGAACTCTAGGCCGTTGAGATTTTTATCTATAATGTTTGTTATACAGCACACCTGCAGCACATTCTGAGTGACCTGTGTGGTGATCGAAAATATCAGCAAGTCCAGGGGCACCTGGGTGGCTCAGTCAGTTGAGCGCCTGACTTCGGCTCAATGTCGTGATCTCCCAGTTCGTGAGTTCGAGGCCCCGCGTTGGGCTTTAAGCTGTCAGCACGGAGCTTGCTTGGGATCCTCTGTCCCCTATTCTCGCTGCTCTTCCCCTGCTCACACTCTCTCTCTCTCAAATACATATATACGTATATACATATATATACGTATATATATATTTATATGTATCGGCAAGTCCAGTGGACTTGTCTAGTGTGGACCCTGGAAGGACAGTGGTGCCATTCTCTGGAACAGACACGTTAATGGCAAGAAGAGGGGCGTGAGGCAGGGGAATGCTTGATTCTGTCTGGTCCACCTTGAGATTGAGAGGCCTGTGTGTACCAGGCCAGGAATCATCAGGACACTAATGGATAGAGATGTGGGAATAGGTAAGATTGCCCAGGGAGAGAAGTGGGATGGAGAGAGAAGTTGGCTGAGGGGGATCCGGCTGGCTAAGGAATCCTAACATTAAGGGAGGGGTAGAGAAGGGCCCATTGATGGTAGGTTTTCCTTCAAAATCTTGAAAATGGCACCCAAATTCATACAGATTTCATTATATAACGGTCCTGAACAAACAGCACAATTCTATTGTTAGTGCTTTCCTGGGACATAATAGTAGGTCAGACAAGAAAAGCAGTGACCATCTATCCAAGGCATTGGGAAGAAGTCAATGTCTTCTCTCTCAATAGGATTTCATCGGAAACTGGCATTTTATTGTAAACGTAAGCAAAGGCTACTTCCACCTGTTTTATATTGTTCCCTAGGGATTGTAGATTAAGAGTGAAAGTGTTTTCAAGGGGAAGGATACGCAGAGTCAAAACGAGCCACGTGTTTGGAGAAGTCTGTCACCCATCTGAGTACTAGCTACCCCTGTGCCCTATAGGTGGCTATCTATTCTCCCATATACACGGCCAGCCTGGATATCACTATTTTTTTTTTTAAGTTTATTTATTTATTTTTGAAAGAGAGCATGCATGCAGGAAGGATAGAGAGAGTGGGAGAGACAGAATCCCAAGCAGGCGCTGAGCTGTCGGTGTGGAGGCTGACTCAGGGCTCGAACTCACGAACCGTGAGATCGTGACCTGAGCTGAAATCAAGAGTCAGATGCTTGACCGACCGAGCCACCCAGGCGCCCTGCACATCACTCTTTAAAGATGACAGATTTAAGAAACCCAAAAGCCGGATCCTGACCATTTCGGTAACCGTGGAAAAGTCAGTTCCTCACTCACGTCCTATACTGCTCACGAGGGGAGGGGTTCGCTTCCGTGCACCAGGGGACGGGGAAGGGCTGGGGACCAGGAGGTGAGAGGTGGGGGCGGCAGCAAGGAACGCCGCTGGGAAGACCTGGACCAGGGCGCAGCTATCCTACAAGCACACAGGTACCAGAATCAAGTTTATAAACAGTTTATTCAGCTCATAATAGTGGGCAAGTTCCCAGCCAAATGCACAGATACAAGCGAGGTGCCCCTGGGTTAATGCAGGAGCCGGCGGGTTACATGGGACTGGGCATCAGGCAAGGAGGGAGCACCAAGGTTTCAGAGTCAGACACGGCCAGGGACCCTGAGCCGAGGGCGAGCTAATGTCCCGACGCTGACCGCTGCTTCCTTCTCCCAGCCGGGGTGTCCTCAATACTGCATCACTTCAGTGATGTCAGGGGAACAGATCTTAAAGAAATGGAGCCCGTGTTCCTGCACACCTCAACTGTTGTTGCTTTGTAAGTCACACGCTAGCACGTGAACAGGAATTTTAGAATCCTCCGTGACAGCGGGCCAGAGTGTTGATCCCTCCGTATTTCTCCCTCAGCGCCTCCTTGCCTGTTGTCATTCCTACCTAAATTCCCATCCTTAAGCCACACACCCTGATGACGAGAGTCTCACATACACAAGTCTCTCAGATGACAACGCTATTTCCAAAGCAGCATCTTGTGCACACAGTCTATGACATCGAAAAAAGAAAGTGTCTCTGGTTAGCTATTCTCGTGAGAAGAGTCATCCACCCTTGACCGATGCCTCGCTGAAAGCGTAATTTAGAAGACAGATTTAGGAAGTGGAATATGGATAAAAATAGGAAACAAACTCCAAAAAGCCATCGTCTATGGGGACGGGGCCACCTAATGACCAGTTCACAGATGGGTCTCACTCGAAGGCTATAAAGTTGCTGCTCACGTAATTATTAGAAACCTACTGGAGTCCAGAGCCGACAATCTGCAAACCTCTGGGTAGACAGAGATCGGCGTCTGGGTAGGAGATGGTTGGAGTCTAGCTTAAACCTTCTCTAACCCCTGGGAGAAATGCTCAATCAGGGCGGGGGCGCGGGGTGCAGGCGGGAGCTGCACCACATACAGCATCTCAAAGGCAAGAAGGGCCTGATAGGATGTAGAAGGTTCACTGTAATATTATCATTTGAATTCTGAAGGGCACCTTAAGTTCCATTTGTCACTCTTCTGAATTTATCCGTCGGGAACAGACTTGAGGACGCTGTACTGGCATTTAACTTTTTGGCAAAATAGAAACTTTGGTCATGGCCTTGGCTCTGTAAAAACGTTTTCGAGAGGCGATTATTTCTGATGAAAATAACATTTTTAGCAAGTGATACAAAACAGTAACAGGAAAGTAAACATCTTCGTATCTACGGTAAGAGCAAAAACTCTCGGTCAGAATCTTATTTTTAAATACGGCGCAAGGGTCAGTAGTGCTTACAAACAGTACAGAGTTCTCTTACAGGGGATCGGAAAAATAGCAAAGTAAGGCACAACCTGTTATGGTTACAGATTTGTGTTAGGCAGTAGTGTTCTTTCTGGAAGGCACAAACTGGAATTCTGATTACCTAAAGGTTTAAAATGTGGTTCTGAAGATGCCGTGTGACAGGGGGAGCCTCTGGGAACGAATCCCCTTAACTGAAATTAATGGCAATTAATCACGCAGCGGGACTTCCAGGTTACGACACTCTGGAACTCAAGTCCGCTTCCTCAGCCACGCGGCAGTCTGAAGGCGCCGGGCCAAGTGTGGGCCGGGTGGCCGCACTTCAAGTTTGGAGTGCTTACGATCAAAAAGGCACGTTTCCCAGAAATTAAACTTGACAGTAACAAACAGAAGATATTCACTTTAGACAGAACAGTAGGCGAGCTCGAGAGTATAGCAGGTTCTAAGTCAAACGTCTTGAAGAGGTTTCTCGAACAGCAGGCCGGAGCTTCACTGTTTCTTCACGGGGACACGTTCCACACTAACAAGCAGGGGAGATGGAAAAAGAGCAGAGGAAACAGCAGTTTAGTGTTTCGGGGCGAACCCAGAGCTGACCCTGCATGTCGCGGTCTAAGCGCGAAAATCAATCTGGCCGATTGCGTACTGGGGGCCCCTCCACAACTGTGCTGAGGCCCCGAGGCCACCGTGAAAGGAACGGATGGCAGGAATTGCTTTTGCAAATGGTTCCCACGGGTGGGGCCAAAAACCCCGACGGCTTGTTCCAGGAGGAGATACGACAGTAGCAACAGCAATGCCAGTCAGTAATACTTCTGTGGGCGCGCGGGTGTGTCTACGGATTTATGTACTTACACGGCTGGCACCACTAAACGCCAGACGCCACCCTATTCGCTTGTTACGGATCGGCCAGTTGTGCCCTCGCAACAGACACGTGGGGCAGGTGCTATTATCATCCCCACTCTACAAGTGAGGAGACGGAGGTTCCGAGACGTTCAGCGATTTGTCTGAGGCCGCACAACTGATGGTAGTGAAGCCATGGCGGGGAACAGGCAGTCACGCTTTTCATCAGCCGACCACACTGCTTCTCGTAAAAGGAAGGATCAGACGCCAAGGTACTCGGTGAGGGCCCCTGGGGGCGCTCAGGCGGCCGAGCGTTCGACCTCAGCTCAGGTCACCATCTCGGCTCGCTGCTGTCAGCACGGGAGCCGCTCGGGATCCTGTCCCCTCTCTCTCGGTCCCTCCCCTGCTCACGCGTGCGCACGCGCGCGCTCTCTCTCAAAAATAAATAAAACATTAAAAAAAGAAAATGTACTCAGAGGTACAGGACACCACTGACCTACAGGGTGGGTCAGTGACAATGAATGCATTTTCTCTAGCTTCAAAGGATCAATGTTTATATAAAAAATCTTGGACTTTGACGAAACAACACTCAAGTGTTTAAAACGTTTACTGAAGAAAACGAAAATCTGTGGAGTAAACTACCAGCTCTGAGGGAACTTTTACTCTGAGTTCTTGTACGTGAGGTCAGCCGTGAACATACAGAGAAGACCCGAACGAGGAGTTGAGGCCAGAGAACTCACCGATGATGATGATGATGATGATGACCACGACGACAATCCCTATCGCCCACATCTGTGAAACAGACCATTTCACATTTCAAACACAGAGGTCAACGTGCTCACTGAGGAGCATCACATTCTAGTCACTGGCAGAGGAATTAAGGTGCACTACAATTTGAAATAATTCACAATTTTCAAAGCCTAAGTTTCCTGTTCTCATTCGGGGCATGAAGGTATTTATCTGCTTTTTGTAAGACGGTCAGATGGCCTGCGGTCCCCAGAAAGGCATCTATTTTGTGCACACAAGTTCTTCACGTAAGGAAGGGCTGCTAACTTGTCCTGTGTGTCCGGAAGCGTTGCTTTTGTCCCAGGAAGGGGGTGGGGTCCACCCGGGCCCTGGTAGCTGCAGAACATCTGCTCTGGGCTACACTCCTTGTGGGGCCGCTCTCCGTGCTCCTGTGGGGCACACTGGCTCGCCAGCTGCCCTTTCTCGTCACGCTGGAGCCATGCACTCAACCACATGCCAACTGACCACCGACCCCAGCCCTCTCTGGCCAGTCTGTGTTCAGGGCGATGCGGGGGTGAGGGGTTGAAAGCGGCTTCTGTTTATGATTGGTTTTGGACATTCCCGTTCTATGTGCTTCTTAAGGTCAGCCACAGAACCTGAAGAATTCCTAGCTGAGGGGCTAGGGAAAGGGCAGGCAGTCAGTGCCTTAGACTCAGAGTCAATCCAAATTTCCATGTACGGGACGTCCAACTCACCTCCAACATTCACAGAAGTCCCATGCTTGGAGCCTTAGTTGCCCCTCTGAGACTGCAGAGGGTGACTTAATGCAAAAACCAGTGAAAAGAAAGTTACCTTGCAATTCTTCCACCAGTATTTTCTCTTCAGCTTGGCGGCACTTGTTTCAAATTGGGAAGCTCCAGCCTGCAGTGCGTCTGCACGATCATCTAATTCCGACAGCTTCTGATCTCTTTCCAACACCTTATCCACGTTGACTCTCATGATGTCCACCACCTGAACGAACGTGATCACACCGAGTTACACACAGAGGAAGGGAAGAACAAACACAAGGCTCAGTGAAGTAAACAGCACGTTTTCCTTCAGGTCAGCACTTTATTACTTTGGGCCAAACTTCCATTTATAAATGGGAGGGGGGCGGTGCTCATTCTTTCATGACAAAAACACTCAGCAAACTAGGAATAGAAGGGAACTTCCCTAACAAGAGAAAGGGCATTTATGGAAAAACCCACAATGAATATCCATGCTCAACATGAAAGTGAAAGACAGAGTTTGTCCCTAAGATCGAAACAAGATAAGGATGCCCACTTTCACTAATGCTGTTCAACACTGTACTGGAAGTCCTGGCCAAAGTAATTAGGCAAGAAAAGAAAAAAAAAGACAACCAAATTGGAAAGAAATAAATAAAATCTGTATTTGCAGACGATTCCACGTACAGAAAATCCCAAAGCATCCACACACTGCTAGAGTTAATAAACACATTCGGTAAGTGTTCAGGTTACAAGATCAACACCCAGAAATCAGAATGTGTCCATATACTAGAAAGAAAAAGGAAATTAAAAAAATAATTCCATAAACAATAGCATCCAAAAGAATAAAATACCTAGGGTATAAATCAAACCGAAAACTGTGACACTGCTGAAAGAAATTAAAGACCTAATTATAAGGGAAGACATTCCATGTTCATAGATAGGAACACTTAATATTGTTAAGATGGCAAGATGCCTCAAAGCAATGTACAGGCAGACAGATTCAACACAATCTGTATGAAAATTCCACTGTCCTTCTCCCCCCTACAACCTCCTCCCAGAAATGGAAAAGCCGATCCTTAAATTTTTATGGAATTGCAAGGGACCGGAATAGCTGAAAACAATACTGAAAAAGAAAATGTTGGAGGACTCCGACTTTCCAATTTCAAAACCTTACAACAAAGTTACAGTAATCAAAGTGTGTGCCTCTGGCATAAAGACAGACATGCACACCAATGGAACAGAACTGAGAATCCAGAAATGAACCCAAACATCTACAGCTGATTGATTTTTGACAAGGCTGTCAAGAGCATTCAGTGAGGAAAAGGACAGTCTCTTCAGCAAATGGTACTAGGACAATGGGACAGCCACAGGCAAAACAATGAGGTTGGACCCCTATACCTCACCCTATATGTAAAAATTAACTCAAAATGGATGAATGACCTACATATGAGAGCTAAAAACTATAAAACTTTTAGAAGAAAACCTAAGAGCAAATCGTCATAACTTTATTATTTTGTAAAAATGTTTATTTATTTTTCAGAGAGAGAGAGACAGAGACAGAGACAAAGAGTGTAGGGGTGGGGGCAGACAGAGAAGGAGATACACCTGAAGGAGGCTCCAGGCTCTGAGCTGTCAGCAGAGCCCGACGCGGGGCTTGAACTCACAGACCGCGAGATCATGACCTGAGCCGAAGTCAGACGCTCAACCGACTGAGCCACCCAGGCGCCCCTGTCATAACTTTAGATTTAGCTATAGATTTGACACCCAGTCAAGAACGACAACAAAAATAAATAAACTGAACTTAATAATAATTAAAACCTTTTATGCATCAAAAGACATTATCAAGGCTGTGAAAAGACAATCTACAGAATGGAAGAAAATATTTGCAAATCATTTAACCCTAAAATGATTTTTAACCTAAAGAGGGTGTAATATCCAGAATATATGAAGAGCGCTTACCACCCAGCAACAAAACGAGAAACTACCCAATCAGAAAACAGGCCATAGACTTGAATAGACATTTCTACAAAGAATGTGTACAAATGGCCAACGAGCACATAAAAAAGATATTCAACATCACTGGTCATTAAGGAAATGAAAACCAAAATCACAATGCAATACTTCCATATTCACTAACTAGCACAGCTACACTCCAAGAAAACAGAAAACAACAAGTGTTGGTGAGGATGTGGAGAAGCAGGAACCCCTGGACGTCGCTGTTGAGAATGCAAAATGGTACAGCCACTGTGGAAAGTTTGGTAGTTCCTCAAAAAGCTAAATACAGGGGCGCCTGGGTGGCTCAGTCGGTAAAGCGGCCGACTTCGGCTCAGGTCATGATCTCGCGGTCCGTGAGTTCGAGCCCCGCGTCAGGCTCTGTGCTGACAGCTCGGAGCCTGGAGTCTGTTTCAGATGCTGTGTCTCCCTCTCTCTGACCCTCCCCCATTCATGCTTTGTCTCTCTCTGTCTCAAAAATAAATAAACGTTAAAAAATTTTTTTTTTTTTTTAAAAAGCTAAATACAGAATTGCCACATAAATACTAGTCTGAATCTCACACAGTCTTCCATCGTGGGTCTGCAAACGCAGAGCAGAACAAAAGGTGCTCTGAGGGTCCTCTGACTTGAGAAGCCCACAAATACAGATTTGTCGGGCTAGAGCAGGTTGCTAGCACCTGCCTTCTGTACACGAACGGGTGACAACCGGAACTGAATTTGAGGCTTGCTCAAGCTTGGGAACGAGTTAGGCTACCGTAAGAAGCATTTTGATGAAAAATCTGCTAAGAGGGATTGGTCTTGGCTTGAACAATCTAAAACTCTATTACCCTATTTTATAAAGTAGTTCTTTCTTTTTCCTTTTTTTTTTTTAAATTGCAGCAAAAGATATCTTTAAGGTGGTTCCTGGAGGAATGTTCTCAGGAGGAGTGTTTCTGGTTCAGATATGTGGTTCAGTCACAGGGAAACCAGCATGACATCTGGAGACTAACTTCTCAGAAGCTTAGCTCAGAGCTTTCAGAATAGGAGGGGACACATTTTTGTTACATTTATGCAACGGTCGAAGTTTCCTTTACATTCATGCTTTTCTGATACTTTTTCTAAACAGATTTCCAGTGTTCCCATGCTGGTTTAAAAGTCACTGTGGGCAACATGTTAGAACAATACCTCATCCACTTGATTTTGTGTCTGCTGAAGTCTTCGGTTACTGCCAGAGGCAGCACTCGAACCTGCAGGTGCACCTGTAGACCTGAAATGTGTAAAGGCACAAGCGTGAGTAAATTATTATTCCAAATATTACATTGTTGTACGTATGAAGACAGTACTCCAAGACCCTCACTGGTAGAACTAAAGCAGAAAGAGAAATCCTTCCTACAGTAATAAACAAAGGTTTAAATGACATATCTTCTAATTCCCCTATAATCTTCAAGATTCATCCATATATTAAAAGTGACCGGGGTCTAAAGTGCAGGTTTAATAAGATCTACTCTGCATCACTGAAGCACCTGATCTTAAGATCAGGGATCCTACAATAGGGAAACTCAACCTTCCAATTTTTTTTTTTTTAATTGTTTAAAGGCACACATCCACTTAAATGCAGCCGGTACTCGTCTGCTCTCTCACTGTGGTAAGAATGGTTTTCAAAGTTATAAACAGTTACAGAATGCCACTTTTCCAGTACAGAGAAATGTATTTACACAAACAGGGTCAGGAACAGCGAGGTGCAGGTAGGAGGGGTGGCGCGAGTGGGAAAGATGAGGTGAAGTGGTGCTTCCTCTCTTAAAAGGTACTCCTCTCTTAAAATCCTCGCTGAATGCCTTACTTCTCCCCAGCCAGATCTTTCTTGACCACTGTGGCTTTGAAGTTCCTCATTGCTTCTGTTATTAGGTTGGTCACACTTTGATTTCTCTCTCTCTCTCTCACACACACACACACACACACACACACACACACACACGGTTGACCCTTGAACAAGGTGGGGGTAAGGGACGCCGACCTCTTCTGCCCCCTCCACAGTTGAAAATCTGCATGCAACTTTTGACTCCTCCAAACGTTTAACTACTAACAGCCTGCTGTTGACCAGGGGCCTTACCAAAAACATAAACGGTTGATTAATACGTATTTTGTTTGTTAGGTGTCTCATATACTGTATTCTTATAATAAAGTCAGCTAGAGAAAAAAATGTTAAGAAACTCATAAGAGAAAATACATTTACAGCACGTACTGTATTTATCAGAGAAAAATCTACCTGTAAGTGGACCTGTATAGTTCAAACCCATGTTGTTCAAAGGTGATCAGTAATGTCTTGCTCTCCTAATAGATCACGGACTCCTGTGCCTTAGAGGTCTCGTCCCTGTGTCCAAGACAGCACCTGGCACATGTCTCGCATACAAGAGCTACTGATGCATCCATTGATTCAAGTTAGTTATACCTACCAGGTGTCAAAGACCAGGGATGCAGTAGATGCGGTGCCTGCCCTTACAGTTTATTTATTTATCGTTCCGTCTGATAGATAATCGCAAAGGGCCATGTACTGGTACATTTTCTCCAAGAGTTTTCTCATTTAATTCTCACGACTCTTTGAGGGAGGTAGTACTATTAACCCCATCTTACAGATGCATAAAGCGGGGTTACGAAAGTCAACGCGGCTGGCTGCGGTGGAGTCTGTCTTTAGACCAGGTTCCACAGAATTCTATGGATCTAGATCTTCACCACTGTAATTTACTGGCCCAGCAGCCTCAGCCAGGTACACTCCCGTGGTGATCCTTAGTTCCTACAAGGAACCCAGGGAAAGCACCCATTCCTTGCTCCTCTGTAGGTGAGCAATGAACAGGTTGGAGGGGGACAGAGGGTCCTCGTGACTCTTGACGGTTTTCTCTCAATGTTACCACGGTAAACTCCACGTTTTCAAGGGCCACTACAACAAGACAGCTTCTGCTTAAACAGAGAAGGTCCACAGGTCTGCCCCTGAGTCCATTCTGATCATAGGTGCCTCTAGACAGGGCCGAGGTCTCTTCCCTTACAACTTGCGGAGCCCAGTCCAGCACCAGGCAGCGAGCAGGCGCTCCAGGTGTAAGGCAGTGGCCACCGATCCCCTCTGGGACCTTGGGCCGGGGGGTGAGGCAAGAGGAGAAGGGGTGGGGTTGCGGTAGGGGCGGGGGTGGGGGCGTTTCCTACCTCCGGGAAGCCCCTGGCTTCCCCACCCCGCCCTGTCCCTTCCGCGATCGCCCGACGGCCGCGAGGCTGTCGGCCCGCCGGCAGCCAGCACCCCAGGGGCCGCCGCCCACCCCTAGGCCTCGGGAGCCTCCGCGCAAGCTCACGCCCGAGCGGCGGCCGGCGGGAACCGTGCCGGGGGAGGGTCCCAGCCGCGGGCCGCCGCCCTCCGGGACCCGAGGCCGCCCCGCGTCCCGCCGCGTCACTCACATTTTGGCGGCGGCGGGCGACGGTCGGCAGAGCGGCGCAGCGGGACGGGAGGCCGGGGAGCCGGGCGGGGCGGAGGCGCGGGGCCGATGACGTCACCGGCCGCGGCCGCGAAGGGGCGCGCCGGAAGGGGGCGGGGCGTCACGGGGGCGGGGCCACCCGAAAGGGCTGGGCGGCCGGCGCGGGGTGACCACGCGGCGTGATGCGCTGGGCTCTGTCGCGCTGCAAGCTCTCTGCCCGCCGCCAACCTTGTGACGCCGCAGGACGCTGAAAGGGACTGTGTAGGTGAATAAGAGCCGTGGCGTGGTACGTTATTTTGGGCCCGGGTACGTTATTCTTTGGCCTTGACAGTCCTGGGGGTTGACTGCGCGCTTCTGCGTGACGTCTCACGTTAACCCAGTGGTCCTGGAGACACCACGCTTCCCCCCGAAGATTTGTTAACATGAGACAGGGAGTCCGTTTGGCGTATTTATCATGGGCGTTAATTGGGTTAGACTCCTTTCTCCGTGTTCATTTGTGACTCAAATATTTATTTGTCACCGCAAAGACCATGACGGGAGCCTGGGCATCAGGCACTGTTTAGTGTCTACGTTTCTGTATTCCCCGGGCCCTGGCAGAGAAGGTCCTCAGCTTTTGATAGGCTGCAGGTGGAGAGTTACTCTGCAATGAACTTAAAGCGGTTATTGAAAATATTCCTACCAACGTAGACGACGCCTCCCTTAAACAAACAAAACTCTGAAAAACACTGCCAGGTCGCCTGGAGATCAGATGAGAAAGGAGAAATAAAACACTGAAATACTGAACTGTCTTTTCTGTCAGTGTAATAATTTGAAAAGGGAAATGTTAATGTGTATTAGGATAAAGAAGAGTGTCCCAGAGGAGGTGCGATTTGAGTTGGGTAAGTAGCTAAGAAGAGAATTCCCAGGCAAGGGATGAACAAACATGAACAAAGACAACCGTGGAAATGGAAATGGTTTGCACAGGTTTGCACCAGCCAACAGAAGGGGCAGGTTGGGTCACAGGTGAAATAAGACAGTAAGAGTGAGGATAAACAAGAAAGGAAAATGTCGTTTAAATGCAGTTGGCTCTAGAAACCACTGGGGCCTGGGGGAGCTGGGAGATAACCCTGCAGACGTGGTCTGGCAGGAGCACCGAAATGGACTCCGTGGGAGAGGGACTACCAGGGAGACAAGGTGACACTCTGCAGTGAAAGGGAAGGAGAGGATGACAGAATTCTCAGAAAAGAAGACAGATAGTAGTAGTCAGTTGGAAAATGCCTTTTGAAAACCAGAGGATTTTAGCTGCAGAGGTGAATTTAAATTGGTGTCTTTATGTTTCAGGTAACCGGTATGCCAGTTGAGAGGCACCTGAGAAAACAGTTGGGAAAGCAAGGGTTCTAGGGACGGTGGCTTACAGTGAAATCTTTCTTTCAGGGATACCTAGGTGGCTCAGTCGGTTAAACGTCCTACTCGATTTCAGCTCAGGTCAGGATCTCATGGTTCGGGAGTTCGAGCCCCACATCGGGCTCTATGCTGACAGTGTGGAGCCTGCTTGGGATTCTTTGTCTCCCTCTCTCTCTGCCCTTACCCCACTCGTGCTCTCCCTCTCTAAATAAATAAATATTAATTTTTTTTTCTTTTTCACGGACATGTCCCAAACTATGTGATAGTCGATGCCACAACACTGTCTCTAGATCTAAGGAAACACGTGAAACGTATGGTTTGAAACATACTGGGTCACCCTGGGTCTCAATAGCAGGTAAAGTTAAAGCAAAGCACACACATAGTATGGGGAAATTTTCTTCATTTTTAATTTACAGCAGAAAGAATATAAAGCATTCAGAAAACATTTTCCATATTTTAAGGGCAATTCAAAACATTTTGCATGGTTTCCAGCAGCTGAGTTCTTCAACAGATCCATTGATTCAATGATGCTTTACATGCACAATTACAAAAATAAAACTTACAAAAAAGAAGACATCTAGACTAGTTTTACATGCAAGTCTCAGGGACCCCCCATTGGGCGCCAACTACTGTGTGGAACTGCCATAAGCGACCCGTGCAGCCAGAGAGGGGTTCGAGTTATTGTCTTTATTTCGTTCACACAGTACAGCTGATTTCAAATGGGTAACAAGAATAGCAATTAAATCTTCAGGAGACAGAATAAGATTAGCTATTAATTTTATAATGAAATCCTACTCCTGGCACTTGGGAATTCAGATTATCCAAGAAAGCTGCGCTTACCTATCATCTTATATTCAAAATTAAGATTCACAACCAAGAAAAAGCGGTCAGAAATGCTTCGTTTCAGTGGAAGTGCATTTGTACCTCACCCAGGATTCACAGTTGTACTGGTAGGCTACACTGGTAGGTTTTGAACCTACTTCCTATCCCCTCCAGAAGAACCCTCCTAATTCTATGTAAGTCCTTATCTTCCAGAAGTTTCTAACTTACTCAGCTAATAATGTAGCATGGGAGACATTAAAAAAAAAAATAAATGAATACATAAATGTGAGGATTCAAGCAAATCCACTGAGGTCATTACTCTTGTCGAAAGATCACTTATTTGTACCATAAGAAATGGAATAAACCGATCTCAATTCAGTACTAACATAGGATATTCTGAAAGAGCTGGCTTTCACCTTCTGTTTCCATTCATGAATACAATTGCGTGTTTGTAAATTACTCAGTGTCCTCCTGTAGATCAAATCGTGTAAAATAATAGGTATCTGGGGGTTGGGGTGTGTGTGTGTGTGTGTGTGTGTGTGTGCAACAGCTGCAACATAACCCACACATTTAAAAACAAAATGGAGCCAGGTCAGTTTACAAATGTACAGGTGGCTACTAGTTGTGGGGCTGAAACCGTTGTCAAAGCTGATCACAAGCGGTAAGACATATACTTTACAGTAATCCGAGGTTGGCAGTGAAAGGAAGTAATTAAAAAACAAGTACAATTATAGAAAAGGCACCAAGAGCACTGACCCCAGTTTTTACCACAATCTGTTTGTTTCTATCTTCCTTCTAAAGACGCCAGTTTAAAAGCTTATTTGTGAATATTTTTAGGCTTCACAACAAGCCTTGAGTTTTAACGTACAGTTGGCAGCCAGAACCAAGAAGAAGAAGAAAAAAACCAAAACTATTTAATCTCAGCTTTACACCAACTGATCCTGAAACTTAACCTGGGAGTTTTAAACTGGCATCAGCAAATGCGAACTTTATTCTCTCAATTTAACATTAGTAGTTTAATTTTTAAAAGCATCAGATTTCTTTGGCTCCTCATTATATAGAAAGAGTAATAGACCATGACAACCTTACAAGACCAGTTTGCCTCTTAAATTTTTAGTCTTTTTTTTGTGTGCAATTTTTGTTACATTTTCTGATTTCCAGCAGGAGATATGAAAACGCGAGACATTTTTCAACCTTTCGTACTATTTCTTTTGTCAGGTTTTGATCGTTCTAAGTGTTCTTTGTTGGAGTGAGTGGATGGTGTTAAGCTATATACGGATTCATCTTATGATTATCTGTTTAGCAAAAGTAACTTAATTTTCTTAAGCAATATTAGCATTCACATTACTTGGCACCATTGGCAAAAAAATTTTAAATTAAATAAAATAAACTCCTGGTAGCCAAAATTAAATGTAAACATATCCTTTTTTTTTTTTTTAAGTAATGTTACTCTGCCTTTTATCCTAAGTCTAAATACAGTAGCTCTTTTTTTTTCCAGTTTAGTCATGCTTTAGCAAAATGTTCTTCTAAAGAACATTTAAAATAAAGTACTCTTATAGTGAAATAAAGTTTTTTTTTTGTTTCATTTTACAGACCATAGCCACTAATGCTTTGCTTTTGTTCATTTCTTTTTTCTTGATTTCATGCACATATCTCTTTGTTTTAATATATACAATATATACAAACAATACATCCACATTTTTCTCGTTCATTCAGACAAAACTATACAAATAATTTTATCTCGCCATGTTATTGACCTTTGTGAATAAAATATTTAGCAATTAATATAATCCCTTTCAAATATTTTCTCGCTTTCCGTTTCTACCTTCTATATATACACAGAAACTGCTCAGTTTGGATGAGATTATAGCCAAAAATATGGAATTTACTGGCCAGAACGCAGCACCACACTGATCTTTTAGGTGGCAAATGTCCAGGCAAGGTTTATGATTCCTTAGAATGACTACAGTTTCCAAGGTTACTAAGAAAAGCTACATGCTGTACCAATTCTCTAAGTAAATCTCATTGCACATGAAAGTAAGGCCCACAAATGAAAGTGCTGAGCATGACAAAAGGGACGAGATGGTCACTACACTCGCAGGTTCCTGGGAGGTGGTGGGGACAAGAAAATAAAGTTAAACTCTGTGAGCTGTTTCTCATTAATTCCCATGCATTCCCCGTTTACCACACACCCGCCCCTCTGCAAATTTCCACAAGACATTAAAAACCTGCAGATTTTAAAAGTTGCATTAAGTGTGCTGTAGAGATTAAAACAAACACGAATTCAAAGAAAATAAAACCAGTGAAGGAAATGCGAACACACGGACCCAATGAAGATTTGTATGGTCTAAGCCCTCCACTGAGAGTCAATCCCAAAGATTCAGCTTCTTGGAAGTAACTGACAGGTGCAGGAGCAGCATTCTCTTTTGTTGCTAGCGCATCCCCACCTTTGCGTATCTATATTTTTGGTATAAATATTTGTACAGTTCCACACGATGTTTGAATACAGCCCTATATGAGAAGGAAACCGGCTGCTTCCTAAGGAAAGGAAGCCTCTTTCGATTCCTCGTGGTGTCTTGTTTTTCCCATGATCCAACAGAAGATTGAGTTCCAAGATGTCTTGCTGATCAAATGAAAAGTTGTCCATGAAAGTGCAAATGCAATGACCAACACATTCCTGTTAAAATCCTGCAGCTGATCTCCCCAAAACTGCAGAGGGATTGTGTGCGTGTGTGTGCGTGTGTGCGTGCGTGTGTGTGTCGTAGTTTTGCATGTCTCTGCTAAAAACAGAAATGAAAACAGTCTGAAAAGCAATGTCACATTGCTAAGGGATGCTGCTGTATGTCTTCAAGTTCCTTGGCCTTTCTCAACTCTTTCACTCTGGAAGAGAAACAGAACAGAACACCAGGTGATAGCTGTTTAGTGAAACTGTGGCCAAATGGAGGGAAGGGCATTACCGATCCCTCTGAAGCAAAAACAAAACAAACAAACAAACAAACCAAAAAAACCCCCCCCAAAAACAAAACAAAAAACAACAACAACAACAACAACAACAACAAAAAACCAAGACAAAAACCCTTTGGAGGACTGATGGCAAAAGAAACTCCTGCTAAACTGCTGGGGGAGATATTCAAGGAGGAAGACACGGCCCTTCCTGAAACTGCTCAGTATCAAGTGCTCTCAACACAAAGCAAAACCGAAGTCGGCTGCATTCAGTCCCGTGTGACAGGAACGTGCTCAATCTTACAAAGGGTTGACTCTTCACATAGCTTTCTTCGAAGCCTGTTGGGACCATCAGTGACGCCCTGCAATTAATTCCACATGAGGCAAGTTAGGGAAACTGCACACGCCTCTACTTAGCTTCGGATACACCCAGGGACTGAACCGCTTTGCTCACAGACTCCAGATTGTTGGAGATCTTGAAGCCGACCTTGCACCTGCACAGCCGGGCTACTGCGCTCACGTATCGTGGAGTCTTTCTGATTTTCGTTAATTCCTTACCTTCCTCCCATTCCACACCGTAACTTTAAAAGATGCTCAGGTCACTTCCCCCAGTGCTCCCAGATGGACAGCAACAGCTCCCAGATGCATACCAGTAAGGTACTCTGTTCTATTTATCAAACGTGTTGCAGTCAACAAATTTCAATGAAATGGTTATCAACAGTCATGGAAAGTCCGCATCAGATTATTTGTTTGCCGTGGGGTTTGAATACGACCCCCCGATGTGGATGGGGTGCCGGGAAGCAGGTTGTAAGTTGGAGGGTTATTTGTTTCATTGAAAAAGAATTCAGATCTTGCCTTAAGAGCAAAAAGATCCAACGCCAAGTGTGACTTCGGGGTCTACTAGTAAAGTCAGCATGTGCTGTATATGGCACCCAGCTGGCAGCTCTATGTAACGTACCACATCATAACCTGTGTTTCCCAAAAATGGGGGCGGAAGAAGGACTTTAGCCGAACAGAAGCGGCCGTTTCTCAGGATGCGTATGCCCTATGTCTCAGCAGCACGACAAGGAAAAGTCTGATTGGCTGTCGCTCATATGGGCCTCTATCTACAGAGGGAATTCCCAAACGCACTTTTCTGATTCTCTAAGAATAAAGCGTCTCCTATTAAGTGATACCAGTGTGTTTACATTCTATTTTAAAACGAATGCCAGTTTACTTTCTAAATAGATTCTTGTTAACACTTGGAGAAAACATTTTGAAAACAAGTAGTGAGTTACTGCTGTATCACACAGGCTAGGATTCAGTGGCCTGCACGCACGCTATTACAGCAATTTAAGAAAACAGGATATTTACCACCTCCAAGCAGAATCGTTTCTGAATATTCTGCCAAGTTGATGCAATCTCTTCAGAGAGAAGTTGCTCTCTCTCAGAAAAAAAGCTTTATTACCATCATCATTAATACTAAAAAGAATTACCACGTTCGGAAACCTGATTTGTCTGATATATTTACTAAATACACCAGGTCCAGCTTGATCAAACGGTCTCTTCAGAACGGTCAACTTTCTTTCTTAACAGGCACGTTTAGAACGCATTGCTGTGTTCCTAACTGGATCTCGGTATCAGTTTTCAATTTTATAATTAAATATACCACGGATTATTAAATTTTAGGGTAATTTGGATCATATCACAGTACAGAAGTGTGCATCATCATAGGTCCCTAGTTTTGGACATGCATACTTGATAAAGAAATGGCTTTTTAAAAATTGAAACATGCCGTGTCGTGTGTTCAATTTTTAAACATGCAGTATCTATACTAACAGCCCTTTGGCTGGAAAAATGCCAGGCATGCACTGATGCCCCCTTTGCTCCGGGCATGCAAAGTGTCTGTACTTGTGCAGACCTAGTGGCTGAGTCACTGCAAAGTGTGCGTGCTGCTTCACATGCGACATCTTGTTTCTGCACTAGTACAGAACTCATTCACAAATATGCAACAGTGACTCCATCACTGATGAGCTTTCTAGAATCTGAAGAATTCCGAACTCAAAATCTGACAGCATAAACACAGATATCCATCCACAGTTCTTCTAGAGTGAAGACGAACGCTATAAAAATATCACGTTCATCACTGAGAGAAAAAGGAGGGTGAACTATAAACCAGAAACGTTTTCTACAGTCTCATACCGAAGAAGCTGTAATCAGCTGGTCATGGGGCCTGTACCTTAAACGTTTTTCTTTTCATTATAATGGTCACGTTTGTTTTTGTAGGTTTTTTTTTTTTTTGTAATTTCTCTTGAAATTAATGAAAGAGTCTACTAAATTCCCATAAGGTTTTAAGGTCACCATGTAAATGCTCTGCTATGAAGTGGCGGTAGCCTCGCGCGGCTCTGGGTGAAGGAGAGATACACGTCCATACACACAGAGGTGACGATGATCATCTGTGCTGGAAAAAGGAGACGCCCCAATCTCAAGATACGTCTTCTAGGCTTGCATCGCTTCTGAGCTACAGTGGAGAGCTTAGTTCTTAGTTCCATGATGAAGGTTTTACAGAACGTTAGCATTATAAATGATACCAGAATGGCTTCAACAGCATAGGCTTTTTTTTTTTTTTTTTTTTTTTACAGAAAGTCGCTCAAGGAGGATTTAGGGAAAGAGGAAGAGAGGCCTTCTGTTTCAACAGCTGTACAGGCTACTTAGTATTTGTTACCTTGTTTAGGCCTCCAGACACATCACCATCATCTCCAGTTTGTAAATGCAGAACCTGAGATTTTTACACCAATGAAGCGACCTGCCCCAGACAATACAGGTAACAAGCGGGGATTTGGGCCCAGGCCTGTCTGCCTTTCGCCTCCCCACCCTGCTGCCTCCGATATACCTCAGGACAACAAAACAATTAAAAAAACAATTATTGGGGGCGCCTGGGTGGCTTAGTCGGTTAAGCGTCCGACTCGGTTTTGGCTCAGGTAGGTCATGGTCTCAAGGTTCGGTTCATGGTATCGAGCCTCTTGCCGGGTTCCATGCTGACAGTGTAGAGCCTGCTTGGGATATTCTCTCTCTCTCTCTCTCTCTCTCTCTCTCTCTCTCTCTCTCTCTCCCTCTCCCTCTCTTTCCTCCTCCTCCCCTGCTGGTGCTCTCTCTCAAAATAAATAAATCAACAAAAAGAACAACAATTACTGTATTGGTTTCTCCAAAGGCCTCTGGAAACATCTCCATGGTGCGAGACGAGTGTATTGTTGAAACCTGGTAACAATTCACAACTGTATTTCTAACAACTGTATTTCCTCAGCTCTGAGATGCTGTCCCTTATAAGACCTTATGTTGCTTTCATTACAGTGTTCTGCAGAACAAAATTTCCTCCGTATAAAATGTACCTACCAACTTTATAAAATAGATCTGAGAAGTGAAAGAAGTGGGAATAAGAATCAAGGAAGTGGAAGATTTTTAGCCTCCTCCAATTTCCAACTGGCAGACTGTGTGGATGTTAATTAACCTCTCAAAGTTGAGATGAAATTGAGAGACTTTCACAATCTGCCCTACTGAAGCCGTAAATCGAGTTCTAAGTCACTTGAGGGCAGATTATTAGGATGGGCTAGGGGTACCTAATTTTCTTTTTGTTTTACGTCAAACGTCAATTGGACAAAAAGTAACGTTTGAATGTTATACTGCCTCTAGAGAAACGCAAAACAATTCACTGTATCACCAAAGTAGTTTTCGAGCATTTGACACTAGAATTTTTGTTAGCCAATTCTAAAAAACCAGACGTTTCAGATCAGAGTTTCAACAGTTACAGAAATTTGGTGTTGCCTTGTCTTAGGACATGAACAGCCACTAACAGGCACATGTCAACACACATCTTAGCACGAGAGGGGTCACAATGAAAGTTTAGTCGTTATTACCTCTGGGTTTTTCTCCTTGCTTATTTGTATTTCCAAAATGTGCTACAAGGAGTGTACTTCTTTCATAATAATTATTTCTGCTCATCATTCTCCAGGTTGAAAAAAAAGTTTATGTTTTCCTATCCATCCGTTATGACTACATCCCACCATCCGTTATGGCTAGCAATATTGTATTCGCATGACACAAAAAACCAAGTGAAAAATCCAGTGGAGAAAGAAAGAAACTGATTCTATAGTCCAAAACCAACATCAATTGTTTGAACTGGTGTCACTGGCATTACCTGTGTTTTAAGCCTATTTTTTCGGCACACAAACTTGGTAAATGTGGGCCGGGTTTGTTTGAAGTTGGAATTACGTTGGAAAATCCAGTGGTCGTATTTGCGGAACTTAGAATACAGACAGGCGTTCCATCAACTCTCGTTGCGTTGTACGTGCTGTCCCAACTCAGCTACTGGTTACTGAGGCTTTGGTTCTCTAAAGGAATTACACCTGCTGCATTCATTCAGGGCCAAGAAACAGCCTAACCTGAGGATGTCCTGGTCACCTAAAAACAAACCCCGTATACAGTGTGTATGCTTGCTTCTGAATTCCACTGCACAGAAGACAGGCAAAGCAGTCTTCCTTGGGGCTCTGAAGACCATTGACCCGGGGCAGAAACCACAGCTTCTGTGGCTACGAGGCTGTCGCGGCCGCAAGGAGAGCCGCCGGGAGCACATTTCTGAGCTGCGCGCGTCAGTCCAGTCGGTACCTCGGGAAAGGGCCCTCCAGGGACTGGCTGGGAGGGGAGGCAATCAGGGCAGCGCGACTTTCCCCTGCAGCCATTCCGCTATGAAAATGGAAGACAACCCCGGGATTTGCCCAAGCGTTCTAGGCTGAAGATAATCCCCACTTTGGGGTATTGCTGCGGTCTCAACGACAACAACAACAACAACAACAAAAAAAAAAAAAAAGAAAGAAAGAAAGAAAGAAAGAAAGAAAGAAGGAAAGAAAAAAAAAGAAACGAGAAAACATAAAAACGAATGTTGCATTCTAATGTACTGAAGTGATGTAGGAAAGCAACAGCACTGAAAGCCAGCAGAAGCCCACACAGGGTTTATTTCCATCAGACGTCCAATGAGAATTCACGAATAAATGAGGTAGGCCTGCTTCCGAAACTTGTAGCAAACAATGGCTCCATGGGTAAAGCATAAGGCAAAGCCGCTTCATTACATCTACTTGGTAACGCTCAGCCAGAGAAATGTTTCATGAGTCAGTGGATTTCAGCAGATATATTCTTGCAATGCTGGACGTCAAAAATATACAGGGCAGCCAGATGCGGCTTTCTGATTAGTTACCTGTTGCTCTGAGAGCTGCAATAGCTTGTGGGGAATTTAGGAAAAGAGAGATCTTGCCATTTTCCAGAAATCTCATTTGGATTGCAAAACAAAAAAGACAGAGAGGCCCAATAAGAATGACACAGAGCATGTTGTCTGCAATTTAACACACACCACTGTGTGCCAAAAATATTCATTTCCTAAAAGAGGCAAGTAAGACAAAATTACTTTGGATATTTGAATTACATCCATGATGACACATCCCACACATTCATTTCCTACTCTTCACCAAGTGTATCAGGCCACCTGGGAATTACACCTCGTGTCAAATTTAACTAAAGTGTGATGGCACCGTTGTTGACCTAGAGCACCGTCCACTCTTCTCAATCAAGCAACATACTTTTGGGCATCGTTAGAGAACTGTCCCTTGGATTAAAGTATATACAACAGAACACGAAGTATGAACGGAACCCGCAGAACTTGACAACGACCCCCTGAAGGTGTCTCACAGGACTGCTGTCCAGAGTCAGTGCTGAAATCGCTACTTACCAAGAAAACTGGCAGCATCTGGTAAAGTTCAGTGTTTAGAAACCCAGTTGTCAGTCAGAGAGAAAATCTGTTGCTTAAACATTTGTCACCAGAAAGAGTTACCTCTTCTTCCCCCCAATTAGGGTTCTTTTATGCCAGGAGGATAGCTTCACCCACCTTTACTGAACACGGGGACTAGGCCAACAACTTCCAAAAATAGGTTATTTGAAAACCAGAATTCCCGCTGTTTCTGATAATACCTGTAGTGACTGTTACAGGTCATAATGCCCCGTCACAGAAGTAACATCTCAGGGGAAAAAAGGATTTGTCCAGGAATCACTCTTCAGGGAATAGTCTCTCCAATCCTGATACCCACAAAACCCCAAATATCTTGAAGAGGGAAGTGGAAAAACC
This sequence comes from Neofelis nebulosa, assembly GCF_028018385.1. Lineage (NCBI taxonomy): Eukaryota > Metazoa > Chordata > Mammalia > Carnivora > Felidae > Neofelis > Neofelis nebulosa. The sequence goes on from NC_080783.1 coordinate 217,096,288, forward strand.
ATTTTCTAACTGGAGAAAGTGGCATTGTCCTCTTTAGTCTCAATACCCGGAGGATGAATCTGTCACGTAATTCAGTTATTTGTTATTTCTTTACGTATGAGGTATCTTGGGTTTCTGCTAGGACACTACATTACATCCCGGTCAATTTAATCGGAACCCAGCCGGAGAGTCAGGTTTTCAGTACGTGCCCTTCAAAAACCTCTTCAACCTCAGCAATCCTCATTGTTTGGAAAGTAGTATATAACACCTAAGTTAACTCAGAGAAATAATTAAGATTGCCGATTTAAATATCTCTCTGTGCACAACAAAAGTTTTCTCCTAAAAGGGAAGTAGCTGTGCCCAAGACAAATCAAATCCCTAGGAGAAGCTGGAGAGTTTGGAAACTCCACTTTAAGAGCCTGGATGAATTAGGGGCTAAGCCTGGAGGGAAGGCTGCATGAAGACACGAGGACTCTCGGCCGAGAGCACCGGGGGGCTTTTTCTTAGCCAACCCCAAGTGAAGATTGGTGTACTGTGCCTTAATTCCGATGACTGACCTCGTCTGCCTTTCTACATAGCCTTCCGCTTCACCCATTGAGGACGTGCGGCTGAATGGTGTTTGACAAACCGCGCCACAAAATTGAGTTCAAGTTATCAAATATCATCTTTTGATGCAGAAAGCTTAAATGTCTTAAGTATGGTATGTACATTAATAAAAAAAAAAAGTATGCTAAGTCGTTTGACACAAATTCCACCAGTAAGAACTCCCCTCAGAGAATGCCCTCCCTCCCCACGAGTCATTTCAGCTTGGGGACTGTTGGAGGAAGTGCCACTGTGGGACGTCTCTGCTCTGGTCTCTTGACCAAACCAAGAGGGGTCGAGATCTTACCAGTAACTAGACAAAGCCACAGATAAGCTAGCCCTCCATCCACACAGGGAGAGAGACAGGACCATACTAGAAGGAATCTGAGCTTCTCAGCTGCTCTCTCTCAAAGTCCCTGAAGCCCGGGAGGCACAGGGGTGTCAGGAAATTCCAACTTTCCGTGCCCGAGGAGGAGTTTTAGGAGCCTGTGATGATGGATGCAGCAGGTGCTAAAGAAGTTATGGTAGGGACTCTCACATTGAAAAGCACCTTTGGAAAATGTTCTCTTAAAAACGATCACTGACGTACCAGAAGCTAACAAGCTTCCGAAGTGCGTAGGCAACCACTTTTGCTAAATGTTGGCTCCTTGCAGGGATCGTGTTAATTGCACGTCACATGCAAGATACTACAACCGTTTTGTTAAACTGAGTCTTAGGGCCTGCATTTGCTCTTTGCGGGTTTTTTTTTTTTTTTAAGTGGAAACAAATATTGTTTATGTATGCAGAGAGTGAAAGGGAATGGAAAGAGAAAGAAGTGGGGATTTTTGTCCCCTTTTTTAAATTTCAAACACAGACATCTCTGAGCCGTTCTACCACATGGGACAACTGTGAACAGCTGCTTAATTCTCAAGAGGACTAGCTAGTAAATTTACAGACCAGCGGAACTGCTTTATTCTGTTTTACATACATTTTCTTTCAGTGACTGCCCATGGTTTTAACCATGTGAGACTTTAAATCTGATATAGGGGTTGGGTCTTATTTTAGGAAGAACTTATAAAAACTCAATTCTCCTATCATCATAAGTCAGCAAACTGCAGTCCAGGGGCCACATCTAGCCCAATGAATATCTGTGTAAATAAAGTTTTATTGGAACACAGCCATAACCATTCATTTATATATTACCTACTGTTGTTCGCATGCTGCAATGGCAGAGCTGAATAGGTGTGACAGAGACTGTGTGGCCCACAAAGCCTAAGATATTTACTATCTTTTGAAAGCCTTTTAAGAAGAAGTTAGATGATCTTTGACTTAAAATACAATGAATAAATACCAGCATCGACATAAAGGCACTTAGATGAAAAATACTAGTTTCAGAAACATTAGTTTTAGAATTTTTGAATTATAATCTCTTCTCAGAAATCTTACAAATGACTCAAGTCGGGGTTAAAAAGGGAGGGTGTCGAATGGAGTGGAGTTGACGGGTGGGGGCTCCCCTGCTCCCCTGTTATTTGCTTAAGGGCATCTTCTCTTAAGTCCATCGGATAAAAGGTGTCAAATTAATCTACATTCGAATCTGCTTTGGGTGAATTATATCCCTGTCTTTTAAATCAATTTCCTGACACTAAATCCTTTCCTCTACCTTCACGCATGTGGCAGTCGCCTCTGACAGAGACTTCTGCCCCTTGTGTATACCTACAAACCAGCATCATAGTCTAAAACCTCAAGGACACCAACAGTGTCCATCGGCTACCCTACCTCTTCATCATCATTTCTTTAAAATACAAATTCTATTGGAATGTCCACTCTTAACTGCTATATAAAATATGCAGATTTAACACACCTTCCACCCCATCGTCTTTATTCAGCATTGCCATTAAATTCTGGAAGTCGGGTTTGCTCGCTCTTTAATAATGAATGCGCTGCATTGGTTCTGAAAGGGGAGCTTCATGTACTGACTTACCTCATGGCACCAGGGAAAGGGAGATTTACAAAACGCAACTACAGGAACAGGGTGATGGGGGAAATAGTAACTCTAAACAAGAAATCGATTCGTTAAAAAAAAAAAAAAAAAAAAAAAGCCAGTATCACCTGGTAAGCTTTTTTGTTTTAGAAATTTGGACACAGCGGTAGATGAGAGAATTGCATTGTGGCCAATGATCTGAGTCACAAATAACCACCTGCTTGACGTTTTCTTCCAGTGCAGCCTTGTTCCGACTCCACCGAGTTCTAAGCATGCCCTGTGGCGGCTTCAGAAGGGCCTCCCTCTCGCTTACTCATGCATTTGTACAACTGCTGTATGTGACTGTTTTTCATGTTGTATAAAGTAGCAGTGTTAGTAATTAGGGTTAGTTTTCATTTTGTCTTATTTCATTCAAAATGGATGTGAAACTTACTGGCATACCTAGGCTGCAGCCCCATGCAAGCAAGCAAAAAGCAAAATATTGAAAATGGAAGATAAAGGTAAACACTGGCTAGCAGGCAGCTAAACTCACCCTTTTGTACAGCCTATGGTCCACCAGGGGGCTTTAGACAGTAAAACAACACCAAAGAGCTATTAGCACGTGAGGGTCACAACAGAAACCTTATACACAGCTTTATTTCAACAACAAAAAAAGAGTAAAAAGTGGTTCCCCCTTTTTTTTTTTTGGAAAGAAAGAAAAGGAGAGTGGTGATGGGGTATGTGAAATGAGCAGGTAGAAAATTCACCAATTCATCGTGAGGTCTAAAAATGTTGGCGTCACACGACTTGGCAAAATTCTTAAGAGACAGGACCCTTATTGATTCCTGAAGCCATTACCTACCTACCTTTTCTGAGAGGGTGTTATATGAGGTTTTCTATTTTAATACTTCGCAGGGACAAGACACATGACAGTTTCTCTTAATTATAAGACTCAATACCCCAGCGTGGAAAGAGGGTTACGTTCATCCGAGGGAAAACATGAGCTTTCAGTTCTACCGATTTTCAGGATACAGGGATGGGAAGAGAATACGGTCGGTATGCAAAAGTTATTAAAATTTGCCTGCTCATTTTTTTCTAACGTCTAAACCATTATGGGGCAAGTCAGGAAAAGAGCCACTAGGGGTCTTTATTTTATCCCAAAGAATGAATAGGAATTCCAAGTCCACAATCTGATGTTCTCCTCGCAACAAACCTTCTTGCCACCCTCAGGAGGTTATTACTAGTTAAAACACGAACTTAAGAAAGGGGAAATCTTCATGAAATTCTTCTCAACTAGCTTATAAAGAGAGAGCTTTGAAAACAAGAATAAGAGTGTTCCTTTGTTCAGCTTACTCTGGGAGCCGGCCTTTTAGGCGCGGATGTTTTGCCCAACTGTCTTAACCTCTCAACTCACCCAATGTAGACATAGGGCATGGCTTTGGACGAGAAAAACAGAGAAGGAGCAGGGGACTTGATGTGAGTTTGCTCATAATGACCAAGGTAGCATTACCCACACGTATTTTCAAAGTTTGAGGCAAAGACTAGGAGAAACAAGGAAAATTCAACTTGCAAACATTCTGGCTCCAAAGAAGAGCCCCGTAAAGCTAATTTCCTTGAAAAGAAAATCTGTTGTGAGAGTGTTAACCACAGTCTCAGCAGGGCTGGGGTAGACAAACTGGAGGGGACGAAGGAAGGAGGGAGTGCGAGCACAGGTGAGCACGTCCAGAAAAGGGCGGAGGGAAGTTCCCTGATCATGTCGACCAAACAAAGAGAATCTCACGTTGCCAAAGGTACGGCCCAGGGGGGGAGAGAAGAGAGACCGACCTCAGCAGGGATTCTAGAACTAACGTAATTATGTCACAGGCGCTTCATGTTTTGATACGCATTTCCTAACAAGACTTCCCATTTGAGTATCGATACGGGTATCTCATCGGCCAGCTGGTCACGGGGAAGGAGACCCCAGTTGCTGCAGGGTAGAGGGCAGATGGGCTGCGGAGGTCTAGTAAGTGTGCACCAGCCTCTTTCCAATAGCATCGCAGCTAGAGAATGCCAAAGACAGCCTAAAGGATGATCTCTTTAAAATTTTTATTACGATTAACGTGTGGCTCTGAGCACACTTCCTCTCAACGTGCTGGAAAAGAATTCTTTTGTTAACAGAAAGAAAAGCGCAGATGGCCGTTGACCCCTATTAAGTCTCCAAGTCGCAAACATTCTCGAAGTTGGCAAGTTTTAGGAGTAAGAAAAACTGAAGTGAAAGGAACCGTCTGAGGAATCGAACTGAACCTAGACGCTCGGGGTTTTGGTGCGGTGAAAGAAGAAGAGGCAAGAAGACACTAGAGAGCTAGTTTCTGGCTGGAGATCACAGCTCCTGATGCACAGGGAAGCGACAAAACCACACAGGGTCACCGAAACTCAGCCCCGAAGGCCACTCTCACAGATGTCAGCCCAGAACCCTAACCTCATCAGGAAAACAAAACAATCTCCCCGGCTGTCCCCAAATCTAAGGAAAGAGCCTGCTGTCCACAAAGGAACCTCAGATTTGAAGGAACAAAGAGGAACCCCTCTAGCTGGTCTGGTGGGAAGCCGCCCTTGTCTCCGGGGGCCCGTTCCTCCCCCCCCCCCCCCCCCATGGAAAACGCACGTCTCCGCGCAGATGGCTTCCCTCAGCTGCACAGCAGGGGGCGCCCGCGACGTGGCAGAAAGTCTCCGTGGGAAACCCTGCCCGGAGTCGGTGGTTTTCTACCCCTTCCCTGAGGACAGGAACTCTGTTCGTTCTCTGGACACAAGCTGGCACAGGAGGGGCTCGGAGTGGAAAGCACGCTGCAGGGTGGCGTACAAGTAAGAGGTTGAAGAGAAAACAGGCAGCAACAGCCAGTCCCACTAGGCTGTCCTCACACCCAAACTGAGACAGGAGACCCGGCAGGAATCTCTGCCGCTCAACATTACAACGTGCCGTGAGGCAGTTCCCGGTGCTCCCAGTGCAGCAACTCGGTCCCTAGTTAGAGATTGGCTCTCGTACTGCAACTTGGGACGTTTACCCTGATGAATTTCGGGGAACTGGCTTTACGCAGGAGTTCATGAGTGGTTAGGAGGGTCAGGGTCGTTTCATCGCTCTCGATGAGTAAACCGTCTAGATGAGGCTTAATGTTACCTGTGGCGGCAGCGGCGTAGAAACCTCATTATTTTTCGAGCAGCTTGGTCCTGCTTTTTGGTTAGCAAACTGCTCCTGAAAAAGCCGGAACATCACTGTCACGGGAAGGGTACCGCCAGGCTTAAGGCGCAAAAGCTGAAAACGGGTGAGCGGGGACAGAGGACGTGGCGAACCCGACCGCACCCGCAGTACGGCCTTCGGCACACGGGGTGTGGGCGTCGCCGGCAGAGAAGGGGGGAGGCCGCGGATGGCACTCCGGCCGGCCGTAAAGGGTGGGGGTGGGGGGGGGGGGCGGGGAGCAGGGCCGAGATGGAAAATACGGTGACACCGGGCTGTTCTCTCGCGAGTCTTCATGAGCTCATTTTGCGGAAGAAGACCTTCCGGCACTAGACAGGCTTAGTTTAGAGGCTGGTTTGCCCGAGTCTGCTACTCTTCCGGGCTGTTGGGTTCTGAACTTCCATCGGCAGATTTGACTGTGCTCCGTCTTCATTACTCTAAGACGGACTATAGCTCACCTCTAGCTAGCCTCCCCAGGTCTCCCCTGCAGCGACGCCACGCTTTGGGTGGGGGGCGCCCGTCTCCTGAGTAGGAAACTTCGGTCCTGCCAAATTCTCACCCAAGCGTCACGATAACTGGGTGGGGGTGGGCGTGGGGGCGGGGTGGAGAGAGGGGCTAAAGAGGTACGAAGGCTACGTAGAGTCGCAGCATCTAGAATGGCCCTTAAAGAACGTCGCTGCAACGCGCGCGCTCGGCCCCCGACGTCCAGGCAGGGCCGTTCTTTGGGCGACGCCAAGAGCTTCTCTTCCCCGGACAGCTTTCCCTCCACGCCATCTCAACCCACCTGAGTTTCTGTTGTACAATTACAGCTGTTCGGCGAGCCTGCCGTCTTTTGCCACATTTCTTGTAACTCCGGTAATACTTCTGGATCAGCACAGCGGCACGCCGGCTCTGCTGGAATTTCTTTTGTTCGTAGTAACTTCGGAATTTACTCTGGATTAGGATGGCAGCCTGTGTCATCTTTTTATAAAGTGCATACTGCAGGGAGACAAGAATAAGCAGGAGAGTAACAGTAGCCACCGAGTCTGTGTGTCCTTTGGGTTTGCTGGGGAAGGGACAGCAGGAAAATGCTTATTACTGTTACTATCGCTATCACTATTATCATCGTTATTATTGCTATTCTCTGGTTTGGGTTCAGTTATGAAGGACGCAAACTAGGAACCTCTTCACCTACCTTTCCCAAATGCAAAATATTAGTGTAAGGGTTGCCTTCGGACAATGCGTCGCTTCGAATGTGCTTTTCCCCCCCAGTATCAAATATTTTGCCCTGCTTGGAAACACATTTGACAGCAATACACTTAGACATTTAGGAATAAAGAGAACACATTTAGAAAGTATAATTTACATGCTTAAGACTAATATTTACTGTCCCATTTTAAGAGAACCCTTTTTACGCATCCCAATCACCACCATACACACGCCCACTTGGAGCGGTCAGCCTCCGATTCCTGACTATCGTTCCATACGACACATGTCTGAGTTGCAAGGTCCCAAATACAAGGCTTATCATGAAACGCTGACACCTTTAAGACATTTAACCTGCAAGAGATTAACACTCATAGGACCGACACCGGGGTGATGCCATGGAACCTGGAAAAGTGTCACGGAACCAGGGACTTCCCCAGAAGCCAGGAGCGGTGACCCTCCGCCCAGCCGGCTGCAGAACTACACACAGGAGAAGGAGTTCTCTTCCATTTCGGTCTCTAGGCACTAAAAACCCAGAGCTCTCCATACTTCAAAAATGCGATGTTCGAACTTCTAATGAGACATAGAAGAGGAGGGCTCTGGGGTCAAGAAGTCACAAGGAAGCACTTTGCTTACAAGAAGGCAACTTACCATCCTGGGGGAAAATACTCCTGAGAAAAATCCCTGTGCCTGAGGACATCCCTGCCTGTATGAGCTGGACTGAGGGCAGGGAACGGACTGACCTCTCAAGAATGTTCAAGGACCCTTGTGCAAGAATCCTCTCAGGTCTTGTCTGACCTGCTTTCCGTTTTCATTTGCCCCAAAATCTCCTAAGACAAGAACGCTGCATGCTGCAGGGCTCCTGTGGCCTTCGTCCACTCGGCCTGTGCATACTGCACATGCAGAAATTACTGGAACCCAGGGAAGCACGCTGGGCAGCAGGGTGGTGCATTTTGGGGCTCGTGGGGCTCACGGTAATTGGCTCGGATGGATTCTCTAGACGGACATGGCCAAGAAAGTGTCCAATGACTGTTAATGCCAAAACCCACTGCAACGGAATAGCCACATGGTCCCCAGAGATGCACCGTACTTCGGCGGCCTGGCAAGGGGAGGATGCCTATCTCAAGACCCTGCCGTCTTAATGGCCCCTTCTTATCGCTGGTGATGGGTGTGGCGTTTGTGACTCTGGTGAAATGGTTTGTGAGAGGGACTTGGGTGTCATTACCTTCAAGGCTATCCATGTCAGCTTGGGGAGAAACAGAAAATACAAGATTAATGTTAGACTGCTGAATAGAATGAAATAAAAAACCAGAACCAATAAAACTCCCAACCGGAAAAAAAAAAAAAAAAAAAAAGAAAAAAGAAAAAGGCAATCTGGCTATCTTAATGCCTTCTGTCTTCCAAAATATTTGTCTTCTACTTGCCAGTATTTCAAAAAATATTGCCTTCTGTCTTCCTGGTTGTAGACAATACTTCTTTGGGAGAGTTTTTTGCTTGTTTGGTTTGGTTTTTGTTTTGTTTTTAACTTATTTTTGAAAAAGAGAGGGCGTGAGCAGGGGAGGGGCAGAGAGAGAAGAAGACACAGAATCCGAAGCAGGCTCCAGGCTCCGAGCTGTCAGCACAGAGCCCGACGCAGGGCTTGAGCCCACAAACCGTGAGATCGTGACCTGAGCCGAAGTCGGATGCTCAACCGACTGAGCCACCCAGGCGCCCCTGGGAGGGCGTTTTAAAAAACAAAAACAGAACTCATGTTTGGAATAAACACCTGTTTTAATCACAGACCTGACACGTGGATTCTGTGTGGCATCTGTTCTAATGTGAGCGTGGCTCCCTGCTGCAGAGCTCCAGGTACTGTGGTGTCAGCGTTTACACAATAAACCTTCATTTTCTGGGATCATGAACTCAATTGGCTATAAGTCGAGGACTCCTCCCAGCCCACCCCCTTTCACTAATCCTAGAGAAACTCAAGAAAATGGCAACCCATATCAGAAATCAAAGTGAACCCTGGATCGTAGCAAGAGAACATAGTACCACACTTCCACTTCTCAGCATTCACTATTCCTTACATAAGCATTTAAAACCTCCGTATGGCATAGTCTCATAGAAGGTTCTCGAACCTACTGACAGGCCTGAACTTTATCCCATGGACCAGTCAAAACTGAATTAGGCAAGTTTGTATGGTTTCCAACCACCCAGGTGGTTAGGAAAGTCTGATATTTACTTAGTTTCTCTGAGCCTCAGCTTCTTTGTTGAAAAATAGAAATAAAGTTATTTACTTCCAATCATTGTAGAGAGCACACGTGATGGGATGATGTGCCCAAAAGATCTCGTATATCCTAGGGGCCCCGTACACATTAGTTAGTTCCCTTTCCCAAGGGATGGCAGTTAGGCAAGCTTACAGGTTGTTCTGGAAACAGCAGCCCTGTGTAAAGAACACTTAGAAATTCTTCCTGCACGTCTTAACTGAGGAATGCGAAAGCAGTTTAAGATGTTCTGAGCTTCTTCAGAATTTTACAAGTCTTCGTGTGAAAACGGATGGGAGGAAGTGGAAAAGAAAAGTGGCTGGACAGTATATAATTTATACAACTCAAGGTCAAAGATAACTGCCACCGTTCACCTTCTCTGACCACCACATCAAACTCCCTAGTGGAGTTAATGGCTACGGAGGCTGTAGGCAAAATTACTAGAACACAGATCCTCCCTTCAGACGCAGATAACTTCCTTTGTGCCAGATCAGCATCTCAGCTGGGTGATCATACCGGAAGGCCAACCATCTGAACAAAAATTACCCTGTGGGATAAGTTTAACTGCGAATGTTTTTTTGGGGTAGTTTTTTCCTTCCCCCTCTGGAATATTTTCCTTTGTTTTTTGTTTTGTTTTGTTTTGCTTCTTTGGTCAACATAATTCAAAGTTGGTCTTTGAATCGGGCACTGGACATAGTACTCTTAGGCCAAACCACATGCTAACATCCTCAGGGGCCTGTTGTTTGGACAAGGCGCACTTCCCACTGTGACCCAAAGCCGCGGTTTACCTGTTTGTATTTCCTGTAACAACGCTGAATGACGGCAGCAGCCACTTCTTGCTGTTCTCGCAAGGGTCGGCCCTGAAGGGTAAAGTGAAGCAAAACCACGATTCAGTGTAAGAAATTTCAACTTTTTTAAGACTTACATAGAACTGTTACTCACATGTAACTTTCTCCGAGACCCCAGGTTTACCAAAATACGGTGATAATCAGTTATAAGCAGAAATCAGGAAAAAAATGAATTTACAGAATAGATCTCCCATTCCTGCTTCTAAATAGAACTATAATAGTTGGATGTTAGGAGGCCTAAAAGTCTTCATTTGCCAGGTATTTAACGAGTCAGGTATTGTACTATTTGTCCTTACGCGCTCTGCCAGATCTCCGTCGTCGTTCCTAACCTAACCCGGGCTGCTCTACTGTGGGATCGAGGATGATTGGCTTTTCACACCTATTCAGGGTGGTCAAAGGCTCCTTTGAGAATATGGAAGGCCACGGACCCTGTCCCACCAAAAATGCACGCACACAAGCTTCACCATAAAATTTTAGGCGTCCACGGGCCACCAACGGTCAGTCCCAGGCCTCCATCCAGTTAGAAATCCCTGCTTTGGGTCATAAATTCCTTGTGGTGGAGGTGTCAACTTACTCAATGTTAACTAAAGGATAAATATCCATTATCACTGCCAAGAATAAACTGAGATGCTGACATTGCACTACTGATCGGTTTTATTTCACTGAGGCTTCTGAAAATTATTAATAATTTCCTGTGACATAGTAAGTCCAAATAACGATTCTATAGAATATATAGTGGGAGAAAAAAATGGCATCAGGTTTTAGTTTGGATGATTCTGACTTTCGTCTATTCTCCCCCACCTTACGAAACGTCACAACATCAGAGCCCTCTTCTACTCTACCTTGTATTTCCGGAAAGCGGTCTGGACAAGCCTGGCAGCTTCATAGAGCTCTCTCTGCTCGTGATCAGACAGAGTCAGCTGAGCAAATTCATTCTCTACCTTCTCACTGGTAGACGCGCTCAGGAATTCAGACCAATCTGCTGCTGAGGGAAGGCTGGGTTTCTCGAAAGCTATTTCACTGACTGGGGAGCCGACAGGGCTCAAGCTGGTATTAGAAGAAGGGGTTAGAGGCTCGTTATATGCACTTCTGAAACAAGAGGAGACACAAGGGAGAGAGACTGGTGACTGACCTGCATGACCCGTTACATACTGAGTAAAGAGACAAGAGCCACTGCGCACCAGCAAGAATATGCCTCCCTTCAGCGCAGCGAGTTGCTAAACATCCTCTGTACTTGTAACTGTCCTTCAGTGAGTGAGTTCCTACCGAGCACCTGCTACGAGTTTAGCACGATGCTAAATACTAAGCCCACTGAAGACATTTTCCCGCCCTTGACGAAACTTCAGTTGAACTGGGGGGAGAGAAACATCGTGGGACGTGATCTCACATGCACGAGGGGAGAGAAGTCACGGAAGAGGTGGGGAAGAGGGACCTGAAAGTTTCCTTCCTTCCATCGGGAGGTCTCGTATCACACAGCATTCATCAGACTGAATGAGCCTCCCATGCCCTTCTCTGAGCCCGGGAGTTCACGCTGGTCAGTGGCCCACGGACTTCCACGGACCTGATCTGGGCAGCGCTTGGCAGACGATCGACATCGGCCAGGTAACTGGCCAGCCATCTCATGGTACTGCTGATGGTGGCAGTGTCTGTTCTTTCCAAAGCCGAGGGCTCCGTGGGCACAAAACTCTCCTGCTTGATTCGATCAGGCGTGGCTTCGATGATGTGCTCTGCCAAGGTCATCATGTTCACCTGGAATCCGGAAGTCACAGAAACGCTCATGTTAAAAGAGAACCGCAGACGTTATCCAGCACCCGCCCCCCGCCCCCCCTGCCGACCCTGCCCACCCATGGGAAGAGAAACGAAGGGAGGGCGGCCCTCCACCTCCATCCGCTGGACCCCGGTATCACTGTAAGGTTTTACACAACTCACCCGAGTGTGCGGACGCCTGATTCTCTCCAAATCATAGTTTGGCCTGAAACCTTTAGTCAAATCTTAGGGGACTTCTGCCTTGTGCCTGCTCTCCGCTCGCATCTAGGATCAACCACTTAATGGAACTGTCCCTGGGTACATGTTATCGTGGTGACTCTATGGGTAACCTAAAGGATGCCCCCTCCGCCCCCCCCCCCCCCCCGCCACCTCCCAGCAAGGCCTTGCCTAGAGACCCCCAGTCCTCTAGAGGGCAGCGCCGAGCCAACCTGAGGGGACAGTTCATGGTTGACCTAAGCCAGTTAGAGGATCCTCTTCTTGATTTCCCACCTTCCTGTGAACGGAAGGGAGGACATGGGACCCGCTTCCGGACAACGAGCCTCTCCAGACATCTGCTGCGGGGTTTGGGGCAAAGCTTCTGCTTTCCTGATGAACAGTATCGACACCCTGGGCTCGTCCCCTCCTCTTCCTGCCTTGACTACAGACAAGCTCCAGCACCCACGTTGTAACCGTGAAACAACACGCGCCAGGAGGAATTTCGCCAAAAAGGACAGAGCGCTCGGGGGAAAATCTCGGTCCCTGATGGCGTCACCGAGCAAATGAACCTGTGCATTTCTTGTCACGTGAGAAAAATAAATCATTAGGCTGCTGATACTCGCACCCCAAATACATTCCTAACAGATACAATTAGGGCTCCTCACTGAGAGTCTGCGCTGCCACGTATCTGATCAGACTCGGAGATATGGCCTTGTTTTTAAAAATTTCCTTGCACGTCTCTTGAAAATGGAAATTGAAGACAGCCGTTTAAGGTTTTAAGCGATTTTAAGGTGTTCTCCAGGGACCCATACAAAGGTGATAAAATGCTTATCTGACAACCTGAATGAACCTCAAAATCAGTACGCTAAGTGCAAGAAGCCACACACCGACGCCTGCATATTTTATGATGCCATTGACATGAGATTTCCAGAAAAAGCAAAGCTCTGGGGATAGAAATCAGATCAATGGTTGCTTGGGGCTGGGAGGGGAGCAGAGGTGACCGCCAATGGGCACGGGAAACTCTCTGGGTGTGACGGAGGTACTCTACATGGGGCCGGATTGGCCACACGGGGCACTTAGAGGGGGCGGATTTTATGGGATGTTGAGTTAAAAACATGTGGGTAATTTCCCAAGTTTTCAATAAACAAGAATAATTCTTGTGATAGGAATAAAAATGAAAAACTATCACTGCCTTTCCTTTCCTTCCATGTTGGCCTTTCATTTGCGACTTGAGCACCAGAAGTCCTACCTTGATTCGTTTTCCGTGAAAGTATTCGAGTATTTTATTACGAGCAAAGTGGAATTTCTGGAGACTCAAAGTTATGACTTTACATGTAGTCACCGCCCCCAACAATCCTTCATTTTATAAACACTTATCAGTGTAAGAACATCTTAGCATCACCACGACTGCCACGCTCTGGGATGCCACATGGCACGTTTTTTTTTTTTTTTTTTTTTTTTATCGTGAGGGCTGCAAAAAGCAAGGAAACTTAAATAACTTTAAGCAAAATAATAACGTGCTAAGCAGCGGGACCCAAAAAGTCATGTCATCCAATTCCACATTTCTCGTACTGTGGTCAAAGATAGTCTTTAAATGTGCAGCTTTGGGTTTTTGCTCAAATTCTCGCTGTGGTCTAGCGTATGAGCCATTTTCACAAATGTGTCTGGGATATGTAAAAAGAACAATTATATATACATATATATATGTTTGCTATGTTTATTAATTACATACATCTGCATAATTACATGCAAGCATATCCTGCATGAAATCTATCATATATGTTAAATCTATGTATGAAAGCCAGCTTTCTAATTGTGTAGTTCCGTGTTTTTACATCATTTCTGTATCTACTTAATCTGACACATTCTGAGGCAAAGGTCAGTGGCACCTTAGGATTACGGGTAGGCTTCCACATTTCTTTGTATTTATTGGTTTTTGCTTTAACATCTAGAAGCTGTGTGCTTAGTTACACAGCAGTCCACCACCATAAGGGTTTTATCTTCTCCAACAAAAGGTACCTCCATACTATGGACCTTGAATTGTGCTTCGTGTCTTTTTTCCTTTTATACTCATTTGTCTTTTGTATCTTTGTCAGTGGCTTCTGGGCTTTATGGCTTTGTTTTCATGATCTTCCTGTGTGATTTCATTGTAGTTCTGTCTTTTACAAACAGCATACAGTAGAGTATATTCTGCCGCCTTCTTTTTTTTTTTTTTTTAACCCAAACTGAGAATCTTTTAATAGAATTGTCAGTTGGCAAAGTGAGGAATGAATCGCGTTTGAAAATACTCCTGTAATTTTATGTTTTCTGCTTATTTCTGTTGTTGCAGTTTTTCCTGAACTTTTCCCCAAGTGGGTCACAATTTCCTTTTTTTCCCCTTCCAATAACTTAGAAATTCTGTCACTTGTTTTTATGCAGTCTAGCTGACGTTAGGAAGCTGACGTTCCTAACAAGCGTATTTCAGCCTCCACTTACCTATCAATAACACGAGTGGAACGAAATCTGTGATCCTCCCTAAACAAGACAGCTGCTACAACACCCTTCACCCCACCTCTCTGGTGTTGTTAAAATAATCAGAGTATTAGTTATAGGTTAATTTTAAAATATGACTCTTCCTCTATGTAAAGAATCCCTTCTTAACAAGTGCCTTGTACACACAGTCACGTTATCGCTAAGTACTCAGACTGATCAGTTTTAACTGGTTTTATTTTTCAGTCCTCCGTGAACTCCGCCTTGCCATTTCTTGAATTACTTCATTATTTTTCAATGGTATTTTTTCATTTGGTCAGAATACTTCTTGAGGCTGTTGCTTTTTCGTAGATACATGCTCTTGATTTAGCGGAATATCATTCTCTCAAGACTCAGTGAAAATGTAAAGTAGAATTTCTCGGGTTATTTTGTATTTCCTGCATCAATTCTGTTTTAGCAAAGGCCAGCTGCCACAAGGAGCTCTGGTACCCAAAGGTATTAAACTTAAGTTCATTAAAATGATGTAAAATCAGAAATCCAGCTCCTGAGTCACACCAGCTACGTTTTCAGCACTAGATACCAAACCGGCCAGGGGCTGCTGTAACGGGACATACAGACACAGAACGTTTCATTACCGCAGAAAGTTCCAGTGAACAGCACTATTCTAGATGCTCAACACGGTTGAGCTGCCAATTTTCACTGTCTGCTGATTTATTATTATGTTTACATTTATGTTTATAAATACTATCCTAGACTGCTTAGTACTGATACGCGGTATAGCCAGAGCCAGCAGCTGGTTGTGTAAATAAAGTTTTATTGGCACATAGCCACACTGGCTCTTATTTATTTATTTAAAGTTTATTTATTTACTTTGAGGGGGTGGAGGAAAGGGGGCAGAACCAGAGGGAGAGAGCGAGAGAATCCCAAGCAGGCTCTGCACCGTCAGCACAGAGCCCAAGGCGGGCCTGGAACTCAGGAGCCGTGAGATATGACCTGAGCAGAAGAGTCAGACGCTCAACTGACTGAGCCACCCAGGCGCCCAACACTCTGATATTATCTAAGGCTGCCTTTGTGCTCTAAAAGCAGATTAAATAGTCACGACAGTCTAGAGGGTCCACGAAGCCTAGAATATTTACCATTTGGCCCCTTACGGGAAAACTCTGCCAACCCCTTACCTAAAAAATTCTTTGATTTCTCAGGCAGCCTCCCACGCCTGCAGGGGTCGGCAGGTCGGTGGCGGAACCCCCGGCCCACCCATGAGGAACGGGAGCACACGGACTCTTCACTGCGCTCAAAGCGGGACAGAGGGGAGCTGCTCAGCAGCCGGACGTCTCCCCAGGAACGCTGGCCAGGACGGGGGACCTCCAGGCCCCTCCCTCCTGTGGCATTTCGACAGGCCTGGTGCCCTATTGAATTTCTCGTGGGGGGTTTTCCCTGTGACATTTGTTTCGGGTTCTAGAGGAACTTGGAAAGAGAGGAGGCCAAACTCCCACTCAGGCTGCTCATTTGGTCCTCCCCTAAAATACAGAAGGAATACTTTATTTAGGGGCATTAGCTTGCTTAATAGCTTAACCTCAAGTTTACTTCAGTAAATATTCTCTTAATTTATTGCAAGCTTAATGCCCCAAGAGGATTCCGGAGGTGTTATTTTTTTGTTGTTTGTTTGTTTATTTTTGAGGGGGCGGTGGGCAGAGAGAGAGGGAAACAGAGGATCCGAAGCGGGCTCTGTGCTGATGGCAGAGAGCCCGACGCGGGGCTTGAACTCAAGAACTGTGAGATCACGACAGGAGCCGAAGTCGGACGCTTAACCAACTGAGCCACCCAGGTGCCCCAGGGATCCTGGCGTTTCTAGGCTTATCACAAGGACGGCCAATTATTGGCTCTAGGGCTATTTCGCTGCACCTCACGTCACATATGCTTTTACCACAGCCAGATGACAGCTGTGCTCATGTCACTTAGGTCATTTAAAAGTCCTATCCACAGGCCTCCTGTTCTAGACGTTCCTGGGCTGCGACTCTATTAAACCGGTACTTAGATAGGAAACCAGTCTCCCCGGATGCAGAGGGAAGCGGAAGATGACTGGAGGGCCCCGGGTGAGCTCTGAGGAGCTGGTGGGAGGAGGGGAGGGCTCTGCAGACAGCCAGGTCCCTGGCGTTCAGGCCCCATTTACGACGTTGGATCCTCTGAATGAAAACGTGGCCCGAGCAGAGGAGACACCCCAACACTCTCATGAGTCAGAACACACTTCCAAACGTCTGCTGGTGAGCAAATCACACGACCTGCGGGAACCGGCTGTAAAGACGTGGGGGGGGGGGGGGGGGCGCTCTGACGGCCACCCCGGCCTCTGCGGGCTTACCTGGTCCGTGCTTACCTGGATGTCATCCATGGGCTGTGTGCACTCCTCGCTCTCTGCACTATCACGGTAGGGCCCCATGTCTGTATTCACCACCTCTCTGTTAGCCATCATCAGGACACTCATTGGTTCCCGTGGACGCACCTGTGAAGGTGCGGCATCCTTTCCTACACTGGTCCCCTTCGGATTTCCAGTCACCTGTACTGTAGACACACCAATGTAAAGATCTTTGGGACTCCACTTTACTACGGGCTGAGATCCAGAGGCTTGGAGTCGTGCAGTCTCTGGAACGGGAGGGGAGGTTTCCCGGACGCGGTCCCTCACTCCTTCACTGGGGCTGATTGTCTCAGGGACACACTGCTTAGAACTAGGGCTCTGCTTCCTGATATTTGGCTGTTCCAGACTCAGTGCAGTGGAGAGCAGTTTCTGCTGCCTTGCCTGGAAGGACTCAGGGTTCAATTTATGCTTTTTGGGAGCTGGATAATCTTTGTGGCTCTCACTGCTGTAGTAATTAGAGGGTTCAGAACGAGGTCTTCTCAGCTCTGAAAAGTACAGTAGAAAGGACAGTCAGGACAGGCGATAAAGTCAGGAACCCTAAAGAATTAACACTTTCTCTATTGCCTGAGAGACACAAAGTGCAAAGCGGGAACTCAAGATGCGTCCCTAACATTTAAATATTCCCCAGCAGCATATACTGTATTCAGTCAGTCCTCCAAAATCTGTGTTTCTTTCTTAAATGGACACAGATTTTTTTTTTCTACTTTCTGCATTTATTTCTGGGAGGGGTAGGGGGGAAGCAGTAGGCATTCTTACAGCTAAAAGAAAAATCGGAAACATAAAAAAAAACCAAAAACACCAAAAACCCCCAAAAACCAAACCCTTAAACGTATGTGAATATCCTGTGGACTTTTCTGAGGGTTGCTGCACGAAAGCAAATGGGAAATGTGCCAAGTTCCGAGATGTAATCATTTTGCATTTTTACCTGGATTGGTACTTGCAATGACGGTGACTCCTTTGGGTACTTCCGGTGAGTGGATGGCTTCACTGTGCCACTGGGTCATCCAGCTATCTGTATTGGGCTCTTCGCTCGGAGGACAGTGGATTCTGGGGTTCTGTCCAAGCTGAGCCTGCTCATCTCTCTGCAAGTGCTCCAGACACTCCGCTAATTTCACATGACCCCTCGACCTGGCGATCCCCAAAGGCAGCCTTCCTAGAGAGTCCGGAATGGAGATGGCCCGACGGTCCCACTTGTACAGCACGACAGCAGCCTCTAAGTGCCCGAGAGCACACGCCCACATCTAAAACAAGGAAAACAGCAAGCTTTCTCAGTACAAGTTAAAAAACATCCTCCGCTTTTGCTATTCCCGCCAATGGACAAGTTGGTCCTTGCTGACCATCTCCATGGGGCCATAAGACCTTACCACATCCCCATGCCAGTTTAGAAAAACGGCTCAGGGATTAAATGAACCCATGCCTTACCAGAGGAGTACAGGAGAAGTGGTCCACATTCAAGGGGTCAACTTCCAGTTCCAAATCGATGCTATCTGCGTGCTTTGTGCTGTAAGGGATGGTACCAGAAATTACCGCACAATTAATCAACGTCCAAGAAATACTAGAATGTTATCAAACCCACAAAGACGAAACCAAAGTGGGCATCCGACATCCCTGATGTGAAGAAGACAGAGTCCCTAATTTCACAGGGCGGTTCGGATTATGAGCCCCGAGGAAAGCAGAGAGTGCAACGTCTCGCTCGCCATTTCTTGGGCAGAAGTTCGTGTAAGATTCCCTTGGGAACTGTCCTCCGAGAAAGCCCTTTGCTCGCAGGCTGTCAAGCTCACTGAATGGCCAGATTTCTCTCCACCAGTGGAATCGCCCAAGAGGAAGGTGCGAGCTGACGGGCAAGGGTGCCCGCTAGCCGTCCGCACCGCGGCCTTACCGCCATTTGATGAGGGTCTGGATGAGGGTGGCGTAGCCCTGGGCAGCAGCCAGGTGCAAGAGGGTCATTCCCCGGAAAGTCTTTGAGTGGATCAAGTGCTTGGACTTGGCCCAGCAGGCGCGGCTCATCATCTTCTCACACACGACAACCACACGGCTCTCGAAGCAGCTGCCCAGCGTCCCGGGGCCAGAGGCGCACTAGGAGGAGGAAGTGTGTGTTACCACCGCGGACCCAGGGCCCTCCGCCAAGTCAACCTTTTCATGTAGGAGAAACAAAATGCTTTACGATTAGCCGCTCAGAACAGGAAACACAAAACCGTGCACAAAGGGGCATCGCGAAACAGACTAGAATGCGCGAGGTTCAGCTCGGCGGCACGCATCCACGCGTGTGGCACGGGGTGACCTTCTGTAATGCCGAGAACACCGGAGTCCACTACAGCTGACACGCGGATTATGAGCATCATGCTGATCCGTTTCGGGGAAAGCATACACCGCTAAAAAAGTGCCACTAGCCTCCAGCTGAAGTACACGTTGTGGACCGTAGACTACTAGGAGAGAAAAGCAGGGTGGCTGTCCCAATTCTGGCATCTGGGGACACACCCAGTCCTCTGCCTCCCTGCTCCTCCCGAAGGAGAATTAAGTCACTTAGATGGGGATCTTTTCTCCGCCCCCGCCCCGCAAAGAAGCACTTTAAAAAGTCTAGTGACGATCCCATCCTTTGGGGAAAGCTTTAGGGACCTTCAAATCTAAGTGATATTAATAACGATAGAGGCACACGGGGAAGAGAAATTCACTAATTTTAACTACGGCTTTCTTCTCTCGATTCAGTTGTAAAGCAAGAAACATAAAACCGAATGTAGTAACCTCAACAGTTTATCTGAGTCTCTGTGACAGCAGTTCTGTGTTTAACATCCTCCCCAAATAAAGGATACTTCTAGCCTGATTCTTATTTCTGGTATTATTTAGAAAGTCTTTTTTTTTCCAGCAATAAAGTCCACAAAATTCAATTACTATGGAAGTACTGTTGTTCCTTCTTTTCAGTCTGGAAAAACACCTTGCAAAAATTAAAAGGTGGGTGACCGATACACTGTCATCCTCGCCAGAGCTGTCAAAACATCTTAAAGGTGGGTGATCCCAACGTGCGGAAGGACGACCTTGACTCGGAAAGGACAGGCAAGAGCTGCTCCCGGCGCATCAGACGGACATATTCATGAGCACGTGAAAGTTACGGGTTAGTGAGCAGGGAGGGAAATTTTTTTGCATTCACAAAAAGAGCTGCATTTTTATCACGAAAGGTGGACCCAGATACGTATCGAGGCCACCTTAAATTGACAGAAGAGTCTTCAATAGCAGTTAACGTGGGATCAGGTTGTAGTAGGCCAGTTACCGAATGGTTGAGCTGTAAAAGGACAGTATATTCCACTCCCTTGATGCAAACTCTGGTGACAGAAGGTTTTCATGGGAATCCCTGATTTGAGCCATGAGATACAACAAACAACGATTACTTCTTTTCTAAAATGTAGGAGTCTAGGTGAACAAGAAGCCTGTTGTGGCCTTAATAATATTTTACTGTGCACCAAGTCTTCCCTTGGACTTCTGAAGGCAGGTAAGAAATAAGAACATTTGGGGAAGAAGGGGTTGTTTGGTTTTGGGGTGTGGTCCATAAAATGCTTCGGTTTCAAAATATTAACATTTGGTATTAAAACATTATTGACACTTGATATTTACAAGGAACATAAAACTCAAACGTTTCACTTAAAAATGCAATTGTTGGGGCGCCTGGGTGGCTCAGTCAGTTAAGCGGCCGACTTCAGCTCAGGTCATGATCTCGCGGTCCGTGAGTTCGAGCCTCACATCGGGCTCTGTGCTGACAGCTCAGAGCCTGGAGCCTGTTTCGGATTCTGTGTCTCCCTCTCTCTCTGATCCTTCCCCATTCATGCTCTGTCTCTCTCTGTCTCAAAAATAAATAAACGTTAAAAAAAAAATTAAAAAAAATAAATAAATAAAAAAAAAATAAAAATGCAATTGTTCACAGGAAATCATCATTAATCTTGAAGAAAGAGGGGAAAGTGCTCGGGGTTTGCAGGGAATAATAACTCAGGAGGAGAGAGAGAGAGGGGAATGCTATGCATCCTTTGAAAATTTGTCTCTAGGGTCTCCTGAAAAATAATTTCTGCCCAGGCCATTTCTCAAAATGAGACCCGTAAATAAAACTTATATAAAGCCTTCAAGACTAATGGGACTCTAAAAAAATATTTAGTGACGTCCCTGCATTTGGCCAATTCTTCCCGGAATTTATGAGAAAGCAGATGTGAAACAGGATAGCAGGGCTAATGTGGTCCGACACCAAGTAATTCCAGAAACAGCTTCTCTGGGAGCTTCTGATATTGATCTTCTTGACTTTATAAGAGGCTTTATGAATGGCCGAGTTGGATCATGCTTTATATTTATATTTAAAACAGATATGGAATCCACAATACAAAATAGAGTCCAACTGAACTCTGAGTCGCCACTGGGCCTGTTTTCTAAGTGGATGTCCTCGAGCCACACCGCCAGGCAGCAGCACTGAATTCTGGGATCGGCAGCAATGATTTAAGGCTCAGGGAGGTCAACAACCGAGAAGCCCCACCGTTCAAGGCTTCTGTTATTACACAGATTTCAAAATTTAGGGGCACGGGATTATAAAGCACTCCCTGGGACTAATCCAGGAATGACACCAGCACCAGACAAGGGACCTGTGATGAATAGAGCACAGAGTGAAAGGTGATGGTCAGTGCACGCCCGTACCTGAGCCTGGCTTCCTCCGTTCCCGCTCCCGTTTCCCCCTCCGCTGCTGCCTCCTCCGCTCCCCTGTTTGTGCTGCTGGGACCCCGTCATCTCCGCCATCCTCCTCTCCATCTGCTCCAGACGTTCTAGGATGGACATCCTGAACTGGTTATCTAGGGCAGAACAGGTGACAGTGAGGTCGTGTTCCAGAAGAGCAGTTAACACGTGGCCCCGTCAAGCTGCAGGACCGGCATCCGAAACACCATCATCAGCCTAACCAAACCACACAGGTCCGTCCAGGCCAGATTTCTCCAACGTGGCAGTGAATCTCACACCTCACCCAAGACCTGGGGCATCTACGGTGGCCCAAAGCTCTCAGCTAAAGGAACAGAAAATCCCTTTTTGTCAAAGTCCTGGTTTCCGGTTCCTGGCACCCCATCTCTTTGCCAAGTTCCCCAACGGAAGCCTTGGAGAGATCTGATAGGGAGGCCCCTAGAGCAAATAAATGAAATGAATACGATTTAAATCAGTGGAAGA
Organism: Neofelis nebulosa; assembly: GCF_028018385.1. Lineage (NCBI taxonomy): Eukaryota > Metazoa > Chordata > Mammalia > Carnivora > Felidae > Neofelis > Neofelis nebulosa. The sequence continues at coordinate 217,118,294 of NC_080783.1, forward strand.
GAGGGAGATGTGTGTGTATAAAAGATACACGTACGTAAATATATGTACTTTTTATAGTAGTATCTGTTTTACTGAAATTAAAAAAAAAAAAAGATTTCATCTGTTGATCATTTGCTGGCTGAGACCCTTACACGTGTCCTTTAACACGTGACAGTCTTCTCAGAGCCCAGTGCAACTAGGTGCTTCACCCCTAAGAAAAACATCAGGCCGTCACCGTCGGAGCTAGGACTGTAACTCAGAGAGGCCTGTGATTCTGTACCACGGTACTGAGATTAGAATCTCTCTCTCCCTCCCCATTCACGCATTTATACCCACCTGTGTGCACACACGCAGACGCACGATTTGGGCTGCATGCAAACACGCGAGAAGGAGCTAAGACCATTATGAAACTCATTAGCACCGAAATTTATTCAACAAATTTTAAATAATGCTGTGCCAGATAGTAGTAAACCGGTCAGAAAAAGGCCTCTTCCTGCTCTAGCAGGGGAAGCAAACAGGATAATGTGAAGAGGAACCATAGGGCGGGACTACAATTTATATGAGTCTGGAAAGGGGCCACTTGAGTTTCACCAGAATTAGAAGGAGCTAGGTCTGCAAGAACTGGAGTGAGTTACTAGCAAATGCAAAGGCCCTGAGGCAGGGCATTCAAGGAACCGAAGCCAGTGGCTGGACCACCACAGAGAGGAGAGCAGAAGGTGAAGTCGAAGAGGGGGGCCAGGACCAGACAGTATGTACTTAAGAACCCTGACAGAGGAAGTGTACAACTTTGAACAAGACCTTAAGTGCCTCAGTTTCCTCACCTCTCAACTGGGGATGGTAACTGTACTTACCTGAAGGCTTGTCGTGAGGATGAAATGAATATTTGCCAATGCTCAGAACGTGTAAGTTCCAGATACATGTGTTAGCCATCATCATCATCATCTTCGGGCAAATGAATTCTCTAGGAATTGACTGAGCATCTGTGACAACCTATTTGTCCCCCAAATTGTTAAAGGCGTAACTGTTTCCCAAAATACAACCATCCGAATCGTGAAAAGGAAGAATCCAGAAGTGTTCGGTCAGCGTGCCTGGCCGTCCTCACTATACAACCCGACACCGGTGAATGATGCTTACTGATCCTACAAGAAATAAAACAGCAGGCGGACTAACACTTACAGAGTGCCAGCCACCGTTTCCATCACCTTACAAATATTAACCCATTTACTCTCTACAGTAATCGTGAGGTCGGTACTGTTCTTACCCTCTTTTCACAGAGGGGAAAACTGAGGCGGCGGGGAGGGGGGCTCTCCGGCTCAGGGGCCTGGAGCTTAACCACTATGTGACACGAGTATGAGACCTTGTGGGAAGAGAAGAGACACAGGAGTCAGGTTCACCCCTGGGAAGAGAACATTTTCTTGCAGTAACAAGGCAGTAGATACGTGTTTCACAGGAAAATTTTCAGAACCGGGTGTCAAACTGGTTCCACTTTACTAAACCACAAAGCCAGAAGGGGAAGACTGCTGTTCAAAAAATCGTGACATTATTTTTTAATAAAGCTATTTCCGGGAACAACACTAAAGGAAAAATCCTTCCCCTTTAAAAGTGACAGACGTCTTTGTGCCAAGTGTGCACTCACACACACACACACGATCCACAAACACCAAGGCCCCTGCTGCTGAGCATCTCGGTGGCCCGGTCACCAACAGGCAGGGACCCCAAGTGGGCACGGCATGCGCTTGCACAGCCGTTGCCATCCTGTGACCCTAACGGAAGACACGAGATGCCTTCAGGGGTGGGACTGAGTCCTAACAGCCTGCCCTCTCCGTTAGAAGAGGGACACTTTGCAGAATGAGGGACTCTCTTATTTGGAGCCCTTCCAAACGAAGGGGATGAGGAATCTTCCCCTTCAATTAGCTGGACTCCAAGGAGAACAGCGCATTTTCCTTGTGGGGCTCGCATCAACTCTCCCTGCACATTCCCCGCCGTGCCGTCCATTCAACCACCTGCAGATCCTTCGGCGTCCCACCGAAACGGGGGAAGCGTCTATAGCCACCTCCCGACAGTTTCTTCTGCAAGCCCACATAACTGGCACCTGTTAAAGGCGTGTTCAGAATCCATTTCACTTGTTTCGAGCACTTGTTTGGAGCCTGGTGGCCAACAACAACCTGCCATGTCACGCAGAGGGGCAGAAGGGCACAGGGAGCAGCGCCCGGCTGTGGGCCGCCCTGGCGGGGTGCTCGCCCGGCCACCTGGCCCCGTGGAGGTGGCTCCGTTGTGGTGGCCGCAGTGCCACAGTGAGGTCAGCCTCTCGTGCCCGCCCGTCTCCTGCCCAGCATGGAGCCTGCAGAGACAGACCCTCCCTGAGGTCACGGAACACAGACCACGGCGTCTCCAGATCAAAACACTAACAGTCACCGTGACTCTGTGACGGCCACCAAGGTTCCTGTGTGCTTTTGATCTGGGCTGTGTTCAGCGCCACCCCCATGCAGTCAGCTCGTTCACGTTATTAAGCTGCTCCAAGAAGCACTTGGTGAAGATACTCAGAAGCAATTATTTGCCTCTTAACAAAATCATACCGTACATAATGGCATCTCTGAGCCTCTCAACTCCAAAGGGGGAAGGCAGTGATAATTAATAATAAGAAACAGCCTCGAATGGAAATGACTGATTGGGCCGGCAGCCAGTAGAGCACAGACCTGATTGTACTGTGTTGACCGAGACTCAGAAGAGACCTTCTGATCACACTTCCTTTCCTCTGAGCAGGGCCAGCGCCCAGCTCCATCCACAGAGCTTACCCGGTGGATGAAGTGATGGCCTTCGCGGGTCCATTACTGGCAAGTCGAAAGCAACGACTTTGTGCTTGCTTTGGTGGCACAGTTTTGGGGTGGCGTGGAAACCGTATTGTAAGATACTTGGCAAATGCGGAGCTATACGTATGGCCTGGAGTGTATATTATGATTGATCACAGCAGAAGGGGAATAGAATTACTTAGAGGCAAAAAAAAAAAAAAAAAAAAGTTCTGATTAGGGTAGAGTAAAAAAGTAGATTTGGGATTCACTTACGCGCACGAACATTTACTGAGCACCTACCACGTACCAAGCACTGGGGGTGACGTGAACATTAGTGGACACATCCCTGCCCTCGTTTGTTGGCTAACGAGTAATTTCCACAATCTGAATAGACTGGATTTTTAAACGAACGTGCGGGAGGGAGGGGTGAGAAGAGAGAAAACAAAACATGTGTAGCTCTAGCGGGCTGATGAAGCTGGCCTCAGCTCTCTCCCATGAAGTTTCGAACAAAGCCAGCAGTGACTCAGCTTTGAGGGATTCCAAGCCCCTTGTCCTTAGGACAGTTTGAGCGAAGCGACCCCACTAGTCCTCCGTGAGCCCAAGGCTGCGGGGACAGCACGCCAAGAGCACCTGTTTCCCGAGCACTGTGGACTCTGGGGGTCCCGGTGAGGAAAGCCGGCTGTTCCACGAGCTCCCGCCTGGTCGGTCCCCCGGCTCTGAGTTCTTGTCTAGAAGTGTCAGGGCTCTGTCTGCCTCGCCCAAAGAACAAGCTGCTGCTTACACAGAAGGCTCTCCCACTCTTCCCCCTACCCCTTGGAGAAGTGTGGACGAGTCACGTTACAACCCGTGGCTCTGAAGACTGGGGCAAGGCGAGGTCCGCACAGCAGCTCCCTCCTCCCCGGGGGGAGAAGCTCCGGGTGGCGCGGGCGTCCCCTCCGTGGGGGAGGGTGTGCGCGCTGCCCACGGTGCTGGTCCCTCGCTGCGGATGCCGCCCCACAGGAGGCTTCCGCCCATCCAGCGGTTCCCACACCCGAGGTGCCATCAGAATCCCCAGGAGGGCTTCTTCAAACAGAAGGGTGGGCCCTGTTCCCAGAGTGTGTTTTACTTCGAAGGCCGGGCTGTGCGTCTAGCATGTTCCCAGGTGACGCTGAGGCTTCTGGTCCGGGGCCACCCTCGGGAGCCGCCGCTCTGAGCCCCCACCTCCTTCCTCGAGAACGAGCCCTCCGTGCACCTGCATGCCCGGCCGCACGAGACATTAGCTCCTGCGAACGACGCCAGGCCTGGCCGCACGAGCTGTGTCGGCAACCCCGGGCCGCACGCTCCCTTCTCATGCGCACAGCCGAGTCCGACCCGGCTGAACCTGAAAACTATTCAAAATCTGCCCACCTGCGCCGCTCTCTGCAACGAATCAGACACCACTTTGTCGCGCCCGTCGAATCTTACCTCCTCGCTGCTTGCTGCTTTCTTCTTCTCCCGGCTGACGAGCTGGGGTGTCTTCCCACGGGTCTGCCTCTGCGCCCTGCGGGTCTCTAAAGCGGCCCATTTACCTGCATGGTTTCGGGGAACGAGGACTCTGCGGCGCCACACAGGTCCTTCCCACGACATTCAAGACACACGCACACGCATGCCTGCGCCCCAGACAGGAAGTAAAGAGTTCCGATGGCTCTGCAGCAACAGTCTGGCTCGTGATTCATTCAGCCTCTTCACGAGCCCGTCCCGCACCCCTTTTAGCAGAAGCGGCATTTTTAGACCGGGCAGCTGTGACAGGCTGCAAGGAACACGGGACAGAGCCGAGAGCTGCAGGGTTAGTCCTGTGGCCGCGTGACTTTCAAATAATGACCACTCTGCACCTCAATTTTCTCTCGTGGAACGAGGAGATATCACCATCCTTTTGTTCCTCGTGGGGATGGGATGAACTACTATAGGACATTTTTTAAAGTGGTAAGGCTTTCTTTACCCAGTTATACCAACGGGACCCCCCCCCTTGTTTTTAAAGGCATCTTAAAGATTTTTAAGTAACCTCCACACCCAACGTGGGACTTGAAATCACACCCCCCAAGATCAAGAGTTGCATGCTCCACTGGCCAAGCCTGCCAGGAGCCCCTAAAAAATGCATTTTTGAAAATTTTGGATACTTTTAGATTTACAGATGAGTTGCAGTAGTAGGCCTCCCATAAACCCTTTGTCTGGTTTCCCTTAACACCGACATCTCACGGATCCACAGTGCACCCGTCAAAACTCAGACACTCACTGGTACGTCACGACGAACTCAGCTACAGACTTGAAACAGACTTGCCGTGACAGTTAACGTCCCTTTTCAGCTCTGGGATCCAGCTGCAGGCGCCACGCCACCTCTGGCTGTTCCACGCCCTTCCTCTCCTCGGCTGTGGCGATCTTCTCTACGGCCCTTATTTTCACAGCGTCCATGGTTTTGAGGAACACCGGACACGTGCTTTGTAGATGTCCCTCTATTCAGGTAGTCTGATGTGTTTTCTAATGATCGGACGGGAGTCATGAATTTTCAGGAAGAATACCGCAGAGGCAAGGGCTCGTCATATGACACGGGTAGTGTCTGACGTCCTGCTGATGCGGACCCTGATCTTTGGTGAAGGTAGGGTCTGCCAGGTTTGCTCTGACAAAGTCACAATTCTTCTGTTTCCATACTCCATTGTTTGGAAGTACGTCGGTGAGTCCAGCCCACGCTCAAGGAAAAGGGAATAAAGCTCTACCTTGTGGATGTGGGTGGGAGTATCCACATATATGATTTGGAGGGCTCCTATAAGGAAGATCTGTCTTTCTGAGTTTGTTTGTATCCATATAAGCCATTTATTTATATCCACAAACACTTTACACTTTGGTCACAATCCAATACTAGGTTAGCTTATTGTTCAAACTGTCCCGGCTTTGGCCACTGGGAGATCTTTCAGGCTGGCTTCTGTGTCCCTCTGACATACCCCCAGCCTCTTCCCTTCTTTTTCGAGTACTTCCTTACTTTCTGGCATTATAAGATGCCCGGACCCCTCTTTTATTTTCCCTGTCCCAGCCCTAGAGTCAGCAATCTCTCTAAGGAGCCCTGGTTTCTTTTATTGGAGGATGGCATTTAGAGGCCAAGGTCTGGCTGCTGGGTGTGCTCGCTGCTCCTGGGGCGTCTCACCGCTGCTAGGCCCTCCCAGCGGAAAGAGCAAGGCAACACACGTAAGTACAACCCATGTATGTACACACATCTACAATTGTTCTGAATCTATCTATAATACGCTGGAATAAAATAAATGTGAGTCCATATGGACATCCCTACCTCTAACGGAGCACTGCGGTGCCCATTCTAGCCTTCTGGGGGGTACTTTAAATGTAGATAAGATAACTAGGGGTTACTTAGATATAATAAACCCGTGTATTAAATACTGAAATCTTTACTGATGTCTTAAACTACAAAAAAGAAACCTGTAGGCCTGATTTCCGCAACTCAAAAATACAGGTTCAGAACCCATCACAGTAGTTTATTCGACGACTACTGTTATACTCCAGCTCTTAGAGCTTCCCAACAATATTACAAAACATCCAGAAAAAATACTCATAATCCCAGAACAGCTCTGAGTATTACAAAGGTCAAGATGAAGGAACATTTCCAGCCAGTCACCGGCCCGAGGGTCACTGAATGGTTTGCTGAGGCTTCATATCCCCTTTTCCCATGCTGGGCTCACCGTGTCCCAGCCTCCCGTGTCACACAGCACAGCAGCAGTCACGGGTCATCTTTTTATCTTTCTTCGACAGGGATTCCCAACCCTCAAAGGGACCCGTTTTAAAACGTCCCAAATTAATATTTCCCTAAGAATGAAACGTTCCGAAACAATACCGAAATTTTAAAGACAGAGAAACTTTGATGAAGTCAGACTTCCCACAGTGTGTTCTAAGTTTAGAAAGTTTGGCACTTGCTTCTATAAAAGTGCAGGATCCCAAGTATTTGAGGATCTGATGTAAGAAAGTGTCTACTTCAGGAAAGCAGCTACTGGCCAGACTTCCCAGGCTCTTAGCACTCAGCTGTACCTACTGTTTCCTCTAGATTCCCTCTCTGTAAGTCTTGGAAGCGAACACATTTTCTGGGCCGCATTGAGCAATACACCCTAGGGCAAGTTTCTGACATGATGTCGATAATCTAGTTTTAAAAACTTAAATCCCGCCCCTTCGACCTACAAAATAAGATTGAAGATCTTTGGCATGGCAAAGAATACTCTTTACCGACTGTCTCGGGTTACTTTTCAGGGACTCTCTCATCACTCACTCTTCTTCAGTCCACCGTGAGTCTGATGTACCTTTAGACCTTTGGGCATGTCGACTTCTTCCCGTGTCCACCTGGTGAGCTGTCTGTTCTTCAGAGTGTGGCTTACACATCACTTCAGTATTATTACTGAACATCTACAGTGGGCCGTTGCAAATGTATTGTTTCTAGTCCTCAAAAAAAAAAAAAAATGAAAGAAACCTTTTCCTCTTCATTCTACAGGCGAAGAAGCTGAAGCTCGGCCATGTGCTGCTTGCCCAGGGTCATGCTGCTTGTAAGTATCAGGGCAGGGATTTGAACACAGGCAGGACTCCAGATCCATGCTCTTTCCACTGGGCCCCGTGAACCTTCCTCTCTTGCCCTGGGTCCTAACGGTACTTAGCAAACGAATGCCGAGTTGTTTTCCTGTATGGGCCATTTCTACCAGAGGGAGCTTTCTGAAAGCAGGGAGCTTGCTTGGATCCCTGGCACCAGATATAGAGTGGGTGCTCCGTCAGTGGAAAAGAATTGTTATTTTCTAATGCAAGCTTCTTCTGGAAGCTGACTTACTGACGTCATCCAAACTCTGGGGCAAGGGCTCTGAGCCACCTCTGTCAGCCCCAGTGGACTCCAGGTGGCTGTGGACCCATCAGTAATCTACCACTTGGTCCGGTGGACAGACTGGTCAGAATGATCACAACCCAATGGAACTGACTTGAAAGCACGCGAGAAAGCTCTAGGAGTCTCCTTGGCTGGCTGCTGCTTCCTTTCAGCTCAGGTGAGGAAGTGACGTCACTGCAGTGTGTTGGTGCGAGACTCTGGCAGAAGAGCTGAGACACAGCTGACTTCTTTACAGACACAAACTGTGGTTTCATAGCAACGTCACTCGTTATCCACTGAGCTTCACGTTAAAAATACAGACCCTCCCCCCCTTCTTTCATATGTGCCTACCTTCCCCTGGCCAAATGGGATCTCTGGGACACAAAGGGCTGGGCGCACATCTTGTGGAAGGAGTGTCTGTAGTTTGTAACAAAAGCACTTCCCAAGTTTGTCAGGTTGGGTTGTTGTATAAACAGGACATTTTTAGTGTCTTAAAAAAAAAAACAAAACAAAACACTTTCTAGAACAGCCTCGTGAGGTATGCATGGACCTGAACACCTGAAAATCAGCTAACAAATAACACCTGCAAACACGAGAACCTGTTGCCACAATTGCTCGATTGGAGTCACCTTGTTGCCAGAGTAGAAGAGAAAGTTTTGCCTTGGCAGGTAAATGAATGAAGGAGCAATCATCAAATACCACCTGCTATTTTAAAACGCGTTATTTGTAGCTCAAGTGCACATGTGCCCTCCTGTTGCTATTTGGATTGGGAACGAGAGACTGTCTCTCATTCCATTTGCAGCTCTCGGCCACGCTGGCAGGAGAAGCTCATGAAGCAAAAGGAGGTATGACTTGAACTATTTCTGGAGGGACTGCTGCTTAGGAAGTCTCCTAAATTTTTCAGGAAGCTCGGAAAGGCAGGGAAAATGAAGTCACTTAATTCCTTCCCAGAATAAATGGGGCCACCAGAGCACATTAAGCTGTCCTCTCCAGCAAGCCATTTAAGATGTCCAAGTGCAAAGGGAAGGGTAAGGGCCGGACAGAGATAAGGCACAGGCTGTACCACTCTGATTTTCCAAAGCAATGGCTAAATTTAGCCTTAGGGGAAAAAAAAAAACCACCACCCTGCGTACTCCACTTTTTAAAAACTCCCCAACTCTATATGCCAAGACAAAGGGAAATTAGCAATTCTTCTTAGACTTTCTTCATTTGCATTGACTTTGGATTCGTCGTTCCTCTCCACGGGCTGTGTTTCACGCTATTCAGTCGTGGAAGCGCCAAGGAAAATGGTTTAGGATGCTGCTAAAACAACAGCGATTAGGAAACGGAATGTTACAAGGGGGCATAGCAAACCCGTCATGATTTCTCCCTTGAGCTCTTTCAATGCCAGAGCTTGAGGCGCAGGAGGGCAGAGATGTCAAACCTATTCTCCAAGGACACTAAGGCTGAGCGGAATGCCCTAGGAGCTCAGCTATATCACAACACGCGGGAAGCACGCGAGAGCACCCCAAATCATGCAGGAGCCGACTGTGTGGTCAGAAAAGCAGCAAATCCAGCTGGAGTTCGACGTAGTAAAACTGCAGCTGATTGGTGCCAGAGCAAAGGAAATCAGGACCTCTGACGCAGATTCGATACCTACCTTCACAGCCTACGAAAGAGAAGAACATTTCAGGCTTGCTGACTTCAAAAAGCCACAAATTTGGAGGACACTGCCTCAACAGTCCCAGCACACAGTGGAAAGAAGAAATCTCACAAGCACAGACGGAGATATTCTAAAGTAGTAAGAGGAGAGTGGATGGAGACCCGGGGAGCATATCACCACTCAGACTAAGGAGGTTTTTAAAGAAAAAGTGCCGTAATGAGACTCGGGGACAAGCGACAATGTCCCTCACCTGGAGGCGAAAAAGGTGTGACAGTGGAATGGCATTTAAGTGCATACGGGAAAATGGGAAATGACAACCCTAACACCTAAGAGCTGACAGCGCAGAAAATGCACAGGAAGTGTCAGGAGGCAAGAATACTTTAATTAGCCACCAGCAGGTTGATCTGTGGTGCTCGGCTTTAGCGACAAAAACTCCCCAACACCTAAAATCCTTTGGGAAGAGCTAGGGAACAGCAGAGTCGTTCGCAAAGGTCTACTCGCCAAGGCCCCACTATGGCACTGGTCTGCTACGGTTCTGCAGAGGTAACAGCGAACAAGAAAACTCAAGACGTTGTGGCGGCCGCCAGGGATACAAAAACCAGTAAGGTGTGAGCCTCTACCTCCAGAAGCTCAGTCGGATAGAAAAGTAAGGAGAAATCGTGTGAGCTCTATGAAGCTACACTCGTTCTGTTCACTGCGATACTCCCGAGGCCTAGCGGGATGGCCGGCACACAGGAGGTTCTCAACGTGGATTTACTGAATAAGTGACTTAATTTCATCTGTTAGAAATATGGAATGTGAGTTTTAAGAAGGACAAGGCGAAGGGCAGCATGCAGAGCAAAATATGTTTCCATTAGTCATTTCTATGATGCACTTTCCTCCAGCCAAGTTATTAAAAGTGGTCCTTTCCCTTCTCACGGGGCTACCTTTTACCTAATCAATCCCATCAAATGTATCGGGGACCAGGCAATCGAAAACAGGCAAAATATCTAATTGAGACTGGTATACAGCAATAACTCTTACATTTGGCAGTTTTCACCTCAGAAGTAGCATCCCAGAACGAGGTCAGGTGGAGACAGTGTTGGCGGCGGGGGTGGGATGGGGGGCGGGGGGGGGGGGGAGAAGGGGGAAAGGAGGGGAATTGAAAACTCCATAAAAAAGAAAACTTTGGGGGGGGGCACCTGGCTGGCTCAGTTGGTAGAGCATGTAACTCTTGATCTTGGGATCATGAGTTCGAGCCCCACACTGGGGGTGTAGAGAGGACTTAAAAAAAATTAAAATCCTAAAAAAAAAAAGAAAAAGAAAAATTTTGCTAGTAAGATGTGCTACCTGGTACCTAGAGAAAAGAAGAAACAATCCTGGCTGTTTCTAGCTAATACTACTAATCATAACAGAGGTTACTTGCCCTGAGTTCCTGGTGGTTTTCAATATCTGAAAAGCCATGAATTTGGGATTCTAGCTGGAAGAGTCCTTCTCTGTTTCCAACTCCTCCATACATTATTTAGACGCCTGCTGCTGGCGATGCTTTGCTCTCAGAACTGCAGGAATGCCATCTGCACAGACGTTCCCAACTGTCTTGCCTACTCGTGAGAGTTCAAGCCCAAGATGTTCCAAACATACGTATTTTTTTGTAAACACTGGATTCTCCATAGAGACTTCAGTTCTAGAACTTGAAAGTTTATTAACTCCGATAACACTTTTTCATAATGCCGTGAGTTTTGTAAAAATCTGGAACAAATACAGGTGAAGACATCCTTTCCAGATTACTAGACGGAAATGTATATATTTTAAAGGAAATGTATATATTTTATGCATATATTTTAAGTATGTATGTATTTTAAAATTTAAAGGAAATGTATATATTTTAAAGGAAATAGCTGTATTACTTTAAAATACTGGACACATTACAAAGTAGGTCTTGATAGACAAAATGATTTAAGAATACTGTTTTGCAATTTATCATAGGCCTGACAATAGAGAATAAAACATCTTTAAAAATTCAAGTTACAATATTTTAAACATCTTATCCAGAAATAAAAGTATTTCTCTGAGGGAGGAAACCTAAGGGTTGGAAAAATTTTAACCAGTAAGCTCCTCTTTGGAAGCGTCATGATCCCTGCAGGGTCGTCTGCCTACGCATCACACGAGGATGTGCCACCGTCTGCTCTCCCGTGTCTGTATTATGCCACTCACTCGTGACGTTTTGAGTTTGGGAGGTGGTAACTTGTGCGCTACACCTCCTGTTAACACTCTACCCCCTGGAGCAGAGTAACCTTCAAATTTCTGCAAATTCCCAATCAGTGAGGCCTAAATGAATGTATTATTGAGGCCAGTATCCCAACACCCCTTGGATTAGGTGGGAAGGCTAACGAGGTATGGTGCTTTCCACGAAACGGGGATGCAACATGATTTCACAGAGCTGAGGGGGTTGCCTTGCCTGACTGTCCTCACAGAAGCCCCAAAGCAGGCTTCTTTAATCACCCCACTCAGAGCATAGTTGGTCGAAAGATTCAGGGAGCAGTTAAATAATGGAAGAAAGATTAATAACCAACTCAAAGGACAGCAGGTGCTAAACGTGGGGAGCATCCCTCACAAACCCCTAACACATCCCTACAGTCTCCTGGTCTCCCCTCTTCCTTATTTTCCCAATCTCCCTTCCGTCTCAATCCATTCCTCCTCAACGTCTTTATTTCCTCCCCTGTTCTCCCCTAACTGCTATCAATCCTGGATCCAGGTATGCCTGTTTGAGGTGGCTGACAAAAATACTTACGATTAATAACAGATTAAGACCAAGGTTCACAAAAAGTAAAACTCACACAAAGCTATTGTACAGAAAACACATATGAGATTCTCCAAAATGCTTAATTGTGAGTCCCAAATTTGGCTGAATGCGGCAAATGAAACTAGACAGGAGGCAGTTTCGAGATCCCCGTCGGTCGTTTTGGATAGCAGGTGATGGGACAGACTTCAACATCCTTGTAATAAAGTCAACTGGGTTTGAAAGGATTGTTTATTGCCATTTAGTATTAACAGACACCAAAACACTGTTTCACAGAAGCACTTCTGCAAAGATCCAATGTGGTCTGACTTCACAGCTCTCTGATGATTTAAGTCAAGGGGAAATTCCATCAACTATTCCATGCATGTCTCTTACTTACTGCTCACTCTTCCCTGAACAGTATTTTATGATCCTGATTTTTACATCTAAAAGTAGGTGAGTTGATGGTTTTCAATTTCCTAAAGGAAAAGCTTTCTGCATTTATTTGGTTTTTAGTAGTTTATCATTAAGGAGCTCTAAACGGATTTCTCTTCTACAGGTCAGTGGCTCTTAACTTTAAAAAAAACAAAAACAAACAAAAAAAAAAACAAAAAACCTTTTTACTCTAATGAAATAATACGTCGTCTCGTTTGGGAATAATCCGGAGTGTAATGATAAGGCTGTGCCCTGCAAAAGTAATTTCTTTCCACAATTCTCGTTGGAAAGGGAGTAGCTGCCAGTGTTTAAACCTACTCGACAATAAGCCTAATAATTGACTAGTCAGCCGCCTGCTTACCAGTCGACACCCTCGGCGTCCCTGAGCCACCTCTGAGTGCCCACCGTGCCTGCTGAGTAACGTCCCTAGGCTGACACGAAACGTACAGAAGCTGGACCTCCCTTGTTAGAAAAGAACCCGAAACAATGGTTCCTACCCTTCTTGTTCACGGGCTCTCAGTGATGAAAGCTACAAACCCTTTCCTAGAAAAGTACACATGCACAAAAGTGTACATTCAGTATCAGGGGACTCCCAGACCCACGGGGCGGGGGCGTGGGTTCCAGGCTCAGGACGGTGCCGTGGGGATGGTCCACTGAAGCGTTTCCCAAACTGCGTGCTGTGGAACATTTTCCATGAGAGGTCACTCAGGAGACCACAGCGACAAAATGCCGTGTCAGGATGTTTTGGGATTCCTAGGTTAAACACAACTAAATACATGTGCATTTCGTTAATGTAGGACTTTTTCTGAACCCTAACATGCTTACAGGAGCTAGAAATTGCTGGCGGAGAGCCAGTAGGCATGCTTCCTAAACATATCTGAACCTTCCGGCATGGGGCGAGGAGAGCTTATTATAAGCATTTCCTGTAACCCATGTTCCCACAGAAGAGGTTAGGGGCTGACACTAGTCCTAAAGAGCACCCCGATACGGTCGGTCCCTGGTGAGGAAGTCCCTGGACCACACGCTTCATCTTCCTTCTTCACTCACCAGGCAGGGCACAGGCGCCACGCCAACCGGCCACGGACCTGGATAAAGTTATGTGGGTCAAGGGGGAGCGTCACCCAGGAACTGGTCTGATGGTTCCTCTGACGGTTCTTTCTGTCACACACAACCACCTCCCCAACCCACACCGTCCGTCCCTCCCGCTGTTCCAGCCTTCAAGATACCTCAGAAGGGCTTCTCTCAACTCTCTCTTCTCTTTGTGCCATTTGAGAGTAAAAATAAGATTTCAATTACAATTGATAATAAGAATAACGTTAGGGTTATGTTATCAAGAAACTTAAATTTCTTTCTTCCAAAAAGTTGGAGACCTAGTCTTTGTAATTTCAGAGGACCATTCTGAGTTCTACCCTATGAATTAAGAATCTTCATTGGGGCGCCTGGGTGGCTTAGTCAGCTGGGCGGCCGACTTCGGCTCAGGTCATGATCTCGCAGTCTGTGTGTGAGTTCAAGCCCTGTGTCAGGCTCTGTGCTGACAGAGTGGAGCCTGCTTGGGATTCCCTCTCTCCCTCTCTCTCTGCCCCCTCCCTGTTCACACGCTCTCTCAAAATACGTACATAAACTTGAAAAATTAAGAAAAAAAACTTCGCAAAAAAGTTCTATTTACTGAAGTTATTTTACATGTATATTTGAGTGACATCATTTAATATGAAAATATCAAGTTCACTCATCTATTTTGGAACATGTAAGTGTAGGCTATATATTATGTAGATTATACAGTTCAGTGTTTTACAGTATATAATGTGATACATACATGCACTTGTATTATTTTACTATTTTTCTCCTATAAATGCTGAGTATCTATCATGGGTTCAAAAGGTTTCCCTTCTCAGGCAAGCCTGGGAACATACTTACCATTTGTTGTACTGTTTATCCGGGAAATATTATTCAATTGACTTGTAAGTTTTTAGAACACCATCAGTTTCAGTCTGGGCACTTCCTATTTTTTTACACTATTAGATAAAACATCTTTCACTCACACACACACACACACACACACACACACACACACACACGCCAGGGGATGGATTCTGGCTGGAGTAGAATGAATGGTTTCTTTCATTAGAAAAAACAAAAGCATATTTAAATGAATTCTTTATGGATTAATCCAAACCACAGTGTATAGTATATTAAGGACTTGAATCACATTTTCTGAAAATGGTCCTAGGAACTGTTAGTCAGCACCTAATAAAAGGTGAGGGTTCCGGTGTCTTCTCCTTTAAGATGAGACCATGAGGATAAAATCACGGACTCCGCCTGATGACGAGTTTCTGTGGTTTCAGGATGAATGGTGCTTTCTTTAGGAACGTGACCATCGAGGCTGAACATCACAAAGTACCGGCTTCCTCCCAGATGCCTGGCTAGCCTCCCTTGTTTCTCCTTTGGGAGACGCTCCTGTCCTCTGCAGAGTTCAGGTGGTGCTGACCCCAACACTTGTTCCCAGGGAGGGAGAGTCGGGCCTTGCTAACGAGAGTACGGCCTCCTCCTATTCCGGTGAGTGGACACACGAGTCCAGCTGAGCCAAGAACAGAACATTTCCTGGAACGACTGGCAGAGACGCGCCGTTTTCCCGGATACGTTTGCTAAATTGGCAAAATGTAAACCTGGAGCTTTGAGGAGTCCATCCCGCTATGCTGTGGAGATGAGAGTCAAATCAACATAGAAGAGAGTAGAGTCAACGGAGGGGGAGATGGGTCCCTAAGGGTATCGCTTGAGCTTCGGGAACCAGTTGTGCCTGAAGACAACTCCAAAGCCAGGTCTCATAAAAGTCAATAAGTTCCCTTTTATGCTTTAGCCCGTCTGAGTTGGAGTTCTGTTACTTGCAGAGGACTGTAAGGTGACTCTACTCATTGAAATGTGGATCCTTTCACTAAACGAATACTGGGAAAGTCTGCTCCCATTTGCAAACAAAAAAATAGTCAAATATTAATCACCTGTACCTCAGTCGTGCCAAAGTATCATTGGAATCTCTCTGTAAAACATGGGGAAAGTTGTGATGGAAATAAGCCGTCATGCTTTTTTGAAACATTTTGATGACCTGAAGAAATCAGAAAAAGACAATTCTGCACTCCAGTCTCGCGGGAGACCATCTGCCGTTGAATTCTGTACCCACGGCGGTTATCTACGCTCGTGCAGCCTTAGGTTACTGCCAAATCAACTGTTGTAACAGACACATCCCATGGAAGAGAATCGCTGTAGAACACTAAGATTTAAAGAGAACTCAGGAATTCTCTGGTTCAGGGGCTTTCAGTAGTTTTTGCCTGTGTCCCAGAGAAAGAATCAGAACCCAGTACACACACACACACACACACACACACACACACACACACACCCCATACACGCATGTGTGCATGTGCCCCTGAAACAAAAACTTCCCAAATCCCATACCAGGTACTCTGATTTTAAAAAGTGAGGATGCTGACCACTACATTAATTTCCTGAATCACTCCTCATAGATTTAGAAAACAGGTAAGGCCCTGATGCAGAGATACAAGGTGACTTCCCTGAGATTTCTCACTTACTGAGTGGTAGAGCTGGAAAAAACAAAACACAACACCCTGGTACTCATCCTACTGTATTATATTAAAGCAAACAGCTGTTACCGATACCCATTCCTAGATGGCAAGCTTCTGGCCAATCGTAAGAAAGCCGGAAAGATGATGCAGGTGTCAGACCTAGCTATTTTACACGGGGACAGGCCAGGACTCTCCAAGACCCCTTACATGAAAACCCCAATCCCCTAGGGACTTTGAACGGCTCTGCCTGGGAGATCCTGTGGCATCTGTGTCCAAATGACTAGCAGACAAGACTAAACTGGTGCGAGAAGCAGGGTGACAGTCAGGTTTGCTCTTGGCCTGAGGAAACACACCCTCATCACATCCCCCCTGCCGTATCCAATAAGTCACACTACACGTGTCAGCTTGTCAGCGGGCAGTGGTTACGAAACTCCAGCTCCCAGGCTTCGTTACGCTAGGTGGAGCAGGGAAGGGAAGAGTTGACGTGCCTCCCTGCCCCCACAAGGAGCCGATAATCTAAGCTGGGAGGTGAGGGAAAAGGCATCTGATGAGATAAGACTTGAGTTAGGCTCAGAGAATTTAGAATATTGAGTTGTTGTCAGGGCACACGGGAAGGCTGGCTAAGAGAGTGGGGCCAGATTCGGAGGCTGGTCAATGGCAAGCAGAAGAAAGGGGACAGATATGGAGAGACTAGTTAGTCCTGGCAGCTGATGAATGTTAATTTAATGTATTTGGAAGAACTTAGGTTATTTCCCATTACTTTCAATATTACAAAAATGTTACAGAAGTTTAGCATCACTAGCTTAACTCCTATGGACATGTACTCTGATTAAATTCCTTCCATACTTTACCTTCTACAAAGTAATAATAATGTTATAATTTGCTTAACAGTTGACATACAACTGGTACTTTAAAAAAATGTGTTCACTGATCGATCTTCCTATATGTCATGCGTCTAAAGCTATGCTCTACGTTCGGTACTTGACAAGACAATGTAAAATTAAACCATTTATAGGAACCATGGTATTTTCAAAAGTAAAACGTGTTAGCACACGAAAGGAGCTTTCCTGAAATAAAGCATCAAGGAAAATCATATAGGCATTGTTAACGCACTCACTCCCAATGGTTTAAAAAAAGAAAAAAAAGGCAAAGACACTATTTACAAAGTATGGTACCATGGTTATAACAAGCCTCTGTGCTACACTGCTTGGGGCGGGGTGGGGGTGGGGGTGGGGGAGCGTAACTATTTCCTGACAGTAAAGGCATCTCCTTGCCTGCCTGCTGTGCGTTAACCCCTGCCCAGACAGTGTCAGAGAAAAGCAAAGGAAGATCGTCATTTGACTTTGACTTCAGGGCAATCCACGCAGGATGGGGACAAGACCGTCTGTGATGGTCTTCACGATCATGAGCTATCTCCAATCTTCATGCTATTAGGTGCTGACACCCACAGCAGGCTCCCCGGCACTTGTTAAACGTGACTAATAGGGACACGCGGCCTTCAATGTCATTCAGTGCATCCCGTCTGGGCTTCTCCCGTCACCACAGAAAAGTCTTGGTGGGCTGTCAGATCTTACATGGAATTTAAGAAAATCCATGTCAGGTGTGAGAAAGACAAAGTGAGCCCTACATCATGTCTGTGCTTGCCAGAAAGCCCAGAATGCACTTTACGGCCTGCCTCCAGAAAGTACATGAGATTTGATGCAATGAATGTTACTAACCTCATTAGAACCCCCATTTCACATTTCGCTTTCCTGAAGCCTCGCTTTCTTTTTGCCTCATCCTTCTTTATTTCATCCATTTTTATCTTGCTTCACTGTGTAATATAGACAGCCATACCTTGGAGGTATTGTGGGTCTGGTTGTAGACCATCACAATAAAGTGAATATCGCCATCAAACGAGTCAGATAAACTCACTGCACATAGAAGTTATTTTCACACTATAGTCTATTAAGTGTGCAATAGCATTACGTCTAAAAAAACTACATACCTTAATTAAAAATCGCTGCTAAAAAATGGTAACCATCAGTTAAGCGTTCAGCCAGTCATAATCACTGATCACAGGTCACCATTAACAAATAGAATAATGATAAAAAAAAAAAAAGTTTTAATTGCAAGAATTACCAAAACGTGACAGAGACATGAAGGGACCAAATGCTGTGGGGAAAATGGTGCTGACGACTCCCTCCTTCCTGAGCAGGGTGGCCGCAAACCTTCACTTTGTAAAACGTGCCTGATCAGTGACGTGTGACACAGAGCAGCACAACAGAGCGAGGTATGCCTGCATCTCTGTAAGCTCCCTTAAATCACTTAAAAGAAAAAAAACAGGTGAGGTTTACACAAACTGCATCACATGTTGGCAAAGCGATATATAACTGAAATACGTTCCCAAATCGTCGGCTTATGTACCGCGACAGGATACCGTGGTTGGTATTTAACAATGAAAACTTGGCACCATTAAGAGAGTCTTTCTGAAAAGATCGATGGTATACAAATATTCAGCCATTGGAAGCCAGAGAAAGCAATGCCCTTTAAATGTGAGAAGACATGATGGATACACAATGAACAGTTGGAAGAGGGGCGGGAAATAAGAATAAAGGACTTCCAGAAACCACCGCACCAGCTAGAGCACTGTGCCAAGTTTAACAAAATGGTCTTTACTGACCTTTCTGGGTGATTCCTAAAGTTGTGTTTTAAATAAATGTACTAACCATTCTGCCTTAAACGTTTAAAAACGGCGGCCTACAAGCACATTTCTGCAGCTTCAGAAGTTCCCAGCAGCAATGATTAAGACAGCAGCAAAATTACGATGGTGCCCAGAGTTAACTCTAGATCCCCCAAAGGCACATTCCCTGCGCGGCCAGATGAGGGCTTTGAGAGAGCACCCGAACCTTAGCCATCACTATGGGCTTCACAGCTTTCACTGGGGTGGAGGGCGGGGGGAGGTGCTCAACGTCAGCGGATTCTTTAACATCGCTATCTGACACGAAGTAAAAAAAAAAAAAAAAAAAAATCCTTAGTTCCACCTGCTCTCTATGCCTATGCTCTCTAGAACAGTCCAACATGAATACACTGCAGCAGCGACAGCTGCTAATATGGACAAGATGGCCCAGCAGAGTCCCAGAGAAAACAACCATGTATCTATGTGTGTGCCTAGCAGAAGCAGAAAAGTTGATTTAAACAACTCTTTAAATAGTACACTGTTGCTATTCACCACTGCATTAAATACTGTGTTTCCACTTTGATTGTTTGCAAGGGAATTAGTAATTAATCAGGATGACTGAACAGAGGCCCCTTAGATATTCACACCAGCGCTCCTTCCCTTTTTCACTCCTAGGCTAAATTTATTTGGGAAACACATATCCTGTAAATAAGTGTTATTTTCTAGAACATTAAACATTATTACTCCCTAAATCTATACAAGGAAAAGAATACACATAAGCTTCTTTGCTATTGTCTAATGATGGTCTTAAAATAATATTTTCCCATAAACACACGCCATGAAAAATGCTACCGCTTAATGTATTTCTATCACGTTCCCAGGCAGTAGTTTCTCCATACAACACAGTTTCTCTAGGAAAACTCTGTAAAATTCTTTCATGCAGAAAGAAAAAAGAACTCCTTTACACACAGCGAGCCACCTGACCACATATGACAAAATTTGGGGGGGGGGGAGCACAATTTTAAAATTTCAGGGTTTGGCTTCACTGGTGAAAGAAACAGAATGCACACAACCAAACAAATACGTGAGGCTCTTCTGTGATATTTAAGAGCACTTCTCACGTTCACTGAATCTGCTTTGCTAATTAGACACTTCAGGTTAATCAGCAGAAATCATACCAAGCAATAGTGGACAAAATGTAAAATAGACTAAAATTGTCATCATTCCCTGGTGAACGAGTTGATTTAAGAAGACGCTTTGCAAGAGCACTGCAGTTTCGGAAATTTGTTTTGATGCCTACAGTAACCTATGGAGATTGAAAAAGTCTCAACATTTGAATGCCATCACAGCCACCTCTTAAAGTTGTGCACTACCTAAATCAAACCACGGGAGATCCTCTAAGTGCAAGAAGGCCACACGGAGTCTGTATTCCAGCCCATCTGAGAGTGGCTGGTGGAAGCAAGGGTCACTGTGCCTCTCCTGTCCTGGTCTGCAGGTTAAGCCAAACTCGCGAGTTCTTCCAAACCTCTTAGTCTCTGAACTCAACCAACTTTCCCCGCCGGTTCTACGCACAGATTAATAAGACGTTCATTCACTCCATTGGTTTGCTTAGGAAAGGCAGCCTCCAACCGCCTAGTCCCGCAGAGGCGCCTGGGGCCGAGCTCGGTGCTGTCCCGGCCCCTTTCCCAGCGCCCCGCGGAAGGGGCACACGTCCCGACGCTTCTCTCCTCTCCCCGCGAAAGGGGCTCCTTTCCGGATCTTCTCTTCCCGCGGAGGGGACACCAGTCTTGGGCCCTCTCCCTTCCCCCCCCACCCCCCACAGAAACGGAACCTATCCCGTCCCCTTTCCCCGCCTCTCTCCCTGCCGAGGGGGCACCTGCCCCAACTCTCCCCGCCGAGGGGTGACCAGTGCCCACAGTCCCCGCCAAGGAGCACCTGTTCTCTGCCTTCTCCCCGCGCCCCGCTGAGTGGGCACCTGTCTCCCCCTCCTCCCCGCCGAGGGGCACCTGTGCCCCCTTTCCCCGCCGAGGGGCCCGAGCACCTGTCCCCGCTACTCGCAGAAGGGGCACCTGTCCCCCGCCCTCTCCCTGCCGAGGGACACCTGTCTGCACCCCCCCCCCCAACTTCCCGCCGAGGGGCCCCTATTCCCCGCCCTCTCCCCGCGCCCAGCCGCGGGAGAGGGCTCTGGATCCGAAAAGCCCGCCGCCGAGCTGCGCCTCGCAGACAAAAACCAGTCGGCGGCCCCGTGGGCGCCCGCGCGGCTCGCGCCCCGCCGCCCCCGCCCGCCGCGGCCACTCCCCGCACGCGCGCCCCCAGACCGCCACTCACCCAAACACTCCACTCCCTCGCGCACACACGCGTGTCCTCACACCCGCTCCCGCCCTCGCTGCCTCGCATCGACACGCGCGCGCTCGGCCTCGCTCCTCACGTTCCCCCACACCCCCACGCGCCCCAGGAACACGCGTGATCTCACGCCCACTCCCCAACCCACCTCCTCACGGACACGCTCGCTCCCACGCCGACCCCGCGCACTCACGCGTCCAAACACGCCCAGTCCCCTCGCGCTCTCCATCCCCACGAGCGCTTCCTCCCCACTCGCTCCGCAGACGCGCGTGTTCGCACACCCGCTCCATCAACACGCGCCGCTCACGCTCGGCCAAACACCCCCGCCCTCGCACCCGCGCCGTAAACACACGCGGGACCCACGCACACTCACGCGCCAAAACACTGCCCGCTCGCGTGAGCTCGCGCGCCCCTCGCGCTCCCTCCCCCGCCGCCGCCGCCGCGCGTGTCCTCGCACCCGCTGCCCGCACACGCCCCGCGCCCCCTCACGCGAACACGCGCGCCCCCCACGCCCCGGCCGCCGCGCGCGCCCGCCCCCGGCCCCGCCCCCGCGCGCCCCCGCCGCCCCGCGCGCCCCCGCCGGCCGCCGCCCTCGCCCCGCACGCGCCCGGCCGACTCTCCCCTCGGCCGCACGCACACTCACTCGGACTTGGAGAGCACGGCCACCGCTCGGTCGCGCTGGCGCCGAGCCGCCTCTGCGTTCCTCCTCCTCTCCCGCGCGGCCCCGCCCGGCCCGGCCCCGACAGCCTAGCCCGGCCCCGACCCGCTCAGCTCCACACGCCGCAGCTGGAACGACTCGGGCTCCGGGTACCGCTGTCTCCCCGCCACAGCCCGAGTGCGCCGCCCGGGCCAATGGCGGGGCGCGGCGGTGAGCTCACCGGCCGCGGCCCCGCCCGCCAGGCCGCGCGCGCCAATCGGAGGGCGCCACGTCACCCGGAGCCGGGCAGAGGCAGGTGTGGGGCGCGGAGCCGCTCGGCGCGGGGACTGCGCCGGAACTGCGCCGGAGCCGCGCGGCGCCGCGCTGGACGGCGGGCGGCCGGGCCCGGAGGGTGCGGGCGGAGCGCGGCCCCGCGGCCCCGGGCGCCCGCACTCGGGGCCCTGGCGGGCCACGGCCCCTCGCGACGCCGCCGCCTGCTCCGCGCCCTGAGTCGGGGAGGTCCGCTAGGGGGTGGGCCGCGGTCCCCTCGAAGGCAGGGACGGCCCCGAGCCCGACGGCCGCGCCCGCTCCCCCGGGCCCACGGCCCCGAGAGGCTTCCTCCGGGACCCGCGCGGCGGGGGCGATCGGGCCGCGCTTGCAAGGCCCGGCGGAGCCGCCGCGCGGCCGGCCCGCCGACTCCCGGCCGCGCGGCGCCGTCGGGTCCGCGCGCGAGACCCGCGCCCAGGGGCCCAGCTTACCCGGGCTCGGCTCCCGGCGCGGCCCCGGCGCGCCCTGCGGCGGCGGCGTCTGCAATGCAGCCGCGGGAGGAGCCGGCGCTGCGCTGAGCGGCGAGCGGGGGAGCGCGGAAGGCTGGGCGGGAAGGAGGGGCGCGGGGCGCGGCGAGCCCGCCCAGGCCGCGAGGGCGCGGGGCAAGTCCTCGGGCGGCAGTGCAGAGGTGCACGGGCGTCGGCCAGGGCGCGGCCGCGGATGTCTGCTAGGGATGGTGGATGGCGGGCCCCCTGGGAGTTCAGGAGCGTCTGGGACTCCCTTGCCGGCGGCGCAGGGCCCCACCTCTTTAGCTGGAGTTCCAGGGCCTCCGACCACTCCTCGGGGTCTAACCCTGGTGTCCAAAAGTTCTGGCTGCGGCTTGGCTTTCTCACTTGGATACTTCTGCCTATCGACCTCTCGCCTCGCCTCCTGCCCCATGTCCGAGTCACACCTCTCCATCAAGGCTCACCGTCTCCTAGAAGCCTTCCTAGGCATCCCAAGTGGACACCACCACCCCTTCTCCTTTCCCTACATTCGTCGCCCTGCTGCTGCTATTCGAGTGCTGCCGCCCCCGCACCCACCTACGGTCTTGCACATAGAGAGCGCTTGACCCACGCAGACTTTCCGTGAGGCTATCTTCTCTTTTTATCCTCCATGTTGTCAATTATCTTTGAGATTGATTATTTCCCTTTCCTGACATCTGGGTTAAAAAGAATCTCAAAACGTGGGAACGGACTTTTTTCTTTTTTTTAATCCTATCCAAACACGTGCGAAAACAACCACAATATTATGCATAGCCCTTAAGCTTCTACAATCAAAAATGCATAACTGGCTAGAGGCCAAGCCCAGGACGCTCCTGGTGAGTCTGGGTCCTATTCTGCGCCACGCTTCTGAGCCAAGGAAGCAAGCAGGTCGTGTGCAGCCTGACTCCTGGGGGCTGACCCTGTCTGCAGCAAGTCCCTCCCTGCCCTGGCAAAGTCACAACACCCGATGCTGTTCGGAATCCTGCTCCAACAAGCCTTTCGTGTGCCCACCCTCACCTGCCTCCATTCACCCTGCTTTCACCTCACAGGACCCCTGCACTTCCTGACTCTGCTTCCCTACTCCCCTTATCTGCTAGGGGCACCCCTATGCATTCCTTAAGGCCTGGCTCCAGCCCCCTCATCCCCAGCATTGCTATCGCAGCGCTTCCTGGGTGGGATCTATTTGCTTCCAGGAGAGGCAATGCCAGGGCCAGTAGTCAAGGAAGAGGGCTCTGGAGACAAACCATCTGGGTTCAAAGTTAGACTCTCCCAACTGCTAGCTGTGTGCTCCACTTGTGGTCCCTTCGTATCTATGGGTGAGAGTTAAATGAGCCAGTCGATGTGCTTATACCAGCGCCTGGTGCATAAGGCACACTCAATACTATTTGGCTGCTACTAGAAGTCAGGTTATCTTAGGGTGGTGAGTAGTGAGTGACTGGGGAGGGGAGGGGAGGGCTTCTGGGCTTCTGATAACGTTCTATTCTTGACGTGGGCACTAGTTTTGGTTTGTGAAAACTGGATGAGCTGAGTTTCACATACTTAGGATAATGTGCACTTTTCCATATGTATATTATACATGAATAAGCGTATTTATTTTTGAGAGAGAGAGAGAGAGAGACGGAGAATACGAGCAGGGGAGAGGCAGAGAGAGGGAGAGAGACTCTCCGGCTGTCAGTACTGTCAGGAAGGAGCCCTACGCGGGGCTCCAAGCCACGAGCCGTGAAATCATGACCTGAGCTGAAACCAAAAGTCCTCCACCTAACAGACTGAGCCACCCAGGCACCCCATATATTATACATTAATAAGAAGAGCTTTTAAAAAGCTGGTTGTTACTAGCTGAGACTGAGACAGTTCTAATCTCCTGGAGACCAGGAACAAAGTCTTAAGCTTATCCTGGCACCTTATGCAATGCCGGGCACACTGTAAGTAGTCAGGTGATAGTCGCTGAATTGCTCTGAATGGACCGTGAGCAAGAGAATAGGGAGGTGGGACCACGAGGGGCAATGC
The DNA here is from genome assembly GCF_028018385.1 of Neofelis nebulosa. Lineage (NCBI taxonomy): Eukaryota > Metazoa > Chordata > Mammalia > Carnivora > Felidae > Neofelis > Neofelis nebulosa. The sequence continues at coordinate 217,142,764 of NC_080783.1, forward strand.
CTGCCCTTCAACTCTACAATGCCCAGTGACCCCAGTGTAATCAGGATCCAGGCTCAAGCACTTGGACCCTGCTAAAGACAAGATGCCTCCAGGCTTCTCTGTCTTTCAGGCAGGGGTATTTTTTTCTTGGGTTTGTTTCAAAAAGGCAGAGGTTCGGCCCTAGACATCCCAGTTGCCTGAGGAGGGGCATCGGTGGAACCCATGACCTTTCACCCTTCCTCCAGGAGCCCCAAGTCCTGACTACCTGACGTAGTCATCGATGCTTCAGCACATTGGCTGTGCCCTGGTGATACAGCTGGGGTCAGCAGCCTGGAGCTCTCCTTTCAGGAGAGCTCCTGAAGTGACATTTCTGCAGTAGCAAAGTCCCTTCCCTATTCCTCTGCTGGGCCCATTACTCTCCTGGAAGATCTGTCACTCTGACTCCTCACAGCACTTCTGTCTCAGGATGGAGGCCACATGAGCAAGTGCCCTCTTTGGGCCCATTAGTGGAAAGTCAGACGGCGCTGGGTGGGGTACGCTGGATGCTTCTGAAACAAGTCCAGACCTCCGATAGCATGCTAGAACCAAGTACCCACAGGCAGTCTTCCCTTGTGGGTATTCATGTTCCTTTCTAGCAGGTTAGGAAATGACAGGGTAAGGCATGCGTGTGCTTAAGGCAAAATATTACACTAGATTTTTATGGGGCTTTGAGTACATCTGGGTTGTCTTTGAAAATAGGGAAAAAGAAAACTTTGCTCAGTGATGTGGTCCCTTGGCAGGGACCAAGTGCAATCACTGCCCCTTGAAGCAGGGATCTCAGCCCTAACCTCTGCGGAGGATCTCATGATGAACCAAGGGGGTGCATCCGGGTGCAGATGAGGAAGAAAGGAACTACAGTTTGTTGGATCCCTGTTCTCAGCCTGCCATTATGCTGGCCACTCACATGCACTGCCATTTTTTCTCCTGCAAGTTGGCTATCGTATAGAGGTAAAAATAAAGGCCTTAAGAAGTCCGATAAATTGCTTAAAGGCATACAGATGGTAAGCGGCAGATCAGGGTTTTAGGTTCTGAGCCTGTATTCATTTTGCTTCTCTCTGATAGTTCTCCACATACCTCAAATCTCTTGCTACCATTTAGGTACCATTTGTTTAAGAAGCAGCCTGGGAGATTTCTAAGAACCACCACATTCTTCTCCCCAGCCCTGGCAACTGTGAAAGCCTGTTTATGTAGAGATGTAGACTCTACCCAGCCAGGTCCCTGAGTAACTGTGATGATGAGACCTTGCCCTACCAACTGACATTGGACTTGGGCACAAGTGAGAAATAAAGCACTAAGATTGGGTAGTTTGTTAGTGCAGCATAACTGTGTCTCGACTATCTCCTAAGACATAAAATCTGTTTCTAAATATAGCAGATGTATTTATTTCCAATAAAAAATAGCCAAATGGGAGTCTTCTCAAACTAGATGACAATTTAAAAATAAGTGTAAGGCGCATATTCAGTGTATCTTTAAGGCACTAAGACATGATGGAGAAAGAAGAGTCTTTTCAACAAATAAGGCTAGGACAACTGGATATCCCCATGCAAAAGAATGAAGTTGGACCCCTCCCTCACACCATATATAAACATTAACTCGAAATGGATCGAAGATCTAAATGTAAGAGCTAAAACTACAAAATGCATAGAAGAAAACATAGAGGTGAATCTTCATGTCCTTGGATTTGGCAATGGTTTCTTAGATCTGACATCAGAAGCAGAAGCAACCAAGGTTGTGTGTGTGTGTGTGTGTGTGTGTGTGTGTGTGTGACACAAGGGGGGTGGTGACAGATAAATTGGGCTTCATCAGATTTAAAATTTCTGTGCTTCAAAGGACACCATCAAGAAAGTGAAAAATATAGTTCACTGAATGCAACTCATGTATGTCATAAGGGACTTGTATCTAGAGCATAAAAAGAATAATTACAAATATATAGTTTTTAATAGCCTACTTTTGTGGTGCCTGGGTGGCTCAGTTAAGCGTCCAACTTTGGCTCAGTTCATGATCTTGTGGTTTGTGGGTTTAAGCCCCGCGTTGGGCTTTCTGCTGTCAGTGCAGAGCCCGCCTTGGATCCTCTGTCTCCTTCTTCCTCTGCCTCTGCTCCTCTCATGCTCTCTCAAAAATAAATAAATGTTAAAAGAATTAAAAAAATAGCCTACTTTTTAAGAAGTGGGCAAAGGATCTGAATAGATAGTTCTCCCAAGAAGATAAACAAATAGCCAATAGCGTATGAAAGGACGCTCAACATCATTAGGCATTGGGCAAATGAAAATCAAAACCCCAGTGAAACACTACCTCACACCCACTGGGACGGATGTAATAAGCAGGATGGATAATAACAAGTGCTGGTGAAGATGGGAAGCACTTGAAACCCTCATCCCCTGTGGACGGGCATGGAACATACAGCTGCTTTAGTAAACAGTCTGGCAATTCTTCAAAAGGTTAATCATAGAGTTACTACATGACTCCACAGTTCCAGTCCTAGGTATGTCCGTGAGAAATGAAAACATATGTCCGTACACATGGACATTCATTTGGCAATAAGAACGGAATGGAGCACTGACACATGTTATACCATGGATGGATCTTGAAGACATGCTAAATGAAAGAAGCCAGCCCCGAAAGGCCACCTATTATATGATTCCATTTATATGAAACGTCCAGAATAGGCAAAATGATAGAGATTGGAAGGAGATGAAGAGTTGCCTTGAGCTTGCTGGGGAGAATGGGGTATGACTGCTAATGGGTATGGGCTTTCTTTTTTGGAGGAATGAACATGTTCAAAAATGAGACTGTAGTGATGTCTGCACAACGCTGTGAGTCTACTAAAACACTTTTGAATTGTACACTTCAAATAGATGAATTGTATGGTGTGTTAATCATAGTTGTAAAACACCCGCAGTAAGAGGAGAAAAAGAATGAAATATAGAAAAGGATCAGTGGATTAGCTTTGGAAAAGAAGTTAACAGATATGAAGGGGAAGACCAAGGTCAGGGGGCCTGATGGCCTATCCTCAAAGACAGTCCATCCACCCTTGCTCACCAAGCCTCCTGTGTCCAGCCCAGTGTGGGACACATGTAGGTAGGGAATCCACACAGAGAGGCCCTGCCAGGTGACTGCTCAGTGAGGAGACAAGACAGACAAAGGGGAGGCACTGAATCAGCGATGGTGACACCCAGGAGCAAAAGGAGGTCAGAAGAGGGACCATTTCTAATTGTGCTTCTGAAGGGCTGTAAAAGAGCCAGGGCTGGGTCTGTCAAATTCTTGCCTGCTGTGATTGCCTCCTTACCAGCTCAGGATCCTGGAGAGAATAGCGTCCTGAACTTGGGGTTCCCTTTGAAGAGCTCCCTGGTGTGTTGGGGTTCTCCATCACCATGGTTGGCTGATTCAGGGGTGAAGGTAAGCTTTGCAGAGAGCCTCAAACATCTCCAGCTGAACTATAAATGTCCTTGTCAGGGCCCTTGGGCTGAGGGCAGGGGGAAGGGCTCAGGCCTGGGGTCAGCAGCCTGGGCTCTAACGTGGCAAACTCTTCTCCCTTCCTGTGCCTTGATTTCCTACTTGGCAAAGTGAGGTCAAAGACCATGTAGATGTGGTGCTGGTGTATGCCCAGCTTGACCTGACCCGACACAGCAATCACCCGTGCTCCAGCTGCAGGGATTCTGGATTTGAAACCACCAGTCCTATGAATGCGGCTGCACGCATGAGCCCAGGCAACCCACAGCATCATGAGAACGAATTCACGCTGGTTGTTTTCAGCCACTAAGCTTTGGGGTGGCTTGTTATGCAGTAGTAGATAACTGTAGGGGACGGTGGGGAGAAAAGGTGTTTTCTGCTAGGGTAAACCATGCTACCACGATTTAAATCAGCCTGGGAAGTCTGTCAGATCTAATCCGGAAAGTGGAGGAGACGCATTAACCATCGGCCTGAGAACTTGGGGATTTCTCTTAAAGGACATAATCCAGAAAGAGAATCCAAAGAATCTGGGTGAAAACACCAACTCCTTCTGCCTAGAGGCTTAAACAGGCCCATCTGTTCCCTCCCTTCCCCCCTGTATACTATACGCATGCCAGATGATGAAATACATGGCTAGTCTCTCCGTGAGGGTGGGGCACAGCAGAGACATGCTTTGCTCTAAGGGGCACAGAGTGTCAAAAAGGTGGATAATCCAACATGCATTCAGGAAGTGGGAGTGTGTGGTGATAAAGCACTCAACATGCTTTAGTGTCTGACAGCCCAGAGTCTGAATCCCTAGCTGTGTGCCATCGGAGAAGCCACCTGACCCCTCTGAGATTCAGGTTCCTCTTCAGTACAATGGGGATAGGAACACCTCCTGAAAGCACGGAGAGGATGAAATTGGATAATTAATGGAAAGTGGATAACCTGGAGCCTGGTGGGCACCCAAGGAGAGCTTGGGGACTAGGACTATCTTCGCGATACACTCTAGGATCTTTTGAAATGGTGGATTCTTTCCCACTGTGATTTACTCCCTCTGCTGTTAAAATGAGCTTGCCTTCCTAAGCACACGGTAGCAGGGTGAGGGAGCTGGCCTGGATGCCTTAGGCATGGCCAGTAGTCACACACAGAGGGAGAAGAGAGATTCTCGCCCAGTCCTATTTCGTAGTCATTCAGGAGGAACTAAGACAAGATGATCCAGACCCCTTAGCACATGCCAGCGTAGCTGGAGGGTCCTTCCCAGGCCATCCTGAGTATGCACCTCCTTTCACTTCAGCAGAGTCCCATCTGTTCTAGGTCTCTGGGCAACATGGTCCTTATGGAAAAGTGGCACAGCGCTGTGAGTCTGAAGGGTGGTGGGAGCCCAGTGAGCAGATGCCACCCAGGGAGTGGAGAGGCTTACTCTTCCTCTTGGGGCGGAAGCTGCCATCGTCACCATCACCATCATCGGCATAGTCATCATCATGGTCGTCATGGTCACGGTCATTGTCGTTGTCATCATCGACATCATCATCATCATCGTCATCATTGTCATGATCATCGTTGTTATTATTGTCGTCACCATCATCATTGTCATGGTCGTCATCGTTATCCTCTTCATCATCTTCGTCATTGTTATCGTCTTCATCATTGTCACCATCATCGTCTTCATCATCATCATCTTCATCATCGTCATCATCATCATCGTCATCGTCATTGTCTTCATCATTGTCACCGTCATCGTCTTCATCATCATCATCATCAGCGTCGTCGTCTTCATCATCGTCATCGTCATTGTCTTCATCATCGTCGTCATCATTGTCTTCATCATCGTCGTCGTCATCATCAGGATGACAGTCACTGACCCCAACTGCACTCCTTACCCACATTCATTCTTCCCATGTTTATACCAAGCCTGGGAAGTAGGTGCTACTATTATCACAGCTTACACAGGAGGAAACTGAGGCACAGCAGGGTTATGTAAATTGCCCCAGAGTGTGCACTAGTGAGGAGCAGAGCCCCCTGAAATCCCACACTCTGGAGCTGGAGCTCTTAGCTGCTTCTCCGTTGGGCCTCACAGGGAGCCAGAGGGACAGCAATAGGGACAGGTACAACCAGGTGGAACAAGGAGGCAAGGACAGGGAGTGACGGCCCCTCCTTGATCAAAAGACAGTCTTGGCCGCTTGGCTGACGGAGCTGCTGCACCCCCAACCCCCGAGCACCCTTCCTGAAGCCATGCCAGTCAACTCAACGGCCACCTTTTGGTGCTGGTGGTGGGGTGGGATGCTCAGAGAGGCAGGGTCACATCTGAGCTGTGAGCCCTCTAAGCTGGGCCAGTCAGGCCAGTCTGGGCCTGGGCTTTATTTGAACCAGAAGCCTAAAACCCCTAGAAGGCAGAGCTTCCAAGCAGTGAGTGCTCCGTTCAGGAGTCAGAAGGGCCTGGGCACGCCTATTTGCCAGCTCTGACACCTTGGAAAGGGTCTGTTCTCCAGACCTCAGTGTGCTCATCTATAAAACGGGGATGATAATAGTGGGTCACAGGGTCATCGTAAGGACTCAGTGAGATATAGCTCATAGCCTGGTGCCCAAAAGGTGTTGTCATTTTGTCTTAGCTAAACAATAGAGCAAGGTAACCAGTCCACGCCCTGGCCAACATAGTCAGAAAACTCCAGCATGAGCCCTGGGGTCTGAGTCACTGGCCCCCTGTGAGGTCTCAGAGGGTGGGTCTAGGGCCTTAGAAGAGCCCTCATGGCAGTGATGAAATCCCCTTCAGGCAGAACTTCCCGTTTTGGAGAATAGCTCTGTAAGGGGCTGCATCGTGTCACCCTCAAATTCACTTGTTGACGCCCTGACCCCAGATACCTCAGAACGTGACTGCATTTGGAGACGGAGCCTTTAAAGAGGTGGTTAAGTTAAGATGAGGCTTCCAGGGTAGGCTCTCATCTAATCCACCCGGAGTCCTTTCCTTAACAGGGGAAATTAGGATACGGAAAGATACCAGGGGTGCAAACATGTACAGGAAAGAGCCTGTGAGGACGCCGTGAGGAGGCGGCCATCCGCAAGCCAAGGAGAGAGCCCTCAGCAGAGACCAAACCCGCCGACAGCCTGAGCTCAGACTTCCAGCCTCCAGAACTGTGAGAACATACATGTCTGTGCTTTAAGCCGCCCAGTCTGTGGCATTCTGTTATGGCTGCCTGAGCTGATACAAGCTCTCTCTTCTACGCACCGTCCTCCGCCCCTCCCTGTATCTCTTTGCCTGCCTGAGGGCTTACAGACCCTCATGTGCAGAGTTCGTGGTCCCCTTCAAGGCTGCTCTTGCCAAATCGGGGCCCAAGCCCCCAGGATCCTTGTGGAGAGGAGCTCAGGAAGCTCGAGTCCTCGGAGTCTGAGAGAGCTCCACAGGTGCCCCCCTGGGCTGCTGCCGCTGGCCTCTCCTTAAGGCAGGAGAACTAGAGACCCTCCAGAAGAGGCTTCCGGGTACCCACTGTCCAGTGGCGTCATGTGTGTGAAAGGCGCTGTTTCCCCTAAAGCTACACTCAGAATGCACTTATTAAAACTGCCACAGTGTGCTTTCTCCCGAAGTCAACACTGTGCTTCTTTAACGTGGAAATCTGATTAAAGAGAAAAGAACATTCTCTTACAGGCAACAGTTGAGTCAGAGGACCCATACAGTGTATTTATGGTGAAAACCACTTTGACATCGGCATCCTGACGGTTGCTGCCTACCCAAACCCGAAGCTCATGCACCAGTGAAGACAAGGGCTAGAAAGTTCTCCTTTTAAGGAAGCAACTAGTTACTGCCTGGGAATACTAATTACTGAGGTCAGGATGGCACAGGTGAGGCTGTCGCGTCACGTCGTGTTCTGAGTTACCGAAAGAAGAAAAAAGGCAGTCAAAAGGGAAGGCACGATTAGAGGCAAGTGCGTTTTAAATCTGGCACATCTCAGGGAAGTGGAACTGACACGTTGATTCGGGGAGAGTTTTAGAACCCTTAGGTGTTAAAGCGAGAGAAACAAAAACAAAAAAGGTGACCGGGGAAAAGCACGGAGGTGTACCCCCACGCACACACGTGTACCCCCACCCCTAGCCCATCTCTCTTTGACGCCCCGGGTCACGTTTCTGCTGGGGCTCCTCGTGGTGCGGCCACCACCCCACACAGTCCGGCCACTCACCAGCTCCTTCAGGATCAGCAAGGTGGGTCAGTCCCTTGCTTGGCCCTGCTACCCACGGGCCTGAGGAGCACCGTCTCCCCATTTCCGAAGAGAAATGCCCTGAATGCCTGCAGCCCCACTCAGTGATCGTCCTGGCTTTAACTCACTTTTAAGTAATGTAGGAAATGTACAACGTGCACCCACTCACTTTCTTACTGGGTGTCAAACACAGGAATGTCAGGGGGAGGAATGATGTCTTTAGGTGCAGTCAGGCCCTGGAGTCAGACTTCCTGCCGCACATCTGCTTTCTGCTCACAGCTTGTTCTCTCCTGCTGCTTTTCAAGTGAGGAGCCCAAAGACTCGTGATGAATGCGTTAGCCATTTCCACGTTCCAGAGAACAGGGGGCTTCGAATGCATGGGGCCCAGCCTCATGGGGCTGTGCTTGCGATGGTTCTGGGTTGGCCCCGTAGCGCCTCCGTGCGGGACCTCCCGTGTTGGGACTACTTGAGGGAGCTCCACGGGCATTTACTGCCCCCGAATGACCCAGGCCAGGCCTTCCCGTGTCATAATCACTGAGCTTATAAAATTAGAGCATTGATGCATTTCTTATGCCTTAAGAATCACACTGAATTGTTAATATCCTAGTGGGTGGCCGAAGGCTGAACCTGTGTCTTCCCTTTCTCTCAGAGGTGTATTACTGAACAGGAATGCTCTCGCCTAGGTCCCCACCCTGGCTCTGGAGTCCCCATCTGCACCCAGCGGGTCCCCATTTGCAAGGTCAGATCTATTCCCATCAGTGTTGGCAGAAGGAAAAGGAGCAGTGTGGGAAGAGGGGTGCTGGTTCTGTGGCTCCCAGGTCCCATCACGGCAGCAGGGGGGGGGGGGTGGGGTGGGGGGGGGAGGGGAGGTCAGGCGGCTCCAAATGGAGCTGCTCATAACCCTGCAGAACACTTGAGCGAGAAGAGAACACGGCTAGGGCCGGGCTGCCGTCTGCAGGATGGAAATGGGCTGCGGGTTCATTTACAGAGCAGCACAGGTTGTGGCACAAGTGAGTAATTTAAAGAGGTAATTGAAATAATACATTAGAATAATAAGCTTAGCCATCAGAGGCTCCTAGAATTTCTCACTTAATCCACAAGTAGGTGGACTGATCTGCGATCTACTTCCTTCCGCATCTTCTGCCCAGGCAACCTGGAACCTTGGGCAACCCTCTCTGCAGAAGACAAAGTCTCCACCCAAACCATTTTGTCCTAATAAAATGCGTTCTTCAGTCCCAAAGGATTGCTGAGGACTCCCCGGGGATCTGTGTGGGGGCACCGCTTTAAAAACAACAGCAGCAGAAACTACCGAAAACACACTGGACGCTCACCGTTTCCTCTCTCAGCAAAGACACAAAGAAACTGGGGGGAGGCGCAGGGGAGGCAGGGGAGGGCAGGTGGGAACGGAGGAGGTGGAGGTGTTGTTCTGCTCAGTAACAGAATCTAACCTTGGTCAAAAAGAAGTCTGGCCTTCATCCTCGCCTTTGAAAGGTGGTCTGTAAGCCCTTGGGATGTTATGCCTCGTGGGAGTGTCTTTGTCATTGGATAGAGTAAAAATATGATTTAAGGCGAGTGTGGGTGATGGGACGTTTGTAGGGTGGGGTTGGCCACACTGAACACTAAAGGGACCAACAGTGTGATTTAGGATGGAGGCCTGTGGTCACACAGTATCAGCCAACTCTAGAGAGGCAGGGGACAGGTCAGCTGGGTGGGCAACTGCTCATGTCCACGTGATGGAGCCCGAATAAAAGCTCTGGGCACCAAGGGCCCAGTGAGCATCCCTGGTTGGTGATACTCCATGAGTACGGTCACACATTGATGCCGGGCGAGTAGCACTGTCCACAAGTCCACACGGAGAAGACAACAGAAGCCGGTTGTTTGGTGGCCTCCTCGTCTCCGTCCTTTGCATTTCTTCTCTTGGCTGGTTTTAATATGTATCCTTTTTTTCTTTTTTTTAAGTGGGCTCCATGCTGGTGTGGACCCATGACCCCGAGATCAAGACCTGAGCTGAGATCAAGAGTCAGATGCTTAACATGCTGAGCCACCCAGGAGCCCCATTCATCTGTATCCTTTTGACGTAACAAGCTGTAGCTGAGTATAACGGCTTTTGTGGGTTCTGTGAATCCTTTCAGTGCATTAGCGAACCTGAGCATGGACTTGGGAACCCCCGAACTTGCAGTTAGTATCAGAGCTGAGGGTGGTCTTGTATGGATTGTGTGCCCTCTGACCTCATGGTTGGTTAATGCTCTCCCATTCTTTCTACATACGAAGAAGACTGCTGCAGACAAATATTACGGTTTTCATACAGGATCAGCCTCTGTCAAACACATTCCCTTCCTGATGGGGGCACAGAGGGATACCCCTGGCTCTGTCATATGCTCCCGTAACACTCAGAACCTGCCTTTATGGAGCACTCATCACACCAACTGTGTTCTCTGGTTTGCCTTGTCTTGGGCCGTGAGCCCCCAGAGGCAGGCGCATGCACAATTGACTTGTAAAACCCTGCGTCCAGCAGAGTGCCTCTCAGGAGGCGATGGCGCCTGGTCAGTCCTGTACCCCCTCCCCAGCCTGGCTCTGACATCAGGGAGGACATCAGGGATGCTACAGCCTAGAGCTGAGGTTAATCAGCAGTGAGGATGATGCTCACAAAACACCACTGGCTGTCCATCTGTCCATGTATCTGCTCATCCAACCATGCACCCGTCCATCTGTCCGTTCCTTCGAAGAAACATTTATTGAGCACCTACTGTGTTCCCAGCCTCTTGGGGCATGATGATAATTAAGACAAAAAGTCCTTGGCTATTCTCACCTTTGTCAATGTCATCCAAACCCCTTGGCCCACCTCCATGCAGACATGTCACAGACTTCTCTCTCCTGCCCATCTGCTTCTTTGAGCTCTGGAGCCAACATCCACTCACTCGCGATTGATTTTTCACATGATGTCCCAAAGGCCCTTCAAACTCAGCCCAACTTGTGACTGGTCCTCTCCAGGCTAAATGACACAGAGCGCTCATATCCAAGCCACCTGCAGTTCATACTGATGCCACCTCCCGAATGTCTCTTGACTGTGTCCCTTCTCTCCAGAACCACCAAGTCCAGCATGGTCTCCAGACTGGAGGAGTAACTAGTCTACCCTCACCAGCTCTGACCCTCCTTCCATCGTACTCCAAACAGCAGCCAAGAGCCCTTCTTGAAATGCACACCTGCTCGTGTCACTGCCTCTCAAACCCTCAGTGCCTGCCCTCTCCTTGGGGACAAAGTAAGCTCTCCTCAGCCTGGCCCACACAGCCCTGTACTTGAGTACCTCGCTGGCCTTTCTGGCCTGATCCTTGCTTCCCTTTCCACCTCATCAGCCTTCACATGCTCCGTTACACCACGAGGCTCCTTCCCACTGCACAGCTCTCTGTACATGCTGTCCCCTCTGCCTGGAATATTCTTGAATACTCTTGCCTCCCCTCTTCATGGAGTTAACCTCTCCTTCTTCCAATCTCAACTCAAGGCTCATTTCTTGGAGCAGAAATCCCTCCCAGACCTCGTGAGGAGGCGTCCCCCACCCCTCTTACAAGTTCCCCAAGCTCTTGTTTGTGGGAAGGCATGGTGGTCGGGTCTGATTTTTCCTGCACTCGATGGTAAGCTGAGTGAGCGCAGGAACCTCATCTGGTTTTGTCCAGTTGTTTGGATTCCAGCACTCGGCCCAGTGCCTGGCACCGAACAGTTAGTGAATAAATGATTCCAAAGAGTGGCCAATGGAGGAATTTGTAAGTGCGACGGGAAGGTGAAGTAAAAAGGTGTCTGGCATGGGGGGGGGGGGTAAAGGGACGAGGTGCGGAATTGGCTTTTATAGCAGAAGGGGGTTAGAATAGAAGTTTTCAATAGAGCGGGCATTCTCCACACTGACCACAGGGAAAGACCCGCGAGATCAGACAGAAAGCACGCGGGAAGATCCAGAGGCGGGAAATAGCACACCATGTGTGTGGAAATCTGAGTATTGCAGTAGAGCAGTGCAGGGGTGAAGCATGACGCAGGGGAGAGGGAGGGCTGATGAGCTGAGAAGCCAGGCTGGGGTCAGCTCACAAAGGGTTTGTGTCCCATGCTGGAGAGTGAGTTTATCCAGCCCTTCCTAAGGAGCAGATGACCACACCCTCCCAACAGGTGCCCCCCGCCCCCAGCCCCGTGCCTGTCTCCCTAACAGATCTCACTACACGGGGTTAGGTTTGCCGGTTTTCTTGTCTGTCTCCCAGGGGACAGCACCTCGCACGGTGCCAGGCGCACAGCGGGTGCTCCGTCCGTCCCTTCTGAATGTAATGGTGGCACATAGCATGGATGGGAAGGGAAAGAAGCGGAGGGCTGCTGGGAGGCCCTGCCCTACGTATGGGATGGGAAAAACCTAAGATAGGAGAGTGATAGATCCAGGGGGAGGAAGCCCTGTGGGTTTGAAGGTCCTGAGTTGTCAACGGCTTGGCTGGCGGGGGAGAGGATTGTGGGAAGGGAGGAGCAGGGACAAGGGATACTTCTAGCTCTGGACGCCAGGTCAGAAGCAGCAGGACTGAAGTAGGAAGAGACTCAGAGGAAGGCTGTCGCTGTAGGGAAGTCAAGAGCAGGTGGGTGGAGTCAGATCACCTGTGGATGATTCTCTCTGCATCACTGGCCTGCTGCTGTGTCTGTGTCTCCGAGGCTGCTGGCAAGTTCGGTGAGTAACATGTAAACCCTTCCTGGGCAGGCCTGGCAGGTGGTGGCCACTCAGATGTCACTGCTGTAACCCCTGGGTGGGCAGCTCTGTGCTGAAAGGCAGGTTTTGCAGAAAGAGCCAGCTCTCCCAGGTGTGTCCGGACCAATGGATGCAGCTTAATGTCATTGAAGTGACACAAGTTGTCACCAGCTCTTCTAAACACGGGTGCTGCTGAATGGGGTGGCAGGGGTGGGGGCGAGTTCTCTGCTCCCCTCTCCAGCGCATCTCGGACTAGGCGGGAGAAAGGACACTTGGGGGACCCCCCTCATGTGCTGATGTCAGAAGCAGTCCCTCAGCAGGAGGGGCTTGGAGCAGACGGTGGGTGCAGGGGGCTAGTCCCTCTCTCTTGTTGGTGCGAATCGTGGGAAAGAGCACCAGCCCGTTCAGCCGGGACACCTGAGCAAACACCGACCAAGGCAAAGATACCGCAATCCGCCACGCCACCCATGGCTTCGGGCCAGCTCATTTCCCCTCCGACCCTCCGCTCCCCTCTGGGAGCGTCCTGGCTCCCAGGGCCTGGGTGGGTCTGGCTGTTCAGGGTCTGGTCCTGCTTCAGCAAGGGTTTGGGGCAAATCACAGCTCTTCTCTGGGCCCAGATTCCTTCCAGAAAGACGAGCAGGTTGGACCACGTGGTTGGCCGGGCTTCCTTCAGGTTCTAACTCCTGAAGATTCTAAGTTTGTTTCTCCGCTCTGCCACTGATTTTTAAAACGTCTCCTGTGATTCTTATTAAGGATAGAACATCAGACACATCCCTGCCTGTCACTTTTTGTTCTCAAACAAAGGACTTCGGGTTCACAAGTGTGGAGCGTCAGCAGGTTACTGCAGGGGAGGAAGCTGGTCTTCGGCCTGTCAGACTGTTCTCAATGGCTTGTAGTCATAGGCGGGGGACAAGGTCGGCCGGGCTGCTCAGACGGATCAGAAGTGTGTGTATTTTTAGGAGCTTTTCAAAGGAGAGGCCTTGCTCTCAGCCCCAGCCAGAGGCTGTTTTGCCTTCTCAGTCTTGTGCGGGGGACTGGAGTGGAGGGAGGTGTCTCCCCTCACCCTGCTCTGGGACCTGCAGGACTCAGTTCCTCCAGGAGGCCACAGCAGCTCCTGTGCTGCCCTTGCCCTCTTTCTCCTTGCTGATGATGCTCTGAGTGTCAAAGTCTTAGGATCACTGCTCCCCACTGCTGGCTAAATAGATCCACATCTTCGTTCTTTTCCAGGGAGATGGATTCTGGAAGCCAGTTGCTAGGAAAGGCCGAGGAAGCCGCAAAATGCTGCCTTGACCATCTGTATCCCCAGGCTTGCCGGTCTCTTTGGGGTCCCAGGTTTGCCAAGAGGGCTTTCTTTGAGGCTACGGCTTCTGGAGCACAGCTGACCCACACTCTAATGATGTGGTAGGATAATGGGAGCCCAATACAATCAACTGAGGAGCTGGGGGTACAGTTGCCCGAGCGGGCCTGCCAGGCAGTCTTTGGAATCTAGAGGATTCCTGCATTCTGGCAACAACCAGGGGTCAGGGCTGAGAAACCCACTTCCACACGCCTTTTGATGGTAAGTCACAGTTTGTGCATTGACGCTTGCCCCCAGCCCCTGCACCCCAATGGGGAACAAGCGGGAGAGAGTTTGTCCCAGGGACTCAGAGCGGGTTCAGGATGTCTCCCTGGGCCCAGGGTCAGCGAAGCTGAGTTCCTGAGGGCCCGTAGGCCTGTGGGTGGAGGTGTGGGAGGTGTGGGAGGTATGGAAAGCGCAAGATCTCCTAGGCCAGGTAGGAGTCTGAGAGGCTCCTGGGCCTTCCTCTTTTGCCCTGGACTGGGGAAGGCCATGGCTCTGAGCTCAGAGACAGGTTTGACACCATCTTATCCAGAACTTTCAGCCCTTGTCTGGGTTCTTTAAACTCACGCTGTTCCCTCTCCCCTGAGGGTCTTCCTACCTGAGGCTTCCTCTGCCCGGAATGTTCCGCCCCACCTTTCACCTGGCAGGTGACACGGCGGCCCATGTCCTTTTCCTTGAGAGGATCACCTCCTCTCAACTTCTTCCTGACTCCCTGGCTGCTTCCTCCCAGCCTCTTTGCCAGCTCCTTTCTGTTTGACATCCGGATGTCTGGGGGAGCCCATGGTGGACCCTGCGCCCCCCCGCCCCCATCTACACTTTTTCATGGAACAGTGGCATTTAGACCCGTGACTTTCAATTCCATCTATGAGCCCATGAGGCCTAAATGTTATCTCCGTTCTGGGTCTCTCCGTGGCCTGCAGACTTTCAAGTGCACACTGGGCAACTCTAACAAGGCAGTAACAAGTCATAACGTGACCGAGGCCAAACTCTCACTCCCCATCTCCCATGCCTGCTGCTTCTTCTTCAAACCCTTCCATCTCAGGGAACGATCCATGGTACCCCGGTTGTTCAAGCCCCAAGCCTGGGGACGACCCGTCATTCTCTCTCATCCTCACGTTCGAATCATCCGCAGAAGCCTTGACTCTACTCCAAACCCCAACCTGTGTCTCCTGGGCTGCATCGTTACCAGCCCCGTCTGGGCCCCCATCATCTCTTGACTGCACTGATGCAAGTGTCAGGTGGTGTCCTTGCAAGTGGAGACACGGTCCAGTCTCCACGCGGCAGCTGGGGGTATCTCAAAACATAAACCCGAGGGTGTCGGCTCACCTGCATAAAACCCTCCCGTGGCCCCCACTGTCCTCGGGATAAAACTCCAGCTCTCTGCCTTGGCTGACAGGCTGCACGTGGCCTGGCCCCTCCTGACCTCCCTGGACCCATCTCGTTCCCTTGCACCTTCCCTTGCTCTGCTCAACCACAGAAATCTCCTCGGCTTCCCCGACACGCCAGGCTTGTTTGTTCTTTCTCTGAGGATCTTGTTCTTGATATTCCCTCAGTGTGGAAGGTTCTTCCCCTGCGCTTACTGTGGCTGGCTCCTTTCCTGTCATACTGTCTTCCCATAGAGGCCTCCTCTGACCCCCCCCCCCCCAGCCTACAGTAGCCACCCTGGCACCCTCTACCAGGCCACCCCTTTTAAGTGCCCCGATGTGTCCCTTTGTGATCTGTTCATTGTCTTTCTCTCCCACTGGAATATAAACTCCACAAGCCTAGAGCAGTATTTGGTGCCCAGCAGATGAAGAACCAACGGTCCTGGGGGAAGGAGGCAAGAGGAGAGGCGGGAAGACTGGTTTGCACGTGTGAGGTCATGCTGGGCTGCATGAAGGTGGCGGACAGGGGATGTGGGGAAGCGAGAGAAACCAGGGGGAGAAAAGCACTAGGTTTTTGGTGAGGGGGTGAGGGGAGGGGGTGAGCGGGAGGTCTCGGGGTGACTCCTGGCTTCCTGTGGTTGGACTGCCCACTGGGATGGGGGATGTTATAGGAGATGGAGGTGCGGGTGGGGCAACAAAAGAACAGTAGTGAGTAACTTTTGCGACGTGTTGACTTTGCCCAAGAGAAATCTGAGCAGAGCTGTCCGGGGGTGGGGGTGGGGCAGTTAATGGATGGTTCTGGATCTGAGAAGGGGCACAAAGGAGGAGACACTGCACCTTTACCTTTATATACCATAAAGGGCGCCCTGGGTAAGGACAAACCCTCAGGGAGGAGAGAGTGGCCCAGGAGAGAGCACCCCATCGTCTGCTCACTGTCATTCAACTTGTGGGCCCTTGGCAACTCTGACCCCATTGACTGCCCCACCCTCCTGTGAAGCCCTCTCGACTCTAGGCTCTAAGACTCCATCCTCTCCTGGTTCCACCAGCTCCCCTGACTGCTCCTTCTCAGTCTCTATCATGGGCTCCTTCTGGAGCCTTCTGTTAATGTCCGTGTAGCCTGCTTTATCCTAGGGCACTCTCTTCTCCCTCTGTCTCAGAATATGACCTTATTTGGAAATAAAGCCTTTGTAATTAGTTAATTAAAGAGATAAGCAGTTATAACGAATTTATACTGGATGAGCGGGCCCTAATCCAATGATTGGCACCCTTCTAAGAAGAGAAAATGGGGACACAGAGATACACACGGAGACAAAGTGCCATGTGACAACGGAGGCAGAGATTGGAGTCATGTTACCACTAGCCAAGGAACATCAAGGATTGTCAGCAGCCACTAGAAGTTAAAAGAGGCAAAAAGGATGCCCCTCTATTGCTTTCAGAGGGAGAATGGCCCTGCTGACACTTTGATTTTGAACTTCCCGCCTCTAGAACTACAAGAGAATACATTTCTGTTTTTTAAAGAAATTTTCTGAATATCCATTTATTTTTGAGAGAGAGAGAGAAAGACAGAGAGGGAGACACAGAATCCGAAGCAGGCTCCAGGCTCTGAGCCGTCAGCACAGAGCCCGACGTGGGGCTCGAATTCACGAAACGCAAGATCATGACCTGAGCTGAAGTCAGACGCCTAACCGACTGAGCCACCCAGGCATCCCAAAAATACATTTCTGTTCTAAGCCTCTGCGTCTACGTCATTTGTTACGTTGGGCCAAGGAAACTAATGCAATGGTCAAGGACGACCGGGTTGATACCGACCACCGGACGGCCTGGGAAGCTGATGCTTCAAAAACACCCACGTCTGCCCAAGCCCTGGAGCCTCCCCGCCCCACACCATGGACTTTACTTTATTTCCTACCCCAACAGCCAGGATGAACTTGCCGAGGCTGCCTCCTTGGCCTCGGCAGAGGCTGGGCTCCTCAGTGCCATTTCTCTGCTGGGCCCCATTTGTCACTGCCGCACGGAGGTGGTGAGGCCCAGCTCCAAGGTGACCTATTCCCTGCCACACAGAGGAGCTCTACACTCATCTATATGGTGACACGTGTGGCCCCAGCTGCTAACGTCAGGAGATCACTTCTCCAGGAGGCATCTGAGGACCAGGCCCCTTGGCCCCTGAATAAGGAGAGCTAAGGACCGACACCCATCCCCAGTCTGTAATGACACGGACCCTGCAGAGACAGATTATGGGAAGGACCCTCATGCTTTGATGCAAGGCACTGGCTGGGCAGGCTGCAACTCAGAGAAGGGGGTATCCCTGCCACTCAGCTTCAAGTCCCAAGTAGAAGACTGGGTCAAACCAGCTTTGTCTACAGTCACCTTGTCTCTGGAGTGGAGCCTGGGGCACACGAAGCAGGTTAGCTCCAGCAAAGAAGCACCAGAGAACCATGAGCTAACCCATGCCAGAAGAATGCCAGAGTCTCCTAGTAGCACCCACTGTTACTTGTGGGGAGGACCCCTATGTCCTAGCTCCTCAAGCTTCTCCTCCCAAGTCCTCCCAGAGGCAGGTGCGGGTGGGCCCTCGGGCGCTGGCTATGGATGGAATTCAAGGCAGCTCTCCCAGCTTAAGACAATTCACTCTCGCTCTATGTCATAGCTTAAAAACGCACGTGAATTTTGTATCCTACTCCATAAAATTTTTAGTAAAACTTACGTTTAGTAAAACTGTGACATTTTCAATTATTTACACCCAAATTACTTATTTAAATAATGGTTTGGCTCTGGGCATGTTCTCCCATGTGGACAGTTCAGCGTCACATAATAGGCACAGGAGAGGGTGACTGGGAGGTGGGCTGTGAGTCTCCAGGAGGGAGGGAGTGGGGCCAGGAGCAGCTGACACCCTGGAGTATCACTAGGGGAGGAAAAAAACATCCAGAGGCTTGAGGGGGGGGCAGTCTCGCAGCTGGAATGGCCGGCCTGTTGCCACTGGGCTACCCCCCCCCCCCATGGTCTTTAGGTCAGGGTATGGCCTCTGGCTCCTGGTGGGGGGGAGGCTGCCTTTAGAAACCGGCTCTCAGGGGAAAGGCTGGCAGGACCATGGCCACAGGCAACCTAGAGGTGGGAGGCGGGGCTTGGGACCACCCCAGCCACTGTCTTCCTTCTTCCTGTCTGTTAGCATAGAGGGTTTGGTCAGAGCAGAAAGCCAAACCCCGAGACCAAATCTCACTTTTCCTTCTCTCCACCTCCTCAGTAGGGAGGACCTCTCCCTACTGCTCTCAGTCGTCCCAGACATCTGACCCGAAGCAGGCTGCCCTGGGGGTCGGCCTCCTGGATGGCCCCCTGGGCCCTGGGGAGTGTCCACCTTGCCCCGAGTCTTCCTATGCAGGAAGATGATAAAGACAGCTCTAGCCCCTGCTCCCCACCCTGCTGGAGAGGACAGGGTCCCTCTCCTGCCCCCGAGGGTCAGCAGGAGGCCTGCCCAGATGGCCAGCTGATGAGCCCCAGAAAGCTGCATCCGGGCCTCCCCCCAATCCTCTTGCCCAGGCAGAGGCTCAGCTGCCTGAGGAGCAACTCAAAATAGGGTCTACGTATAAGCAGCTTAGTGGGCTTCCAAGAAGGGGGCCGCTGGGGTTGCCGTGGGGCCGGAGGCACCGCGGGGGCTTCTCGACCTGGCCTTGGGGAGGAAGAACAGGGCAAGAGAAAGAACAGGGCACCCAGAAGTTCTACTCATCTCCTCTTCCAGGGACAGGAGTCACTTAAAGGTGTCCCAGTGCCCTTGGTTAGCTGTGAGCCCCCCCCCCCCCCCCGCCCCAGCTCCAGAGCCGCAGTGTCAAGTGGACTGGGTTTATTCTCTTAGCAAACACAGGCACAGGCCAGACCATCTAAACGGACTGCACATCCTCCCCGCTCACGGCAGAGCCCTGGCTGTGTGTATCTCCAAGACCCGCAGCGGGCAGAAGAGACATTTCCCAGAGCCCCTCCCAAAATGTCTCCAGGGTAAACTCACTGCCTCACTGTCTCTAGCCTGGAAGAGGTGCCATTGTCTTCCCAAATGCACAGCTGGCTTGCCCCAGACCACTCTGGGGTCTCCTTGCAAACGGCCTGGGGTCAGGCATGGGGAAATCTGCTCTGGATTTGCACCTTTGGCGTGAAATGGTGAAAATGGTAGCTCCCAGAGTAGCCTGGCCCGAGGCAGCCACGGTGTCATTCATCCCCTCAGCGCTCGCTGCGCCCCGCCCCAAGATACTCCTTTTCATCCCTCTCGGCTTAGCGGATGCCTGCTCAGATTTGATGTCTTAGGTCTGGGAAGGCTTCCTGACCACTGGGCTGGATTAAACTCTTTTGATGTGTCCGGTGGGCACTCATTTACTCACACATGAGTTTAGAGCACAATTACATACTGCGGCCTGCAACCTGCCAGCCCGCGCTAGGCAGTGGGGGTCCAGGCAGACCCGGCTGCGGGGGTGGGTAAGGGAGGAGAAGCCCCCTAGATCTGGGGGAGGAGCTGCAGCTCCTGGGACCCACGTGATGCGTTTTCCTGAAGTCTGCCCCGAGCCAGCTAAGTGGCGGCGACAGCGCGCAACCCCCCCCCCCCTCCTTCTTCTCCCTCCTTCCGCGATCTCAGCGTCGGGTGAGGGCTGCGCTCAGCTGGGATTTTGGGGACTAGGTGCCCAAGCACCTCGTCGGAGACGATCGCCCCCGACCCGGGCCGGGCGGCTCAGACAAAGGCTGCGCCACCGCCGCCGCCGCCCGCGCGTGCGGGTTCGCTGCGCTCCACGCTCGGGCCCCCACGCGGCCTTTCGTCTGGCAAAACAAATCCATTTTAAAAATGAAATGAAGGCACAAATCCTCTTCCCAAACATTTCTCCCCCACTTGGATGGGGGAGGGGGCAAAGCGCGCCCCCACGATCGGGAGCAGGGCGACGGGTGCGGGGAAAACAACCGCGCGCGGGCGCAGCCGCGGGGGCTCCCCGCGCCTCGCGGGTCCCGCAGGGCTGGGGAGAGGCGCGGGGCCTTGCCGCAGTCCCGGCGGGCGCGAGGAGAGGCGAGGGCGGCAGGCCGGCGAAGCGCCCCTGCATTGCGGAGGGCCGGCGGGGCGGGCGGGCGGGCGGACAGGCGTGCGCGCGTGTGCGTGCGTGGGCGTGCGCGCGTGTGTGTGCACGCGCGCCGCCCGGCCGCCGCGCCCCAGTTTGCTCGGCGCTGCGGTCCTTCGCCCCCTCCCCTTTGCACCGCCTCTCCTCCCCCTCGCCGCCGCGGCGCGCGCGTCCCCACCTCCCAGCAGCTCCCGGGGCGAATCTGCCCGGTAACCGCGGGGGCGGGAGGGGAGGGGCGCGGAGGGGAAGGCTTCCGCCAGCCTGGCCCCTGCAGCATCTTCCCCCACACCAAGTTCTCTGCCAGGCCGCGGGGTCGGCCAGAGGCCCCGGAGACCGCTACCCTCGGGGCTGTCCCAGCTGTCCCCTTTGCACTGGGCAGATTAAGCCCTCGCGCTGCGGCTGCGGTTCTGCTCCCCCCCCACCCCTCCACCTCCCCGCACGGTTATTATTTATCAGGCTGATTTATCAGGTGAAATGCTGGGAAAATTTTCCTTCCGTGGATAAGGCACTTGTACTCGTTTAGGGAAGGGGTCTTACGGTTCCTCTGCAGTGGCCACCCCTCCCTTCCTATTACTTGAAAGGACACCTGGTCGAGACCAAAGGGAGAGGGATTCCTGAGGTCTTGCGGGGGCCCTGATCTGTTCTCTGGGCCGGGGTGGGCCTGCCACGTCCTTCCCCCAACTCCTGTCATCTCTCCAGGGCCTGAAGGATGCTTATCTCAACTGGAGACCTGTGGAGGTCAGAGCTCTAGGTCCCCTCTGGAGGGGGCTGCCGGGGAGCAGGTGTCCAGCTTGGTAGCAGGCTCATCGCCCAAGGGACCTGGTGTGGCGGAGGGCTCAGAAGTGTGTCTGTAATGAGACAAAGATGATTCTCCTTGCCCATGGTCTGCCTCACAGCCTCCCTGCTACAGCTTGCTCTCTGGCTTCTGGGGGGCTGGCTGATGTTTCCTGCGCTCGGAGGTACCGCCTGGCTGAGACTTGGCTCTCTGAAGGGCTCCAGCTTCCAGGCAGGTCCTGCGCTGGTCCCAGTATCCTCCAGCCTGTCCTGGCGAGGTGACCTGGTCACTCAGGGAGAGCCAGGACTCTGCAGACTAGCCTGTTCCATTTCCCATTTGTTCTCCAAGGCTGAAACCGGATTTCCTGAACGGGAGCCCCTGGTCACCCTGCCCTTCTCTGTTACATCCTGCAGGACATCATCACAGCTCTGGCTGGCTCCAGTCTTGCCCAGGGTGGCTGCCAAGGCCAGCCCGGTGCTCCCACACAGCTACTGCCAGGGTGCAGATGCCTGCTGACCCAAGGCCACCTCTGGGAACAGCTCAGAGGGTTCGGCGGCCAGGGTGGCCGCCAGGCACCCTGTCATTGCTGGAGCCGGGCTGGGATGAGGCTGATATTTGCACACTGGGTTCAGGAAAGCTGCCCAGGGCACGTGCCCAAGCCCAGAAGTCCCCCGGCAGCCAGCCCCAAGGGGAAGTCTGGGAGGTGAGAAGGCCAAGGGCTGCTGTGCACAGGAGAGAGAGGTGCTTACAGAGGGCCCAGGAACAGCTTGGGCAAGGCCCACACCGCAGGCTGATGGAGGTCTTTGGCCAGCACCCCACGGGCAGGCCCTTCCGCCAGCCGCCCTTGATACTGATGCGTGTGCAGCCATTCCTCCCACTCCATCTGGGGGCAGAGAGCAGACTGCCAGTTCGGCTCCCCACGCCACTTCCGGGGCTTCTGCTGGGCATGCCCAGGCTGGGAAGGGCAGCCTCTGACCTTAGCACCCCCCACCTGTCTTTGGCAGCTCTTTTCTGCAGAGGCTCTGGTACCAACACTCACTCATGTTCAAGGCCGGTGGCTCTCAGAGAGCCGTGCTTGGACAGCAGGTCCTGTCTCCTCCATTTGAGCCTTTTGGGGCCCTCTGGCCCTCCACCCTCAGCCACGAGGATGATCCTGGGCTTGTTTCAGATGCTCTACAGGGCACAGGCTAAAGTAAAAACAGCCTAGAAGCAGGGGGTGACAGGTGTTTGAGGGCTTTCCATGAGGTTTGGTTTGTTACCCATAAAAAGCAAAAGCACTTAATACACAGCACCCTCTCCCGCCCCCCCCCCGCCCCCACCCCTGCCAAGCTGTCCTATCCAGGCCTTAGATCACGAAAGGAGCCAAGCCAGAGCTCCCTCCACCCAGCTTCCCACATTGCTTTCATCTCTTAGTGGCTCGGGGCTTGGTGACGGTCTCTGGGGGCTCTCTCTTCAAGGACATCCTAGAAATTGGCTTGGGGGGGGGGGCGGCGGCAGAGGATGGACAGACCCCGCTGCTCGAGGTCTGTCCAGAGAGGAACCTCTTAGCAACTCGGGGGCTTGTCTCGCCACTCAGATCCCCTGGCAGGAGTGACAGCCGAAGGCCCAAACTCACAAACTTCATTCTGTGCCAGGGGAGAGATCAAGGTTAAGGGCAGGGACTCAGTGGGTCCTTCCGTGGTGGAGACTTTCACTCCAAGCAAAAGTAAGGGAATCCAAATGCGTCCTTCTTTTTCACACCCTGTGCACAGCGTCCCCAAGTGCCCCTCTTCCTCAGCACCTGGCAAGGTGACCCGAGCGCTGTTCTTACCGTCCAATGACAGCCAGTCATGCTGGGAGGAAGGGAGCGTGGGCAGGGCCCGGGCTTTGTACTCAAACACCACTGAGTTGGAGATGATCTGGTTGTTGAAGGCAACTTGTAGGGTCACAAGACCAGTGTCATGGGCTGAAAGCAAAAGAAAGAGCGGTCAGGGCGAGGGGCGGGGATGGGCGCCCTTCAACTTGATGTACCACACAAGAACCTGGAGTGCCCCCTCCCCACTCCCCTTCACAGGGTAACCCCAGCCTCCGCCTGCTCATTCCTCAAGGCCTAGATGTAGTGCTTCTTCTTCCAGGAACCTTCTCTAGACCCCAGACTCAGCCAGGAGCCCCGCGATCACTCCTGCACCCGGTGAGGGCAGGTACCGGGAACTCAGTGCAGATTTGCTGAGTGAATGAATGAATGGTCCCCAACCCTGTCCCATGGCTGCCTGACTTCTCCCCCATCTCATCCATCCTAGATGGGATCCCGGGAAAGCATTTGCTTTGGAGTCTTTGTGTTTTTATTTCCCCCTTTCATCTTATCCTACAAGCTTGTCCTGAGGCACTTAGCATGGCCTTCCAAGTATTTTCAGAACTTCCTCTGCCTCCCTGATGAGAGCAGGAGGTTCATCTGTGCTTGTGACTCTGGGCCCACGGGTGCCAAGCTGGGAGTGCCAGCCTGAAGCCTGCACCTCCCCTCCAATGCCTAGACAGTGGGCTTTGGGAAGACAGGCCCCTGTGGGTCTCATTCACTGCTCTGTCCCCAACACAGGGCTCAATGTATTTATTGGATGTATTACGACTGGGACATTTGTACCATCAGCAAGAAGAGAGCCCACCGCCGGCAGAAACCTGCTTCATGTCTGGGGTTAAGGCTTTGTGTGGCTCCTGTTGAAATATGGGGGGCTGTGGCCCACCGAGATGGTCCCGGGGGTCAGAGTAGGTATGCAGTCTGCTCTACCCCACCAGGTCTCGTCCCCCGGTAGACATCAGGGTTGTGTGCTCCCTGCCCTGCTTTTTTGGAACACCAGATACCAGTGCCCAGGGCCTCCCCAGGACAGATTTCCAGGGAGGACGCACATAGGGATCGTGTTACTGTTTGGGCTCTTGGCTTTCAGAAGCTTACAGACTGGAGAAAGCTGTCCAAGTCAGCTGCTCCCCAGGGCAGAGTAAATGCAGACCTTACTTCCCAGGGGAAAACCAAGTCATTGACCTGTGGCCTCTGTTCATCCCAGGTATGTATTATGCCACTGTCCCCAGAGCGAGGGTCTTCAGGAAGTCACTGCCCAAGGGTGACAAGTGGGTCTTTCCCCTCTGCTTCCACCCTGGGGTGGTCTCTCAGCTCCAGACTACAAGCTGAGCCAACTGGCTCCATGGAGGGTGGGGGTTCCAGGGGACCTCCTGTGGTGTCTCTCTGGACAAGGGGTTCCCAGCCAAGTCCAGAACCTTCTGAGGCCTTGATAGTGTCCCAGGCCGACTTCCAAGTTCATGGTCGCTCATCTTCCCTAGAGATTTGCCTGGTTTACCAACAGGAAGAAAGGACAACACACACCCCATCTGAGCCCCGCTCAGCTCTGCGCTCGGTAGCAAGCCACCTGGCCTCGGCTGGCGCTGGGGAGCCCAAGGCTGCTCTGTGACACGTGTTCTGGGCCGAGGGTGCCCCTCTTGTCCAGCACCTCCCAGCACTTGTACAGCCTGCAGTGATGCTGGAATGTGGCTGATTGAAAGCATCCCATCCTTCCCCAGAGAGACAGACAGAGAGGACCTTGCATAGTCTCCTGGGTCCCAGACCAGCAGCGTGGTGCACACGGGGACACTTCCTTGGCCTTCTCCCTCCCCCTCCTTGAGTCCATCGGCGAGTCCCGGTCCCTCCACTTCTCTGTCTCCACTGCCACCACTGTGGTCCAAGCTGCCATCATCTCTCGCCTAGACTCCTGCATTAGCCACCTGCTGAGGGCAAGCACAGTGTACTGGAGACCTACTGTTTCCTGCTGGGATGGGGTTGGGGGGCCACATTCCAAAGCTCCTACGTGAAACTGATGGGAATATGTTGCCCAGGGAGCTCTCCTCCTTAAGTCAGGAAAGATCACCCCTCTGCCCGCTTCCTCTGGTTTCCCTGTTTCTGTTCTTCCTCCCTACAATCTGTTCTCCCACACCCAGAATCATCTTTGAAAGACATAATTTAGATCACTTCGCTTCCCTCCTTAAAACTAATGGCTTCCTATTGCACATAAAACCAAAGCAAACTCCTTCCCATGACTTAGAAGGACAGACATGGTTGGTCCCTGCCCTCTTCTCCAACCCTGCCATGTTCAATTCTCCCACCCCCACCCATGTCCCCCCCAACTTGCCCCGCTATTTCTTTGCCTCCTTGTTTCTTTCTGTCTCCGGCAGTAAAATGTAAGCTCCGTGAGAGTGAGGCACAGGTCTGTCCTGATCACGTCTTCATGCCCGGGGCCAAGGTCAGTACCTGGCATGCATGGGGGTGGCCACTCAACCGTTTGTTGAATGAATTGCTTCAAAGCTCAGTGCCCTTGCCCACCTCATTTTGAATTTCACCCTTTGCCTTTGGTGACTGCCCAGGAACCCGGGGTGGGGCTGTGGCCAAAACAAGTCTTCTGGTTGGTGGCTACTGCTGTCTCCTCCTGAGCCCAAGGTGGGGTGGGGGTGGGGAGGAGCTTTCCTGAAGTCCCCTTCACCACCCCTTCACCCTGGGCTCAGTGCCCTGACTTGGTTGTCTCTCTCCCGCTCTTGGAGCACGACTGCCATCTTGTAGGAGACAGACTCTGTGCTGTGTGTCATCTGTGGCCAGTGACAGTGGGGGACCGTGCTCCTGGTCAGGGTCCAGTCTCCTCGTCGGGTGTCAGGCTGGTGACTAGTGGCCATATGCACTCCCTGTGTCCCTTCTTCCCATGTCATTCCCAGCTCCTGAGGTCGCTTGGCTTGTGCTCACAGGCCTCTGGGCCCTTGTTTTGGGCGAGGCCAGCTTGGCTCTGCCTTTAGGTGTCCCTTCTTCCAGATCAGCTCATTTCCCTGCTCCCTTGAAGACTCAGGGAAGAGGTCTCCGAGCAGCCAGTAACACCCCCCAGGGCAGTGGCTTGTTTGTGTGACTGACTCCTCCCTGGACTGATTGCCCCTTGGGGACAGAGTTGGGCCAAGGGGCTGAGTCTTGAGCTTTGCTCCATTCTAGACGTGTACCAGTGCCTGGTGAACGATTCGGTGCGTGAAGGAATGCATGCGTACATCCAGCACCGTCTTACAGGGTGACGGGTTTTAATTTGGGCCTTAAAGCAGACATGTTCAAGGGGGACCCTCTCTTTGCGGTCAGCTGCAGGCCAAGTCGGTGCTCTAGCAGCGAGGCCTTGGCTCCCAGTCTCTGCCTGAACATGTGGCTTCTCACCCCTGGGTCCAAGATGTGCTATGTTAGAGGATCCCGAACCACTGGGAGACACGGTGGCTGCCAGCTTTCAGGACCCAGGAATGCTCAGGGACCAGGACAGCCGCCTGCTGAGAGATGGAACAGAGTGGATCCCCTCTTCCCCTCGAAGCAGAAAGAGCTAAGGCTTTGCTAGTGGAGCCCCTTCGTGAATTGAGACTGTGAACCAAGTGCTTTATGGACCGTCCTTCAACTCTGCTCTTACCCATCTGGCAGCTGGTTTTTCAGATGTAGAAGCCGAGGCCCAGAGAGGTCAAGGACTGAGAGCTAAAGTCACCAAGTGGTAACTGGCTGATCCGGGATGTGCTGTGGTATGACGGATCCAGCACCCGGGATTCACCAGGTCGTGGCCTGGGACGGTAGCCAGAGGGCGTGCAAAGGCCAGCCTTTTCTGCGGAGGGGTCAGATAACCTAGGACAGGCAAGGTCTGGGTCCTCAGCCAGGCAAGAGCCAGGTACAGGAAGTGGCTTCTATTTAGAGGCCGGGCAAGCCCTGTTCCAGCAGCAGGTGGTAAGTGGACAGTGTAATAACACACTGCCCTGTCCCCCTACCCACCCCCACCCCGGGGTAGAGGTTGGGAGGGCGGGGAGTGATGGCTGCATTAGCCGTGTAGCACTGAGCTGTGATAGGCTGACCCAGTCTGGGCTGGCATCCTGATGGCTGTGCTCCAGAACAAGCAAGGCTGCTGGGAGCAAAGGGGGCTGAATGGGTCCCCTGGAGCAGGGCCAACAGGGGGAGGCCAACTTGGACAGCATCCCTGGCTCCCTGGGATATTTGTGGTGAAGGAGGTGCTGGGTTCAGGGAGTGGGGTAGGGGAGGGCCGAGCATGTGAACCCAGTCCTGGAGCATTCTGCCCTGGCTGGCTGCACAGGGAATGGAGAGAGAGAAGAAGGAATGTTCCATGTGGACACAGAAGCTCCAGGCTGGGGGATGGTGTGGGGGGAGACAGACAGCTGGGGTGGCCCAAGGCCCCTGTCCTCACTTCTCTCTCTAACCTTGGGCCTCTGTAGGTCCCTTGGCTTCAGATAACATGGTCTCTCTCTCCATTCACTGCCTGGGCAACCTGGACAGGCCATCCCTGAGCTCATGTCAGCCAACGG
The DNA here is from genome assembly GCF_028018385.1 of Neofelis nebulosa. Taxonomy (NCBI): domain Eukaryota; kingdom Metazoa; phylum Chordata; class Mammalia; order Carnivora; family Felidae; genus Neofelis; species Neofelis nebulosa. The sequence goes on from NC_080783.1 coordinate 217,170,004, forward strand.
GTCTTCCCAGAACCAGCACAGAGGTCAGAAAACAGGAGCTCTAGAAACGGATTCCTTCACAAATACTGATCTCCTTCTTGTGACATGTCAGACACTTGTAGGCCCTGGGGCCACACGGTGACCAGGAAAGACACAGACCCTGACAAATGGAGCTGGTGGGACAGCGGGGAGATAGCAATGGCCAGAGGTCAAGAAGTTGACCAGACAGGGACGTCAAGCCCAGTAGATGACGATGAAGCCGAGTGAGGGACGGAGAAGGTCAGAGCCACAGGGAGGGCAGAGGTGCTCCTGCCCCTGAAACCGGAAGAAAATTCTGTGCCTGCACCTTTTTCCGGGGGCAGGGCAGATGGCTTCACTTTCTCAAGGGAGTCCGTGCAGATTATTATCAGTTTGACAGGTCCTCCCCTGCTGCCCGCCAGGCCTTCTCCATCCCTCTCTGATCTGCTCAGTGCCCTGCGGGACTGGCCGTGTGGACCACACAGCCTGGGCTCTCTCATTCTTGTGGCTTCTGGTCGGCGGGAGCTGCGGGAGGCACGGGCCAGAGGAGAGAGAGCTGCCTGGCTGCTCTGACCTCGGGTGTGGCCCCCGTCAGGCCCCTCCACCTGCCCGGCTCTTACCACCAGCTCCTGGAAACTTTCAGGCTGAGGGTGGCTCTGGTCTCCTGCTGTGCCCAGTCCTGGGTGTGTCAACCCAGCTCATTGGTTGTCCCAACAACCCCCATCATGTTCATGAACTTCAAAATCCCAGCTGAGCAGGCTTCATACCCCTTTGATCCTCAACCGATGACATTAGACTAGTGGATCCGGGACCCCTTCATCACGCAGAGGAAAGCGAGGCCCAGAGTAGTGACGTGATTTGTCCAGCGTCGCTCCCAGGCTGCCCCTGCACCCGGCACTCGGGGAGGGGGGCCCACCCCCTTGGTAGGGGCACCGCCTCCTCACCTGGGCAGTAGCAGCGTAGGACCCCGGGCTGAATCAAGGACGCAGGCACTGAGATCTGGTCAAACAGGCAGCTGTAGTTATTGCTGGCTTCTTGCCATGGGCCTGTGATGAGAACCTTCACTCCTCCCTGAGGGAACAGAGAGGAGCAGAAAGGAGCGTCAGCCGGAGGAAGGGACGGGGACGCAGGCCTTCCAGGCTGCACTGCTCCTGGGGGCAGAGGGTGGTCTGTGCCCCCCCGCCCCACGTGTTTAGTGAACATGCAGATTCTGGATTCCGGCATGCCCGGCTTTTGGGAACCACTGTGTCAGGATGGCAGCAGGAGGAGGAAACCTCTCGGGGCGGGGGCGGAGGGGACCCCCGGATGCTCCTTGCCTTCCTCAGCTGGCACCCAGCATGGGGGCCAGCAGTTCTGACCCCTGACCCTCTCCCACGTGACTTTCTGTTCTAGGCAGAAGGGAGCACAGAGTTTTTCAAACATTTTCAGTGTAGGATGCATCTGAGAAGTGGCCTGGCAGGCGGGGAGCCCCGGAGGGCAGCGGAGGGAGGGCTTTTTCTGTCATTTACTTGTGGACAGGTTTCTGGAGCCCCGAGTTTCGAAAACAGGCCTGAGCATGTTAGTGTCACCCCAGGGACAGGGAGTTCTGGTGGGGAAACAAGGCAATCTCAGGATCCCCAGGGATGGGGGGGCGGGGCAGGGATGGGAGGTCGGGGACATGAATGAGAATGGCTGCAGAGATAGAAAAATGGGGGAGGAGGGCTCAGAGTTGGAGGAGCTCAGAGACTGCCCTGAGCCAGAGAGGGGCTTAGCGCTGGAGGCTGGGGATGCTGGCCTCTCTGGCTCTCCCTGGGTGGGCCGCCCCAGGCTTTGGCCCGCTTTTCCCAGCAGGGGGCCGGGAACGTCGCAGGACGGGGTTGAGAGCGCCACCTGGTGTCCAGGCTGCAGAAGACTGAGCAGCATACCTACTTGAGACTGGCAGTGGAGGGGGTGCTGGGTGCAGGCCTGAGGCCCCCTTTCCCCCACCTCTCCAGGTCAAAGAGGCCAGATCCCAGCTCTCCTACTTCTGGCCCCTGCCGGTGAGACACTGCCACGCAGTCACCAGTTCTTGCGTGGACTCTCCTGGGCACTGGCCCATCCCTGCCCCGGAGGGACCCCCAGCATCAACACAAGGCTTCCCCGTGGGCTACCCACAATGCTCCTGGAACCCAGACCTGGCCCAGGGCTGGCCTTGGGCATCAGCAGCAGGAGGGGGTGTTTCCAGGGATGAGGTGAGGGTGTCTCTCCCTCAGCCCAGCGCAGAAGGGGCTGTCCCGGATGGGCAGGTATTCCACCTGTGCCCTGGGATGGGCTGGGATGGTTTTGGAGAAGTCACATTAATGCTGGGCCACCAAAGGCTGGGGGCAGTGGAGATAGCTCAGGCCCGGAGCCCAAAAGCAGGAGGCCTGCCCCTGCCCCTCAGTAGCTGTGTGTCCTCAGCCAAGTGGCCCAACGTCTCTGGTGGCCCTTCTGGCCTTAACATTCCTCGGTTCTGATAGATGGCTCCATAGGGAGATCTGGAGCTGTTGGGTGGCATTCTCGGGCTCACAGGCTGGGGGCTGGGTGCCGGCCGGGAGGTGTGCCACACGGCACAGGTAGAACCGCGGGCCAGCCCAGGGCAGGATCCTCCTTGGATCCTAGGAAGCGGAAGAGCAGTGGCTTCAAAAAGCCACAGACAGTTACCATGTGAGAAAAAAGGGAAAAAAAAAATAACCCCAATCAATAGCTCCTGGCGTGAAGCTAGGGCCGCTGTGAGGAACAAAGAACTGTAGAAATTACTGGAGAACATGGGGACCTTCTCCATGGAAACCGCTGTAGGATGGGCTCTGTGTCCATCAGTTCAGGGGGTGGTTCCCATGGCAACGCTCGCCCGGCTGCACTCGATCTGCCGTGACGCAGGCACCTGAAGGCTCTAATTGCGGCTTCCTCTGCCTGGTGCAGCCAATGGAGGAACGTGACGCAGAGGGCTTGGGGGAGGGGCGGGCAGCAAATGCCATCTGAGGTCTCTGTGCCCTGGGAGTCCTGAGATAAAGGACCCAGACTTCAGATGCACCCAGGGCAGATCCTGGGGCCCAGGGGCACCTCCAGTCTGTGTGTGTGTGTGTGTGTGTGTGTGTGTGTTGGTGACCAGCTGTGGCTGCAGGGGAAGAGGTGGATCTGGGAGGTGGCAGGGAGGAGCACTCCCGGAAGAGACGGCAAGGTGGCCTGGCCTTAGCTTTCCTGCAGAGTGGATTTTAGAGCTGGGCCAGGGTGCCCAGAGGCTGTTGAGCTCAAGCTCACACAGCCTAGGAAGCACGCCCGAGCCGACAGCCACTGGGGCCTCTGCAGAGGCCTCGGCCGTGCGGCCACTGGGTTCCAAAGGGACCAGCTGGGGGGCATCTGTGCATTTTCCAAATCAAATTGAATTTGAGTTGCTTTTGTTTCCTGGAAGCCTTGAGGGCTTCTGGAAAACCAGGGCTGGACGTTCCTTCTCGGGAGTGACGGGACCCACATTCTTTCCCGCTCCCGTGCTGCCCTCGCGTGGCAGGCTGCTGAACTGATTTTCCCTGAGGTACAATGTGGGCACCTGCCGGTACTGGGGTGCAGAACAGGGCACCAGGTCTGCTAATAGCCCCTCACTAGTGCCCCCAGGTCCATGGAGGCCGGACTGCGGGCCTGCACACATGCTGGGGGCCGGCGTGCACAGGTCGAGGCTGGGGAAAGAGGGTTCCTCTCTCCTCCCGACAGGTCCCTGTAGGACTCGGGCTCCAGGCAGCCTTTCAGGGTCCTGAGGGCCAAACCTCCCAGGCCTAAGACCTGCAGGGCCTCCAGGCTACCCTTCTCGGCCATTTGCAGAAGAGGAAACTGAGGCCCAGGCAGCCAGGTTGCCCAGCTGACCCCTTGTGACATCTCCTCCCTGTCCCCCGAGTCGCTTTCTTAAGCCCTGTGGGGGGCAGGCTGCTGGGCAGAGCTGATCTGTCACCCGGGGTGGGGGTGACACGTGGTGCCACTGAGCTCAGCATCGCCGACAGGGTCAAACTGAGCCAAACCAAGAGGAGGCCTGGTCAGAATCTTCCGGATTCTCCTTCTTGGGGGAGGGGCAAATGGAGGTGGACAGAAGAGGCAGGTGCTGCCTGAGTCTTTTACTCGGTCCTTAACGACAACCCAGTGAGGTAAGAGCCGCCATGGCCCGGTTTAGAGACAAGAAAGGCAGCCACCTTGCCCAAGGCCACTGGCTAGTAAGCGTGGGGCACATGCCATCTGGACCCGGACCCAGGAACCCCTTAGTCTGGTCCTGACTCAGGCATCACCCCGGGGAGCCCCTCAAGCACGTGGGTCTGTAACGTGCACAGGTTCTGGCCAGCGTCCCTGCACCGCTCGTACCTGGAGAACCTTCTGTGGCATCTGCATTCCTGCCTTGACGCCCCATGAGAGTCACAGTCTTTCAGGAGCGCCCTCCTCTCGGTGTAGTGGACAGCAGCCCCTGACCCTGGTGCCCAGGGGATGTGGCAGTGGGACCAAGGAGCTGTGGGCAGCCACCTTCCTGGGAGAAAGTGCCGACCTGGGCCCCGTGGTGACTGGGCCGCTCCCCAAGCACCTGGCAGGCGGGCTGGGAGGAGTCAGGGAGTGTGCCCCAGTGTGCAGCAGGGCATTCGGGAAAGCTCAGGCCACTCTCTGTCCCCTTCCTATGCCATTCTATCTCAGAGAGAAAGCCAAGGTTTCTTCCTTAAACACTGTGCCACTGTGGCAAGACCTGGGTTTTCTGGGGGGGTGGGGGGTGGGGCGGGTTTCCGGCGGTCCTGGGCTTTGGAGCAGTGATGCTCAATGTCAGAGGTCAGCCTGAAGGAACTGAGGTGGGGGGGGGCAGTAGGCCGGGGCTGGGCGGGGGAGGCCACAGGTGGTGGGAGATCCCGGGTCATGTGACATGCCTTTGATGTCGTAGAGGCCCGATTTACCCGAGAACGTTTCACAGCTGGCTTTACGGGACTATACCCTTCTCCTCAATCTGATGGGGATTTGCTTATGTTTTGTTTTGTTTAGCGAAGCAAATCGGGAGTAATGGACAGGGATGATCCTATGGTGGTGCTTTCTGAATTTGCTTTGTTTTGTTTTTGCAGCCCTAGGACATTTTTTCAAAACAGTCATAAAGCAAAGCAAAACTGTCGGTGGAATCCTAATCCGCAAGCCAGGTTAACAGCAGACTCTTATTCTGGCGGGAGCGGGAGGGCCACCTGGCCCCCAGGAGACCCTTGGCCTTCAAGTGGAGTCTGAGAGCCGGTGCTGGACAAAGGCCACGGGGACAGAGGAAGGGGACAGCTCTGTATGGTCCACAGCTTCCTCCAAAGGGCAGCCGCATGCAAATGAGCCTCCCTGAGCCGAGCGAGGGCGCCGGTGGGCGGGTGGGGGAGGCCACGGGCGGCCCCAGCTTACCTCTGGGTAAGACCACTCCGGGGAGTAGTCGGTCACCATGAACACCCGTCCGCTGTGCTGCAGCATCCCCAGGGTGCCCTGCGCTGGGGTGGTGGAGACCACCTCAGCCACGTGCATGTAGGCCATGGTGCCAGCCCCGCCCTCGGCACTGGTCAGCTGCAGGCTCCCCTGCTGGGGGCTACAGCAGGGCATGCACATCTCCGCCTGGGCGAAGGGGGCGCGGGCCCCGTCTTCCGACTGGGAGAGCGCCGCGCCGTCCCCCGACACCAGCTGGTGCCCATAGAGGGTGCCGCCGCCCCCCTCCACGGAGATGAAGTCGTTGATCAGGTCGGAGAACTGGCCGCTGAAGGAGATGTCAAAGTGGTCCAGGCTGAGCTCCATGCTGGAGGCGTTGGCGAGGCCCGGCTGCGCCACCGGGTAGAGTCCCTGCACCACGCCGCCCGGGAGCATGGGGACCCCGCCGGCGCTGCGGATCACCCCGGTGGTCTCGGGCTGCAGGTAGTGTTCGGAGCTACAGGCCTGCAGCTCCCCAGACTTGATGAGGCCCTCGCCCCCTTCGGCCACCTGCGAGGTCTCCATGGTGACCTCCCCTTCCGCAGCCATGGCCTGGAAGTTGGCCTGGAACTGCATGAGGTGGAGGGAGGAAGCAGACTCTATCCGTGTCTCCACGTGGCCGCTGCAGGAGCTGGTTTGTGACGAGGCCTCCGTTTTCACCGTGGGCATCACAAAAGTGCCCCCGGACTCGCTCAGGCTGCTGTGGGCATTCTGCTCGATGGGGAGGGGCTTGCTGGCGTCCTGCAGGAAGAAGCTCGGGGAAGGGGTCTGGTGGACGTGGGGGCTGCGGCCCGTCTGGCTGAAGCCGGACGCGTAGTCCTTGTTGGAGTCTATTGCACTGAAATCCATCTGCTCCAGGGTGGTGCTGGGACTCAGGCCGCCGCCCGACGGCAGGAGGCTGGAGCCGGCGCTCAGGGTGAGGGAGCTGGAGGCCGCGGCTGCCGCCGAGGAGGAGTACGCTTCTTTGGCCATCTGCTGCTCGAAGGACGTGTCCTCGGTCTTAATCTCCTTGGCGAGGACGGTGGTGAAGCTGAAGCCCCTCTCCACTGGTGGCGAGTGCCGCACGTTGGTGCTGACCATCTCCGCTTTCAGGCCTCCGCCCCCGTACGTCTGGCCCTGCTTTGGGTTATTGAGGAAGCAGTCAGGGTCGAAGTTCATGGTGGTTTCTGGGATCTTCCGGCCACCGTCGAGGGTGGTGGAGAGGACCAGCTCTTCGGACACGTTGGTGGGCAGCATCGACAGGCTTTCCGAGCCGCCCGTGGTGGGGAAGGCGAACTTGTGGCCGTCGGAGCTCACGGCCAGGACGAGGCCCTGAGAGGCGTCGGGCGAGAGGAGGTGGTGGTTGGGGCCGGTGGTGGGGGACATGGTGTACACGGCCTCGTTGGTGACCTCAGACATGAACACCGTGGCGCTCTGGGACAAGCTCCCCATCACGGAGGCCACGGCCATGCTGGACACGCCCGTGACCGCAGGGCTGTCCACCATGTCCGGGTCGCTGTTGAGCCCGCTGCTGATGGACACGGGGGAGCTCTGGGTGGTGTCGGGGACCTCCACCTGGTTGGTGGACGAGACCTCCGTGCTGTTTTGGTGCAGCAGCACGGGCTTGGCCACCTTGCCGTTCCTCTTCTCGCGGCTCGGGCCCTTGCTGTGGCTGTGCTCGTGTTTGCCCTCGGACACGTCATTGTGCTGCACCTCCGAGTGGCTCCCGTACCCCCCTGTCCGCGGCTCTACCTTCGGCGAGATGATCCGGTGTTTGGCACTGTTGCACTTGTGGTGAGCGCTGCTGCCCGCTCCTGCGGAACGAGAGGCACACGACACACGCATGCGCGCGCACACGCACACACACGTCCACGCACGCACGTGCAAACAGAGAGTCAGAGCCGGGGCCCCCGTCGATCGTGCCCCTGAGCGGCTGGGGGCCCAGGCAGGCCACTGACCCCTGGGGCTGGCGCGTCACCCACGCGCAGGGTCGCGGGGTCTCTCACGCGCCCTATGGAACCGACCTGGGGGGGGCGGGGCTTTTTCCTTGATGCGCTTTTCCAATGCTAGTGATAGTACCTCAGGACACAGGCGGTTGGGAAGGACAAGGGGGAGAGTCTGTCATCCTCCAGGAAAACCCTTGCCGCCTTCAGAGACAGACACCATTTACCGAAACAGCTCTTGCCGGCCAGGGTGGGCGGTTCAGCCCAGAACGGAGGCCGCGTCCCTCTCCCCTGCCCCAAACCGGGCATGCCTGTTCAGGCTGCGCAGTGTTTCTTTGCAGAGAGCAAATGCACTCTCTCTGCATTCGCTCTCGGGCCCCAGGACCAAAGAGGGTTCTGGACTTTGCTTCAGAGGCAGAAAGGTATCTGCCCCCCTGCCCCATTTGGCCAGCCTGGGTTGTGTCCTCAGCTCTTCGTGGGTCAAAATCCCTCTAAGACCCAAGCAAAGGCAATGCCTTAGCTCCCCGCCCCCCCCCCCCCCCCCCCAGCTCAGTGGCAGAGAGGGAGAAGCTCTAGGCCGAGGGTCTCTGGACTCTGGCCAGTCTCCCCAGGGCTCTGCACGCAGTGGCCAGGTCGGCTCTTCTCTCTTCTCTCCCCTCTGCCATTATTTTCATTCCAGCTGATAAGGGTCACCTCGCTTTCGATAAAAGGGTGACTTGTCCCCTGCGCCTATTACAGCCTCACCACCATTATTCCTAAGTGCGCAAAGGCTTCTCGGGGAAGTGACATGACCCTCTAATGGAAATATCTAATTAAGGCAGAGAAGGAAATGGAGAATGCACATTCCTAAGAGCAAATATCATTATCAGAAAAACAGGCACATTAGGACAGGGAGTGCGGGACGCTTTATATCCTTGGAGGGGACAGAGGTTAAGGAAAGAGGTTCAGCCCGAGTGGTCCCATTGACTCAGGGCTGACCTCCCGGAAAAGCCCGTCTCAGCCCTGTGCCTGGGCCCCTGGGCTCCCTGACGATGATACCCAAGATGGGGGGGGCCCGGAGGGTAACTGCTGTGTGTCCGTGAGGCCTGGAGCCCCAAAGCCTTGCACTCCCCAACTCTGCTGCCCCCATTCCTAGAGGGACCTGCCTCTCTGGAAACTGCTGTCTCCTGCCCCAAGTGGGCAGGACGAGGGTGAGTCAGTCCCGGGTGCCATCCTGCGCTGTCCCCTGGCTCCTGGCTGACCCCGCCCCGCCCACTGGACATCCAGGCCACCCCTGAGGAGGAGAGCCTCACCTGCTGCCTGCAGAGCGCCCCCTGCCCAGCTGCCCCAGCTGCCCCAGCTGCCCCCCCTGCCCCCTGCTCCTGGGAGCCCCGCTCACCCAAGCTGCCGGTGCAGAGGCAGTTGTGGGTCCGAGGCTGCGGCTTGGTCTGGTGACTGTCGAGAATCTGCTGCACCAGCTGCTCCACGGAGAAGCCTGAGCTGCTGTTTCCATTGCTGCAGGTCCACTTGATGCCGTGGACTGTGGACAGAGAGGGGCAGGGGGGCGGTCAGAGGTCACGGGGTGCAGGGGCAGGGCCCTCCCAGAGCATAGCCCCCTCTCTGCTGGGAGGCTGGCTCTAGGGGTGAAGCGATACACACGGGGGGGGGGAGGAGGGAGGATGGAGGAGGGAGGGCCAGGCTGCCCCATGAGACCCCCACTCCCACTGGGAGCTCTGTGCTCTTCCTCTGCCTCCCCTCCTCCCTCCCCTACGGTGCACCCTGGGGAGCGGACGACCTAGAGGTTTGCTTCTGTTTTCCCGAAGTCCAAGTGCACCAAAGCGGTTCTTCAAGGGAGGGAGGGCTGGGCCTCTGAGGGCCCTCCCCCACCCCCAGCTGCAGGTAGTGGAGATTTGCGGAGGATATGGAGGCTACATGCTAGGCTGGATACCCCCTCCCCCCCCCGCCCCCCGGAGGGGTGCTTCCGATTCTTCTCACAGGACTTCTCGGCCTCAGGGGCTGCAGGCCAGGCTGTGGGGGCACAGGGGGCAGGACTGAAGGGCCCACATGATCCGGACAGTGGATGCCCACCGATGACCAGCCGCCTGGATGGCCAGCCCTTGAACTGTGTTATCCCTGCCATCGGGGTGGGTCCACAGAATGACTGAGGGTAGAGCCCACCCTGAGCACGCCTGCCTGGCAGGATAGGGGCCGACGGTCTAAAATAAACTGACTTGCCAACTGGGCCTGCGGACTGATGGATTTCACACCCACTGCTCCGTGGTCTCAGCAGGAGCAGACCCGGCCGAGAGGTGGTGTGTCGGGTACAGGGCACAGCCCGGCTCTCTCTGGTGGCTGCTGGTGGGCCAGGTTCCAGAGGCAGGGAATCCATAGCCCTGGGGTTGGAGCCAGTGCCCAGGGCTCTCAAAGGGACCCGGCTCGCTGTGAAATGGGGCGAGTGGGAGCAGGTGGTCCGGGAAGAGGAGCAGGGCAGGGTCATGCTAGGCAGAGGCCAGTGGCTTTGCCAACGCAAAGACAACTTCCTTTCTCCCCTGGCAGAGCTCCTCTCACACGGAGTCCAGGGGAAGAACGGTCACAATGCCCAGTGTCTGCCCTGGCTCTGTGAGGCTCCAGGAGGCAGAGGGTCTACACAGAGAGTAGGAGCTGGGTCAGATTCAGATCTGGATTTGAGTCCAGGTTGCAGTCTTGCTGTGTGAATTTGGGCAAGTCTCTAAACCTGTCTGATCCTCAGTTTCCTCACCTGTAAAATGGGAATAGACTAGCGTGTACCTCATGGGGCGGCCAGGAGGAAAGTGCATCCACCTGCCCGGTACTGTTGTGCTGACCATTAATGACGACGATAATGCCGGCCTCGTTCCACGGCCTGGCTGATGCCCGTGGGAACTGGGCTTGGGGGAGGAAGCTGCTTGCTGTGACAGCCGCCGGTGGCTCTGCCTTGGAACACCCTGCAGAGAGCTCCATGGCTGCCGTTCCTTGTCAGCACCTGTATGTAGGGCTCCAGTCGTTTTTCAGAGAAAACCCCTCGTGTGTGGGTTCTGATGTGCTGGGAATCCCGCCAGGTGCTGCTTTCCTTGTCCGTGCACCTGCCCCAGGTATTTGTCTGGTTCTGATGAGGCCCGTGGCCCTGCTGCCAGAGGGCCCTGGATTCTGGTGGGTCATCATGAGGGGATGGGGGCTTGCTGAGTGGCTTCTGTCCCTGAGCCAGCTGAGCTGCCTGGAGTTGCGGTCCTGGGTGCCTGTTCAGAGTGCTGCGTGATGGGCATGTGCAGCCGGGGGCAGTGCTGGGGTTTCCGGCCTACTTTTCGCTGCTTTGGGATCCCTTGGGGAACTCTTCGGCAGCCCCAGGAGGTCTGTGATCCTGCTGGCTCAGGCCCCAGCTTGTCTCCCGGCAGCCGAAAAGGAAGGCCCAGGCCAGGGCTTTGCAGACCTCATTACAGCTGTGGGACCCTTTTCTCAAATAAACCTCTGCCTGGAAATCCAATATGGAAGACAGATAATAGCAGAAGGAGCCTGGTCAAGGCAGGAGTGAAGGCCAGGGTCCACTGGCCTGGCCTTGTGCCCGGGACCTCTTGGCTGAGGATCTTTTCTAGACTACTCATTTTATAGAGAGGAAAGCAGAGGCTGGGGTGGGGGGTGGGCAGAGCATGTCCCGACCCCTGCCCCAGCCCAGAGATTATGATATCCTTGGTCTGGGGTGTTGCCGGGCTTTTTTTTTTTAATTAAAAAAATTTTTTTTAACATTTTAAAATTTATTTTTGAGAGAGAGAGAGAGAGAGAGAGAGAGACAGAGAGACAGAGTGCAAGCAGGGGAGGGGCAGAGGAAGGGAGACACAGCATCCGAAGCAAGCTCCAGGCTCCGAGCTGTCAGCATAGAGCCCGACGCAGAACTCGAACCCACGGACCTTGAGGTCATGACCTGAGCCGAAGTTGGACACTTAACTAATTGAGCCACCCAGGTGCCCTGCCAGGTTTTTGTTTTGTTTTGTTTTTTTAAAGCTCCCAGGAGTTCCTCACGGGCAGTCAGGATGGGGAACACACAGCTCTGTCCTCAGCCTGAATTTTTACCTGCAAGTCTGGGAGAGAGCAGAAGACCTTCCAGAAACAGCATGGCCTCTCCTACCTCTGGGAAGGACTCAGAGCAGATGCTCACTGCAAAGGCAGACCAAGGTGTTCTCAGGAAAAACCCCACCTGGGTCTGAACTTGGCTCTCTGGAGAGAGGAACTGTAGGGCATCCTACAGGCAGCCCAGTTGTGGGTCTGGGGGTGGGGTGGGGTGGGCTGTTTTATCCCTCGAGTGAGTGGCAGGCACCCCTGCTGGAGTCTTCTGGCATTTCTGAGCCCCGCTCTGCGCTGACAGCGGCCGGCTTGTCCCAGGCTTCCTCTCCAGCCCTGCCATGCGGGCACACTTACAGCGTTCTTTCTGCCTCTTGCTCTCCTCCTTCTGTTGTTAAGGTTATAAAATGAAAACCCAGTGAAGGGTGACAGATTGCAAGCGGAGAATTTCTGGATGCTTAATGCAAATTGCCTACTGTCTTGGCACATTCAATATGCAGATTGCGTCCCTCCCCCTCCAGTGGGGGCTGGGAGAGAAGCCCCCTCCTCGGAGCTGGTGAGTTGTTAGTACTGAATATCAAATACTATCAAGACGGCTTTTAACATGTCATATGCTCTGCTTCCCGACACGTAATGAATCAGTGGGGAAGGAGATTTCTATGGGAAAAGAGCGTTTTATGGAGGGAAGGTTAATGAACACGTACGCTGGCCTTCTGTCTCCAGCCCTTCCCTGTTTGCAAAAGCAGCAAAATGGAAACTGCATTTAAAATACACTTGATTAAATGTAAGGTCATGACCTGGGGGGGTGGGGAGGGAGGCGGGCAGGGGAGAAAAGGGAATTCCCAGCAAAATAACCTCCTGGTGGCTCTGGGTCACGTTTGTCCCCTCTGTTTGCTAAGTCTTGGTGGAGGGCACCGGGCTCCCAGTTCCCCAGCCATCAGCCCCCCATCCATCTGCTGCCACCTCAAGTGGGAGGAGTGCAGCTTGTACAGAATCCCAGGGAGGGGGGTCTCCCGTGCACAACCCTGGGGGGTGGCCCCAGGAAGGCTGGGCAGGGGAGGGTACCACTGGGGGAGAAGGCAGGTATGGGTGGGCCAAGCCTGGAGTGGCCAGGAGGGCCCCACTTTCCACTGGAAACTGGGGTATTCGGGGTGCTCCTGTGCCACCCCCCTCCCCCCGCAGGGGTCCCGCTGCTGCCCTGGGACCAGCCATGGCTCTGGCCGGGCTGCCCGCAGCATATCCTGCGTGAAGACTGGCCTGCAGAACAGGGGCCGGGGTGGCTGTCACAGGAACCCCCAGCCCACTCTGGTGCCGACCTGGCCTGTATTCAACACTTACCCTAATTACCACCCATGGCTAGGCAGCTACAATCCCACTAATATGGATAATCAAAATGAAATCAATGACAGCAGCATGTGGCCATGCTTTGGAGAGTATCTTCTGATGAACAATTTACCCAAGAGGTGGCCAACCACTGGGAAGAGAGTCATTGGGATCTAGGAGAGGGGGCTGGGGACGGGGAGGAGGCTCACGGCCACGTGGTGCTGGCGGCTAGCCATGGCCTCGTGGGTTTGGGTTTGCTCCGGTCCAGCCTTGGGTGTGGGGGGTGGGGCGGAGCTTTGGCGAGGCAGGCTAGGCCTGTCACGCCCTGTAAGGACAGAATCGCGTGCCCCCAAATTCTTAAGTTGAAGCCCTAACCACAATCCGACTGTGTTTGGAGATAGGGCCTTTCAGGAGGTCACTGAGGTGAAATGAGGTCATAAGGGTGGGGACCTGAACTGATAGGACTCATGTCCTTGTAAGAAGAAGAGAGACGCCAGGAATGTGTGTGCGTACCGCGGAGGCCACGTGAGGGCACGGTGAGGGACAGCCGTCTGCAAGCCAGGAAGAGAGGCCTCACCACAAATCAACCCCACTGACACCTTGATCTTGGACTTTAGCTTCCAAACTGCGAGGAAATTAATTTCCATGGCCAAAATGCCCCAGTCTGTGGTGTTCTGTTGTGGAAGCCCCAAGAGCTTACTGGGGGGAGCCCTAGAAGCCCCAGGAGAGACCCAATCCTGTCTTGTGCACACTGCACACTTAGTGTGTGTATATGTGTGTGCACGTTCAAGAGGCCCTGAGATCAGGGACTTTCCAGAACCCGGCACTGCGCTAGGCTCTTTATATGTTGACTACGTTGCAAAAGGACACGAGTAACAATATTATCCGTCCCCTCCGGAGCATTCATGTGGACAGGGCATTGGGCAGCGGGTCTCAGGCTGTGGTCCCAGAAGCAGTCTGACCACCTGGGATCCTGTTAGAAATGCTCATCCCCAGGCCCTACTCAGACCTATCAAATAAGAAATTCTGCTGATGGGACTTAGGTCTGGGTCTTAACAAGCCCCCCAGGGATTCGACGGTGGCTCAAGTTTGAGACCCACTGGTCTAGAGGTTATGTCTCTAATCCCTCAACAATCCTTTGAGGCAGAATTCTCGTCCCATTTCATTAACATGAAGACCAAGACAGGAAAGTCACATGACTTGTCCAAGGTCACACAGCAGATAAGTGGGGGTGGGGAGCGGTTGCCGTGTCTAGCTCTTCCCATTAAGCCACCTGCCTCCCAGGGCCTCCCGAGCCTGCAACCCTCTGGGGACCAAAGAACGGCAGGAAGGTTAATTAGTGACTGGAGGAGAGAGAGCTACTCCTTAGGAAACTGAACTTCCCTTCCAATCACAGCTGGACTCATTTCTGAGGGACAGGGTGTCCAATTCCCCAGGTGGTGACCATGCAGGAGACCCTGGGACCTGTGGCTGGGCCAGGTGTGGTCCCCCAGCCCGCTGCCCACCCTGACCGTGGAGGGGGCCAGGTGGGCCCCCGGGCAGGGCCATCAACCCGGGGCAGGAAGTGGGAGGTGGGACTTGCCATGGGCCTGCTCTTGGAATGGATGTCAGCAAGAGAGGGAGGGGGTCCTGTGTGAGGAGCCCATCCCTGCATCTACACCTGGGCTGCCAGGGTCCCCATAAGCTTGCTTGGCCTGGGTTCTCTTGGCACACTGGGGTGTGTTTAGGGGACGTTTCTACAAGAGACAGGAATTCAAAGAAACACTCCTCCCGGAGAATGAGGTATTTGTGAGGACAGTGATTGGGTCTGAGACAGGGGTTCCTCACCTGGCTTTCCAGTCACTGGGGGTGGAGTGGGAGGGGACTCACTGACCGGGGTCCCAGGGGTACCTACAGAAACCACAAACGTCCATTCCTGACATGGCTACCCTAAGCAGCCGTGAAACTTCGGGTAAGGGCAGAGCGAACCATTGAGCTCAATGTCCCAGCTAGCTGTATAGAAAGAAGAGCCTGTGGGGACAGGCTGGGACATGCTGGGACATGCTGGCCTGGGGGGCAGGGGCTCCAGCTGCTTTCCTCACATACGTGTGGCCTTGGGAGGATCTTTGATTTCTCATGGCCTCAGTTTCCTCACGTGTAAGAGGTATGCTTTACCTGACTGCCCGTCACTGTCCCCAAGGGACTTCAGAGACAGATACGTGAGACCCACACCCAGGATTCTGATTCGACGGTGTCATTAGAAGCTCTGAGGCGGGCCAGGGCGGAGGGCTCTGAGACCTCCTTTCTGCTCTGAAACATCAAGCCTGGAACACTTCGGAGAGGAGCTGGACACAGTCAGAAACGAGAACATGGAAAGCCCTGCCCTCCTCCCCCCCTTAATCCCATAGTGACTCCAGGAGCTGGTGACAGCTAGCTGCCTGTCCCTGTTTGCTCTGTGGGGCAGAAACTTCTACAGGTGTGACAGGGCACTCTGGCTGGAGCTTGGGTCACTACAGCAACTCCACAGACAGTGCCTGCTGGAGCCCACATTTGTCCTTCTCTGCACGGGAGGAGATTTCTTGGTATATGGCATACAGGTGACAAGTGGAATGTTGGTGACAAAGATAACCACACCTGCCCCCCCCCCCTCACCAAACAGAGGCCTGGTGGTGGTGGTGGGGGGGGAGGATTGTTCCTTCCTCCTTCCCCATCAGCCTGGGCTCATCCCCTACTCCTGCCCAGGTACTCAACACTCAGTAAAGACCCATAAATAGGGTGGCCATTTAGCCTGCTGTCCAGGCCGGTCACCTTGGAGGCTTGATGGGGTGCTGGGATCATCTGGCTGCACAATGGTATAAACCGGCCTGTTCCCAGGCAACCCTGGACGTATGGTCACCATACTTAGGAACCACGTGATCGAGGCCGGGGCGGGAGGGAGCTGGCCAAGGCCACGTGCCTCTTGCGTGAATGAGCCCGTTTGGATTCCTGCAAGTTGTTGACACTAAGGCTGTTTCCATGGCAACAAGGTCAATGGGAACCAGCAGGCTCTGAGAGTTTCGTCTTGACTGTGTTCTTATTGACGGGAATAAAGGCCCTCCTTCTGATTCCTGGGTTCAACTGGATAAAATCTTCATTAGATTTGACGTCTCATATCCAGACACACACATGCTGTTCCCTTGCCCCATTTCACCCTCAACTGTCTTCTCCTACTGGGCCTGAGGACATTTCCAGAATCTCACTGGGAGGAGTGCAGGGGCTGTGCGGGGGCAGGACGGCGTGCACACGCAGGGACGCAAGTGCTGAGTCCCCAGGGAGCTTGTAATTCCTGGTTCTGGAAGTCTGGGGATGTGGGGCTTCAAGACCCCTCCCCTTTCATCTTCTATGGTGGGGGGCACCTTGTTCCGACCGTAGACACGCCGTGGAGAAGGGCAGGGGGCCTGAGAACGTACCGCTTCTTCTGGGTGGGAGGGACCGGGAGCCGGTCTGAGCTGTCCAGGCCACATAGGGACGGGCTCCTGAGCCCTTAGCCTCCTGGGCGACCTCTGATCTCCTAGGGGCCCCCGTGTCCCAAAAAGCAGCCCGGGCCGAGTGTTTCCTTGCTAAGCGGGTCCAGGAGGTGGCATTGAGGAGCTGGCGGGAGGCTCTCAGACTCCCGATTTGCTAAGTGCCATTGTTGCCGAGGCAGGGAAGTCTGTGCCCCGCTAAGAGGTGAACGTGCCCACTGCCTTGGTTGTGTAGCGATGTCGAAGCCCAGCTGGCCAGGAGAGAAGCTCCAGCTGTTGTCCCACATCCAGGGAGTCAAGTGGGCTCTGGAACCTTCTGTCCCCCTGTTCAGGGGTAACAGCAGACCATCTCCCAAGGCCCCACTCAGTGGCAGAGATGGTAGGAGTGACCGGCCCAGCAGCGCCTCCTCCAGGCCACTGGCAGTGGGGGCGGGGACCACGTGGGATTCCAGACAGCTTCCGTCTCGCGGCTTTCGAGACCCTGGGCTTGTAGGAATCCTGGCATCACATGCCTCCTCCTCACGTCCCGAGGTGGTGCCTGCTCGCAGGACGGCAGGTGCCGCTAAAAGGGTAGCTGCCTCTTGGCTCCTGACTGGGTGGACCAGAACCTTCGAGATTCAAAGAGAAGCTGAAAATCTGGAGATTTTAATATTGGCAGTGAATTCTAAGTTTCACAAAACCAGCCCCCGGCCCTGAGCAAGGCTCTGTCAGCTCAGGGTGGCAGCCAGGCGCGGGATGTGGGTGGGGCTGCTGTGTCCTCAACAGGGGCACAGGATACACTCCATCCGCGCACACGGAATTAGGGGCTGGTGAGGACAGAGCCAGGATTCTGCAGCAGCAGGGGGTGTGAGGTGCCCAAGCAGCCAGGGAGAGACAGGAAATCCAAAGAAGTATTTCTCTTTCAGTTTTCCTACTTGGGGGCCAGATCAGCTAAACACAATTTAGCCTGAGGGAGAGAGGCACGTTTGCAAACCAAGCCCGGATCCTCTGAGCAGAGCAAGGAAAGGAAGCAAACCCAAACCCACTTGCCTTTGATGCCCCCTGTCTGCTCTCCTCTGCCTCGGGGTGGGAGGTACCAGGAAGGCGCACTGGCAGGAGCTGGGGACATAAGGGGACCCACTCTGCCCACTCCCTGTGCCAGTGGCTCCTAACCAGAGGGACAAGCAAAATGGGCAGGAAAATCTTCTCCAGGCCTTTCTGTACTGTCTTCACCTCCCCCAGTGACTCCAAATCCTGTGGACACAGGCAGGGAGCAGGGCAGAACCTTCCAGATCTCACAGTTCCATCCACCGATGAGGGTCCCTGCTCTTAGGGACAGAACTGCCATCCTAGGCCCTGGGCCTGCCATGGGGACACAGATGTGCTTCCATTCATGGCATCCCCACGTGTCTCATGAGTTCAAGTCCATGAACGTCTGGCAAGACCCCATTATGTACCTGGCTCCAACATGAAATTCAACCCAAGGAAACTTCTAGGGTAGCATATCTCGACCAAGAGTCTATGGGAAGACTTCACAGGACTACTTATACACCCAATCCTTTGTGCAAGTTCAAGACAGGCGCTGTCTCCACCGCCCGCTTCCCTCCCACAAGGATTGGAGAACCAACTAATGCTCAAAGAGGGCCATGACCCCAGCAGGGGTCTGACCCTGATCTCCACAACAAGGATCCTCCGTGGGCCTCTCGCTGGAGCCTGCTTTAGGATCTCTCAAAAAGCATGAGAATCTTATCCAGACCTGTGGAATCGGAAAGTCCGAGGGGCTGGGGTGGGGGGTAGGACAGGAGCCTGCCTTTGATCAATCTGCCCAGGTAGTCTCGATGTCGACCGCTGCTCCCGGCACCGAGCCAACATCTCTGCGCAGGCTTTGCAGGCCTTGGAGCATCGGGTGGGGAGCCATGCAGCTCTGGCTCCCCTGAGCCCCAGCGGCGGTCAGCCTGGCCGTGCCCAAGCTCATTCTGGACTCCTGGTCCCTCGCTCCTATCCTGAGAGCGTAACTTTAGAGCAGGGACAAAAGTGCTTCCAAGCGAACATTTCTCACCAGAAAGAAATCCTCCAACCCTTTCTTGCAACAGACCCCCCCTTCCCCTGGCTGTTCCCCTGCCCCTCTCCCATCTCGGTGCCCCTGCCTGCAGCTACTTGGGGGCAGCACCTATGTGACTTACTTTGCTAACTGACTCAACACCCACAGACTCTGGCCAAGACTTGGGGGATGCCTCCCTTGTCAGGGAGAAGCTTCCAGCCCTTTGGTCTTGCTCCAGCTGGTGATGTCTCATCAGGATAGACTGAGTCAGAGAGGAAAGGCAGTCGATGTGCTTCTCCCTGGGGCTCCTTCTGCTCGCTCCAGCCTCATCCAGAGCCCAGCGCTCCTGGATCCCGGAGCAGGCCCCAGATGGCCTCCCATCACATCCCAGACACTAGGTCCACAGGCAGGGCGGCACAGTGCCCCCACGTCCCCAGGCGCCTGACACCTGCTGCGTGCCGGGAGGGGGGTGGGTGGGTCTGGCTACTGCAGAGGACTCACATCTCTGAGCCGCTCTGCTACCGTGGGCCACCAGGTGGCGCTAATCGACCAGGAAAGGCGATCCGTGCAGGGCCAGGAAAGGAAAGCCTTTGTTGATTTTACTTCTTGATATTCTATAATCACCAGGATTACAATCTAAGCAAAAAAGCAAAACAAATAAACACCGCCCCTCTTACTGGATCTTTGGTCTTTGTCTGGAAAATTATGAGAAAACAACAGATGCACTGATTCTGCAACCAAGGCTTGGGTGTTGAAACAGCAGAGCCACTCGGACAGGTGGGGAAAGGGGTGGCGGGGGGGGGGGGGCGGGGTGTCTGGACATTGAGGGTTCTGTCGGCTTCAAGTGGGGGTGGGGGTGAGGAGTCCCTGGGAGAGGTGGGTGCCTGCTAATGAGCCCACTGCCCTCCAGCCTCTCTTTCATATCAGCTACTCCTCAGCGGTATGGGGTTCCCTGTGTCCAGCCACTCTTGCCTTCGCTGGGTCCTGGGGACTTGCCGCACACGTCGTGTGGGTGCAGGCCCTGGGGCTATGCAGGCTCCCCAGCTAGCCCTCCTCTTGCCCACCCAGAGGTCTTGGGACCCTGGGAAGGCAGTCCGAGTAGAGCCAGACCCAGAGGTGGCTGGTGGAGTCGCCTGATGATCCCTGAGGCCATGGAGGTCTGCAGGAAGGCCCGAGCCTTGCTTGGTGATGCAGGGGCACCTGGCCGGCCAGGGTGCTCGCCTGAACGGGACAGCTGGGGCACGATCCCTCTTAGGGTAGGGCTGTGAGTGTGGCTTAAAACTCATGCCCTCATCCCTCACTCTGGATGGCATAACCTCATCTACTGCTAGCTGGGAAGTGGCCGGCAGGCCTGTCCCCTCCCAGGCTGCCAAGGAGTGGGACCAGGCAGAGAGCCACCGATGCTCCGAGGAGAGGACCCCTCCAAGGGCCCCATCTGACTCCCTGCAGCTCAAGTAGAGCCAGGAGTGGAAGGTCCAGGGCACGGCGGTTCAGAACCACTGTGGTTCTGTGCGGCCAAGGATCACCGAGCAGGACTGGCTTGGCGGGACTGTGGCACAGAGTGCCCGTTCTTCTCCACTCCAAGTTGATCCGGGAGGACAGACTTCCACCTGCCCGGCCCTTTGCTCACACTGTGGCAGATTGCCGGTCCCAAGCTGGTGCTCCCTCAGACCAGCTGCACTGGAACAGACCCCAGAATTTCCAGGAGGAGACATGCTGAGCTTTAGGTCATGTTCACTAGACTTCTAGAAACGCCAACCCTCAGACGGGACCCGAGGCAATCACTCCCGGGCCTTGACCTAAGATGAGCGATTCTCGGTTGAGGCCCTGCAGGGACACCTCAGGCTGAGCTCAGCTCCACTCAGCTCCGAATGACTCACGCGCAGAACCCTGTTCCCCAAAGTATGTTAGGATGGTAGCACTTAGCAAGAGACTACACTTCCCAGACTCCTTTGCAACCAAGGGTAACCGTATGACCGAATTCTGACCCATGACATATGAGTGGGAGTATCGTGTGCAACCTCTGGGCCCTGTTCTTGAAAGCAAGAAGCTTGCCCTCGACTTTGTCTTCCCTGCTTCCCACTGGTCGGGATGCAGTTGCAATGGCAGGAGCTGGAGCAGCCATCTTGGACCATGAAAAAGAGGGCAACACCTGGTTGGCAGAGCAACTGGCCGTAGGGAGCCCAGGTGGCTGATCCCCAACACTGCATCGTTGCCATACCGACCTTGAACTGCTATGTGCACGTGAAATAGCCTTCTCTTTTGTTTACGCCGCCGTTCTTTTGGTCTTTGTCATGGCGGCACCCATATTCTAATTGCCACAGGAGGGATTGCAAAAGACGGGAAACATACTGGGAATTCCTATCAGATACCTTAATTTTCGCCCCCACCCCTGTCTTCTTCTTCTTCTTCTTCTTCTTCTTCTTCTTTTTTTTTTCCTTTTTCTTTAATTCTGTAAGAGGCATCCCTCATCTGGCAGATGGATGGGAAAAGCCCCCATGAGACCAAATGGCACAATTGCAAGAATCCAGGTAGGGTTCCCAGCATCAGTCTGGCTTAGAGGCCAGCATTTGTGAGGTTCCCGGGGTCCAGGAACAATGAGCCCCCCGTCTTGCAACAGGTGAGGCGAAGGCTGCGGATCAGAGTTTCCCTTCACCACCGAGAAGCACAACATTTTGATTAAACCACTGACAGTTCTGCCGCAGGGCAGAGAAATTTGGAAACATCAGGAAATCAAACTGTGAAGTCTTTGAAGGAATGTGATTTATGTGAAAATGTGATGAAGCTAATGTGTTTGGCTCCAGCGTCGGGTGGCACGCCTGATTTTGGAGTCGAATCTGATGCCTTCTTGGCTCCCCACGCACCACTGCTCCCCCTGAACGCGGTGCCCTACGTGTGTTCCAAGACTCATCGCGTGCAAGGCTTCGGTTGGAGCCCGACTTCCAGGGCTGTGTTTCCAGGCCGTGTGCATCTGTAACCACAGCCATGCACACACATGCACGCTCGGTAATTGCGTGCGGCTCTGCTCCCCGCCCCCAGACACACCAGCGAGCCAAGTGTTATTAGATTTATGGGGAGTTTGTTGTAGTTTTACATAATTTTCTCGATGCACTGCAGACTTTCAAGCAGGCATCCATGGCTCCCTCCAGTTAAGCATCAGAGGCTGACTCGGGTCTGCTTTGCACCCCCTGGAGTTCATGGAGCTTAATCCCTTTGCCCCTAGGGATGTGGTGTTCCTGTCTGACACGGGCAGGCTCCTGTATGGGGGGTGTTGCGGGGCAGGTCGAGGCAATGAGGAGAGAAAAAGGAAGCAGACAGAATAGGAGAAGGGGGACAGTGGCAGTGGGGTGGCTTCCAGGAGAAGGACCGTCTGCGTGTGCTAAGAGGCATTTGGGAGAACCCAGGTCAGAGGTTCTGACTGTGCTGGCCACCTTGAATGGCATCTGTTTCCCCGGGAATGTGCCCTTGGCTGCCCTCTGGCTAAGGTAGTCTCCGGAACCTCCCAGGAACCGGTAGGAAACAGTGGCCCCAGCCTGCAGAGGCCCGGGAGCTGAGCTGGGCCCGGCGGAGCGGGCTGGGTACTGTGGATCTTGGTGCAGAGACTCTGGATTTTTTCTCCCACTTTATAGAAGGGACTGGGGTGCGGAGGGTGACGGGCTCCCCACTTAACTGACTGACTTAACTTCACTGAGGTCCCATAGTGAAGCCGTCACAGAATGAGGACCTGTCTACCTCCCGGTTCCCCGGCTAGGACCGCACTGCCCTGCCCAGGTGGCACTGGTGCCCACTGTTACCGGAGCCTTTGCTCAGGCCCCGCCGATTCTCTGTCAAAGAGGAGGCGTGAATGGGCCCTGGGAGAGGAAACCCAATGTTAAGTACAAGCACATGTAGCCATCACCTCAGTATTGAATTGGAAGGGGTGGACAGGCTGGTCTGAGGCGAGGACCCCTGGTGCCATTGCCCTGACTCCCCGGGCCCCTAGGCTGGCTTTGGAGGGCATCTGGGAACAGCTCTGGCTCCCCAGGCCTGGACACTGGGGGGCCTCTGTCCATTGCTCAGGTCCCTGTGGGGAGTGGCCCAAAGCTGGGCCCAGACACTTTCCACTCAACCATCCCACAAATATTTACAGGGGGCCTTTCACGTGCCCGGCGCTGTGCAGGGCCCGGAGGGATGGTGAGAACAGGAACGATTCCTGGGGATTAGCTGCTGTGTCCTTCAAGTTTCTGGGTGTTGTGCAGAATACTGAAGGGGCTAGAGCGGCCCCTTCTGGTTAAGCGTGGGAGGCTGACTTCAGTCTGATGTCTTCCGGGAGGTCCCGAGGAAGCTGGGTCGTGGGGGTGGGGTGTGAGGCCGGGCCAGTAGTGGGGGGCAGGGCCTGCGGAAGAGGTGACGTGTATGCTGACTGCATGCGGATAAGGTGGGGTGAGCAGAGGAAGGTGGGGAGAGCCCCCCACCCTGGGGACACCGGGAGGTTTAAACAAGACGGGTGTGTTACACCTGCGGTTCCGGAGGGTTCCATGGGATGCAGCCTGAGCCCTGGAAGCCCCCGAGCCTCCTAGCTCTAGATTCCTGGCAGCAGGGAGCAGGGCCTGGGCGGCTGGGCCGTAGGCCTGTTGGGGGTCTCCCTTCCCTTTATCTCCTGTCTCCGGCCCACTTTGAGAATGGGGGGTGACCCCCCAATCTGAGCGCTGAGGGACTCTCAGGTTTAGCTGGTCACTGCAGACGCCATCGTGCCTCAGCTTGGATACTCCTAGTGATGGGACGCTCACAGCCCCCCAGCAAAGGACACCTCAGTTGCTCTCTGTGTATGGTGTCCATTGGCTTCTTCCCTGCAGCCCCCCCTTCCAAGGGTAGCACAGATTCTGAGGGACCTGGTGACCCCTTCTCTGAGGTCCCGTATGATGACACATCTTTGCGTTGAGCCTCAGAGGTCGGTGTCCCAGAGCCCTGGGCCCTGTGCTCTGGACGGCCCTTCTCGGGTCTGGCAGACCTGTGTCTGTGCTTCCTGAGTCCAGGCGGCAGGAGAGGCCAGCGAGAGCCCCCAGCGGCTGCCCATGGAAACGAGACAGCAGCCACTGCCCAGCTCTCCAGACTCACTTGGTGTTCTGCATTCAGTGATCTGCACCTGACAGATGCTTCAGAGAACATCACTTTGCTAACAAAATGAAACCCAGCTAATTCCGGTCATCTGCATGCCACCGAGTCTGGGAGCTGGGGCCGGAGCCTCGCCGTGTCCAGGAGCAGATGGGCTGGGGGCTGGAGGCAGGCCAGCTCTGGCAAGCCCCTCCTCTGTCTGTCCCCAGACAGCCACTGCTCCCCCATCTGTGGCCCAAGAGGCCGCAGTGCAGGGCTCTCGTGGCTCTGTTCCCTGCTTACGTGGCCTTGTGCCTCTGAACCTCACTTTTGTCATCTGCAACGTGGGGCTGACCTTCTGTGCCCTGGCCACCGTGTAGGGGGCTTAGAGGATCAAGCGAGAGTAGGGTGGGGGTGACGCTTATGAAAAGCTACGTTCGCTGTCGTCTGAGCAGGACGGCCCCCGGGGACCTCTGCCCCACCTGCTGGGTGCTGGCCTGGCCTCCAGCGCAGGACCCTGGGCCAGGTGGGCCACAGCTACTCACACATGGGTTTCAGCTGCCCAATGAGCTCCTCCTTCGTCCATTTCGCCCACTCCTTCTTGTCGGTGTTGATGGAGCAGAGGATGGGGCCACACGGCTTCCCGCAGTCCTCGATGGCTGGGACGTTCAGATAGTGCACCAGGACGATGTCGGGGTTCTGCGGGGAGAGCACAGAGACTGGCAGCATGAAGGAGGCATGGAGCCCATCCAAGGGTGCCCCCCAGCAGGTGCAGACAGGCTGAGCATCCCGACACCACACCAGGCTTTCTCAACCTGGGCACTGCTGACATTTGGAACCGGATCATTCTCTGGGGTGGGGCTGTCCTATGTACTGGCTTCCACCCACTGGATGCTTTTAAACCCTGCCCCCTCTCCAGTTGTGACAACTACACGTGCCTCCAGACATGACCCATTGCCCCCTGAGGGACAAAACCACCCCCAATGAGAACCACACGGGCTGATTTGTGTGTAACCAAGGACCACACACAAGGCCACACATATCTCTCATCTGACATCTGGGACTTTATGACAACAGCTGCCCAGGAGCACTGACCCCTGTTCTGTGCTTTACACGCATCTCCTCATCACAGCGTGCTGGATGTCCACCCCAACAGGCATCATTACCCCCTTCCTCCTGGGGGAAACAGAGTTCCCAGACGCCCCTGTGCCCTTCAGCCTGTGGGCTTCTCCCTGGACGAGAAGCCCCCTCAGCACATTACTTCTGGGCACCAGGAGAGCCTCTGGAAACTCCTCCTGTGAAGCCTTAAGGACAGAAAGAACTCTGCGTGTGAAGGGCTCACTTTGTCCTCAGATGGTTCTATGGAAATGGGTCAGCCTCTTCCCATGAGAGTCTATTCAAAACGCCCTCGGTCCCTTTCTGCCCACCACTGACTCCGATAGTGACACACTGAGGAGACTTGGTGGGGACAGCAACTTCTCTGCAAAGAGCATGTGCCTTCCATGGCTTTCTGTGGCCTTCCAGAAGGCAAGGCCATTTATTTGGGCACATCAGGCCTGACAGTTTTGTTGAAAAGAAAAGAAAAGAAAAAGAAAAGAAAAGAAAAGAAAAGAAAAGAAAAGAAAAAAAAAGAAAAGAAAAGAATAACCCAATCATATCACTTTGTAATGCATCTGGATAAATCCAGAAACTCCTTCTACCCCAATCAGAAAGTATCGCTTAAACCGTAAGGAAATCTATGACAATATATTAAGATGCCCCAGGGAACCAGGGAAAAAGTCACGTGGAAGGTTCCATCCCATGCTTTTCCCCAGACCTGTCTCCTCTGCTCTTTTCCGAGGGATACCCGACCACAAGTCCTGGGACCCCAGGCACGGAGGGGGCTGGGTCTGTGGCTGCCTTTTTGGATATGGTCAGAGAGAGTAATAAATGTGTGACTCAATCAATGCATTCATAAATAAAGACTCAAGACTGCACCATGACCAGGGCAACAGAATAGACTGGCATAATTTAAAAAGATTTTCAATAAGGGTTGAAACATAGAGTTTTTTTCTTGCCAACGCTCAGTTAACCAGGAAATTAAATCAACACGAACAGGAGCCTTCTCGTTAATGGCAGCTTTTCTGGATTGCGGTAATCATGCTCCTTAATAATAATGATAATCCCTGACATCGGCACGGCACTTTATTCTTTTCAGAGCACTTTCCAGCCATTATCTCATTTGGTGCCCGTGCTAGCCGGGGAGGCTGGCCCGCCGGGCCGGGCTGGGCAAGGCTGGGCAGGGCGCCCTCCATCTACAATGAGCAGACTGGAGCAAAGTTGTGACTTGCCCAAAGCCCTGCGCTTGGCGAGGGACGGAGCCCGGGCTGGAAGCCAGGGCTCTGACTCCAAAATCAGGTCCTGCCAAGACATCTGGTGGCCTCTTTTTTGCCTGGGCTAAGTGCTTTCCCATTTCATATTTCACTTTATGCTTGCCATACGCCCACGAGGTGGGTGGGTTGGGTAGATATGTTATGCTTATCACCGGAATGGGGTAGCCAAGGAGAAACGGGGTGATACACTCAAGTCCCTGCCCTGTGTTCTTCCTATCGACACACTGGCTCCCCACGGTCGTGTCTGGACGAGGGGCTGCTGCCTGAGCCTGTGCCTGGCCAGGTGGCAGCTCCCGCCACTGAGCAAAAGGGGAAGGATCAAAAGTCTGCAGGGGTCAGCAGGCCACCCAGGGCCTCCTCTGATCCCAGCCCTGGAACAGGAGCTGGTCCCCACAGGAGGGAGCCAGGATGCCAGCCACCTGCGAGATGAAAGGGCTGCGGCTTCCTGCCCCACAGCCCTGCTGAGCTCAGCGTGGGTGCCTGGGGGAGGCCGTGGGGGGCCCAGGCGGTGGGAGGGCAGGCAGGCAGGGGCTTGGGGAACAAAGGGCGGCTCTCACCCTGCATCCAAAGCCCAAGCTTGGGTGCTAGACTGCCTGGGACTCTCCACTTTCAGGAATCTCTGTCTCTTCTTCAGGCCCCAGCTGCCTTTCTGCAAAACCAGCTTCCATCTGTTCTCTGAGGACGGGCACGAGGATCACCTCCTCCTCCAGGAAGCACTCCCTGATACCTTGCCGTCTGTACCTCTACAGATAGAGGTTTGTGCCTTCATGATCTGTGTGCCCCTGCCCCCTCCTTCATCTCCCCAACCACACAGATAATATCCGGCAATGACTGGTGTTCATTTAACATTTATAGAATTGAATCAGGCTGTCCTGGGACAGTCTTCCCAGACTTGTGTCCCATCGACATCTGGCTCCAGTTTTCTGGGTCTACAAAGGGCAGAGAAGTCTTTCCCAAAATGCATTCCGAGGAGGCTAAGAGGCAAGACTGGTCCTTCACTTTTCCTGGGTCTGAGGCCTCTTTGAGAATTACAAAAAAGGAAAATCGGTTTCCCCAAAGTTTATTTTTGAGAGAGAGAGAGAGGCAGAGCACTGGCAGGGGAGGGGCAGGGAGAGAAGGAGACACAGAATATGAAACAGGCTTCAGGCTCCGAGCTGTCGGCACAGAGCCCGACGCGGGGCTCAAACCCACGAACCGTGAGATCATGACCTGAGCCGAAGTCGGACGCTCAGCCGACTGAGCCCCCAGGCGCCCCGACCTCTTTGAGAATTTGATGAAGGCTGTGGACATTCCACTTCCAGCTTCAAACACTGCCCAAGGCACATCAGCCCTGCATTTCGGGGGTTCGCAGAGCCAGTGGTCCTTGCACCCCACATCTGTAACTACCGGCTTAGGGGTTCTAGATCCACCATGGCTCCCGTTGGATCAAGGAATATGCCCACCGTGTAGGTCCCCTTCCTGGGAGCCTTTGCTCTGGGCCTGTGCTTCTCAGTGGCCCTGATACAGCTGGGGAGAAAGTACCAGCCCCTGAAGGTTCAAGGCTCGGGGACGGGAAGCAGGCAGCATTATGCAGCGCAGATTCTATCCTAGGGCCTGGGGTTCCTGCTCCCGAAACTGCTGCCCTAAGTGACGACTTCCTGGCGTGGGCTGGGTTTAAGACAGAGAGTGATTGAAGTATTTTTGGAAATTTGGGGCACACATCGCTTCTTGGCAACATGGCGATTTTATTCATTAGTTGTACATTTTATTGGGCGTTTGTGGCAGAAAAATATATTAGCCATAGAGTCCCAATGCATCAGCTTCATGGAGTGCTCATAACAGTGTCAGATCCTGGCCGAGAGCTGCTCGCTGGCCACGCAGGGTAGGCTGGAGAAGCGCTCAGCCATGCCCGGCTCGGGGTGGGGGGCCCGCCGAGGACACACCCCGGCTCTGGGACCCACCCCCCCAGGACTCTGGGTTCTGGACCGATGTGGATCCAGCCTGCCTTTGTCTTACTGGGCTGCATGCATGTTTCCTTGGGGTTTACCACCCAGGTCAGGTCGTGTGGGTCGGCGGTCCTGTCCAGAGGCTCCTCCCTGGGCTACAGAACTCCCATGAGGGTGCTTGAGGCCGGTCCCCCCCAGAGAGAGCATGACCCTGAAGATGCCCTCCCTTCCCAAATGTCAGAGGCCTGGAGAAGGCAGCCCTATGGGTGTGGTCTGTGGCTGTGGAGGGGAAAGCTGAGGATAAGTAAGAGTCTCAGAGAAGTTCCAGAAGCTTTCGGAAAGCACGGTGGACTAGGTGAGCCCATCCCTTCCTGGGGATGCCTCGAGCTCCTCACCTGCACGTGGAAACAGTGCCCCTGCCCTGCCGGCCAGGCTGCTGCCGAGCCCCCACAGGGGCCTTGGAGAGGTTGGAAGTCCCATTTGGGCGGACGGAAGTCCTGCTCTGCTAACTACCAAGGGCCGCCAGAGGAGACCCCACACCGAACCAAACTGTGACATCTCCCGGCAGAGTTGACCAGAGTGCCGCTGCAGGCATCTGTCCACTTAAAACGCACGTCTTCTCTGTGGCAGCCCCCTCTGTCCTCATTTTCCTCTTGGTGCATGGGGACTCCCCTTCCTCCACGGGCCTCCCAGAGGGGTCCTTGTCCCCTCCCTTCTTAGTGACCTCTTCCTGCTTCACGGCCCCACAAGCGTCGTATTGCGAGGATTCTGGATTTCTCTCCCCAGTCCCGCCTCTCTGCTTGGTTCCGGGCCCACCTGTCCGACTGCCCTGTCGGGGCTTCCAAAACACCCCCGGCTCACGTGGCAGAGCCCCACGTCCACGGGCCACACCTGGCCCACTCGGGCCCTGCCCTCCCGCAGTGGTGCAGGTGGAAACCCCGGGGGATCATTCTTTCTCCTTACCTCCTCCCCCCTCCACAGCTGGTGGGTCAGCAAGCTCTGTCACTTCTCCCACCCACCCTGCTCCCCCGGCCACGTGGGCCCTCCCAGGCCTCCTCACTCCCCCTCTGGCCTCCCTCCCCACCCACTCTCTGACGCCAGCGGCCATGCTCCTGTAATCCAGGCAGCTCCCTGGCCCAGTGAAGGAAGCCCATGTCCCTGACATGGTTACAGCATGAGTCCCGGCCGCACACTCCCCAGATGGCCTATTCTCGCCCCGGCTCTTCTCCCCCCCCGGTTCCGTGCCTCACGTCCTGGAAGTCTCAATGCCACCTCCTCGCGGACACCTTACTCTGCGGCCCCATCAAACGAGTGCCCCACCCCCACTGTCTTGGCACGCCTCACCACTTCCACCTCTTGCTCAGTGCCCACCCCCATGTCTCATCTCTGAGAAGCGATGGCTTGGCCTGATGGGTGAGCGCTGCTGGCCGGGCTCCCTCGCTCGTGGCTGGCATGAACGAGCCCGGAGTGGGGCTGGCAATCAGACTGTGCTCTGGCACTACCTGCCGTGTGCTGAGGGTGCGGGGCAGCTGAACTGCCCCCGGGGCTCAGAGGGCAGCTGTCTCTTCCTTGGTGACTCAGCATTTGGGACCTACCCAGGAGACCCCCATGCGTGTCTTCCTGAGGGACACACAGAAGGAGGGGAAGGAGGAAGAGGAGGAGGAGGAGTTTGGGGATGAGGAGGAGGAGGAGTCCGCCCTCTTGGAAGTG
This sequence comes from Neofelis nebulosa, assembly GCF_028018385.1. NCBI lineage: Eukaryota > Metazoa > Chordata > Mammalia > Carnivora > Felidae > Neofelis > Neofelis nebulosa. The sequence goes on from NC_080783.1 coordinate 217,199,320, forward strand.
GGATGGCAGCACCTGAGGGGGCCCAAGAGCCCTTGGCCTCTGGACCCAGTGCCACTCCTGTTTTTATCTGAAAATGTTCTGAAAAGGGAAAGCTTTGGCAAAGTCACACAGGTTTCTTTACTGCAGGACTTGTCAGAGTCTTTACAGCACCCTGAGTAGAAGAGCCTCATAGGTGTTGCAGTAAACAGGCTTTCCAAGCTTATCTGAGCATCGGCCTGGGCCCCTCTTGGGACCCTAGTGCTCTCAGGAACGCAGTTGGGGAGCCACTGATAGAGTTCAAACCCAGAGGAAATGACTGTCAGCAGCTACTGAAGACAGTCCCCCAGCCCCCAGTTGCTTGAGTCTCTGGGGCATTGGGGCTTCAGATGCCCAAGACCTGCCCCCTTCCCCCTGGGTGCCATCCCTGGCCTGGCCCTAGGCCCATCTGGTATTCGAACTGCTTTCACCTGACCACCGAGTTACTGACGAATCCCTGCCCCGATTTGGCACCCTGTGTGTGTAGCTCTCCCCCCGCCCAGTCACCATGGCCAAAGAGTTCTTCTCTCAACCCGGGGTGGGGCCTCCTTTTGGAAAGACTGGGGCAGAAGGGGGGCCAGGGTGGGAGATTGTGTGTCCCCTTCAAACGCGGGCTCGATCCCTCCTGACCCGGGCCACTGGGCCACTGGCGTCCTGGGGGGAGAGGCAGGCGGGAGATGCTGGACGGGCAGTGGGGAGAAAGCATGACTGCCCTTTTAGTCTTCTTAATGCCTGGTGATGGGATTTGAGAGAGGGAGACCGCTTTGGACAAGAAAGCGTCCCCGCTCCCCCTGTGCGGGTGGCCGCTATTCAACAGGGTGCCAGCAGTGACCCTTGTGATCCAGATTAATCTGCAGCAGCCCCTGCGGCAACTACAGCTTTCTGGACCCTCATTCCCCGGGGCGAGCATGTGGAGGTGGGCCATGCCTCATTGATGACACCCACAGGCTTCCCTAGTGGAGACTCTGCCAGGGAGAAGCCGACTTCCCCGCCGCGGAGGACTGGACCTCAGGCCAGGGCTGGAGGCAGGAGGGAGAGGCAGAGGAGGGGAGGAAGAGGGAAAGAGAAAAACAGACCAGGAGGCACAGCAGACATGTGGGAGGCCCAAGCTGGTGGCAGCCACGGGTGGGTGGGGTGGTGCAGCGACTGGGGAGGGGTGCCAAACTTTCTCCCAGTCCTCAGAGAGCTCCCACACCCAACCTGGAGCCAGAGCCCCACGGCTGCTGTGGCTTCTGGCTTCTGAGAGGTACAAGGTAGGGTACAGGGATGGGTGTCCAGCATGGGCCAGCACTTGACCTGGCTGAACCTCTGTGTCTGCCCTTTAGGATGGGGGAGGAGTGTGACTGGACTTGACCTTGTTGGTCAAGAGAGGTGAGGCCCTAAGGAGCTCAGGATGGGCCTGACCCACAGCCAGTGTTCACATGCAAGGACACCGACATTGCCGATTTGAAGGGGGCGGGTGGTGAGGGGGTTCAGTAATCTGCTCTGGGCTCAGGATGGAGGTGGGGTCCCGTCTGCAGGGGGAAGCTGAGCTGCCTCTGCTGCACACGGAGCCCCCCGTTTGTATGACAGGCCCTGGAATGGGCTGAAGGGGCAGCGATGAGCTTTCCGCCAGAGGCCCACCTCGGGGCCCCACGCTGCCCAGAGCCAGAGCCCCGGGGGGGGGGTCTCCTGTCCTCCTCTCGGCCACCGCTGGACTCTATCCACTGTGGGGTGCCAGGAGGGCCCCCCCCCAGCTCCCGCCAGGGCTCCTCCACCTCCATGGGAAGGGGGAGGCCCGGAGCCTGCACCCCCTTCTGTGGAGTAAGCAGGACGGCAGCGTAAGAAGTGGTTAAAAATGCAAAAAGCTGTTGGTTTTGATAAGGAAAAATGCAGCCGCAACATCTGTTTGACTCTTGTTTGCAGCTTCATCAACGCTAAGTGGTCGATAAATCAGAGTGGCATGGCATTCCGTTTCTTCTGTGGCTCAGTCATTAATCTCGTGCCAGTTCTCATGAAAAATGAAGGAGAGAGGCTGTGTGATAGTGAAAATGTGTACATTACCCAGAAAGTCATAATAGCATGTAATAGTGCCACACACCTCCCCACTTGCCGCTGGTGCTCGGGGGGTGGACCCGCGCGCTGCCGCCCCGGGGCGGGGGCAGAGAGCACATCAGCACCGTGCGCGCCACAAGCCCATTCTAGGGCTGCGTCTGTCATGTTAGCACCGTCTAGGCGGGTTCGGAGAGCCCCACGAGCCTGCTCTTAAGAGGCAGAGCCTTCCCTGTACCTGGGTGCTTAGTGAACGAGGGTAGATGCCCATAAAACAGGAGTGCAAAGCCGGCAGAAAGAAGGGCAGGATTTATCAGGGAATGAATAAATGATGACGCCAGGCAGCTCAGGGCTGGGGGTGTCACCACACCGCAAGGCAGAGAAAAATCCTCTCTCGCCCGTGCTCCGGCGGCCCTGGGCAGCCTGGCACCTGTCCTCTGCTCTGGATAAAGCCGTGTCCCCATCAGAAGGGAGGCCAGTCATGGGGCCCTGGGCGGGCTCCCGTCCTACCCTCTCCGTTCCCCGCTGAGGGCTGCCAGCATGCGGGGTGAGGGCCATGCCATCTGGAAGACGCGCACTAAGTGTGCTCCCCAAGAAAGGGCCAGGGTGGGCGGGCCCTGGCTGCCCGGGTCTCCTGCCGGCTGCTCCCTCCCTTCCGGTTCTCTCCTCCCTGCTGCAGAGAACCCTCGTGTGCAGAACTGCTACACTTTACATCATCTCTGCTCCTCAGGAGGCGGGAACGTGCCCGTACCCCCAAGCACACACCACCCAGTGGGCACCTCTGTTTGTAAAGATGGCTTTCGGAGCGTCAGCTGTGTGTGGGACCCCAACTTCAAGCCCCACGGTTGAGGTGATCCTTCAACAACCCACGGATGCAGACGGTCACTGCTCAGGATGCTGTAGCTCAACCGAGCCCTGAGTCCTACGTCCCCTCTCAGCCTGGCCCCTGGGCTCCAAGGGGACTGGCCAGAGGCGGGGGGGGGGGGGTTGGTGTGTGTGTGTGGAGGGCTGTGCATACAGCCTCAGTGCCCCGGGCGGGAGCTGCCCGCTCATTGTCCACGACAGAGCACACACGAGTCCAGGGAGCCTGACTGGGTCATGCAGGGTGCCGGGAGCTGGTGGGAACCGGGGTGAGGCTGGAAGTCCTAGCTCCTGAGCTGGTCTGTGAGCTTCTCAGGGCAGGGCCAAGGCAGCAGAGTCCCTGTCTGCACATCAAGAGCCTCTGCAGCACACGTACTGTATTCAGGCAGAGGTGAGAGGTGGGGCAGGGGGACGGTAAGGAGCTGAGCACTTGGTGACTGGGGGAAGACGCAGGTCCCCAAAGTTGGGGGTGGCTGAAGACACAAAAACAGAGAAAGTTGGGGGAGTAGGAACAGAAAGAGGGGCCTTGGTGCCCAGGAACAGGTGAAACCAACTGTTGGCTGCACTTCCGGGGGGGGCTAGGCCCCGCATCAGCGCTGCGTTGGCGGGGTTGGTGGGGGGTGGACACAGCCGAGCTCTCTGCTTCCTTGCTAGGGCTCGGCAGGGCGGGGGGACCTGGGGTGATGCCCAGCGAGGAGGGCCCACGTGGGGCCTCGGATCCTGCTCCAAGTGGGGGCAGAGGCCGGCGGCCCTGGGGGAGCCCCGCGCCCCTTCAGCTAGGCTGCCCTCATTAAGCCAGCGTGTGCACCGGGGGGAGTCTGCGGCCGCAGCCCTTCCCTGCTTCGGAGGGAGGCTGGGAGACTTAATTAGTTAATGTGGGTAAAGTGATCTGAAGATGAAAAACCCTGGGTAATTGCTGAGTGCTGCTGCTGCTGCTGTTGTTATTACACAATTACCAGAATTTTCCAGTCGTGGGAATAGACTTAAACAATTTCCACCTGGTGCGCAGTTCCTGGAACCGCACTGGCTGAGGGGCCGGCCTGTGCTGCCCCCTTCAGTCTGCAGGTGACGTAGAGGAAACACACCGTGGGTGGGAACCTGGGCCTGGCACGGTCCTGGCCACATCCTGAACACGTGGGGGACTCGGACAGGGAGACGACTTCCCATTCTCCCCGGGGGCAGATAAAGATGTGTGTGTGTGTGTGTGTGTGTGTGTGTGCTTCGAGAGGCGCCAGGGATGCCACCTGCCCTGACTTTCCGGAAGCTTCTGAGAAGGTTTGCCCACAGGCCCCTAGAAGGTCCAGCCATCCTGGCTGGCTGCTGCCGTGGAGAACATTCTATTGTGCAGCAAGACCTGGCTGCTGACTGTACCCGTGCGGTGGGGTGTGTGGGCAGGTTTCTGGATGTGTGGAAGCCACGAGATTCACACTAGCTCGGGGCCCGGCCTTGCCTTATTTAAAGTCGTTACAAATGACTTGAGGGAAGGAGCGCCCAACAAAATCTCATCGGTAGATGACACTAAGCTTTTATGGGTGACCAAGTGCCCATAAAGTACCCCAAGTTTGTGATCGGTCCTGAGAGGATCTTGCGAGGTTGTATTAGTGGGTGCAGAGTGACAGATGGAGTCCACTGTGGCTGAAGTGCAAAGCCATGAGCTCGGGAAGAATAAAACAAATCGTCCATGGAGGCTGGTGGGCTCGAGTGCCCTCGGCAAACCCAGGGAGACCCCTGGGGTTCACGGACGCCACTGTCCAAAGTCATTGCTGGGACAAAATGACCAAGCCTGGTGAGCTGGACACACCGTGGAGCAGGAGCAGGGGCAGCAAAGGCTCTTCATGATCTGGAACAGTGGGTGCAGGGGCGAGGGAGGAAGAGCAGTGGCCACAGGAAAACAAAGGTGAGGATTTTTCTGGCCAGAAAGACAAGAGCCAAGAGGAAATGCGGTTTCAGTCTTTTAGGTCAGAAAGGGGAGAAGGTAAATGTGTGGATTGTGTGTTTTTTTTTCACCAGATCCCTAAACGCTAAGAATAAGGGTTCCCCCTGGAGCTCAGGAAGGTAATTTTAGCACAAACTCCGCACAGCGGGCAGTTAACGGATGAGACTCATTATCCCAAGGGGGACATGGGCTGAAAAGTAGAAATAGATTTTTTTTAAACGGGCGATATTAGCTCCTGGGTGGGTTATGGCAGGAGACCCGAACATTGGGGGTCATCTCTCTGGGACCCAGACCCAGGGGGCACCCACCAGGTGTGTCCAGGGCTGAGAGTGTCAGTGGAGTGCTCAATGTGCCGGTCAGTTCACACTTGCCAGGGATGCAGACAGCTGTCACACTGCCGTTGGCAAAGCCCGAGCTTGAATGAGATCGCTGGTTTTTCTCTTGCTCTCACCTTGAACTCATTTTTGATTTATTAAAAGTCACAGCAAGAATCCCTCTAGCCGGCCCTGAGGTAAGATGCCTGGGACCCTTTGCTGGGACACAGAACTCTAGGGTAGGGGTCCTGCTCGGGGTTTGTGGCCCTGGTTCCAGTGGGGCCCGCGGGGGAAGCAGGGGGGCTGGTGGCATGGATGCCTGGTGCTCAGGTCTCGAGGGCTGCCGTCCCCACCCCTCACACTTCTCCCCTCCCAGAAGCCATATCCACGGGCCACACAGCTTCCTGCTCACTGGAGCCACACGATCCCCTTCTCACCAGCCTCTGGCTGAGACTTGGCCATGTGCTCCTGGAAGACTTGGAAGCCAAACCCGTTGCCCTCCCCTCTCTGTCCCTTCCTCTCCAAGGACAGGTGCCTCAGTCTTGCTCCCAGGGCTGGTGTGTCTGCTCAGAACCGTGCCCCATTAGGCAGTGAGTCAACCCCATCAGATGACAATGGCACCAAACAATCGTCCAGGCATGTGATGTGCTCTGGAGCCTTTCCTGTCCATCTGCTCTCCACAATGGCTCTGGAGGACGCTGGACATGTGACACCATCCCCACTGGCCACATGAGCCCCTTCTGACGGAGAGGTGCCACATGATCTGATCAGAGCTACACGGCTAATGGGAGGCAGAGCTGAATAGAACTCTACTGCTTTGGTGTTCTTGCGATAAAAGTATCCAAATGTTCTTTAGGGAACAAACCACCTCACTCTGACTCAGTCCAGGGATGGAACATGTGACAGGGGCTGGCCAGCTGGAGCCCTGCACTCTCTGGGTCATGAGGCCTGTCCAGGAGTCCCAACAAGAGGCGATCAAGCTGATCCCTGGACTTGGCTGGAGCCTCTAGGGGGCAGGGCTGCTCTTTCCTGCTGGACCCGAGCCTGGGATAATGAAGCCTCGCGCTCCTGGAAGCCATCTCTTGCTGCCAGCGCTTGGAGGCCAAGAAGAAAGCTGATGTGGAGGCAGATCTGAGGGAAGGAGGCACCAAACCTCCATGTTATTGATTGGGCTCCTTGATCAAGTCATGCCTGAAGCCAGCGCACCTCAAGACTTTTCAGTAACTCAAACCCCCAAATTTTCTTTCATCCTGAAGCCAGTTCAAACTGAATTTTCCATTGCATCAACCAAGAACCTTAACTCCTAGACAGATACGCCTTCCTTTTGCTAAGCCACGCCTCCCTGCATTATACAGTTCAGACTGTCCTCTGGTTACTATAGCAACAGCCATCACTATGATTGCCAAGAGCTACCATTTATTCAACACTGTGTATGTTCAGGCGCCGGGTGCTAAGTGCTTCAAAACTTAGCCTTAACTCACTTGATCCTCCTCACAACCCCCCGAGGCAAGGACTAGTTGTCACGATCTCTACACACAAGGAACATGAACTGAAAATAATTAGGTTTCCCGCCAAAGCGCCGCCTTGAACCCAGGTCTATCTGATGCTGAAGGTGATGGTGAGGCAGGGCGACCCAGAGGTGTGCTCTGATCGTGCCTGCCTGGGTTTAAGTCTGGGCTCAGCTACTTCCTAGCTGTGGACCTTGGGCAAGCCCATCTCTGTGCCCCAGTTTTCTCACCTATAAAAGGGGGGGGAAGGCGGTAATGCACCTGCCCCATGAGGTTGCTGCACAGAGTGAAAGAGAAGGCATTTGAATTAACAGCTGGCTGGTCCAAACTGCCAGGTATGGTCATGATGACCTCTTAAGCCAGCATGACTTCGTCTCTCGGTATGGCTACAAACTTTCCCCAAGATCTCACAGAACTGGCAGGTGGAGCAGGACCAAATGGATTCTGACATTTCTTATTTGGGAGGTGTACTTCTCTAAGATAGGAGCCCGTCGAGGTGAAGTTAGGAAATTCTTCTCAGACCCTGAGGAGGCATCATTAAGCACCAGGGGGCACTCAAGCCTCTGGAGGGGTTTTGATGAGCTAAACCCGGGTCATTCTTGTCCAATCATGACTATCTTCCAAGTGCTGGAAGAAAACAAATCTACATTTCTCAAAAAACATCCTGTGATTTAAGTGCCCATGAATTCAAAGAGATACCCACCCCACCCACATCCTGTCACACGGTCAGAATCTATGGGATTCTCCTTGGCCACGGGGGTCATCTCTAGACCTCAGCCAGATAAAACCCATGCCAGATGACCTCAGGTCTTTCAAACTCTTCTCTGATAATTATTGCTCAACTCTTCATCTGGATGCTTTATACACTTGCATTTGTGCACGAAAGATCCTTAAGGGCCTCCTGGACGCTTCTGTGTATTTCTCTCGGAACAGAGATGCTTGAGGTGGGAAGAAACTTAGGGGTTGTCCAGGCCAACTTATCCATCTCCTTCCACTTCCAGGTGGGAACACTGAACCAAGAGAGGCTGTGACTTCTAATGTCACCCAGCGGACAGGGAGAGAGTGAGGTCAGGGAGCCAAACCCAACTTCCCACCCCCTGCTGGCTTCCTAGTTTTGCCCCCTCCTGGGGTTCAGAACCACCCCAAAGCAGTGATTACATTTCCCTTGCTTTGCAGGGAGAAGCTACCGAAGGGCAGAGCTGGGTGACGTTCACCCGGTGTGGCATTCACCGTGAGGCCGGCTTCCAGGCCAATGCTCTACGTTGCAACCTTGACTGTGAATAGGCTCCCAAGATCCCCAGTGGGCTGGACGGGGGGCGCTGTGCTTAGCTCTCAGAGATCATGTTTTCCGTTCAGCCTCTTCCTGGTGGGGCAGGTGTTCTGAGCAGGGAAGTCTGGGTGGCTGGAGCCTGGGCCACCCTCCCTCTGCTCTGGGGGAGCATCTGGGGAGCCCCTCGACTAAATCCCGTGACAGACATAAACCCCGAGGCTCTCCCCTGACTGACAAACGGGCCGACGGTGGAGGCAGCGGAGGATGAATTGTGCCCGGCCCACGAAGCATCTATAGGATTTTTATGCTCTGGCAACTGTAACGGTGAGATTCTAGCAATTGTTTTAGAGGGAATCATGATTAAATTGGGCTGTATGTTTTTTTAATGTGTTCCCCAGTTCCTCTTTAATACCTTGGTAGGACAAGATAAAGCGTAATCACTGAAGTAATTGTGGCACTCAACAGTTTATGTCTTGAAAGTGTGACTGGGGGTTAACAAAGCCACTGCAGGGTGAGGTTTGGATTAGAAATTACAGTTTTTCTTTTTGTTATTTTCTTTTTAAATCCCTCTTTATCTTCCTCCTTTCTCCAGTGGCTCCTGGAGCCAGCTGATAACCTGTAAGCCTCCTCGGGTAATAAGGGAACCGGCCGTACTAATGACACAGGCAAATCCGGGGGCCGCCTCCTCTGCAGAGCCGCTGCGGCAGGCGCACCCCTTCCCCAGAGCCCGTGCCCTTGCAGGCAGTGCCGACTTGTCCCCCAAACCGGTGGCGCTTGACATCCTGAATACCAACACCGGTCAAGGCCTGGCCTCTGCCGCTTCGTACTGAACCACGGCCTGGAGCTGAGCGCCGGGTGCGTGCAAATGGCAGAGGAGAGTGAGCTCACCGACCCTGATGTCTCCTGGAAAGGTCCCCCTCTCCTGGCAGATGCCAAAGGCCCCAGTGGGGTGTGTGGGGGTGCTGTGGCCGCACGGAACGGATGACCCCACTCCTCTTCAGGTGGTGTGACAGAGAGACAGGGCCTCCTCCAGCGCTCCCCCCCCCCCCCCCCCCCCCGGGGCGGAATCTCCAAGCTTCTTGCTTGGACAGCAAGACCCACACCTGCCTGTGGGGGCAGAACTGAGCCACAGGCCTGGAAAATTCCAGAGGGCTCGTGTGGCCGCGGCTCTCGTGGCACTCAAATCTAAGGCATGGCTAGTGTCACAGAGCGGAAGGAGGGTCGAAACGTGGCATCCGTGAGGCTTTCTCTCTGTCCTCGAGGCCACTGCCCCAGTCTGGTCCCCACCGTCTCACACATGCAACCTGGCATCAGCCTTCTGACGGGTCCCATCTGACTCTCAGGCCCATTTTCCCAGGTCCCAGCACCCAATGTGCCACCTGCTGCCGACCTTCCACAAGTCCTCACTTCCCATGAATACAACCTGCTCCTGATACCAAAGTCTTCCACGATGGGCCAGATCCCTGCCGACGACACCTCCACGTACCCTCCTCACATCCCTGGGCAGCCTCCTGAACTCCCTTGCACCACTTGGCTGGTCCTGTCTTCTTTCACTGATCTTTGGGCTCAGGTCTACATTCCTCCTTTACACCCCAGGCTTCCCGACAGCAGAGTCTACATCAGAAGGAAATTCATTCCCCGGTAGGCGGCCAACATGTATTGGTCGAATCAATGGCTGGTTGACCACATCTGCCTTTGGGGTGGTGGTGAAGTGGGACACCCAGCCTGGGCTGGTCGCTGGGGGCTGGGCTATGCCTTCGGAGGAAAGCGAGCTTGCCGGCCAGTTGGTGGCTCATGTAACCTCCATCTGCCTGGCACCCTCTCCTTTCCTCTCTCCTGCCATCGCCAAGGTAGAGTGAATGAAGCTGCACGGGCCTTTCTGGGTGCTTCTGCATCTGAGCTGATTGGACTTTCCGTGCGTGTGAGCTTGTGCGCACGCACATGCACACACACACACACACACACACACCCCTCAGCTGTGAGGCTCGAAGCTCTCTCTCTCCTTGTTTGTTTTCAGGTCCCACCACGGCTGCCTTCAAACTGAGAAGACAGACGCTGGGCCGAGGGCCTTGGCACCAGCCCAGGGTAACTGGGACGCCCATGTTTGCAAAGAAAGCATTTGTGAAGTGTGAAGAAATCAGAACAGCGCCGTTCAAAAACTGTGTTTAAATTTCACTCAAAATGTTCTATTTTGTGTAAGGGGCAGAGTCCCTTCAGAAAGACACTTGCTGGCATTTGCGAACCACTGTTGCCATGGAGCTGTTAAGAGAAGTTAGCTACCCAGGGTCGGCAATTAATTCTAGTGGCTGCTGGTAAAATGAGCAGGCAGCTCCTTTTGGACAAAGCTGATGGGAGCGGGGACGCTGAAAGGTAAAAGTTGAAAAAATACCTCTTCTGATTGAGGGTTTTAGACACACGGGAGCAAGGTGACTTTCTTAGCTTTATCCTTATGCTTCCCTCGCTGTCTCGGAGAAAGGCTGGATGTGCTCAAGGCTTTCTTTTCTCTTAGTTGACCTGAGAGAGGGGTGGGGGGGGGTCCCAGCTCACCTGCTCCCTAGCTGGGTGTTCCTGGGTAAAATGCCCAGCCTCTTGGAGGAACAGTTTCCCCTCTACAACGTGGGGATAACTGTAGAACTCACTTCACAGGGTGCTCATTCATTCACTCACTCACTCACTCACTCATTCATTCACCAGCTATCTACCCATAGCCATGACGTGCCAGGGACTGGTCTGGGTTCAGAGTCTACGGTGAGCAAGACGAAGTTGTTCTCAAAGAGCACAGAAAAGACAAACGGGGCATATTTGCAGCAAGTAAAAGGTGATTTTGGAAGGGCTAGGTGTTATGAGCATAGAGAGATAGGTGACAGGTGACCGAGGGTGGGGTGAGAGGGAGTTTAGCCAGGGAAGCTGGGGAAAATCCCTGAGGAGGGGACCTTCAGGTGAGTCTGAAGTAAGAATCCAGGCCGGGAAGATCTGGAAGGGTTCAGGCACAGGCAGATGTGAAGGAAGCGCTTAGGGCAGCCTTGGGGCCCCCAGGGAACATTCTGGAAAAAAGCCATGAGCTGAAGGAATGGAGGTTCCGCCTGAGAGAACACCGGGGCTGATGAGGGCCACCTTCCATGGCAGGGGTTCTGCATCTGTCTGTTGGTCCAGCGTCAGCCCAGTGCCTGGCCCAGAGCCGGGCTGGGTCAGTATCTGATAAACACGCAAAACAGCCCAGGAATGCGTCAGTGTTAAATGAACCTCCGCCTTGAACCCAAGACTCAATCTCTCCGTGGAAGGAGACCCGCCCTTTGTAAGACGAAATCACTGGGGAAGGCTCTACTGGCAGCCAAGATACAGCACGAGATGAAATACACAGTTTTACCCATCCGTGAGAAAGTTAGCAAAGTTTAACTTGTTTAAGGTTTGTTCTGAAAAAACAATCTGTTTTGTTGGCCATTTGTTGAACGAAGGCATGAAAGATGGGTTATAATTACGTCAGCTGTGTTCAGTAGCGGGTACTAACTTTGGAACTAAAAGGAGACAGAAAAAGTGCACCAATCTGTTATCTCGCCTGCAGCCAGATGATGGGAAGAACTTGGACGTGGAATCGGACCTTGGCTCAGGCCCCACCTGGGCCACTTCAAAGGCTGTGTGATCTTGGCCAAGTTACTTAACCCCTCTTGGCCTCTTATCCCCTCACCTCTAAAACGAGGGTCATCACGCCCACCCGACAGGGCTACTGTGGGGGTCAAGTGAGAAAACAGCAACGGGCCCCCAACGCAGTTCCCGGCAAGCAGTAGGCACGCAGCCATTGGTTAGTGAACTCACAAACAAATCCAAATCTCTGTGCCCTCTGCCCTTCATGCCTCCAGGGTCATGAACGGAAACAGGTCAGTTCTGCTGTGCCTTCGGAGGCAAGTAACTCCCGATTTGACTGTTGTTTCTCCAAAACCAAAGGTTTGACTTCAATGTCAAGGTCACCCGTAAGAAGTTGCCTTGCTTTGTTCGCAGCAGTCTCTCGAGAGGCGTAGGGGAGCCAAGACGCGGTGGACCTGAGCTGGTGCCTGGAATTTTGCAACAAGCCAAGGCCAGGTGAAAAATCAATGTGACCTTCCTGGAAGTGATGGTCCCACAGGCCAGGCTGTGTTGCAGGGCTCCCCTGCCCTGCTCAGGATTGCACAGACTTTTCCATCCCTTACCCAGTAAACTTGCAGAAGGGCCAGCATAGCACTCAGCACCCCCCTTCCCACTCTCCTTGCTACTTAAATACGCCCCAGATGATGGAGAGCGTTGAGCTGTCACTGCCGGGTGGAGGCACCTGACAGGAAATTAATTTCTTAGCTTCTTATTAACTTTGCACGGAGTATCTCTATTGAGCAACGCCGCCAGGACAGGCTTGACCAGGGCTCCCAGCAATTTTAATATTGGAGATTGGCAGCAAAGCATGACGCACAGCCTCTCTTGCCACCTTCTCATGCTGGTCCCCGGCTTAGCAAATGTCTCAGGAGGGAACAGAAAATCTCGGCATCTGAGACCATGGCCCCCAGTGACAATTCTGCTGGTGCTGACAGGTGGCAGTGACAAGACATTCCTGCTGTGTTCTGATGCCATGAAATGGAGGGGTCCTGGGGCTCTCCTGCACCTGTCACGGTGGGCTCTGCCCTCAGACCTGCGGCCCCTCTCCTTGTGGCCACCTCCCTCTGGCTGCCCCCATGAGAGGCCCGCTTTCCTCCAGTTGGTCCCTGCCCTGCTCCCTCCTTTCTCCAGCCTCCAATCAGGGCTCTGTTGCCTCCCCTGGGCTTCTGCCTCTCTCCACTCCTGGCCCTGTTCCCTCCATCACGAGATGAAACTTTGACAGGCCCCATTTCTGACTCTGTGACTTTCCTTGGTTCTTTCCCTCTCCCCCTCACTCCAACTGCTCCAGCCCCGTTCATCTTGCCCCTGTCCTTGGAGCCGCCTCCTCTGACCTTCTCACCTGCTCATCTCTCCTTCCCACCTTCTCTCGTCAGGGGACTCTTTGGCTTAGTCAGAACAGTCAGGTTCAATTTCTCCAGCAAAACCTTGGAATCTCTCTGACCAGCTCTCGAATGTCTTTGTACCCTAGTGAAGAACCGGCTGATCTCGGCACCAGCCAAGGTTTGCCTTGAGGACCTTGGCTTCTAAATCCTCTCCTCTCTACTCGGTCCCAGACATTCCCTCCCACCTGTCTCTCCTTTTCCTCCCTCCTTCCAGCCCATGTTTGTGGAGTACCTACTATGTGAGCGCTGGCATGGAGGTAGGGACAGATATACAGGAGTCTGCTCCCCAAATGCTTACAGTCTCCTGGGAGCACACATGTGGAACTTGTCAGAGTAAAATATTTATTCTTCCACAAAGACAGAGGAAGGTTCTGTGGGAGAAGGGAAGAAGAGGCAATGCCTGGTCCTGTGTTTTCCAGCTTCCAGTCACATCTAGTTGGGAAGCCATCCTCCTCTCTCCCCTCCCCCCTGGGAGCAAAGCACCATGGGAATATCCTGGATTCAAGCCAAGCTTAAACAAAGCTTCTCAACCTCACAACTGCAAACATTTGGGGTTGGGTATTTCTTTGTTATGGAGGCTGCCCTGTGCATTGTGGAATATTTAGAAGCATCCATGGTCTCTAATATTAAATGCCAGTAACATCTTAGAATGATGACAACCAAAAATGTCTCTGGACATTGTCAAATGTCCCCTGGGAAGCCAAATCTGCCTCAGTTGAGAACCACTGGGCTACACGATGACCCCAGGTTCCGCTTACTCTCCAGGTACCATGCTGTTCAACTTTTGAGATTTCAAAAGGGATGAGGAGAGTAAGACTGTCCTTGGAGGGAGCTTAAAGGTGCCGAGGCTAGTTCTGGTCGATTCTGGGGTTCATTTTATCATTACTTTGGTTTCTTACATATACATTCCTTTGGGTTCACCGTTTACTGAGAATGTTACATAGCTTTATGGTGGATGTTGTTGGATTTTCTACTAGCATTTGATCCCCATAATAATCCCTCCCCCCACCCCCATGCAGCCAGGAGCTTGGGTGGGGATGGGTGGGTAAGGCGGGCCCCGACTGGCCAAGCATTTTCCCATCCCCTTCCATGAGGATTACTCAAGAATGAAGCTATGACCCAGTTCTGGCTAATGAGGCAAGAGAAGTGTGAGCTTCCACAAGAGGGTTTCCCATTGGTAAGACCTTCATCTTCCTCCTAACATGGTTTGTGTGGGTGTGACCTTGGACCTGCTGCTGCCATCTTACTCTCAGCAAGAACATGAAGCCACCGTTGAAGATGGCTGAGCAAAGAGTTGGAAAGAACCTAGGTCCTTGGTGACATGGCCAAGCCTCTGAACTCTCTAGCCTCAGCCTGCGCTCCCTTTGACTTTCCTCATAGTTCCCTGGGACAGGAATATCTGGCCATGGAATCATTTGTTAAAGATGGAAAAGGTTTTTGTGGGGGAGAGAAGCTAGATTGTGACTTTCCTCCTAAAAAACCAGATTCTTGGTCCACCTCTTCATGCTCTGTCCTGTTGGCCAAGCTGTGAGGTCTGCTGTGTTGAGGGGAGGCTGCATAGCTTCAGTGTCTCCCTCCACCCCAGCCTCCCTAAAATCTCCCAAGATATGCATCAGTTTGAGATGCAAATTTCCTAACTACATTTGAATAAGTCCCTTATTTCCCTTCCTGATGTCTAATCCAAGATCAGGTGAAGAGAGGGGGAGAGAGAGAGAGAGAGGAAAAAAAAAGCCCTTTCTGGAAGAAACGGATGGCTCTAAATTGAAACCCAAATAACATAACAGCTTTCAAACTGGCATTTGCAATTGGGCTGAGCGAACCTAATTCAATATCAAAGGAACAGGGAAGTATTTTAATTATCTCGTTCTCATAATGGAAGAAGAAACTGGTTCTGTGGGAGGTAAACACCCTAAGCCACAAGGTTTCCCTGTAAATTACAACGCTCAACTTGAGTTGACAAGGAGAGGAGACGCTCCTTCCCGTTTGATGGCGTTCCCTGACGTGTGGCCTTTTACTATAGTCATAAAAGGGCAGTAAATTAGGAAGACGCTGTAAAATATCATCAAAACCGACTGGGATCAACCACAAGAAGCCAAATTTCTAGCCAAAAGCCTTGAAAATGAGGGAGACATAAACAGCATTAAGCCTGTGCCAGGGGTGGAGGCTCCCTGGCCAGGGGAGAAAGCAGGATGTTGCTTCTAAAGGTGCAGAGCAGCAATTCTGGAGCCACACACAAAGCAAGATGGCAGGAGGCTGCAGAATGGGGAGGGCTGCCCCCTCCTAGAAAGTGGTCCTCTCCTGTGGGGATGTGCTCAGGCTTGGTACTGGCTCAAGAGGCAACTTGGGCAGAGATGCACTCTTTCCATTTACCACTCAGTGAACACTTTCTTGAGTTCCTCTGTGCCAGGCACTGGAGGTATGGCGATGGGAGAGCAAGTCCCTGTCCACGCCATCCCAGTGGGACAGACAGGCGATGTGTTAAACATACAGTCTGATGGAATCAAGGTCAGCCGAGATGACAATCAGGAATGATAGTGGTGATGGCCACAATGGAGTAATACCTGGGCTGCTAGGGGAGCAGTGCATCTCAGAAGCAGACTTAAGTCCATCTGAGCAATTTGGGAGCACCTACTCTGTGCTTGCAGCAGGGCTGAGTTCCTGCCCAGTCAATGGTAAATGAAAGCTAGTGTTTATCTGTGCTAGATGGTCCCTGGCTGCAGGCTTTACGTGACTTCCTGCACTGAATCTTCCCAAGAATCTTATCAGGCACTATTATTAGGATTGATTCCACTTTAGAGCTGAGGAAATGGGCTCCGAGCAGTGAGAGAACCTGTTTCTGGTCACAGTTTCCTGTTAGAGTTTCCTGCACTAGAACCCTGAGCAATCTCATTTTGTTCTGACCAGCCTGGCTCCAACACTGGCTGTATGAACGGTTGAGATTCTTGATTCTTTATTTGTTGGATTGCTTCACCATTGAAAAAATTGACATATGAGAACAAATTTCTTTGAGGAAATAAATCCTGGTCCTGGGGAAATAGTGCCTTAGACATTAATTGTGTGTGTGTGTGTGTGTGTGTGTGTGTGTGTATGCTGACCAACATCTTCAAGGTGAATTCTCCAAGTGGGACATTCACCATTCCTGCCTGTGTCTTTCTGGGTATCTGGGTGTCTGATTAGCAGAGCAAGAGGCCACCCCAAGATCTGAGTACCAGTCAGCTTGGAGCCCATATTTGCTCTGCTAATATGCTGGCCTGACAACCTGAGGGTAGAGGACTCAGGTCCTTCTGGGAATTTCCTCAAGGTCCCAAAGTCTTCCAATCCTTCCCTTGGTCCTAGGCAGGATTGACATGAGTCACTTCAGGCAGACGAATGTTCACAGTTTCAAAAGTCCGTACAGGGAGGAGGGGGTGGTTGATAAGCCCCTGAAGTTTCCCTCATGTCTTGCCTGATTGCTGCTATGTTTTTGTGCTCTGGTACCTTCTCCCCCACTGGAGGTGGGGAGAGGCCCAGCAGGCATGTTCTCCTGATATTTAAAGACAGAATCGAGTGACTCCCAGCCAAGGGTGGACCTTCCATGACCCAGGTATCTCAGTCACCTGGATGCAGGCCAAAGAGCCCCAGTAGTCTGTTGGCTGGAGACAAAGCTCAAGGCCACAACAGCAGCCCATAGCTGAGACCAGAGGAGGCCCTGGCCTCATGCCCAGCTCCTTCTCTTGACTCCTAGCAGCCACACTTCCCCTGTGGGAAGGGCTATTTATAAAACAGAAGAAGCAGTTTTGGCCATACTTCACCCCAAGAGCTCAACCCTCCATGTCTGAGAGAGAAAATTCCACTGCAGGGGACACCTGTGGGATGGCAAGACTTATTCAGGCGACAGATTTATAATAAACAGCCTTATTTTATAGAGCCCCAAATATTTGCACAAAAATGAGCCCTTCGTATAACTTGTGCCATTTATCTCCCCGCTGTCACCTGGTATATCTCTCTATTTTATTACTTTATTTTCCAGTTCCTCTCGCTTCTGTGCTCACCTCTCTCTTCTCATTTCCAGTGCAGCTGTCACTCTGGTGGGCCCTGTCTCCCTCCCTTTCACGCTTTTCCTTCTGCTTTCTAGTGCCCCACCCCCACTAGCTAAGGGGCTTGGTCTCCCCAGGGTCCTCCTCCCTTCCTCTAGGATTCTAGGGAGCAACAGGAATGTGCCAGTGGGGGAGGGCCCCTCAACCAAACACCCTCCAGTCACTTCCCAGGGCCTGGCTCTCTGTTTCAGCACCCCGGACAGCACCCGGCATTGTCCCCTTGACCGGCTTGGGCTGGCTTGACTTCTATGGAGCCGCCTTAGCTGCCTCCCTGCCTCATCTCTTAGCATTTCAACACTACCAAGTAAACCCCAAGTGGTTTCTGACCTTCTGCAACCCCAAGACACAGGCTCCATTACAGACTGGCAAGTGCATGAAGAAAGAAGCCATTTTAATTTCAAAGTTCTGCTGACATTCGAGGGCTCTCCAGGTTTATATAAACAGAACACCCCGCTTGAAATATCACTTTGAATTCTGTTTGTGCAGTCGCGCCTCTAATGTGCTGCTGTTTTGGTTTCCCTCGGCAATGGGAGTCTTTGTGTTTTAATATTCAGAGGCACAAGGAAGCAGGAAAATTATAGCTGGGGACTCCCGGGCTTGGTTCTTCATCATCCAAGTTAAATTTGGCTGAATTGAGGGAAAACATCCTTTTAAAAGGGTGGTAAATGGGAATAATAATCTCTTACATTTACAAAACACTGGGTATTTTCAAAGCCCGCTCACATTCATTATCTTGTTAGATTTTCACAGCAATCCTGCACAGAATGTTCCACAAATAGCTATTGTAGGTGCTAGATATGAATGGCGAGGCTGAGGAAGCCTGCTTGACCCATGGAGAAACTGAGGCTGAGGGTGTGTAAGTGACTGGCCCAAGGTCACTCCAAGGTGGCAGAGCTGTGCAAGGTGGGCCAAGGCCGGGAGGTAGCCACGCCAGCCACGTTTTCTAGCAGGCTGCGTCCTGACTTGTGCCCCTTCCGTGTCTGCCAGCAACCACCAGAGGGTTTCTGTACATGGAGGTGCCACTTGAACTCCTCACTGGGGCTTCTGCCTGTTTAGGGGAATTACAACCCAAAGCAAAGGGAGAAAATCCCTAAAATTAGCAAGTCTTCATCTATGGAACATTTACCTTGTGCCAAGAAGTGTGCTATATCCCTGATGTGCGCGGTTTCGTCTGACCTTCTTAACAACTCTGAGGATGGTTTTAGTTCCCTTTTATAGCTATGAAAACTGATGTTCACAAGATTATAGCTAGTCAGTGTTAAGGCAATATCCACACTGATGCAGCCTCCTCCAAAGCCTGAGCTCCCCCATCACCACGCCACGCACTTCCTGTTTCTCTTTGAGGGCAGTTTTTAGCATCGGTCGTGGTGGGGGGACTTGGGTGGCTTAGGCAGCCTGCCTTGCCCTTCCTGTGACCGGCCAGGCTCTTTCCCTCCCTTGGGCAAATCCTGCAGTGGGACCAGGTCCTGAGGCTGCCCCCCTGCCTGGCATGATGCCCTACAGGATGGGAAGTCACTGTGCTGTACCCCACACGTGGCCCAGTCATTGATGCAACATGCTGTTGCATGAACGGATGCATAAATGAATGGATGAGGAGGAGTTCTGACTCTGCAGGTGTGCAGAGGGGGGCAAGGCAGCAGAAGGACAGCAGCAGCCCTGAAATGTAACACCTGCCCTGGCTCACCCCCCTTGCAGCCTCCCTTCTGCAGTGCTGACAGCCCCTGATGGCCAAGGTGAAGCGCAGGCAGCTGGGCCCGGAGCTTCCAGGGTTCAAGGTGAGTGAGGGCAGTGGAAAACTCGGGGGGAAGGTGGCACGGGGGTCCATCAGATAAGCCTGATTTTACGTGCACAGTCTAGCTGGGGCCGGGCAAACTGATGGCGGGTTGTTCCAGGCTCTGTCTCTGGGGGTGGTGTCATTTATAGGTTCTTGAAATTTGTTACTGTTGATAACAGTGACGAGCCATAAATATCTCCAAGTGAGGAATGTTAATAACACAGGAGGCATTTTTTAAATGGTGGCTTTGGGGAGCCTTCAGCGTGTCAGTGCCAATGGGGCTGCTGTTGTCGCTGTCATATATCTGGGAAGTTATTCTGGGAAGGTCGCCCGGTGACTCGATTGTCATTATGTACAAAATATTTCAATTTTCCAGAATGGAGTCGGTTCTGGCGTCAATGAATCTTCATCTTCTCTCCGTTTTATGTCTCCCTGTTTGTCTCTGGGGTCTGGTTTTGTGTGAGCAGAAGATGGACGTAAATAGGGGGCTCAGGCTGGAACGGGACATTCCATGTCAGAGCTACAAAGGCAGAGAGGGATGTGGGATGAGCCCTCATGGAGGGAAGGGGGATAGATGGGCCACTCAGGACCAGAGAGGCACCCCTTCACACACCTTTGACCCCAATTCATCTGCTCCTCAGACTGTTCCCCGGATGCAGTTTGCAGCTTTGGGCCCCAGGCTTTTGCTCACACAGCCATTTCTCCTGCTAAAGTCCCCTCCCTGCCTGTCCACCCCCCAGAGCCCAGCCTGCCACCGCCACCCATCACTCTGCTCTGACCCAGAGCCAGTGCAGTGGGTGTGATTCATCTGGCACTTAATCACGTGCTTTCCCCTGCCACCGCTCTCCCATCCCCACTTGGCAACGGGGCTTAAATCTTGTTCTATTTAGCTTGTCCCCAATTTGTCACCACCTCCTCGTGGGCAAGGACCATATCATATTTGCTTCTGCGGTTCCCCAAAAGGCTGGCCGCTGCTGCTCCTTTTCCCCCATGCATCCTCTCCCTTCCTTCCAGCAGGGCAAACCACTGCCTGTTCCCCACGCCTCAGCAACGGCTGACCGCCTCCTAGGAACCACCCTGGCCAGGCTGGGGCCCCTCCCGTGTGCGCTGGGACCAGCCTGGGCCAAACATCGTTGCACCCACTTCTCAGGACCCTCTTCCCTCCTTGTCTGCTCATCCCGGCACAGCATGGGGCACACAGTGGGTCCTGAAGAAATGAGCAGATGCATGGTAGCACTTGGCGGGGGATCTGCTAGGACTTGGGGCTTGGCTCTGCCTCACACTTCTAAGGTGAAAATGACTATGTGGCCAGACCCCCATTTCGTGTCCAGCCCCGGGTTGCCCATGGATTGGACACAACTGCCCAATGTGCATGCTCCCTCTTAATAAATGCCTTATTAACTTGCAAAGGACAGTCACGTCCTCCACGGGCCCCTGCAGGGCAGCTCCAGCCCTTTGAGCACTGGCCATGCTTAGAGTCTGGCCTCCGCACAGTCCACGGTCTCCCAAAATGTCAGAATGGCTCTGCCTGGCAGGCATCCCTCCATACGCCCCCGGTGAGCTCTGAGCGGGTGGGGCTATCATGGTCACAGGCCCAGGCAGGGCACAGGCAAGGCACAGGGTTGTGAGGACCAGTGGCCATGCCAGGGCAGGCCACAGGGGCGAGGCAGGGGCGGGGGGAAGCCTGAGGCAACAGCAGTCCTCGCCCTGCCCCTGAACACCAGTGCAGCTGGGAAAGGGCATCTGGCAAGTGGGGACGGGATGAGCCTTCAGCCACATGCAGCTCTTGTCAGACTCTCATTAGTGAATTGGGCTCTGCTGCGGCCAGGCCACCCCGGGGGCCTTCTGTCTTGTTCCAATGTGGGGCACAGCTGGCCTCATGTTCTGTTATAGCACCGTCCCCGGGCTGAAGGCCCTGGGCTGGGGAACCTTCCTCTTCTCCTGGAGACTCGGGTCAGCAGTGAGACCATGCACCTTTCTGGCATTCTGCTCGTAGGCATTGACACGGCAGGCTTTCCCAGCCGGGACTGAATCTTGCTTCTGAGGAGGGGCAGAGATCAGCTCTGGTTCATGCAGGGTCTAGGTATGGCTCCAGTACCTTCTTTCCTCCAGGTCAGAGTGATGCATGGGCTCTTTTGTCCCCCTGCCCTCTTGCAGCCATTGCTGACAGACTTTGCGGGAGGGGTCACTCTCCATCGCTTTGAATGACAGAAAACAGACCACTTGAAGTGTTGGAGATATAACTCTCTGGTCTACTGCCTTCGTTCTACAGAAGAAACTAGGGCGGGGTGGAAGGTCATGGCTAATTGTACCAAATAGATCTTGTTCACTGCTGGGTCCCCAGTACTCAACATATATCTATAATTTCCCTTCATTTGACCAATATTTATTAACCATAAATTTGGTGTGTGGCACTGTGTGTACATGAGTAGGACGTGGAGGGAGTGGTGATCGAGGCGGACCCTGCTCTTCCCACAGAGAGCTGACTGTGGGGAAGGGAAGATGGGCCGAGTGGGGAAGGAACAGAACCCAGATACGTCCTCTCCTCCCTTGGAGTCACTGTGCTGAACTAGCTATGTGGGTATTCAAGAAGTGCTCATGCCTGTCTGTTGCTGCTGTTTGTGTATGTGTGCGTGCGTGCACGTGCCTCCGTGTGTGTGCATGTGCGTGCATCTGTGAGCGTGTGCCTCTGTGTGTGCACGTGTGTGCATGTGCACATATGTGTGCATGTACATGTGCATGTGCCTCTGTGTGTGCATATGCACATGTGTGTATGTGCCTGCGTGCACGTGCACACATATGTGCATGCCCACGTGTGTATGTGTACATGTGCCTCTGTGTGTGTGCATGTGCATGCATGTATATGTGCGTGTGCATGTGTGTATGTGTGCATGTGCCTCTGTGTGTGCATATGCATGTGTGTGTATTTGCCTGTGTGCATATGCACACATATGTGCATGTGCACATGTGTATGTGTACAGTGCACGTGTGTGTGATGTGCCTCTGTGTATGTGCATGCCCACATGTGTATGTGTGCATGTGCATGCATGTATATGTGGGTGTGCATGTGTGCATGTGCCCCTGTGTGTGCACGTGCACGTGTATGTGTGCATGTGCGCGTGTCTGTGTGCGCGTATACAATCCCTTGCTGGACTGTGCACTCTGGGAAGGTGGGGCTGGGTCAGTGTCCCTGAGGTTCCGCATCCCAGTGTTTTGTTAAGAAATGCCCCCCAAGAACCTGCTTGCCAGGCAGAGGGCACTCGGCTCCTTCCTGCAGCTCACTCTCAGAACTGTAGAGCCGTGCTGTGCTCCGGGTGAGGAGGCTTGGGGGCACCGAGCTCAACCCTCTCGTTTTACAGATGGGAAGATGACAAAGGAAAGGCTGGGGGAGGCAAGGCCGAAGTAGTGAATAATCACAGTTAGCGTGGTTTTGACTGTTCCCACATGCTGGGAACAGCACCCAGGAGCTCATTCCTGTTCCCTGCTGCCCTGTGGGAGAGACAGCCCTCCCCTGGCTTCACAGGCAGGAAAGGGAAGCTTGGAGAAGCCAAGTGACCTGCTCAAGGTCACATGGCCTATCCGTGGTAGCCATCCAGCTGGGCCTTGAGCTCTGACATTCTCAGCAGAGTTACGGGGCCACCAGGTGACCATGGGGACCCACCCCGTGCTCTGCTCCTAGAACCCTACTCCTCTCCCCATTTGCACGTGGCCTTCTGCAGGGCTGGGCTGGGGCTGGGGGAAAGGAGGTTTGAGGGTGGGCCGGGGACCCCTGGGGATCCTGTGGGGGCTGGAGGCCAGGGTCAGGGTTCTCTTCCTGCTGCCGCCAGGCTCTCACTCAGAGGGGCTTTGATTTGCTGTTAACACCCAAAGTTGAGCGGAGTCTCATGAATCATTCATGAAGGTACTCCAACTAGATCATTATTTTGAGTGTTGGGTGTCAGGGAAACAGTGTCTGACGGGTAAACATGATGTCTGATGGCACCACAGCCGATGGGGTGACCCAGCAGCCGGGCACCTGCCAAGCTGCTGGGAATTTTTAAACATTAGAAAAAAAAAAAAAAAAAAAAACCAACCCAGGCTCAGGGAGAGCAGCAGACTCATCGCAAACCCTCATCGGGCCGCGGGGCCAGGAGGCAGGGAAGCAGGACAGTTCTCTGGCAGGAAGTGACTCAGCATTGCCCCCAGCCCCGCACGGGCCCAGGCTGCACCGTGAACCTCCTCTCAGCCAAAGAGCTCCTGCCCTTGTTTTCTCATAGAATTTCCCAACAGATCGGCCTTCTGGAAAAGGCCACGGAGGCCTCCAGCTCCTGTCTGTCCACCCTGGACCATGCCGCCCTCCCGCTCCCCTGGCTGGACCTGCGGCTGGCCAAGGCCCCGGGCCCCCTACACGCCTGGCCATGTCGCAGCCGCTTTCTAGCCAATGACAGGTTGTCAATAGCCTCACTACCTGCATTATTTAAGCAGAACAAGGTGAACCTCGGCTGCACCCTTGAGTGCAGATCAAATTGACGGCCAGAGTGGAAGCTACAAGCAATTAGATTTTCTAAAGAGAAAGGGAGGCTGAGGGGATGGACACAGGCCAAAGGGGATGTGCTGCTGGGGGTGGGGTGCTGGCCCCCTTCCCTGCCACCAGCCTCTCATGGAGCCCTGATGCCCATCCCTGAAGGGACGAGTCCTCATTCGTGGGTCCCACTAGGTCTTCTCCCACTGGTTCTTATTAACGAGGTGATAGAGACACATGCCTGCCCCCAGAAGAGGGACCTCCAGACACTAAGACTTGCCTTAGTCCTGGGTCCGTTTTCCCCATCCCTGCAGGGACCTTTCCAGCAGCTCCCCCCTGTCTCCCATACCCCTGTCTATCAGAGGCCAGCCTGCATGGTCACCACATGCTTTCTGTTCTCTCTGCAGATCACTTTCAACCAGGCCTGCTGGGGCAAGCTCCAGTGCAGTACCTGAGGCATGGGAGGGTCTGCAGCCAGGAGACAGTGCCCAGCCATGGGCCAGCAGCAGCAAAGGCAGAGTACAGGGCCCCCACAGAGGCCAAGGCCTGACCCAGAGAAATTAGGTCCCTGACCCAGCTGAGGGCATGGGCTTAAGAGGACTCACACAGCTCAGAGCTGGAAAGACCCTCTGAGGTCATCCAGCCCTGTCTCCCACTGGCACAAGAACACCTTCTACTATACTGACCAGTCCCTCCTCTTAAACACTTCCAAGGATGGGGGCTTGCTCCCTCCCCAACCCTCTATGCCACCAAAAGCAGTTTGAGTCTTTCTTTCTTAACCTGAAGCCAAATCTGCTACCCTAAAGAATCTGCTATGATTTTATCTTCTGGATCCATAGAAAACAGGACTCTACTCTTCAGGACTGTGATAGTCCTTCAAAGATGTGAAGACAGATTCATGCCATCCATCCATCCATCCATCCATCCACCCACCCATTCACTCATCCATCTGCCCATCCATCCATCCATCCATCCATCCTTCCATCCTTCTATCCTTCCTTCCTTCTATCCACCCATTCACTCATCCATCCATGCATCCATCCATCCACTCAACTATCCATTCACAACCAGCTATTAATCTACCCATCTTCCGTCCATCTAGTCACCGATTCATCTAACCATCTACCCATCCACCCTTCTATTTAACATGTACTGAGGACCTGTTAAATGCTGACATCACTCTGGGTATTGAGAGATGCAGTTTCTGGCCTCCTGGAGCTTATTCTCCTGGTGCTGAGGCAGACACGTAACCAGAATCACACTATGACATGAGTGCTAGATGAGAGCAATGAAACTAGCATGGAAGATGTCTGTAGCCCAGCATGCCCACTTGCCTCCTCTGATAATCCTGAGGGCTCCAGAGCCCTCCTCATCCTTATCAACCTTCTCTAGATGACTCCCAGTCTAGACACCATCCTGTTCAAGCTCAGTGCCTACAACTGTGCTGGAAGCTGTCTGCTCTAGACTCTGTGTGAACAGGCCAGGCCTGAGCCTGTGGGTGGTCCTTCAGTGCAGAGGGTCTGTCAGGGCAGTCTCTCCTGGAACTGGGGGTGGGAATGTCTTCCCACGTTTCATCCCCTGGAGAGGAGGAAATGTTTGTGCCATTAACCTGAAACACTCTTCCAAGCTCCTTCATAGATCATTGTCTGGTCGCTTTTCGATGCACCAAAGAACATTTCAAATGAGTCCCTGGCGGGCTCAGTTGGGAAGTTCTTTTGGCCACTTAAAATTTCAGCCTCTGAATGTAAGGCACGCTAGCGGTAATTGTTCAAGAAAATCAAATGAAAGCAGATACAGCAAGTTTCTAGTTATTTATCAGCCATAGATATAGGCCACTTTTCATCATGCTGAGCCTCCAGAAAAGATAAAAGAGAATTGATCTGAGTCTCTATTGTGGAAGTGCCGTGTATTGCTGGCATCCAAGTTCGGTCTTAAAGGAGCCATTTCCTGGCCTGGATTGTGTTCTGGAAGGCAGCTGTTGGGTCTCAGGCTCTTCCCCCAACACTCCTGTGGAGAGGTTGTGGTTGCCTGGCATCCTTTTTCTGCTTCCTAAGGGTCCCACAGAGGAACTGGTCAGCCTCAGCCTGGTTGCAGGGGCCTGGGGCTCTGGATCTGAGTGAGATCTTAATTTAGAACCACCACTCGGGGGCCTGTCCCATTGCCTACTGGCTTCTCTCCTCCCAAACCAACCAGGGCAACCTCCTTATTCTCTGCCGAGGGACCTTGCCTGGGCCACATGATTCAGAGGGCACTGGCCTTCTGGTGTGGAACCTGTCCTTTGCTGAAGCCCTCCCACAAGCTACCTCCCAAAAGTGTGAGATCAGGGGTGGGAGAGATGCAGACCAGGCAGGGGTAGGGCCACCACGTCCAAAGGACCAATGGTGTCGGGAGAGGATGGCCGAGGGCACTTGGTTTTTCCTCCCTGTGATGGTGAATCTCGTGTGTCAACTTGACCAGGTTAATCTCATGTGTACCCAGATATGAGGTCAAAGACCAGTCTAGATGTGGCTGTGAAGGTATTTTTTTAAGATAAAGTTAACATTTAAGTCAGTAGATTTTGGGTAAACAGAATACCCTGCATAATGTTAATGGGCCTCATCCAACCAGTTGAAGGTCTTAAGAGGAAAACCAAGGCTACCCAAGGAAAGGAAGAAGAAATTCTGCCTAGAGACTGACTTTGGACTCAGGACTGCAACATCAACTCTTCCCTGATCTCCAGGCTGCTAGTCTGCCCTGTAGAATTTGGACTTGCCAGCTCCACAATTGTGAGCCAATTCCTTAAAATCAATCTCTGTGTGCGTGTCTCTCTCTCTTTGGATGTATGTACACACACACACACACACACACACACACACACTCCTATTGGTAATGTTTCTCTGGAAACCCCCCACCTAGGAAGCTCATGCTCTACTCCATCAACCCCATCAGATTCTCAGAGGCTGCCCAGCTCAGGCCAGTCTAGCTCTTCCTTCCTGTGCAGGTCTTGGGGCCAGAGTTAACAATCGATCAACCAGTCCACGATAAGAGAAAATCACAATGCTTCCTGCTCCTTACTGAGGATTTGTTCGGTGCCAAACATTAACCTGCGTCTGTACCCCAACCCTGGCAGGTAAGTACTATCATCACTCCCATCTGGAAGCAGAGGAAATGGATGGTCAGAGAGGTCCAGCATCTTGCCCAAGGTCAAGCACAGCCAGTAGTTGGTAGAGCCCAGACTCGAATCTAGCTTCATCTAAGGCCCTTGCCCGTGAGATGGGTTCTGGTCCTGGTATTTATTGGGGAGCCCGGGGAGCATTACTTTGGCTCATGTCGGGAGTTCTAAGTGCCATCACCTTGTCACTCTCTCCCACAGATGGAGACATGGGTGGGGGCGGGCAGCGGGGAAATGAAATCTAAAAAGCTATGTCATCCTGAATGATTCTTTAGCAGCTGGCTGCCCCTCACTGCTCCAAGAAAGGCAATAAAGCCAGGAGAACCTATAAAAGCAAGTGGTGTGGGGCTTGACAGATCTGGCTGTCCCTGGCAGGTGACGGCCAATTCAACCACAGAGTAAAATAGAAGTTGCAGTCAAGTGGCCAGGAAGAGAATGACCCTGAGAAACCTGGCCTCACTGCTCATCCGAAGAATGGGCCCTTGTCGGTCTGTGCGGGAGCGGGTCCCAGCCATGGCCCCAGGGGAGGACAGGCCATGGCATATAGCTACAGGTGGATACGAATCTTACGGGTGAGAGGTGGGTGCGTGTGGTCAGCTCATGACACACGTGTGGGTATGTATGACCAGGCATGGGGCTTGGGGAGAGGCGAGGCAAATTCTGGGCTGAGGACCCAAGAGCCGTGATGAGGTTTGTTCTAGATCAAACTATATCTCCCTGAGAGATGAACCCTTGTTCCCAAGATCCAGCTAGCACCTGGCACGGAACCACCGTGTCCGAACCCTCATCCGTTTACACCTGCCTCTGGTTACACAGCCTGAACGGGCAGACCAGCCCCTCCAAGCTGCACTGAGGATACAGTGTGCTGCTCTAGGCCCATCTTGGGCTGCAGTTGGCGGGACAGACAGCAGGCCACCAGCCTCCGTGGACCCAGAGAGCCCTCCTGCCTCCCCGCCCAGGTGGCTCCTAAATGCTGTCAGCCCACCTGCACAGACCACTGAGCTCTGTCCCCTTCACCCCACCTCCAGGCCTCCAGGCCTTGTCACTTCTTCAGTGGCCCACAGTGGCCCACAAGGATACAGGGAGGTGCTGGGAGAGTTCAGGTGAAACTGCTGGGCTGGGGACCTGGGAAGCCAGGGAGAGCACCACCAGAGGGTAGCCAGGCCTTCAGCCACGGTTCACCAGGACACCAATCTCCTCTTTTTCTCTGCAAACGACACCTTTTTGGGGCAGTTTGCCTCTCTGGAAGGCTGACTGGAGGCTGGCCAGGGCCAGGGAGGGGTGTCTGTGAGGAGAAGACCCTGCCAGGGGAGTTCAGGAGCCTGGGTTCTGCAGAACTGTGAGTGGGGAAGTTCCTCCTCTCGGCGTCAGATTCCTCATCTGCAGAGAGAGGGGTGATGGCCTCCCCCAGATTCTTTGGACATGGGATGGCACCTTTTGGGGGGCAGGAGAGCTAGGGGCAGGGTGCCTCAAACTTTGCTGAGTGTCAGAATCACCCTGGAAGCACCATGAACCCCCAGTAACTTGGGGAGCTCTCGCACTTACTGGGCACTCTGAGGGGGTGCTGATGGGGAGAATCACTGTAGCCAGGCTCTTGCGGTGGCTCCAAACCAGGCTGCACCCCCTCCCACCGACCTGGGGAGCCGCCAGGTGCCTGTGGTGCCCAGCGGGTGGGGAAGCTCCAAGGAGGTGACCAGCTGAGCTTTCAGTGTGCAGCCCATTAGGGCCTCGCCTGGTGCCCCTGAGCCCTGGCATCTCGGGCAAGCTTCCTTCATTGCCTCACCTCTAAAACAAGGCCAAACCTCCTCAGCTTATCAGCTAGTTTGGGCCTCGGCTTCCCCACTTCCGAAATGGGAGAATTCATCTCACCGATCTCCCCTCACAACACTGTTGTGAAGAGTTAGTGATTAAGGCACAGGCTGGGCCTGCCTCTGCCAGGGCGGCCGGGGAAGTGTCCGGGCTCAGAGACAGTGAGAACCAGCCTCCAGATTCAGCAGAACCGGGGGAGGAAACAGCTTCCCACCTCTTTTGTTTAAAGAAGAGCCAAATTAAAGCGCTAAGTTTATACATTAGCTTTGCTGCAGACAGGAGAATTTAAATAGCTTTCTAAAAGGTATTTTTAAAAACTGCGTTTCAATGCTCCATTGAAAGGTTCTCTGCCGTGCCTTGGAGTTTCTGCGGCTGCCAAAAATACTATGAAAATTATGAACATGTAGTCTACATTGGCTCCGAAAGGGTTTGCCAACTTGCCTCCAATCATCTAAAAATGGATCACATTGGATCTGAAACACAGGCGCTCATTTTGCCCAGTGAGATGATCTAGAACCTCATGGAAGGGCGTCTTTTTTTGCAGACCTGCCTTGGCCCCCGTGGGATCCTTCCTGAAACACTCTCTTCTTAGAGGATGGGACCCACCCAGGACAGTTCTCTCCCGGCACCCTCTTCTCTGCCCCCTCCCATGACTGTAAGTGTTGGGTGTCTCTGGGCTCGACCTCCAGCCTCCCACTCTGGTTCCTAATTCCTGACCAGGGTCATGACTTCTCCACCCAGTTCCAAACCAACGGCACCAGCTGCCGATGGGCACGTGCTTTGGACTGAATGTCTGTCTCCCCCAGAATCCACGTGCGGAAGCTCTGACCCCAGTGTGATGGTATTAGGAGGTGGGGCCTTTGGGAGGTAATTAGGGTTCGATGAGGTCATGAGGGTGGGGCCTCCACGATGGGATTGGTGTCCTTCTATGAACATGATGAAACCAGAGGTCTCTCTCTCTCTCTGCCACGTGAAGACACAGGCAGGGGATAGCTTTCTGTGAACCGGGACGCAGGGCCTCACCAGACACCAGATCTGCCAGCGCCTTGATCAGGGACGTCCAGCCTCCAGAGCTGTGGGAAACACGTATCCCTTGTCCAAGTCCCCCGGTCTGTGATACCTTGTGATGGCAGCCCCGGCTGACCAGGACAACAAACCTATCGGGGCGTCCACAGGCACCTCGATTGCAAAATGGTCAGAGAAGCATAGTGCTCCCAGAGGGGTCTTCTCTTCTGAGTACATGGCACGGCCACCCATACAGGTTTTCCAGCTCTGAATCCATCCATCACCCTGCTTCCTGTCTGTGCCTTGGCCTCACATCCGAACCATTAGCCAGTGTTGTCAGCCTCACCTCAAGGTGGATCCCAGACATCTGTCCTTCTCTCCCTCCTCACCCTTCCGCTTTGGTTTATGCCACCTTCCCCTCATGGGGCCCCCGCCAGAGCCTTCTGGCTGGTCTGGAAGCTCCACTCTCGCCTCTGTACAAACATCCATTTTGCCTTTAGCAACCACAGGAAGCTCTTAAAACGCATCAATCAGATCATGTCAGTGCCCTGCCTAAAATGCCCCAAACCTGCCCCTGCCCCTGTCCTGAGTGACATCCACACTCTACCCTTTGTCCAGGGCCTGGAGGTCATCCCGGCCACCTGTGGCAGCCCTCCTGTTCCGTCCTCCTTGCTACCACCCATGCTTTCTGTCTTTTTCCATCTTCTCAGCCTCAGTGCCTTTGCACTGGCAGGTCCCTCTGCCTGGAACATTCTTCTGTATTACTCTGTCAGAGCTCAAGTGTCCCCTCCTTGCTGACCCCAGATCAGTAAGACCCTAGACCTTCTACACATTCAACATTTTCTTGTTCATTTGCTCACTGTCTCTGTTTCCTCCCATAGGACCCCCCGCCCCCTCTGTGGGAGCGGGGACCCCAGGACCCCAAGTACCTGGGCCCAACACACACCCTTGAATAAATACATCCTGATCAATGAAAAAATAAGAAGTAGGAAGGGTCCCAGGCTATCCCCCACCTGCCTGCAATGGACCAGACAGTGAGCGTCTGGTCACCACCTGGTCCACCTAGTGGGATCCTGACAGGACCTGCCTGGTGGCTCACTCATGATAGTGGGCCTGGCTGAAGAGTCGCTGGTCCTACAGTGAGAGTGGCATTAAGCATCGTGACAAGGCATGGATGGATTTTAGAACACAGGCATCTGAAGTCCAGGTTCCTTAACTTCCAAGCATTGGTCTGGCCCTCGGCAGGGCAATCCCTACCTCACGGCCTTGTTTCTCTGGTGGGCGGAGCCTCTTCCTGCCCACATGGTTCACAAATAGCTGCAGCTGTCATTCATACTGCTCCCATTGACAAGAGCCCAGGGGCCTGGGGGTTGGGAAGAAGTCATGGAGAATCCTCATTTTCCAAGGACAAGGCCATAGGAGATCCCTGCTGGCCTCTAGGGATCTGGGCACAGACAAGCATGCTTCTTTTTTTTTTTTAATTTTTTTTTTTTTTTTACATTTATTTATCTTTGAGAGACAAAGTGAGACAGCGTGTGAGCGGGGGAGGGGCAGAGAGAGAAGGAGACATAGAGTCCAAAGCAGGCTCCAGGCTCCGAGCTGTTGGCACAGAGCCTGATGTGGGGCTTGAACCCACCAACTGTGAGATCATGACCTGAGCCAAAGCCGGATGCTCAGCTAGCTGACTGAGCCATGCAGGCGCCCCTGAGCGTCCTTCTGACCTGATCCAAAGCCCCCAGAGGCAGTCTGCACGGCGATGCCTGGACGCCCACCACCTCATCCTGCACTGGCGGGCAGCTCAAAGGACCGCCAGGCTTCTCACATAACCCTGTGTCCTTGAGTCCCTCCTCTGGGCATCCCTTTCATTCCAGGGGGGACACAACCCACATCACATGCCTGGAGTGGTCACAGTGCAATCACACATATTCCCATTGGGAGCAGGGCCCTCTGCTGCAAGGTGCTGGTGAATGCAGATGCTGAGCCCGGGGGCTGTGCTGGCCGGGGGGTTATGCAAGAGAGGTCAACTCAGGAGACCACAGCTGCAGCTATGGCTGGGGCCGACTGAAGGCAGAGAAGCAGGAGACATGGCTGGGGGACAGGTGGAAACCCCGCAGTGCAGGGCGTATCTTGGGCAGACTGGGAATTTGGATTTATCTCTGAGAGCAGGCGTCACTGAAGGGACTCTAGTGGTGGGGTCGGGGGGCCCTTGGATGTCGTGGTGGGGCCTGGGTTTCCCACCTGTTATCAGGAGCCCTTTCTTGCCATTTGATTTGCTTAAACAGTGAAGAACTGATTAGAAGTTTTAATTGTTTCTGGAAACTTTAAGGCCTTGGAGCGGTGTGAAAGGCCTACTTTCAATGTTTTACAATAATGGTCTGTTAACAAATTCCAGACTTAATTTATCCAAGAACTTGTTAAAATTCCCTCTGTGCAGCCACCAAAGGAATGTGCTTTTGAAGTCATTTACTTACCAATAAATTACAATGGTCTGAAATCATTAGCAGCAAAGTAAATTGTTTTAATTGATCTGAACTTCCTTACGACCCAGGGACTCCGTTTCTGCGCAAGTGCACTTTCTAAAAGTCTAAAATAACAAATTAATCTCTCTTGAATTCTGTCATCTTTGGAGCAGCCCTTTCTCTCGGGGGTCAGGCAGGGGACAGAATCCATGGTGAGCACAAGGTTTGCTGCATGGCCCCAGAAGGGCCCGGAAACATTGCATTTTGGGGGTGGGGGTCCTGGTTCCAGGTTACTCTCTCCGTTACGGGGAAGGGGAGGCCTCAGAGAACCAACCTACGTGAATAGTGTTCTTTTTCTTGTCCCGCCTTGTGGTCACATGCCTTACGATGATTTTTCCAGCTCCTCATATGTATGTTTTCCTGTATCTCCAGTACGTATGACAAGAAAAAAGAAAAGTAAAACTATGTAAAAAGCTTAGAGAGTCTGCGTCTCGTGACCTTGATTCTCAGACTGCTTCCTGAGGGAGCCCCAGAATGTGTGCTAAGTGGTCTGGATAGAGGCAGCCCTCCTCCCTGATGCCTCCAGAAGCTGACACCCAATGTGACATTGGGTCACGCCCTGGAGGGTGTGCAGAAGTGCTGGTCACTTTGAAAGCAGGACCATCAAGTAACTGGAGCCGTGCTTGGGACTCCTTTGGGTCCCCTCCAAAATTAGTCCTGACTGGTAGAGGGGGAAAGAGTGTGGGGGCTGTTGGGGGAGCTGTGGGAGGACACCTCCTCATGAAGCCCTCATGAGCCACCTCCAAGATGTGAGTGTCGAGGCCAGACTGCCCCAAATCATGGGCCTGCGTGCAGAGAAGCCAGAGTAGGGGGGCTCCTGCAGGGTCCTGGCCACGCTTGACCTTAGTTCTCGTGAACCAGACTTCTCTGGCAATACTGGGGGTGGGAGGTGGGAGCCCCAGCATCCATCCAAGTGGCCTCAGCTTGTGCCTAAACCCCTGCTCTGCCCCTGTGGAGTGTGCTGCTCTGGGTGCCTGGAACTTTCCTTCTCAGCTCAGCACTCCCACGTGAGTGGCCCAAGGCAGCCCCGGCCCGGCACCCAGCAAGGCTGTGTGACCCTGGGACGTGTGCAAATCCTGCCAGCAGCGTTTTAGCTTTCAGGGCGGTGATGGTGGCTTCTGTTCCAGTGACCCCCACCCCCCACCCCTCGCTCACACCCCTGGGAGGTGGATGGTCTGCAAGGGGCCACTAGGGACCTCAGGGCTCAGGGTGGAGACTTCCAGGACCAGCGTCTAACTCGGAGTTTGGCCTACAAGTTCCTGTTTCCAGAGCGCGCTCAGCGTGATCGTGCCAAGCCCGAGGTGTGCACAGGGCTGGCAAATCCCATTTGCACACAGCCCGGCTTATGCAGCCAGCAACCGGGGAGGCTGATCAAACAAGATGAGGCCGGGGCTGAAGCCACACAGCCAGGAGGGCAGCTGGGGTTTGAGACTATCACAATAGTTTGTCTTGCCACATTGATGGAGGGGCCTCGGGAGGTAACTTAAATTTACAAGCAGGGCGCCATTTATATCTCAGCAAAAGCCCCTCTTATTATCCCTGGAATAAAAGAAGGCGGGCAAGGGCTTTGGGGGGTCCGTCCCAAGGCCTTGCTCTGCTGTCCCATTGTCAACACCACCAGAGCAAGGATTTCTTTCCTGGAATTTTGAGCAAAGCCTCCAAGGACCCTCCCTGCAGAAGCTGTGTGGCAGAGGTCCTGGGGTGAGGGGAGGGGGTAGGGAGTGGGCGGGAAGGGCTTGGGAGCTGGGTGCAGAGACCCATCACCAGCCAGGAGTCAGCGGCCTGCACGTGGCCTGCACAAGGACACACAAACAGCTGTCACAGCTGTCACAGACAGCTCTCCACCGTCAACGCCACAAGCCCGGACTCTGCACTCACCAAGAGGCTCTGCCTTCTCATAGGCCACACGTCCCAAAGTCAACCTCTGTTCCTCAGTTGGGAAGGAGACATAAATACCCTAGGAGATTGGCTTGAGAACACCTGTGCCTGAAAGCCTGAACGAATGTGGGGGGAGGAACGCAGGGAGCCCGGCCTGGAGGGCAGAGGGGTGCAGACCCCCCAGGAAGAGGGCACGGCCCTCCCCTGTGCGGGCACCCTCTCTCTGCCACACCTGAGGGCTTCACCTCTGCAGGCACACACGTGCTCTGCCCAGTGCCCGGCTGAGTGAGCGACCCGGTGACGCGAGGACGGGCAGAATTAACGCAGAAGACAGCCTTGCCAGGAGGGAGGGAGGTGACCCCAACACCCTTAACCCAAAAAGAGGCGCCCGAAGGCAATCTCCTGGAGGAGGCAGGAGCGAGATGCCACCCCCTCCCCCCACCAAACCCAATCTCAGGGAGGAAACAAATGTTAATGGCAAACACTTAAAATGGAAAGGGAGTCTATTTCTCCTTAACTGTCTCTGGCTGCACAAAATTCTGAGAAGCGATTGAAGGTAAATTGCTTGGTTTTCAATTTTAAGCTGCACTTCCCCAAGCACGATCAGTCTTCCCTGATAGTGGCAGAAAATAATAAGCGTCTGATGCGGACTTGCCCTGGTGCCCAATAACATGGTGGGATCGCATCCCCATTTCATTATGGGAAGACAGAGAGCGCCTTAAGCAAGTTTATTGATATGATAAATGGTCCCGACACTTCCCTTTGGGTGAATCTCCTGCCTGGAGGCTGTTGGCCTGGCTCTGGGGGCTGGGGGGGGGGCACCCAGTGGCCCATCTGAGCCCTGGGTTCAGGCCCTGGGTTACCTCACAGGGAACGAACTACAGGGTCGTTTTGGCCAGGGTGTGCTCAGATCTCCCCGTCTGTGCTGCGTGGGGTTTGAGAGTCCACGGCCTGGGTCTCCCAGCGCCTGGATTCAAACCCCTGCCCCACCCCTCGCTCTCCTAGGCGATCGTGGACACGCCAGGTAGTGAAGGTGGTTGCGAGGGTTACATAAAACGACCCTGCAGAGCCGTTAGTGTGGCTGAAGCACTCAATCCCCGGAAAGCCATGAAGACTACAGAGGCTTCAGCTCCCCCTGGCCCCGGGGAACCATCTCCCCCTTCCAGTCCTCAGCCCAGACCTTCTGTGCAGAGAGCTGCGTGCTCCAGACGGCGGAGGCCCCTGCCCCCAAGCCTGGCAGGGCCTGAGTCCCACCGCAGGCTGGTGGCAGCTATGTGTGTTAGGGGGTGGCAGGACTGGGGTGGCGGCTGCCCTCCCTGCCCGGCCTCCTGGCCTGTGGCTGATTTGGGGCTGGTGCTAGGAATAGGGTTTCTCCTGGCTGGGAGGACAAGAAGGTCTCTTGCCAGCAGACCCCTGAATGGGCTGAGGCTGTGCCTTTCCACTGGGCCCCAGCCTCAAGGGGCCTCCCAATACCCAGGGGACCCAGGGTAGTGACCCGTAGCCCAGTGCCTACTCAGCACGGCGGAGGCTGCCACAACTACTTGAATACATGCACGTGTGCATGAATGAATGAATGAATGAATGAATGAATCGAGAGACAGGCATGAACAGAGGATTGAGGGTCTGTCCCCCCAGAAGCTGCAGGTGCCTGGGACAAGGGAGGAGCCTAGAGGTGCTGGTGCCTATTAAGTTCCCTGGTGGCCCTTCCCTTCCAGGACAATCTCTGAGCCTCACTCCCATCACTGCTCCCTCTGGGGGCTTCTCTGCCCCTGGGACCCTTCCCTGGGGAGGGGGCGCCTCCAGGTCCCGGCCTGCCTGGCAACGGGACCCTGGCCCCAGCACGCTGAAGCTGGAGAGGTTTGCGCGGAAGCCAAGCGCCTGGGGAGCCAGGTGTCTCGAACCTGTCTGAGGTTCTCATCTCTAAACACTTAATGTGAAGATAAATGGATCCGAAAGGAGCATTTCCCCCTCAACCATGTAAACACGGAGCAGCAGACGAGTAAGTAACATTAGGCCTGACACGGGGAAGCTGTGAGGTATTACTCACCCTGATAAGTTTAATGTATAATTTAGAAACATATCATCAAAATGGGAAAAAAGGGAAGAACCTCTTAAATAACTCTGAAAGATATTCAGCTCTGAGATCACAGGCGGTTAGAGCTCAGGGTGTTCGGCAAAGCCCCCTGCAGACGCACACTCGCTCCTGGAGTAATCGGATTCAGATGCATCCTCGGTGGGGGGGGGGGGGGGGGGGGGCGCTCCAGGGAGGAGAGGCTCACCTGTGCCAGAAGGGGGACCCGGAGGGGCCTCCTCCTGACCAGAGCCCGCCCGGGGCCTCTGCGGGGCACAGCAGACCTGCCTGCAGGAGTCAGGCTAGGTGCTGGACAGGCTTGGCCTGTGCCGGCTGCAGGCTCTGAACCCCCCTCCCGGCCCCGCCCCGGGCTCCTCTCCCCTGGTCCTGCTGCGGAAGCCTCTTCTTTCTCACCTGGATCTGGGGGGCTGGGAGGAGGGCGGCGTGCAGGCAGAGTGGCCCGGGGACAGGAACCATTCCTGGCACTCGTGCCCCTCTCCCGGGAGCTGGTGGTGGCTGCGTGGGGCTCTTCGCGGAGCTGGGTGTGTGGGTAGCGACACAAGGTGAACTACGATGGGGGTATCTCAGGGACATCACAGGTCCCTACCTGAAATATCTGGGCCACCTCCTGGAGCGATGCGTCCCCCTCCCCCAACGGCAGGATGGGAGGAAACCCCAGCCTGCATTAATCTTGCTCTTCTCCACCCACCAGGGAGCCCAGGCGGCAGAATACTTATTCCTGGCTCAGCCACCTGCTGGCCACAGCACTGGGCCCCTCTGAGCCGGTGTGGCCTTCTCTGTAACGCTGGGGGCGCTGAGATACCTCAGTGATGTGAGGATTGAGTGGGACGTTCCCCCAAGGAGACAGTGCCGGCCAGCGTGACCAGGAGGGGGCAGCCTTCTCTCCTTCCCGGGTGTTTCGGCCTGACAAGCCCAGGGCAGAGCGGCGACATGGGAGGCAGGCTTCGGGGCCAACAGGTACTGGCGAGGGGCCAGTTAGGGCCGGGGCTTGGGGCAGGGGTTCGGAGCCACTGCCTGATCTGTCTGGGGCTTTCAGAAATACTCAGTCTGTGCCTGGGCCTCTCCTGGGTTCTCAGGTGGTGCTGGTAACGTTTGAAAGCTCCCAGGTGGCTTTAACGTGGACCCAGGGTTTAGAACTGCAGCCTGGAGGCTACACAGGCCCTGGGTGGCCCTCGGGGCTGCACAGGCTCTGTCTCGGGCCCAGGGGAGTCCAGATAAAGATCTTTTTCCAATAAAGGGGAGGACTTGGGTTTGAACCAAGGACACTTCGCTAATTTCTGGGGCTCATCTTCAGAGTGTGTCCACCGTCATCACGTGCCCTACTGCAAGCTGCTGGAACCCATGACCTGGCCCTGAGGTGCAGCTGCAGGAAGGCACTGTCCACGCTGCTGGGGGCCCGGGGTCTGAGGGAAGGACACAAAACATGTCTATGGCAGAAGAGAGCCCAGGCTGGAGACAGGAGACCCTTCCTGAACTTCCCTTTTACTTTTGCAAACATCTTCTGTCCTCGTTCTGGCTCCTTCTCCCTGGTCCCCACTGCCTTTTCCTGGAACTTCTCTGACCACCTTGCCTTTTTTAAATGTCTTTAGGGATATCTGGTGTGAACTCTGTTCCCTGTCTCCGTGAGCTCTTCCGGGAGCTCTGTGCCTGGAGTACTGGGAGACACAGACGTTGAAGGCTCGGCCTGGCCCTCCAGGCCGTGGGGCCCGGCTGCAGAACCAGACACACGTATATCCCCAGATGGGACAGACACATGGGCTGGGCTGGTTGTAAGGCTGAGCTGACAGGGTGGGCTAGTCGGGGGCTGACTTGAGCAAAGTCCCGGTGGGTTCGGGACTGATGAGCTGTGTCTGCTGGCCTGTCTCAGGTCCAGAGTATCGATCTGAAGCGTGCTCCTCACCCAGGATGCACGAGCTGGGGTGTTCTGGGTCCTGGCCATCCTGTTTGTCCCGTGAGGTCTGCTCCCACCCTCCTGCAGCCCATCATCCACCCTGCAGCCTGCATGGCCCCACATTCACTCTGTCCCGGGCTTCCCTCCTCACTTACAGCGAAACCCCAACTCCTTCCAAGGCAGCGAGCTGAGCCCATCTGCTCTGTGGTCACCCCTGCAGCCTCGCTGCCCACTCGTCTCCTCCCTGCTCATCCACTGGGGGTGCGCTGGCCTCCTGGCTGGTCCTCAGACCATCCAAGCTCCCCAACACGTGAGAGCCTCTCTGCTGGGAGCACTTTTCCCCCGGACGCACTCACGGTCCATTTCCTCAAGCCTCTGCTCAAATGTCACCTCCACAGAGTCTCTTCTCGGCTGCTCTATCTAAAGCCCTGCGTTACCCCTTCCCTTGCTTCTCCTTTGTTTTTGTTATAGCATTTATCACGATCTGAAATTATATTACAGGCCCACAATCCAATTCCAAAATCCATAAAGCTCTGAAAACCAAAAGCTTGTTCATAACTCATTTGGTGGCAAAACGTGATCCGAACTGACGTGAGGCTATTTATAGTCTTGGTTCATCCCTCTTAGTGTGAATATTCATACATTTTGCTGCAGAAATATTAATGCGTTTGATTACGGGGTGTTACTCCACACCCCGCTGGGGACGTTACATAATATACGGTCTGTGCACCGTATTACGTTTCGAAAATGCAAAGTCTGAATGCCAAAACCAGGTTCCTAAACCTCAGGACTGCTGGCTGTGGGGGCTTGGTAATTCTTCGCTCCAGAGGATGGTCCTGTACACTGGAGGGTTCTGGGCAGCAACGCTGGCCTCCACCCTCTGCGTGCCAGTAGCTGTCCCTCCAGCTGTGACAAACAAAAATCTCTCTGGACATTGCCGAACTGCCCCAGTTGAGGACTGTCGGCTGCAGCATGTCTGGCCTTAGGGCTTTCGGGTGAGGGGTGGACCCCTGTCCTATGTGCTTACTTTTATGGGATGTGAATACCATGGGGACAGAAATTAGATTCGTTCTGTGCTCTCAAGTATTCCCAGTACCTAGAGGGGTGTCTGTTGCAGGGTTGGCATTTAATAAATAATTGTCGCATAAAGGAAGAAAGGATTCTATGGTCCTTCTGGGGTCCATCTCACGGGTTTATCAGAATGCCTTTCAGATGTGCACCCCCAACCCCACCCCCCAGCAGGTGCAGTGGACAACCCACCTTCCACCCTGGCTCGTCACCAGGGGTGCAGTAGTACCCCTAAGGGTTGGGCCCCCCGGGGGGTGCCCAGCTCCTGCACTTGACCCCACCGCCCCTGAGAAGTCTGGACATTGCTGGCCTCAAGCCATTGATCTCTAGAGTGGGGACAATGACCCTTGCCCACATCTTGAGAGACAGTGCCTTTAAAGGGCTATATACCCATTTACTGTACAGAGTCGACTTCCCTTTATCTTCTTGTGTACCTGGAACAGGTTTGGGCTACGGAAAGGCCTTGTGGATCAGGCCTTGCTGACTTGTGAGGAGCCAGAGCCTGCAGATCACCAGTGTGATCACGGACAGGTTGAGGAGGGAGTGAGGGTCAGGGAGAGGGGTCCTTGGCAAGCTGTGGTCTCTGGTTTTTGTCCCGATAAAAAGTGCTCAGGTGCGAAAGGTTACTGAGTCCTACAGGCATCTCTGTCCAGTGATAGTTCAGCCTCTGCTGACTTACCCCCGGTGATGGGGAGCTCACCCCCTCCTGGGGCACCCAGACCAATGCTCCCTGCCCACAACAATGTTTCTGGAGTTCTCAGGCCCCCTCATTTCACATCCATACGGGGCCACCGATATTTTTGGTTTTCCCAGGAGGGTCCCAGTTTTAGTCTCTGCATTAACAGGACTCCTTTCACTCTCCAGGGGAGGTTACCTTTCTTTCATCTGAGGCTTCTATTTAGCCCCCACACTCCCCCACAACATGGAGTTGATCCCTGTTCCCCCAGGGCCTTGGGTGGGTGTGGGGGGAGACCCACTTCAGAAGAGACCAGACTTCTTGCTAAAGACAAAGCCCAGCCACTCTCCACCAAGTAAGCGCTCGATCCTTGGCCTCACCTTCAGATTCCTTCTTAGCTGATTTCCACTGGAAGGTCCTGGAGAGTATGAGTTCAAAGCCTGGGTGGGGCTTTTTAACATCCAGCAGATGGGGGCCCACGAGCAGGTGATACTGGGTGCATAGGGGTGGGTGGGGGTAAAGGTGGCTCTGTCTGGGACATAGACAAGGAGTCCGTGACAGAGGCCATGGTTGTCCCCAGTGTCCATTTCCTACTTCCTCTCAGTGCACAGCCTCCTGGACTCAAATGACTTTTCCCAGCTTCCTGTGCAGCTAGGCATGATCACGTGACTAAGCTCTGGCCGAGGGGGTGTAAGCGAAAGGGGTGTGTGCAAGTTCCAGGAAGTATTCTTCATGACAGCTGGGATACAGACACGATGGCTGGAGTTAGAGCAGCCATGTTGGACCAGAAGCCTCTGGAATGGAGTGCAGAGCAACAAGATAGAAGGAGCCTGGGTCGCTTGGAAATTGTGGCTACCATACGAGACCTTGACTGACTCTTGTTTATAGAGAAATGAACCTTTAGCATCTGAGCCTCTGTTAGCCTACATTTTCTGCCACTCAGCAACTGAATGGAACCCAACAAATCCAGAGCCTGAGCAGAACTTTCTGCTGGAGATAATCAATCGCCCAAGGGTGCCAGGCAGGAGGCTGGTGAAGGTCAGGGAGGTGAGGCCCTTAGGGGCTCCAGGGGGAGGGGAATTAAGAACTCACGCCAGTTCAAACTCTGCATTATCGGAAGGACAGAGAGCCCACGGCAAACAGACGGGAGCGTGGTCGATCCTTTATGGGACTGGCCACTTCCTAGCAGAGTTCTCTGCTTTCCCCAATGCAGACTCCTACTTTTGGGGACCAGAGCCAGCTCCACCCTGTTGC
Organism: Neofelis nebulosa; assembly: GCF_028018385.1. NCBI lineage: Eukaryota > Metazoa > Chordata > Mammalia > Carnivora > Felidae > Neofelis > Neofelis nebulosa. The sequence continues at coordinate 217,239,952 of NC_080783.1, forward strand.
TGAGAGTCACAGAAGCAACAAATGTAGCCTTCGGCCCTCCGGGGGAGAGCATCCCCAGAAAGCCAGCTGTAACACAAAGTCCAAGACTGGCAGGAAGCCCGCTGGGCTGTTCTACATGCCAAACTGCCGTCCTGGGCTCTGCGGCTTTGCTTAGGCCCGGCAACACTGTGAGAAGCTCAGGGGGGCGGGGGGGGGGGTGGTGGGATTCCTGTCCTCTTGCGGCAGATGAGGAAACCGGGGCACGGCTTAAAGGAGCTGCTCCAAACTCCAGTACTGAGTTGGGAATCAGGCCTGAGACAAAATCAGCAAGAGGATGCCTATACGCTCCTAGTGCCAGAGCTGCGACGGAGGCAGAGGCCCACAGATGGGGCGTGGCCCGCGGGGGGCTCGTCCAGAGGAGGCCCTGGCTGCTCTCAGACTGTCCCCTCTCCCCGGGGGCTGGCAGAGGGCGAGTGGCCCTTTCCGCGTCTCTCCCCGGCACCCGCCTCGGGTCGGCCCTGCCTCCTGTTTTCTGGCGCCTGGCCCAGCCATTGTTCCTGTACTTTCTCCAAATTAAAAACCCATTGCTGCCCCTTCCTAGGTAAAAAGAGTTAATTTTCAGTTCGAGTGTGTGGGAGGGTGTCCCCGGGGAACGGAGTAATGAAGCCGCTAGTGCCAGTTGCAAAACAAATAGATAAATCAATGTTTCAATTTTCTCCATGTGAGAGAAAGGGCTGCGTTGCTTAGCAATTCAAAGAACATTACTGCAGGCTCTTGGAGGCAGCCATAAAGGCTACAAAAGTTGCCGGGGTTTGAGCCGTATTAGAATGACAACCAAACTTACATTCTCCCGGCCCAACAACCGGAGCCACGGAAGGAGGGCTGTTTCCAGGAGAAATCCCTGCAGACCCATCACCTTGCCTCACGGCACCCAGCAAGGTGGAGCGGGAGCCCCCTTGGACAGACAGGGCAGTGCTGAGTCCCCACATCGGCACCGATGACGCTCAGGGGAGGCCCCTGTGACCTTCTTGGGCTGCCTGATGCCTTATAGAGAAAGCGGGTGCCTGCTTTCCATGGGCCTAGAAACCCCAGCCCAGCCCTGCCCTGCCAGGGTGCCCGCACCCTCAGTCCTGCGTATGGAAACACAGTGAACCGCTTTAGGCCCCTGACTTCTGCTCCCACACCTCCCATGTCTCCCTAGCACCCTGGGCACTGAGGCATTGAGAATTACATTCTGTATCACTGCATTTTATAAGCGCCGCACATCCCCTTTCCTCAATCACCTTTCAAGGTAGTTTCCATTATTATCCCCATTTTATGGATGAGGAAACTGAGGCCTGGCAAAGATTTGTGGCTTTCCAAGGTCACATGGTCAGAACATGGTATTTTAGGGTCTCTGTGTAGGAGTCTTGCCAGAAGCACGGGGTTGGGGCGGATCTTGGCTGGGGAGGGGTTGCCCAGACTGTCCCAAGGCAAAGAACCAAATCCCACATTTACCTCCAACCGGCAGCCTAACTGAGGGAGACGAAGCGTGCGAGGGGTTCTGTGCCTGGTCCAGAGTCAGTCCTCAGGCCGAGGTGCTGGGGATATTTGACCCGTAGGCATGGTAGCCTTTGGCGGTCACCAAGAATAAGTGATATTATGGATCTCTGACAAGGCCACCCTAGAGCTGGCGTGAGCCTGTGTCCTGCCCTGCCCGGACAAAGTGCTTGTAAGGAAGGCACTTTGGAGGCTGTTGGGTCCATGATGAATGAGGCCAAAAGCAGGGTCAAGACACAAATCCCAGCTCCCTCGCCTGGCACTCCGGGGCCCCCCACCTCCGCCCTGCCTCCTCCTTCCCCCAAACCCTTCCTCTCCTCATTCCCACTTTTGGTCACGCTGTCTGCTCCCCGCATATCTCCGCACCCGGGGATTTCTGCAGTCCAAGGGGAGCCCGTGTGATTCCCAAATGTGTCCCTCACCGGCCACCTGTGTGACCCACACGGGGTCCACACTTGTCAGCGGCGGCTCCATGTGTGGGTGTCCCCCTGGCCCCTGTGTCTCTGTGGCCCCCATGGTGTCTGCTGTCTCTGTGACCTCACCATGGCCCCCCTCGCCTGGAGCTCAGCCCGTATGAGCCCCTTTGCTGCCTTGCCGCACCTCCTTTCCCCAGACTCCCCCACCTCCACAAGGCTCCCTGTCTGGAAGGCTCTTCCCTCTTCTCCACTCGCCCCCCGTAAAGCTCCCAAAGCCCAGATGTCACCTCCAGGTTGACACCACTCGGGCAGTCCATCCGGTCGGAACAGACATCCTTCTTCCAGAAACTTCTGCTGCCTGAGCTTGCACCCCCTGTCTCCTCTCTTGGATTTCCAGCCCCACCCCCATTCCACTCCCCCCAGGGCAGGGACAGACTCTTCTGGCCCAGGAAGCCCCAGTTCCCGGCCAGTGCCTGGCTCAGAGGTCGGCCTGCGAGCTAGCTGGACATGGGGAGAGGTGGCTAAGCAGCCCAGAATCTATGGTGTCGCCGCCTCTCACAGTAAATGGCACTGCCTGGGTGCCACGTCCCAGTCCCCAACAACTGCACCAAGGCCAGTGATGACAAAGAAGTCTGTATTTTTCCAGGGCTCTGTCCAGAAATTGTTTAAAAAAAGGACTCTGGAGGCAAACCAACCAAAATGGGGATCTTTGCTCTGCTGCCTCTGAGTGCCGGGAGCTTGGAAGATTCCTGAGACTCCACCCTAGCTTTCCTGGTATACAATGGCAGGAAATAATTGCACCTCCTCCAGGGCTATTGAGAGGCCGTGCCAGCGCACTCTGTGAAGTCCAGGCCCCATTGACCCCACTGCCTGAAGACTGTTGTGTTGGGGTGGCCTGGCTCCGCTGTCTTTCTGGAAGCTGTTAGGGTTTCTCCAGGCCAGGTGAGGGATTATCAGCCATGTACCGGTCAGGTCTGAGGGTCCGTAATCAGGGCCGGCTGTCCTTTCCCTGTCCTGTGCCAGCTCAGGTGCCCCCAGAATAGGTCCAGTTACCCCTGGGCAAGGGCCTTCACAATTCCCACCTCAGCCACCGAGGTCCCCTCCCTCCCTTTTCCTGCCACGCTTCGTTGAGCTGAGGCTCTGTGCTCACCCTAGTCAGAAGCTTGGGCAAAACCTGCTGGCTGCACTCCTGGGGGGCAGGGTGGATGGTGGAAAAGCCCCTACCACAGGGGCCCTCCTTCGTGGGGGCATGGCCATCTGTTGCCATGGAAATGGGAGCAACTGGTGTCCACGTGTCTGTGTGCCGGGCACCTTGTCAGCGATGGATGAGGGCGGGTGGGCTGGCCTTTCCCCAGCAGTGGCTGGGAGACCCAGATTGCGGGGCAAGGAGCCTTCCTGACACAGCTCACTGGGAGAGCTTGGGGCTGGGGACACGGGGCGGGGCAGGCACACTCGGTTCAGTCCTTGGTGCTCCCGGTCCTTGGAGGACCCAGGGCCTTAGCTTTCTCCTTGTGAGAAAGAGCTCTGCAGCAGGTCACGTTCCCTCGTCCCCGGAGCCGGGCGTGTCGGGTGTGATGGGACCTTCCACTCCTGTACCCATCTTCCCTCAACTGTGTCAAGACAGATGTTACCAGATGTGTGTCAGAAAAGAAGAAACAAAGATCCACAGTCAGATGAGTGTGGGGAGCATGTCTCTTACCCCACTTGGGGATTCTCAGTGTGATGTTAACAGATTTCTGGGAAAACCTGACAAACTGCTCTATCCAATGTTTCCCAAAGTCACCTGATCAGGGAGCCCTGTCTTTATGGAACAGCAAATAAGAGTGACCTTGCAGTACAGCTTTGGAAATGATGCTCTAGCCCAGGGGCTGGCAAACGGTAGCCCAGAGGCCACATCCAGCCCAGCACCTGCTTTGGTGTATAAAGTTTTATCGCAACACAGCCAGCCCATTCGTTCCCGCTCGTACTGTTTGCCTCAGCTTTCCTGATACAAAGCAGAGCAGGGTAGTGGTGATAGAGATCATGAAGCAGAAGAGACTGACTGTTTCACCTTTTAAGAAGTTTGCTGACCTTTGCTTTAGACCAAGGCCTTAGGAGACCGTTTTAAAGAAATGCAGGCTGTGTGGGTATAAAGACTATCAATCCACTTTTATACCGCCAGAAGCATTTCCAGTGAGGAAGGAAATCTGATGCTAAAAACAATGCATCTCGTATTCCCGAGCTTGTGTCTGGGCTCAGGCGTCCAGTGGGCCGAAAGAGTGGCCAGAGCCGGAGAAATCCCTGCCTTGTCACAGCCAGGCATTAGGGGGCGCCCTGGCTTGTGTTGGTGACAAGGAGCTGTGGTGCCACGGCCCTGTTTCCCTGTGGGTGAGGCAGGCTGGTGAAGCATAAGCACCAGCTGGGAGAGGCTGGGGTTTCTCCTCCAAGCTCGTTAATCTTAGAATAAATAATAAACACCACCGGGGGTGGGGGACTTCTGAGCCCTTGGACATGCCACGCTCTACACACCTGATGTGCTTCTGGAGCACCTGGGGAGGCCACGGTCCTAGACGGCGGGAGGTGACAGGGCTCTGAGGACCATCCCCACCAGGCCTCTAATCTCCCAGTAGAGGACGCAGGGTGCCGGCCTCGTTGAGTCTTCACGTTGATCAGTCCTGGGACTGTTGTATTCTTACTACCCTTACATTTGGCCCCACTCTCTGCTTTCAGGGCTCTGAGTCAGACCCTTGTCAGCATGTGCCCAATATTCGCAACTGACGGTCCCTCATCCTCCCACCTCCCTGCTCTGGTGGTCTCTATACACCCCTGCTAGACTAATCTCTAAAATATGACTTTTCGTGTCACGCCCCTTCTCAGGGATTGTCGCTGGCTCCCCAGTGCTGCTCCTCTAAACCGCTCTCCATAAATAGCACGGCCCCATGCTGCACATTGAGGTGCTTCATATTGCCCCGTCCCCCAGTGTGGAGCCTCCCTGCAGTCAGGCCCATCTGCCTGCTCCACCGCCTTGATCACTCTCCTCTGTCACCTCCCTCCCTGATGCACCTGGGGAGGCAGGAACCAGCAGGGCCCTTAGCAACCGTGGAGAATGGTCATGACAATTATGCAGTAAGTACACTCGTCTTCCCCTGCCTATGCCTGTGCCAGACATTGCTAATTGATCACAGCACTCTTTCTGTCTGAGCCAGAACTCAGACTCTCTTGGACAAATGTTATTAAAAGTGATATTAAAACCCGATTTGCCATTGTTTCACTGGGGTGGAAACTGAGGCCTGGGGAGGGGAAGTGACTGGCCCAAGATCACATGGCCACTTGAGACAGAGCCAGGCTTAGATCTCTCTTTTCCCTCCTCCTGGCCCAGTGCTCTGCATACCACAGGCCATCTGCAAACTCTGGATCTATGTTCTGTCAATAGGATCCTGCCTCAAACAAGTGGGAGGGACTTAGCCCTGTAAGGAGTCCGTGCTCCTGGGATGAGGCCCAACCCACCTACTTGTCTGCTTGGTGGGTATGATTCTAATGCACTAAAAATAAGGAGGCATCTCTCCGGAGGGGCTCACTGGGGCAGCATGGGATGGAGGAGTGAAGTGCAGACAGAACCACTGCCCAGCTACCGAGTCAGGCTTACATCCCACCTTGGGCTTGAAGCCCAGCTCCCGGGGTCGTAAGGCTTAGCAACGAGTACTCAAAAGATGTCAGCTGACATTTATTAAGCACCTACCACCGGCCAGGAACAGAGAGCCGAACCCTCCACGTGAGGTATTTCATGTGCTTCTCCCTGCTCTCTGAGGCGATAGTATGAACCCATTTTACAGACGAGACCGCAGAGGCACAGAATTTGATGGGTCAGAGAATACGTGCATGGAGAAGCAGGGAGCGTGCATGAAGCAGCAGCCCAGAGAGCAAACGTGTGAGTGCTGCTGAGACCGGTACTAAGAGCTGGGTCTGTTCTTAGGTCCTTCCCAGGGGCCCCTAAGCACTGGCCTCAGAGTAAGCCAAGAGCTGGGGATCTGGAGACAGAAATGACGCTGGCAGCTGGACGCCAAGTTGACTGTACTTGGCAAAGCAGAGCTGGGGGAAGCTGGAAACCATGCCCCATCTCTTCCAGTCTCATCCCTGGCCCCTTTCTGCTGAGCCCTGAAATCCAGCAACCTTTGCCAGGAAGGTGGAGAGGGTCGAGGCAGGGGGGTGGCTGGGGTGAGGGCCAGAGCTGGCCAGGGGGTCTCCATCGCATGGACAGGGAGCTGAGTAAACAGCCCTCCCTCTCTGGAAAATGACCCTGCTGATCCCAGAGTTAAAAATAGAGGCGTTATCGATCGGGGGCCGTGTCCAGCGCGACTTATCAGAGCTTCATTGGCAAAATGACTGGCTTGAGTCAGCCCCTCAGGTAATTTGTTTTTCCACTCAGCTGGCCGGGGAGCATCCCCGGCACATCCAGGGCTGTGCAAATGAGGCCTGCGTGTCCCCAGCACTGTGGCTCGCTCACCAGGTGCCCTGGGAGCGGGTGGGGGCTGCCGTTCTGTTCTGTTCAGATACCGCACCGGGTTCCCCGGTAATTACTAACTCTGGGAAAAGCCTGCTTTGAAGGCCTGTTTCATAGGTTTACGAGACCAGCTCGCAGGCCCCAGCCCAAGGCTCAGAGCTCAGCATGCGACATTGTGTCCCCTCCCGTCATTACCTAGGTGGCCCTGCTCCTGGTGTTGGGTGGGCACCTGCCTGTGTGCCCTGAGTCCTCTCTGGGTCCTGGCAGTGGTCAGACCCGGCCTCTGGCCCCGGGTGGGCTCCCAGGCCGTGGGGATAGGGGTGAAGACCACACCGGTGGCTCATCTCCTGAGGACACTGGGCACAACCCGGGTTCCCGTCCTTTGTGCAGCACCTCCCTGGCAGGTGCAGAAAATCCAAGCCGAGTTCCTTCAGCTTTCGTCTTCCCTTGGGGCCCTCACCGACAGCGATGCATATGGTATGTGGGGTTGAACAGCGTCCCCACAAAATTCACGTCTACCCGGAACCTCAGAATGTGACCTTATTTTGGAGTAGGGTCTTTGCTGATGTAATTAGTTAAGGTGAAGTCATACTCGATTAGGGTGAGGCTTAGATCCAGTGGCCGGTGTCCTTAGAAGAGCAGAGACAGACAAGGAGAAGGCCTTTTGAAGACAGAGGCAAGGCGTAGAGGTGCAGTGAGAAGCCAGGGGGCGCCAGGGATTGCCAGAGCCACCGGAAGACGGAGCGGGGCTGGGAAGCATTCTCTCTCAGAGCCTCCAGAAGGAAACCACCTGCCAATACCTTGACTCCACACCTCTGGCCTCCTCCCCTGGGAGGCAATACGTTTCTGCTGTTTTCAATCCCCACCCTCTGCCCCATCCGTGGTACTTTGTTACGGCAGCCGGGGTCAAAGTCCCCCTCTTGGAAACTCCCCAAAGCCCATGCCAGGATGGCAGGGAAGCCATCATGGCCCTGGAACAAAGGCAGAACCGCTCCCCACCCCCCCCCCCCCGGCCCCGCCCCAAGCTGCAGCTGATGAGGCGGGTTACTCTCAAAGCCTCGATTTCCCTGACCCTAAAATGGGAACAATAATCTGTTCTTATGGAGGGCCTTGCCTGTCCCAGTGAAAGTGCTTTGGTCAAGTCTGCTGTGCAGCCCAACTTGAAGGGCACTGGCAGTAGGAAGGGGGGAGGGTGGGTGGGCCCGAACTCTGAGGGGTCAGTGGGGTGCCTGGCCGACTTTCCTGTTCAGTTTCCATCTGCCTGCAGGGCACTAACCCCCGTTCCTGCATGCTACCCCACTAGGCTCTTCTCTGATGCCAGGATTTGAGGCCTGGCCCAGGGAGGGACCCTCAGAAACAGAAACACGAATACGCCTTAAAATTAAGACGTTGCTTCCTAGCAGAACATGGGCCAGGATTCAGGCAGTGATGAGTTCAGGCACCAGCTGCCTTGTTCGCCAGAAGAGCTGGGGCCGGGAGGGAGGCATCTGCACAGATAGCTGGAGCACAGACTTGCTTTCTCATCAGACTGAGCCCTTGGCCCCCCATGGCCTTTGATTTTGTCTTTCCTTTCCCTTCTGTCTTTGGTAAACTCCCTTCCCTTTGGAGATGGTGGAAGGGGTGAGGCGGGGAGATGGTGGAGGGGGTGAGCCACAGGCCTGGCTCTGGGAGGGACACTGCCCGTCTTCCGCCTCACTGAATTCTCACGACACGCCATGAACTGGACGTTTGTGTCCCCCGCCTCCCCCGACTCCAGAGCCGGAAGAAATATATATCTGTGGCTGAAGTCCCCCAGTCTATGGTATTTGGTTACGGCACCCCGAGCAGACTAAGGCACACCACTAGTGAGGCCGGAAAGACCACCCCTGTTCTGCAGTTGAGGAAACTGAGGCTCAGACAGGTAAAGGGGTCTCCTGACCTCACCCACCCACTTCATGGGGGAGCTGGGTTGAATCCTCCCTTGGGACTCCCAGGCTCTCTCCACTCTGTGGACCCCGACAATGTTATTTTCTCTCTCAGACTGGGAGGGGTGGAAAGCAGTGGCATGGCCCATCAAACCTGCCAGGGCTGGGCCTGGGGAAGTGGGCTTCCCGGGCAGGGGCTGTGTTGACCCAGCAGACCCCACCCGTACTTGGCCTTGGTGAATAGGGCAGAGCCAGGCTCAGAGCACAGACCTGATTAACCGATCATCAAGGTGCCTCCCTACTCCCACTCTCAGGACAAAGCTTAATGGTGCTAAACAAATCTCCTTAATTAAACACTAATATCAGAACAGTGTCCAGGTCCCCGGCTGAGGTCACGTGCAGCCAAACTCCCACCCTGCCGTTGACGGCTGATGTCTCAGGCTAGCCCTGGACACTTGGCACCGATGGGCAAGAGTGAGCCCCCAGCTTTCCCCACCCCCACCCCTGTGCTTCCTCTCTCCACCTCCACATTCCCTAAATACTAAGCTCTCCCCGATCTCTGAAAAGGGCCCTAACTGATACCACAGTGCAAATGATCCACAGTAGAAAGTGGGAGTCCTGTCAAGGAGGGTTACATCTCATCTAAAACCACAGCCAGGAGCTGGGGCAAAGAAGCTCTCCTGGATGAATTTCAGAACTGGGTCAGAGGAAGGAGATAGAGTGAGGGGCACTGGGTCCTGCAGAGAGCCTCAGAATCCACACCGTGCCCACCTGGAGAGCTCTGTTCTCCCATCAGAGTTCTTAGTGGCATTAAACAAGGTGGCTCTGGTGTCTCCCAGGATGCCGAATTATCAAAGTAAAAGTCATTTTTAATCAATATATTGCCTTTAATCAAAGTAGAGCAACGGACACACGATTTTAGAAACTTTTCTAAAATCTAGTTAATATCTAATATCTAGTTTTCTAATATCTAGTTAAAAGGATGAAGCAGGGTAGTTAGCTGAGTGGCAAGCTCATCCTGGGAGTGTTTCCTGACTGAGGGGACCTGGGCATTATGGCTCCGGGGTCTGGGATCTGGGGCACATTGTCTGCACCTAGATGGTGCCATGATGACGATGGTGATGGTGATGGTGATGATGGTGGCAGTGAGAATCATCAGCATTTACTGACCACTTTAGATCTGTCAGGCGATATTTGCAGAAGGTTTCATATATTAACTCGCTTCATCCTTGCAACAACCCTATTAGGAAGGTAAGAGTATTATCTCCAATTTAGTTGAGAGGTTAGGCACCATACCCGAGGCCACCTAGGTAACGGTGGCAGAGTTCAGCTGTGATCCTAGACATTTTGTGTGGGACCGGATTGCTCCTTTTCACCTTTCAGTGGATGACGATGGAGGCCAGGGTAAATGCATACACAGTCTCGAGGCTCACAGACCCAGATGCCCATGGTAATCCCCCAAGTAGCTGGTGAGAATACAGACTCCAGAGCTCCTGCCAGTCTCTCTGCACTGGAACCTGGGGATGTGCATTCTCCAGAAGCTTCTTAGGTGATTCCGATGCAGCCAACCCAGGACCTCGGTGGGGAAGCACCGGTGCCAACAACTACCAGGAAGTCATGTTCGCACGGGGGACCGGGAGCCTATTGGTCTATCTCCAAGGCATACCTCCCGTCCATCCATGCTTTCCCCTCTCGCCAGTCACCATCTGTGTTGACCCTATCCTTTTGTCCCACTGCAGTAGCTTTGCCGGGAGCTCCTGAATCCTAGGATCTGGTCCCCTGTCACAGCCTCTGCCTGCCACTCAGTAGCCAGAGTGAGTTTCTGAACCTGCACGTCTGGTTAAGTAATCCTTCTGTAGGTGACCTCTACCCCCAGCCTCTTGCTGTCCACAAGCCTGCAGGCTCCCCATCACTGGCCCTGCCCACCCTCCATCCACATCACTGCCACTTTCCATGTGGCTGTGACTGTCTGGTTTCTGGAAAGCCGTCAGCCTTCCTGACCTCACAGTGTGGCCCTGATGCTTCCCTGAATGCCCTTCCCCAGTTGACACTGGCTCGTTCCTTCTCCATCAGGTCACTTGAAATGTCACAAGGGGCCTTCCTGGACCACCCTATTGCGAGCAAGCTCCTGTCCCCTAACTTATTCTTTCCCCTCATGGTCCCCATCACACATGGCCACTAGGCTGGCCTCATTTACCTATAAGCAGCTCTTTGCTCAATGCGTCCTCCATCACAGGTTCTGGGACATGCAGGGAACCACACGGAGCCCGTTTGCATGGATCTGCTATCACTTGCTTGTTTTTGGTCTTTCCCACTGGCATGTAAGGCTCATGAAGACATGGCCACTTTTTGTATCTGCAGCGGAAGCCTTGTGTGGGCTCAGAGGGGCCCTGGGGAAGTCTGTCTGGGGAATGACAGAGCATATGAAGCCCTCCCTGTACCAACTCTGCAGATTTGAGGCTTGGACTGGTCTTACCCGTCCCTGTTCCCACCCATAACAGGGCCTCCTGGACATGGAAGGACAGGTGAGCATCTTAACAACCCTTCCCTCCTATCTGTGAGGGACCGAGGCTGAGAGGGAAGAGACCAAGCGTGACTCGGTCCAAGAGGAGGCAGGTCTCCGGCCCTGTGGAAGGCTCCATGGCCTGGCTGGGCTGAGGTCTGGGTGTCACATCTGTTCCAACCAGGTGTGCAGAGCCGTGGCCATGAGATCTTGGAGCTGTGCCTGCCTGTTTGTTGCTGAGGCCCTGGTCTCAGCTACAGGGAGGCAGGGAGGCAAGAAGGGGGCAGACGGGAAATTTGGCAGGAGCTAGGGCCAGCGTTCCTTTGCTATATTGTGCCATGCCTGGAACTTGGTGGGTGCTTAACAAATGTTTACTGTTGACAAAACCCACCTTGTTTACAGCAGGCCTGTCTCTAAAGACCAGTTTACATACTTAGAGAGAAACTTAATTATCTCTTGCAGTATCCTCTGGAGGTAGGGTGGACTCCTTGTGGTTTATAAATGGAGGGGAAGGCCCAGAGAGGGGCAGAGAGTACCCACGGTCACACAGGGGCCCAGACCAGCTTGGCCCAGAGCCCCTGTCTCCAGTCTTGAGGGAGTGCAGAAAGCCTCCGTCTTTCTTTAAAAGTGGCCTCAAGGGCAAAACAGCCCACAGAAAACACCCAGGAATTCTTTTACTGGAGGAGCTTCACAGAACGGCTAAGGTCCCGGCAGCCTCCGGGGCCGCTGGGGTCTCTGCCAGGTGTATCCAAACAGTGACAGAGGGAGAAGGTGCGTCCCGGGCTCTGCCGGCCTGCCCTGTCCCTGGCAGGATGGCATTTCTGTGCCCAGCTGGGCATCCGCTGGGGCAGATCCAGCTCCTGATGTGGATGCCCAGCCCAGCCCTCTGCTCTGGCCTCTTGACTCTGTAAGGTGGTCTGGGGGCCAGGTTGTCTAAGACAGGGCCCCCTTGTGCGTCCCCAGACCTGCACCCTGGCCCAGGGCCTCACTCAGGGTTCTGTGGGGGAACCAAGACAAATAACAAGATGTCCCCACCTTTTGCCCCAGGGTCTCCCTATAAGTGAAGGGTCAGGGGCGGGCCCAGGAAGCACAGGGTCACCTGACTGGAGCAGCGGCTGCTTCCTGCTTTGGGGACTCATGCTACCTGGGGGCCTTGGCTCCCTGTCTTCCTGCTGGTGCCCACCAGACCCTCCTTCCCCTGCTTCCTTTCCTCTCCTCCCTTCCCTCTGCCTCCCCCCTCTCTGCCACTTCTGATCATCACTCTATCTCCAGCTCGGCTCCTTTCTCTCTCTCCCCCACCTCTGTGTTTCGTTCACACCGGTTTTCTTTGTGCACTTTTCCCCTTCGCCCCCCACCCACACCCCCTGCAGACCTGCCAAGATTTGTCCTTGAGCTCTTCTCCTCACATGAGACATGGGGGGCGGAGGGTCGGGAGGGCATTCTGGCCTGGGGAGACCACACGCACACGTGCATGCACGCATACCCATGACTCGCGAATCTGTTCCACCTTGTACTTGGTGCACCGGCCATCCTGGGAAACGGAAGGCGAGGGGGATGCTCTCGGGCAGAGCCTGCCGTAAGCCCAGCCTGAGGCGGCTGTCCCCGCCGCGGCCTCCGCTGTCCTCGCACGTCAGCAGCCATAGTCCGCACAGGGTGCCATCTCCGGGACGGGCCCATTACAGCCGAGCCAGCCTCTCCTTCCAGGGAGGGCCTTTGCCTCAGAGGCAGGCCTGCCCCACAGGGGAGTGACAAGGGCTAGTTCCCCCCCTGCCGCGCCCCCTCCCCCCCACCGGCCTCAGAGGTTCCTCGCCAGGAAGGCCCGGGATGACCCAAGGGCAGGCTGGGGTGCCCATGGGGCAGTGGGTCCTGGCCACCCTGACAAGCTGCAGGATCCAGCTGCCCCACAGGCCCATCAGACAGAACGGCATTTCTGTAGGGCAGGATTAACTTAGGTTTGGTTCTCCTCATCTGAATTCTCAGAATGGAAAATTATGTAGCCCACCTCCTCCATCTGAAAGCCCAGCCTCCACCCTCAGACACTGCCGACCTGTCCTCCACCTTACTTTACGGGCTCTCACTATATCGGGCACTTTCTGCCCACTTCTCTGCTTCCTCAAGCATCTTTCTCTAGGAAATCAGTTCTATGGGGCAGGGTCTGCTTTGCTCTAACTGCTGGCACACAGTAGGCACAAAATAACTGTTTGTCGAGCGAGTGAATGAGGCCTCTTCTTGCTCAGCAAGTCCCTGAATCTCCCAAGGTCTTGGTTTCCCTGACGGGCATAATAAAAATAGATTTGGTCCCAGGATGCTGTGGTCACTCCAAATGTATGAGCATCGCGGCCAGCCCTTCAACTTGGACCTTGGGAACCACGTGTGGCTCACTATCTGCCGTCCAGTCTCAGGATGGCGTTTTGATCCAAACCCAAACCAAGGGCTTTTGATACCCTGACCCACTTTGCTGAAGACAAAACTCGCTACGGGCACAGGAGCAAAGCTCCTCCCCACGTGGGGGGACTGAGCGTGGGCCTGGACATGACACTGGAGCTGGGTCTGGGTGGGGGCGGGGGGGCCCAAGGAGAGTCAGGTCAGCCACCGTGCGGGCCTCAGTCTTGCCTGTCCCCTGAAACAGCCACCTGTCAATGCAGCCTGGCTCCAAGACGTAGCCTCTGACCCCTGTGCCTTGGTAGAGAGTTGGGCCGGGCTGAGAACGGGTTCACTGGGCAGCGGGCCCTGCAAGAGACCCTCACGTGGACTTAGGAGCTGCTGGTTTGGCTGGGTTGAGGGTCCATGCTGATTCTGGCCACCGTGCAGGAGGGAATGGGGACGGTGGCCTGGGGGCGACGATGTCCTTGGAGAGGTGATCGGGACATACCAGTTTGGGGCTGAGGCCACACTGGAGTGTGGGGGTGGGACAGGATGTTTTCAGGGGCCTCAGCAGGACAGTCGAGAGAGGTCTTTCTGGAAGGCAGGGAGGGGGCACAGAAAACGTTTCTGTAGTGGGCCTGGTAACCCCAGACCTTATCAGGATTTAAAGCCCAGCCCGGCTGATGCAACTGTAAATGGGATCAGTTTCTTTATTTCTCTTTCTGTTGCTTCATTGTTGGTGTGTAACAATGCAACTGATTTCTGCACATTAATTTTGTATCTTGCAACTTTGCTGAATTCTTGTGTTAGTTCTAGGAGACTTTTGGTGGAGTTTGTTGGGTGATCCCATTCACAATTGCACCAAGAATCATAAAATACCTAGGAATAAACCTGACCAAAGATGTAAAAGATTCGTATGCTGAAAACTATAGAAAGCTTATGAAGGAAATTGAAGAAGATACAAAGAAATGGAAAAACATTCCATGTTCATGGATTGGAAGAATAAATATTGTTAAAATGTCAATACTACCCAAAGCCATCTACACATTCAATGCAATCCCAATCAAAATTGCACCAGCATTCTTCTTGAAGCTAGAACAAACAATCCTAAAATTTGTATGGAACCGCAAAAGACCCCGAATAGCCAAAGTAATACTGAAGAAGAAAATCAAAGCAGGAGGCATCACAATCCCAGACTTTAGCCTCTACTACAAAGTTGTAATCATCAAGACAGTATGGTCTTGGCACAAAAACAGACACATAGACCAATGGAATAGATTAGAGACTCCACAATTAGACCCACAAATGTATGGCCAACTAATCTTTGACAAAGCAGGCAAGAATATCCAATGGAAAGAAGACAGTTTCTTCAGCAAATGGTGCTGGGAGAACTGGACAGCAACATGCAGAAGAATGAAACTAGACCACTTTCTTACACCATTCACAAAAATAAACTCAAAATGGATGAAGGACCTGAATGTGAGACAGGAAACCATCAAAACCCTGGAGGAGAAAGCAGGAAAAAAACTCTCTGACCTCAGCCTCAGAAATTTCTTATTTAACACATCCCCAAAGGCAAGGGAATTAAAAGCAAAAATGAACTATTGGGACCTCATCAAGATAAAAAGCTTCTGCACTACAAAGGAAACAATCAACAAAACTAAAAGGCAGCCGATGGAATGGGAAAAGATATTTGCAAATGACATATCGGACGAAGGGTTAGTATCCAAAATCTATAAAGAACTCACCAAACTTCACACCCGAAAAACAAATAATCCAGTGAAGAAATGGGCAGAAGACATGAATAGACACTTTTCCAAAGAAGACATCCAGATGGCCAACAGGCACATGAAAAGATGCTCAACGTCGCTCCTCATCAGGGCAATAAAAATCAAAACCACACTGAGATACCACCTCACGTCGGTCAGAGTGGCTAAAATGAACAAATCAGGAGACTCTAGATGCTGGAGAGGATGTGGAGAAACGGGAACCCTCTTGCACTGTTGGTGGGAATGCAAACTGGTGCAGCCGCTCTGGAAAACAGGGTGGAGGGTCCTCAAAAAATTAAAAATAGATCTACCCTATGACCCAGCAATAGCACTGCTAGGAATTTACCCAAGGGATCCAGGAGTACTGATGCATAGGGGCACGTGTACCCCAATGTTTATAGCAGCACCCTCAACAATAGCCAACTTATGGAAAGAGCCTAAATGTCCATCAACTGACGAATGGATAAAGAAGTTGTGGTTTATCTATACAATGGAATACCACTTGGCAATGAGAAAGAATGAAATCTGGCCTTTTGTAGCAACATGGTTGGAACTGGAGAGTGTTATGCTAAGTGAAATAAGTCATACAGAGAAAGACAGATACCATATGTTTTCACTCATATGTGGATCCTGAGAAACTTAACAGAAGACCATGGGGGAGGGGAAGGGGGGAAAAAGTTACAGAGAGGGAAGGAGGCAAACCATAAGAGACTCTTAAATACTGAGAACAAACTGAGGGTTGATGGGGGGTAGGGGAGAGGGGAAAGAGGGTGATGGGCATTGAGGAGGGCACCTGTTGGGATGAGCACTGGGTGTTGTAGGAAACCAATTTGACAATAAATTATATATATATAGGATAAAGCCCAGCTGAGTGGGTGGCCCCTGAGGCCTGGCTAAATCTGGAGCAGGAGGCACGGAGGAGATTTGGGGAAGCAGGTGACTGTGGTCTGCAGGTAGGTGTGCTGGGGCTTAAAGGGCCAGCGGTTGCCTCCCTTGGACGTGGTCATAGGGAGCAGAAAACAGGGCCGGGCAGCCCACTGGCTGGCTTTGCGAGGGTTAACACGAGATGCAGGAAACCAGACCTTCTCCAGGAGCCAGCCTGAGTTGGATGAACCATCAGAGCAACATCCTGCAACAACTCAGGTGTCTTTTCAAGCGGCAGTGGGTGACATCTCCGAAAAAGAGGAGATAACATTTCTGGGAAGTGCAGGTAGCGTGACAGCAGAGTTACGACAACCTGTCAGGGGGTCCAGGTAGCTGTGAGGGGGCGCGGGAGGGGCTCCCCGCACAGCGGTTCGGCCAACTGGGAAGGACGCAGAGTGGGAGCAGAAGTTCCAGCGCCGGGGCAAACAAAGCTTAAATTACCCGAAGTGCCTGGCCTTCCCCGTCTGCTGCTCTAAGCCGCTGACATCAAACTGAGTTATGTCTCTAAACTCTGCAGGAAAATGCTGAATTAAACAGCTTAGTGCCTTTACATATTCAAGCCGAGGCAAACACCATAAAATATGCTGAGTAACAGTTGTCTAACGCACATTCCTGAAAGTTTATTTTTGTGGCCACAGTAGCAGGTTCTGGAGGGGCCAAAGCCCTGGGTGTGTGGGGACAGCTGCGGCCCGGCCTCTTGGCACAAACAGGGGCCGGCAGGGGGGCCTCGGGCACCCACTCCTCGGGCACGAGAGCTTCATCTGAGTCCCATCTCTGAGCCACCATCCGGGACGCAGGCTTGGATGGGGGAAAATCTGAATAACCCTCCCCTAGCGCTCTCTCCAGAGACTTGGCCTGCCCTTCTGAGCCAGGACACAGCCCCAGGCAGACCACAGAAGCGATGGAACCTCAGAAGCTGGGTGTCTGGTGACCGATGCTTGTGACGGCCGCACTGATGCCGGCTTCCCCTGTCAGGCCAGGGCGCGAGCAGAGCTTAGGCTCAGTCTCCCCGATCCACAAGCCATTTCTGCCTCTGGGAACTAGGGAGGAGTCATTCTAGGACTGCGGCCTCGGGGTCCTGGGAAGGGGATGGGTGGTCTCTGATGGGCAGCGGCATATGAGGGATCCCGCACGGGGAGCCAGCTCTGCCTTCCAGTGCTCTGTGCGGGGGAGGGAGCCCCCCCCCCCCCAACTGTCTCCTGTCCTCTCCCCATCCCTCCCTCCCCGGGTCTGGGGTGAACTCTCAGGGAAGGTTCTGCTCATCTTGCAAGATGCAGAGTGTGTTCCTGCAGGCGGTGTGTGCCCCGTGGGGTCTGGGAGCCGTAAGAGGAGCCCCCCTCTCCCCCCCCGCCCCCCACCGCCAACGCCTGTCCCTCTGTTTGCCCATCGCCTCCACGGCCTCTGGAGCCTCCTCTAGGAGGGCTGACCCCAGCCCCAGTGGCTGCGTAGATGGCAGAGGGGCCTGAGGAGGGCAACCTTCAGGTGCTGCTGGGGCTGGTGGGGATGGGAGCCCTTTGCCCGCCCACCTGTCCCCCTCAGCCAGCACCTGGCTGCGCCTGGGATGTGTACAAAGAAGAGGGACCTTAGCAGGTAGGAAATGCCTTGCTCGGCCCCGAGAGCGGAGGGTAGGGATTTTCGGTGCACACCCTGTCCTTCACGGCTTGCGTTGGCCATAGTTGCTACTCCTGACCCGGGGCCTCTTGGGCGGCCGTAGTGAGGTCAGCACCCCACCTCTCCTTCCGGCAACCTCCGGCCCTGCCCGCCCCACCCAGCCCGGGCCCCAGGCTCCGGCCGCTCTCTGCCGAGGGCACTGCCGGGCCGGCCGGCCGGAGCAACCCCAGCGGTTCCATTAGCGAGCTGATGGTGGGTGACACTGTCTTAAACCAGCTGAAATGCATATCCGCTTGGTGACCTTAAAACTAATCATCGGATCACGCTCTGGCTCACGCCGCTCGACCAGCCGGCCCCATCCGACCTTAATGGCTGCTCTTGGAAGTCCGGGCCTCTCTTGTAGCCCAGATGGCAGGGTCTCCTTGGGGTCTGATGGAGACACGGCCAACTCCGTCTCACGCACCGGCTCATTCACAGAAGAGGGGGCTGAAAGTCAGAGGGGACAAGGATACCTCGTGTCCTGGACCCTGGCTCCCTGCCACACCACGTGGGTGAGCCGCAGGTCACTGTAAGGCTCTGCCGGGCCTCTCACCCCTGTGGGCTCAGCACTGGGGGCCCGGGCTGCAGGGTGTCTGCACACGTGTCCCCAGTGCCCCTCTGTCAGGGGACGTGAAGGGACATAAGGGGCAGTGGGGGTGCATGGGCATGGTGGCAGGTCCCCATGCAGGGACCCAGGCCCTGCTCCCTACCCTCTCCCTGGGGCTCAGGGACCAGGGTGTGAACGAGAGCCCCACAGAAGGCAGAAGAGAGAAAGTACCCGGTGCAGCTGGACGTCAGGTCCCATTGAGATCCACTGTCAGCCTGGGCCTCGGCTCCCACAGTCACGGATGATTTCGGAGGGAATGTGCATTTATTTTACAAAAAATCCTCTGAATGACAGAAAAACTGCGTTTTCCTATGAAGAGCAGAGAACTAAGCTCTCATCCAAGAACCCAGACATGTTCTGAAACTCACTGGAGTCTGACCTGTGCTTCCTTCTGGAACTCTCTTCCGAGTCTCTGTGTCCTCCCAAAGGCTGGATGTTCAGCCTAGACCCATGTGTGGGTGCTCGTGCTTCAGAGAGGGCGCCAAGCTCATGGGGCTTTGCCCCTGGACCCCCAGGGGGCTGGGGGCGCCCCCCCACACCTCCCATGTGCCAGAGACGGCTCAGGAACCCTCCAACGCAGAGCCCCCGCCTGCTGGACCGGCCTGTGACTTTAACAGGCCCTCTGCTCAGCTCTAGGCTCTGCTCAGAAGATAGGAATGCCGCAGCCAGGCTCCCTGCTCCCTGATCCTTTAATCTGAGACTATTAAAACTTCATTCCACTCCTATTGGTAAACCATCAATCACCGTCACCAAGCAGCCTCTGGCTTCGGCAGCCCAGCGGGGGAGGGTAGCAGGGAGGGCAGGGGGCCAGGGCTACAAGCCCCCTCCCCAGGGCAGAGCCCTGGGCTCCTGATGGCTGGTATGACCTTGAGAAGGACAGAGCTGCTGGGGGACAGATGGAAGGCAGAAAGCCCTTGTCTGGGGGCGGAGGATGGCCCACGGCTCCCGAGAGCCACCTCTCAGGGCCCGTGTCAGCAGGGTGACGGCAATGCTCGTGTCCGGCCTCGCGGGCGAAAGTGCCACCAACGTCAGCTACCACCTCTTTTCTGAGCTGCACACATCGGAGTAAACGCCAGCCTTTGTCTCTGAGCCACCTCTCACTTCCTTCCTGGCCCAGACCCTCAGGCCCTGGTCCCTCTCCCCAAAGTGACCCTGGCCTCAGCCAGGAGGGACGGAGGTTCTGGGGCCCAGCCCCCAAGGTTAACTTGTGAAAAGGCAGCACCAGCCCGGTGCTGGCAGGATTATGGGTCTTTTTCTTAATTAAAAAAATCCAATTAAATTAAGATATCAGAACTGAATAACACTCGAGTCATTAGCGCGACTTTTATCTTAATGACTACAGCTGCCGAAATCCTTCTCTAATTCGGGTGGCCTCCTGCCACAGCGGCAGGATGGGGCTTCTCTGGAGAGGGGGCCGAATGGCCTGCAGACACAGGGCGGGCAGGGGGCTAACCTGGGAGCCCCTGCTTTCCCCTGCCCCCCAGCCTCCACACAGGAGCTGAGCCCCGCGTGTCCTGCCGCTGGGGCGCCCCTTCCCCTTCCATCTCGGGGACCATCGTCATTGCCTGTCAGCCCTGCTGGCTGTGAGGCAACTTTGGAAGGGACAACGGTGGGCACCTAAATGTGTTTAAATAATTTTCCACCGAGGGAAAGAGTTCCCTCCTCTCTGCTCCGGGCCAGGGGTGCAGAGGCCTAGACCCTGCAGTGTCTCCTGCTCTGGGTGGACTGAGGGGGCTTGAGTGCTCCCTCCTGGGCCCCCAGGGCCTCCATGTGGAGAGCCCTGTACAGAGGGGCTCCTGCCGGTCCCCCTCTTCAACCCCTGGGGTTTTGATCCCACTCTTCTTGCCGAGGCCAGTCGGAAGTGCCAGCCATTCCCGGAACAGAGGCTGCAGGCCTGGGCAGAGGGAGAGGGAGGCAGGTTGGTGGGGGTGGGGGTGGGGGGAGCGGGGCTCTGGGAAGCAGGAGATAAGAGGCAGCTGTGGGCCTGGAGATCTGAGTCTCAGGAGGGCGGCCGGGGGAGCCAAGCATGCAGGAGTCCCGGTTATCACTTAGCCTCAGGACTCCCCAGAAAGACAGGCAGAGAGTGTCTGAGGCCTGGAGGCCCCCAGTGGCGCGGTGACTCCAGGGGAGAAACACTCACAGAGCAGCTCTTCAGGCTCATGCACCCCCTCCTCCCAGCCGCCCACCCCTGCGCCCCGGGCAGCTCTCCTGGCCTGTTCCCCCTCCAGATGCTCACAGAGGAGGCCCTCCCCGAGCCGGCAGTGCCTTGCTATGGCTTCCCCCGACAAGAACATGAGGAGCTGTGGCTGCAAGCGCCCTGAGGGCAGGGACAGCATCTGTCTCATTCACCCCTCCTCCTGTGTCTAGGCCAGAAGCCGGCACGCAGGTGCTCAAGAAATATGTGGCGACCGAATGACTGATCGGAAGGAGCCATGGTGAGAAATGGGCCTTCCCACTTGGCTCGTACCATCTTAACCCTGAATGTGTATCACTGCACTGGGGATTTGTTAAAAAAAAATTATTTTAGACAGACAGAGAGGGAGAGAGAGAGAATCTCAAGCAGGCTCCACACTCAGAGCCTGACGCGGGGCTCCATCCCACAACCCTGGGATCACGACCTGAGCCAAAATCGAGTCAGATGCTCAACCTACTGAGCCACCCAGGCACCTAGGGAGTTTTTAAAGCAATGGCAACGCTATCTTTCATTTGCTTTTCTCAAAAGACTTATGAAGAAAGAGGCTGTGGATCATTCCGGACCCTAGAACATCACAGCTGGGGAAAATGCCTAGTTCAATCTTCACTGTCTGCCAGGGTTGTGGTGGGGGTGGGGGTGGGGGCTGGTTCTGCAGCTTGGCAGGGCTCCAGACCCCCAGCAAAGGCCTTTATGTGCTATCACCTGCCCGTTTGGGGCATGGTGGGATCTGATGGGGCTCAGGTCAAGGCCATTTGGTCCCCCAGGTCCTGGGGGCGCATTCAGAAGACAGGACAGGAAAAAAAGAAAATCCCCCTGGCCTGGGGTGGACTGTGTCCGCCCCCAAATTCACGTCCACTCAGAACCTCAGAACATGAACTGACTTGGTTAAAGGGTCTTCGAGGATCTAATCCGCAAATTAAGATGAGGCGATACCGGACTAGGGTGGGCCCTGAGACACACAGGGAAAAGGCCTGATGAGGGAGGCAGAGACGTGTCTACAAAGCAAGGACCTCCTACAGCCACCAGGAGCTGGAAGAAGGAAGGAAGGACCTTCCCTAGAGCCTTCAGAGGGAGCGTGGCCGCTGCTGGGGCCTCGAGCTCGAACTTGCAGCCCCCAGAACTGTGAGGAGACGTTTCCATCGTTTTAAGCCCCCTAGTTTGTGGAACTTCACTACAGCAGCCTAAGGTCACTGATACACTTGCTACCAACATTTGGCAGGAAAAAGCCAGTCTGTCAGATCCTGCCACCCCACCTGCTGATGCTGGTTTTTCCATTGCCCAAAACAGAATACAGGAGCCTAGCAGGTGGGTTCAGGGCACCGCCTGGTCTCCCCGGGGGGATGGGCCTTGATTGTCCCCCAAAAGGATAACTCCTGGGGGTGAGAGCAGCGAGGGGGCACATAGAAAGGTCAGGGGCTTTGAAGTACCAGCAGCCTCACCTGGAACTCAGACTCTATCCCTTTCTAACCACATGACCTGGAAACCATTAAATCTCCCAGGACTCAACTGCTCATCTGAAGAATGGGGAGAAGCAGGAATACCTATCCCTTAGGGTTGACAACAGGTTTAGAAAGCCCTTTTGCACGTATCTGCCGTGAGCCGTGCCCTGTGATAGATGCTGCGGGTGCCCTGGGGGTGCACAGTCTGGTGGGGACCTGGGATGTAGGCCCACACCAAGGCACAGGGAGCCTGGGTCTCTGAGCATCATTCTGCAGGGATTAGAAGGCTGAGCAGGTGTGAGCAGGCTGACGGGTGCGGGCGAGGCCCGGGCCGATGGAGCATTTGTCCAGGGAGCACGTGCGTGTGCACATCCCCACGGAGCACACTGGAGACCCTGTGAGAGGCTGGGCTGTTTGGGGAGTGGGGAGGGGGTGCATGGTCGGAGACGAGGCTAGAAAGCAGGAAGAGTCACGATGGTCTTTAACCTTAGAACAAAGGGAAGGTTCTTAATCAGCAAGGGGGTATGTGCACGTGTATGTGTGTGTGTGCCCGAAATGCTTGGGTTAGTGTTTCTTCCATTGTTGGTTATTGTGTAGAGAAGTTTGGAAGGGTCAGATCTTGGTGAGGGCCCAGGTGAAGGTGTTCCTGTCAGGCCTGTTTACTTTCTGTGTTTCTGATGCTCTGACATCGGGGGCCCTGCCGACCCTGGAGAGACCATTCTTCCCAGGACCAGCCAATCCTAGAGGTGGCAGATGACTAACTTGGGGCCCATGTGTCATAGGAAACCAGTGGAGAGCCCACACCCCAGCACCTCCTCTATCAGCTGTCACACTCTGGGCCGCCATTCCCCTGTCCTAGTTAGGGCCAGCGACCTTGCCAGATACGGCCCAGCACCAGATACGGACAACAAAGGAGCCTCTATGCCCCAGAACCCACTGACAATTTTCAAATCAGCCAATTCTTACCCTGCCTTGCCTGTTCTTCCCACAAAAACCACACTAAAGACTGGCCCACATTCCCCTCACTCCCTCTGCCTCCTGAGCCACCCCGGTACATCCTCCCTCGGCCCCCGCGTGTCCTGACCCCCTTGGGAACTGTGGGTAACAAACTCTTTTCAACGGCAAGCGTCTCCACATGCCTCACCACACCTGAATATTAATAAAATCTACATTGGAAAACAGAAGGGTCATGGCAGCTTGGATTGGGGCTGGCAGGGCAGTGCCGAAAGCGGCTCGATTGGAGCTTAAAGGTGGGGGGGGCAGCGGTAGATGGACTGACCTGGTGGTGAGCTGGTGCAGAGAGTGAAAGGGGAATGGCAGACTTCGGGGGTTCAGGCCAGGTTTGGGGGGACATGTCCGGGGGCTTGGCCAAGATGTCGGGGGGGGGGGAGGAAATGGCAGCGTCCGCCTGCAGGGGGTCACAGCTGGGTGGTGGTCTGAGAGGCTGCGCTGGCCCCCGGGGAAGGAGGAGGGACAGAGAGGCCCGGAGAGGCTCTGGTCCCAGCTGCCCTCCAGGGTCCTGCCCACGTGCACTCCCCGAAAAGCGTCACTGCTTTAAAAATGGAAACAAACGCTTCCTTGCTTTTTGTGGTGCTTTCTGTCAGTCGAAGCTGTCAGTTTTCTGCGGTTCTAAATAAGGGAGAGATTTGCGGGGCCCATAAATAGATTTCCAAAGCTGCGGTCCCATCCAGCTCTCGGAGCAGCCCCGCCCCACTGCAGGGCTCTCGGGGCGCGACCGGGGCTCGGCCCCCTTTGCCGGAGGGCGACCTGGCTGCACGTGCTTGGGAATATCTGGAGGTTCACAGTTTACTGTGGGGTGCCAGCTTTCGCACATCATTACCCAATGTTGACAGAGGCATCTGAGGACTCTGCGAGCCTTGTTCTCGCCTCCATTAGCAGATTGCTTGAACAAAAAATCTGAAAAATTCAGCTCTCAGATGTGAGTCCCCACCATCTGCCTTGGGAAATCAGCTGGGTTCTGTTTCTGTCCCAAAAGAGGTGTGGCTCCTGTTCTTGGGGTTGGAGCGAGACAAGGAAAGGGGTCCTGGGAGCTGGGGTGAGTCCAGAGGTCATGGAAGCTGAAGTCCCAGGGGAGGAGGAGGACACACACACACACACACACACACACACACACTCTCTCTCTCTCTCTCTCTCTCTCTCTCTCTCTCTCTCCCTCCCCCCCCCACCCCCCACTGCCCCCAGCCCCAAGTGGTGGTGAAAGGGGGCTGCCAGGGAGACTTGGGAGGGACAGCTCCAGTGAGGCTGGAGACAGGAGACAGAGCAAGGGGCCAGAGACCAGAGGGCTGGTGACAGTGACAGGAGGGCGTGGGAGCAGGGAGAGCCAATTGCTTCCATCTCATTCCCAGCCTCTAGCAACCTCTGCGGGGTCAGGTTGAGAGGGATTCTGAGACTGCACGCAGGCTGAGCGGGGAAACAGTGATGGGATCCATTAGTAATGTCTGTCCAGGGCACGGGAGGGGAAGGCTACGGCCAGCAGATTTGTTGTCTCTGCTTTAAGGCAAGTGGTTCCGAATGGGGACAGGAGGCAGTGGTGCTGCCTTCCAGCATGTCCTTTTAGGTGGCCCCTGGAATGTGGGGCTCAAGTGGCAAAAGCTACCTGAAGGAAATACTGGGCTCGCTGGAAGCTCACTGGGGCAGGCCTGTCTGCCTTACAGCGAGAGCAGCGCTGGCAAATTGCAGGTCTCTGCAGACATCCACCAATGACCGACTGAGTGCCACAGGGTGGAGCCCGAGGGGACAGACCACATCTGGGGGGTTCCTAAGCTCCAGGCCAGCATGGGGGACACGGTCCTGTCAGAGCGAAGGGCACCCAGGAAGGCCTCCTGGCCCTTCCTTTTTGTTGAGTGTTTTTGGGGTACCACCACCCAGGGCACGCATCCTCGAAGCTCACGTCCCTCTCTCTCTTTGCAGACTCCCGAAACAGAGGGCATGTCCCGGGGATTCAGAGCACAGAACTGGTCACCGTGTGCCAGACTGGAGGACCTGAGGACACGCTCCCCAGTCCCAGAGCTCGGCAGGCACAGGCCTACTTCTGTCCTTTGTCACTTCTGCCCCCACTGCTGAGGCGCTGGCTCAGACCTACTCCCACTCACTGCAGAAAGGGCCCTCCCTTCTCCTCGGAACCCACGCCAAGCTCCTTATTGCAGAATCTCTTTCTCTCCAGGGTCCTGACACTTTCCCTGGATTCTCCTGGGAGCTGCCTTTCCTTTTCCTGAGGCTTAAACCAGGGAAGAAGTTTCTCCCAGCTTCTGGGCTTCCAAGAAGCTCCTGGAGAGCCAGCCCTGAGCCAGGCTTTTTGCAGGGATGGGGGACACGAAGGGGCTCAGAGGGTAGCGGACAGAGCCAGGGCATAGAGCTTTGGCCCTCTCCCACCCTCACCCTTCTGTGGACCAGCTGCAAGCCCCCACTGGTGCGAGAGCCCCTGGGTGGTCGGCGCTGGGCACAGCGGCACTCAGGATAGAAGGCTGCCCTGAATGGATGCCTTTGGTCCCTGTCCTTCCCTGCCACCATGCCCTTCTCATCCACCACGGGACCTGGACTTCCCACATCCACTCATTCACCTGCGCCTTTCTGCAAGCCCTTCCCGTGTGCTGGCCCTGCTCCTGAGCAGCTTGCCGCTCTGATAAGGGCTAGACTGGCCGGTCCACCCCAGCCCACGTGGCCCCTCCGTCCTATGACTGCCCAGAGGCCCTGGCACCCTCTGCATTCACTGGACCGCCACCTCCTGGCTCCTCTTTGGCTGTGTGGTTCCACGTTGGAGGCCTATCATGGGGGTCCCGCCAGTCCTTCCTCCGTCACCCCACTCCCGTTTTGTGCATTGCATCATTGGGGAGCCAACAGCCTTTTCCAGAACCCAGAGACTTTGAACAGAAGCAGGAGGGCCAGACCTGACCTGCTCTGTTTAAATGAGAAACCCACTGGACTGTGTGGATGATAACCCAGGGCGGATGGGACTCAGAGGACTGGGCCGGGGGGTGGCCAGCTATTGAACCTCCTCCCGTGGCCCCTCCTGCAGGCCAATGCTCGGCTGTAGCCCTGTCCCAGGTGCCCAGTGCACATAGGATGGTCATCCAACACCGCTTCCCTCCTGGGGTCTGGCCAGGGCTTGTGTGGCCACTGTTCCAAGTACACAACACTAGCAACTGCACTTCAGAGGATCGAGATATGGAGCTGTCATTTGCCTGGCCCTTTGCCCGGTGCTCTGCATGTTTGGCCAAACTTCGAAGAAGGTTGAGTGAGGTCAGGGGTCAGGAGTCCAGAGATGTTGTCTCAGGTGGCAAAAGCATCATTCCCTTGGCTCCAACGCTAGGCTGGAGGCCCCAGGGCCCCGTGACAGCCTTGGGAAGACTCCGTGCTAAGAGTCAGGGCCGTGCTTCCAGCCATCAGCCCTGCTCTGTTGAAGGGCATGCGCTGGGGTCAGGGTTTAAATCCAAGCTGCATCATCTCCTGGCTGGGTGACCCCTGGCTAGTCTTCAAACCTCTCTGAGCTATTCCTACCCCACGCATGGAAGACGGTCCTACTTCCAGGATTGGGGTGAGGACTGCCAGGGTCTACACCAGAATCCCAGGCCTGTGTGACTCTCCTTCCTCAGGGTTTTTCCCGAGCTCAGTTCCATGTGTGGGCTGCCGGGCCTACCCAGAAGCCTAAGAGGTGGTCCCACCCCCTGAGAAGAGACCAGATGGCTGCATTCAGCAGGTCTGCTTCTGGGCTGGAAGCAGGGCCTGTGCTGGGGATGTGGCCGAGGCTGTGAGGGAGGAGGCCCTGGGATGCTGTTCGGACTGCTGTAACTCCCCCTCTAGAGGGTCAGGAGGCTTCCAGAGCCTGAGGCCTCCAAGTAGGGGAGGGGCCGCTGGGAACCTGGGCTGAGGGTCCACCCAACAGTTACGGGGAAGGTGCTGGGTGCTGCTTCGGCACGTCCTGTGGTGAACGGAGGGCTACTCAGGGCCTGGGTGCCTGTCCCTCCCCCACCAACACACGTGCGCGTGCACACGGGTACACACCCCACACATACCACATAGGCAGACACATGCACACACACGCATGCACATACTCACATACACTCACACACACCACACACAAACACAACACATGCACATGCACACACTCACACACACGGGTGCACACGCCCTGCAGCCTCTGCCCCAGCTTGGCTTCAGAATGTGATGACTACCTTTTCCCCTTCCACCTTTTCCCCTTCTGTCGGGGTGGGGGTGTCCGGCGAGGGAGGCAGGACGGCCTGGGGTAGAGAGAAGGGGAGGGAATCCAGACGTGTCTCTCTGTGTGAGGGTGAAAGTCACATCTGGCCTTGCCAGGTCAGTCTGCTCTTTTCCAGAATGTTCAGTGAAACACCCAGGCACAGACAGGGCTTGCACCTGTTCCAATCAGTAATTTGACAAGAACCCACTAAATGAACTGACGGTGCTCTGCCCTGTGAGCTCCTTTAGCGGGAAGATGTTTTCCTTCCTTCAGACCCTGTGAAGGAAGCCAAAGAAGATTCATCACAGGGAGGGGAGCAGAAACGGTCCGGTTCCTTCTGGGTGAGACAAGAGCTCCACCTGCAGTTGATGGGCCTGGGAAGGAAGGGTCCAGATGAGAGAGGGTAGAAGACACAGCAACCTGGCAGGGTCACCTTCGCTCTTAACAAGCCTTGTCAGGGACCTTCTCAGTCTACACAAGAGGGGCAGAGAGCTGGAAAGAAACCAGTGAGGGCGCCATAGTGTGACCTATAGAGTTTAAGTGTGACCCTGACAAAGAAGGTCAAAGATCACAAGAGCAGACTCAGAACTGTGCTTTCCTAGTACATCCAATACATAGGATGACCGGACGACCTGGCTGATAACCGCTGCCCAGTGTCATTATCAATTTTTATTAACTGCGATTATTATTACTTCTCTCTCAAAATCATATGATCACCTGATTAATATCATCAATGACATCACTCTTTCCCCTGAGCCTACAAACTTCCCTGGAAGCTTCAGAATCCTTCTTACAACAGCATTAAGGGCGTATTGACGGGAGAGGAGAGTGTCCATGTTGGGGAGGAGATGGTGGCAGAGATGTGAGACTGGTTGTATTCAGGGAGATGGACCAAATGTGTAAGCATATTTAAGGATAATAGGAGACAGGTATCTTACTACTGGAGGAGATAGCTAAATATGTCAAAAGGGAGAAAGTAAGAATGAATTCCCTGGTGGTATACTGGAATTGCTATGCCAGAGTAAACTAATGGTTTTCAAAATATCTACCTCCCTATGTAGAAATAGAGATGTAAATGTGTGCATATATCCACATGATGACATATATTCCCCGGCACTATCCACTGAGAGGGCTTGGGAGCAGTGACATCCCAATAACAATGAGCACACTTAGGCCCAGATCTTGGCTTCTAAATACCATCTCCCACTAGAAGGAACCAGCCTTCTTTGGAGAGATGCTGAATCCAGGAGATACCAAGATGTGCCTGAAACGTCCTGTTCAGAACGCAAGGAAGTGCTCAGAGGATGCCATTCTTATGTGAAATGACACCAGAGCCAGCCTGACTGGGCATCCACCAACCATCGAAATAAATAATGATAGGACCCATGGAATAATGAAATTATGAGTCTATGAAATTGTAGATAAATAAACGAATACACTAAAAGTTTGAAGAGGAATAGTGTATCTATGGTAGGCTTGATGTACCTCCCCACAAAATACTTATTAATTACAAAGGGGAAAAAAGTAGCTTTGCAGTGGGGAAGCCTTGCAGAAACCACTTTACTCAAGTGATCTGAGTGAACACGAGGACTAGGCAAACAGAAGTCCTGGACCACCTGACAGATCGCAGTATCCCTTCCGGGAGATTCCTGCCAAAGATGCACAACCTGAACCTACTCATGAGGAAACATCAGACAAACCCAGACTGAGAATCGGTCTACAAAGAACTGGTCTGTATTCTCCCATAGTGGCAAGATCACGGAAGTCAGGGACAGAAGGAAGGACTGCTCCAGACTGCAGGACATGACCACTAACGTGCTAAGACCTGTGATGCTGACATCGTCGGGACAACTGGTAAGATTACTGAGGATTAGGCAGTAGTGCGATATATGTTCATTTCTGATTTTGAGAGCTCTGCTATGGTTATGCAGGAGAATGTTCTTATTTGGGCGGGGGAGGAACATACACAGGAGTGTTCTCAGGTGACGGGGCATCCGGTTGACAACCTTCAACTAGCTCAGAAAAAAATTCTTTGAACGGTCCTTTCAACTTTTTAGTCAGTTTGTGATGGTTTCGAGACAATTTAAGAAAGGACAAGTAGAAATCTCGAAGAGCACAAACAAAATATCGCATGGGCAACTTATGGTTCAAATAAAAAGCAAGATACAACGAGACACAAACAACCACAGTGACATGTACATTTTGGTGTTTGAAGGGTAAATGTCAGCTCTATGGAAAGTTCTGATGCAGCAGTTGTCAGTCTTGGGTAAAGCTGGGCCCATGAGGAGATCGCACACTGACCTTTGGCTTTCACTGAAACGAAAGGCGAGACTGCACAAAGGCCCTGGAAGGTTAGAGATGGCCCTGACTCCTCGACCTCAGCGGGAAACAATGTTCCATCACCGGGATTGGCTCCATCATTTGTGGAGCCCGGTGCAAAATGAAAACGTGGGGTCCCTTGCTGAAAAATTGTTAAGAATTTCAAAGATGTGACAGCAGAGCATTCAACAAACCAAGTGTGGGGCACACGTCCCAACTGGCTCTTTCAGGAACATTCACCACTGGCTGTTGCATTAAGAGCTTGACCTTTTGTAAAACTCAGGCATGAGATGAAAGATATAAATTTCTTATTTATATTATATTTCTTGTTTATATTATGTTTCTTATTTATATATAAAATTCTTATAAATAAGAATGTGCATCAGAGTATTATTTATAATGCTCAACACTGGAAGCATCATGAATGTCCAGCCAAAGACAATGACTAACAGATTACAGTATGTCCGTAAGATGGAATATTACGTAACCATTAAAAACAATGTTTTAAGGGGGCACCTGGGTGACTCAGTTGGTTAAGCGCCCAACTTCGGCTCGGGTCATGATCTCGCGGTTCGTGGGTTCAAGCCCCGCGTCGGGCTCTGTGCTGACAGCTCAGAGCCTGGAGCCTGCTTCAGATTTTGTGTCTCCCTCTCTCTCTCTGCCCCTCCCCCACTTGTACCCTGTCTCTCTCTCTCAAAAATAAATGAGCATTAAAAAATTAGAAAAAAGAAAACAATGTTTTAAGGAATATTGCATGACGGGAAGATCCTGTTGATATAATCACAAATGGGAAAGTATAAAATGTGAAACTGCACATATATCACATTACAAATTTTATAACAATTGATATATGTGAGTATATATAGACTATATATATAAAGTATATAAAGACTTACAAGAATGCTACCAACGTGTGAACAAAGGTTATCTCTAGGTGACGGGATTATAGGTGATGTTTATTATCTTTTTAATACCTTTCCATATCTTATAAATGTTCTACCAGGAGCCTATCTAATTTTTATAATTAGAAAAATATTTGTAAATATTTAAAAATAATTTATTCATTTGTTATAGCGAGCCTGTTTGCTTTTGTAATTAAAAAAACTTAATAAAGAGTAAAGTTTAAAACAAGGCCATTCATTCCCATCCAACCGGTATTAATGGAATGAGAACTCTGTCCTGGCGTGATGCTTGGTTCTGGAGGAATGCAGAGGAAGCGTTTAGAAGGACAGACGATATCTGACTCCATGGGATTATCATCTCATTGGTGAGGCAAAATGCACTCTGGGGCTTTCCACGGACCTCTGCCTGGGGTCCAGGGAGATCCCAGAGTGGAGCGGGAGCCCCGGCAGGCAGGCGTAGGTGCTGGCACGCTGAGCCTGGAGGGGCGAGCCTGCGGTCACCGGCGGGCTAGGGGACAAGGAGCTCATGGGACTCCTGTGTGCTTCAAGAGTACACGCCGGGGAAGTTATTTGTTAGGCATATCGCCCTTTAATAAGCTATAACTTAAAAAGCAATGGCAGGCTCTAGGTAATCAATACCACATTGTAATAATTTCAAGCACACAGATTTATATTCTGTGCACCTTGGACAGTAATTACTTTATTCTTTTAATACACTTGCACACGCTGCTTTATTTTCACCTAAACCAATTTGCTTTATTGACCAAAGCAAGTCCTGTGCCCATAATACCAACCTTTCTCCCATCCTCTAACTCAGCGAATCCAGTCCACATCAATAATCATGACAAAGGTGGTGATTCTTCCCCCGGAGCCCGACGGCACCGATGATGAGATCTATCTGGGGGGGTATCAGTTTCCCTTCTCCCTTCGGGGAGCTGGGGAGCGGGAGGCAGGGGGTCGGGAAGCAGGTTCCGAACAGAGCTGCACAGGGAAGAGGCAAGAAAGGGAGGGAGGGAGGAGGCAAGTGACGGGACAAGCAGAAGGAGGGAAGAAGGGGGGAGGAAGAAGAGCAGGAAATCTGGGCCGCAAACAACTAGGGCAGCAAAGGCAGGTCACCTTGTCCTGCGCGGCACAGCCCCTGCATCTTTGCTGGTGAGCAGCGGAGTGCGGGAGGGCCCGGCACCTGCAGGTCTCCGGGTCAATGCTGCAGGGCGGTTGGGAGCAACTCAAGGGGCATGCCATTAGCCGAAGACCAGTGACCTAGTCCCTCCTCCGGGTGGCGAAGCAACTTTGTGCAACTCATCAACTAATTCATTAAACTTCAGAGAGGTAGGTCAAAGCCTCTATGATTTAGTCAATTAATCAAGGACCAGAGTTTCACTTGGTGTTTGGATCTTAGCAATAGTTTTCTTGACCTTTCTTTGACTGTGTAACTATCCCTCAGAAGCCTTTAACTTCCTGCATTTTTTTTTCATCTTCAGCTGGCCTGCGGGTTCCCACCTGCACACCAGGAAGGCCCCGCAATTAGACCCGAGTGTCTAGGTTGGCGTGTGTGAGAAACAGAGGCGGGAGGGAATGGCCTAATGCAGCTGTCTTGCAAAGATAAAGCCGCATCGTACTGCCCGCACCAATTTTACGTGTCCCTGAGAATAGAAATCATCTGAACACATGGCCAGAGAGCAGAGCGGATGTCTGGGAAGCAGGACCGCTACCTTCCAGCCCTGCTCCTCCAAGCTGGCACCACTGTTTTGGGTGGGCGGGTGGGGGGTTAGCATACAAGAACTCTCGGCTAAGAACTCATAGAGTTAGTGGCAAGACTCAGAGTTAGTCACTCTTCTGGTAAAATCTTGTTCCAGAAATGAACCTACCCTAAGCCCCGCTTATACTCCAGTTCCAATGCCAGGCCCTGGCCTGAGCCTCCAGGCCTGGGGTTCCTGTGTGTTCTCTATCCATCCGTCCCATCCGTCCTTCCTTCCATCCATCCACCCATCCATCCATCCATCCATCCATCCACTCACCCATCCATCCGATTAACAATTATTCACTGAATCCCAACTATGTACCAGCCTATGTCCTAGGCACTGGGGACATAATCCTGGACCAGGCACATGAACAAAACAGTGAGCCAGATCATGTCAACGGAATCGAAGCACACAGAGGAGCATGCAGTGTTTGTTGGGCATATACAGGATTCAGAGGCAGCCCCAAGGAGGGCATGATTGGAAGGTCATGCTTCCCAGGGGAGGCAACATCCTCGCTGGCTTCCACAGGAGGCACAGAAGATTGCTGGGCAAGGATGCATCTTGCGGAGGGGGCTGCTTGGCCCCCTTCCTGGAACCTCGGCTCTCTCTTGCCTTCCAGGCCCTTCTCAGGTCACTGGGGCAGGGAACTTCCACACTGGGGCTACCGGTCTCTGGTCCCTGCTCTCCCATGCCTGCTCTCACCGTGCCTTGCCAGAATTTCCATGAGAACTTGGAGGGCCCGCTCTGCCATGAAGACACACGCATGAGTGAAGTAGGCCAACTATGTGCAAGAACAACGGCATCAGAAGCAGAATAATTTCGACACCATTCCACTTTGCACATTAATTACTGGCTGTGTAGGCTGCGTGGTGCACAACCAGGGGGCACCATTCCCACAAGTTTCGATGTGACTGTGTCCCCTGGATGGTGCAGTGCAAAGGCCCCAAGAGGAATATTCTTCTCTCCCACAAAGAAATATGCCATACACATTTCTCTTGAAATGCATGGACAGTTTGTTCTATCTTTCATTTCCCACTTTTGAAAGAAACCTGGGTAGAGGGAAATATTTCTCTGAGGAAAACCACAGGGCGGGTGCCCTGAGAAATGGCAGCTGTTTGTCGGCCCAGGCGTGGGGGGCTGGGAAGGGGACAGCATGGAGGGTGTGGCCTGTCCCCATCCTGTCTCTCAGGCTGCTCAGCCCTTAGGGAATCTGGGCCAACAAGGCTAGGTCTTCTGGGGGGTTCAAGAAAAGTCAGAAAGTTTTTGTGTGAAATCCCCAGATTTGCAAATGTTGGCTCAAGCCTTTATAAAGCATCGGGTAAGCCAAACACAGTGGGAGGCCAGAGGGCTCCAGGTTTGCAACCCTGGCCCTGGAGGATACAGGCTTATGCATGAGCAGTGAGGAGGCTGGCAGGGTATAAAGCAGGCTGGGGACCCAGGGTTCAGACCCTTCTAAGTGGGACTTGCTAAGAAGTGTGGCTTTTCAGGGCTTCGGTCGGTACATCTTCGGGAGGCTCAAAAGACTGGCGGCCTGGGAACCCCGTCGTCCCCAGTGTCAGAGTAGAACCCTCACCTGCCAGCTCCGTGATGTGTGGTGTGAGCACAGCCTGGCACACAGCCATCCCTGGGGGACCCTCTGGGCTCTCACACTACCTTTTCGAGAGACCGCTCCTCTCCATCATCACAAGGGGCAGACTCCGCGCGTTGGGGTCTGAGGTTTACACAACCTGGGAGGCCTTTGTTAGGACAGAGAGCACATGATGCAGGTGAGAGAGAGAGAGTCCGTGCGGTGGTGCTGGACGTGGCTTGTACCTACTCACGAGAGCCAATTATACGTGCTTCTTCCTAACTGCACTCAGAGACATGAGGTTGCTAGCTTGAAATGAGCCATGATGGGAGTATTTACTCCATGAAAACCGGCCAGTGGTACAAGGCAGGCCTCCCCCCACAGCGAGCCATAGTGGTCAACATTTGCCAGCCCACCAAGTCCAAATGAGGGGCTTAAGGCTGGTACGCATGATGGTAAATCTGCCTCTGACCATAGGTATTTATTAGGCAGGAATCCACTGTAGGATGAAGGGGGAAAAAAAAAACACCAGGGCGATGCTATCAAAAAAAGAGGAAGATTTTTTCCCCCCTACAATAGAAGAAAATAGGAAAAGATCCTTCTGAGAAGAAAAGGTTTTCCCTTCTCCGTTTGAGTTGGGGGGGGGGTGGAGGCGGGAGACAGAGTGAGAGAGAAAAGTCCTTCTTTGATTCCCAAAAGGCTCCATGGAACCCGGAGTTTCCCTTTGCAAAGCACATGGTTTGGGGGCATTTGCTGAATAAAATCATCCCAAATTAAAATCTCATTTCTTTCAAGGGGCTGGAGAGTGTGTCTATTTGTCCGGGACTAAAGGAGTGAAATTCATTTTCAGGGGAGAGATTCATCTGCTGGGACAGGCTGAGAAGCTCCTGGGGAAAGCGCTGCTGGGGCTCCCCGTGTCCCGATGGCCTTCAGCGGAGCGGGGGGTGGGGGGGGTGGGCACCGCCCGGGAAGCTGGGCCAGGTGCCAGCACAGCCGGATGTGTCCCTGGGCTTGGCAACAGCCTCCCGGCTCAGCCCTGACCCATTCGGGATGGCGGAAGCCGAGCTTGGGCTGGAGAGCAGAAATGCCACCCTGGCGCATGCAGGCGCCTTTAGGAAAAGGGCTGTCGGGATTTCTGTCCGTAGCCAGGGCTGTGCTGTGCGCCGCCGGGGAGGGGCCTCTCTGTGCTCGCCGGGGCCCCTCGGAAGCCGGGCTCCACGTGTTTGCTGGCTACTCTCTGAGGTGGTGGGAGCCCAGGGGTTTAGGGCTCAAAGCATCCTTCAGGGGAGGGTGGGCGGCGCTCTGCTCACTGCTGGCGCTGGGGCTCAGCTGGTTGGGACCTGCTACCCAACAGGCAAAGGGTCACGGGAAGAGCGTGCTCTTCAAAGACAGCCTGACGTCCCATCCACTTAATCACGCTTCGCCCCATAAACCGTGGGGCAACGCGTCCCTCCTGGTTAGGCCATATGCCTTGGCTCTGTGGTCGCTGCGTTTGTTGGCGGAGGGGGAAGGGGGGAGGGGGGAGGGGAGGAGGCGTGCAGCCTGCTGCTGCTGCGGAATGTCACCCCTGCGTGTTCCCGGGCCCCAGCTACGTGACGGCGAGCGGCTGGACCAGGAGCTTGCGCCCACGCTGTGAGGCCACAGGGAGGGAGGCTGGGGCTGAGGTCCACCGGCTGGATGCCAAGGAGCAGGGGGCAGTGTGTCCAGGAGGGACCGGGAGGGACTCAACAGGCAGAGGAGGGGGGAGGAGAGCATTGAGGAGCTGAGACCTAGGAGTAAGTGAGGCTCTGACCGGAGCTCAGGGCCCTTTAGGGGTTAGGGTTTCAAGCTGTGGGTTGACGGGCAGCCCCTGGGGGACTAGTCTAGGCCTTGAGCGGACCTGCTATTTAGAAAGAGCATTCAGCCGATGCCCAGAAATCTGTGTCCCTGTGAGCATCTGCCCAGAGATCCAGACACGAACCTGCCCTCGTGTCCCACAGAGACAGCCCTTCAAATGCTTGGCCGCAGAAGAGTGAGGCTGGAGGGGCCAGGAGCTACATCCCAGCACTGGCCCTGCCCCTAACAACCCTGCCCTCCGGGAAGGCTGGGATCCCCCTCCCAAGGACTACCCAGCTCCAGTAAAACCAGATCCTAATTCTGTGACCTCCAGCTGCCTCTCTCAGGACACCCGATGGCCTCTGACAGAGTGTGAGCTATAGAGCCCAGAGCCAGGGCCGGAGCAGAGGCCAGGAGCCAGCCAGCTATGTGTGTGTGTGTGTGTGTGTGGGGGGGGGGGGGGGGTCAGAGTGCACGCAGGGGCCTTGACGCCTCCTCTTGTCCTTGGATCCTGCCTCAAAGCCCCTCCTCACTGTCCACCCCCGAAGTGCTGAGTCAGGTGGAGTTGTTTTTTAATGAAAATGCAGTGCAATTTATTTTGCATGAGAATCTCCAACTATCTGCCCCCTGGGAGCCAGACAGCGGTGGGGAGGGAGCCGTGGGGTTTTATGAGCCCTGTCACTTAATACACAGAGTCGTTGGGGGCTGGAATCTGAGCTCTGGGGCCGCCAGGGATGTTCAGCCCACCTCTCCCTTAGTCAGCGTTCAGTTTAAAGCCAGGCGGAGGTTGTTATAGGCCAAGTCTATAAATAAAGGATTTACAATTAAGGTTATTAGCATCAGGTGTAACCTAAACTCGGGAACCTTGCACCATGCACAGAAACGAGCGTGAAGCGCTCTTTGTTCTGATTAAAAAAACTGGCGCCCAGAGCACATGAGAACCGCCCTTGCCGAGACCTGGCATTTCCACACCTGCCAGTGACTGGGTTCTCTCGTAGGGTAGCGCCTCTTTGCATGATGCCCCTGGGTCTCAAAGAACCAGTGGCTGGCTGGCTGGGGCGTCACCTCCTGGGCTCCGGGGCTGCGGCCAGAGGGAGGTGGCTGTTTGTCTAACCTACAGGGTCGGCTTCCCCAGGCACTGAGTTTGTTCACATCAGGAATACATCCCGAGGACTTCAACTTTCACATGGTGAGTCCTCTCCAGTCCTGTACCTTGGAGGCTTTGCTCACCTCTACTGGGTGACTGAGCCATCCCCGACTCAAAAGTCAGCTGCTGTTGCAAAGCAGCAAGCTTCTGTGGAGACAAGACTGGCCTGTGAGAACCAGGGGCACCCTTCCTGTGACCCCAGCCCTCAGAGGGACCCCTCAGCAGGCATCATCTTACAAGGGGCTGGGGTGCCTTGTGCCAGCCAATCAGAGCCCAGTGTACCACACTCATTAGTTAATTGATGCATTAAAATTCATGGAGCACCCCCTTTGGCCCCAGCCCCAGTCGCTGGCATGGACTGGCGGCTTTGGTTGTGTCAAAGGCCTGTGGGTAGTTGGCCCTTAGAGGGGGCGGGGGGCTGGCGTGTAGCTCCAGCAGCCACCTCCACTTCCTTCCCTTTCTCTCTCTCTCTCTCTCTCTCTCTCTCTCTCTCTCTGTCTCTCTCCTCCTTGCTTTTCTTTCTTTATCTCTTCCGAAACGAAGTCTGTAATGGGCAAAGTCAGGCCTGCTTTATATGTCCCTGAGGCAACCCCCAGGATGAGCCATAAATAATGCTTTCTGCTGACCTCTCTCCAAAGCTGAGGGCCGCTGGAGCCCCAGATAGGCCTCCCAGGCCCTGGCTCAGCCACCTGTGGCATTCTGGGGTCTGGGAGGGGGGTGGGAGGAGGAAGGGAGGGAGGGAGGAGGCCCCGCTGGGGCTGCGGCCACTGGGCCGCCACAGAAAGAAGATGGCGGGTGTGGGTGTTGGGGGCGGGGCGGGCAGCACCCCACAGGGTCTTGCCTCAGGTCTGCTCAGTGCTTGGGAGGCTGGTGACTGGAACTTGTTTAAGGGGAAATGGATTTTGCATGAAACGTGACAAAAATTTATTTGGACAAATAACACACCATTTTAAGCTGCTGCTCTTGCTTGCCGGCCTCCCCCTCTTGGGTGGGTAGCGAGCTCTCCTGGTGTGGGCAGAGAGGCACTGGGGTGTCAGGGAAGATTTAATTCCTCCCTCTCTAGAATGAATGTTGGAGTAGGATGTTGGTGCAAACCAAAAATAGCCCCGCGGCCCCCAGCCTCGGCCTCCAGCCAGCAGGGCTTTGCCCAATATTATGATGACTCTCACGTAAAGGAAAGACTAATGGGTTTCTTCCTTGAGGCAATTAAAAAGTGATTTGTCACACACCAAGACGTATGGCTTTGTATTGGCAGATATGAGGCTGTGGAGGGCGGGGTGAGGCGGGGGACGGTCAGTGGGGCGGGGTCCTCAGGGCCTCTGTGTGGCTGAGGGGTCCAGGGGGCTCCTGGGGCTCCAGCCGAGGGAGGGCAGGGAGGGGGTGAGAGGGGCGGGGGCACCAGGTCAGCCCGAAGCTGGAGGTCCAGTGCAGTTAGGCTCCCCTAGGCTTGGCCACCAGGCCTCTGGAAAGGCCCTCCCGCTTCAGGGGAGTGTGGTGTGGACGTTCCCTAACGCCTCAGACAGCTGGCAAGGTCCAGGGACCCTCTGTCCCCGTCTGTTCACGCACACCCCAACCTGGCCTCACCGACTGGAACAGAGCTGGACTCAGGGGTTCCTGCCACCTGTGCATGCCTTTTGGGGGCCCTGGCTCCCCTCCTGCTCTCCTTCCTTGAGGAGGAAGCTATAGGGGATGAGAGAGCCCTCTGGCCCCCCTCGAGGTCCCTGGCTCACTCACAGCCTCGGAGGGAGTCTCCGGACTCAGGCGTGTGAGGGCAGTGCAGGTGCATGAAGGGTACCCCCACCCGCCTACTGCTGCCCCACACCTGGGCACAACAGCTCTGTCAGGAATAAAGCCAGGTGGGCATCACTACCTGCCTTGTTTTTTTGTTTCAACCAAGGGGTTCAGAGGGGAGAACGGGGGCTGGTTATCCCCAGCCTCCCATGGGAGTTCCAGACGCACTCCCTCCTGCCCTAAAGAGCCGCCCATCCTGGCCCCGCAGGATTCCTGGGGTCTGAGTCAGCTTTACCCTGTTCCCTCCGCGCTGCACTTTCTCTTTCCATCATGCTGTCCTTTCTTCTCCAACATGTATCACACGTCTGTTCATTCCTCGCTCACTCTCCAGGTGTCGATGGCGCCCACTATCCCCAGTCCGTGCTAGGCTAGCTGGGCAGCTGGGGAGGGGAGGGGGAGGTGCTGCCTTCCAGAACCCCAGCAAGAAGGTGAAGTTACCGAGCCTCATGCGAGTTGGCAGGTTTTGACACTGGCCGAGCCTCGCCAACTGAGCAATGGTCTGAGAAAGACGCTGAGAAGGTGGGCTGGAATGGGGTGTCTCGGGCAGTCCCGTTGGGGGCGACACGAGTGTGCAAGCAGGCCTCCCCACTGAGATTCTGAAGCTGCACGAAAAGGAGGGAGCCGCCCTTGCTGGCCCCTCGGGACGCTGCCTAGGGCTGAAGGCTCCCCACCAGCCGGCTCCCCAGAGCCTCAGAGGGCCCCCCCACCCAGAGCTTCCATTGCTGGTGGGCACCTGACCCCTCTTCCTCTGCTCCCTTCGTGCCCCTTCTTCCCTTCCACTGCTCCCATGTCTCCGCTGACATCAGACACCTAAGACACTAGCGTCTTTAGAAGCCACAGAAGTGCCAGGAGTTTGGGGGCATTTTGTAGGTGGATCACAAAAACCTTTGCGTCCACTCTGAAGTCAGCGTCCTGCTCAAAGTTTCTGTGGCTCCAGATAGATGTTCAGCTCACAGCGTGACCCACCCGTCAGAGTCCCCTGAATCTTGGGGCCCCGCTGCCTGCAGGAACAGCGCGGAAGTCCTTGCTTGTCCTGGGGTGCTGTTCTAAGAAATCCTTTGCTCTGAGGCAGCTCAGCCTCAAAACTGTCAGGAGCAAAGAGGGAGACAAGCCCTGATCAGTCTGCATCCTGGGGCCAGGCCAGAGGGAGCCCCTCTTCTCCCTTCCCCTTAGCTCAGGAGACCTGGGCACACCTCTCCCGGGCCTGCTTCTGGTCTGGAGCTCTGGCGGGCCAGGGTTCACCTCCTGCTAGACCTGTGGTTCCTCTCCTGGGGTCCCCGGAACCTCAAACCTCTGTGCGGACTTGCGGCATAATACCAATGGCCATTCTGTGGCTGCACTAGGTGTATCTACGTGCATTAGCTCATTTAGTCCTTCCAGAGACACTATGAGGTGAGTGCTATGATTCCTCACCCCATTTTATAGATAATTTATAGATAACTTGATGCTACTATGCATCAAAACTACCACTCTGCTGGATACTTTGACCAGGACTTCCTTTCCTTCCTTCCATCCTTCCGTCCATCCTTCCATCCATCCATCCATCCATCCTTCCTTCCTTCTACCCACCCATCCATCCACCCACCCACTCACCCATCCTTCCTTCCATTCTTCCTTCCTTCCTTCCTTCCTTCCTTCCACCCACCCATCCATCCACCCACCCACTCACCCATCCTTCCTTCCATCCTTCCTTCCATCCTTCCTTCCTTCCTTCCATCCATCCATCCATCCACCCACCCACTCACCCATCCTTCCTTCCTTCCTTCCATCCATCCATCCATCCACCCACCCACTCACCCTTCCTTCCTTCCTTCCTTCCTTCCTTCCTTCCTTCCTTCCTTCCTTTCTTCCTTCCTCCTTCCTTCCACCCACCCATCCATCCACCCACCCACTCACCCATCCTTCCTTCCATCCTTCCTTCCATCCTTCCTTCCTTCCACCCACCCATCCACCCACCCACTCACCCATCCTTCCTTCCACTCTTCCTTCCTTCCTTCCTTCCTTCCTTCCTTCCTTCCTTCCTTCCTTCCTTCCTTCCTTCCATCCTTCCTTCCTTCCTACCATCCTTCTGTCCTTCCTTCTTTCCTTCCTTCCTTCCTTCCTTCCTTCCTTCCTTCCTTCCTTCCATCCATCCTTCCTTCCATCCTTCCTTCCTTCCATCCTTCCGTCCATCCTTCCATCCATCCATCCATCCATCCATCCTTCCTTCCTTCTACCCACCCATCCATCCACCCACCCACTCACCCATCCTTCCTTCCATTCTTCCTTCCTTCCACCCACCCATCCACCCACCCACTCACCCATCCTTCCTTCCACTCTTCCTTCCTTCCTTCCTTCCTTCCTTCCTTCCTTCCTTCCTTCCACCCACCCATCCATCCACCCATCCACTCACCCTTCCTTCCTTCCTTCCTTCCTTCCTTCCTTCCTTCCTTCCTTCCTTCCTTCCTTCCACTCATCCATCCTTTCATCTCAGCATTCATTGAACGTGTTAAGAATTCAGACTCTGCTGGAGATACTTTAGGGAATAATAATAATAAAAAAAAATCCATGTCCTGGGGCACCTTGATGGTTCAGTCATTCAAGCAGCTGACTCTTGATTTTTGGCTCAGGTTGTGATCTCACAGTTTGTGAGTTTGAGCCCCACGTTGGGCTCTATGCTAACTAACAATGTGGAGCCTGCTTGGGATTCTGTTTCCCTCTCTCTCTGCCCCTCCCCTGCTCATGATCTCTCTCTCAAAAATAAATAAACATTTTTTAAAAAATCCATGTCGTGTTCTCATGGATACACAGCTTACATTTGGGAGGAAATAGTAATGCACATTTAATCAGTCCCTTCCCTACCGTGTGCCTGAGACTCAGCTTCGAAGTGGCAGACACTAGACTCAGACGCAAGTTTAAATTCTGGTTTTCCCACCTACTAGCCGTGTGGCGTTGGGCAAGTTTCTTAATTTCTCCGACTCCCAGATCCTCATCGGCCTAATGGCACCCACACAGGGAATACATCTGGAATGCACCTCCGAGTGCTGCAGGGAGGGGACTTAGGTTGGTACCATTTGTGAGACTGCAGAGCTCCCTGGAGGGGGCTTGGTTTCCATAAATCACGGAAACAAACGCATGTCCCTGGCTGCTAGGAACCAACCAGAGCGCCCCTCCGCACCGAATCAATAGACTTAATATTTAATAATAATCCGCTGAAAGGCACTTCGGTCAGCTCAATCCATCAGTGCCACGCTAATAACAAATTACTTCTTAAATTATTAGCCCCGGTTCCTTTCATGAAGCTCTGGTTCAGTGTGGAACAAGGAGGGAGAGGGATGAGCTGGGACCCGAGAGGCCAGGGCATGGCCATGCCCAGGCTGTGCATGGGCAGAGCAGGGCAAGCCAGGACCGTTCCGTGGGCAGTGGCCGCAGGCAGGAGGGTTCACCCTGGCGGATGCCCTCTGTGCTTCAGACTTCACGCCCAGCCTATTCTGGCCACATTCCCAGCATGTGGCCCCAGGACAGCTCGCTTCTGGGGTCCATCCTAACCAAGGCTGCCATTTATTGAACGTCTACTGCGTGCTGGGCTTTATGCTTTGCCGTTCCATTAAAAAAACCTAACGGCGTCTTTATGAAGGGACTGTTCTCCCCAATTTACAGATACAGAAATTGAGGTAGCTTATGCAAGGCTAACAGGTCATATCTAGAGATCTGGGGCTTACATCCAGGCCAGTAGGACCCGTAAGTGAACATCTGTTTGCACAGAGGAAGTATCTCAGAGCAGTGAGGAGCACGGACTCCAGGCCTGACTGCACCGTTCAAATCCCAGCCTTTTTACGTACTCGCCGTGTGACCTCAGGTGAGTTACTAAAGCACTCTGTGCCCCAAGTCCCTCATCTGTAAAATGGGAGCGGCAATAATGGCATCTGCCTCGAAGGGTGCTATGTGGACTAGGTTGACAGTGTCTAAACAAGGTTGGCATGAGGTCAGGGTGAGCCATTACAGTCCTGCCCAGAGTCCCATCTGTCTGCACACTTTCTCTACCTTATCACTCCACATCTCCACACAGGGAGGGGCGGGGGGCTGTTGGGCCCCAGCTCACGTAGAAGGAGGAAGAGGGATCCAGATGGAGTCCACCCCACACTGGGAGGCAGGTGTAGGCACATCCAAAGTCATGGTGACCTGGGGCAAACCTGTCTCTGCCTGTCTCTGCCCCGGTGCCTCCCCAGCATGGGGCAATACCCACCGGCCCACTGATTCATGCTGCCCCTGGTCCTCTGCACCCCAAGAATTACCCGGGATCCCTGTAACGTGTTCCACTTCGACCTAGAAGGGGTATGGCACCACCCCTTCCAGGACCACGGTGAGGGCACAGGCCATGCCCCATAGGTAAGCTCCTTGCCTGGATCCAGGCAGGCACTTGATGGCAAGATGTCAAATACAAATCTGACTCAGAGGAGAGTGACCCGAGCTCTTGGAAAGGAGGCTAGCTCGCTGGGGCCATAAAGGAGATCCCTAGTTATACTTTTCTTTACAAGGAAACAACTTTTACTAAAATATTAACTGCGGTTATCTTTGAGCGTCAGGCTCTGAAGCTAGTTTAAAATTAGTCCTGTCTGGTTTAAAAAAAAAATTTTTTTTTAATGTTTATTTAGTTTTGAGAGACAGAGACAGAGAGAGCACAAGCAGGGGAGGGGCAGAGAGAGAGGGAGACACAACTGGAAGCAGGTTCCAGGCTCTGAGCTGTCAGCACAGAGCCCGACGCGGGGCTCGAACTCACAAGCTGAGATCATAACCTGAGCCGAACTTGGACGCTTAACCAACTGAGTCCCCCCAGGCACCCCCAGTCCTGTCTGTCTATCTGTAGTTGTTAAAATTTCATCAAGGAACAAGGATTTCCAGTGTCATTTAAAAAAAAAAAAAAAAAGATAATCAAGGGACTGAAACTGAACCCCCCCAGGCCATTTTCCTTGAGGGCTAAGTCTTGAGTCCTGACTTGGTTTTTTTTTTCCCCCCTGTTGCTGAAAAAGGAAGAGGGAGCAGGTGGAAATGCTAATGACCCAGATAGTCTCCAGCAGGAAATCCCGGGAGGGCTGGTCTTCCAGCTCTCCTGCCTGGCCAGGATCTGCAGCTGGGAGGCTTGGGCGCTGCCCATGGCCGTTAAGTTCCACACCTTCCATGGTGAGGCCTAGGGAGGGCTTGGAGAGACTCAGGTCAGGTTTTCCTGGAGCGGGTGGGGAGTCCTTGGCTCCAGGAAGGTGAACAGACTTGCTTTCTGCCCTGCAGCGGACAGGGTGCACAGTCCCCGGGGAAGCTCCGTGGTGGTGTTGCTGAAGGAGGGTGCAGGTGTGGGCTGTTTGTCCAGGGTGTGGGATGCATGGGCCCGTGCGGCAGGGGGCAGTGGGTGTGGGCACCCTTCCCTCCAAGGCCCCTGCTGTCTGTGCCCTGCAAAGCTTCCCCATCCTGTGCGAGCCATATCTACAGTACTGGTGTTGCTGTTTGCCCTAATCTCTGGCCACTTTCAGAAAGAGAGGGGTCTGGAGGAGAGGCATCTGCGTGGGGCAGACAAGCACTTTGTCTGTAAAGTAAATGTGTGGGGCCTGAGAACCCCAGCCAGTAGTGGGGCTCTCAGGAACAGCCCTCTCTCCTTAACTGATTGGGGCATGAAGCTCAGGGCTGGACACTCAGAGGTCTGGTTCTGGGTGCAGCGCCTTCTAGTGACTTCCAAGAGGAAGTGCCTGGGCTGTCCCAGATCAGAGTTTTGGTCTTTTTTCATACCCAAAAAGAGGGCCTCACCACAAAATGGTGTTATTTTTCCCTGCTACCTCCTTTGACCTTCTCCGTCCAGAACACCTCTTCAAGGTCAGGCCCCAGGCTCTGTGCCATGCCTTTGGCTCTGGTCCCAGCAGGCTGTAAAGCTCTCCTATTCTAGGAGTGAGTTCAGGTGTCTCAGTGTTCCAGTGAACTAACTCGGGAAGCTGCTCTGTGTTTTGAGGCCAGAGGTTGACCCAGGGTCGCCCATCTTCCTGCTTGAGGAAGAGTCTCGTGCACCGACAGGGGATGATGGCTCATGGCTTGAGAGCATGACTCCATTCAGATCCCGACCCCTCCCTAACAGGCAAGTTAGGCCAATGACATTCTGAGCCTCAGTTTCCCCCTCTGAAAACAGTCACATCTCCTTCAGGGGGACATCGTGAGACTCACAAAGATCATCATCTGCCAGGCTGACGCGGGGGCCGGGGTCAGTGATGTGGAGTCGGCAGGCCTGGGACATTGCTCCTAGCAGGGGTGAGAGCCAGCTGGCTGGAGGCAGGAGAAGGCAGGCCTGCCAGAGCCTGATGACAGCCCTGGGGGTGGGCAGACATTCCTGGCACTCGAAGCCCCTTTTTGAAAGGCTCGTTTCTGGGAAACACAGGCCCCAGCAGCTGAGCAAGGAGGAAAGTGGTTTGATGCCCAGTGATGCAAACAGGGTTGATTATCCAGAGCTCCTGGAGGTGGCCAGGCTCGGCAGGGGCTAGGGTCCAGCTCCATCATGCTGCTGGAGCTCGAGGATGGGACGGACATGCCCCCCCCCCCCCCCCCCCCCGTTTCAGCTGGGCCTTCTGGGCAGCCCTGGCC
This sequence comes from Neofelis nebulosa, assembly GCF_028018385.1. Lineage (NCBI taxonomy): Eukaryota > Metazoa > Chordata > Mammalia > Carnivora > Felidae > Neofelis > Neofelis nebulosa. Next base: position 217,284,818 of record NC_080783.1, read on the forward strand.
CGGCCCTGGGAGGCCCTGAGGATGGCCAGATGGCTTACTTCCAGAACCAGGCTGGTATTCTCCAAGCAAGGGGCAGATCCTATCCTGCCTTGCCGGGAGGTACGGGGGTCCTCGCTGCTGCGAATCGTGCCCGGATAGCCAGCCCAGGTGGAAACTGCCTCCCCCTGACCCCATACCCCAGTGGTTACTTGCCGGCTTGTCCCGCCTCATCTTATCTTGTCTGGTACACTTCCTCTTAGAAGTCACTAGAAGAAGGTGTCTTTCCCCGGAGCCAGGCTGCTGAGGCTCCAGCTGTAGCTTTATGCCCCAATCAATTAAAGGAAGAAGGCTCTTTATTTCAGAGCACCCTCCCCTCCCTGCCTCAACTAGCTGGGGCTCTCAGAGCACCCGGCCCGGGAGCTAGAGGTGTCAGGGAGGTGACCACGTGGAAGGTGGGGTAGAGTGATGGACCATATAATGCTTCCCCTCCAAAAGTCCCTGTCCTAATCTCTCGTATCTCTGACTGTGACCTCACATGGTAAAAGAGACATCACAGATGTGGTTAAGTTAAGGACCTTGAGATGGGGAGGTTATTCTGGATTATCCTGGTGGGCTCAATGGAAACACAGGGGTCCCTGTAAGAGGGAGGCCGGAGGGTCAGAGTTGGAGAAGGTGATTTGACAGTGAGGCCGGAATGATGTGAGGCCCCAAGACAAGGAATGAAAGCAGTTTCTAGAAGCTGGAAAGGAGAGGGAACAGATTCTTCCCTAGAGCCTCCAGAAGGACTGAGGCCCTGCTCACACCTTGATTTTAGCTTGCAGAGAGACCCGTTTTGGACGTCTGACCTCCAGAGCTGCAAGATAATAAATCTGTGTTGTTCTAAGCCGCACAACTTGTGGTGATTTGTTAGAGCAGCCACGGGAAGCTCATGCAGGCTGTTTCCCAATAGGCATCGCATGGTGGGAAGCCGAGGGACCTAGCGGCATTAGCCACTTTGACCCTGGGCTGTTCCGATGGCGGTGTTGTCCACTACCAATGAGCCAGTGACTTTGTCACAGCAACGCTGGTGGCATCTCGGGTGACCCAGGGACGAGCTGGGATGGTGGAACAGGGACAGGGAAGGCGGCTCACAGTGTGTCAGAATATCATCCTCACGCTCATTACTGTTGGCTAAACACACCTACTGTGTGCCAGGCCCTCTGCTGGGCCCCATCGTGTGCAGAATCTCATGTCACTGAGAGAGGGCCACTGGGTGGCTCAGTCGGTTAAGCCTCGGACTCCCGATTTCGGCTCAGGTCATGATCGCACAGTTTGTGGGATCCAGCCCCGCCTTGGGATCCGCACTGACAGCTCAGAACCTGCTTAGGATTCTCTCTCTTTCCCTCTCTCTCTGCACACTCCTCCCCCCCACCCCCCGCCCCCAGCGCTCACACTCGTGTTCTCTCTCTCTCTAAATAAATAAACATTAAAAAAAAAAGAATCTCGTGTCACCTCTCTATGACCTTGGGAAGCAGATGTTGTTCACCCCATTGAACAGAGGAGGAAGCCCAGGCTGAGGGAGGTTCGTGTATGGACAGCTCGTGAGTGGACACGGAGGAAGTGGGCGGGGGGCTCCTCAGCAGGACGGGCTCAGGGCACATGGCGTGGGTCAGCTCTGGTCATGCCAGCGTGGGGTGCGGGTGGCCGGCCCCGGGCTCTTCCCACTGCTCCCTTTCCCCGTGTTTCTCTTGTCCTGTTTGTATTTCTTCCGCATGCAGTGAAGACATCCCCTCTCTGGAGAGCCTTCCAGTGGGTTTTTTGTCTTTATTTTACAATTTTGATATTTTGTCTATCGTGGATTTTTTGCATTCATTTTGATTTTTAGAACTATTGAACTTTGTGCCCAAGGGGAGCGCCTCCCTCTCTCACCATTGTCCTGGCCTTGCCGGGCCTCCCAAGTCTGGGTTGGGGGCTCCCACAGGCGCTGGGCTTGTGGGGCTGTGGGACTGGCCGTGGATCCTGCGCTGTCCCGCCAGCCTCCCCTTTCAGACTGTGAGCTGCCATCATCCCCACCTCTGCCCACCTGGCCTGGGCAGCAACTGGCTTATGGTTAGTGGGTGCTCAGTAAACGCTCAGGGAGGGAGGGCCAGGCTCTGGGCTGCCCTAACCTTGGCCATGGCCTGAGGCAGAGGAGGGGCAGTGTGGAGAGCAGGGAAGGGCGATTTCTCAGATATTCAAATGAGAACGTAATAGCCAGGTATCTCCTGATACTTGATATCTTCCTGGCTGGGACTGTTCAAGGGGAAATGAGCCTCCTCCTGCTCCCAGGAGCCAGCATGATAATGCTAAAAACCATAAACTCAGCTACTCTCCAATTCAGCCAGACTCTGCCTGAGGCCACACTGATAATAACATTATTATTATTATTATTGAAGAGATTTGCATATAGAGAAATTGTTCCCTTGATTAAAAAAAAAAAAAAACAACAACCAAGAGCATCAATTGTACATCATCCAGGGACTATGGGGAGTAAGGCAGCCCATGTCTCTGCAGAAGTCTCCAGTGTCAGCAGCTGGGAAGGCACCAGAAGGCTGGTCTGTTCTCGGCCTGCTGGGGTCTGGAGGCTCTGGTTGTGCAGGAGTGGGTGGTAAAGGGTGGGGGGGCAATGGCCAGCTGGCTGCTCCCAGTCAGTGGCAGGGCAGCTGGGGGCAGGGGAGTCAGGCTTCGCGGGGCTGTTTGGGATATGTGCTTCCCGGAAAAAGAAAATGGCAGAGGGAAACCAGTGGAGCCACAGCCTTGGCCAACCCCAGGGGAGCAAGGAGATGGCTAATCATACAGAGAGTGTTAGGAGCCAAGTGGAGGAAATGGACGTCATGTGTTAGACTGAGTTTCTCAAGGGCCCAGTATGCACCCCTTCATTCCTGTACCCCAGGGTCTGGGGTCTGGGGGGTCGGGACTTGCTGAATGAATGAGGGGTGAGGAGATGAAGTGAGTGGGTGGCCCCCCTCTGGCTGGGAACACAGCACCAGAAGAGGGGCCTTGGTAGAGGAGACAGGAACAGATGGGGTAAAACACAGGATTTAGAGTCAAAAGCTGAGCGAGAGCCCTGGACCCTCACCTGCCACTGTGAGCCCCTGAAGTGGAAGGAGAGACCGGCTGGGAGGTACAGCATGTGCTTGGTACAGACTGGGGGTTCCCAAGGTTTCCGATTTGAAGGACAGCAGAGTTTAACAAGTGGAGAAACGCTCTTGGCGAACTGGGAATACAAGGAAATGATCTCAACTCGGTAAAATGGCATCTACAGAGAGCCCACAGCCTGCATGATATTTAATGGTTAGACTGAACGCTCTGCCCCTAGATTATGAACAATCCTGAAGAGGAACTTCCCTAACATAGTACAGGAGGTTCTATGGCAATAAGGCCAGAAAGAGAAATACAAGGCATATAGATTGGCCAGAAGGAAATAAAATGGTCTCTGTTTGCAGATGACATGAGTGTCTGTAAAGAAAATATAATTCCTATATAGGAATCTTTAAAATCTACCAAAGAAAAACAAAAAGCTCCTAGAACTAATAAGTGAGTGCACTAAAGTCATGGGATACAAGATCAATGCAGAGAAAGCAATCACATTTCTACAAACTAATAATGAACCTGTGGAAACCGAAATTAAAAACACAATACCATTTACAATAGCTCCAAGAAAAATTCTTAAGCATGTGTTTCACAAAACATCTACAAGATCTAGATGTTGAAAATTACAAAACGCTGAGAAACAAAATCAAAGATCTAATGAATGGAGACGCACACCTCGCTCACAGGTTGGAAGACTCACCATCGTGAACACGCCTATTCTCTCAAAATTTATCTATAGGTTTAACACAATCCCTACTAAAATTGTAGCAATATTTTAGAGTTGTTTATTTGTTTTGAGAGAGCGAGTGCACACAGGGGAGGGGCAGAGAGAGAGGGAGAGAGAGAATCCCAAGCAGGCTCCTTGCTGTCGGCACAGAGCCCAGTGCAGGGCTCGATCCCATGAACTGTGAGATCATGACCCGAGCGGAAATCAGGAGCCGGATGCTGAACTGACTGAGCCACCCAGTGCCCTGCAATATATTTATTGTCATAGACAAATGTATTCTATAATTTATATGGAAAGGCATGGGTCCTAGAATAGCTAACACAATCTTGACAAAGAATAAAGTAGGAGGAATCACTCTACCTGATACTGAGGGTCAACTATATATATGTATACACACCCACACCCACACGTATATACTATACATATACTATAAATACACATTAAAAAATCAAGACAGTACAATGTTGAAGGAAGGATAGACACGCAGGTCAATAGAACATAACACAGAACCCAGAAAAAGCCCCATGCAAACATACGTAATTGTTCTTTGACAATGGCATAAAAGCGATCAAACAGAGGAAGGATAATCTTTCCAACATGTGATGCTGGAGCAGTCGGACATCCCATAGGCCACAACAAACAAACAAAAACCTTGAATGAAGTCTCACACTTTATACAGAAATTCACCAATAGTGGAGCATGGGCTTCACCGTAAAATGTACAACTATAAAACTTTTAGAAAAAAAAAACACACACACGCATAACACAAGAGAAAATATTTGGGATTGACAGCTAGGCAAACAGTTCTTCAAGTGGATACTAAAAACATGGCTCAAAAAAGGAAAAATGAATGAAGTGGACCTCCTCCAAATTAAAAACTTTTATTCTGCAAAAGCCTACTTGAAGAGGCTTGAAAAGCCTACTTGAAAAGACACTCCGGGCTGGGGGACGGTATTTGCAAACCACACGTCCCACATGGGAGTACTATCCGGAATGTGTAAAGACACTCTCAAAATTCAGCAGTAAAAGCCATCGAGTAATCTAGATAGAAAACAGGCAAAAGACGTGAGTCGACATTTCACTGACGATGATATACAGGCGGCAAGTACGCCCATAAAAAGATGTGCACCATCATTAGTTCCAAAGAAATGTAAATTAAAACTGTAATGAGACATTACTACATACCCATCCGAGTGGCTCACATAAAAAGTATCGACAACATCAAAAGCTGGTGAGGAAGTGGAGACAGAGGATCTCTCGGACTCTGCCGGTGGAAACTCGCAAGAGTCAACAGCCCCTCTGGAAAAGTTTGGCAGTTGCTTGTGAAGCTGACCAAGAGTTACCATGTGGACCAGCAATCACACTCTTGGACATTCATCCCAAAGAAATACTTACATTCACATAAACACCTGCACGTGATGTTCACAACAACTCTTGTATGTAGCCCCAAGCTGGAAACACCCAGATGCCCTTCAGTGGTGCATGGTTGCGCAAGCCTGTTTGTTACCTCGGTACCAGAGAATGCTACTCGGCAATGAACGGAGTGAACTGTTGCTATTACCACAACGTGGATGAATTTCCAGTCAATATCCTGATTGTGGTGGTAGGTCTACTAATGTACACACGTGATGAAATTGTACAGAACTATATGCGTGTGCGCGCGCGAGCGTGCACACACACACGCATGCAAATAAGAAAAAGTAAAACTGCAGAAAACTAAGATTGGCAGATTGTAACAATGTCACTATTCTCCCATGGTATTGTACCAGCACTTTGCAAAATGTTACCATCGGAGGAAACTAGGTAAAGGGTATGAGACCTCTCTGTGTCATTTCTTAACAAACGCATATGAATCTATAATCATCTTTGTAAAAATTTTAAAGATGGGGGAACCGACAGGGATGTTGCCAGATAAGTCCTTAAAAAACAATCACCTCTTTTACTGTCACCGTCCTAAGAGAAAGAACGTTTTAAGCATAAAAAAAAGCAGAAAGGCCACAGCCTCAGAATGAAAGATAGTCCTTTCCAAATGAACATTTAGCTTATGAGAAGCTCGCCACATTTTTCGTATTTGTCTCATTCTTATGGACCGATAAGAACTTCATCCTAAGCTACAAAATACTGAAGACGAGCATTTGGGAACCACTGATACTAAGTATCGGCTCGTCCGATACTATTTGGAAGGTGGTGCGTGTGTGTGCGCCCACCTGCGGCAGCGCCGTCTTGCCACGGTCTGCAGCAAGATGCAGAAGGTTATGTGGCTCTTTGGGTTCCCAGCCTGGGAGCCCGGATGGCAGGGGTGGAGTGCTGCCCAGCACGGTGCCCGGTGACATGACCTGTAGTCCTCTTGAGTGCTGGCCCCAGCAAGGCCGGCAGGCAGGACACCTGTCCCCATGTGCTTCTCTCTAGCTGCGGGGAGCGGGATCCCTTCCAGCCGGCCCTTCCCTGGGGTGGATCCACGTCTGCCCTGTGACACCAGTGACTGATGACTCCTGAGACTGGAACCCGTGCTGTGCCCGGCTTGCCCCACCTCCCTGCCAGGAAGCTCGCACTCAGCACTTCCCAGTGCCTGGCCACTGACTGACTAACTTTCAGCTCTAGGTTATCCCCTTTGGCCAGGAATCAGATGACGCCCAGCCAGCTCCAGGAACTATGTTAGCAGAGCTTTATAGAGGAGGGTCCCTGGTGAAGGCCACCATCAGCCTGTGTCTGCTGGAGGTATGCTGACAGACTCCAGCCCACCCTGAATACAGGGCATGCCTTCACTGGGACTTTCCTTGAGGGGACTGTTGTGTGGCCAAGGCCCCACACTCACTGTCCTCAGGTGGATTGATGGGCAGGCACGATGACGGTGAACGGGACCGAGGTGTCCTCGGCCAGCAAGGTGCCTGCTGCCCGGGTTCCCAAACAAAGCAGCCATCTTGGAGGGGTGACCGCACTTTGGCTCAGAAGCTAGAGCTGAGCGCATTTCCTAAGCACAGTGCTCCTTCATCCGGGCAAGTGGCCCCCTGTGAATTCACCCCTCCACCCCTCAGCATCCACTACGTCCCAGGCACCGGAAGGGAATCCCTCAGAGTGGTGAACAGCACTGGGTTGGAATCCCAGACCCACACCGGATTCCTGGCTGTGAATTGAGGAAGTCACTCAACCTCTCAGGGCCTTGTTTCCTTACCTGTGAAACCAAGAGGCCAACAGCACTGCCTCCTAGGGTCTTGAAAATGACATGATTTCATTGGGGCAAAGAGGTTAGCACGGTGTAGGAGACCGTAAGCCCTTAAAGAAGGTTAAACACAATGAACACAACCTGCATTCAATGCTGAGACACGGAGGACAAAGACCACCTTCCTGGCCCTAAATAAACTTATAGTTCATTAACACCCAATGATTGCGTAGGATGGGGATTTCCGAACGCAGTGGGGATAGCTATAGGAAGGGCTGATTCTGGCCACTACCTGCAGAGGCTCTGATCCCATATGACCTTGGTGGGCCCGGGGCTCAGTCTTTTTAATGAGCCCCCAAGTGCTTCTGATACAGTGGTCCGTGGACCCCACAGGAGCCTGGGGGGAGCAGGTTCAGGATGCCTGCCCACAGTGGGCTGTCTTTTGGTTTTGAGGTGTTTCTTGACAAAGGAGGAATGGGAAAAGGAGAAGGAGCAAAGTCCATTGCTCCTAGAGACAGAGCCGGGTGCCGGAGTCCACGAAGGGCAGAGGGAGCTCTGTGTGTGGGGTGCGTTTTATCCTCCCGAACAAGGGCCTTTGAAGACTTTTGGATGGGGGATGAGATTACCACCCATGGCACTGTGGCCCACGGAGTAGCAAATGACAGCTGATGTCCCCAAGATGAGCAAAGATGGTGCCAAAGTCAAGGGCGGAGGTGAAAAAGCTGGGGAGGGCCTGGCCACGCAGGTAGAGAGGCAGGGGCAGACTGGGGAAAGGTTTGGGATAGAACTGACACATCTGAGGTGTCCGTGGTGGGGTGAGCGAGGGGGCCGAGGGGGAGCAAGGTGGGACCAGAGAGGGCTGGCCAAGGTCTGTGGGTGCCCTAGCAAATGTCTGCAGATACGTAGTTCTGCAGCCCAGGGGTGGCTCGAGGCTGGAGACAAAGGCCTGGGCATCAGGGGCCCAGGTTCCGGAAGTGGTACAGCAGGCTCAGACTGATGCATGGGGGCGGGGTGGGGGGGGACGGGGAAGGTCCTGGCTGAGGAATGTGGGAGGGGGACTCACGAAGCAGGCAGAAACCCTGTCTCTGGCTCCAAGGATTCTGGAAGTGGGGGAGGGGCGGTTCTGGGCTGCCACCTGCACACGAGGGCTCCAGGTGTGGAGAGCTTTCTCTGCCAAGAAGCCCCGGGCGGTGGCTGTGCAGGAGAGCCACCTGTGGAGCGCCATGAGCAGGGGCTGCCCTCCCTGAGGATGGCTCCCACCCCTCCCGCCTCTCCTGCCCCCTGCCCACCTGCCAACGTCACCAGATGACAGGTGAGGATCCCCTGCAGACGCCTCACCAGCACGGAGCTCCACCCTGGCACCAGAATCCCTCTGCCATCTCCCCTTGTAAATGAGCTTTTGATGATTTGAGAAGACTTCTAATTAGAGCATCTGTTTATTATCTTAGCTTCAACTGCATATTAACATTTCTTCTTCGGTCTTTCTCTTCTTCTGCAACAGGCTGTCTGCAGTGGTGGGTGGGAGGAAAGCCGAGAGATCTCCTCGGGGACCTCCTTCCTCTCTGGGGTGGGGGGGGCACTTCATTCCTGGCACCGGGCCAGGGCCCCTCCCCCCAGCACCTGGGCATCCCCATGCACACAGGCTGGCAGGCATGCGGGCATCACGGGCTATTATGTTGGAGTACTTAATTGGGGTATTCAACCTCAGAAGGGAGATTAGTATTCACCAGGCTCCCTGTGCCCATGGAGGTACTCTCCATTTCCGGAAGAGTCAACTGAAGGGAGCTGTCAGGCAGGCCGTCCTCACTAAGCTCCGTCAGCCTGGCCCCTTCTGCAGAATCAGCTCTCGCTGGGCGGAGGCCCGTCTCCCTAAGGGCGGGTGAGAGGGACCCGGCTCCCTACCCACCAGGCTGCCCGACCTCATGCTCCATTTATTGGGCTGACTTCTACGGGGTGGGCCGGGCGTGCCTCTCTCACAGGCAGCTGCCCTGAGGGGACTTCACCTACGTGGATCTCTCCGCCCTTGTACCTCATCACTTACACTGGGGCGGTCATTCGGGCTCCTAATCCAGGCTGACACGGGCGAAGTTCACGCCCAGAATAGAGAGGCCCATGGAAAAGAGGGACGAAGCATTTGAGGCAGGGGGATGACTCAGCCTCTAGGCGGTCCAGCCACACCTCCGGAGGGGGCTCCTGGAGGCCGGGGGTGGGGGGTCTTACTGCCAACTTCATTTTTTTTTTTTTCAAATTGCATAAGAGTCTACACCCGGCCCTGGGAATTGCTGATGGTCCCCCATGGCTGACATGATCTTTCCAAGTATCGCCTGACTCCCTGTGGCCGCCCGATGCCTTCTCCTGCCCCCAGAGAAGCTTCTCTGCACCCCAGCCCTCTGCTCCGGGCCAGACATCGAGAGTATCTCGAAGGGGCTCAACCACAGAATGGCCCCGGTTTCAGACCAGAGCCACGGGGGCACTCAGAGCTGGGTGCAGGAAGGTCTTCCAGGCCACCTTGGGGGACCACAACCTTCCACGGCTGATGTCTTTTCATAGGATCTTGGCTCAAGCCTCTGCTTGGACTCTCCTATCCATTTCATGATGGGACTCATCAATACAAAGCAGGACTCAGGAGTGAATGGATACCATATCCCTCTCTGACTGGGGGCGGGATAGATCTGGCAGATGGGAACATGCACCGGTCCCCGTAGGCACCTCTGACCTTGAAAGCTTAAGGGCAAACCCCAGACATCACCTGTTCTCCCTACCAGCCCAAACTTAGCCAAGCCCGCCTTATTCTTCCCTTCAGATAATTCGATTCGAAGAGGTAATATACACTTCGGTGTTTTGTAAACTGAGAGTCGGTGCATTAAGGACTGCAGAATAGAAGCTAATCTTTAGCAGCACCTACTAAGCACGAGGCCCTGTGCTGGGTCCTTCACCACAACTCAGAAGAACAGTATTATTGTACCCATTTTACAGGTGGGAGAACAGCTTCGGGGAAATGAAAACACTTGGTCAGGTCATAGGAAGACGTGAACTCAAAGCTTTTCCTACCATCTAGAAGTACCACTGGGACCCATTGATTTTACCTCTAGGAATCCGTCCCGAGGGTACAGCCAGACCAACAGAGAAAGCGTTCTCGTAGGAGCCCTGGTAGTTAAATTTGAGAAATTACAAATGATTGCATATAATGAAATGGCCACTACCAGAGACCCGTTAAAGAAATCATGGCGTATTTGTGGATTGGTATATAACATGGCCACTAAAAAGTTTCATGCAGATCTGTATCCATTATTAGCCTGACAAGATGCTCACGAGATGTTGTTTAGTGGGGGGACAGAGCAGATGACAAGACAGCACGATATAATACGAGTATATTTCTTGTAAAAGTCCACACAGTTATGTGCCTGAAAAGAGCTTGCAAGTTCATATGCAAAAAATATTATGATTTATTATACCACCGTCCCACATGGTGGGATTTCATATAATTTCTATTAGTTTTTTACTTTCACTATTGTTGGATTTTTAAAAAGTAATTAATTTACTTTTTCTTTTAGAGAGAGAGAGTGCGCATGTGTGGGGGGTGTTGTGCAAAGGGAGAGACAGAATCTTAAGCAGTTCCATGCTCAGTATGAAGCCTGACATGGGGCTCGATCCCACAACCCTGGGATCATGACCTGAGCCAAAATCAAAAGTCAGAGACTCGGGGCGCCTGGGTGGCTCAGTCGGTTAAGCGGCCAGCTTCAGCTCAGGTCATGATCTCGCGGTCCGTGAGTTCGAGCCCCGCGTCGGGCTCTGTGCTGACAGCTCAGAGCCTGGAGCCTGTTTCAGATTCTGTGTCTCCCTCTCTCTGACCCTCCCCTGTTCATGCTCTGTCTCTCCCTGTCTCAAAAATAAATAAAAAAAAAAAAAATTAAAAAAAAAAAAAGTCAGAGACTCAACTGACTGAGCCACCCAGGCGGCCCTCCCATTGTTGGATTTTAAAGCACGGGCACAGAAAATTTTCGTAATTAAAAGCTAATAGTAGAGCCGTGTCCCCGCTACTGAGAAGAGACCACTGAGTGTCCCGCACAGGGACGCCCTTCAGCGGCAGAGAGGGCCTCTTTTAATTTGTCTGAAATACACAACATCTCCTTCAAGTGGGCCCCATTCTCTGGACTTTGGAGGATGGGAGCAGGTCTGTGACCGACTGAAGACTGACGGGTCCTCTGCTGCCCCTGGGGATGAGACAGCCTTGGTCCCTTTCCCTCTCTCTGGATCCCCTTCTGTCTCAGGGTGATGGAAGAAGGAACACAGGCTCTGGAAACATCTGAGCAGGAAGGAGCATTGGGGAGCCATCTGGTTTACCCTTTCTCCCCATTCCAGCAGCTTCCACTGCCAGCCCGACCATCAGAAGGATCCAGCTCTGGAGAGGCTGCGCTGCAGACCGGAGGAAGCTTCTCCACGGCCCGAAGAGGTGTATGTGGGCTCTGGATGCTGCCCAGGGCACCACTGGCCACCACTGGCTGCCCTCACGGCCCCTACCTCCTCCCAGCCCCCAATTCCAGGGTGACGCTAACAGGAGGTTTCAGGAAAGCAGAACAATTTAAATCCTATTACAGTATAAAAATTAATAACATTAAAATGTCATGATCATCCCACACTAATTAAGCATCTAATGAATAATTAGCTGTGGACACATCTGACATTTTTGGTCATTAATTTGAGCAAGTGTTTTAAGATCCAAACAAAACCCCTCTGTGGGGATGACGGCAACTCTGTGTTAAGTGGCAGACACACTTCCCGTGTACCGGGAGGCAGAGCGAGGGGGTTTTCCAGGCCTCTAGAGGCAGGGGCTCCCGTGGGGAGGCTGAGCCCCTGGGTCTGAGCCTCCGGGCCTCGCCATCTCTCCACGCGTGCTGTTCCCGCCCAGAGGCTGGGATCAGGCAGACAGTGAGCTGGGGCCTGTGCTCCTCCGACCTGCTGCTCTCTGGGCCCGTTAAGTCTCAAGGAATAGAGCCTGGGGTCACTTAGCAGACCTGCAGATCCCGGGCAAAAGTGAAGCGAGGCCTGTCTGAGGTTCCCACGAGGGGCAGCTGGGCAGGGGGCGAAGGAGGAGTCACTTGGCAGTTCCTTGTCACCCACTCGTGCCTCTCACTTCAGAATGAGCTGGCTGAGGGGCGGGGCGTGCCTGGGTGGCTCAAGTCAGTTAAGTGTCTGACTCTTGGTTTTGGCTCAGGTCATGTCATGATCTCACGGTTCGTGAGATCGAGCCCCGCATCGGGCTCTGTGATAGCAGCATGGAGCCTTCTTGGGATTCTCTCTCCCTCTCTCTCTGCCCCTCCCTGACTTGTGCACTCTCTCAACATAAATAAAAAAGAAAAAAAAGATAAGTTGGTTGGGGTGGAACTGGGCACACTGAAGTCACCCTTGCTAAGGGGCAGTATGACCTACCGGCAAGGGCCCTGGAGCGCAGAGCCCCGTCGGAGCCCTGGAGATAGGTGCCCGGTTCTGTGCTCTGTGCTCACATATGTAACCCAGGAGGACATGGCGGCACAGAGAGGCTAAGTGTCTCACCCAAAGTCACGCAGCAGGAAAGCGGCAGTGCCCAGCTGAAGCTTGGGCCTCCTGGTGCCACGGTCTGTGCTTTAGAGGCTGCTCCTTCTCATGGCCTGCTTTCTCTAATGTCGTAAGGAATCCCTCCTCACAAGAGCAAGGAACCGCAGAGCTAGATACAAAACACCCATGAGTGATGCCATAGGAGACGCGGTCTCTGGCGCAGGGACCCTGAGAGGACCCGTCTGGGCTCTCCAAGTCAAGCAGAAAGCAACAGATGTCATGTCTTTTGGACTTTCCTCCAAGACTGTCTTGAATCTCAGTCATGCACCTCAACTGGTGAACCCCAGAGTCCCACGTGGAACAGCTCCAGAAGCCCCAGGACTCGGCCCCAGACCCTGTTGGATCCGCACGTGGGTGCCCCTGTGGGACGACGGCTGCCTTCTACCTAGTGTCCCTTTGCAGCCCCGTCTCTGGTGACAGCTCTTTGCCCCCTGGGGGCTGCACCATGCAGCTTGTGCACTGGGGCTCTGCCCACTTGTGCTCCCCAAACCCTTGTTTCTAAGCAAAGGGCTCTTTTTTACCCCCATCCTCTTTTCCCCTTTGCCCTGCCCCACAATCCATCTGTCCTTCAAAGTCTTTCCAGCGGCCACCCTCCAGCCTTTTCCTAGACCCTAGGGCTCTCTCTGATGCACCCTCAAATTCTCCGGGGTGCAAGGCACACAGCAGGTGTTCAGTGCCGAACGAAACAACAGGAGAATAGCGGCCTCTACCCAGTGTACGTCCTTTCCAGAGCCGCCCGCCTGCCTGTGGTGCTCCTTCCGGGGGCTGGGGGCTGGGGGTTGGCTTGAAGAGTGAGCGTCCAGTCCAAGGAGATTCCCCAGCCCCCTCCCCTGCCCAGGGATCTGGGAAGAGGCCCCCCGGGCCTGGGGATGGGAGCCAGATGTGACTCATTTGGATGTGCCCCACCCCCCAAACCATATGTCAAAGTCACCAGTACCTCAGGATGGGACTCACTTGGTAGCTCAGGCTGCTGTAACAACACACCGCAGGCTGGGGGTCTAAACAGCAGACGTACATTTCTCACAGTTCTGGAAGCTGGGTGTCCGAGATGGGGGCTGGCAAAATCGGGTTCCTGGTGAGGACCCCACACGGTGGAGAGAGATCTTGTGGCTCTTCCTCTTCTTCTAAGGGCACTAATCCCATCATGGGGGCCCACCCTCCTGATGTCATCGAACCCTAATTACCCCCCCGGAGGCCCCACCTCCAAATACCATCACATTAGGGCTTCAATATAGGAATTTGGGGGAGACACCAACATTCAGTCCATGGCATGACCTTATTAGGAAATAGGGTCACCGCAGAGGTCACCGATTGAGTGAAGATGAAGTCATACTAGACTAGGATGGGCCCCAGACCCGATGTGTCTTCATAAAAGGAGAAATCTGGGCACGGATGCACGCAAGGAGAGGGCCGGGGAAGATGGGGACGGAGGTCGAGGTGATCTTTCACAAGCCGAGGGACACCAGAGATGGTCAGCGAAGCATCAGAAGCTAGAGAGACGCCCGGAGCAGTCTCTCCCTCACAGTCCGCAGGTGGAACCAGCCACACGGTCACCTCCATCTTGGTGTCCAGCCTCCAGCACTGTGAGGGCACAACTCCCCATTGTTCCGGCCGACCAGTCTGTTGTTCTGTGACAGCAGGCCCAGGGAGCTAATACACACGACTACAGGCTTCTGCACCTTGAGTCCTAGAGGCACCCCTGGCCCTCACAGCCTCCATCATGGCTGGCAAGACCCCTACACGCAGCTGGAAGCTTCTCCATCTCTAACCCCACATCTGGTTGGCCAGTGGGCCCCACGGCTCCGCCTCGGAATCCGTCTGGAATCTGGCCCCTTCTCTCTACCCCACAGCTCCACCTCAGACCCGTCATTTTCTCACGCTTGGGTCATTGAAAGTGCCCCTGACCTGGCCTCCTGTGTCCGTATCCTTGTCCCCCAGTCTCCCTCTGATGAAGAGACCAGTGGGTGGTGTTAGAGTGTAAGTCACTCAAAGCCCACAGTAGTCCCATCTCTCTCAGCAATGGGGCTCACGGGGCTGCCACCATCTTCCCTTCTAGAACCTTCCTCCCACCCTGTGGTGCTGCTCACTGCCATGAAGAGGCCAGGCACCCTTGAGGCCTTGGCACAGTCTGTTCCCTTTTCCTGCGTGCTCTTCCCGTGTCCGCTGGCCCCTCCCTCCTGGCCTCCCAGGCTTTGTTCATGTGGAGAAGCCTCCCCTGAGTGGCTCGTTGTCACGTTGCGATGGGGAGATTGCACTTTTGTTCAGCAAAAATCCCCCTCTCCCCTCTCCATTTCCCCTCCACTGCTGCCGTCCCCACTGTGGGACCTGTTCTGGCCAGTGCAGCAGGAGCAGACGTGACTCCCCAGTAAGCCACCACTTGGGCCAGGGCCCGGAGGAAGGGCCACAGAACATGCCCCTCAGCCTGGGCAGAGCCACCACAGCCACTATGATGGAAGTGAGGAATGAGCATCTGTTCCTGCCAGTCCCCGAGACTCCCGGGATGTTTGTCACACAGCAGCACTGCAGCAAAGCTGACTGACTCTCTGTCCTCGCCACCCATGGGACCTCACAACGTGTCTTCCTTCTGGACACCCCTCATCGCTTCCTTATTCCACATTGCTGTTTCTTTCCCACAGCACTGGCTATCTACATAATTTAATTCACTTATCATGTCTATTGTTTTGTGTCCTCTCCCTTGCTTGGAGGTTAAGCCCAGGAGGGCAGGGCCCTTGGTCTGCTATGGTCTCCAGCACATTCCAGATGCCCCAGGACAGCAATCACAGGCAACAGGTGCTCAGTGAGCATTTTTGAGTGAATGAATGAATGAAAAGCGTGCTCATGGGTTGACAGCTGGCATTCCACCAAGGAAAGACCTTGGCTCTTTGCAGGCAGGAGTCCCTGCGTAGCAGCCGGGCCCAGAGCTGGGCAACCCTGGGATGTGTGTCTGCTTACCCAGGCAAGCCTGTGACTCCCAAGTCTGGGCCAGAAATCCCAGAGCTCAGAATAAATTGGAGAAAACAAGAGGGGCTCCCTGCAGCCTGGGCTCTGTCCCTGTGGCTCCGGGGAGAAGGTTTAGAAGGGGCTCCCTCTGTGAAGCTGTGCTCTGGGACTGGGACAGCCGCCGGGCTCCCAGTCTCAGTATACGTCCCAGGTGCCCAGGGCCCCAGTGACAAGAAGGGGCCTGGCCAGGTTCTGGGGATAGAGGCTTGTGGAAACATCATCAGACTTTCGGGGTCTGACTCCAGGGCTGGGCCTCTCCCTGCCACCAGCCTGGGACTTGGCCTGAGGACTGGTGACTGTTTGGGCAGCCCCATACCCAGCCAATCAATTCCTGGGGTGGGGAGCAGGCGCTGGCATTCTTTCACAAGCTCCCTGGGCCTAAGAACTGCCGGTCTTTATTCCTCCGCTGTCTAAAACGGGCGACCCGATCACCAGCACTTTACTGAAAACGGGAGCGTCACATCAAGCCCTAAGGTACGGAGCGTGGAGACGCTTCCTAGTGTGGAAATCGGTCGGAAAGGTATGTATCAGGTCTCTGGGTCAGTGGGCTTGCTGAAAGGGAACCCAATGGCCCCAGAGGGGCAGAGTGACCTAAGAAGGACAGTCAGAGACTGTAAGAGAGACTCACCGGCAGACACACGTTTTTCCCCATCGGTGGCCCTCCTGCCCTCAGAACTGGCCTTGCTAGCTTGTGACATTCCTTTCTGTGAAGCTGTTTGGATGGAGCTCACAGCTTGTGGGCCAGCAGGAGGGAGGCCCCGTCTTCACATCCCTTCATGCTGTGGGTGTGGAGCCCTCCCACCCCAGCCTTTGTTCTGTGGCCCACCTGCTGGATGTCCCTGCTGGGGACCTGGAAGGGACTCAGGCAGCAGCATCAGCCTCCGGCCTCTGTGCATTTTTATGGCCAAGTTGTAAACCTCTGAGAAATGGGGTTTATAATAGAAACTCTGACACCACCTAAAATATATCAGCGCTACTGGGTGCTCCCAGGATACAGCCCTAATTTATAAACCACTCAGGGATCCTGGGCCATTTTGAAACTTACAGACAATAATCCAGAAACAGAGTAAACCAGGAGGAGAAAAAATGGTACAAGTGTCCGCAGACTATAAAGTCTGTTGAGGCCAGCGGTTCAGAAATCAAATCAGTGTCACAATGTTTGGTCTCTACCCTGAATCCTGGTGCCTGCCCCCCCCCGCCCCACCCCGAGTGACACCCAGCCCCGGAGGAGGCGTGTGGCCCTGTCCTCTGGCCGGATGCCACTCTGTTTGTCTTCCGGCCGAGTTTTAGCGTGAGGCCTGGATAGAGCGGAATGGGGGGAAGAAAGTGCCCCCCATTTGGTTTGATGGGACAGACGTGTGTGTAAGAAGGTTCCAACGCACTCCCGTGTAAACTGAAATAGTGCCACGGGGAGTAAACTGCTTGCTCACCAGAGGCGCGAGTTTATCACTAAATGGTTGTGGGGTCACCCATTCAGCTGGGCTCAGCAGCCCCTGGACAAGCCTCACTCGCAGGCCTCTCTCCTCTGTTCTGCCTGGGAGGGCCCCGTAGCAGGACGTCCAGGAGCCTGTGATGGGCCGAGTAAAGGACGGTCCTGCTTGGTCCCCTCCCCCCCCCCCCCATCCCAGCCAGCACTTGGCTCCTGTCTCAGGCCAAGGCCGTCTATCCACATGTTTTCCAGGACTCTGCTGATCCTTTGGAAGGGCCCTCGCTTTCTTACTCATTGGCTGAGCACGGTGCAGAAATCAGGATAGAGACAGGGGCCCTGGGGATCACCACACTGTGGCAGTCTCCTCCCTTCCTCAAGGGCTGGGGATGGATGTTCTCTGACATTCCTACTCCCTCGGGTCCTGGGACTCTCCCTCCCAACGTCCCAACCTTTCTTCCTTCCTTCCTCATTCATTAATTCCATTCGGCAAGCATCTGCCACGAGCTGGGCTCAGTGCTGGCTGCCGGGGACGCGCGGATGACTCAGGGAGTGTAGGTTTTGCAGGGAGTCATGCTTGTGGATGAATAGAGGCATTGAAGCAGCATTTCCCACCCATGTTAAGCCCCTTTGGCCTATTCTTCTTAAATGCCACGTGCAATTTTGAAGTCACCGTAACGACGAACAGCAAGTCAAAGTCACGGACGCCTTGCGGACGCTTTTTCAGACCACAGCAGCCCCCATCCCCGCTTCCAGAGGACTCCCAGAGAAGGAGGGCTCTCTCCCCGCTGCTGGCACCCACGAGGGGCTACCACGGCCAGGATAGGGGTCCGCGGGGGTCCAGGGGGCCACTCAGTCAACAAACTCTTGCCGAATGGCTGCTGGGTGCCATTGGGTGACCTGCAGGGAGATCACAACCTCGCCCTCAAGCCCAGGGCGAGGCTTGTTTGGAGGCCGGTGCAGGCGGCAGGTGTGTCTGCCCTCCCAGAGCTTGGATCCCATTTGTGGGGTGCGCTCTGGCCTGGTGTGGGGGCGGCGGCCCGGGGGAGGCCTTTGGGGCCCGGGCGCAGAACTCCGTGCCCTCTCGGTGCCAGCCTTCCAAGCAGCCCTCCACTCCCACCTCCCTCCCTCCCGCATGCCTGTCTCTCACGGCTCCTCAGAAAATGCAATTTGAGTCAAGCCACTTTCAATTACTGCGATGCGGTGTTCTGAGCCCGCGAGGTAATAAAGCGCCTGTTTTCCCTCGTGGGAATGTTTGGGGTTTTCCAGGCGCCAAAGGAGAGAGAAAAAGGAGGCAGAGTTAAGTGCTGCTTAGAGGAGCCACTGGCTTCGCCAGACCCGGAGCCGGGCCCTCGGGCACTGTGCAGGAGCTGCTCCGGAGAGCAGGGGCCTGAGGGCTTGGGAGCGCGTGTGAGTGTGTGCGCGGGCATGTGGAAGGCAATGGGTGTGTGAATGTGAGTGCGAAGGCAACTAAAACGCGCGCGTGTGTGAGACTGTGTGTGCGCACACAAGAGCGAGTGCGAAAGGCAATGCGTGCCGGTGTGGGAGTAGCACATGACCGCGGGGGTGGGTGTGCGCGTGTCTATGCGTGTGCGCGTGCATAGGGTGAGCCGGTGTGAGTTTGCGTCTCGGGGACCCCAGTGGGGAGCCGGGCACTCAGGGCGGGCTGACACTGGCTCAGGACCCTATTCACCAGGGACTCGGCCCCCACCCCCACTCTCCCTCAAAGCCCTGGGAGTATTATCTTTGGTTTCGGGAACGTTCATTCCATTCCTGTCCCAAATCCTGACCGTGAAGGCCAGGGAGGCCACAGGCGTCTAATGGAGTTTTCTCTTCTGTGGTTTTCCTCCTTCCCCCCTCCCCCCACATGACCTGACCTGGCCCTGCCCGCCCGCCCTTCCTCTACTCTGGAGCATGGAGGCTAGGCAGGCGGCTGGCAGATCCTGTCACCTGAGAATCCTCACTGGGTGGGGAGGGTCAGAGGGGGTCATGCAGGGGAAGTACCCACAGGGCCTGGTGTGCCTGGCAGGACCTCAGCCAGCACTCACTGCTGCCCTTCACATGCCCGTCACCACTTTACACGTACCCTGCCTTCTGCCGACCCAGGGGACCCTGAGCACCATGGCAGAGGGACTGGGATGTGCCTCCGGCCTATTTGGACCCCCAGGAATGGATGTAGGTAGGGGCCTGGTGGACGGAACTGGCCCCAGGCTGGGAAGGGCAGGGAGCAGCTTGGCAAGCTGTGGGATCCCCCCTCTATGGCCCCAAGGACATTCCCAGGTTGTCTTGCCAACACTTCTGGGAGCCCGAGGGTCTGGATGCTGGAGTTAGCTAGCAGAGAGACCAGGTAAATTTCGGAAGGAAACTGCACGCAGGGGCCTGTGGGGCCCGTACTGTCTGACGGAGGCTGAGCGGTCCGATCTGGGTCCCCTTCCTCCCTGACCCAGGTCTGCCCGGCTCATCTCGTTACCTGGATGCCAGAGGGAAGCCAGAGCCCCGTGCAGCAGTGAAGGTGGAGGTCAAGCCCGGGTAACAGGGGGCAGGAGGGCTGGAAGCGGTGCACCCCCTGCACTTGGGTGTCCAGGAACTACACCTGGGGGTTCCTCGGGCCAGAGAAGCTGTGGCCACAGGATCCTACTTCAGCTGAGGCCTCCTGGGCAGCAGAGCCCTGCGGACCCCGGGAAGCGGACCCCCTCACTCCACCCGTGCTGGTGTCCCCGTGCGTGGGGCCCTGGCAGCAGTGCATGTTGCTACCTGAAGTCTGGGTGGGGACACGGGTTCCTTCCTCCGGGTTCGGGTTGAGCGGTCATGACTGATGTGGGCAGTGGGGACAGTCCTCTTCTGCCCAGGAGACCCCCTCTGGCTGTGCCTGGAAATCCTCAAGCCCTCTGGGGTCAGGCAGCTCCCTCCCATGTCACCATCACGTCACCTGGTGTTTTCCTTCATGGGCCCCCGGGCTCCGGCCTCCTCTCAGCCCCTCCTGCCACAGCTAACACGACTGTCCCCTCCACAGCTCTGCGCCCCAGACACAAAGAGGAGCGGACGGAGGCGGCTTTGGGGATGGAGCCTGAAAAGGTCTGGATGTGTCACATCTGCAGGGCACGAGGATGAAGGTGTTGCCGGGGTGATTCAAACTGCAGACGGTGGGGGGGGGGGGTGAGCCTCCCCCGCCTTCTGATGGCTGCATGCCTAAGTGACCGGGAGCCACATGGGACCCTGGGAGAGAGGGGAAACCACCACGAGAGGAAAAGCTGGCATGGCTCCCCAGACCAGAAGGAAAGCCAGGGACGGCCTATGGATTTGCGTTCTGCTTACCACCCAGTATGGCTTAAAAACAGGGCTCCGAGCTAAGTCTTGGCACATGTGGTCCCCCGGGATGTGCACAGATGTGTAGATGGGCTAAGGGGAGTCAAATTCTTTGCCGGGAGCTGCCCTGTAAATGCCGGATCTGAGATTAGACCCTACTTCTGTGTCCTTGCCACGAGCTGCCCCCAGGGTCCGCCCTCTGGGAGCCGTGGGTGAGGGCGGCGGCCAGGGCTGGGCCAAGGGGCACACGAAGGCCAACCCTCCTGGCCGCTACCTGGGCTGGTTGTATTCTCCAGGACACGACGCTGGGCACTGCAGGGGAATCACTCTGCACCGAGGCCTGAGAGCCACTTTGCAAGCACACTCTCTGGCTTGCTATTTCCCTGTCTCCAACTACATTTTCTGCAGCAGAGGCCCAGGCAGGAAGGCCCTCTGCGCCGTGGGCGTTTGCTCTGGTCCCTGCAGTGGCTGCTGAGCCTGGGGGCACTTTTCCAGTGACCCGGCCCCGTTTCGCCAGGACGAAGGTGTACGGGGTTGTGGTTGGAGTTTTCTAGAGGGTGACCAGCAGGCTCCCCCATATCTGAGGGCCCACGGTGCGGCCGACCTCTCTCCAACGCCACCTGGCACTTGCTGGCCTCACCCTCTGTGCCAGGCCCTGGGCTAAGAGCCAAGAATACAGAGGTGGGTCGAACTCCATGTCGCCCTCAGCAAGCTTGGCTTCCAGCACACATTTCCCACGGGACACCCGGGCAGGGACCACACGCACCTGTCTTCAGCCCTTTAGCCTTCAGCTGAGCCATGAGAAGTGTCAGAAGACAATAAATGAACAGTTACTACACTCCCCCAACTATTCACAGCAATTCATTTCTATTCCTTGGCCGACTTGAGACTCCCATCTGCATCAGGCCCCCAGCGAGTGTCCAAGGCCCTCATCTCCTGGTGAGCAATTCCCTGAGCTCCCAGAGCCCTGGGGCTTAGCTCCTTCTCGGAGAGACTGGGGAAGCAAGGCACTGGGGGCATGTCCTGCTCCAAGGGCCCCCATCTAAAGAGGCCATTTGCAGGCCGTAGCGGGGCTCTTGCCTAAGCCAGGGACCAAACAAACACTTGGAATTCGTAAGGAGATTCTGCTGAGCTGCCGGAGCCCATCAAATTTTTATTGAATGCATTTCCTCTGGAGAACTTGTGTACTAAATCCTGCCCAGGCTGTATTAGAGGAATAAAAATTCCATGCACAGACTTGACTGCAAATGTTCCTTCCCAGGGCAGAGGACACACTTTCTCAAAGGCCACTTCTTTGCACAGAGGCGGGCTTGGGCTTGTCCTTGGCTGGGGGCCAGAGGGAAGCCGAGAGCTAGGGCTCTGGGGGGCCAGGCTTTTTCCTTCCATCTGGCAATGGGGAGGATGGAGACTGCTGTGTGAATCCTGGCAGCCTCCCTCTGAGGCTTCTATTGACCTTGGACTTGTCCTAGTAACCTGCAGTCTCTGCAGTGTGGCTCCCCGTGTCCTCACCCAGAGCTGAAACCCACCGGGCCTGACAGTCTCCTCCCCAGGGGCTTGGGATCACTTGGCTTCCTCCCAGGCCTCTCTGCAGCTTCCAGAGGCACAGGCTGGCTGCCAGCACAGGAGGCCCTGAGCTGGAGGCCCGAGGGCCTCAGGGAAGATTCTGCAGGACACGGGGACCCCCACGGAGCTACGGGCAGCTGAGGCATTTGGGTTCTACTGGGTGTTCACTCATCACATAATCGCCAAACTCGTACTCAGTGCCGAAACAGATGGAAAAGCAAGAAGAGGCACAAAAGCAGAGCCCACAGCAGAGAGCTTCCCAGAAAAGACCATGACACCAGCTAAGGCGGAATCTCAGATAGAAATTCCACGTTCAGTGTAAGTATACCCCCAGTAATGAGTGGAACATATTTCCCTTCTGGGCTCTGACTTTGCGTGGTTGTGTCCCCAGAGAGATAAGCCCCTTGGGATAAGGTGCAGTGAGAAAACGCACGTGATGATGTTCACGAAATAGAAGTGTGAATGGCAGGCCCGCATGAGGTGGGAGGTGATGGCTCCAGAATCATACCAGCAACGTGCCGGGGTGAACCCACAGAAGGTTATCGGTGGGCACGGCACCGTGGACGGTCATGGAAAGACAGGGCTGTCCTTCTCACTCTGAGGGATGGGCTATGACCGTCTGAGCTTCCCTGATGAGTGAGGGGCAGAGTAATGGTTCAGAATCGGGGCAGACGGGGCTGGGCTCTTGTCCCTGCGTGCACTGTTGACAAGCAGTGGGGTGGTGGCTCCCAGCTCCAGACGTCGTTCATCGACAGGACAGCGCCCATGGCCAGCATCAGGGCTGATGGGGTGGGGAGTGCAGCCTGAAGGGGCTCCATCCTCCAGGGGGCAGGGGCCCCAGCAGCTACTCCAGCCAGATAAGCCCTACGGGGAGCCCTTCAGGTGAGTTGCCTCGGGCAAGCCTGCCGGCACTCTTCTTTATGAATACCTTAGGCAACGCATTTACTGTTCAGTGCAATGAAGGAGAGTGGCCTTGGTGGGCTTGGCTATATGTCCTGGCCCTAGATGCCCCAGGGGTGGTGCCCAGTATGCCTTCTCTCCTCAGGCCGTACCCAGGAAGAGACTGTTTCTGCAGATCCCCAGCATGGAGAGTCCTGGACTGCATCCACGTCGAGGGCACCAAACTGGCCATGTAGGCGACCAGCAGCCTTGGGAGGTGGGGCCGGGGTCAACATGCTCATGGGAAAGCTGGACCACAGGCTCTGGGAGGCCGAAGGATGGATGGCATGACCACCGCCCCGCCTCCCGCCCCCAGCATCTTCCTCTAAAGGAGACGACAGGTTGGGGAGAGGATGCCACTCTCTCTCTCCACCTTTATTTTCGGAGCCACCTACTTTTTTTTTTTTTTTAGTGTTTATTTCTTTATTTTGATGGAGAGCAAGATAGAGTGAGTAGGGGAGGGGCAGAGAGAGAGAATCCCAAGCAGGTCTGTGCTTAGCGTGGAACCTGACGCGGGGCTCGATCCCACGAACCGTGAGATCATGACCTGAACTGTAACCAAGAGTCGGACGCATAATCGACCGAGCCAGCCAGGCGCCCCGAGCCACTACTTTTTAATTACGGCTGATACTAGACGAACGAGACGCTGGTGGCCAGTCTCCAGGGAAATGTCACGGCAGTTGTGACACTCAGCCGGGTGGCCATCACTGGGGTATCAAGTGGGTGTTGCATCACTGCGTCCACGTCCGCCCTGTCTGCTGCAGGGAGACCGGACACGTGTGTCAACACACGTGGAACCAAATGCAGCAGCCAGTACAGGCTGTGCTGGGCTCACGGTCCCAGTTGACGTATGCCACACCTTCCTTCCGTGCACTCTTTAGGCTGACACACTCACACCCATGCCCTCACCTCCACTCAGAGCTCCTGTCTGCAGGCTGCTCCACACCCAGAAAGTCACGCACACAAGCTCTCGTGTCCCGCATACGGCCCTGTTCTACAGGGAGCCCGACACTGGCTCACACACACCTCTTTCTCTCTCCGGTGGACCTTTCCATACGTGGGGCTGCTTTTCAAGTACAAAGACGCCCCAGACTATTCAGGCAAGCTGTCTGAGGCCGACCTTGAACAAAGACAAGGACCACGCGTTTGCTCTGAGTCGTCCCCGCAGGTCCGGATGGCCAGCTCTGCTCGGGCCACGCCCCGCTGACTCCTGGGGAGTCTCAGAGAGCTGGCCCCGGCCCACGAGAGAGGGAGGAAGTCGCTCCTCGTTTGGTGGGAGAGGAAAAGAGCTTTCATCTACCTGAGATTAAATTATAGCCAGGAGGCCCCTCTGAACAGGACCAAACTAGATAACTGAAAACATGCAGCCCTACTATAAATTCCCAGGATTTGCAGTCTTTCCTGGACTGCTTTATCCTTGAGAAGCTCTGGGAGTAATTCTGTTTGAAAGAGATCTAGGGGCTCCGTGTGAAAGGCTATGGGCTTCTGGTTAACAGACCGCTTGTTAGCAGAAACCCCCCAGCGCAGATCCTCGAATCTTTCCTCCCCGCCTGGCCAGGGGCCCCTGGAGACCAGAGAGGATCCTTCTCTGCCTGGAAGGAGGCCAATGATCCACCCCTGCCCTGCCGCCAGAACTTGCCGGCCCTTGGAGTGACAGGCCACATGTCCCCGGCCCTACAGCATTGGACTCAAGCCCTGCTGTGTTCAAGCAGGGTGGATACTGGCTGGTGGTCAGGGCAAATGACTTCTAGGAATGGAAAACGGGGTCCCAAACACCAAAGATCTTAGAAGGGACTCTGACATCACAGGGAATTTGTTGCTCCTCCCTGTCCCCACACCCTGAACTTGACCCTCCCCTCAAAGAACCCAGAGCACAGCTGCAGGAGTCAAATGAATCCGAATCATAAGGACCAACGAGTGAGAGAGCCAGAGGTGAAAACTTGCTAACTGACAGTCTGTGGGCGCACTTCTGTCCCCCGTCTCTCACCAGGAGGCTTGCTGTCTGGGTGGAAATAATGATTTGATTTTTTATCATTGATGAGCTCATGTCTCTCACTCTTCCGCAGCAACCAAAGAAGAATCTGGTAGGTTTAGAAGGCTTTGAAGGATGGGGGCTTTCCTTTTTGGGGAGACAGCACGGAGCTCAACAGAAGCTGGGGTTCCTTCTCTCTTGTCAAGAAGCAAGAGTGGGATTGGCCCAAGTCACCTACCAACCTTGGCCCCCAACCCCTCTCCAAGAACATACAAAGCAGGGCAGGCTCAACGCCCTCTGTCCCAGGACGAAGCAAGCTGGCCATTCAAGGCTGCCAGGCTCTGGGATCCTCACCGCTGTCCTTCTAGCTGAGTCCCCCACCTCTCTTCTGGGACTGGGGCCTCTCGACCCTTGACCTCACCCCTCCCCCAGCCCAGCAGCTTGGCTCGACCCCTCTCATGGCTTCAACTTCCCACAGACTGCCTGTTCCCCCTCCACACCCCTGCTCAGTGACTGGCCTTTCTGGAGGATGCCCACAGCTCAGGAGATTGAATTCATTCATATTTCCAGGTGCTATACATTCAGATGAAGTTCTTCGGATCTCCTGCCCAGAAAAGGATAAATATTTCTGATCTATAGCAAATGTGTTTTCCTTTAGCTAACATCTTGGCAGGCAAGTACACTAATCTCCCAGGAAAATCTAGGGCCTGAATAGCAAGCAGGGTTTTTTTTTTCCCTGAGTAAATAGAAATTCTGAGTTGCTTTTTTAATGCTGCCTTTTTTTTTTTTTTTTTTTTTTTAAACAGCAGATCTGGAGAAAAATCACAGTCCATTAAATCTGCATCTCTTGAAAGAAAAACCCAGAAGGCCACCTCCCCATCAAAGGCAAAATGAACAGAGTTTGGAAGTGTGTTTAAAATGCGCCAAGGGAGCAGCGGCCGTCCTAAATTACCCCACTCAGCCTGAGGACGGTTTTGGTTGCCAGGATCCCCATGAGACAGAGAAGGAGAGGCCGGTAGGTGCTGTGCAAAGGCACGGGGGCGAAGCCACGTGTCTCCACTGGCCCACCCGCCACGGCCGTGGCCTCGGCAGCAACCCTCCCCCATTCAGATGCCACGTGACCCCAAAGCCGAGCAAAGAGAACACACAACAAGACCGGAGACTCCCCAAAACATCCTCACATCACATTCCTACATTTTACGGGCTCCTTCTGTAGCCAGACTTAGATCAGGAAGCGGCCAAGAGGATAAACTCTTCCCCAGCCATTCCTTGGAGAATGGAGGCTATGCTTTCCAGTAATAAAACAAAGGTCAGAGAATGACTTCGAACAATAGATCTGCTGTCGTGTGCCAGGCGCTGGGCAACACCGAGGAGCAGGTGTTTTCCTCCCCATTTTACTGCCGTGGAAAGTTCTTTCCATCCCATTTCCTGCCTCCCGAGCTGCCTTAGGCTTCTGTGAGCCAGAGGCAGGCGGGCAGACTGCACCTGGTCATGTGCACACCTGAGCAGAGAACCCTGGGACTTCAGAAGCCACACTACCCACTTAAGCCCTGCCCAGCCCAGCCCAGGGCAGAGCGGGTCTACTGGAACATCTCCTTCCCTTTACCCAAGCTCATGGCGACGTCAGCTTATCTGTGCCTATGCTCCAGCTGTACCCAATCCAGTGATACACAGGAAATACCCCTACCCAAGAAGACTTGCTTAGCACCTTTCAATGGGGGTGACCCATCATGTTCTCTTTGGGGAGGGAGCCCCATAGCCAAATGGGAGAGTGCTCCATCCAGACAGAGCCCTCCACTCAATCCCCGGAACCAGCTAGTGGCCATGAGCCTCCAGCTCGCAAGCTCAAACCAAGCTGGGGGGATGTCCCACAGCAACAATGTAGGAAAGAGACTTCAGCGGAAGACACGGATTCAACCACAGCATCGGTCTCTGTTTTGTCGGAACACCGAGGGCTCTCCAGAAGGAAGCCCATTAAGTTTGCATTTTCCATCATGGAGCAAGTAAACAAACCCGAGGAAGAGCTGCCCATCACTGAGCTGGCTTCCCGACAGGAAATGGTATGAGTGACTTCGTTTTTAAACATTATTATCCTCTTGAAAGCAAAAGATAAAGGACGCCTCGGAGCAGCCAAATTGCTTTGGCTCAAAAATCATTTTAAATACCATTTCCTTTAACAAGCCTACTGCCTGGGCAACGGATCAACACTATTCATTTTAACCTTAGTCAGTGGGGGAAAAAAAACCCACATCTCTGAAGTGTTTGTAATTATTTAGCTCTTTCACTTTCTCCACACCCAGATACGTTAACTAATGACCAAAGCAACGCACATGCAGGTCCTATTTCAAACAGCGGAATGGAGCGTTCAGTAGAGCACACCCAGGGGCCGTTTTCTCCCCGTGGCCGCTCCAAGCCCAAACACGGGAGATCGAGGCCTATTTTCGGCAGTTCCCAGCAAGGGCCCGAGACGTCCTTCACCTCTGTTGCTTTGTGTCTGTGAAAGTCCCGAGCTCGAGTGGGAGCTCACCTTTGCCCTTAAGATGAACAGGCACTGGGAGACCCTCCTCGAAATGTCTTTATGAACAGGAAAGATGGCGGACAGAGTCAGTCTGCCTCTTCCTGGGGCCGGTCAAGTGCAGAGCGGTGCAGGCAAAGGCGGGGGTGGCCAGGGCAACCTCTCAGGGTGCCGTGCAGACAGAAGCTCAGTATGTGAAAGAAATGCTTGGAGGATTTCAGATGTGTAGGTGGGACATGTGTTACAGTCTCCTTTTTTGTTTCGGAAAGAAAAAAAAAAGGAGTTTTCATTAGGTTATTTGCAAACAAACAAAAACCCCCAAAATAAATGACTTCCCAGAAGGGAAGCCTGGGTTGCTTGAATGAGGCTGAATGGATGGGTTCTCACTCGGTCAGGTCAGAGGCACGTGCACAGAGGGAACAAAGTGTCTTTGCTACTAAAACCAAGAAGGCCTGACTTGCTCTCGGGTCACAGCGCTGCCCAGAGGGCTCAGGGTCTCCCCGGAGTGAGCGTCTCACCCGGGGGGGGGGGGGCGGCTTGTCCAGGCTGCAGTGTCCAAGGAGGCCACCTCCACGTCTGAGGACCCGGCTCGGGAAGCGGGTACTTGGTGCTCAGGACTAGATCAGCAGCACCTGAGGCCAGTGGCTTCCTGTACGACCCCAGCAGGAAATGGATCTGCTTTGGCACGGAACCTTTGGTCCTGGTGTCACTGGCGGCTAACTGATGTGCTTCCTGGAGGACCACCTGAGATAGTGACTGCCCACTCTTAGCACGCACAAAACCAAGCCCCGAAAACTGCCCCAAGAGTGGATATGACGCGAGGCAATGCGGTGAGGGAAGCGTGGCCTCAGATCTTCTATGAGGACAGTGCGTTTCGGGGTCTGGGGGAAGAGCGATGTGCTCCCGGCACACTCTGACATTTCCCAGAAAGCCCGGGGCACCTCTAGATGAGAACAGTCACCTGCGGCGGGCGTCACCTTCAGATGCACAGTGGGGCTGGCCTGTGAGGCTTGGCACCCGCCGGTGTGGACTTTTCACGGGGACCCGCGTGCCCTCCTGTACCCACTGACAGTCCCCCCATGTGCTGAGCAGCCGGGAGCAAGCTGATGACGCCAGTGCCTGACGTCCCTCCCACTCAGGGGATCAGGCTTGGGCTGTGTGCGGGGATGGGTCCCCACCTCTTCTAGGTTATGGGATGTCAGCTGAGGGGCACAGGCATGGGAGCCGCCCTGCTCGGCAGGGGCTCCAGCCCCGTGGGGTGTGCACGGCTGGACTGGCAGGGCGGGGGGTCGCCCTCTGCCACAACAGCCTTAGAAAGCCGCGTGCTGATTCAGAGTCTCTCTACACGACAGTCTACATGTGTAAAATGGAAAACTCCAGGGCAATTGTTTCTGCAAAGCGCTCCGTTCTGGGCCCCCATGAGAGTGTGTGCTGTAAGCACCCCCCAGGGCAGGGCCACCACCTGCCTGGTCCCTCTCTGCATCCCCAGCACCTGGCCCAGGGCCTGACCCCTTGTATTTGCACCAATGCTGATGCCAAAGGTGGGGTTCTCTAGCACATTTCACACAGGATCTCAGAGCCCCTGGGGTGCCTCACCACCATGCGAGGGACTGGCCTGTGCATCCTCTAGCTGCAGCTTTGTGCTGGAGAGCTGCCTCAAACCAGTCCCACCAGGCCCACCGGCTCTTTCCTTCCCTACAAAGCCCCCATGAAAGACCTGTGAGTCTATCTGAACCCTTCTGGAAAGCGCTGTATAACATGCCATCTGAAGAGCTGAACAGAACAAACAGGAGCATGCCTTGGGGACAGCAGGGTGTCACTGCCCACCCCCAGGCCGGCCCCATCACTGAGGGGGCCCAGCCAATAGGCTTCTCCTGTGTGCACGGGAGCCCATGGGCTGTTCCTACAAGGACAGAGAGGGCAGATTTGGCAGCTTGGGGAGGTGGGGGCAGAACTTGGCACAGAAGAGGAAGACGAGGGAGGCAGGCCTTCAGACTTCAGAACTGAGGGGGGTCAGGCTTACGCTGCTTTTAATGTTTATTTATTTTTGAAGGAGAGAGAGACAGAGCGTGAGCAGGAAGGGGAAGACAGAGACAAGGAGCAGGCTCCTTGAATCTGAAGATTCTGAATCTGAAGCAGGCTCCAGGCTCTGAGCTGTCAGCACAGAGCCCGACGTGGGGCTTGAACTCACGAAATGTGAGATCATGACCTGAGCCCAAATCGGACGCTCAACTGACTGAGCCACCCAGGTGCCCCAGGTTTACACTGCTTTGGATCCATATTTTTTTTTTCTCAGATGAGGAAACTGAGACCCAGAGAAGGGGAGAGGCTTCCCCAAGTTCAGGCAGACAGAGGAAAAAGGAACCCAACATTTACTGTGTGCCGAGCTCTACGGGAGCGAGTTCATGAATTCTAAGGTCCCTGCGTCACGCCTTTGTAGACAGGGAAGCCAAAGATCCAAGAGATTAAGAAACATGCCCAAAGCCACATGGCTTGGGTGACAAAGGAAGGAGGTCGATGGTGGAAAACGGTCAGGAAGCAGCCGGTGGCCTGGTGTCCGAACTGCACGTTGCCGCACCCTCCCTTCCCGGCCCCCAGGAGATGGACAGCAGCTCCTTCACTCGATCCCCCAGCCTGCACACAGTGGGGAGGCCAGCACCCCCCGGGGCCCGCGCGGAGCACATCTACAGTGTGGGCGGCCAGGCAGGCGCACGGTGAGCTGACTGCAGGAACGCAAGATAACAGGTACTCCTGCCGAACGAGCG
This sequence comes from Neofelis nebulosa, assembly GCF_028018385.1. NCBI lineage: Eukaryota > Metazoa > Chordata > Mammalia > Carnivora > Felidae > Neofelis > Neofelis nebulosa. Next base: position 217,314,876 of record NC_080783.1, read on the forward strand.
AATGAACAGACGAGTGAATGCGCGAGGGCAGAAGACCACCAGCCCGGAGCCTCAGGAAAGCTGGAGCCCGTTCTGGCCCTTCTGCTGGCGTGACTTTATTCCTCAAGCCCAGAGCTTTGAATACAGGGAATCCCCACACCCACTAAGAGGTCTCCAGGGTCCACCTGGGCCTGATTTCCAGCAACTGTCAGACAGGAGAGCTGGTCATGTGCGTGATCAACTCTCCAGGACCAAGCCTTCCCGGGGTCCCTTTTGTCACCTGGACACACTCCTTCTGAGGTTGGGTGTCACGGAGGGGACAGCAGTATCATATGGCCACCGGGCAGGGCCCCACCCTGGGGCTCCACGGTCTCTGGCCTTCGGGCTGTAAATGTGGCAGCTGAGAGCCGCTACTCAGGGGAAACTAGCCCTGACGTGCACACGGGAGCTCTCGGGTTTGCGGACCGGGAACTCGTGTTCGACTGGGAACCATTTTCTGTTTTCTGTAAAGGCCTCGGCAGGAGCAGGTTGGGAGCCCTTTGTGGCAGGATGGAGAGGAGGAGGCGGCCTAGGAAAACAAAGGCAATCAGGGAGGCCCAGGCCAGGCCGAGGGCAGAGTCCTGGCAGCCTTTCCGTTTCCCTGCTTCTTCCGGAGAGGAGGCCGAGGACTTCACAGGACGCTGGAGAGCAAACAGGACCCGGCAAAGGTGGCTGGCCTTCAGGATGGGGCGCTGCACGGGGAAGCAGGCATGCGGTCCAGGCTCTGCCCGGCCGTGGAGGAGAGGCTGTGCACTCCCGGCGGGCCCAGCCCCTCGGGGCTCCATCGTCCACCACAGAAGGGCATCCCTGTGCTCCGGGGACCGCGGGAGGAGAGGGGTTTTCTTGTGTCTTCCCGGTCGCCTCTCACCACCTCTGCAAAGCTTGTGACTCCTGCCGGAGATTTCCACGGTTGCTCCTGGGGGTGAGCAAGCCGGAGGCTTCCCTGCAGGCCCCACACCTCCCACTGACCTCATCCTTCGCGCCAGCCACGGAGCCCAAGAGCTGAGTGGGGACCTCGGCGCTCTCAGATGGGACCAGCTTCCTCTCTGGGGCTGCCCGGTCCCCCAAACCTTCCGCTTGACTTTGTGGAGCCGGGCCTGATTTTGAGCCTTCAGAAGCATGTTTTCCGCCCTAAGAAGGATTGTGTCTTGCTGGTTGCCAGAGTACTGAAGCAGCAGCCCGTTCGCTCCGTCCGGTTCGCTCGTGTTCACGGCCGGCCTCCTCCCCGCAGCAGGCGGTGGGTTGTCGGTCGGGACCAAAACCCCGGGTGTGGGTGGTGTGGAACCAGGGAGAGCCGGCGGAGCGGGGGCGGGGATGGAGCCGGGCTTTCGGGAACCACTTAGCAGCAGCTCTCCCTTCGGAACCGGCAACCTCTCCTCTCGTGTTGGCCTTTCTTGCTAGTTTCTGAGAAACGCGCAGCCTAGGTGTTGATAAATAATGCATGCAAATCTCAGAGAGGAGGCACTCGTTCCGTGGGGTGTTTTCATCTCTGAGGCGGGACTTCCCTGGGCCTCTTCCCCTCCCCCCATCTCCGTGGAGATGAGACGCAGTGTCCTGTGGCTGGGGCCTTGTGCAGGGGTGTCAGGCTCCGCTGGGGGGCAGGGTGTATCTGTACGTGTGTGCGTCTATATGTGTCTGTGTCTGTGTTTGTGTCTCTGTGTGTGCATGTGTCTGTACCTGTATGTGACTGTCTGTATATGTGTGTGTCTGTCTGTGTGTCCATATATGTATGTGTGTCTGTGTGTGTGTCTGTATATGTGTGTGTGTGTGTGTGTGTGTGTGTGTGTGTGTGATGAAATGGGCAGAAGGAAAAGGCTGGGTGGACAAGGCCAAGGTGTAGGCCCTGGTTCAAACCTCGCCTCACGTCCCTTTGGCCCTGGAGGCTTGAGGAAGGAAGTGTAGGGTGATGTAGGTTCTTTGGAGGGTGAAGAGCTGGACCAGGTCCCCCCTCGGCCTCTGCAGGCCCCCCGGCCCCATCCTGCCAGGTCACAGCCAGCACGTGGACCCAGCCTGCTGGGAGCGGCTGACCTCCAGATCTGACTGTGGGAAGCCCCTGGTCACCTGAGTGGGCCCCGGGGCTGAATGATGAGCATCCAGAGTCAGATGGTGGATGGCGGAGTCCCAGAGAAAAGGGAAAACTCTCTTTTCATAGGCTGTCGGGGTTTTATTTCCCTGGGGGAGGTGTGGGAGGTAATGGGAAGTGATCACAGCTCGAGGAAATGGCTTTGAGACCACTAAGCCGGGTCTGGGTGTGAAAATGGGACGTGAAGGCCACTGCCAAGATTCTGGCTGAGACAGAGCAGAGAGCAGGGATGGGCGGCACGCAGGAGGCCAGCGTCAGGACCAGGGACAGGCCAGGGCCTGGGCACCTCCTCTGGGGCGTAGCTATGGGCGCCCCAGAGCTCCTTACTCACGGGGTGGAGACCCACTCTGGGCCAGGCCCTGTGCCTGGATGGAAGATCCCGTCCTCATGCATCCTCTGGGCCACTCGAGCTCCAGTATCTGAATTCGGTTTCTTCTCCTGAGTTTTCTTGAATCATCCTGTTAGGGATGCTTGTGAGCACAGGCTGGCCCTCAGTGCACGTCCCAGACGGGACTGGGACGAAGGTGAGACCACGGGCACCCACCCCGGGTGGCAATGGAAAGGGGCACCCAGACTCTCCGCCAACAAGACAAACGCTATTGTAATGCCAACTTTGAAAAAAATCACAATTAAGGCAAAAACCCATGATGAACCAAATATCAGAATTTTAAAGAAAGACAAGAGCAGTATCACTGATTTCTCCTTTTGCCTGAAGGCTCTGCTGTGGCTTGGCGTGGCCTGGAGCTGACGAACAGCCAATAATTGCTGAGGAGCCTCGGCGCACACGCACGCACTACAGGAAGTGAGGAACACCGGAGGTACAGTGGCTGTGGGTCGCGATACAGCCTTTTCTACGAGCTCCCGTTTATTGAGCACTTACTAGGTGCCACACACTGTGCTGAGTGTCTCCCAAGTCTTAGGGTCTTTGTTCCTCTCAACAATGCCCTGAGGGAGAGGTTAAGTTACTCCCCAGGGGAGTGAGGACAGAGCTGGGATTCACAGCCCCAGCTTGGGTGTGCTGGGAAGGCGGGCCTGGAAGGCCCTGCTCCCCCCTCAGGTGAGACCAGTGATAGGATTTCCAGAGGCAGGACCTTGCCTTGGGAAGGTGCTGCCCTGGGCCGGGGGAGATGGCGGGGAGGACTGGGTTCATTTGGCATGACCCTGAAAAGTCTGGGGGTGCTGAGCTCATCAGCTGCTGTAGGACAGTTGGGTGACAGACTCATAAAGGGGACAGAGACTGCCTTGGAGGTCAGGTCTCAGATGCCCAAAGCAGGCCCCAGTTGGTCTTAGAAAGCTCCATGGTGGCAGCTTACTCCCTGCAGGAGCCTCAGTCTTGGGCGAGGAGTGGAAAGGCCCAGACAAGTCCTGCAACTTCAGCTACCATGTCTGTGCTCCGCTGAAACTATAAAGCAGGGGTGCTCGGGAGCCGGCTTGTCCTGGCTCGTGAGGGCCGCTGGTTAACTATTCGGGAATGCGGCGAGCCAACCGACGTCAAATCAGCCTCTTGGAACCAGCTAAGGTGGGAATTATTTACACCACGGGAACTGGCGGCCGCTACCCACCAGGTGGTTTGGCTTTTCCTAGATGCTAAGCATTTACCAGCCCGCCGCCCTGTCGCAGACAATATCTTCACACCTACAAAAGCCTGGCCACGTCTCAAGCAGCCACAGCAGTGGACGGGTGATGGCGTGGCTCTTCCACAAAGAGGCGATCAGCACCCCGGCAGCGGCTAAATCCAGCGTTGTTTCTGGGGCTGAAAACACGCTCTGTCTCTGGCGGCAGAGTCGTCTTTGATCTAATTAAGCCCGACCTGGGGCCGATGTGAGCCTGCACTCTGATCGCACACCAGGGCTGTGCTGAGCTGTGCGCTGGGAGGCCGGGGAGGCTCCACCGCCCACGGGCTCCACTGCCAAGGGGGTCCCCCAAGGCCGCCTGGCCGTCAGGAAGAAGGATTCAAGCCCAGCTCTTCCTGTAACTCAGGGACCCCAGGAAAGCCACTCAACTCCCTGGGTGACAGCTTCCCTGTGCAAACGGGGGGTTGGGCCAGGGTCCCTTCAGGCTCTTTTGCCAATGAAGCTGAATCTGCCAAATCAAGCAGGGCTGGGGCTGGGGCTGGGGCTGGGGCTGGTCAGGGTGGGGGGGGGGGTGGGATCCCGGACTCAGCAGGGGGACTCCTCTGGACCTCTCTCAACCCACAGCCTCAGAGGGTCCCAGCAACGAGGAGCCTGCCAGTGACACGGACCAGAGACAGCAGAACCTGGCCAGCCCCACATTCCCCGGGGACCCTCCCTCGACGGCAGCTCTCTGCCCGAACAACTGAACCTTATAGGCTTAGGGGTCTGAAGAGGCGCCATGCCATTCGTGGGCCCGGCTCGCCCATCTCCTCCCCAGCTGCTCCCGGGAAGCAGAGAGCAGCCGTGCGTCAGGGAGCATCACGGCGGCTGTCAGCATGGTGATGCCTGCCAGGAGGGCTGGTGGAGACAGGCCTCCTTCCCCCTCTCCCCTGGGGCAGTGGAGCTGACTGCTCGACACCCTGGAGAGAGGGGTGTGACGGAGACACGGGTGACACACAGGCTGCAGTTGCCTGACGCGTGCCCACAGGGGTGGCGCTTTTGGTGAGAGGTCAGCAGTGCAGAAGGGCACGGGTCAGGAGAGGGTGGGGCCATGGGGTGGCCTTGAGCTCAGGGAACAGGTGGGTGAGAACTTGGGGCAGAATTTCTAAACGCTAGCTTATTGGAGGCAACAGAAAGAGCCTGTTCGAGTCTGGGTGGCCCTGGGGACTTTGCTGGAGTCAGCGGGGCCAGGCGTGTCCTCCGGTAGGCATGCACCCAGGCCTGGCCAGCTTCTTCGGCTGTGACTGTCAGAAGCAGAGGCTTGGCAGAGGCACAGCAGGAGACTCTGGGGATGGCCGGGGGCTGGGGGGAAGGACCCATGACCGGGGCTCTGCAGGGCCCAGCTGGGAGTGGGTGGTGCTGTTGGGGTCTGAGTGGTTCTACTGATCTGGGTTCTAATCCTGTTTCTTTTTTTTTTTTTTTTAAATTTTTTTACTGTTTATTTATTTTTGAGAGAGAGACAGAACATGAGTGGAGGAGGGGAAGAGAGCGAGAGGGAGACACAGAATCCGAAGCAGGCTCCAGGCTCTGAGCTGTCAGCACAGAGCCTGACGCGGGGCTCGAACTCATGAGCCGTGAGATCATGACCTGAGCTGAAGTCGGATGCTTAACAGACTGAGCCACCCAGGCGCCCCTAATCTGGGTTCTAATTTCTAAAGCAGCTTGTCACTAATGAACCCATACCTGGGGCTCAGTTTCCTCAGTCATAAAGTGGTGCAGTGATGTGGCAAGCATTCAAGGAGATTTTAAAGTGTTTTGCATCGGGTCTGACCCAGGCACGCGCTCAGGGGATTGTGTCATGATAATCGTTATCATGACTGTCGTGCCGTCACAAACCCAGGGCTGGGCCCCACAGGCCCTGGTCCTGGGTCCTTCCCACCTGGTACCATCCCCAGAGTCTCCTGCACAGCCTCGGCCTAGCCTCTGCTTCTGGCACCCCCAGCTGAGGACGCTGTCAGAACCCGGGTTCATGCTCACCGTGGGATGTTCCCGGCCCTTTCCAGGCCTCCCTGGGGCAGAGGCTCTCTGCCTCCTGGGACTGTGGGCCGGTTTGAGCGAGCCTGGTGACCCTTTCCTGAGTGAAGGGCCTCTCCGGGTCCTCTTGACGGGGCAGAGGGATGGGCCCTGAGGCCAGCACCCACGATGCCTGGTGCTCACCCACACGACCTGGCCCAGGACTGGGGACGTGGGGGCAGCATGGACAGGGGAGCTGGCGATGGCCCTGGTACATGGAGACCAGGGTCCACGAGTGACTGGGCTTTATTATCTCTTCCGCTTGGTCACACTGCAGAAAGGGCTGGGGTCTGGGATTTCAGCCCCCAACTGAATACTCACTACATACGAGGTGCCAGACCACACCGAGTGGAGCCGAGCTTTTGCCATCAGAGTGACTGTGTGCGATGGCCGCCTGTAGCTGCTATGGGCATGGTTCTATCTCCTGTCTCAGAGCGATGAGGCCCCGTCAGGCTGTCAGGTGGGCCCCCCAAGGCCAGTGAGGGCTCCACCCGTGCCCAAAGTTGCCCCAGGGTGACTGCAGGTGCCCATTCATAGTGTAGATCTCCCCACATGACAGGGGGACGTGGGCTCCCGGAGCACCTGTGTCCTGCTACCTGTCCTTGGATTTGAACCTGGGCTGGGGACTTTGCACAGGAGCTTCCTGAACCTCTCCCTCCTTCCAGCAGAGAAATGGGAGAGCGGAGAGAAAGAGAGCAAGCCGAGACCCACGGGGCCCCACATCTTTGGAACTGACAGCGTCTTTCTGAGAACTTTGTCTCCGAATTAAGAAATCGTTTAGCAGGTCGGGATCACCAAACCTTTCTACTCTGGATTTCCTTCTCAATCCTCCAAGCTAACCTCACGGAGAAGTCTCAAGCCTCACGTCCCCAGAATCACCTCTGCTGGGTGAGTCAGGGGCTCACATCCTCTCCCCATACCATGGCCAGTTGAATTGCATTTCTGAAGAGCAAATGTGCTCCCTCTTCGGCGGGGAGGACGGAGGAAGGCGGGAAGGGAGGAGGGGTGGGCCGTTGAAGAGCGAGTCCATCCCGCTGTCTTTACCCAGTGCTGATGCCTGTTCCTGCGGGGCGCAGCTGGGCCCCAGCACGGGTGCGGGAGAGCGGGGGAGCATCCCCAGGAAGCCTGCCTTCTGGCTGGGGATCCACACCCTTCACACCCACCCAACAGATACAGACCCACGTGCCAGGCATGGTTCTAGACGCCCAAGAGTTAGCGACAGACACAATTCAGTGTCCCTGCTCTTACGGTGCTCGCTTCCGAAGGATGGGGCCGGGGGTGGGGGGCGGGGGTGGATGAGACACAAGAAATGACTAACGCTGGGGTTGTAACAACATGCGTGAATTACAAGAGATTTTGCTGAGTGAAAGAAACCTCGCCTAAGAGGACGTGCGGTAGGAGTCCATTTATATGAAGTTCTCGAGCAGGAAAGACGAGTCCCTGGGAGACGGTCATCGGGACAGTGGTGACCCTAGCCCACGGTGTGGGAGCCAGCTGGGAAGGCACATGGGGGGAGTTCCTGGGGTGATGGTAACATTCTAAAGCTTGCTGCGGGCTTGGGTTCTGTTCACGCATTGATCACAACTCCTCAACTAGGACTTTGACATTTGTGCATTCAGTTGCTTCGTTGTGTGCAAATTTTACCTCAAAAATAAGAGGAGAACTGTAGGTACACCGAACACGGGGGAATGATAACGATACCTGTGCTGACATGCTTGTGTTACCGCTGTCTGCAACTTAGTTTGAAATGCATGGAAAATGCATCAGATGGATGGAAGGACTTGAACTGATAAAACAACATAACATGTTAATGGTAGAATCTGGGTGGTAGGTCTAGGGTGCTTGCAAAATTCCCTCAACTTTTCTGTATATCTTAATATTTCATGATACAATGTTGGTGATGGGAACAGAGCGGTTTGCCAGAGAGCCAGGGAAAGTTAGATGGTGTGTCAGGAGGACCCCACTCGGGAGCTGACGGATGAGCAGAGACCTGAATCTTAGCGTCAACTATGGAAGCCCAGGGTGGCCTCCAGGCAGCAGGAAGAGCAGGTGCAAAGGTCCTGGGGCCAGCAAGCTTGGCTCAGGTGAGGGTCAGGAAGACATCGGCGAGGCCGGAGAGAGCGTCGTGGGAGAGGAGGGTAAAGGTCAGGGGTACAGGCCCTCGACGGCCTGGTAAGGGTCTGGCCGTTACTTTAAGTGCCATGCGCCTTACTAAGCTGGTTGAAAGCATGAGCCTTGGTGAGGTTTGGGATGGGAGTGGCCCTTTGTGTTCCTTTGTGGAGAATGGACCACATGTGCAGGAGCGACTCACACTGGTGCAGGAGAAAGTTGTGGCTCTAACTCGGTAGCAGCAGCAGAGAGGGAGATGGGGATACAGCTGAGACATATTTTTGACGGGAGGAGGGCAGCGGGGAAAAGTGGGGTCGAGAATGGTGGGCCCGAGTCCCGGGGAGCAGCGCTGCGGCAGGAAGGTGAGCGCAAGAGATCAGATTCCGCTTTGGCTGCGGGGAGGCTGAGATGCTGATTCCGCATTTGGGCGGGATGCCGGGCGGACGGCTGGATGTGAAAGTCCGGTGCTTCGCGGTGAGGTCAGGATACAGGTGCCAGTGTGGGCGTCTTCAGCCTGGAGCTGGCGTGTGAGGCCGTGAGAGTGGGTGAGAAGACTCAGGGAGGCAGTGTGGATGGATCCTCCACCTGCTAACTCCGCCTGCTAACATCGAGGGGTGGAAGCGGAGGGGAGGAGTCTGCGGAGAACAGGCAGCGGGGGAGACGGCCAGGGAGGGCCTCTGCGGCAGGAGGGGAGAACATTCCGGAAGGAGTGAGCGGCCAACGTGGTAGTTGCCGTTGGGGGGTCAGGAAAGAGGATGCGGCGACATGACCTTTGGATTTCACATTTCGGAGGCCATGGGTGAGCCCCAGCTGGCCTCGGTGTGGCACGTGGCACGGGAGGGAGGAAGAGCAGGAGGGGCAGGGCGAGGGGAGAGAGGGTGGGGCGCGTATCTGAGGACTCCTGCAGCATTTTGTGCCAGCAGTTGACGGGGATGACCCAATGGGGCAGACAGGGGCGAGGGAGAAGTAAGGGGGCAGGGCTGCAGGACGAGCAAAGAAAGACACAGACGGGACTGCTGAGGACAAGGACTGTGTGAGGCCAGCCGGTGCCAGAGACTTCCACAGGGGCCGCCCTGCCACGCTGTGCCTCTCGCTTCGGGCCCGACGAGGACCTGCGTTAGGCAGGAGCAGGCGCATGGCCGTCATCCCCCCGGTAGCCATGTGGCCGGGAAGGTACGGTCCCCGCTAATACTCCCCGTCACCAGGGAGGACTCTGGAACAGGGGAGCGGAAAGCCCCCAGGATGTCCTGCCCAGTGTGGGAGTGGTGGTGGGGATGGCGAGAAGTCTCCTTCGGGCTTCCCAGAGCCCTTTACAGGGAGGAGAGCAGGAGAGCCGGGAAGGGAGGAGTGAGGAGCAGGGAGGCGTGTGCTCGCCTGTGCACCCCCCTGAGTCTGGAGTGTGTACTGTCTTGCATGGGAATCGCTCTCTCCTGAGGGCCACTGCACTCTTAACGGTGATAAAAGCAGCCACGATGGCCTGTTGTGGACCAGAGTGTGACCCATGCCGGAGCCGGCCAGCTTCGCCAGCTGGGGTCCCGCCTGGGGCCCCGAGCGAGCCCCTGACCTTCACACATGGAGCTCGTCACCGAAGACTTGCCCATCGACTCTATCAAATGACGTCTGTGTTTCACTCTTGGCCCTTTGAGTCTTCTTCAGAAGCAAGATGGAAAAGTGTTTCCTTCAGGCAAACTTTTGTCTTTTGCTTTGGAAACCCCCTTTTCCCCTTTGTTCCAGAGGAGATTAGGATATTGAGGACAGGGTGTCCACTGAAGATTACATGAGAAGGCTAATTAAACAGAGGCCCTGCATTAGAAGCCATCTAGAGGGGAAATTAAGCAGCTTTTGCCTCCTTCCCGTCTTTGAAGGATGTTCTGTGGAAGGGGAGCAGGGATTGTTTGGCTCGATAAATAAAGATAGTAACCAAACTGTATCGTCCATTGTTCTGCCTTTCTATTAAAAGCAATTGCTTAGCCAAGCTGACAACGCACACTGCGGAGGCATAAACCCTCTGCAGACGGAAGGATTAAGAGACTGACAAGTCCTGGATAATAAGGCTAATTAATAATTTCCATCTCCAAGGAGTGGCAGCCTCCTTCCTGCTCTGCCTTCCAGTCTGGTCCAGGCAGTTCAGTCCTCTGAGGGCGGAAGGACACAGGAGGCTTTGCAGGACAGGCCAGGGTAGGCGATGGCCGGTCGCAGCAGGGCAGGGGGCCGAGGGGACACGGTGGCGGGGGAGCGGGCAGCCTACCGATGGCTGGGATGTGAAAGTTCCATCTCACTAAGCGAGCGCCACGCTGCAGGTGAATTAGCAAAGGGGGCCCGTTGCCACACAGGCACATGGGAGGGACAGCATTTTGCCACATGAAAGGTGGTCCGGATGAGACCCTCTCAGAGGCCCCCTCCCCGACGACAGCCAGACACACAATCCCGTAGAGCAGGAGCTGCCACACGTTGTCGTGGCAGGTAATGAACAGAGCCACCATGGCCAAGCAGGACACGAGCACCTTTGTGGGCCTTAGCTCAGTTCTTCCTCCCAGTGACCTCAGGAGAGACGTCCTGCGGGCCTATTTCGCAGACAGAGGAAGGGACGAGATTCAAAGAGGGTCATTCACTTGGCCAGAGTCCGTGGCTCGGAAAGTGCGGAGCTGAATTTAAACCGTGGGCCCCGGGAGGGGTCTCCCCACTCAGCTCAACACCCTCCTCGTCCACAAGGTGGGGGTAGAGTGTCCCGCCTCCCCCGAGGACTCCGGCTGCCCTGGCCACTGAAATTTGCAAGGTGAAGGTCCAGCAGCGGAGACCTGATTACAGGTTGCTCCCCGTTGCCCCCAGAGAAGGAGATCAGGATGAGGGAATCTTCTGGAAAATACCCAGTGACTTTCCTCAGAGAGAATAATGGCTGCTTTGGGGGGATGGCCATATTTTTCTGGAGGCTTTAGGTGGGTGCAGCAGGGGCCTCGGCATCATAAATTGCAATCAAGCAAAGATGTCTAAGAAGGAAATAATACCGGGGCTGCTGTGCAGCCTGGCAAAGATCCTGAAATCTTAATGGAATTGAGCAATTTTTTGCATAGCACCGTAAATTCCTAGTGTCTACCTTATCTTCTCATCATGTTATTCAAGGCACATTAATGGAGGACGAAGTGGAAGCTGCTGGTCGGGATAGAACCGGCACGAGGAGGTGGCTCGGGAGTGATCCCTCTGATCCCGCGGTTCAGCCTTAGCTGCCTTCTCTGCACCTGCTCCTTCCCCGGCTCGCTGGTCTCTGCTGTGCTCCCGCAGAGGAAACGCCCGCCCGCCCACCCACCCGGGTAGCTTGTAAGACAGGGCTTTGTTCTATTACCCTGACCCGCAGCCTCTCCTGTGGGGGTGCCTGCTCCTTAAGCACCGCTGCCCTCTCCTCTCCTTCCCTACGCCACCCCTGCTTCGTGCGGCTCCCTCCACTCACTTCTCCTTCAGCGCCGACACCTTCCGCAGCCCTGTCCTATTCCCCACAGACCTGGCGCTTCTTTCCAGACTCTGTCGGCCGCTGCAATGAGCTACCAACAGGGCCATCTGCCGGGAGCTCCTCTTTCCTGACGGGCCTCCCTGAAGCATGTTCCCCGGGTGCCCCAGCCGCATTTCTACCTGGGGGTGACAAAGTACCGGCCTCACGGGCACGCACGGGGCTTCGTAGCCCCTGGGGCATGGGAGCCCACAACCTACGATGGCTACTGTTACTCTTACCGATACCGATGATGATAACCACCTTTGACAGCCTGGAGGAGACCCCACGGCAGCATCGAACCTGTAACCTCTGGTGGGCAAGCCCCTTCTCTCCTGCTCTCCTCTCCCAGCCCCAAGCCCACATGTGTGGCCTCCCACACACTCCCTCCAAGTCACTTGACTGACACCAGGGTCTGGGACACTTGTCCTGAGGGCTCCCCAGACTGTGGGTGCCTGGTCTGTGAGACTGAAGCCGGTGGAGCTGGGACCCCACGCGGCCTTGTTGGTCCTTCCTGTCGCTGTGCTCCGTGGCCCACGCCTGCCACATGTCACAAAGGGCAGGGAAGAACATCCTACTGCCTTCCATCCTGAGCTCGCCTCCTCCTCCAGGAAGCTTCCCCTGACCACCCAGCCCACTCTATGGCCCCTTCTCTGGATTCATCTCATCGACCGGCTTCAGGTGCACCCACTAGGCCAGCAAGCTGCCCTGGGCGTGGAAATTCAGGGTTGGAAAAGTGACTGTGATGCCGTGGGGTCCTTCACCTGTCTCTTCACATAGGAGCCCTCTCTGAACACTTGGGGCCCAGCTGTTCTTGTCCCCGTGTTGCTCCTGGCCTCAGGAGCCTGGACTCATCCCTGTCTGCTCGGTCTCTGGGGCCCCCTTATTCCCCTGGACCTTCAGTTTCTTTGTCTGTGAAAATCAGGGAGAATTCACCCAGCCCTGGCTCCCTGCAAGGGCAGCTGTGAGAACCAAAGACACTGGTCCCCACCAAGTGCTGGGGGCCACCTGGCACTGGGGCTGTGGCATCTGTGGGCCACATGCACTGTCAGAGGTCCCTCTGCCCCACTCAGCCCGTACCTGGTATCTGGCCCGTCCTCCACTCCCTGTGGCTGAGGGTGGGACACCAGGGCTGGGCTGAGCTCCTGGCTTTCACGACCTAGTGCCCGTGGGATGTGCCCAGAGGGTCTGGCTTCCCTGAGGCACCCTCGGCTCCCCGCCAACCCAGGCCTGGGGGGACAGGGATCCTGAGGCACCAACTCATTTCTCTTCCTTGAAGCATGTGGGTCAAAATGTCCCTTTTGGGGGATGCCTGGGTGGCTCAGTCGGTTATAAGCATCTGACTCTTGACTTGGGCTCAAGTCATAATCTCAGTTTGTGGGTTCAAGCCCCATGTCAGGCTCTGTGCTGACATCACGAAGCTGCTTGGGATTCTCTCTCTCTCTCTCTCTCTCTCTCTCTCTGCTCCCCCCCACCCCCGCTTCTCTCAAAATAAGTAAACTTTAAAAAATGCCCCCTTTGGGAGAGAGTCAACCTGATGACAATGCCTCCTGTTGCTCTAAGCCCCATCAAAGCCTCCTTTCATGGCAAGCCCCATGGCATCTCCGTCTGAGTAATGCAGGACACTGTTCAAGGGCCCACATACAGAGCAGGCTCCTCAACGCTTTATTTCCCAGCCGCTTCTATTTCACCCCAGTGAAACATAAAAACGGTTACTGAGCAAGAAGCCTGGAGTATTTTTTATGAAGCTATAATATCTTCCACTTAAAAAAGATGAAAGAGAGAGGAGGTGGAAAGAGGGAAGGAAGGAAGGAAGGAAGGAAGGAAGGAAGGAAGGAAGGAAGGAAGGAAGGAAGGAAAAAGGAAGGAGGGACGGAAAGAAGGAAAGAGGGAAGGAGAGAAGGAAGGAAGAGGGAGGGAAGAAAGGGAGGAAAGAGGGAAGGAAGGAAGGAAAGAGAGAAGGAAAGGGGGAAGGGAGGGAGGGAGGGAGGAAGGAAGGAAGGAAGGAAGGAAGGAAGGAAGGAAGGAAAAAGGAAGGAGGGACGGAAAGAAGGAAAGAGGGAAGGAGAGAAGGAAGGAAGAGGGAGGGAAGAAAGGGAGGAAAGAGGGAAGGAAGGAAGGAAAGAGAGAAGGAAAGGGGGAAGGGAGGGAGGGAGGGAGGGAGGAAGGAAGGAAGGAAGGAAGGAAGGAAGGAAGGAAGGAAGGAAAAAGGAAGGAGGGACGGAAAGAAGGAAAGAGGGAAGGAGAGAAGGAAGGAAGAGGGAGGGAAGAAAGGGAGGAAAGAGGGAAGGAAGGAAGGAAAGAGAGAAGGAAAGGGGGAAGGGAGGGAGGGAGGGAGGAAGGAAGGAAGGAAGGAAGGAAGGAAGGAAGGAAGGAAGGAAAAAGGAAGGAGGGAGGGAAAGAAGGAAAGAGGGAAGGAGAGAAGGAAGGAAGAGGGAGGGAAGAAAGGGAGGAAAGGGAAGGAAGGAAAGAGGGAAGGAAAGGGGGGAGGGAGGGAGGGAGGGAGGCCTGGCAGTGGTGGACTGTCTCCTGCCTCTTGGGATCTGGGGGGATCCGGCTCACTCCGAGTAGAGATGTCCCCACCACTAGGACGAGCCTGAGGACGGAGGGGTGAGTGTGGAGGTGCTCCTGTAGCCACGCTGGGGCTTCTGGTCCCTTCTGTGACCTAGCTCACCTACAGGGCGACCCTGAGGGCTGGGGGCATGGTCCCAGGTGGGTCCTTGCTTCCAGAAAGAGTGAGTGGATGTCAGGTAGGGGGGCACTTGGGTTGCAAATTGCAAAAAAAGTGATCATTTCAAGTCTTTTGTGGGGGCAGGGCGGGGAGGGTGTCTATAGTGAAGACAGTGTTTGTGCACGCACCATGTCACGTTTAGATTCATTCCCAAAGGCAGCCCTGTGCAGTGACCCTATTATTGTCACCATTTACTGATGAAGACACCGAGGCTCCGAGAAATTCGTTAAACTGCCCAGAGGCGAACCGCTAAAAGGTGCTCCCTGGGGTGACCCAACCTTACTATTTTAAGGGGTTGAAATAAACACCATCCCAGAGGGCCCGCGGTGCTCACTCACCCACTCGGGGCCAAGTGGGTGCCCCAAAGGGCAGCCTTCTGGGCGATATGCCGGGAACAAGCGGTCCACGAGCCCACAGGATGCCTCCACCTGACCCAACCGTGCCCGACTTTGCCACTTCAGGGTAGCTGTGAGCTCCGAGGACCCTTCCTGGAGAGCCAGAGGCAGCGCAGAGAGATGCCCCCAGGGGTGCCACAGTCTGAGTGCCGGGTGAGGAGGCCTGTCCCCCTCACGGCCTGCTCCCACCCTGGCCGGCTGGGGAGGCCTGGGACTCTGTACAGCCCCCTCCCCCCGCTTGCTCTGAGTAAAGAGGCCCCGGAGGAAGGAGGCCGGGCTCCCTCGGGACACACTGGGGTCGAGGCCTGTGTCTGATGTAGAAGCTGAAATGGAGTTGTTCACTGGGATGTCCCCAGAATGTGAGCACAGGTGCCTCTCTGGGGCCCCGTCTGCAAGGCTGCAGAGCCCTGGGTCAGCGTGGGGACGCTGGCTGCTGGCTCCCCCCTCTCCTCGGTGGCTCCTCCTGGCAGGAGAGACGCTCTCTTGAGGATGTGACGCCAGCTGTGAGCCCACAACCCGACGGAGGGATGTAAGGCTTCAGCTCCACCCCAGGCCTTACCAACCGGGTAGGCAGACACGGTTCCCAGGAGCACTTGCGAGGGGAGACTGGAGCTCTGCCCAAGCAAAGACGGGGGTCTCCCCCCTTTCCTACAAGGCAGGGAGACGTGTGGTTGAGGCCTCCCTCTGCTCCTGGGCTGGGGGCTTTAGTCGGGCCAGGGCAGCCTAGAACTAGCCCCCGACGCCCTGCCCGCCTCTGGGCTGGCTCTGTGAAGGTCTCTTTGCCGTGGTACTTGGTGCAGAAAGCACCCTACTTCCGGGGGGGGGGGGGGGGGGGGCGGGACCAGCTGAGCTCAGGGGCAGGCAGGAAGGAGAGAGTGTGGGGTGAAAGGCCGGAGTGCCCCTTCTCTGCCCTAAGATCTGGAACCAGGTAGCCCCTCCCTACAAGAGCAGGTGATACTGGTGCCTCCGGGAGGCAGATGGGGCCACAAGGGGCGCCCTCCACTGGCCGGGTGACCATGGGCCTCCTGAGACCCTGTCTTGTCTTGGGGGACACGGGCCCCGTGGTGAGGGTCTGGGGCACCGTCTGGCCAGGACTCAGTGCCCGTGGTGGCTGGCTGTACAGTCACAGCTTCCGATGCTCAGGGTTGCCAGGGAAGGGCTAGAACCTGCCTCCTCCGTGGAGCCCAAACACCTGCCATCCTCCAGCCGTCAGGAGCCCCCAGGCCCGGGTTACCCCCAAAGCCGCGGGGTCCCCGTGTCTGCTCGGCAGTGCTTGCGAGCCCACGGGCCTCTGTGGGTCGGGAAGGAGCTCCTGGCTGTCTCCGCCCCAGCAGCCTAACAGCCCCCCGCATGGCAGTGGCAGACACACAGGGACACACCCCCCCGCTTCGCTCGAGCACAGAAAACATTCATTAAGCATTTTAGAGGACAAGGGCACAAAGAAAAACACTCATTAGAAGCAGAAATAGTTTCCAAATGAGCCATACAGAAGCTGCTGGAAAGTCTGGCCTGAAATGGGGGCCTGTTCTCTTTGGGCTTATTGGGAGAAGGGCCCCACAGGATGGAATGTGGGGGCCCGGGATGGGGATGCAGAGGGCAGCAGGGAGGCCCTGAGCCTGAGCACTAGAAAATCCCAAGCAGGAGAGGACGGAGGGTGAGGCCCCTGGGGTCTGGCTCACCCGTGGAGCAGCCCAGCGGCAGGACTGGCCACACCCCCTCCCGCCCCCAGCAAGCCTCAGGGCCAAGGTGGCTGCAGTGACAACCACACTTGGGTCCTGGGAGGCAGAGGCAAGGGTGCCATCGCTGACTGGCTGGGTGACCCTGGGTCTGGCCCTGTCCCCTCTGGGCTTCAGCGTCTATCTAGGAAATGCAGCAGCTGAGTTTTGTGGAGCCTAAGGGCCCTGCCAGCTGTGACACATGGAGGCCCCGACGTGCAGATGATGTGACGGAGGAGTACGTGTGCCAGCCAGTGGTGGTGGCTTCTCAAGTCCCAGGACAGATCCCCCGAAGGCCCTGACCCAGCTGGGCAGATGGCTTCATGGGGTGCACACTGGTCATGACAATGCCCTTATGCACTTGGGGCTTCAGTCCCCTCCACTCCCGGGAAAGGCTCTGGTTCCTCACTTGTCTCCCTGCTCACATCCTAATAAAACATTTAGTAGCAACAGAGGGGGGCAGGGTCACTCCCTCCCCTGAAAATCAGGTCACTAGGGAACTTTTAAGTGCTGTGTCAGTTCCGGTCCCCCTCCTCTCCCTGATCCTCCGCTTCTGGAAGGGGTGCTGACCTCCTCCCCCAGGTCTGACACCCTCTCTCCCTCCCTGTCCTGGGGCGGCAGGCCCTCTGAGCAGAGCTGAGGCCTTCAGGGCAGGCCGGCCCCTCCCTGTCCGGCTGAGGCTCTGTGCTGGGAGAGACAGAGGGGCGCAGCTCCCCCCCCACCCCCACCCCAGGGACCTTACAGTCTGGGCGCTTGGGAAAACCAGGCCTGCGCGGGCAGAGGTTCCTGCTGTGCTAAGTGGCCTTGGGGCGAGTGGCATCAGTTTGGGACCCCAGTGGCCACCACGGCCGGCCACGCTCTGCAGTGGGTGGGGGCGGTGGGGCCACTGCTGGAGTGAACTCTCCTTTATCCAGAAGCCCTCCTTTCCTCCCTGCCCCTTTCCTTTCAGCAAGGCTCCCCTTGTCCCCCAGCCCCTGGCACCTCTCTGCTGTAAGGGGCATGGCTGACAGCCACTGGGGACTTCCAGGGACCACCAGGCTGGCTTCCCCGGGGAGCCAGTGGTGACTGGTGGCCGTGGGAGCTGCCTCCTTCCTCGGCTCTTGCCTCAGTCACCACCCTGACACCTTCTCTCCCACCCAATCCTTTTTCCTGATAATTGGTGTCAGAGACAGACCTGGGCCAATTTCCATCTGGGCCGGTGTCTCATGGCTTCTTTCCTATTTAATATCAGAGAAATTAAGCCTGGCCACACCGTCGTTATCCTGGTGTTGTAATTAGCACCGGAACAAATTGCCCTGAGCGGTGCCGGCTGCCGCGGTGGCTCTCGGGCTCGTGCGGGACGTGCACCGCGCTAATTGCTTTGGCCTTGGCTCCTTAACCTGCTCCTGCCCAGCACACACTGGGGAGTGGGAACCCCTGCCCCTGCATGCGTCCCCCCCATCACCTGCTCACGGAAACAAGGGTGATGCTCCAGGACGCAGTGCATAGCGGGTGGAGGGAAGACTGTGGGGCTGGGAGGAGAAGATAAAGGGGCCCAGATCTGCCCTTAAGAAACCAGTTCCTGTGACACTGGACCTTTTGGGGGGGGGGGGGAGAACGGGCTCCCCCGCCAGCTAGAAGTGACCACCCCAGGCAGACACGAATCACTCCACATATGTTTCCGGCCCACCGTGGCCAGGACAGAAGCTCAGGGGTGGGGAGGGCTGGGACAGTGGAGCCCTCCCACTTCTCGCCTGGAACAAGGCAGGAGGAGCCAAATCTGAGTGAGCAGAATCCAGTCTGGGAGGCTGATAAGCTCACCCCCCCCCCCCCCCCCCCCCGCCATGGCTGCCCGATGGTGTCTGAGTCTAGGAAAGTAAACTTAGTGGAATCAAAGAGCCACAAGCATGTGATGGGACAAGAGGAGACAGGCGATGGCGTGGGTGCAGGAGCGCCTGGCTGGCAGGAAGCCGACTTCCGGGGCGCTGCTCCAACAGGCCAGTGGTCAGGCCTGGAATCGGGAGAGCGTGCTCAAGAGGCGTTTGGATGGGGCATGAAACTGAAAAGGAAAAAAGCCAAAACAGGCCTCGGGGCCTTCAGAGGCCAGGGAGGAGTTCACAGGGCCACAGGCTGCTCAAGGTGAAAATACCTCTCAGCAGCCAGAGCGTGACCCTGGGGCACAAGGACATGGCCCCCGCTGTACCAGATCCCTGCTCTCGAGGTGGGGGTCCCACACTCCACTCCTCCGCCAGGTGGAAAAGAAAACCTTTTGCGTTAACAAGACAAGAAGTATCATCCCATGACCACGCTGGAGGCCCCTTTCACAAGGAAGCAGGGCCGAGCAGTTAGAAACCCCCACTGCCACCAGCCCAGCCTCCCAGGGAGAGGAACCCGAAAAATGACAACAGGGCAAGATGTCAGGGAAGCCGTGTCTTTGCAAATCAGCACATCCTTGGACAGTCTCAGGCGTCATCTGCTAATGAACTTGCTGAACCGCAGACAATTATTTCTGGAACTGAGGGAGAAGGGCAAGGAGGCAGGGGCTGGGCAGAGCCGACAGACCGAGAGCCTTGTCCGGGCAGAGCCTCGGCGTCCACACCAAGATGGCTCTGGGCCCCGCAGATGCTTTCCAGGGCACCTTCCCTGGGACCAGTGGCCCCTCTGCGCTCTGGCACGTGAGGCCTCAGCTCTGTGAATACACACCATGGTGTCAGGGGCTTGCTTCCTAATCTGCCAGAGCCCTCCTGACCGTACTCCCCAAGCCAGGGAGCTCCTCCGGCCGCCGGGGCCAGGGGAGGGCTCACTTGAACTGCTGTGGATGCAGATGGTTAGAACCACAGTGGGAAAGGTCAGAGACAGCAATGCCTGGGCCCACAGAGAGTGGCTGCCGATGCGGGGACAAGCTTTGCAAAGGACCAGGTCGAGCCTCACTGATGGGTCCCTCGGACCCTCCCACTCACACGGCGGCACCCTCTGCCGGGCAGGGTGACCGCCACTGACCGCCAACAGGCAAGAGGCTGGGCGGCCGCGGCCCCGAGCCAGGCCTGACTCCGTGAGGCTGTGCACGGGCACCATGGACACAGAGCTGGGAGCCAGGTCACCCTCGTGGAGCGAGGGTGGCCGGGGGCTCCTCCGCCCCTTTCTCCGTCCCCCTGCATGGCAGACATCACAGATCGATTCCTGGGCTCCTTCCCGCTGAGCCGTGGGCCCCCAGCTCTCCCAACAACCCTTCTGATCAATCCGGCTGCCGCTGGCATGCCTCTGAGAGCCGATTTTCCACGAGTGCCAACGACTGACTAACCCACAAGAGAATATGAACGCACAGCTGTCGGCCAACGGGCGTTCTGCAGTCGGGCAGATGCTCAGCCTTCTTTCCGTCCTCATCAAGAGGAAACCGAGCCACCCTGGAAGCACCCGGTGGGGCTTTACTCTCATGGGGCGGAAGGACGGCCCCCCCCACCCCCCACCCCAGGCCTGTCCCCTTCCTGGCATCGCACAGCACACCAGGCCGGCCACACACCTGGCCTCAGCACCACACGCCAATGCCCCTAGGAGCTCTGGCCGGGGCACCCCCGCCCGAAGCCGCCGCACGCCGGACCCCACGCCCACGCAGCTCCCTCCACAGACCTTCCGCAGCACCGGAGACGGAAGAAGAATCCAGTCCCAGCCACCTACCTGAAGGAGCCAGTAGCACCTCCGGTGGAAGGTGGGGATGATGGAGGAATGGACATAGCAGCCGTACAAGCACTAGGGAGAGAGGAAAAACGAGAATTCAGTTGGAAAGAGGGAAGGAAGGGAGAGAGAGAGAGACGGCGCAACAGAGAAGGAGCGAGAAAGGGCCGCGGACGCCACCTGCACCCTGGGAGGCTGAGGGCCGGTGCCCGTGCGCCTGGCTCCGGGGCCGGGACCGAGGTCCGGGTCGGAATCTAAGAAGCACAGTGGGCAAGGCAGCAGGCAAACCTGGGCGGACAGCTGGGTGCTTTCCCTTTTAGGGGCCATGGAGGCACATGAGAACCCAGAAGAGCTGGGGACCTGGGAATGCACATTCGTGTGCGTTTTGCCCATAATTGTAGGGGCTGGGGGTTACCCTGAAGTTCATTCACAGAGCCTAGGTTAAGACCCCTTGGTGTACGGGGAGGGGCTGAACATGTGTGGGATTGATTCAGACACACACACACACACACACAGTCTCCAGACCTTTCCTGGTCAAGGGTATCACACCGGGTGAGCGGGGCAGCCCTGGATGGCAGGACCTCTGAGGCTGGGGGTGGCACTTCCTAGGACTGACCTCCAGAAACCGAGAGGCCCCTCGTGCATACCCCACTTGCTGGCTTCTATTTAGTCTGTTCAATCACATTTGTGTTTGTTCTAAGGTTAAGCCTGCATCTTTCGCAGACGGATTTGGTTTGGGGGGCGGACAGTGAGGAGGGACGTTAGGACCCGGAGACAGGGGACAGTCAGGGCCAGCAGTGGGGACGGGCTTGCAGGCGGAGGGGGAGAGCAGGGCCTGGTGAGGAGGACAGTCCTCTAGGGTCCTCTCAAAACCCAATTATGCGAGTCTCGGGGTGGCCAGGGTTTTGCCTTCAAACCAGAACTCTCTCCTTCCCTCTCCTGCCGTGTTTCCCTGGCTTCCCAAACACCAGCTCCACAATCGGTGGGGCAGAAAGAGAAGGCAGGGCACCAGAGCCTTGCAGGCCGGGGATGGGCAAGGTCCTCCCTGGGCTCCTCGTTGCTCATCCGAGCCACAGCCATAGCCACCCCCCGCCCCCCCACTGCCCCTCACACCACACTGCAGTGACAACTGGCCAGCAGCTCTCTCTGCATTTAAAGCTTACACCAGGTATTTTTTAATATACCCCCAAAAGACCAAGTGCGATTCGGTTCTACCAGGAATCCATTTGAGCCCTGTCTGATTAGCAGAGTTGAAAGAGAAATCAGTTTGGACTACGGGACTCTGGCTGTAAGAAAATCAGATTTCCAATACGTTAGAACTTCTACAGATTGCTGTCAGCTGGGACCAAACCCTGTATAAACCAACCAAACAAAGCGGAAATTAATTTAAACGATTCCCTTGCAATTCTTGCCCCCGAAACGTATTTATTATTAAGAAGGCAATATACTTTCCTGACTCTTCTGTTTTTTAATACGCCGTGTTTCTTTTTTCACTGTTATTTTTGATAACTCACTCCTTCTTGCCGAGAGAGGCGCCTGTTTGGACATTTCCTGTGAGCTCTCATTTGCCACGAACGAGCAGCCCACCCTGCGACTTTTATCAGTTCTTTTCCTTTGGAGTTTGCATATTCTCGTGGGAAGTTTCATTACTTTGGCTCACGTAATGAGCCAAATGGAGAGAGACATAAATTGTTGAGAGAAGAACTCTCTCCTGTCTCTTTGAAATAAAAGGCCACGCATCCGCTTTTTCTCACTGTTTATTCCTCTTGAGGGTTTGCAGACTTCCCCCCTTCACCTGTCTCCTTCTCCTTCCACTGCTTTCTCTCGAACTTGAAAAGAATGTGGTTGATTTGCACCTCCATTCCCCGCCCCCCCTCAAGTTCACTGCTGATCTGTGTGGGCCGGGCTGCAGCATCTTTGAACTACACACGAGGACTCCCTGGGACTCCAACACCTACTGTGTGTCCCTTCTGAGAGTCCACAGGAAGTGGAAAGCACGCTCCCCCCGCTCTCCCCTGAGCCTCCCCAGCACCCGTGGGCAACCTCACCTGCCCAGAAGTGCCCAGAACCATCCAATGAGCAGGATGATGTTAAAAAGAAAAATTGCCGTTTCTACATCAAGGCTCATGCATTTTAATCAGAGGAACCCTCGGGGCCTCACTCAGAACCTAGTTACTCTATTTTTAGATATTACCCTAACCACCCTGGTGATCTGATGTCTCTGGTCTCCACAGATGAGAGGCATCATCGATGAAGGCTGGAGAGAGGGACAGCGGACCCCTGACGAGAGCGAACCATGTCAAGTAGCATCGAGGGAGGAAGGGAAGCCCCCTCTAGAACCCCAAGGACTCAAGGAGCCCAAGGGCATGCCCCCCTCCCCGTGTTGCCTTGCCCAGCACGCTGGGTCCCTCCCATGGCTCACTGCCCATCTGTTCTCCCGGGACTGGAAGCTCCAGGGTGAGGCAGGGAGCCTCAGACCCTCTGAATGACGGTGGCCAACAAGTGTCCCACCGGTCTCCACAGCCCAGTACAGGGTACAGGACCTGAAGGCAATAAATGGTTCATTTTTGCTTGTGGTATTCCAAAGGCTCAGGACTTTAAAACTACATACTAGAAAACCATCTTGGAAAATGGCTCCACATTGAATGCTTAAAGCGCTCAGCTTCAGTTTCAGGGAAATCTGACTCATGTTGAGTAGCTGGTTTACTGTCCCTGTGGGGGAAGAGGCTTCCCGGAATCCACCCTTGGTGAGCTGGAGTCAGCAAAGAGGGGCTTCTGGAGAGACGGGTCCTGCTTGGGGTATGCGAACTGCTAGGAGGGTCCTTGTCCTTCTAGGCTGTGACATGGGCACCTTCCTCCTCCTGTCTCCTGGGTGGCTGTGAGGGTCAAGAGCTGATGCCCAGGACAGTCCCAGAGGACAGTGGGAGAGGGCATTGGAGGGACTGCGTGGCTGAGGGAAGAGTGGGGGAGGGGGCGGATCATCATCCCAGAAGCAGGAAAAGCAGGTGGGGACAGGAGGTGAGGCAGAGGCTGGCTTGAGGAACCATAGGACCCTGGATGCAAGGCCAAGCATGACGAGGGTCCAGGTGGGGGAGACAAAGTGGGTCAGGTGACAACAAGCCATGGGGGCCACAGCCAGGAGCTTGACTTTGCCCTCAGATGTCATGACCAGGTCTGCCTTTCAGAAGCTCACCGCGGCACAGTGTGGCCAGGGAAGACAGCCAAGGGAGGTGAGGGCACTGGGGCCAGCCCTGTGAGTCGGGAGCCGCCCTGGCACTGGATGGTGGCAGCCGTGCAGGTGTGGAGAAGTGGCCACGCTCGCCAGGTGCGAGGACGACGCCCGTGCACCTGTGCAGACAAGCGTGGGGAGACAAGGGGTCCCAGGCACCGGGACAGAAAACCCTGGGGGTGCAGCAGCCTGCTGGGGGAGAGGCTGGTTTCAGATTTCTACCTGGCGAGTTCAAGGAGTTTGGAAGACAAGCGAGTAGAGACACAGAATACACAGAATGGTACTCAGTCTGGGCTGGAAACCGCAATCTGGGCACAGGGATGGTGTGGGAAGGAAACAGAGATGCCCGGGAGTGAGTGTCCCCTCAGGCTGGCTTTTGCAACACGCAGCCCAGCCTGCAGGCGGATGGAGCAGGGGAGGCGTGAACCTGATGAGGCTCAGCATGTGACCGGCCTGCCTTGCCTCGTGCTCCACGCCCTGGTCCTCTCCCCTTCCGTTCACAGGGCACCCCCAGCCAGCCCACAGCCCCGGTGCCACCCTCTCTTCCCAGGTGCCTTTGTCGCCACGTCATCACCTGGCAGCTCTTGGCCCACTTCTAGCCCATATGACAACTGGGGATTAACTGCACGTTATCGGACGAGGCAGTGTATCAAATCCATTCTTTCACTAATCAAAAAAGCAATCAAGTCTGTCGGTGGCGATCTGTGTTTTACAAACTCCTGGTGCTTTTTGATCAGGCTTGGGGCTCCCCTGGGGGCTCCGTGGGTTGAGTTTTTCGTCTAGGAGCCATGATGCGGTTGGGGGGAGAGTCGTCTTCCAGAGCTGGTGGACGCAGCTGTGTGCGTGTGCACGTAAGCGTGAGGTGCACGTGCACACGCGTGTGGGGGTGTGTGGGGGAAAGCGTGCCGTGAGTCCCTGGTTGATGTGTGTGTACAAAGAAGGAAAAAGAGAAAGCAACTAGCTATTTATAGGAAATTCGGGAGAACCTCACCCCTAGCTGGAAGCAACTTTCAAAATCGTTATATTTGCGGAATTAAGGCCTGACAGCTTCCTGTGAACATGACAGCTGAGCAGGGAAGGAGTTTTTCTTAAATACTCAAAATTGCTTATATGACACTATGGGGCTTTTCTCCCCCTTCTTAAATAAAAAGGAAAGATAAATTTACAGGGAAACCAGTAGTAAACGGGAGATGCCTTCAAGTCAAGATAAACTCTTCCTACAAAGAGAGGGCACCTTGGCTGCAAATCTCCTCCAGTGGATTTCTCCCCACAGACTCAGCCGCCGGGGGAGGGAGGTCCCCCACCTGCCAGACCGTCTGCCAAGGCTCAACACCCGATGGCTTCAGTGGATGAAAGAGGGGGACATCTCTGTGTGATGAGCCAAGTTTACTGGTTGTGATATTGGGACGTCACCAGGTGCCTCTCCTTTCTGTCCAGCCCTCGATGGCTTCTGTGACCAGCTGATTCTCCACCTCTCTCTCCGCCTCTCCCTCCCTCCCTCCCTCGTCTCTTTCCCCCTCTTCCTCCCTTCCTCCCTCCTTCCCTGCCTCTGTGTCCCTTCCCCACTTTCCTTCCCTTCCCTGCCCCCCACCAAAAGCCCAACCCTCTGTTTTCCCCTTTCAGCTAGGGCTACAGAACACGGCCGGCTCACTATCCCCAGGCAGGCCTTGTGGCTCCTGTTTCTACAATTCCCCTCGTGGGGTCCCACTCATCCCGAGTCCAAACCCCACTCATCCCGAGTCCATCCAGGGCCTCCCTCTCCCAGGAAGCCCTTCCTGACCCGGCCGGTGGAAGCGGTCCCCGGAAAGGGCCTCCCAGGGTCAAGGGCAGCCACGAGGGTGTGGATTCTGTCTCAGGCATGCTATTCACCACCACCATCATGTAGGCTTCGCACATCTACACTCCTGCCTCCTGTCTCACAGGGGCTGGCACTTTCTGTAGAGGGCCAGAGAGTAAATATTCTCAGCCTGCGGGTCAGACGGTCACTGTTACAACTGCTCAACCCTGACTTTATAGGGCAGAAGTAGCTTTGGACCATAGGTAAACAAATGGGTGTGGCCATGTCCCAACAAAACCTCATTCGTGGATTTTGTCGCTTGAATTGGGCAGAATTTCACGTGTCATGAACATTCTTCTTCTATTGATTTTTTTCCCCCAACCAACCATTAAAAAATGTAAACACCATCTGAGCTCAGCTTGTACAAAACTAGGTGGTGGGCCACATCCAGCCTGTGGGCATAGTTTGCCCACAGTCCCGGCTAATCGAGTGTCTCCCCTGTGCTTGGTGCCACAGGTGACCCAGGGGATGGGGAAGAGGCCGGAGTCCTCTCCATTATCCCGGAAGAGGGTGGTATGATGCCCTCTCTGCAGATGTGGGAGCTGGGGCTCAGAGACAGTAGTGTCTAACCCAAGGTCACAGGGACGCGTTAAAGCTGGAACCTGAGCTCTGGGAATTCACCCCCAGCTTATGGGCACAAGTCTCATCAGATGGGCAAGAACGTGAATTGTATTGTCCTTTGTAAAATTCCCCACGGTGCTTTCCACAGAGCAGGTGCTCAGGAAACTGTGCTTGACTTCCACGTGATGCGAGTATCTAAGCAGGCCAAAGCAGGAGCAGCACAGGCCTACACGCGTGGGAGCAACAGTTTGCTCATTTAACAGATGCGCGTGACACAGGACAGTATCGAACAGATCACAGCTTCCATCCTGTCCATGGAAGCTTTCACAGGGCTCTGATGTCTTTCCAATTGGACTTAATTCCGGGTGTTTGTTTTCTGGGCCTGAGTACGTTGCACGTCACCCTCGATGCCTCTCATGAGATTAGCCAACACTCGGGCCCGGTACTTGGACCAGAGGGCTTCTTGGCATGTGGTAGGTACTCAATGAACACATGGCTTCCTCTACCGGTCAGGCACCTTATTTATTAACCGAGCAGCATTCAGTGATGTAAGGTACAGAAAGCTAAAAGCAGCCAGTGTGGTATTGGGGATGTATGGGTGCTTTGGCCCTTTCCTTTAGAGGAACAAAACACCTCTACGGCCTCGGCTGCCAGTGAGATCGCTTCTCTGGAGCAAACATTTCATTCTGTTTCCTGGGGCCACCTCCCACAACCTGCAAAGCCAAGGTTTGCTGTTGACCTTCATCTCTGGGAAAGTGTGAGCCCGGCCTCTTACTCCACGGATTGCTGGAAAGTGCATTGCCCAGGCCTCTCCGGAGTGGCGGTTTCCAACATGGCAGCTACCAGCCACGTGTGGCTGTTCAAATTCAAATTTAGTAGAATGAAATAAAATCGAAACTTCGGTTCCCCAGTCTACTAGCCTCACTTCCAGCGTTCAACAGCTGGTAGTTGGTGGCTCCTGGGTTTGATGGGATGGAACATTCCATCGTCACAGAAAGCTCCAATTGGACACTGTGGCTCTAGATGACGAGAGTGGACACCCAGGGTAGAGATGTTTGGCTGAGACTCTTGGAGCCTAAAACCCCAATAGCTGGGATTTGGGGGAACCAGGGTTTGGAGCAAGACAGAACACGGAGGTTGGACTTTTGGACGTTGGCTCCACTCTGGGAAGCTGGTATGCCTGCAGGTTGGTACGTGTCATTCCACATCTTGAATCAGTCAGCCAGTGTCTCCCAGAGCCCCCTGTGCTGTGACAGAAAGCCCGCCCCCTGCCTGTCCCCACGCCCAAAGCCTTCTCCAATGCAGGGACGATACCTGCTCTGTCCTCAGACTAGGGTGTTTATGGCACATCTCCGCTTAGAACCCTGAGAGCTGGGTTAGGCCTCTGGCGGCGGCCCCTGTGCTCTCCCTGTGGCCCGGCCTCACCACCCTCCCATCGGGAAAGTGACCGTCCGCACAGCAGTAATCAGAGTGAAAGTAGATTTTTAGGGGCCTAGTTTCTCTCACACACTTGAATCTGATGTTTACATGACAAAGATGAATAGTTTAAAAAATGCGTTCTGGTGTAAAGGAGACAGAAGACAAGGAGATAATAGAAGGGAAGGGAGAATCCACCCAGAAGATGACAATGTAATCCTGCCCTGAAGTGATGAAGGGGTAAGGGGCCACTTGTTCAGAAGATCCTGGGCAGGGGCAGGTGAGAGGCACTTCCCCTAGTGGATGGAGCGACAGCCACCCCCTCTGAAAAAGGGCACCTGGGGCCGGGCTGGGCCCTGGCTCTGTCGTAAACAAGCTCTCACTGTTGTCGACTCTGTGCCTGTCCCTAGCCCCAGTCCTCTGTGACCCCCCAGTCTCCCCTGTGGGAGAAAGAGACAAGCAAACCAACAAAACCAGATCGAAACAGGGCTGATGCTAATTGCAAGGGAGGCCGGGGGAGGGAAGAGTCTTTGCCATGCTGAAGAGGAAGTGACATTTGTGATGAGGAGCAGCGGGACAGGGGACAACAGGTGGAAAAGATCAGGTCAGGTGGACGAGAGAAGTTTCTAGGCAGAAGGATGGGCATGGGCAAGGGTGTCACCTTCTTCCCAGCTTTCCCATCTGAATCCTCTGCAAGGGACCACAGAGGATTGGTCCTGATGTTGGGTGGCCGAGTCTGTGAACCCACAGAACGTTCTGCTGAACCCCCATGAGACCAGTGATGAGCGGTCGGCGGACGGCCTTGCATGGAAGCAAAGGCCCTGTGGTTCTTATGGCTCTGCCCTGCGGCACTGGTCCAGACCCTGCTTATTGAAGCAGGTTTCCTGGAAGGACTGGGGGGCTCTGGGGATTTGAGGAACAAGTGCAGGTGCAGAATCAGAACTTTGGATCTGATCCCCCCAGCTTTCCCTCCCAGCCGCTGTCTCCGCCTCTCGCTGCCGTATGTCTTCCTGGTGCTTTCTTCTCTCCCGTGAGAGCCCCATCCTTCCAGGGTGACCCCAGAGGCACCAAAGTGTCTCAACTGCCTGAGCTGTGAGCCGGCCCTGGGACTCCTGGGGGGGCAGGAAGACACCTGGGCAGACAGAGCTGCAGGGCTTGCGGAAGGGGGTAAACACGGTTCCTTTGCCGCCAAAGCTTTGACATCCTGGGAGAAGCAGGTGGTCTCCAAGGAGCAAGTGAAGGGAAAACCCACAAGCACCTTCCAGATCTCCCCAGACCAGCAGCTGCTGCCGCATGGTACACAGACTGATGCTCCCTGGGGCCCCCCGGAAGCCGGAGCACATCCCCAGAGGCACTAGAGGGTCTCGCGTAGGGGCACTGGTGGGGTGACGTGGACTTTCTCTTGTCTCTAGCTCTACATTGCCCCGCACAGAGACATCCTGGGGAAGGCTGAGGCTGGACAGGCTAGCAGTTTGTCCAAGGCCACCTGGGCTAGGAAGAGGCAGAGGGGAACTCAGACCCACCCCGTCTGACCCTGTCCAGCGGGCCAGCTCCTGGCAGCATCACTCAGGCGTCCAGGCCAGTGGCTGAGGGTCAGGCTTTCTGCAGGGCCTGCCTGCGGCAAAGACAAAGGGGTGAAGTCCCAGGCTGCTCCCAGGACCGTCCTCACTGAAGGATTTGGTTCGTATTAATCTAAGATTAGACCAAATGATTCAATTCGCATGCTGCCTGCAAAAGCACTGGGCCTCAGAACTTGTTAAATAGTGAATTGCTTTAAAATTAGTTTGAGCTAAATGGATTGCAGTCTGATCTGGCCTCTGGGTTGGGTGACAGGAGAGATCTGGAATATTAGATCATCATTGACCGGGTCTCCATCCTGGCCTGTCTCCTAAGACAATCAGCAAAGGCATCTCCCAACGCAGCCCAGGCTTGCCACAGTGGGGGACTGAGGCTAGAGGGCAAGGGGGCTGGCCTGTGCCTGTATTTTCTTGGGGGGGCCTCTCTGGGCTGGGGTGGGCAGGCTCCCAAAGATTCATTCTCCAGAACCTCAAGGAACTCGCCCTCCCTGAGACTGGCTACCTCCAGGCCTGGCATCCTGGTGGCCTGCTTTTCCAGGACATTAAAATAACTGGTCTTTCTGCCAATTAATTGGGTGTCTCCCCTGTGCTTGGTGCCACAGGTGACCCAGGAGATGGGGAAGAGACTGGGGTCCTCTCCTTTATCCTGGAAGAGGGTGGTATGATGCCCTCTCTCAGATGTGGGAGCTGGGGCTCAGAGAGAGTAGTGTCTAACCCAAGGTCACAGGGACGTGTTAAAGCTGGAACCTGAGCTCTGGGAATTCACCCCCAGCTTATGGGCAGAAGCTGTGGTGCACACACCAAAGGGACACTGGGGACCAGGTGGCCTAGCTTGGCTGTGGAGGTCAGGTCCCCAGAGCCGGAGGAATTGAGGGGCAGAGAGAAAGGGATGGGGCAGCAAACTATGGAAGGCTGGCAGCTCTCTGCCCTGTCCCCACAGACCAGCGGTGTGCAAGGGACAGAGCCAGAATGGGGCAGAGCCCGGCAGGCCTAGGACACATGTGCGGCCCACCCCACTGCCCTGCAGACAGTCCTGTGCACCCCCAGACCCTGGGGACCGGCATCGGCAGGAGCTTGGGGGAGGGGGTGCACAGGGGTAGCGGCACCTTGGGCAAGCAGAGAGAGCCAAAGAGACTCTCCAGGAGGGGTTTCTGGTGTCCCTGGGAGGCCTTCAGTGCCTCTGGGTCTGGATGAGGAGTGGAGAGAAGCGCTAAGAGGTGCTATGGGTGGGTCAAGAGAGGGGGCCTCATGCTGGAGGCTCCCCAACATCTCCATAGAAAATTCTAGACCATCTTTATAGCACATGGGCCCTTTAGGTCTCTGGAAAAAGGACCCGAAGGGGAACTAAAGGGCAGAGATCAGGGGACAGCATGAGCAACGAGATGCCTCTCACCGCCAGCCTTTTCCAGGGACCAGGGAGGTGACGTCCTGCCCCAGGGCCACTGTAGAACATCAGGCCCTGCCAGGTATGGCCTCGCGCTGGCACCCCTGTGCCCCCCCCGCCTCTGCTCACCTGGGCCAGGCCCCCCCCCCTCCCCGCCAAGGGACAGCGTCTCCAGGACAGCACATCCGAGCAGAGCTGCCGCAGCCTAACCATGACATGAGTGAGGACAGCAATAAAGATTAAATGAATTTCTAGATAAAAAGGCATAAAAATCCCTGGAGCTTCAGTTTTATTGTTTTTGGGGGTTTCCAGGATTAATAAATTAGTAGGTATAAAATGGAGCAACAGCTAAAAATTGATAATGAGGTAAATTTAGATTTAGGGAAGGAGGGGATCCGAGCCCGGGCTCTCCCGCAGAGCAGGCGGGGCAGGAGTGGGGGCCGTGGGCTTAACTCTGCAGTCATCCTGCTTGGCCTGAGGGCCCTGTTCTGGGCTCCTGCCAGGGGTCCAGTCCAGGCACCTGGTGGCCCATACCTGCCCGCCTTCCCACCCTTGCCACCCTCAGCCAGGTGGGTGTGGGCTCCTGCCCATCCTCCATGCTTGCCAAACAGCTGCAGAAGCCAGGCCTCCGGGGGGCATTTCCACGGCTCGGAAATCCCTTGGGGCACTTGGTCCCCCAGGGCCCTCGGAGGGGGTCCATCCCACCCTGCCCCTCCTCGCCGGTGTGCTGGGCGGGGAAACTATCCTCTCTCCTTCTGTCTCTCCCTCCCTCCGTCTCTCTATCTCTGTCCCTCTATGTACATACCCACGTCCCCTGACTCAGCTCTCTCCCCACACTCGCATTCTTGTTCTTTGAGCCTATTGCAACATATCTGGGCTGTTTCTATCTCAAATACTTCCTAAAAGTACTGGACACAAATAATAAATAAGTAAAGTGAAATTTCCTTTCTCTCATCAAAGTGTATTGCTGAGACCTGTTTCTTAGTGCCCTGCCAAGGGGCTGGAACTGATCTAGAAAGTGGCTTCTGCTGGTCATGGCCTCCCCTCCTCCCCTCCTCCCCTCCTTCCACCAACAGCCGCTCAGCCCTCTGCTGTGTACCAGACAGCCCTGTCCTATGGACTCTGAGGGGGAAAGTGGACTCCCACGAGTAGCTCTTGCTCTGGTGCTCCCCTTGCCAGGTGGCCTGTTGATGCTGACACGTCTTAGCAACGCTTTGCACATTTTAGCCAAAGTGACTGCTAGTGGGGAACATGGAGTCTCTATAGAAGGCCAGTGGCTGTGTCTTTTGGCGCTGAGGGTTTTCGGTGTATGTTCCAGGTAGCTGGCCCTTGTCTTTACTCATGACCCACCCTTGGTCCCTGTTCCCAGAAGGTACAGGGGCTTGGTAGATGTGGAAACACTGGGACTCGGGCTCCTAAAGTCCCCAGAGGCCATTGTAGGCGGCACGGAAGGCAGAGGGCTGCCCAGAAAGGAGCCCCTGCTCTGACGCCTGCCCTGCTCGGTACGCTTGGGGCCCGAGGGCCCGGCATTTCTGCTGTAATTATTGCTCTGTTTCAGGGCCTGCTGGAGCCCAGCTCTCAGCGCCGCCCCTCCCGGGCATCTGTGACACCACCCAGGTACCCACGGTGCTCTGCAAGGCACACACACAGCTTCGTGTAGCAAGGGAGTCCGCGAAAGGAATTCTCGCTTCAAACAGGCAACGGGGTTTTGTTTATTAAGAAGGCGGAGGGAAATGCCAGGACCCGAGTCTGTGGCCGTGTTAATGTGAGGCTGGGCTCCCTGCCAAGACATTAAGTGGAATCGAATTCCTGAAACCAGCTTTAATCAGCAGATTTTTAAGGTTAGAATTACTCTCTCCTCTCGAAGCCTTGCCAAGGTTAATTTGGGCCTGAGCATGCAGAATTAATGGGCTGGACAGAGGGAATCGGCCTTTTCCTGATTTTTTCTCAAGTTCACAAAAACATCACCACGAAGAGAGAGGGCAGCAGGGAAGAGCCCTCCGGTGAAGGGAGCGTCCCCGGCAGCAGGCGATCGATCTGGGGGCCTGTGTCAGAAACACACCCAAACGGGATCATGCCGCTGGCCGGCTCCGGCCACAGAGAGATGCCGGTGGGTGGCAAGTCTGGCTGTCTTGGGAACCTCAGGAAGTACTGAGCCGCACCCCTTCCCCTAGAAACAAATGTGCTGGAAACACGTGGGGACGTCCCACCCTCACCAGACCCTGCTCTCGGTGCCTCCAAGTGCCTGAGCACATCGGACGCCCCCGTGAGCCTGCTGACACTTAGGGACATGAACCGAAGTCACTCAGGGCCCTGAGCTTCGATGTCTTACGTCTTCATCTGTAGAATGGAAATAGCGATGATAGTAACAGGAGTGAGGCTTGAACAGTAATGGCCACCCAAGGAGGTACCAGGAGTTTGCAGGAGGAAGGGCTGGCACTCGGAGGTCTCCATGACCTTGAATGAGAGGCCTCCCTTCCTTTGAATATAGGCCGTGAGGGATGCTGGCCCCGTGGGAGAGCAGGGGGAGGCGAGAATGTCCCCAAGGAGCCAGGCTCTCAGACAGAGCGTTTGTGTCCAGGCCCGGGCACCTCTGGAGGAGAACTGAGTTGGGGGGCAGAGCCCCTCCCTGCCCTTCCTGATCTGCCCCTGAGGCCAGCATGTGGGCACTGGATCCAGGCCTGAGCTGGAAACTCACGGGCACTTTAAAGCACTAAGGACTGGGAAGGTCGTGTATGCGGGGGAGCTTGGTCTCCTTGAACCTCAACGTCCTTATTAGCAGAGGGCGGGGAGCTGATGCCCTAGACCTTGCAGGTTTGTTAGATCGAAGGAAGATGAAATGCCCACATGTTTTCTATGACCAGAGCACAGGCCGTCTTCCATTAACACGTGCTTCCTCAGTTTCCCCAGATACACCCTGCTCCCAGCATAGGACGATGGTGCTCCCCACCCTCCAGTGAGGACACTCCTTCTCTACCACGGATCCCGTCCCCAGGGCTGGGGTGCGAGCTCTCTGCCCCACTCCCTCTCCTGCTCGCACTCCCTCTCCTGCTCCCCAACACATGCAGTGCCCCCTCCAACCTCCCTCCCCTGAATGGTGGGGGCCTCTGCTTCCTCAGAGCTTGGAAGCCTATTCAAAAATCTCTTTTGAATCTTTGGAGAAGCTGTTGGCCCATCCCTCCGAAAGTTAAACACAGAATTACCATATGACCTAGCAACTCCCAAAGAATGAAAAACAGCCCCTCAAAGCGGCTCGCACACCCGCACGCGCTCAGCTCTTCACAAAAGACAGAAGCAGCCCACACGGCCGTCAACGGCCGGATGGGTAAACAGAATGAGCCACAGCCACACAATGGGACATTGTTGGGCCAGAAGAAGGAATGAGACACGACACACACTCCAACGTGTGTGAACCTTGAAAACACTCCACGGAGTGAAAGAAGCCGGACCCGAAAGGCCACGTATTGTGTGATTCCTGTATATGAAACGTCCAGAGTAAGCAAATGCACAGAGTCAGAAAGCAGATTTACTCAGGGCGGGGGCGGGGGCGGGGGGAAGGGAGGAGCTGTGTACTAGAACAGGGTTTCTTTTGTGGGGGACGGAAAGGTTTTGGAAGGAGATAAAGGTGATGGTTGCACAACCTTGTGAATGTTCCAGAAACCGCTGAATTGCTCGCTTTAAAAGGGTTAATTTTATGTTCTGTGAACTTCACCTCAACTAAAAACAAACAAAACAAAACTGTGGCCCAGGCAAACCAGGGACAGGGGTCCCGCTGCCCCCAGTCCCTGGAGAAGCTACCTCAACTCCAGGAACTCGAAAGGACCCAGGAGACAGACGCCCATCTACAAGCCCACCTATTCAGCTGAGGTACACCTGCTGAGCACCTGTCATGCGGTAGGCCCTTTCGAGATGCTGGCACTTTGATAGGGAACCAGACAAAGCTGACCCTGGCCTCGGGGGCTCACATCTCAGGGCAGGGCTGACCCACCCTTCTTGCCGGGCTTCCCGCCTAGTGCACCTGCTGTCTAGATCTCAGCCCTTAAGGAGGAGCTGCCCTGACTCTTGGCAACCCCGCTCCGTGCACTTTTCTGAGGGTCTTGTCTTCTCAGTGAGCCTGTCCACTCCCCATGGGCATGGGCTTGACCCTTTCCCTCTGCTGACATCCCCCCTCAACCCCAGGTCTGCACAAGGCCCAGCCCAGAGGAGGTATTTGGGAATGGCATGGTGTTGGGACCCAGCAGAAGAAGGCGGGATTGCCAAGGGCAGCGGGCCGAAGGGCCATCTGAGTGGGCTGGCAATGACTTGTGCTGTTAGAGCTTCGTGGGCAGAGGCTCTGCCCACACTCAATGGTCTACCCCAGGCCTTGCAAGGAGCCTACACTGAGGAGGAAGAAAGGAAAGAGGGCCTCCCTCCCCATTGAAAAGCTTCTCAAGGAGGTTTGGACCCATGTTCCTCTGTGTCTCCCCTGGCACTGAACGTTCTGGAAAAGCTAGTTGGGCCAAAGGAGGAAAGTTAGCACAGGAGAGACGGAGCCTGAGTTTCCAGTTTACTGGGCTCTGTATCCCCAGAGCAGGCAGGAAGGGAGGCCCTGTGCAGGGCGGGGACCAGAGCCTGAGCCGCTCACTGCCATCTAGACAACTGTAGCCGCTCTGCATGCTGAGATCTGAAGTTCCGGAAACCCACTTTCCAAAACCCACCCCCATAGGTCCTGAGACATGCCATCTGCAAAGGAGATCATAACACAAATGGCTCTCAACTGGGGAAGGGGCTGGTTCCACACTAACAGGGCCAGGTGGGGGGGGGGGCCCAGGTGGGGGAGGCAGGTGAGGGGGACAAGGTGGGGGGCGGTCTCCCCGGACCAGGAGCTTGAGCACAGTGAGAGTGCAGGGCGCAGTCTCGGGGCTCAGCAAGGTGTACTTAAGTCAAGCAGCGGACCCTACATCCATTAAAGCAGTGCCCTGCCTGGGCCTCTGTAATTACACCCGCTTCTCCCCCGTGAGCGTGTTCCCCAGCCTCCCTGGGGAAATAACAGATTGTCCTGCAGCCGCCAGGAGATGTGCCTCCCCGGGGGTGGAGGCGGTGGGCTGGATTCTTAATGCCAAGAGGCAGGCACCCTCCACTTAGCTGCTTTCCCGGGCCCCGGCGGAAGGGCTCTCACCCTCAGCCCCGCATTCTATCCGCCTGGCGGTAGATCCGCAGGTTCTGGAAAGAGAGAATGCAGTCTTTTGAAGTGTGCAATGACATGCCGGCTGCATGTGGTACAAATTTCCTGGGTGTATAAAATGGGAAAGAAACAGGTTTTCTGTCGCCTGCAACTATTCGGCAGCCTTAAAATACGAGTCGTCGGGATCCAATACGCTGCTAACCTGCAAGAGGCGGTATTGGATCTTGCAGGCGGCGTGGCAAAGTGGCAGCTCACGGCCCCGGGCGCCCGTGGAAAATTCGGTCCCACCCGTCTCGGGGTCTGCATCTGTGCCGCTTACGAGGCCAGTGCGCGCCGCGGTTCCATGCCTCCCGCCCTTGCACCTGCTCACTAGAGGTGGGCCGCGGCCTTGAGGGCCCTGCTTTGCCCCTGGCCGCGGCTGCTAACAGAGACCTCCTGTGTGACGCCACACGTCCCATGTCTGCAGGAAGCTCGGCTACCTGGGTCGCCTCCCCGGGCTTTTCCGTGCGTCTGGCCAAAGTTGTCTACGGACGTGTGGCCGCACCCTGGCTGCTTGGCACGCATCCTCCTTCTGTCCTCAGGACCTCACCCTTTGTCCCACCTCCCCACACAGGACACTGAGCCGTCAGGGTAATGTGATGGCAGGGTCAGAACTCGAACCCAGACCCACTGTTCCGTTGAGCCAAGGCTTTCTCGCTGGGATGCTGCTTTGAGAAGAGAGAGGAGCCAGCATTTACGTTGGCCTGTCTTCTAGGAGAAGACGCTGAGGCCGTGGCCATGAAGGTGGGTTCAGGACCTCAGACTGGGGGGGTGGGGGGAGGGGGTGGCCACGCCTGTCCTCGGGGGCCTCATCTCAGGAAAATGCCAGGGGGTCCCTGCGCCCTACCCTGGGGACAGCTGTGGGTTAGGAAACCCCGGACCCACCCTGCAGAGGGGTCCAGGCCGGCGTCCCACCGGCTCAGCAGCTCTGTGGCCCGTCCAGGGCATGCCCCATACTCCCGGGGTCGGCCTCTGCTGTCTTCATTAAAGATGTGTCAGCCGGCCACCTTTCCTTCCTACTCAGCAGTGGCTCCTAGCCGCTCTGAGCCTCTGGCTCACTCTCCCTGCCACCTCTCACCCCAAAGTGCCCAGACAGGCCATGTTGGGATCACTACTCACAGGAGATTACTGATCATTGTGGGAAATGTTCCACTTCTCCACCTTGGAACGCCCTTCTATCTTTGTGTGCAAAATAGCCTGAGCCTCTGCGGCAGACCAAATGGGGTGGGGAGGTGCCCGTCCAACGGGACAGCAGACTCTCTCCTGGCACACAGTCCTCCCTCCAAGAACATTCCAGATGCACTGAAGTGTGGGGTTTCACACCCTCCTGTCTGCCAACCCAGGGAGCTAGCGCTGACAGTCATCGGAACTCTGCCCAGGAGAGCCCTCGCCCCCATGCCCATGCCGGCTCCTGGTGGGGGGAGCCCCTCAATACTTGTGGCCTCCTCCCCACCCCGGGACCTGCCCAGGGAAGGAGGATGGAGGTGGGGGAGGCTGTGGCACCGGACTTTC
The DNA here is from genome assembly GCF_028018385.1 of Neofelis nebulosa. Taxonomy (NCBI): domain Eukaryota; kingdom Metazoa; phylum Chordata; class Mammalia; order Carnivora; family Felidae; genus Neofelis; species Neofelis nebulosa. Next base: position 217,351,404 of record NC_080783.1, read on the forward strand.
TGCTCTGCCAACACCCAGGACTGGCACGAGGGGGGCAAGGAGAGCTGGTGGCAGAGGTGGGGGTCTGCTCACCTACCGGCGACAGTGATCCGGGCAATTGGCGGGCTGGTCACCTCATTGCCCCTCGAGTGTGGGAAGGCAGCCGAGGGGGCCCGGAGAGGGCAGGGCTGGGAAGGGGCTACAGGAGGCCGGGGAGCCTGGGTGCAGAAGGAGGCCCAGGGTGGGCCTCGAGGGAGGAGGCTGTCTTGTGGCTGGATGCGGGAGGGGCTCTGTGGCGATGAGGTTGGGGCCCCAGTGGGGGAGGTCCGGAATGGGGCAGCAGATGGATGGAGGCCACCAGCTCTGAGGCCTTCGGGGAAGGTGCCACGTGGGAACCGCGAGCTGGCCCCGTGGTTGCTCGTGGCCGGGGCTCAGCAGTCCCCAGCCGCCGCACCCACGCCCGTGCGAAACTGGCCCCGTACTACGCCTGGCTTGACTTCCCCTCCCTCCAGCCAGCACCCAGCAGGTATTTACTGCCTTTCCTGAGAGCGGAGTTCTCAACGGGGGGTGGTTTTGCACCCAGAAGACACTGCGCGGCGTCGGGGGCCATTTCACACGGGCGTGGCCGCTGCGGTGGAGGCCGGGCGGTGTACCTGCAGTGTCAGAAACGGTGATCCAGTCAACAACACTGAGGGGGGGGAGCGCGGCTGTAGGGCCTCTGCCGACTGAACCCCTACACCTGGGAGGCTGCAGTGGGGGGCCCTCTACCGGTGCTGCCCGCAGACGGCTGGTCATACCGGTCTTCGGTAGACCAGATGCCCACACAAGGAAGGGCAGAGCCACGCGCACGGTCTGGGGAGGGGGGGACCCTGGAGAAACACCCCTCACCCGGCCCTAGCGGGGAGGCAGCCCTGGAGGGGAGCCCCGCCAGCGGGCTCAGGTCTCAGCGGCACCTCCGCAGCCCCGAGGCTCTCCTCCGTCCTGCCCTCCCGGCCTCCCCCCCCTGAGCGGGATTCCCCGCGCCCGTGGGAACCCAGCCGCAGACAGATTCTCACCCTCTCTGAGCCTGTCAGGCTGTGCAGCTTTTGTGATCAAATATTGTTATATTTACCTAAGGATCGGTTAGGAAGCAATTTTTGAGATGATGAATATTTAATGCAATATTTAAATATTTAATAGGAACTTTTTCAAACCCGACTTAATAATCCATGTCGTAGGGAGAGGGAAATGGGGGTTGTGTTTTAACATTTTCACTTCCTCTAGTACTCTCCGTGTTTGCTGGACTTTTTTTTTTTTTTTTAATTTTTAATTTTTTTTTTTTTTTCACAGCAGAGTTTTAATTATACTCAATATTCCGGAGAGAAATTCTTTTCTCATTAAAACTTAACTCTTGCCGACAGCAAGGTGAGCGGGTGGGTGGGAGACGCATCGAGCTGGAAACTGTTTGGAGCTGAAAGGGATCATCTGCACACCAGCCTCAGTCCCTCATTTTCTAGGAAATGGAAATGAAGAAAGTCAGGTCGCTCCTAGGTGGGGCCGGGCGTCGGCAGCCCGGGTCCATCCATGACACCATCTGGACTCCTGAATGCCCAAGTCGAGGTCCAGCCTCCACCCAGTGGGACTCACATCAGGTGACACTTCCAAGCCTGGGTCCTGTCACCTCCGGCCATTACTAATTGCAGCAAATTGAGATTTTCACCACTTAGGAGGTGACCACAGATCTTCTCAGAAGAAAAATTCCAACCAAGCACCTAGACTCTACTAACGTGAGGGTAGATGTGATGAAGGTGGAGCCCCTGATGGAGGTCAAGTCCTTGTCCTGCCCCCGGATTCCTCCGGCATCAGGTAGCCTGGGCCTTCCAGTTCTGAGGTCAACAGAGTCCTTCCAGCTTGTGAGGGGTCTTGAGACGACCCCCGGGGGAGACTCGCCCGGGTCCAGGGTCACCCCGGGAAGGCACTTCTGCTGTGGCTGGGCGCTGACACCTTGCAGGACCCCCAGCCCCGCTTCCCAGCTCCTTGCGGGCCACCCTGCTGACCATCTGTTTAGACTCTGCTCAAACCACGGCTCCCGTGGGCTCGCCGCTCTTTCCAACTCTGCCACCACCTCCTTTCTGTGAGATTTTCTGCAATCTCTCCTCCTCCCCCTTCCCAGCACTCCGGATCTCCCACACGGGAGACCCCTGCCTCTCCCCTCTGCTCCTCAGTCCTTCCTTGGTCTCATCCGTCGACACCTCCCTCCGTGCCCCATCTGTTCAGGCCACCTGCATCTGAGCGAATTCTGAGTCTCCCTCCCAACCTGCCTGGACACACCTCCTCCTGGAAGCCATCGAGGTAACCACTCCTTCCTTGGTGCTACAGAGGTGGCTGGAGGATGCTTTCATTGGAGCACATTTCACGAAGCATCAGAGGCTGCTTCTAGCCCGCCCCCCCCCGCCCCCCGCCAGCCTGCAAACTGTATGCGGGGTGGGTTCCTGTCACACTCACTTCTGTATTCTCAGCACCTGGCATCGTTTCTGGCAGACAGTAGGCGCTCGTTTGTTTGTGGAATGAATCCCTGAGCGTGCCACACACTTTCAGACCTCTCTCTGTCTTTCATCTGCCGTGCTTTGTTTTTGAAGTGTTGGGGAAAGCCCTGTTTCCAGGCTCCGTGAACTTGCATTTGTCCCTCAGGGTGCCGTGCGAACACTCACTGCTCCTCTGATCCAGGCTCTGACTCTCCCCGGCAGCGCTGGGTGGTCCTTCCTCTGCTTCCCAGCCCCCTCCCTCCCCCGGTGGGCACACCTCAATGGCAGAAACGGCGCCCTCCGTAGCTTGCCTTCCCCCGCCAGCCTGGTGCCCTGGGAGGAGGGAAGCAGCACGTAGGCTTGGGCTGCACAAAGAAAGTCCGTCATGGAAGATGGACGGGAGACCACCCTGCCGTCTCCCCCTTGTATTCTGAGACCCGTTAAGGCCTGTGCCAGCCCTAAGTTATACTGTCGAAGCCACTGTGGCAGGAGAGGCCCAGGCTGAGCTGACAGACGTCTACGCACCTCACGGTGCCAGGCACACAGTGGGTCTTCAAAAGCTACTTGAGATGTTCTTGGGTTCCAGGGCAAAGGTTATCCTCGGCAGAGGTGCTTGCACACGGCCCCGAGGCCACACTCCAGAGGCGGGACATGAGAGATGAAGGGCTGACATCTTTAAGACGGTAACTCTTTTAATAAGGAGTCTTTAATTATTTAGCGAAACAGTGGAAGGGGCCAATTCAGCCAAGAGTGATAGTTTTCATCTCACTGAGCACCAGTGGGTTTCCTACAAGCGAGGGAGTTCGGCTTCTCCCGTCTCCCCACCCCCTCAAAGTCTTGCAGATTCTTCCCAGGGGCCCCAGGGAGGGCTCACAGGGCTTGCTGGTTGATCGCAGTGCGTGAGCCCAGCAGCCTGAGAATGACCTTTCCGGGTCCTTGTGTCGGGGCAGAGGAGCAGGTGAGGCCGGGCCTCCTGGGGCCTGAGGAGCCGGGGCCCCTGCAGAGGCTGCCTGGAGACTCTGACCGGGACGTCAGGAGGTAAAAACAGACAGAAAAGGGTGCCAGGACTAGAGGGGCCGTGGCACTTGGCCTGTGTCCACCCGTCTGCCTCGAACCCCCATTTGCACTTCTTCTCCCACTTCCTACATCTCTGACGAATCCCAGCCCTGGCATCCGCCCATCCTAGAAAGTCCCCTTCCCCTGTCCTGGGCTTCCCTCTGTGGGACCCTAACCTCAGTGCATCGCGATTATCTCTTCACTGGCCCACCTCCCCTGTCCTACTCAATGTTCCTGGAAGGCAAGAACGGGTTCCCAGCGCCTCAGCGGGGCCATACCCCAAGCAGGAGCTCAGTAAATGTCATTGTGCTGACGTGGTCCGGGCCCTGATACCCAGAAGTTGCTGATGTGCATGTCAGGGCTGGGCGGTTCTCTACCCTGCCTGCTCTCCCTGGCACGGCCACCACCGTCTCTGTGATGCTTCCAAGGCCACCCCGACTCAGCATCTGTGAACTCCACGCGCATACGCTGATGTGGCAGGCCCCCCGCATGTTCTGATGACGCGCTGGGGACCAGAACCGCCGTGGTCCCTGCGTCCTGGTGCCGACTGATGGCGTGAGCCGGGCCACAGGCGTCAAGCACATATGAGGGGTGGGTCAAATCTGAGACTGGGTCACCACCAAGAGGCCTCAACGCTCGGGGTGGGAGCGCTGTCCCTGGGCTTTGACCTCTTGGGAAAGCCACATACTTGAGCTGGGAACTGAAGTTCCATTAGCATCAGTGTGGCCATGAGTCAGGGACAGTGTCCCCGGGGGGCAGGAACCACACGTGGGTAGACCAGGGGACGTGTGGGTCCACGAGGTCAACCGAGAACGTGGCACCTGGGGAGTCCAGGGTGGTGGCTGGCCGCTCCCTTCTGCACCTTGGTGGGGAGACCCCGCCGCCTCCCCCAAGCCCCTCACAAAGCCTCCACCTGGGGGGTACTGATGCCTAAAACCCGAATCCTCAACACGGCCCGAAGCTCTGGGTACTGGTTGCCCGTGATCTGCCTTACCCATGGCTGCCGCCCTCCTGGCTTGCTGTGCGTCTGCCCCTCCCCCCCCCCCCCCCCCCCCCCGCCCCGGGCCCTGGACGGCGCCCCTCTGGGCCTACCCCTTCCTGTTGCCAGGGCCCCCTCTCACACCCTTCTCTCCCCGGGGAACGGTTCTGTGGCCTCTCCCCACGCCCCACCTCTTCACACCGCAGCCCTAGGCCCTGCTCAGAGCTCAGCCCTGTTGCTCCTTCCTCAAGGTGGTCGCTGTGCCCCGAGAGAGGTCAGGCTCCCCCGTTACTACCCACCCTCCCGACCCTGTGCTCCTCCGTGGCCCTCGCCACCACCGGAATGGAGCCGTGGAGCGGGGTCCGTGTGTCATATCTGTTCTCTGCAGGAATGCCAGCCCTAAGAGGGGCGGGGACCACGTTCATCCTTTTCCTTGTAAATCTCTAAATGGCGGCACGGTAGGGGCATCCAGTCGGCGCTCAATCAATATTCGTGGTATGCGTAAACAGCGCCTCACTGCTACCGCCTCATCTAATCCTAACGACGCCCTGAGGAGGGTACATGTCACCTGCATCTCACCAGCGGGGGGACAGAGGCTCAAGAGAGAGTAAGAACCTCAGCCGAGTCACACGGCAACTGAGCCGTGGAGGCGGGATCTGAACCCGGCCTGGTCTGACTCCAAAACCCATGTTCTCAACTGGTGTGCAAGGCTGTGGGGTCTGCTCCGGGCCGAGCCGCGTCCCTCCAGCAGCCCTGTCACCGCGTCCCTGAACACAGTCTGGCCATTGGTATGCAAACCTGCACCCTCCCCTCCCCGGCCGCCCGCTCATCTATGCATCTTTCTTTATTAAAATGGGGATACTTTAATCTCGGTCTAATTTTGTCTTTAGGGAAGCTCTGTCCCCGGGCTGCCTGCAGCTCGAGCCCTCAGGAAGCAGGCGCCTGCTTGTGATTCAGGCCGTCGCCTCCATCTGTCAACACGTTCGTCTCCTGTATCTGCCGTCTCTTATTTATAATCCCGCTCAGATTAATGAATGACAGTACTTCTCATCACAGGAAATTTGATTAATCAATTTAAGTGCTTAATCACCACAGCCTTGTTGAGCGCTGAGCATAAGGGATCTCGCTTTGATGTAGATGAATTCCAGAAAGAAATGAGAGTGGAAACCAACCAGTCAGCACTACTCCCCGGAAACGCGAGGGATGAGGGCCGTGCTGGGAAAGTCCTGGGGGGTCCCCGGAAGCCGGCGGCGGGGGCTCTTGAGAGAGGGCTGCTGGCTGGCGCAGTCATGGAGCGGTCCTCTGAAACTTCCGGAATCAAGGCCTCCTGGCCCCGGTTCTGCACAGAGGCCAGGGCTACTCCGATGAGAGCAGGCGGGCTCAGGTGGAGCCCGCCTTGGCCCAGGAGCAGGGAGAAGCAGGGGTGACCGGCCGCCGCGCCTCAGCCAGGGGGGGTCCCGCCAGCCACACCGTAGCACCCCAGGGACTTAACGCCTGATTCCCGAATGAGGCAAGCAAGGGCTCGGAGCCGTTTGCCGCTGGCTGCCCAGCTCAGCCCCATCTGGAGGCCTCGCTTCAGGTGCTGACTCCTGTCCCTTCCTCTCAGCCCGTCCCAACTCTGTCATCTTTTGAGGCTCAGCTCGGGACCCTGTCTTCCAGAGAGCCGATACTAACTACGTCTTTCCTTTCCCAAGCTCCTATGGCCCCTGCCTGCAGCCCGCCCCACACCAGCGGCCATTGCACTATGGTCTGTGTTTTCCCCTCAGTCCCTTCCTCCTCCAGAGAGGGGCTCTCGGGGCGGGTGGCGGGGGACCGGGGCCGCCCTGACACTGTTCTCGCCCAGCCCAGCACGGGGCAGGGCACGCAGCAGGCACTTAGTGTAACACCAGCAGCTTTTACATGCGAGCCATCGAGACACGGGCGCTCACTGGCCGTCTTCCAGTAGGGGTCAAGGGTACGTGCCCTTGGAGGAGCAGATCAAGGCGAGCGTATCCGCCCCGACACCGTTTCTATCCAGGGAATGCAGGGAGAAGCTACTGTTTTGAATTAAGAAAAGCGGAAACGGAACACCCAGCAGCGAAACACCCTGACTGGTAGAAAGAGCCGGGAGCTCCCCGAAGAAGGCACCAGCAGGAGCAGAAGGGGGCCCACTGGTCACCTGCATCCAAAGGGGGCCTGAGTTAAAAATGAGCATTTACAATCTGGCACCAGCAGGGCCTGTAAAACCACGAAGGAATCAGTGCTCCAAAGCCACCAGGAGGACAAAGACGGGGAGATGACGCTAGTGTTCCCTGAATGTTTAACGAGCATCTACTATGTTTAACTCCACATTTATTTTAACCCCACATAAAAAACCCACAACCACCGCCATCTCGTGGCCAAGGACACCAAGGCGCAGAGGGGGGAGAGGGAGGGAGGAGCCCTGAGTCAGGTGGGCGTGGCCTCCCTGCAGCTCCTCTGGTTCATGAGCTCTGGACTCGAGGGGGGCCAGGCGCTCCCCAGCCCCCAGGCTGCGGGGGTCCGGGGACCAGCACCTTCATCTGCTTCTCCCTTGAAGGCAAGCAAATACCGACCACGGACAGGTTAAAAAAAAAAAAAAAATGCGTCTCCTGCTGTTTGTGATCGCTGCTATACAGAGGAAGGCTAATTTTGGAAACAGATTATTAAAAAATATATCCACGCTGAGCGGCACGATCAATCAGGCCCTCCAGATGCAGATGCGCCCCGCGCTCTGGGCTCTCCTGGCAACATGCCGGCTCCTTCCCGGGCCGCAGTCCAGCCCCGCCCAGGCCTCCTTTCCCCTGGGGCTGTCGTGGCTCTGCCCCCCTGGAGGCTTGTGCCTTGGCCTCCCCAGGCGCCCCTGAGGACTGGGAGGCCGCTTCCCGTTTGCTTACTCATCGGGAGCGGCTGCAAAGTCAGAATTGCAGCCACGTTGGCTCCCTGCTCCCTACTCCTTAGAGCACTCAGGGCTGCGCGTGCCTCCGGCCTTGACCTGGAAACCTCTCCCCGCCAGGTGGTGGGCACAGAGAGCCTGAGTGCCTGTGTGGGGGGTCCGGAGCCCCTGTTTCCTCCGGTGCAATGGGAACAATGCCGTCTATGCCATGGGCTGAGGCACTGGGTACGTGGGGCAGGTGCGATGTCTGGGGCAGGTGTCTGTGGGGTCTTCCCGTTTTCCCAGGAGCAGCCTCCCTCCTGTGCCACCGAGACAGGCCCACTGGGCCTCCCTCCACACGGCTTCACGGAATTCCAGAGGTTTCCCATGAAGGGAACTCAGGCCTCCTTGTTTCGCAAATGGGGAAGCCAAGGCCAAAGGGCCAAGCAGCTTTGCCCGTGTGTGTCACAGAGTGCGCGTGGGCCAGGTGCTCCACGCCCTGCGGCCTGAAAGCCCCGGCCACCAGGGTTCCCTCTTGTCAGGGTGGCACTCAGCCCTCTCCCTTCCTCTCCCACCCACACCTGCACCCCGGGGGCCTCCCCTCTCTAGACGTCCAGGAATGGGCTCTGGAGTCGGGAGGCTCTGCGGGACGGCTGGCCAAGCTCTGCAGATCCCAGCACCAGGGCCTCCTCACCAGCACCCGATAGACTGAACAGCCCTGGTGAGGCAGAGAGGCTTCTCAGACACTTGTCACCTGCAGGCCCTGAGCTAAGTGTCCCCGTCCGGCCCTTATGGAAACCGAGGTGGCTACGCGGCTCACAGATCAGAAAGCTGAGGCGGAGGACAGGCCATCAGTTGTCTCGTATCAGACCCTGGTCTGTCATACTAGGCCAGGCCTTCCTGCCTCCAAAGTCCATGTTCCTTCTGCCCGCCAGGACATCTGCAGCCCTCTCCATTCTAAAGTCCATCTGATTCAGGGTGGCATCATGTGCCAGGATGGAGCCGCTCCCCCTGCCTTTGCCTGTCTCTGGCCCCTTTGCAGGTGGGGCTGTGGTTGCAGCTGAAGCGCCCAGTGAGAAGGCAGGTCTTGTGTGAGGGGGCCCTGGCTGCCTCCCCTGCCCCCCCCCCCCCCCCGGGACCCAGGGGCCAGGCTTCAGTCCTTGGAGTGAGGTTGGGGACTCATAACTGAGTCCGTGCCCTTGGGGGGAGCCTTCTGCCTCCGCAAAGATGGTTGCCAAGAGTGACTGAGACAATCTCCCCATCACATCCCTCCCAGCTCCTTATTCCCTGGCCACCTGGCTTATTCATTGCTTCCACTTCTTTCCAGAAGGTTCTGAAAGACTGCACATAAAGCTCTAGCAGGGCTTTCCCTGGAGCAAAGTCTTTCTCCACCGAGATTCCATCATGCAAACATGCCCCTTGGAAAGTGCCTCACTGCCATGAAGTGTCCAGCTGCCCCTTACACAAGGCCGGAGGCCTCTGGCCCGGACTCTGCCCGCCTGCCTGGAGTGATGAGCCACGAGGGCCATGACCCACGAGAGCTGGCACCTGTTCCCCCAGTCCTCATCCTCCCTTCTGCCTCTGGCCTTTGAATCTATCAGTCCGAAACCTGTAACTTTTCCCATGGTTCTTCAAATCTTCATTCAGATTTCAGCTCAAACACCGGTCTCTCAGCAAGGCCCTCTGTTCTTTTGTTATCTTCTCTCATGTCCATTTTATTTCATGCCTAGTAGCTCTTATGCCCATTTGGGATGATTTTTTTATATTTGCTGACTTTTTCTTTTTTTGGTCTAACTCCACCTAGAAAGTAAGGCCCAGGTGGCAGAATCTTGCCCATTTTTCTCCCTACTATACCCCAAGTCTAAGGACAGTGCCCCCAAGGAGCAGGTGCCAGTAAATGCTTGTTGAGTGAACGAATGAATGAATAAATCCTGCTGGCCCCAGACTTACCTACAGGGGCCCTCTGGGGATACAGAGAGCCCTGTCAGGACCCTCCAGCCAGCCCACAGCCATAGTCCTCTCTTGAGATGCAGAGACTGAGGTCTCTTAGGGAAAGGGAAAATTAGACACAGACCCACACAGGGAGAATACCGTGTGAAGACAAAGGCAGGGGTTGGGGTGGTGCATCTGTAAGCCAAGGAATGCCAACGACCGCCAGCAAAATACCAGAAGCTGGGGCGAAGCTACAACAGATTCTCCCTCACGGCCTCAGGAGGAACCAGGCCTGCCAACACCTTGATCTTGGACTTCCATCCTCCAGAGCTGGGAGAGGTCCCTTGAGAACGGTGGTTGAAGCCCCCAGCCCACGGTGCTCTGTCAGGCGGCCTGAGCGAATGCATCCTTACGGGGATGCCATGATATCCAGAGGCTGCAGGCCAAGGAGGGGCCGGGCCAGTGGCGGCTGGCCTTCCAGAGATGGGCCTCAGACCAGGCACCTGTGAGGGGGTGGACTGGGTTGTGGACGGGCCTCTGCTGGGCAGCCCCCTCTGCCTACAGCGGCCTGCTTCTCTTTTCTGTTCTTGACTCCACCTGCCAAGCCTTCCACCTGTGCCCAGACAGGCTGAGACTGGGGATTGGACAGATGGTTCTAGAATGAGATCTGTCCTATCATTTCCCTGACAGGGACCAGGTTTGCACGCACCCTTCCCCTGTGCCTGGCACGGAGGCCTCCAGCCTCTCTAGGTCCCCCAGTGGGACAGCAGGTTCCTCAGCTGCCTGCCACATTCCACACCCCACCCCCACTGTCTGCCCACAGGGACCCAGCCCCAAAGCCTTCGCGCGTCTAAAGTTGGGGCTTGCAAGTTCATAAGAACCAACTGCCCTGGAGTCAACTCTGATGCTGCAGGCCTGTGGGCAGAAAGGACAGGTTCCAGGAATCCCATCAACTGCCTGGCCGTCCAGGGTGGGAAGCAGGAGATAAAGGGCCAGGCCTGGCCAGGAAGGCCCTGTGATCTGCAGGCAAGGGAGGCCAGGAGGATGCCAGCCTGTGGCTTGACAGGAAGTGTCTGCAGCCCAACCCTTTGCTGGGCCCGTGAGACACAACTTCAGAACTCATCAAAGGCACTGAGGAATCCTGTGGGATTCCTCCCGGTGGGCCCCGGGGGAAGGGCGCCTCACCAATGCACACAGGAAACCAGTCTCCAGGCCAGCGTGCCATCTGGTCCTGAGGACAGCAGTGCGGGGAGACTTGCCGGCTTCAAGCGCTCTCCTGCTGGGGCATCGTCTCCCCCTGCCTGGCTCCTCTCTTGCCTTCCCTGCTCAGAGAGCCCCCTGGCAGCCCCAGACCTCAGGGACAAGGGGAGGGCACATCTCCAATCAGTATTCACACCAGACTGAGGGCTGAGTTGCTGGGAAGCTGAGAATCTACTCAATAAATATTGGGCAAAGAAGGCCAGGGCTTCCCTCTCCTGCTTGCAAATCCGCAGGTCTCCTGTGGTGGGGGACGGTGGGGTGCTTCCCAGCTCCCTCTCCTGCTCCCTGGGAGCCTCTGCTGGCTGAGGAAGAAGCTTCTTCTGGGTGCAGCATGGCGGGGAGGCCAGGTTGAATGCTGTTAGCCCTGTTCCTTCCAGGCCCCATCGGAAGCCAAGAGTGAAAGAGGAGGGGTGCTATCCCCCTGGGAGACGTCATCTGGGAGGGTCTCCTGCCTGGACCACCCCCACGCCACACAGGTCAGCCTTCGCACCAGTGTGACGGTGCACCCCCAGGGCAGAGGGTGCACTTTGCGGCCTCTGCACTCTGCCAGGCAGGGCATGCTGCAGGCCTAGGGTCTATTGTTGGCTGCTTTCCCTGGGCACGAGGACTACCTTCCTGGAAAACAGTAAGGTTCTGCTTTAAAATACGAATGGCAGCAGGGCCAGGATCCCGTATGAAATACACTGTGGTCCCAAATAGGGACCATGTCTCCGCATTATAGAATCCTGGCCTTGGCTAGCCCCTGCCAGAGGAGTCCTGGGGCCTGCTGTCTGCACAAGGCTGAGCTTATGGGGCAGGCAAGCTGATGTCAGACTCATTTCAGAACACCTGGTACCTAAGGAGCGTCCTAGAACATATTGGGAATCTGGGGATATTTGCTGAATGAATGAATGAATGAATGAATGGTTCATTCCTCCCAACTCTGCCCCTGGCTGAGGTGGAGAAGACCGATGTCCCTGCCGTGCGTCTGGGCTTAGCCCTGCTCCTGTGGCTCCTGTACTCCCACAGACCTTGAAGGGGACAAGGTCATGGCTGGCACAGGGAGCTGATCCCTTGAGAAAGAGTAGAAAGCACTGTAGATGCTCAGAGCTGTGGAGGACGGGCCTCCTCTTTTCTGAGAGCGAGCTTGGAAAGGAAAGGAGAGAGAGAGAGCTGAGGGCAAGGGCACCCGGGGACCCTAAAGGGAAGAGATCACACGAGGCGTGGAGCTCAAGGCTGGCCCACAGCTGCCCCGCTTCCCTTCCACCAGGGCCCGTGTTCCCTGCAGGAGGAGGGCTGAGCCCACGCCCCTATCTTTGGGGCTGAGAGCAGGGCCGCCGCTGTCCTGGGACTAGCACGGTCTCCTTTCCTTCACAACCGGCTGCTGACATGGACACAGTCAAGACAGAACTTTTCTGTGCCCACAGGGGCCCCTGCTGCTGCCCTTTTAGGCCACACCTCCCTGCCTCCTGCCCTACCCCCTTCCTACCTACTGGAAGCCACTCATCTGTTCTCCATTTCTGTAATTGTGTCATTTCAACAGTGTTATGGAAAGGGAATCGTAGAGCATGCAGCCCTTGGAGTTGGCCTTTTGCACTCAGCGACTTCCTCTGGAGACGCTGGCGTTTGTCCCTTTTTCCCCCCTATCAGTGAGTTACCTACCACTGGCCCCTGCTTGCCACTGGCTGTGCTGGGACTGCCCTTCCCTGCGAAGGAGGCACCTGGAGGGACCCTACATCAGGAAGCTGCTGCGTGGTCCTCTCAGAGACCTCACAGGTGCAGGGGTGGACCTGGGCTCTCGAGCAGGCAACTGCACAGGCCAAGTAGCTTTCAGAAGCCCCTGGATGCAAATGTCCCCTCTGAAGAGCCTCCAGGAAAAGGGAATGAGGTGTCACAGAGCCCACCCAGGAGGAAAGAGGATCTGGCCCCGGTTGCTGGGAGGGAGGCTTAAACAGAGGTGGATGGAGGAGGTGGGCAGAACAACCTTTCCTCCACCCACCCCCCCACTTCCTTTTCTGATAGCCACCACCAGCCTGTTAGGGCCTGAGGCTGGCCCATGACCCAGAAGCCAGGAGGCAGGCAGCCTGTGGTCTGAGGGACCATAGGGGCCCAACCACTGGAGAAAGATTCCTGTTTCCTTTTGGGGGGGCTATTGGGTCTGGAGACCCTCCTGGGCCTGGCCCCCGTTTGGGTCACCAGACTCACTGCTACCTGTCTCCCGGTGGGGCTCGGCCCAGGCATTTCCAGCTGAGAGAGAAGTAAACAAGGCCATAAATACTTCCCTCCTGGTGAAGCTGGAAGGCAGAGAGGCCCTGGATAGAGATAACAGGAGGTGCAGGGCCACAAGGGGGGACAGCAAATTTTGCTCGACTGTGTGGAACTCAGACAACAGAAGTCGGCTGCTAACGGGAAGGAGCCAGCTGCCTTTTCCAGGACCGTGTTCGGTGGGGGCTATCACTGTGCCCAAGGCCTAGCCCTGTTCTTGGCCCGGCATCCTTGCCCAGATGGAGGCAGAATGATGCCACCAGCTCTCACCATCCTAGCTCAGCCATGGACCCTGCCAGGAGGCCTCCGCCCCCAGGTGAGAGCCTTTGCTCGTCCTCCGCATTACTCGCAGAACACCCCCAGACCTGGACACCAATTTGTAGTCGGGTCCAAATCATGGCTTCCACACTTGCTGGCTGTGTGACCTTGGGGAGGTCACTCTCCCTCTCTGGGCCTATGTCTCCTCTGTTGAACGGGGATGTTATGCCTAGTCCACAAGGTAGACGTGAGGTTAAAGACAGATAACCTAGCCCATGCTCAACAAACGATGGTTCCTGTGGCCCCAGCTCTGTCTGGAGTCCTCTCAGCTCCCCCACTGCTCAGCCTGGCTCTAGGCTGCTTTATAAGGACTGTTCCGTCACTTCCCCACGTTTAGGCCTTGTTCTCCAGAACTGACCGCAGGCTTCACGAAGACCCAGCTACCTTTGCCCGGTTGAGGGCTCAGGTGTTCCCCTGGCACCAAAATCCACAAATTGCCTGAGTGCCTGCTACACGCTGGGCGCCCTCCACCATCCCGCCATTGGAGGGAGGTGGGCAACCAGCATACACACAGAGTGGCTGCCCTCTGGAGTCCCAGAGTCTGGGGGGTGAACCGCATCTGAGGCTGCACGTGCGGAGAGCCCCCGGACAGAAGGGCTCTGGGGAGTCATCATGGTGGGTCGGGGAGGAGAGGGTGTCTCCAGGAGCTCAGGTGTCAGAAAAGACTTTACAGAGCTGGGTCTCAAAGATCAGGAGGGACGGGCGCAGTCTGAACGAGAGGGATGGGCATTCTGGGCACGGGGGAGCCCTGAACAAGGGTGCAGGGGCAGGAATTCACCCAAGGGGTCCCAGTCTGCAGATGGGCTGGGGCCACTCGAGAGATACGGAGGCAGGCTGAAGTAAAGCCTTCACCCCAACGTGGCTGTCTGTCCAGCTGTCCAAGTAACTCTTCCTCCATCTACCCAGCGGGCTGCCCAGCGTGGCACTGAGTCCACTTCAGGGACAGGTGGGATCGAGGCCCACCAGGTGTCTGAGACTGAAGGTACAGTAGGAGCTTTGCTCTAGGTGGAAACTGGAAATCTGCATGCCCAAGTGACTATCCTCTGGGGCAGGCTGTGACGGCCACCTAGAGGTAGCCAGGCTCAGTCAGAGGCCATGGTCAAGGGCTCCCCGTGTCCCTACTCCAGACCAAGCTTCCCAGCCGGGCTCCTAAGGTGCCTGGCTGCTGATCGGTCCCGAAGGAGACATCTCTGAGTTCTCAGAAACGGCCCAGGGGAAGGAGACCTCGGGTGCAGGGAGGTGTACTCTCACGAGGCTGAGACGGTACCTCTGAGTCGGCAGAAAGCTGCTCTCCCCGAATCCCCGTAAAGTGTCCTGAGCTTCCACTGACTCATTGATCCACGTGTTTTCCCAGGCCTGAAGATTTCTTAACTGTCATCACAAGGTTAGGAGAATTGTGAGTTGGAAAACCATGCAGCATATTAAAGTCAGGCTGAAATATTGCCACAATACAGAGAAATATTTTATATTTATTCTCTTTTAGAAATTGTTATAAAGGGAATATAATGAGAATGTTGCAAACAAGTGGAATATTTTCTTCTAACCTGACAATAAAAATATGTCAAAGGGATGCGTGAAACTCTAATAGGAAACAGCTCATGGGCCCGGGAAGAGCAGGGATTTAGCAAAGGCTTGACTCGGTGCCTTTACTAGCCCACAGGACAGAAAGAGAGGCCTCGAAAGCAGCCTTTCCTGTGGATGAACACACAGAGGAGGGGAGGGGTGAGGGCAGGGCGGTCTGCGTGCCTGACCGGGGCCTGGCGTGTCACGTATCGGACAGGTTTACGAAGCCCTGAAGGCCACGGAGGTTCACTGAGCCCCAAACCAGCAGACACATCGCCACCATCCCCAGCATCATCTTCATTGCGCCCGTCCCCGCTGTCTCCATGCCCATCGTTTCCATTGTTCCCATTATCACCTTCCCCATCCCCACCCTCCTCCTCCTCATCTTCAGCCCCATCCTCGTCATTATCATCTTCACCACCACTGTCATCGTCACCGTCATCATCTGTCATCATTGCCACCTCCGCCATCCCTGTCGTCACCATTGACATCAACACAATCGTCACCATCATCATCATCACTATCACCGTCACCACCATCATCACCATGCCAAGAGTTTCCATTTGTTGAGCACTTACGATGTGCCGTGCACTAGCCTATGGGATTTGCATAAATTGCTACATTTCAACCTCACGGTAGTCATGTGAACTACTCTTGTTTTTTAAATTTTTTTAATGCTTATTTACTTTTGGCACAGAGAGAGAGACAGAGCATGAGCGGGGGAGAGGCGGAGCGAGAGGGAGACACAGAATCAGAAGCAGGCTCCAGGCTCCGCGCTGTCAGCATAGAGCCCGACGCGGGGCTGGAACTCACAGGCTGCGAGATCATGACCTGAGCCGAAGGCGGACGCTCAGCCTACGGAGCCACCCAGGCGCCCCTCGTGTGAGCTACTCTTAAGTTTACCACATATGGACACTGATGTTCAAAGAGATTTAGAGCTCACTCAAGGACACACCCTGTGTGGAGCTTAAAATGGAACCCGGATCCTTCTGGCTCTAAGTTCTGACAACACTTGTCTCAAATGGAAAAGCTTTCATGAAACCTGAAAGCACTCCAAACAATCTAAGGATGGCGAGGAATCTTCTTTGAGCTGAGTGTATATAAACTCAGGGCAGAGATGGCTTACGCCATCACCGTTACCTGACCAGAGGAAAGTCCACTTGATAAACACCCACTCAGTCTCTGCCGTGTGCCAGGCACTGGGGCTAGCCGAAGGAATCAGGTGTAGAGACAACCAGCATCTAAATCCAGTACGCAAAGGCCATGCAACACAAGACACGGGATGAAAGGGATCCTTCTAATTTGGCGTAGAGGTGGAGTGGGAGGCAGTGTTTATGAAAAAGGAGGCACTTGAACTTGACTTTGAAGGACAGATACAATTTCCCCAGGTGGATATGGGCCAGGAAGAAGTCATCTCAGTGGAGAAGGCAGTGTGGGAAAGTAGAGGAATAGCCAAGAGTTCCGGATGACTTCAGAATAGGATTCTCAGGAGGATGTGTGGGGAGGTCCTGGTGGCTCCACAGCAGAGCCCTGACCTGTGCTACATGGTAGGGGTGCGAGGGGGAGGGGATGGGGACCTGACTCTTTCAAGGAATGTAAAAACAACCAAGGCAACTAAGCAGGGCAAGGTGATGAGGGTCCCAGTCCTTGAATTGTGACAGGCCCTTGGCAAAGTCCTAGAGGCAGCTAACTATGCCTCAAATAGGCTTCTGTCTCCTCCCCTCTTCCTGAACTCCACCTTAAAGCACCCATTAACATGTCCTCCCTAATCCACCCTGGGCACTGCTCCAGGTGCTGGGGTTGAAGGGTGAAGAAGCCATTCAAGGTCTGCTCTCTAGCGATCCACCTTGCCATGCACAGACCACCTGACCAAGGCCCTGCTCCAGTCCATCCTTCCCAGCAGCACGGATGTCGCCACAACTGCCCAGGGTCTGACAGGTGCCTAGTGGCCTCACTGTCCTCACCTTTTCCCCAGACAGCACACCTGTGTGCTAGACGTAACCTTTTACAGACGCCATGTTTTCCATAGACACCAACTCCAATGTTGACTTGTTTCAGGTCCATGCGGGTTGGAAGGGGAGGCCGTGCTGGGTGAGTGGGGGGTGGGCTATGACCAGTCACCGCGCACTCCCTCCCTCTGCCTTGGGTCCTTTCTCCAGCTCCTAGCTCATCTCTGTAGCACCCGAGGAGAGTAGCCTTCAAAGAAAGGAGGAGGGGCAAGACCCTGGAGAACACACTGGAACCCAGAGCTAGTTCTACCTCCGGGCTGATCCTGGAGCATGCCGGGGAGGATCACCAGCCAGCAGTACCCCGCTCCCTCCCAGAGGAACTTCTGGGATTAGGACCCTTCTCGAGGCCAAGGGATGTGTGCAGAAGGCTGAGGGGCCATCCTGGGGAAGTCTTTCTCAAATTGACATTCAATTTCCCATCACTAAAAATATATCTGAAGCCAAGCCACTCAGGATTATAAAAGAGACCAGAGATTGAACATTAAATACATATGCACTCAATGCAGGGAAGGGTTTGACCTTCAAAACTTCCTTTCGATGAATTCCCAAATAAAATACTATTTATACAGCTTAAAGCAAATTATTGTGTAGGCCAGTACTAAATCTTCACATTCTGATTTAGACTCTGCAGACCTTCCTGGAGGTTGGCCAAGCCACTGGCAAGCATGCCAATCGGCCAGTGCTTGAGAAGGCCTTTCTAGACCCACTGCTGTAGAAATACCGAGGGGGGATCGCCCACAGTCAACCTGTAAATATCGCATTTGTGTTCCCCACACCCAAACAGCTGAGCATTAATCCCTTCAGACTGGTGACTCGGTGTGCTGGAATTCACAACGCAGACAGGAACGGAGTTTTTCTGACATTCACGGGCCACTCAGGAAGCAGTCAAAAGGTTGACGTTGCCTCGGTATGAATTTTTTACCCAAGATGGCCCAGCTCATTTTCAGGACAGCAATAAGCAGCCCTTCTTGACTCAGACACCTCCTGTCCCCCACCTGCCGGCATCCTCACTGTTCCCCGGGGACGGGGACACCACCTCTTCAAACCTCTGAGTCGCTGCTCTGGACACTCATCCGGGAGAGCTTAAGAGGGACGACGCCCAGGGATGTTGAGTAAGGAAAATGCGATTCTAAAGGCCATCATCGCTAAGGAAAAAGGCCTTAGTGGTGCCCTGACAAATTACCAAAAACACAGGCCAGATTTAAGGACCAAATTTAATCTCACACTGTCTCCCAGGAGGACAACTGTGCAGGTCTTTCTAACTCTGGCTTTGCAACTTTTACGATGGCCCTTATTTATAAGTCACAGGCAGGGAATATGCTGAATGGAAGCACAAAAAATGATCCAATTCAGAACCCGCACTTCCCCACCTCTCAGGCTCCTCCTCCCCGAATGTGGCCAGCGAAGGAGTTTTCTCTACCCATTTTTCCAGCCCTGCTCTTTTTTTGCAGAGTTGTCTCCAGCCCCCAATTACAGAAGCTCTGAGCCATGCTGATTAATTATGGAT
Source organism: Neofelis nebulosa (assembly GCF_028018385.1). NCBI lineage: Eukaryota > Metazoa > Chordata > Mammalia > Carnivora > Felidae > Neofelis > Neofelis nebulosa. Next base: position 217,369,627 of record NC_080783.1, read on the forward strand.
TTGCCAAACCTTGAGGCTTTCACTAAAGTTAATCTTTTAAATGATCTCCATGCAGATCGGGCCTTCCTGGCCCCATCCAGGACCCTCTGCTTTATCTAACAAATAGTATCAATTGAATCGATGCAGTTATTTAGCAGATAATGGGCTGCAAGCTGGAAACCCCAGGTCGGCAGTTCTTGGGGGAGATGGCTTTTGCCGGCCTTCTATTAGCATCAAGACGGGAGTCGACGCTGCCCCCAGCCAGCCTGCCCCTTCCTGGCCCCAGCCCCCGCCAAAGGCAGGTACCCAGGGAAACTGAGGAATGGAGAATGCTACGGAGGATACCGGAGATCCGTGCTGGGTGCCTGGCTAGATAGCTAAAATGCAAGGCCTGCAGGAGGTGCCCTTCACCTCATTCAGCTTAAAAATTTTTTTTTCTTAAGGTTTATTCATTTTTCAGAGACAGAGACACAGAGCATGAGTGGGGGAGGGGCAGAGAGAGAGGAAGACCCAGAATCCGAAGCAGGATCCAGGCTCTGAGCTGGCAGCACAGAGCCCGACGCGGGGCTCGAACTCACGGACCGTGAGATCGTGACCTGAGCCGAAGTCGGACGCTCAACCGACTGAGCCATCCGGGCGCCCCAGTTTTCAGATGTCACGCTAGAAAGGTAACCCACTCATGAGTGCTTGCGGTGGGTGTGGATGCCGGGGCCGGGGGAAGGTGGGAGGCACCGTACAGATGCTGAGAGCCCCCTGACCCTGCCACGTTTTCCCAGCCCCAGAGCTCACCCGTTCTTGAGGTTAGGAAGGGCTTAATAGTCACTGTGGCCTCCTCCCGGGCATCAGGCCTGGCCAGAATAGGCACTCAGTAAATAAATGGCATATTCAATGAACGGAAGCCTGAACTGTGGCCACCAACAGCTGCCTGGGGCAGAGGAGATGGGGAGGCCGGAGCCACACTGTGTGCCTCTCACTCTGCGGTGAGGCCCGAGTCCAGAGTGCAAGGGGGGACCCGGAGGCCAGGTGGGCCCTCGTGTCCTCACCTGGGACGTGGGCCAGTTACATGAGCCCTGCCTGCTGCTTGTGCTCCCAGCTGAGTGAAGCGTGCAGGGCCCTGCCCCTCGGGAGGTCCTCGGGCACACAGGGGGTGCTCCCAAGCCTAGAGGAGAGTGTGGGGGGACCTGCCCTCTTGTGCTTTCAAGCCTCAGCTGTTTCAACGCCCTGACACAGCGCCCCCACTCCCGCAGCCCCACTCCGCTAAGAGTGTGGAGGTGAGGAGGGCGGGGTGCTCAGCCCAAAAAGTCACCGCCTGGTGCTGGGGGGGACAGCGAGTGTTACCAAACGCGGTGCTCCCTGAAGCCTTGAGGAGGAGGTGGTCTGGGGCAAAATCTTGAAGGATGAATAAAAAAGTTCGCCTGGTGGATAAAGACGAAAAGTGTTCAGAGTCCCTTCCCTTCCTACCCCTGTGACTCTCTCCTCCCATCCCTGACTCGATTTTTTTCTCCAGAGCACTTCCTCTACCTGATGTGTTAGAGCGATTTGCCCGATGAAGAAATGAATGAAGAAGCCCCCACAAAATTCTGGAAGCATAAAACACCTGGCTTCATAAAGCCTTCACCCCTATTATCACAACTGACTCAAATAATAGCCCTAAGAGGCCGGCAAGGAGGGCAGCAGCCCATTTCACTGATAAGGAAACTAAGGCAGGCAGAGTAAACGGTTTGACCACCATGGAATTCGTGGTCATCGGCAAACACAGGGAAGAAAGTGCAATGTACAGCGTCATATTGTCTAAGAACCACAGGAACGGGCTGAGGGGAGCCCCCAGCGTGTTCATGGCCGGGGTGCTCCGAGAGGGGGCGTGTGGCTTGCTCCCACTCCTGTAGCCACACTTCCAGGTGGTTTTCAGCGAAGTGAGCCCAGCCAGGAGAGGGTGCAGCGGGCGCTGTCGGTGCCCGGCTTCTGAACTGCTCGGGTCAGGCCCCGGCTGGGGCTGAGACTCCGGGACTCTGCCTCCCTCGTGCTGTATCTTCATTAGCCTTATTGGTAGTAATCGGCTTCCCATCGAGATGGAGAGCGAAATATTTTCAAGGCACTTAAACATGCACTTCCATTAATCTGTGTTCTGGAAATGAGTCTTGGAGGGCAACCTGTGAAAAGTGCTTATTGCCCTTCGGGCACAGTCCATGGAAGGCTTGCAGAGGGGCGCCCATGCCTGCCCACCGGCCCCCGAGAGCCAGAGGGAACGTCTGTCTTCAGCTTGGTGCTTTGGGACGAGGCAGGCCCCGGGCCCGGCCCGGCTGTGGTCTTACCCTCTCCAGCCCCCACTTTCCTTATCTGTAAAAGAGGGACGTTAAAACACTGGTTTTTCTCACTCTTATATTTTTCGTCCATCGTCTAAAAGGTGCATCTTGTCCGTGGCGCCTTGTGCCCTGCCGGGCTGCTGGGACAGCGGCACGGCCCGGGGGCAGAGGAGGTCGGCTGGTTGGTCCTCCTTCCGTCCCAGCTCAGAGGCCGTTATGGACTGAACGCCTGCATCCCTCCAGAATTTCTATATTTCAGAGGTGGGGAGTTGTTGTGTTAGGAGAACCCACGTTGGCACCAGAAGGAACCACAGGAAGCTGTCAGCAAATTCCGAAGTCACTATTTCAGCAGCTACTATTAGACTCAACTGCATGCGACAGAAGATTCCCCAAGTGAGAGTTCATTTGAGCTGCTGCCGTGATGTCTGCATCCCCGAGAGCTGGAAGGAGGGACTGGAGGGGCCCCTTCTCCCCGCCCCCCCAGCTTTATTGCTTAAGTATAATTAGTGGGCACAATCTGGTGACTTTGGACACGTTGTACATCTCATTTTACCATCACCACAGTCAAGGCGACAAACATTTCCAGCAGTATTTAAAAAATTAAAAGCAAAAAATTTGTATGTCGAAGCTCTAAGCCTCAATGCATGGTGCTTGGAGGCGTGGCCTTCAGGAGAGAGTTAGGTTTAGAAGAGGTCACGAGGTGGGGCCCCCAGGCTGGGGTCAGTGCCCTGACAGAAGAGACCCCGGAGAGCATGCGTGCTCTCTCTCCCTGTCTCTCGATCTCTCTGTCTCCCTCTCCCTATCTCTCCCTCTCCCTCTTTCAATCTCCCTCTCTCTCTCCTCTCTCAACCTGTCAACTACCTCTCTCTATATCTCTCTCTTCTTATCTCTCTCAACCTCCCTCTCTCTCTCTGTCTCTCTGTCTCTCTCCCTGCCCCCTGTGCCGCAACGTGAGGACCCAGTGAGAAGGCAGATGTCTGCCAGGAGAGCCCTCACCGGAACCCCTGCCGGCACCCTGATCTTGGACTTCCAGTCTCCAGAACTATGAGAAAATAAGTGCGTGTTAAGCCGCCCAGTTGGTGGCATCTGTCGTGCAGCCTGAGCAGAGACAGAGGCCCAGATGCAATGTCTCCTCTAGGGCAGCAGTCCTGAGACCCTCTTGCCTGTCACCACCAGGAGCAAAGATCGGGCGCTCTTTGGAACCCCTGACCCTCCCTTGACCCTCTCTTCCTGTGTGGCTCTCTGTCCCCCTTGAGCCCCAATTATGTGCCCGCATATCTGTGGTTGCCCTTTGGAACTGAGTGTGTTGAAGGCGGGGCCCCCACGTGCGTGTAGGACCCACGGCTGTCTGCCCCGCCCCGTACTTCACTCACCCGCAAGCTGGCACCTGGATTTTGGCAACTTTGTGCTGCCGTGGCTTGTGACACACAATATGCGTCTCCCCTCGGCTGACTGCACATATCTGGGGGCCTTGAGGAGGGTGACGGGAACGCTCTGGAGACCCGGGCGCCCGTCCGCTGACGTAGTCATCCCTCACTGAGGGAGCGCCGTGACTCGCTATCTCTAAGCTCGGAGGTGGAATGGTAAACAAAGTCACAGGAGGAGGCGTCCTGTGCTGAGCGACGCCTGTTCGGTCACGAGCCTAGGGCCCACTGTGCCAGGTGACCACGGACGCCCAGCCCTGCGAGGGCAGCCTCCTGCCTCGTCGGTCCTCACCTTCCCATCCTCCACCCCAAGACGCCACTTCCTGGTGCCACCAGCACAGTGACAAGAGGCTCTGGTGCCTGGGGCCCTGCCGTGTTCCATCACCGCAGACCAGGGGGTGCTGTTATCTCCAGTTCACAATGGGGAAACTGAGGCCCAGGGACACCAAGTCACTTGCCCAGTGACCCTACCTGTGAGGCACAGCCCTAGCGCTCCTGCTCAGCCACTCTGCCGCACGCCCTCTGCCGAAACACACTCAGCCAACACGCACACGACATCTGGGCACCCGGCCCCGATCCCAAGGGAGAGATACTGAGAGCCCCTTGGATGAAGGCCAGAAAGCAGGGAGGAACAAGAACAAGCTGTTTTTCGCAGGTGAGGGCACAAGGCAGTTGCGACTTGGTCCCCAGGGAGGCACATTTGAACACGTGTCCTGACTTCCCCTGCGAAGTGCTCCCGGGGGCCCTGGAGAACTTTTGGCCCAGGCCAGGGGGATGCTTGGACCTGTGGCCAGGACAGCCGCCCTCGGGAGCTGGCTGCCCGCCTGGCCGGGTGCTTTTCTCAGAGGCCCTGCAGATAGATTTGTACTTGAATGTTCTGACCGCTTCGCCACCGACTCGGAGGCTCAAAGAATACGCTGATCTGGCTCAGGACACTGTTAATATTTGATCTGTGAGGTCATGTGCATGGGTTTCCAGGAGACTGAGCACGGAGAGGAGACTTGTTGACAGAGCAAACGCGGCGTCCATGGAGAAGCAGGCCGGGCTGGGGGCTCTGGGGTCCATGCAAGCCAGGCACAAGTGCAGGGGAAGCCCTCCCCGGCCCATGTCCTCGCTCGTTGGCTCGCGAGACGTTGTTTCCTAAGTGCCAGGTGCCGCTGTAGCCCTGGGCTTACAGTGACGAACGTATCTACGCCCCATGAAGCTCCGATCTTGTGGACAGGCAGACACAGACAAACGACTAGACAGGGTATTCCAGAGATGCGTAAGATGGGCAAGAGGGTGGGACGTGTTGGGTGGCTGGGCCGGGACGGTCGCTCGTTTGGTGCAGAAGCAGGGAAAGCCTCTCCGCCGGGGACGTCGGAGCAGACACAGGAAAGAAGGGGAAGGGGAAGAACAGGACAGGTGTTCCAGGTAGACAGGGTGGCCAGTGTGAAGGCCCTAAGGGCGGGCGTGCCTGGAGAGGTCATGGAGAAGACGGTGGGGTCCCCCACCGTGGGGAGGGCCCTTTTCCTGAGCTGCCATCTGGTAACTTCTGAGCAGAGAAGTGACATGAGCTGATGGCTGCCGGGTCACAAATAGACGAGGGGCGCCAGAACTGGGAGGGTAGTCCAGAGAAACATGGCAGCATGGTGAGCCAGAGTGACACAGGTCACGTGGCAGAGGGAAGGGTGAAGCCCCCTGAAGCAGGGCCAGCAGGTACGCTGAGGGCCTGGAGGTGATGGGAGGGGTCAGGGCCGATGCCCACATTTCTGGCCCAGTGACCGAATGGCTAGAGTCCCCATTTCCTGACTCTACTCTGTAGGCTGTGAGGGAAAGAACATAATAGGTGGGGAGGGGGGGCAGGGCGGAGGCGGGGACTCAGTGTTCGCCATGTGAGCCAGATTCGTAAGCGTCCAGTGGGGAGACTGAGCACCCACGTAGGTTTCTGAGTCTAGATTTCAGGGGTGAAGTCCAGGCCCTCAGTATGGGCTTGGGGGTCCCCAGCTTACATACGACGTTTAGAACCACAAAACAGACTGAGCTCACCGAGGAAGCGTGCATAGACAGAGAGGAGGTCCAGGAAGGGAGCCTCGGGGACTCGAATATTTACAAGGCAGGAATAGTTTGGTGAAACAAGTCAAGGAGACTGAGAAGGGGTGGCCAGCAAGGCAGGAGGACAGACAAGAGATCGTGGAGTCTCGGGAACCAGATGAAGGAGGCGTTTGAAGTGTGAGGACCGTGCCAGCTGGGTGGAGCCCTGCAGACAGTGAGAGATCAGAAGGAGTTGGAGCTCTGAGTTCGGAGATACAGAGGCCGCCCGGTGACCCACAGATGGGAGCCGCTGCAGGGCTTCGAGCGGAACTGTGACCCCATCTGACCCGTCTGAAGATCAGTCTGGCTGCAGGCTGAGAACTGATGTGAGGCGCAAAGGTGGGGGCGCCTGTACCAGCTGGGGGGCTGCCGCGGGGGTCCAAGAAAGGAAGATGGCGGCTCAGAGCCAGGCACCGATGGAAGTGAGAAGCCGACAGGACCTACTGACTTGGGGGGGCAGAGGGGAGCACAAGGGGGCGGGGCGCCAGGGATGGCTCCAAGGTGCTTGGGCTGGTTCCCGGAATGTTGGGCTGCCACCGAGTGAGCTGGGAAGGCGAAGGCTGAGCAGGTTGGTTTGGGGAGGGAGAAGTCAGGACGTACAACGTGCGAGACATTTATTACACAGCCCAGGGCAGACGTGAGGCGAACAGCTGGATGACTGTATGTGACGTGTGGGAGACCGGTCCGAGTGGGGCATAAAATCTGGGAGGCAGAGAGACGGCATTCTGGGTCGTGGGGCAGAAGACAAGCAGGAAGTGAGTGTCAACGGAGCAGGAAGAAGACCAGGGGAACACACGGTTCAGACTGGGGAGGGGGGATCTTGAGAAAGAGCAGCCCGTGGGGTGGGGGGAAGGTCAGGAAGATGGTGTCCTGAAGACCACGTCTCAACAGAGGGTCAAGAGAAGTCCGTGGGCCAAGGCTCCCAGGACTGGCCGAGGAACCACAAAAGGGATGAGGGGGTTGGGGGTTGGGACAGGAGGAAGGGCCTAGGTCTTGCATGGCAAAAAGCTGGCTTGACTCTGTGCCAATTGTTCACTCATTCAGCGACACTCGTTGAGTCCCCAAATGGGCCAAGATGCTCTTAACTAATCAAAGACCAGTGAGATCAGCTACTGTCAAGGATGGCCTCAGCTTTCCGAATCACCATCCAAAGAAAGGTCCCCTTCCAGGTGGTGTTGCTTCAGGTCTTTAATTTAATCTGATTCTAATTCTTTAAAGGTCAGTGATTCCCACAGAGTCGGTGAGCTGCCTCGGTTGGCCAGGGCACGGATGACAACACAGTGGAGATGTGTCACCCAAGGAACGGAGCTCGAGTGGACCTCCTGAGTGCAGAACAGATGGGGTCAGGGCTGAGAAGGCCCAGACCCATCCCTGCACCAATTCTCAGACCCACTCAAGCCCCTGTGTCATAGAGGAAACCCACATTTGTGTGCCAGAGCAATGAGGGCCAGGGTGGATTTGAAGTGGCTGAAACTGCTGTCCCAGGACCCAACACAGCCCCTCCCCAACACTGATTGGTCACAAGGAGCAAGGTGTGGACAGCTGTGTTCCAAACCAGCTGGGCCCTCATCCCTGAGGAAGAGGACGAGCTTTGCCTCCTGGGGAACCAGGCTTGCAGTGGTGGGAATATGACAATCTGCTTGATTCTCCCGAAAGTCGCCAAGACGCACACGCACGCACGCACATGCCCACCCTCCGTGCCCACTGCGATCCGCAACTCCTGCGGGGCCCTAGAGAAATCCTCGTTTGAGCCAAGCGTGTGACACAGCCAGCAAGTATCTCTCAGCAGATCACTTTGTCTAGGTCTGGAACACCCCAGGTTTGACACGGCATCTATTTTCTGACACATCGTATAGCCTGCAATCTGAGGGCTGGGTGTCCCAGCCCTGCCGTGTGGGCAGTGGGGACGTCCTCAAGTGGTCCCCATGGCAGGATGCTCAGGTGGTCAGTCAGTTCCTCAACCTGAGCCAAAGCAAGCACGTTCAGAAGCCCGTGGTCCCTGATCACACATATTTGCCAGGACTTCCTTGTCCTCCGTGGGTGACGTTGTTGTTGCCACTGTTGTTGTTTTCCTAGGGAGTTACAGTTTTGAGGGTTAGCAGATCTCTGAAGATGTTGTGGAGTCAGGGTCCGTGGCTTAGTCTGCTCTAACATCAAGCCATCTGCCTGACTCTGAGTGTCACTTTGCAGCCTCTGTGGGCTCCTGACCATCCAGAGGCTGGAGCCGGGGGGCTGTGGTGGTCGAGACCCTCACTCAGCCGCTGTCGGCGACCACGTCTGCTGCAGCCCTGTTCGGCCACACAGGCAAGAGGTTTCCCAGGGGCCGCATCTGGGGACCTCGGCTCTTCCTTCTCCACGCTGTCTCTGCTGCCTTGGTCCGGTCTGTATGGAACGAAACCCCAGTCCTGGCCTTATCCAGTCCTGCCAGGCAGAGGAAGTTTACTGTGTTTCCTGTTTCCTGAAAATCATCAACGGTAACGGATGCTTTCTGCTCTCCTTCGAGGACAGAGCAGAGAGATGCTGAGCTCCAGCCAGATCTTCCGCGTCCTCTGCCCTTTGTTGACGCACAAAGCTTCTAGTCACGGTCCCTTCAAAGCTCCTTGTCCCAAGGCAGCAGCTGAGCCCACAATCACAGGGCAGGGGCTCCTTCCTGCTTGGTGGCTCACCTGACCCCTCATTCATGGCCAGGGCCAGGCCTGGGTCCTTGGACCGACGGGGAAGTTTCTCTGAGCTCAAAACGCTGTGTGCAGATTTTTCTGACACTAAAAGAGCTTGGGTGTCACTCCCCCTTCCTGAGGCACCCTGGAGAGAAAGAGGGGTGGGGGAACTTGGGTGTTTCCCCTCTGAAAACAAAAACAGCTTATTTTCATTTGAAAGCTAAATGAGGAATTTGTCTCTGGTCCTGGTCAAAAGGCTTAACTTCCAACCTCATGCACTAGCACATGACCTTGGGTGCTGAGGTAGCCTCCCTGAGCCTGTTTCTTCCCAAGGAGACGGCCATCACCCTCCCTAGTGGGCTTGCTGGGAGGGGTCGGTGTCCTTGTGCAGAAGTGCCAAGCACAGTGCCTGGCATGAGGCACGGTCACCAGGTGTCAGCCCTTAGCGTTGCTATGGCCGGGGAGGCGCCTGGACCTCAGCAGGTGAGGCCCTCTTGCTCCTTTCTTTCACTCAAGGGCAGCCTGGCTGGGTCCTCTGCCAGACTGTGGGGCGGAGGGTCTAGTGGTTGGTGGCTGCGGGGCTGGGGCTGGAAGCCTTTCCCAGAGAAGCACAGCGAGGCCAGGCATCTCCAGATGTCTCGGATCGATGGCAGGCCCCAGACAGAAGGAAGCCTCCAGACAACAAGCTGCCGTGTCTTTCCCTCCGAGCTCTCCGTGGTCCCCTCTGTCATCTGTCTCTCCACCAGGGGATGCTCAGCACGTGCAGAGCTGAACCCAGGCTGCAGCCCATCAGTAGAGGGGCCCGTCTTCCTTCCGGGTAGCAGATCCACTGCTCCAGGTGGCTCGTCGCTGCAAGGGCAGGCTCACTGGGCTCAGCAACTTTTCCCAGGCCACCGTCATAATGCCTTGGAGCAAAGGCCACGGGCAAGTCCTTAAAGGAGTTCCTAATTACTCTCCGCTGAGAGCCAGGGAAATAGCCAGACGGATGATCCCAGGGCAGGCTCTGGCCCCCGTTGCCTCCGTGGGCTGGGAGGAGCAAGGAGGCAGCTGGACTCCAGGCACTGGGGCTAGGAGCTGTGGCAGAGGTGCTGCTGGAGGGGGGGGGGGGGGGGCAGCTCTGGGCCTCAGTTTCCCCATCTGCCAACTCCCAGAGGCAGACTAGACGGTCACTAAGTGCTCCCGGCTCTGACACGGGGCAGTCATAGAGGGCTGGGAGCCAGGAAGGCTGCTGGTCCCCTAGGACGCTCTTCAGACATTAACGCCCAGAAGGCTGTGGCTGCACATACGCGCCCGGGCCTGTCACTGAAGGTGAAAGCTGACTGTGGGGCTGTCTCACGGGGGAGATGCCAGCTGGGTGCTGCCTAGGCAGCTTCCTCCTCCCCTACCCCTGCGTGCCCTCCTGTGAGGCTCCCATGCGGGGCCCTGGGGTGCACACAGCATGAGGACTGCTGATGTGGGCAGCGGCCAGGGCAAGAGAGAACTAAAGCAGGATGGTGGGCGGCTGGCTATGGCCTGGTTTAATGGGACCCGAGATGGGCCAGAGGAGAGTGTGAGCTGTACCCCTCACTCAGCTGGCCTCCTGGACAGGGCAGCACACCTCGGAGCAGGCTGTGGGGTGGTCTCTATGAGGAGCTGCCCCACAGCCTGGGCACCAGGCCTGCTGACCTTCGTTAAGGGCCAGGGGCTTTGGCTGGCTCCTTGCGGGCATCACTGTGTCAGGAAGTCCAGGGTTCTCTACAGATGAAGGTAAGTCCTTCCTTGTGAGGTACGACCATCTGTCCCGAATGCAGGGGTGACCCAAGGCAAAAATGGGACTTTGATCAAGACGGTCTTGACTCCCTCCCTTTCCCTGGCCCCAGTGTCCTGTCCAGATACGCACCTGGGCCTCAGCCCATGTATCAGACCCCCCATGGCCAAGCCCAGCTCTGACAGCATCCGTTCACCTCTCTCCAGGTTACTACTTGGCAGCCCAAAGCCCCCCGAGTCAGCCTCTCCAGCAACCCTACCCGCTGACAGGTGTTTATAAGGTAATTAGGTAGGGGCGAGTATTGAAAACCCATGCATGGGACTGTGCAGAAGTGTCACCAAAACCCACTTTAGCAGGTTTGCTCAGCCAACCATATAGTAACCGTCTCGCCAAGTGCAAAGGCTTGTCCAGCTGGGCTGGAGGCACTGGGTTTAAAGTGTTACTGAAGCCGGGCTAGTCAGGGGGCAGATATGGAGCTGACAAGGGCCTCCCTCTGATTTAATCCAGCCCAAACTTCCCCATCTCGGTGGGGCGCACCTGCCAAGGGAGCAGTTTCTGCACAAGTAAGAACTAAAACGGATAGAAACTCAGCGAGGTTTCCTGAAAAGCCCACATAACTACGTCCAGTGCTTGGGCAGTAGGGCCGCCGGGGGCACGAGGGCACGGTCCCTTCGGGGCAGAGCCGCCACTGCCCCGGGCACAGGAGGCCAGGATGTGTCCCCTGTGTGTGTGTGCCTCTGCATGCGTGTGACCGTGTGCACGTGCACGTGAGCACTAAGATGGAGGGAAAAGGCAAAGCCAAGGGCACTTCTGGCAAGTCAAGGACATCCTCCCGGCGCCCATTGTAGAAAGAGCCTTTTCAAAACTCTCCCCGTTCCTGGCTGCGTGTCTGACTTTGAGAATCGCCCTGCATCATGGCAGCTGGCCTCATGTACCGTCTTTCAGGAACCCTCACTGCCAGTTAGCAGACTGCCTCCTCCTTCCTTGCCTGAGTCTGGGGCTTGGGGCTCCTAACGCTCAGGTGCTGCGAATGCTGGTCCATGCTCCCTGGGTCACCTTACCCCTCTCCCCACCACACCCAGGGACTCTGTGTGGACCCCTCCTGGGGTTCCCCTTCCGTTCTCCTGGTCCAGAGGAACCTGGAGATTGGACAGGATTTATTTCTCACGGGAGGAACAGACCCCACCAAGCCTGTGCAGCTGCAGAAGCCCCAGTTCCGCACTCAGGCAGGACCCTCCGTCCTTACAGGGGAGCACCTGGCTGACGGCTCTCCTAACCACCCACCGCAGGTCTGGACCGGGAGTGGAACGAGAAAGATCACCATCAAGGGCAAAACCTCCCAAGAGCAACAACAGGGCGGCCATGTGCGAATGGAGCTCCCTCTGGCCCCCCACAGTGGGGCGGGCTGTCCCAGTCAGCACCGCTTCTCATTCAACGTGGAGCCACACGCGTTAGGCTCCACGGCCCTCCCCGGGCTACTAAGTATCGTCCTACTGTTCACGGAAGCCACGCATGCAGAGTGTGGTGGTGTCCCCATTTATAGATCAGGAAACTGAGGCTCCACGAACATCAGTCACATGTGCAGCACCAAAGCTTATTGTAAGTGAGGCACCAGGCTTTGAGACCCGTCCATGGACCCCAAGTCTGGGACCCTTCCGGGGACACCTGAGTCCACCGTCGGGTCAGGAGGTGGTGCCAGCTGACGTAGAAGCTTCCTGGAGGGCACGTTGTACTGACCTGCGGCAGGTGAGTGAGAAGGAGGACCCCAGAACTCCTTCTCCCCTGGAGACCAGCCCCCAGGAGCAACCATCACCTCTCACGATAGGTGGAAAGTTTCACGTGGCCCCCACATTCGTGACATTTTCACCTCCGCTCAACTGTAAAATTAACGGTTAACTTATTGTTATACTAAAAAGACCTTTACTTTATGCTGAGCTTTAACTAGGGAGGCTTCATACTCCAGTTTGGTTATAGAGAGACCTGAAATTGCTTATATCAATCTCCTTGTTCTGCAGGGGCTGACTTTTTCAAAATGTGTTTTAAATTGTTTTTCAGTCAAAAGAGGGGAGACCTGCTCTCTCTCGTAGGAGGGGTCTGGCAGCTGAGGGCTCCCTACGTGTCTCTGAACCTACCTTTTGGCAGCCCCCCCTCCTTAATAAGACTCCTGGGAGAGCCCGTGGGGAGCCAGGGCCCAGGGGGTGACATCGAGCCTGCAGCTCAAGCTAAGGTTGGGATCTCTGAGAGTCCTGGGGCACAGAGGTCTCCACTGACCAGACCACACTGAGGACGCGGGTCTCCGACCCAGGAGCCCATGCTTTTCATCAGCCTCGTGCTTGGCAACAGGCTAACCTCACGGGTGAGCGGCTCAGAAGGGCAGCCTCCACCTTAGGGCACCCACCATTTTCGCGGGAAAACCAGAGAGTGATCAACACCAGGGCACATCGAGAGCCGGTCTCTAAATACAGGTGGAAACTGTTCAAAGTACAGTGGGAGCCATTGCCGGGGAGTTGGGAGAGGCACATGTAGAAGAGTGAGACCCACAAGGGAAAACCGAGGGTGGAGGGGATTTCTGGGAGTAAAGAACCGCACGAGGGTGGGCTCGGAAATGGGGCCAGGGATGCCGTAGGTAGGACAAGAGCACTGGGGGCATTGGGGATGGGGTCACAACTGCAACATCAGATAAGGTAGACTTCGGGTCAATAAGCAAAGCAATGAGTCCAAAGGACACTTTATGATGCTAAAGTGTGCAGGAAACTGTTAGGGACCGGATAACTAACAGCAGCCTTCATAAAGCAGAAGTTAAAAGAGGATGGATGGAAAAATAGAAGCGGGCCAACGATAGGCACTTTTCATTCCCTTTCTCTGTCCCAGATAAAGTGGACAGAATTACGGAAGGATGCAGAAGACCTAACCGAGATAAGTCGTCATCATTGAGTAGAGAAATGACAAACGCCTAATTACCCTCTGCCCCAGCGAGCTCACTGCTGGAATTTATCCCACAGACACACTTTCACAGGCACTAAATGACAACACAGAATTATCTCCCATGAGAATGGACATCAGAGCAAAATACTGGAAACAATAATAAATTACGGTACGACTACCCAGCGGAATATCACGCCTATTAGAAGGAATGAAAGGGAAAAGAAGCACAAAGAAATTCTTGAGATACCACTCAAGTAAACACTTTCTGGGACACATCCCTGAATGACAAAGGCAAAAGTTCATAATCATGAGTAAAGAAGTAGATAAGAAGTATGAAAAGTGGGGAAAGTGTGAACGTGTACGGGCATGTGGACCAACACTGGAAAAATGCAAAAGAACTTAATGTGAGGATACCTCTTAAAAATTTCATCTTGTTCTTTGAACCGTGTTCAAAGAACATATTAGTGTGTTAGGCAGAATCGTGGCCTGTGACTATGTGGTCTTTCCCAGCAAAGAGGTTTTGCAGACGTGATTAGGTCACATGCCTTGAGGTGGGAAGGTTGTTCTGGACAGTCCAGGTGGGCCCAAGGTAAGCACATGCATCTCTAAAAGCAGAAGCCCTTCCCTGACCATGGTCAGAGGGAGATATGACGGTAGAAGGAAGGTCAGAGATGCCACATTGCTGGCTTTGAAGATGGAAGACGGGCCACAAGCCAAGGCGCCTCTAGAAGCTGGGGAACGTAAGGCAGTGGATTCTCCCCCAGAGCCTGCAGAGGGGACGCGGCCCTACCCACACCTCGATTTTAGCACAGTGAGACCCATGTCAGATGTCTGTAAGATAACAAATGTGTGTTGTATTAAGCCACTAGGTTTTTGGTAATCTGTTAGGGCAGGAGTAAGAAACCAATACGATTACTAATTTTAAAAAATTGCACTGAAAACATCAGGAAGACATTTTTTGGCTAGTCCCGCTGGTCTGACTTGGGACATCACTGACGGTGAGAGATCCTGGGGTCAAAGGTGACCAGGTACCCAGCTTGCTGGCATGCCCTAGCCTCACCATCCAGGTCAAGAGCAAGGAGTCTGGATACCCTAGCTAAGAGCTCCCCTGGGTGGAGACTGGTCCTCAGAAACAATCTTGTCCTATTAACAGCTCTCAAACCCCAAGGCCACTTGGCATGTAGGGCCAGAGTTAATCCAGAAGTGAGTCTGTGGACCGCAGAGTTATAAATGGCACTTCATTCAGCCATACAGCTTTTGAAAGGCTGCCTGGAGGGCCTGCTGACAGCTAGGGACAATACCGAGTGACTCACAGTCTGGCCCAGCCTAGAAGGTGCCCATGGGGCGGTCCTTCCCAGACCCTCTTTAGAAATGCCAGTATGGCTCACAGTGCTGCAATGGGAGGGGCCCCTGAATGTGGCCAGCTCTCTGGGGAGGTTGGGAGCCCAGCAGGCGTGGCTGGAGGCAGCCCTGGTGAAAGCAGCGTCTAGAGTCGGGTCTGGGCTGCTCAGGTCTGTGGATGGAGCAGGGTGGCCACGACCCAGGCGGAGGGGTCAGTAGTGGAATGGCCCAGGGCCGAGGAGGGACCCAGAGGGCCCGGGCCATCATGAATGGGGAAGAAAGAGCATCGTGGATGTGGGTGCGACGTTTCAGTTACCGTGAGAGCTGCGACATCTCAGTTACCGTGAGAGCTGCGACATCTCAGTTACCGTGAGAGCTGCGACATCTCAGTTACCGTGAGAGCTGAGGCACAGCCCGGGCAGCAGCCCTGGTGGAAGCCCCTGGACGGTGCGGACCCCTGGCCCTGCTATCGCCACAAGGCCACGTGTGACCACAGGCAGTCACCGGCCCCCAGAGGCCTTTCTCTCTGATAGCATAAAGGGCTGGCCAGATGACGTGAGGACAGGAGCTCTGGGGTCATGGCCCAGAGGACAAATCCCGCCTTGCGACCCTGAGGACAGCAGGTAACCTTTTGAGCCTCAGTGTTTTCATCTGTGCAATGCAGATGCACCAGCCACCAGCAGGTTTGGGAGGATGAATGAGATCAGAGATCTCACACAACACAATGCACAGCCAGTAAACAGGACCCCACAGTGGGTCAGCGCTGAGAAGCCAGGGACCTTGGGGAAGTCACCCCACCTCTGTACGGTGGAATAACACCAGTGTCTGCCCCAGGGGGTGTGGGGAGGATTCAGTGAGGAGCATCCCAGGCGCCCCACAAAGAGGCTGGACATGGTGACTCTCGATAGCCCCTTCTGTGGACAACCAAGGAGGTCCCACTGACCGCCCCAGTCTGTAGTGCTGACCCGCAGTCACGTGGGTGGTGGGTGGCCTTGGCCACCGAGGGGACGGGCACCAACAGACCTCGCTCACTCGCCTGTAGCTCGGCCAAAGCTCCACGCCGCTCCTGTGCCGGGGCTGGAGCTCTACCCTTCCCTCCTTCCCTCCCCCTCCCCCAACACCTGACCAGCTCCTACGCGTCACTGACAGCCTGGTGCCCCCTCCTCCAGAAAGCCACCTGGGAGCTTCCTCTCTCTGCTCCCTACATACACCTGGAGAGATCTCTGTCATTCGACTTACCCACACTGACTGCTTCCCTCACGAGGCTGTGCGCTTGTTGAGGGTCAACACTGTTTCCCACCCATCAGTATGCCAGATACCCAGCCTGCTACATAAACGTGGTCATTCATTCATTCATTCATTCACTCATTCATCATATATTCTGCGAGCACTGACTCGGGACCGGCACTGTTCTGTGAATGAAAGAATAATGAATGGGTGACAGTTGGCCTGTTGCGTCCCCACGGTGGACGAGGACACTTCCAGCCGGCAGGGTCCGGGCGAGGGTGCTGTCTGAGCAGGGGCCACGCCTGAGGCTGATGTGCTGAGCTCCGGACTTCCCTTCCGCACCCCCCTCAGTTTCTGCTGGCCAACTCCTCCTGCCAGGGTCCCTGCTAGCTTTGCTTGCTGGTGTTTGCTGCCAACCCAACGGAAGTGTCCCCCAAGGTGACTGCAAAGCACGACAAGAAGAGAGGAAGAAGCTGGAACCCCCGAGAGAGGCCGGGCATCGCTCAGTATCACTGAGCCCCCACCGTGACTGGGGCAGCGATGGGCCACAGAAATGAATTTGATGCCCACGGCATGGGACATGGGTCGGAAAACCAACCCCAGGGAGGACAGGGTACCATCGGTCACTGCCTTGGGGGTAATGGCAGGTGCACGGCAATGGCGTGCTGCGGCAGAGGGCGAGGACGGGAGGCTCACCTGGGTCTCCCCGAGGGGTGGGAGGAAAAGGTGAGAGGAGAAGGTGCTCTCGGGTCAGGGGTGGGTGCACGCAAGGGAAGCCCCCCGGGTCTGCTGAGCCAGCGCAAGAGAGTGGTGGGCGGCAGCTGAGACCTGCGGAGCGCGAGCACCTGTCTCCTGACTCATCCATCCTCCCACATCCACTTTCCCAGAGATGCCAGTGAGAACCCCTGGATTGGAAAAAAAAAAAAAGACTGGAGCTCGACCATGTCAAACTACTCACGTCAGAGCGCTGAGGCCCTTGCTGCCCCCGGTGCCCATCTTTAACATTCCTGGGAGCCATGGAGGAGAGGTGGCTCAATCCTTATGTTAGAGAGAAAATCTACAGCCAGAGGCTGGCGACTCAGAGTCAGGTGCTGGGGCCATAACCCGGTAACCCAGTTCCAAGACCCTGCTCCTCGTGCCAGAGAGACAGCCTGGGGGCAGGGCGGGACAGGGGGTGCTGGATGCGGAGCGCGAAAGACCCGGAACTCCACTCAATACACAAGAGAAATCAGTCCTATTTCTCCGTAACTGCAGTGCACAATGGGAAATGGAAAAAAAAAAAAAAAGTATCATTTGTGATAGCAGCAAAAAACTACAAAAAATGTTAGGAATAAATCTAACAAAGTACGTGTAAGATCTGTATGCTAGAAACTATAAAACACCGATGAAAGAAATCAAGGAAGACCTAAATACAGGCATGTGCCACGTTGATGAGCTCAGGAGTGGTAAGCTGTTAATTCTCCCGAACTGAGCTATAGATTCAATGCAATTCCAATCAAAATCCCAGCGGGATTTTTATTTTGGAGAAATCAACAAACTAATTCTAAAATTGATATGGAAGGGAGCCTGGGGGGCTCAGTCCGTTAAGCCTCTGACTTTTGATGTCGGCTTAGGTCACGGTCTCATGGTTCGCAGAATCAAGCCCCACATCTGGCTGCTTGGGATTCTTTTTCTGTCTCTCACACACACAGTAAATAAATAAACTTAAAAAAAGATTGAGAAGGAAGGGCAAAGAAGTAGAATTGCCCAAACAACTTTGAAAGAGAAAGACAAAGTTGGAAGACTTGCACTGACAGATTTGGAGACTTAGCACAAAACTACGGCAATCGAGACAGCATGGAGCTGGCAAAGGAGGGGATGTCAATAAAACAGAGTCCAGAAACGGAACCATATGTACATGGCCAATCGATATTCAACAAGAGAGCAATGGCAAATCAACGGGGAAAGGATAGTCGTTCCAATAAACGGTGCTGGAAAAATTGGATATCCATATGTAAAAAAAAGAGCTTCGATCCATGCCTCATGCCACATACAAATATTCACACAAAACAGGTCACAGACATAAATGTAAAATCTAAATCTAGAAAAAGCATAGCAAGTCTTTGTGATCTTGAGTCAGGCAAAGACTGCTTAGGGACAACATCAAAAGCATGTTTGTGAAAGAACAAACGAGAAATCCGATTTCATCAAAATCAGAACATCTGTTCTCTGAAAGAGGCTATTAAGGGAATAAAACGAGAGGCTATACATTTGGAGAAAATATTTGGAAGTCACAGGTATGATCAAGGGCTTGTAGCTAGAATATATAAAGAACTCTCAAAACTCAACAATAGGAAATAACAAGAAAACAAACAGCCAATGGAAAAGAGGCAATACCAATTTGAGCAGACATTCCCCCAAAGCAGATATACAGATGGCATATAAGCACATAAAAAAGATGCTCAACAGCCTTAGTCATTAGGGAAATGCAAGTTAAAAATGCCATGAACGCTGCTGAACACCTATCAGGATGACCTAAAAGTGACGATGTCAAACGCTGGCAGTGATGTGGGGCAATCAGAAGTCCTTCACATTGTCGATGGAAGCGCAAAATGGCGCAGTCTCTTTGGAAACCACTTCGGCTGTCTCTCATAAACGAACTTACCAGGTAACCCAGCAATTTCGCTCCTAGGAACTTCTTCCAGAGAAATAAAAACTCACACGTACACAAAAACCTGTATGTGAATGTTTATAGTCCTTTACTTATAACAGCCCCAAACTGGTAACGGCCCAGATGTCCTTCAGCAGGTGGATGGTTATACAAGCTGCAGTGTATCTCCACAGCAGAATACTATTCACCGATACAAAGGAAGGAATGTTCGCTGTATGGGACAATGTGGGTGAACCTCGCTATCACTGTGCTCAGTGAAAGCAGGCAGACTCAAAAGTTCCATGCCGTATGACCCACTTATATGACATTCTGGAAAGGGCAAAGCTATGAGGACCGGAAGCAGATCAGGGTTGCCAGGGATTGGGGTGTGGGGAGGACCCGACGACAAAGGAATACAGGGAAATGTTTTGAGCTGATGGAAATGTTCTTTAGCTTTTTTTAAACCCTAGTTAACATCTGTCACCGTACACAGTTACAAAAAAAACCCCTTTTTTCCCCTGCGATGAGGACATTTAGGATCTACTCTCCTAGCAACTTTCACATATGCAGTAGAGTATTATTAAGTACAGTCACCATGGTGCACATGACACCCCCATGACTCATTTATTTTATAACCGAAAGATTGTACCTTTTGACCCCCGAAATGTTCTGTATCTTGAGTCTGGTGGTGATCACATGACTCCATGCTTTTGCCAAGGCTCTCAGAACCAGATGCACAAGGGGGCGTTTTACTGTGTGTTAATTGCACCTCGAGTAGTGCTGGAGACCAAGAAGCTACTAGCCATGTGACCTGGGGCAGGTGACTCAAGTCTCTCTGAGCAGCAGTTCCTTGATCTGTGCAAAGGGGATAACAAAAACTGTACAGACTACAGAGAATCAGCTGAAGGCGTGCCTCTGGGCTCTACGTAAAGGGTCACACGGGGCACCCAGATATTTGGACACAGGAAACTGTCCCAGAACTAGGGACCCGGCTGGGCACGCCACCCACCCCCTTTGACAGAGAGGTGACCTCCTTCCCAGGAGTGACTGCAAAAATGACCAGCTCGAGAGACACGTCGGGCAGCGTCGAAATGGCTGCCCCAAGCCCAGGCAGATGCTCTCAGAGGCGGCGTGTTGACATCAGGGGCACATCCTTTGTTCCTCCTGTGGAATGGAGTGCTTACCATAGGGGCCAGGAGCTTCTCATACATGGGGTGTCTGTATTAAGTGTATTTTGTTTTCTTTGGTATTTTTGATGCCCTGGCATCTGAGGTCTTGCTGACCTGCCCTGGGAGCCTCTGCCCCCTCCTCTAGCTAGCTAGTTCCTAGAGATGGCGAACGACTCACCGGAGAGCATCCCTTTCGTACGCAAACCAACCAATCCAGAGCCCGCACACAGAAGCACTACTCCATCTCTCTTATACCCCAGGAAGCAATACTCCCCTGGCCCTAATCATCCCAGGGCCCGGCACCAGACAGCATAAACAGCATGGAACAGTCCCTACCCTCCAGAGTCCAGTGGAATTATTGAAACTGCCCAGTCCTAAGCCCATTTACCCTGCCTTGCCCACTCCTTCCGACGGAAACCACAATAAAGGCTCTTGCCCACATTTTCGTCTGGCTCTCTCCACCTCCTGCCTGACTCCTGCTTCCTTCCCCACGTGGCCCTGCGTGGCATCCTGATTCTAGGGATCCACACGCATAAGCTTCTCTATGACAATCATTGGCAGGTCTGGTGACTTACCATACCTGGTTGAAAGGGGTCCTGGGTACATTTTATGTTTTTATTTTATTTTTTAAAGTTTATTTATTTTTGAGAGAGAACGAGGAGAGAGAGAACACGAATCGGGGAGGGGTAGAGAGAGAGGAGACAGAGAATCCCAAGCAGGCTCCAAGAGCCTGACGCAGGGCTTGAACTCACGAACCGCGCGATCATGACCTGAGCCGAAGTCAAGAATCAGACACTTGAGTGACTGAGCCACCCAGGTGCCCTGAAAGAAAGGTCCTGGGCACATTTTAAAATGGTGTCTGCATGGAGACTCTTATCATCCCCACTTTATGCAGGTGGAACACGCCCAGAGAGGAGAAATCAGATGCAGGCTCCCAGGGCTAGTAAGTCCTGGGGACATTCTTGGAGCAGCGGTCTGTCTGCCTCCCAAAGCTGGTATTGGCGCTTGCAGCCGGCCCCATGGACAGATGTGGGGTGTCACACAGGCAATGGCCCCACCACCCAGGTCCAAGTGGAGCTCCGGGGAAGGCTCGCCTGGAGCACGGAGCTAGGGTGCCCCCCTGGAATGAGCCCCAGCACAGAAGGTCCCTGCATCATGCTGGATGCTTGGAGAAAGCAGACACCTGGGTTAGCCTGTGTCACCCTCCTGCCCTACCCAGTGAACCCTGACTTTAGACGTGGGAGTCCAGTAGCTCCCAGAGGCTCAGACCTCAGCTGGGTTTCTCCGGGGTTCTCAGGGTGGCAGGACAGGAGTGGAGCAGGTCAGCCCTCAACATGCTCGGGCTCCTGGCTCTGCTCAGCCTCCTCTCCTGCACCCACATCTGCACCGCAGGAACCAACGGGTAAGGGTTAGTCACGGATTCAGGACCGCAGGCTGGGCAGCAGGTAAGTTTACAGAAGTTCCTGTGCAGGGGCGCCTGTGGGACTCCGTCAATTAAGGGTCCGTTCAACTCTTGATTTCAGCTCAGGTCATGATCCCAGGGTCATGGGATCAAGCCCCACATCAGGCTTCATGCTGAGCATGGGGCCTGCTTAGGCTTCTCTCTCCCTCTCCCTCTGCCCCTCCCCTGCTCGTGTACTCTCTCTCTCTCTCTCTCAAAATAAATAAATAAACTTAAAATAAAAAGTTACACTGCAGATGCTAAACTAGTGGCTAGTGATAAAAGTGCCCATGTGCTAACTTAGTTCCTGGACTTGGAGAGCAAGCCTCCCTGCAGCCCTTAGACCCCCAACTGCAGCCTCGACTGAGCCCATCCCAACCACCCCAACCCCCATCCGGGCTGACTCTGTCTTCGACAATGCTTCAGAGGCCCACGAGCTTCCCCCACCAGTGTCTCCCCCTCCTCCGGCCTCACCTGCCCCCCCGGGGACTCCATCCTTTCCCACCTAGAGCAGCATGAGGGGCTCTTGTCCCAGAGACAGGGCTTTCCCACCCCGGATTTCACACCCCCAGCGCTAAGATCAACTATCCACCCCCAGTCCGCTCACCAGCATCACACTGGAGGCTCGTTTGGCCTCCAGTTGGCTGCCAGGATCTTTTTAAGGAACCAGTCAGGGCAAATGAGCAGAGAAGCTGGGCCTGCTGGGCCAGAGGCCCTTTGATGGAACCTGCCTTCCTGCTAAGCCTGGGACGGGCGGGTCTGGAGGCCCCTCCTTTCAGCCTGTATCTGGGTCTGCTGAGGGAACCCGCTGGGCATGTGTGAGAGGTCTGGTGCTCAAAGAGCCCTGGCAGGGGCTGCAGGAGCGAGCAGTGGCAGAGCCCAGGACCAATGAACAGCCCCAGTGGGACGCGCTAGAAAGGATGGAGCTGGGAGCCACAGGCCAAGGGGAGAGGGCGTGGGGCTGGAGGCCAGCACATCTCAGAGAAGACCGGAGAAACTTGCTGCCAGGTAGAGCCGAGGACCAAGGGCGAGCAGCCACTCGGAGCCCCTCCCCTCCTTCGGTCCTTCCTGCCTTCCTCTCTCCTTCCCCTCCTTTCACTTCACACCTCCTTAGCCCTGCGAGGCCCTGTGCATGATCCTGGGGATACAGTAGGAGACAGTCAGGGCCCTGCCCTGGTGACGCCCATCCAGCAGGGAGACAGGCCCAGGCAGAAAGAGCAGCCAGCACAGGCAAAGGGCCACCCCGACCCGGGGAGAGGCAGCCGAAGCCCCTGCTCTGGTTGGAGGGCAGTGCTGAGGCCCGAGGCCCCCAGCCTGGGTCCCACATCTGGGCCGACTAAAGCACAGAGCTCTGTGGGTTGGCAATGGCAGCTACAGGCTCACCTGACTCCCAGCCTCAGAAGGGAAAGAGCGTTCCCAGGAGGCACATCCTCAGTGGGAGCGGCTCTCCCAGCGCTGGGCAGGGAGAGGCAGGGAGAGGCAGGCTGTTGGCCCAAACCCCTCGATTCAGAAGCCCACGGCCCGAGAACAGTGTCCCCAGCCACGGCTGGGCTCCAAGGCCGGGCCGCCTCCCCTTCCGCCTTCTGACGGCAGCCCTCCGGCTGCCCCCTCCAGGAAGAGAGGGTGTTAAGCACTCCCCATGTGATTGCAGGGATGCTCAAAATTAGCGAGGAAGGCGACTTGGAGGTGTGCATCTAGCCACGCCTTCCCGGCACATCCGACAGCACCCGACGGCTCGTGGTCAGAAGGCAGCTCGGACAAACGCAAGGAGACACTCCCTTTGACTGGCTCCCCAGGGACAGGATGTCTCTGCCTCCTCTCCCTGCAGTAGCCTAGTGACGGGGCCAGTGGGCGGAGGCGGCAGAGGCATGTACTCGGCTCTGCCCTCGGTCGTGGCTATGGTGGTGGGGGCGACAGGACCAACAGGAGAGCCAGTGCCCATGGAAGCGGCCACGGAAGCACCCATAGGAAGCACCCACGGAAGCGCCCACGGAAGCGGCCACAGAAGCGCCCCCTGATGCTGAGTGTTTTCCAAGCAGCCCTGTGAGAGCAGGACTGCGGCCCCATTTCCGGTGAGTTAATGATCCTTAGAATGGCAGTTTGCCCGAGGCTGGGGTTGAACCCCGAGTCAGCAGGTCACAGACAGACAGGCTCCTCTCCCGAGCCCAGGGGGTTGGAGGAGGCAGCACCAGGCCAGGGGACAGGGGACGCCTGGGGAGTGTCTCCAACAACAGAAAGGGCTCTCTGTGCATCATCTGCACCAAAAAAAAAAAAAAAAAAAAAAAAAAAAGCCAAGAGAGGGGAAGGGAGGAGAAAAGCAATAAAAGCAAAGATCAATTGTGTTGAAGACAATGTGGCAGGAAGACAGATCTTGCTGGAAATTCCTTCTGACTGGACTCTGCCAGGATCAGAGTATTTTTCATTCCAAGATTAAGCAAAATTCTTTTCCATCATAACCTCCTACCCATCTGTGTCCAATCTCCTGCTATCATTTTCATACCATGCACAATTTAAAATCTATTTTGCAGCTTTCTCTCTACAAGCATTAGTTGAGGACGCCATCTCTAGCTTTAAGACGAGCAGAGATGCACGTGAGGCCTCAGGCTCGCAGGGAAGGAGGAAGCCCCCGGGCTGGGTCAGAGGAGTGGGGACCCTGCCTGCCGCAAAGGTGGCTGCAGCTGTGGGGCTCAGAGACCCCATGGCCTGACTCGGGCAGGAACAGAGCAGCTGGGAGAAGAGAATGGAGCTTAGTAAGGGGGTGGGCCTGGGGATGCGGAGGGCAAGCAGAAATTCGGATCGTGGGGCGTCCCGATGCGGGGACTGTGTGGACGCCGATGTTGCTGTGACTGCAGGAGGGAGAGAAGCTGGACGTTTGGCAGTGCTGGCGGGGCTGGTGGCAGGGAGGCTCCGGCCTGAGCAAGTTCGATGAGCGAGGCCGAAGGCACGCACGGGGGGAGGCGTGCGTGTGGGGAGGGGAGGCTGCACTCGTGAGAAGGGATGAGGTCCACCCAGGGTAGAAAGCTGGCACTCTGGGAAGCAAGGAGGCCAAGGGCGGGATTCTGGGGGATTGTGACCTGCAGCAGAAGTCAGCAAAGGAGCCTGGGAACCAAAAGTTTAGTAAGATCAGAGGGGCCTGAGACATAGCATCACAGAAACCATGGCAACGAGAGCAGGTGGCATCACCGGGCATCACAGGAAAGAGACACCAGCAGGACTGAGAAGCCAGCAGACCTGGCATCGGGGCTTTCTCAGAGCCCTTTCAGTGTCCCGTGTGAGTGTCCGAGCGGCAGGAAGGGGCCACAGGAGTGAGCACGGTGTTTTCCACCAATTATCTCGACCCCTGAATGCTGTGCCGCAGGGAACGTGGCTGTTCCCTTCCCGTGAGGCAGGGGTGAGGTCAGTTGGCATTAAGCTACTTACTGCAGGTTGCATGGCTGTCCTGTGTCAAAGAGCATGTTCCTCTCAGGCAGAAGGGGAGGAGGGGGGTGTCACTGAGCAGGAGGGGGCCTCTCGGGTCTTCAGGAGAGGCGAGGGGGCTGGGAACTGGATGCAGCCATCGGACAGGAGGAGAGGCTCCTGGAGCAGAGCTGAGGATCCGGCCACAGCTGGAAACCACACATCGGGGCTGTGGGACCCTCGGCACCGTTGGCATGGCCACTGCCTCGTCATCGGGGGTGACTCAGAGCCTGCGGCCTCCCAGGAGGCAGGGCTTGCAATGGGGCCTTCAGACACCGGGTCCCTCTCCGTGCTGAGCAGCTCAGCTGCGTGATGGCCGTGATTCGTGAGGCTGAGGGCATCAGTGGGACACACGCACAGGACACCTGTGGGTGTGATCCAGCACCAACCACCTCTCCTGGGACCAAGCGAGCAGCCGATGTCCAGGGGCTGCCCGGGTTCTGACAGTCTCGTAATAGCCTTCTGGGCAGCCTGCCTCACACCCAGGCCCCGGGGGTCCCATGGGGCCTCACGTTGGAAATTAAGGCTGCAGCCTCCAAGGGAAGAGTCAGGCAGGGGTACTGTTAATTGTGGCCCCCACTGGGAAGGAAGCCCCCCCTCCCCAACACAAAGGCAGCTTGGCCTCAGGTCTGCTCAAGTCTTCAGAATGGCCTTGAGAAGGGGGCATCCCCCCACTAAGCAGTAGGGGGCGCTAGACCTCCCTGGGGCAAACAGCTCTAAGGGACGCTGCAGTCTGGGGAGGGAGGTGGGTGTCTGGGGCCGGGGGTGCCTCCCGGAACCTGAGAACAAGCCAACTGAACTGGAGGACAAGCCGACGTGCGGTCCCTGCCAGAACAGCCACCACCCCGCCCCTCCTGATTAACAACCACACTGCACACCCAGTGACAGGCTGAAGTGATTTACAGACTTTTACGGTCTGTGATTTAGCACACCTAGACTTGACCATCTCTATCCTAATTAAATTAACAAAAAATTAAGAGCGACAAAATGGCAAAGATTTACTGATTTATCTAACGTGTGCCCTTGCTGCTGAGATGGGCACAAACTCCCTTTAACTCTGAGTGAAATAAAAGGAAATATCGGGCATTTGAGCTACTCCTTTGCCAAAAATTTAGCAGTGGATTCAGAGGAGGCTCTCGAAGGCCAGAACGTCCATGTGTGGGTCATCACATACAGTGCTGGTGTCTGCAGGGGCTGGGTGGCACCGTAGCCGGGGAGGGTGGGGGGGGAACTGGCCCCAGGCATGTGGGATTAGCCCCAGGGGAGGTTCGTGGCCCTTGAGGGCCTGGGCCACTTCCAAAGCCCCGTGAGAAGCAATGAGTGCAAACTGTGTTGCAGGTGGCATTTCCAGCCGGCCGAATGGAGCTGTGGCCTCCGTTCTATCTATTGTCCCGAGTGCCCACACCCTGCATCGAAGCCTCCCCATGGAGCTTTCCTGAAAGGGAAGCTACTGCCTCCCCACAACTCCTCTGCCTTCCCAGAGTGGCCTCGAGTGGGAGTGGGGGGCAGCTCTGGAGAGAGTGCCATGCCTTCCTCTGCCCCGCAGGCTCCGCTGCACTCATGCTGCCCGGCGGCCGGCTCTGGGCCGGCGCGACCCCTGCTCTGGAGGCAGAGGCTCTCCGCCCTCCTCTCTGCACACCCAGAACCAGGGGAGTGGCCGGCACAGGGCGGGGACTTACCAATCCCCTGCAGTGGCCAGCATCACCAACGTCCTCCTCCTCCTCCTCCTGATCACCAGCCTCCTCATCAATGTCGCTGTCCTCTTCCTCTTCATCACTGTCCTCCCCACCATCACTGTCATCGTCATCACCATCCTCCTCATTATCAATGTCATCATCTTCATCATCACCACTATCCTCCCCTCCTCCTCCTCCTCAACGCCATCGGCAGCAGCATCACTAACACCCCCGTCCCCCTGAGCCAGCATTTACATAGGGCTGGTCCTGTGCCATAGGTTGTTCTAAGTGCTTGGGATGTAATAACTTGCTCCCAACAACCCCATGAAGTAGGCCTACGATCATTTACCCTCATTTTACAGATTAGGAGACTGAGGCACAAAGAGGTTAGTTACTAGGCTAGTAAGAGACACAGCCAGGATTTTAACCGGTTTGAATCGATCTCCAGAGTCCATGTTCTAGATCACTATACCACACTGTGTTTGTTGAATGCGCACACGGGTGAATGTTCAGTGACCGTCAAGGAGCCCCAGGGAATAAAGGAGGCTTTTCCCCACTATTTACATTAGGCGACAATACCCGTCTTGGCCCTCCTTCTTCATTTACTGTGGCAAAGATCTCAGTTGGTCGATGAATTGGGGTTGGGACCCACACTCTCCAGGCACCACGCTGTTTCTGCCGTGCCGTTTATAAGTGAGCGTGTCCTTGTTTTGTGATGATGTGATCATCTCGTTTCTGACCCCCACAGAACCCTGAGCTCCACAAAAGCACAGACGTGGTCTGTTTGTTCATCACAATATTCCCAGTGCTTAGCACAGTAGCTGGCACGGAGGAGCTGCTTAGGAAATAGCTACTGGTTGTACAAATAAATGAACTAACAGCAGAAAGGGACCCAGTTCCCCTCCGATTTCTTAGACTCCACCATTACATAACATATATAATGTATATTCCTATCTAAGCCATTTACGTATATATTTATTTATATTTATGTGTATAAATTCCTATGTCTGTGTGTCCTGTTTGCCCATAGGTCTGTGTGTGTGTGTGTGTGTGTGTGTGTGTGTGTGTGTGTGCGTGCGCGCGCACCCGTGTGTGTTTCAGCTAATAAACCGCTGCAACAAAGTGGCATGCCCTTAATGCTTTATGTCAAATGTTTCCTGTTATTTTTCCCACGTGCAGAAAGGTGCATAAATGTATGCAGAAATGAAAAGAGCACTGGATTTGACATCTTGAGCGATGGGTCTGAGTTCTTGGACCGGCCTCACTACCGTGGGGGTAAGAACACCTACACACTGGGATAATACGGAATGCGAATGTGGCAAAGTGTAAAGACATGTTGTGTAAACTACACGGTGTAAAACAAATGATCTAGTTTACCAGTTCCCCACAGGAACTTACCAATTCCCCTAGCGATGGAGCCTGGCCTCAGACTGAGGAACCAAGGGTTGTGCCTGTCCTGGGGAGTGTTGGTAACTCTCACTGTCTTCCAGGCCCCACTGTTTTCCAGGCACTACACTACACATTGTAGAGTGACTGTCTCGTGTAGTCTCTACAACAGTCCTTCGAGTACCTGGTTTTATAGATTTTACAGAAAAAGACATGATATTCTGAAGGCAGATCCTAATTCAGCTAAGGCAAACAACTAGCTTACACTTAGGTGTCCATGGCAGAGATAGCTTCTGAACGCCTTTACCCAATCTCTTCTTCTTTGAGTAGTAGTTGGGTACGTGGCCACCTGAAAGAAAGGCTATATTTCTCAGCATCTTCTGCAGTTAGATGTGGCTATAACTGATGTGGCCAATGGGATATAGGATATTGGATATAGGCAGAAATGTTGTCCGCCCCCCCCCCCCTTCTTCTTGCTAGAATGCAGGCACT
Source organism: Neofelis nebulosa (assembly GCF_028018385.1). NCBI lineage: Eukaryota > Metazoa > Chordata > Mammalia > Carnivora > Felidae > Neofelis > Neofelis nebulosa. Next base: position 217,397,552 of record NC_080783.1, read on the forward strand.
ATGGTTTGAGCACAAGCAGCCATCTTGTGCCATGAGGTAGAAGCTATAAATTGAGAACAGTGATCCTGCGTGATGGCAAGCTGGGACTCTGATCAGCCACCAGCTGCCGTGCTGGCTCTGGATCCCCTAAGCAATCTTTTCTACGGCAGAGAAATCAAACTATCCTATTTAAGCCCCTGCTGTTTTGGGGTTTTGGTCACTTGCATTCTATTCGAACTGATACAGTCTATCTATCTCCAGAGCACATTTTCTTAACCGCTTTCTTCAGAAAGCAGCTTATCTTCATCAACCTTCCAAGACCTTAGGACATTACGATAGAGCCCTTGGCACGGTGCCTGGTCCAGATGAATGCTCAATAAATGCTAACTAGCCACTGTTTTCATCGCTCTGTGGCTACTGCCACTGCTATTTGCAAACATGTGCCACCCTGACAGCTTTGCTTAGAATTCAAAATGACCTGATCAACTAGGTGGGCGGGCAGGGCTGTTTTCATAAAGCCCAGAGTGCCCACCCCTGCCTGGCAGGAAGGGAGGACTGTTATTTCGTCTCCAGAAAGAGTCTTCAAACTATTTGCACCAATCACCTATTTATGCCAGAGTCTGACGTCGGCATGATGGAATGATGCTACAAAGAGGGAGACATTTTTCAGCTCAGCAGCCCCAGCAGAAGAGTGGCCAGAAGCGGTGAGATCTGATCTAACCAGACAACCGTTTTGAGGACACCCAAGGAGAGGGACACACCAGGCTGATGGACAGTTGCTTTCTGAGCCTTGCAGGAAAACTAACCCGACGGGTCTCTCGGGAAATCCTTTTGCAAGAGCCATATTTGCATATAAATAATAGACATGTCGAAACATATGATGTCTGGATTTTGGTATTCATCCTAAGAGTTGAATGCACAATTGGTAATAATTTCCTCAAATTCTAGAGAAGCTCTTGCAGACTGTCCTGAGCACTGGCATTGGGCAATTAATTAAATTGCCATCACATTTCCCAAAGTGGTGACTGCTGATTAAGAATTGCCTTTCCCACCCCGTCACTGTGGCAGTCCTATTTCAGCCTGGCCTCACCGAGTCTGTGCTAGAGAATGTAGGTGCACAGGTGCGGACGGGCTTTGTCCGGCCCCCGAAGGTGTAGGGCTTGAACAATGAAAACACAAGGAAACGTTTCCTTAGGAAGACGGAGGTGTGGAGAGGCAGTTGGGCAGACTGAAAGATCAAAGTGAGGAGTCAGATGCAGAGAAAGGAGTTCAATCCCCTTTCAATCCTGCCTGCTGCTTCCAGGCGGCCACTGCCCTTGCCTTCTGGAGAATTCTGCCAGTGGAAGAGCACAGAAGCGTCCCAGAATGCCCTGAAGAGACCCCAACCAGAAGATCCACAGAGATGGAGCTTTGTTTTATGTTTCCTGGGCACCCACACCAGCAGCCTTTTCTGCCACCAGCAGTCTTTTCTGACATCGGTGTTTGTTCCTGGCTCCCTGGATTTAAATTACACCACCAAGGACGAGACATCCCAAAGGAAACGAATCCCTGCAGATAACGATCCCTCACAACAGATTTCAAATTGTAATAAAAATATAACTTGAATGTTAAAGGTGAATTTCAATGAAGGGTTCCATCACACATTTTGCTCCAGACCACAATAAAAACAAAAACAAAAACAAAAACAAAAACCCACAAAACTTACTTCATTCTGCCAAGAGCAAGTCTCCGGTGACACCTCTTTGAAAACCAACTATTTTTGAAAGCCAAGTTAGAAAAACACATGTGCTCTAGGGTATAAAGAAAGCGGCATTGTGTATAAAATGTAATAATACCGAGAGGTAGATCTTAGTATACTGACATTATAAAAACCGGGTAGCAATGGGAAATAATATTTTTACAAAGGTGGCAAACATAAATGCCAAACCTGCAGGCAAATTTATAAACCCTGTCATGCAATGTGGCACGTCACCTTCAGGGTGCTAAAGAGAGCCAGGCGAGGGGGGCGCCCGTGGTTCCCCCCAAGGCATGCAGGCCTCTCTCGGAGCGCCTCTGCGGGTCTGAGAGCAGGGGCTGCGTGGGCACACGGGGTGCCGGCGGGGAGCCTGTGTGAGACACGAGCTCAGGAAAAGCGAGAATAAAGTTGTGCCAGGAAACCAGGCCTTGGCCCTGCGGGTCCCCCTCTGAACACCTACGGAGCCCACAAGCCTTCCCGTGCAGTTTAAATGCTGACTCAGGCTCTGATCTTTTTAAATCGAGATACAATCCACGTCACCTAAAACCCACCGTTTTAAAGGGTACAGTTCCGTGGCATCAGCACCCCATCACCACTAGGCACGTCCGTCCGTCGCCCCAAGAGGAAACCCCGAACCTAGGTATGAAGAGGCTGGTCCCCGTGTCCCCTTCCCGCCAGCCCCTGGCAACCTCCGGTCTGCATTCTGTCTCCGGGGATTTATCTGTTCCAGATATTTCGTAGATACGGGATCACGCAGCATGACCTTTGTGCCCGGCTTCTTTCACTCATGCTCTTGAGGCTCATCCCCGTTGTAGCTCACGTCAGTAGCTCATTCCCTTTTACGAATGAGTAACGTTCCGCTCTCTGGATACACCACTTCTGTTTATCCATTCTTCAGTTGAGGGACATTTGAGTTGCTTCCACCTTTTGGCTGTTCTAATTATGTAACGTGGCTTTGCTCTCTTCCTCTGAATTGGGCTCTTCCTGCAGGGCAAAGGGGGTCAGTCCCACCTGAGCTGGCCAAGCTTCATCTGCAGAATGAATAAATGAACAGGAGGCACGAACGTGGATGCCTCCCCGCATTTGTTCCCCCCCCAACCCCATTACGTCACACTCGCAGAAGTGGAGGGAATTTACTGTACCACCAACTTCCAGTATGGACTCAGGTGTGTTTAAGCCAAAGGTTGGCAAACTTTTTCCGTAAAAGCTCAGACAGCACATGTGTTTTGGCTTTGTAGGCAGTAAAGTCTGTCTGTTCGCCTTCTTGATTCTGCAGTCGTGCACGATATGTAAACACATGGGTAAGGCCGTGTTTCGATAAAACTTTATTTACAAAAGCAGAAGCAGGCTGGGTTTGGTCCATAGGCCGGGGTTTGTCCACCCTTAGTCAAAACTAACTGCATCCTCCCAGCCACGGTGTTTAGTTCCACGTGGTCAGATGACCCACACTGATCCAATCAGAGTGCAGCCCACGGCTTTTTGCTCAATGGTCGGGAAATGAGAGGTTCTCTCTTCTTTTGGCAAGTGGACTCTGTGTCTGTAAGGTCTGAAACACCTACGCTCATTTTGTTAACACGAGGGAAGCCAGCTGAGGATAAGAAAACCCCACGGAGGAGGGAAGCATGAAAAGCATCACAGAGTGAGGGCCAGAATCTTGATCAGGCCATGCCTGAAGTCCCTCTCTCTCTGGGGTTTCACTGCCTAACCTATGTATTACCCTTACACATTTATTACTTGTCTGTCTCCCCATCACGAGGGTTGTGTTAACTGCTGTATTCCTAATGCCTAGCACTTTTTAAGTCCTTAAAAATTTGCCAAATGAATGAACTCTTGAGTTTTTCAGCTCTCTCCTGGGGTAGCGGGTACAGAAAGGACAGATGAAGGAGCCAGAACATCTCAGGCTCCCCTGTGAACCCGCCAGCCCGGTGCTCTCCATGTGCTGGGATTGGGGTTGGGGGCTTGCTGGAAGTGCTGTTCTGTCACAGCAGTCCTCTTCAGAATGGCCATGCGGCGGGGGCCAGCACCCCCAGATCGATCCAGATCTGTGATCCAGTCTGCGATCTCATTCACGAGAGCCTTCCGACATGGGCTCAGGGCAAAGCAGCCCTGGGGGGGGCAGCACCCGTCTGAGAGGTGGTTTTGCACACGTGGGCAGGGGAAGGGACAAACGGTAACCGGTATTGGGCACACAGGGTATCGGCCCCCACATCCAGGACAAAACCAGTCCCAGGTCGAGGCTGCAGGGGGTGTTTACAGTCAGGGGGACCTGGAGTCGAGCCCTCCTCCCACGGTCCCCCAGGTACCTGCCCTGGGGCTACAACTTTCTCCTCCTCTGGCCTGGACTACAAAGCAGGTATACTAACTCCTACGTTGTAGGAGGGCAGCGGCATCTAGGAGGAAGGGCCCCCGCGAGCTCCCTGCTGCAGAAGGACCAGGTCACTCGGGCATGCTGCCTGCCCCTATTGGGCACTGTTTTTGTGGACTAGTCCCAGGTTCTGGGCCAGGGTCACCCAGACAACAGCACAGCTTGGCTCATGCCCAGATATGGCGGTAGTGCGTCGTCCTCCCGAGTCCCCTGGACCGAGCTGGCTTCCTTCTCCACGTCCAGCACTGAAAGCAATGCAGGGTTTCCACTTAGCTGCTCCCCAAGCAGGCGGGCAGCTGTCGACACCAGACAAGCACAGGACCAGCCAGAGCGGAGCCTCTCGCTGCCCACTTATGCCCAGACCCGGCCAGGTGGCGGAGGCAGCAAAAATATGTACATTCATAATCAAATAAATAAATAAAGAGCTGCGTTCTTACTACGCATACTTCTGCAATCTGACGCATTTCTAGACTGAGGTGGCCGGGACGCTGGAAGTAAACAAGACCCGAGGGACACCTTGGGTGACCTTGAAATATTTATTTGACCTCCTCATTAGCGCTTTCAAAGCTGAGGACTCACACGGGCTGCTAGTCCAAGGCCGGCAAGGGGGTGGGGCAGCTGGGAGGCCCCTTGGTAGGGCTGCTCCCCACAGGGAGGGCCCACATGGGATGGCAGAAGGTGGTTCCTGTCTTTGCTGGCACTCCCCTGTCTTTGCCCACAAAGGGGCACGTGGAGCCGACTCCACAAAGCTTTTATATTTGCCTTAATCAATGGACAGGCCATTATGGTGGGAAACACCCGATTTTCAAATTCACACACAAACCTGATTTCGTGTCTCTGGCCTGGACCGGGTCCCCAGTGTTTAGGAGGGTGACACAAAGCCAGGCCTGCAGAGGGGAAAGACCCTGCCCACCGCCGCCCAGGGGGAAGATGTGGCATGGCGCTCAACACCTCGCCTGTCCCCGCGGGCCCACTTCCTTCCTTCGCCAACATGCAGATTACGTGCATCTGCCTCAGACCCCCAGCAGCAACGGGCAAGTCAGAGCCAGGCTGCCCCAGCAGCAAGTACTCTTGGAAACAGGATTTTGCTTCCTCCTCTGGGCAAGGCGGCCCGAGTGTCCGGCTGAGGTCCACATGGTGTGGTCAGTGGCGGGGGGAGGCCGCGGGGCTGCCCGGGACCAGGCTGAGTGACCCCTTGGTAGTCTGTTGGAGACTGAGGATCATGGCCATGCCAGCACTGGTGTCTCCTCTAAATGGGCCCCAAGGTGTCCTTTCTCACAGAAGGTCATCTTGGCTTTCTCAGTGCCCAGTGAAAAGGACTCAGGCCACAGACTCCTTAGTCGTCTGCTTCCAGAACCTTCCACTAATACACAGTTCTGCCAAGCATTGTTCCATCTCTAGCCCACCGGCTGGGCTATGGCTACCTGCCAGGTACTTAAAAAAATTTTTTTTAATGTTTATTTATTCTTGAGAGGGAGAGAGACAGACCGTGAGCAGGGGAGGGGTGCAGAGCCAGGGAGACCTGGAATCCAAAGCAGGCTCCAGGCTCAGAGCTGTCAGCACAGAGCCCGACTCGGGGCTCAAACCCACGAACCGCGAGATCATGACCTGAGCCGAAGTCAGACGCTTAACCTACTGAGCCACCCAGGTGCCCCAACCTGCCAGCTCTTTTAGCATGAACAGTGGCTGAGTGCCTGGGGCCAGAGCCCTCCCCTTCCCTCCTAGGACCCTCGATCACCCTGGTGTCTGGTGAGCATGGGAACCCACCACCCCCTCCCCTGCCATCCAGCTACTTCTAAAGCTGGCCTGCCAGTAATTGGCATGGTGTTCTAGAGCTATTCTGTGTCCCAGGGATTGCTGAAAGACTCCTCGGACCTTCTTCCCCTCCAGCCAAGCGAGGATGAGATACAGCAAATTGCATCATCTGTGTTCAGGAGAAGCGGCTCTTCAGGACTGTTTCGTCGTCGTCCGTGTCCGCGGCCCCCCAACTTCTCTCTCCACACCTTCACCCCTGCTGAGCAGCCGGCTCTCTCCCTGCGGGTCCTAGCATTGCAACCGTCCCCTTTGTGTGCAGTATGAACGTTCCTCCATTTCCGGTTTGAGGCCATTACTCTGATCTCCCCTCTCAGCAGTCCGTGAATTTTCTAACACGGAGAAGACAACGCACAGGCAAATGCACACGTATTCACAACTTTGCGTGTCCCTGGGTTGTGGGATTGCATCAAGGCTCTAGGAGACGTTCGTTCGTCTCTGCGGAGGAAGGAGAGGTTCGGGCAGGGCGCTCGCCGGCTGCTTGTGCTGAGATGGGTGGTTTTCCATCAGGGACCCGGCTGCTTCCTAGCAATTTGTCAATGACACATGCTAACTCTGGGCTTCTGCCAGAGGCTGCCGTGGCCAGCGCGGGCCTGGAGGCGGACGCTGGGGACTTCTCCCTCCGCAGTGTCACCGGTCAGGACCCCTTCCAGCTCTTCTTGACTTTGCCCGGCTCAGAGCAGCCGGCTGTCCCCGTTCATCCCATCCGTGGGAGCGTTCTTTATTACCCAAGGAAATTGAGGATGTCCAATAGTGAGGGAGGAATAAATCATTGTTCTCAGTTAAATGGAGTAGTGCAGATCTGCTGAAAATGCTGCCTTTTATCAACAGTGCAAATAATGAAGATTCCATGCGCTGAGGACAATGAAATGAGCCACTGCACTATTGATGGGGTATTTGTACAACTCTGTGAGTTATGTTTCAAAACCAGGCTCTATTAAAGATGCAGAACCTTTTCCAGAAGCAAAAAGACTAATATTGCTCTCCAAATAATTTATAAGTTTCCCCACAAGGCAAAAAAGCAAAGTTGTCTGGAAGCAGGTGATCGTTTTTTGGGGTTTCCTGCCATCTCTTGGCTCCTCTGTTCTCCTGGGCCCTGGTGGGGTCTGGATGCAACACTCTCCTCCCTGTAATAGGGGCAGGTTACAGCCCAGGGGAGGGACGGTGGCTGGAGGCAGAGCGTTCCTACCTGCCCGCCTGGGTGCAGCCTCCATGCCTGGGCCTCACTGCAGCCAGCGGCAGTCAACTCAGGGTCGTGGAGTAGTGAGGGGAACGGACACCCCAGATTGTCAAATCTAGCACTTGGGCAAATGTCTTCCTTATGCTGCAGGCCTCCCCAACCCCAGCGATTTTGTACCCCCGGGGCCATTCAGCAAGGCCCGGAGAGACGTTCTTGGTGGTCACAGTTTGGGGTGGGCGAGTTGCCACTGGGTAGAGATACTCTGGTGCATGCATCCAGAGATGCTCCCAAGGATCCCATGATGTGCAGGACAGCCCCACAGCACAGGACGATCCGGTCCAAAACGCTAGGGCCAAGGTTGAGAAAGTCTGGATTCGCGCGTCCCTCTTGCCTTTCCCCTGCCGGCTAAGCGTGGGCTGCAAGAAGCCGGCAAGGGCCTGAGGAGTGTCCGCCTGGGTCCCTGGGCTGGTTACGAAACTCTGGAGCCTTAACAGCAGACAGAAGAACCACCACGAAGCCCGGGGCCATTTCGGCAGGGCCCGTACGGCAGGGTGAGGGCACGGCCTCTGAGAAGCCTTGGATGGTGGGGGCGGAGAAGACGGGCTCTGGGCAGCATCTCTGGGAGCAGATTCCGGCCCTGCTGCTGACCGGCTCTGTGACCTGAAGCTGCGCGTTTAATCTCCCTGAGCCTCATTCCCACACAGTGGGGGGGATCCGCTCGCATCTGCCGCAGAGGGCTGCTGGTGGGCCCTGAATTAGCTTACGTGCAAGCACTTACAACAGCGCTCAATAACCGTAGGCTGTTATAATTATTAACACTGACGATGATGGCGTTGACTGAGAGACACAGAGACATGCTCGTGTTTAAGGCTAAGTAAGAAAATGAGGCACCAAATCGTGGGTCTGTTACATCTCTAACTCCTCAGGAATGAGCCTGTGACAGACCCCGACCAGGAAAGATAGGCACCTGCTGTTACTAGATGGTGGGCTAGGAGGCAGGGTCCTGGATATTTGCTGTCTTTTGAAGAAGAAATCACATGCTAATAACATTAAAAAAAACAAAACAAGGTACATAAACCCAACAGCAGAAATGTTCATAAAAAGTCATCAACATTTTTTGAGTGAGAACGAGTGTTTGGTCTCATCCAGATTTTTTTGCCTGCGATCAAGCAGGTCCTGCTGCCCAGGAAGGAGTCTGCAGTGGCCTCACCAGGATGGCACCCAGAGGCAGCACCAGGAGTGGAGCAGGGGAGAGGCCAGCCCAGGGCGTCAGTTGGCCCTAGCAGTGGTTAGAGATGCAGGGAGAGCGGGAGGGACTTAAGAGAGGACAGTGGCGCCCCCCCACCCCAGGCTTGGCCCTGGTGGACCTGGGGCTCTTCTTGATCCCATGGGAACAAACCACACCACCACCAGCAGGCATTCTGGGGACAGACCAGTGCAGCCCCCCCCCCCCCCCACTGTCCCAACAATGGAGACAGGGACTTCCCCAGATTGGCAGCTGAGGTCTGGTCAAAGATGTGGAAAGGACCAGGTGGACTCCAGGATGGTCTTGCCAGTCTCGACCACTAGCTGGTTGTGTGATCGAAGAAGACACAAAAGCTTCCCACACCTCGGATGTCACCAGGTGCCAGGAGCCACCCCCCCCCCCCCCCACCGCCCTCACTCCAGACGTGACAGCCAAAAATGTCTCCGACATCGCCAGATGTCCCTAGGGGCAAAATCACTCCCCTGGGGGGAACCGCTGAGTCAGAGGATGTCTAGGGTTTCTTCAGCCCCCAGATTTGAAGACCATGGAAACAGATTCCTATTTCAGATGCGAACAGATTTCTGCAGGTAACAGCTTTACTGACAACAGAGGCAGGGCCCATTCCTGGAGATTTCCCCGGGTCCTTTTAGAGCGGGTTTGGTGAGGGTGACCAGGAGACGTGACAAGATGGGGTGGTGAAACACACAGAGCACCCAGAGCAAGGAAAACCGAGCCGGGGTGTGGACCGCACGCGTTGAAGATCCATGCGGGAATCAGAATAAATTTTTGGTGAAACGTGAGAATGGAAAATTGGCATAATTTCCCGGCTGATACATTAATTTATGTGGCATGTGGTTTTAAACGTATATGAGCAAACACATTAATACACAGCAAGAAGCCCAGCGATGTGGGGTGGGAAAGCCCCTCCCTGGCATCGCTTTTGCTTTCTCGCTCGGCAATATGTTAATCCCCGCCCAGTAACACGTGTCAATAAATAACAGTCTGCGGGACATGAAATGTTAAAAGCGTTTCCAGTAATGTGTGTCTTCCCTCGAATCCGACCTGGATCATAATGGATTATTTTACTCCATTTCTGGGTACGCGTGTTTCTTACGTATATTTTAAAACCCTTGGGTTCAAATGTACCTTATTACATTTTAAAGTCTTTGGATTGTAGCAGAAAAATGTTCTGCGCTATAAAACAGGGAGCATAGTTGAGGTTTGATGGGTTTGCTTCTATTTTCTACCCCACAAAACGCTTTCTAAATGCCATTAAAATTTAGCATACACCATAATAACCAAGCTGCCTTTGTTCCATGTTTAAGTCAATTGGCTTCTGAGTTTTATTTCTTTCATATACATCAAATCAAATAAAGTTGTTGCCGCAGCCAGAGGTGAGGATCGTGATGTGGTTCCTGTGTGGACCAGTCCCTGCTGCCCACCGCCCCCCCCCTCCCCCCGCCGAGGACTGGGTGGGGGCTGTCGCTGCTGGGAGCCCCGAGGGAGAGGGGCGACGACGTACGAGTGAGAACTTGCGGGCGGTGTCAGAGTCAGGGTGGTCTTGGGCTGTCCCCTTACTTCTCACACGTGGGTGTTGGGGTATAGTGGAAAGAGCACCAATCAGGAGTCCCAAGTTCAAGCTCTGTCTTTCTGACCCTCACCGGCCAGGCAGCCTTACATGCGGGGTGTGGGTCAGCTGCACTTAGACACCATCCTGGCTTCACCCAGCATGACAAATGGGTGTCCTCCCTCTGCTCCTGGGCCCCAGGCTGCTCACCAAAGACACCACCCAACGTCCTCTAGGTCCCCGTGATGGGGCGGAGGAGGGGCAGGAAGCAACTCGCCCAACCTGGGACCTGGTGGAGCCCCTTTGGGCACCTGTAGTCTTGAGCAACAAGTCAGCTTTGACTGAACCTCCAAAACAGAGGCAAGTTGAGAGGAGGCGGAGGGGTGGCGTGTCCGGGTGCAGCGTGACTGCTGTGGTGTGATGGGAAACCAAGAAAAAGGAGTGGTTGTGGCATGGGCTCGACAGTGTGACAGCTCAGGCCAAACCCAGGCCTGTGTTTCACCGGCTGGGCCCCTCTGAGCCAGAAGTCGTCTTACTTCACGTTCAACCAATCGCTCAACAGAAGTACGCGGAGCGCCTGTGTGGGCTGGGCGCGGTGTCGGGCGCCAAGGTGAAGGCTTCACGTGACAAGTGCTGCCCCGGGTAGGTGGCGCGAGAGCACACAGCAGGAGGCCCCGTCCTCGTGGGGGCTGGGGGGCTGCCAGGTTTTGCCAGCTGTCGCCTCACGTTGCCATCCATAGAATGGGCTTGGAAGGCTGCTTCACGGGCCGGTGGTCTGGACCCAAGGTGACAGTGAGTGCCGAGGGCTGGGTCGGAGCGCTCAGTGAATGGGGTCCACTTTGGTGCTGGAGCCCGAGGCCCTAGACTTGGTCCGCCTATTCTCCCCGCACTGGCCGGGGATCGGGGAGACAGCAGCAGAGCAGAGCACGAGACGGGCCTCCCAGCGTCCCCCGGAAGTGCCATCTCGGCACCTGCCCACAGCCATGCGGCCTGAGGAGCCCATGCCAGCGGCCAGGTTGGCCTCACCAAAGGACGGTGCGGCTGCCCTAATGTGCTATGACGGGAAGGAAGTACAAATAAACATAATAAATCTGGCCGAATGGTCATTCTGATGTAGGGTCTGAAGCGGATCTGGGACGGGGGCAGTCGGGTCCCTTTATGTCAAGGGAGCTTAGAGCAATCTCTTCCGTTTTACCTGGGGCTCTGTTCTTTACAGCAAATTGGACCTTTCGCTCTGAAAGAAATAATTACTCTCCGAGGAGAAGAGCGCTGGCCATGAATGCTGATATGACACGCAATGTCACCTTGCCAGTCAGGAGAGTGCCAGCTCCTCGGCTTGGGTCCCGTCCAACTCCCCGATTCTTTCTCATAATGGAGGTCACCTCTCTATAGAATTTGTTGATGATCTCCAAAATGACAAGTAAGAAAGCTCCTGTCAGCAGGATTTTTTTTCAGAGGGAAGAATGGCCCAGAGATGAAGCAGGCAACGTGGGGGGTGAGGAGAAGGGAAGGGACCCAGACATGAGGACAGAGGTCAGGTTCTGCATAGCCAGAAGCGAGATGACTGTGGGGCTCCGTGGAAAACTAGCTTCTGGAACCAGTGACCCAGACGGATGGGTCATATCAGAAATAGGGTGCCGCCCCTAGTCCGATGCAGGGAGGGAGGCTGCGAGGGCGCGCGGGCAGCCGGGCTGGCGGGCCTCAGTCAGCACAAGAGGCTGGTGCCTCTGCCTCTGCCTCTCGTGGTCTGAGCGCATTCACTGCAATGCTCGGATGCTAACCAGCCGGGGAAACAAGTGTCCACGGCCACACCCCCGAGGACGAGGGGGGGGTGGGGGTGGGGGTGGGGGCGGGAGCGTCGCCTTAGCCCTCTGCAGGGAGACAGCATTGACTTCACCGCCGCAGCTCATCTGCGGAGCAGGGAAATCTTGGCCCTGGTGGCTGTAAATAATTCCATCTGCCGAGAGTCCAGAAAAGAATTCCAGCCGCATGTGCATCCGAGCAGTGCCTACGTGGGGGCCACGGGGCTATTCTGAGCTTTCCAGCAGCCCCCGAAGGGGAGGGGGAGGCTTTCCCACCAGGCTCGCACCAGCCACGGACAGGCATTTCCTTCCCCCACCCGTAACCCCCCAGGCCGACTTGGCCACGAGGTCTCTACGATAGGCTGCATCCCTAGGATTTGTACCCGCTGGGAAGCACACCTCCAGGTCTGGACCGGGGGATCAGGGGAGCCAGCCAAGAACAAAAGGAGACAACAGAGCATAGCAGGCGTGCTGGAATTTACCAAGCTGGATGTGTTTGGCCTGGGAGACCCACGTGTGCCGGAAACATCGCCCCAAAGAGGTCCTAAGGCCACCCCTCGGAAGAATCCCTCCCCAAACCCACTCTGCTTCCTGGGTGCTGATGCTGATTCTGCAAGAAAGAAGATGAGCATTTTCCAAGGCTCCCCCTTGCCCTAGGGCCTGACTTCCCTCGAGGGGGCTGAGCCAGCTGCCCTGGGTTCATCAGTCATCGGAAAGGCCAAATTCCAGAGTCTACGGCTAGCTTTCCCAGAATTGTCTTCCTGGCAAATCACTCCAGAGCTGGCTCAAACCAGTGACAAGGGGTTGGGGTGGGGGGGGGCGGGCCTGCCGTTTGGGCCAGAACTGCACTGAGAATCTTATGCCCAATTGCCGGACAGGATTACAGTCTTGCGAAGCCAGCAAGGCAGAGGGAGAACAGGGCACCGTCGTCACCAGGCAGGGGTATCAGCAGCAGGCCTGGCATCCCAGCCCCTGTAGAGCTTCCCCTGCCCACCTAACCCAGACGAGGACGTACCCAGGCATCAGGCCCTGGGAGAGAAGCTTCTCTGCACATTTAGACTTCTAGAAGCATAAAAAAAAAAAATAGAAAGGCCTGAAATTATTTTTTAAATATGAACGGGAGGTTTTAATCAGAACAGGAGAGAGGAATTCCTTTCAAGTAATAGCCTCGTAATAGCACTTCCGAAAGTAATGAGATTTCAGTATTCAACAATAAAATGTGATCTATTCAGGATTTGAAGAAATAAAACTCTAGAGATAATTTTTAGGGTGATTTTCAGATGCCTGAATTGGTGTTACAGGTTCAGGCCATTAAACTCCCCCACAGGAGGGGGCAGCCAAGTGCTCGAAGCCAAGCCTCCTGACAGCGGGGAAGGTGGCGTCCACCAAGGGCCTCCTTCCCTGAGATCTCTGGGGACCACGGCCCCCTCCCCTGGGCCAGCCCTTGTGGGGCTCTGCCTCAAAGCCAGTGTGGGCTAGCTGGATGTCACCACTGCCCCCTCAGCTTGGAGCCCTGGAGAAGGTCACCCTCTGGCCCAACTCAGTCCTGCATCTTCTACACCCAGACCAGAGGTGGTCCAAATAGACACCCCCACCACCAGCATCCCGCGCCCGCCTGATCAGAGAAATCACCATTTGGTAGGAGGTTCATTCGCTCATTCATACATCCCGCAGATCCCTTCAGAGCCTCTGGTTGGTGCCAGGGACTCTGGCAGATGTTGGAAGTGATGTTTCCACTGGGCAATCCAAGAACCACAGATGGGTGAGCTCATCTCTGCAGCCTGGGTGCACAAGCCAGCAAGAGGCCCTTCTCCCACAGCCCGCACAATGTCCTCCTGATGTCTCGGGTCTCACCTTCGATATCCCATGCTCAGGGAACCCCTCTGTCATGCCCTTTCCCTGATGTGTGCTGTCAGACCAGCCTCCGCTCCTCTTAACAGCACACACCAGAGCTATGATGCTCACCATTTGCTCCCGGCTTAATAGTTATCTTCCAGGAGAGCAGGAGGGCAGCCCCCCCCCTCCCCCCAGTCTGGCTTCCACTCTCCGAGGTCGCCGGGATGCCATGTAGGACGCAACTACATCGAGTCGGCACTTGAACACCATTCGCGAACGAGTGAAATAAATCTACAGCCATCTCATCACGGAGCCAGAGTTCAAGATTCAGGTGGAAAATCAGTTAGACCCACGTACAACCTTGGGAAAGGCCCTCAGCTGTTTTGAACTACAGCTCCACTCTAAGCTGATGGGGCTGCACTACATGAACATTTTGGATTTTTCTGGCTTTAAACTTCAGTGACTTTACAGTTCTGCAACTCTCCCCTGGGCTCTATCCCCAGGTGTCCTGGTCCTTGTGATGTTCTGGCTTGTTGTGCCTTTGAGAAAGGCTAGCAAGGCATAAGAGATTGAGCAGAGCACCTGTTCACGGAAGCTCCTTCGAGAGACACTCACCTCTGGCTGGCTGACTGTGGGGCCACCATACTCCACACAGAGAGCCCCTGTTGGGGTCGGTGGGACTTTGTCCCCACCTTGAGTAGGCAGACATGAGACTGCCTCCCTCTCACACTGGCTGGCCCCAAAGAGACCTGCTGTCACAGAGCCTGAACTGCGTTCTGGTCCCAGGGACAAGGCAACTGTCCAGTGTTGCATCACCCACCCTGTGGGAATACCATTCACCAGCAGGAACCGAACCACCTAACCTACAAACTGCCGTACCCTGAAAGCCAGAAGACAGCGTGAAAGAAAGGAAGGATTAAGTGAAGTTCAGCTGACAGATGATGTTCTACAAAAGGTCACCCCCCAGATCATTCCTCCATTCATTACTTACTAACAACCTCCCGGACATGAGCATTACATCAAATGTCCGGCACAGGAGAATGATGAAGTAATATTTTATAGCCACAGACCTCTTAAAGGTGTTAACAAAAAGCTTACAAAGTGATTTCAATGTGTTACAAAATAATTTATTAAGAATTCATTGCAGCTGAACATTAAAAAAGATATTAATCACCAAGTGAAATGGACATAAGAAATGTAAGGAAAACAGCCCAGCCCAAGTCCACGAGGAGAACGATGAGTGAGCCACATCCCTGTTGATTTAGCCCTTGGGTCAGACAACGTGTGGCATGCCCCACACATCCCACAAGTTTCCAACTTGGCATATGTCTGCACTAAAAGATTTCCTAAAAACGCTCCGCCTTCTTTTTTAAAATTAATTTATTTAAATTCAAATTAGTTAACATACAGTGTAGTTAGTTTCAGAGTGGAACCCAGTGACTCGTTAATTACATACACCACCCAGTGCTCATCCCAACAGGTGCCCTCCTTAATGCCCATCGCCCATTTAGCCCCTCCCCCCTCCCCCCCCCCCGCAACCCTCAGTTTGTTCTCTGTATTTAAGAGTCTCTAATGGTTTGCCTCCCTCTCTGTTTTTATCTTATTTTTCCTATGTTCATCTGTTGTGTTTCTTAAATTCTACAGGAGTGAAATCATGTGATATTTGTTTTTCTCCGACTGACTTATTTTGCTTAGCATAATACACTCTGGCTCCCTCCGTGTTGTTGCAAGCGGCACGATTTCATTCTTTTTGATTGCCGAGTAATACTCCATTGTATATGTATATACTATATCTTTATTCATCATTTGATGGAAATTTGGGCTCTTTCTATAATTGGGCTGTTGTTGGTAGCACTGCTATAAATATTGGGGTGTATGTGCCCCTTCAAATCAGCATTTTTTATATTCTTTGGATAAAATCATAGTAGGGCAATTGCTGGGTCATAGGGTAGTTCTATTTTTAACTTTTTGAGGAACCTCCATACCGTTTTCCAGAGTGGCCGCACCAGTTTGCATTCCCACCAGCAGTGAAAGAGGGTTCCCCTTTCTCCACATCCTCACCAACATCTGTTGTTTCCTGAGTTGTTAATTTTAGCCATTCTGACAGGTGTGAGGTGGTATCTCATCGTGGTTTTGATTTGTATTTCCCTGATGACGAGTGATGCTGAGCATCTTTTCACGTGTCTGTTGGCCATCTGGATGTCTTCTTTGGAAAAATGTCTATTCATGTCGTCTGTCCATTTCTTCATTGGATTATTTGTCTTTTGGGTGTTGAGTTTGATAAGTTCTTTACAGAGTTTGGATACTAACCCTTTATCCAATATGTCATTTGCAAATATCTTCTCCCATTCCGTCTTTTAGTTGCCTTTTAGTTTTGTTGATTGTTTCCTTCGCTGTGCGGAAGCTTTTTATCTTGATGAGGTCCCAGTAGTTCATTTTTGCTTTTGTTTCCCCGGCCTCCAGAGACATGTCTAGTAAATTACTGCAGCCAAGGCCAAAGAGGTTGCTGCCCGTTTTCTCCTCTAGGAGAGCCTTCCTCATCTAGGTAGGCTGACAAAAACAGTCATGTTCCTCATGTCATGTTCCACCAACCATCTGCCCCAAGTACCCATGCCCACCAACTCCACTCATGCCCACCAACCATCAGAGGAAGGCTAATGAGACAGAGTGAGTGGAAGCTACAACATTATGTGACTGGGGCATGAAGCAGATAGGGGACAGGTATATGACCCTGTGAGGAAACTGGGCCATTTGGAAATAGATGTGACTATTTGCAAAGGGCCACGGAGCCCTGCCCAAATATGGAGAAAAGTTTTGTGGTTGATCTTCTGAGACAGGTGGATCATGGCCTATGTGTTTCAGGAATATTAAACTCCTACTTCGTGGATACTGGGGACTCTTCCTCAAAGAACAGCCAAGGTACAAGGCAGCCCCAGGGCATTGGGAATCAGGTCAGAACCACAGAAAGCAAGGAAAGGGAATGGAGTATCAGAGACGGAGGAGAGGGGTGGGATGACTCCTACCAGGGGAATTTGTACCCCGGGTTCTTTTAACTAGTAGCAAGCTCTCTCTTGCATAAGAAATTGATCGTGATGTATAAAAGTTTAATGTACCCCCAACCTTCCAGGTTAATATTTATTGCATGGAATGAGATTCACCTTGACTTTTTAAAGAGGCGCGCCGTGGAAAAGTCACTTGGGTGACTGGGTACATAGGACCTGTATATTCCAGTTCCTTCTGTGAAGTAAACGGTGAGAATCACAGAAGTCCTTGAAGCAAGAGAACTCCATTCCTCAGGGGTCTCGGGTCCTGCAGCCTTCCATCTCGGACTGGCCAGTTCTGGTTCACCCATCAGGCATCAGCCAAAAGGCACTTCATCACAGAAGCTTTTCCTCCCCTGGGGAGGCAACCGCCACCCCACCCCCTGGAGCTTCTCTGCTTTGTTCTAGTCCTGCGGAGCTGGAGTCCACATCTATCCTGTTCACCTTTGTATTCCGAGCACTGGGGACAGGCCTGGCCCAAGCTAGGAGCTCAGAGGAGTTTTGTTGAACAAACGAATGAGTGAATGTTCAGAGAGGCCTATGCGACCACCCCTTCTGTTCAACCCAACGGTGGCAATTTCTTACCACGGGGGGCCACGAATTTTAACAAACACAGTGTCCCTCCTTTTTTCTGATAAAGGCAACCCCTTGGCCCAGTGGTAGGCAGCAGCCAAGGGGTCAAACTGAGCTCCTATTGCTAAATCTCCCCATTAGCTATAACCCCTCCCGAGAAGGAAACCTCCAGGGTGATGCGCTAACACCCACAGCCCCGTTTTCCAGGGTAAGTCCCATTAACAATGGCTGGGCACCAGCCGCCAGGGAACTTCAGCCGAGCACAGACAGATTTATGTGCTGCAGAAAACGACCCTATTAAGTTCAGCAGTAAACTCCCTTCAACCAAGCCGTGGTGTGCCCTGACTGCCAAGTGGCTGTGGACAGATCTGGCGGAGAGAAGGTGGCTGGCGTGGCAGGAGGGGGTGGCCTCTTGGCTTTCGCTCACACGTCCTCCCTCGCTGCAGATCTCTGAACTTGCGCCGGCCAGCACTGCCTGACCACGTCGCCAGGCCCGGGGAGGACGAGGCTAAGGGGGAATGGGAGGGAGAGAAGGAAGCCCCTCCAGGCCCATTCGCTCAGGGTCGGGGGAGGGAAACATGCACAAAATCTGTGAGCGTCTGCCGTGCCCCCGGCTGAGTGGGTGCACAAAGATGTTTTATCTGTTATGTCGGCTGGCCCCCAGGTCAGCCCTGCAAGGGGGTTGTTATCCCCAATTTACAAACAAGAAATAGCTTTGGAGGAGTTATGTCACCTGACGGAGGTCACAGGCTGGTAAAGAGTAGATCTGAGGCTTGAAGTGTGGTTTACATGAGCCTGTCTCCTTCACCCCACATATTCCACTGACTGAACACAGGGGGCCTGTTGGGCTCATCCTTAGTGGAATCACCTCCTGAGCCTGCCTCTTCGGTGAATTCCAGCCTCCGTGTCAATAGGGTGCATTTTCTCTTTTTCGGCTGTTACCGATTCGATTGTATCCCCTCCCAAATTCTTATGTTAGATCCCTAACCCCCAGCTTCTTGGAATCTCGCCTAATTGGAGACAGGGTCTTTACAGAAGTAATCAAGGTAAGATGAGGTCATTAGGATGGGCCTGAATCCAGTATGACCAGTGTCCTTATAAAAATGGGAAATTTGGACACAGACATGCCCGCTGGGACAATGCCGTGTGAAGAGGAAGGCAGAGATCAGGACGATGCTTCTATGAGCCAAAATGCCAGGAAACTACCAGAAGCTGAGGCAAAGCCTGGAACAGAGTCTCCCTCATGGCCTTAGAAGGACCCAGTCCTGCCAACACCTTGATCTTGGACTTGTAGCCTCCCGAGCTGGGAGAGGGTAAATGTGTGGGGTCTAAGCCCCTCTGTCTGTGCTGCTTTGTCACAGCACCCCTGGCCAGCTGAGACACCTGCTCTGAGAAAGCCCACCCACACCCCACCTCTGAAAGTGGGTGTTTTCTCTTCCCTGCTTGTCACGCACACACCCTGCTCTCTTCCCTTCCGGGGCTTACGTTCCAAGAACAGGCCACGTCCCCTGAAGCCCTAAAGAAAATGCTACCTTTGGGCATGGCCCACTGGTCCATCTGCAACATGCCTTGTCTCTGCAAATGACAACGGTCAAGAAAGTTTCTTGTCACAGAAGAGAGCTGGAAGCCAACTGCAGAAGGAGAGCAGGAGAGGGAAGGAGTGAATGGACTTGACCAAGGCTGCAAGGAGGGGGGAGCCGCGTGCAGACGGACAAAGACGGTTCTGCGACTCAGTCTGCAAGGCTGGGCTGCCTGCGTCCGGCTCATCCTGGTTGGCTGGGTCCCCATGAGGAGGACCGAGGGGGCACCAGAAACGCAGGGCTCTCCAGCCTCTTCCAGAACGCAGTTCGGTGAGGCCAGCAACTACCTCCTCCTCCTGGGAATGGGGCTATGTAGTTGCCCGGCAACTCCCCGAAGCCTGGCACTCACCGTGGCCCCTACTGTGTGTGCCTTCCATGCCCCCGCACACGGCACAGGGATGAGGCAAGGCTGGCCACCTCCCGACCCCAGAGTCTCACCGGAAAGGGATTGCCTGGCCCCACCACCGGGAGCGGGGCTGTAGAGGTGGAGAAGGAGCAGAGAAGCCCAGAGACACCACCCCTCTGGCATACAAGTGAGCGTGCCCACCCGGGCTCCGAGGGCAGGGCAGGCCTCCCAGAACATTCCAGGCAGGTCCCCGCTCCCCTCTGTGCCTTTCAGGTTGCTGAAGGGTGAGATCTCACAGCCAAAGCCGCCAGGCTACAGGTCCCCGGGGCTCACAGCAACTCTATCCCCTTCCCAGCTGTTAACTCCAGCCAGAGACACGCTCTCGCCACGGGGCTGGAGAGACACAGCCAGGGTGACCCGCGTGCCCGTAACCAGCACGTTCCGCGGCAAGGCCTCTTGTGGTCTGCGACGGCAGTATTTCCCCTGACCATGCGCCGACCATGCCACAGGAGGGTGGCCAGCTACGCCAACAGGAAGGAGAATGGATTTCTATCCAGCGCCTAGGATCTCTCTCTCTGCAAGCTCACAGAGGTAGCCAAGCCTGAAGAGGCGAGTCTGAGCGCGGCGAAGAAGAAGCAGACGAGGGAAAGTGGGGAAAGGTGGCTCTGGGTGCGGAGGGACCACCGGGTACCCTGGGGGGAAATAAAACTCTGCACCGTAAGCGGCCCCATCACAGCCTGCCGTAAGTGATGGCCACCTGAGCGTGACTACATCAATAAAAAACACAAACAGTGTAAAAAGTCATCAAGCAGAGATGAGTTTATTACTAATTATGAGAGGCTTGACATGCTCCAACTCCTCGTAAAATAAATGGAGTCCATTTTTAATATCTGCTTCCATGACTTCTAGATAATAGGCAAATTTACTTCAAGGTCACATCTCATTTATCAAGTCAAAGTTTTTAGCTACAGATTCAGAAAAGCAACCGGAGATCCCACCTCCTCCACCAGAGAACAGAAACACCAGGACGAGGGCTGTCTTGTTCCCCGTGACCACCGACCACAGCCCAGTCGGTGTTACCGACACCTTTAGTGGCAAACAGAGGGTTGCAGAGAAGCCTGGAAAGAGGGATGTTTTCTGTGTCCATCAGCCCCCCAAAGATCTGGGCTTGGACCTTCACTCTGAAGACGAGCCCCCAAACTCCTTCATCATCCCCAGCACGCAAACAGCCTCGGCACAGCCCAGAAAATAGTGGATCCTGTTTGCGGTCATCCAAAGAGGCACCAAGATGAGAACAGCCTTCCAGGGAAGATGATGGATGATCTCCCAGCTGGTGTCAGGGTGGGGACGGGAGCCTGAGGGGCAGGCACCCCGCTTAGACACTGAATGAAAACCTACCCAGGGATTTCTCCAAATTAAAGGGAGCATGTCCACAGAAAGGTCCAGAAGCATAACTCCCAAGACCCTGGGAGGCAACACGTGAATTTCAAGTAAGAGCCACTCTTGAGGGGAGGGAGGGAAGGTGAGGTATCCTGTGGCCGGAACAAGGCTCTTTGCACGGCTTCGCCAGTATCCCTGTCTCCTGGCCGGGACATCCTGCCCAATCTACTGTCATCCAAAACGAAGTGTAACTCTCGGTTTGACCACCAAGAGCGGTCACAAATGGAAGTGGTGCACAGAGGCCTCATGAAGCTACTTCTGAACAATAACATTTCTATTTACTGAGCAAGCAATGACACCAGATGTTTTCCATGCAGTCTTCTTGCTGAGTCCAGCAGGCAAGAATTCTGACACTTGCTCCCATTTGTGGGCCGTGGGAGCCCAGGGGTGGAGGGGTTTGGTCATCGGCCCAAGGTCACCCAGCCCAGCCAATAGGCTGCAGAGTTGGTACTCAAGTTCGCATCTCCTTGGCTCGAACCTGTGCTTAACCCCTGCCAGCGAGGGAGCAGGGGGCGAGAAGGGGAGAGGAAGGGAGACACAGACCAGAGGGAGAGTCAAAGAAGGGAAGGGAGAAAGAAGGAAGGAAAGAGCAATTAAAAAGAGAAGAAGGAAAAGAAAGAAACAGAAGACCCAGGTCGGTGGTGTGGCCGATAACTATGGCCACAGAGGCGGGCAGGTGTCCCAGCCACGCTTCCTGCCGGAAGGAGCCGGAAGGACAAGAAGTGTGAGTGGAGGACAGACAGGATGCAACAGGAGACGCCGAAGAAGAATGGTGGCCTCGAACTAAAAACGACTTTGTTAAAAATCCAACAGCAGAGCTAAGGAATAAATAAAATTTCAGTTCCCTTCCTTGGAGCGCAAACTGCTCTCAGGTTGATTACACGAAACTGGTAACCTGGCCACATCGAGACGCAGTGACTGTGCAAAGGACCGGTCGTGTTTTCTGAGCCCAGAGATGGGTCCCCGCACTGGGGCAGGCCCGGGCCGTGGTGCAGCACGTGAGCCCGAGTCACCCTGGGACCCTCATGCCCTCCCTCCACCAGGCACGCCGGACCCCCCAGCCCCGGAGAAGCCCCCACACTCTCTCTGACCCAACTGAACGCTATTCAAGGCACCTCCTCGGACCTCAGTTCCCTGGGCAGAGGTGGCCCAAGGGCCTGCCCCCAGAGACACAGACATCACCTCTGAAGCAGAGTTGCTGAGCTGGGGCCCGCGGCTCCAGTCATGAAGACCGGCCGCTCGTGCCACCACAAGCAATACCATGAACACGATGGTCGGAGTTAGGACCATCTAGCACTTCCCGCGTGTGGAGGAGCCCTGTGCTAAATGCTGTGCATGTGTCTCATTCTGCCTCTCAGAAGCACAGACTGACGCTATTCATAAAAACAGTGAAAACAAACAAACAAACCAAAACAGCTCTCCGGCTTTCCCGAGGCCTCAGGACAAGGGGTGAGAGCTTCAGGACAGTGGAGATGGCCCTTAGACCCCCTCATCCGGGCCTCATCACCACCCTCTCATGTGTGTGAAACCAAAGGACTGAACATCCCCCGGGTGGGAATCATTATCCCCCCCTTTACAAACAAGGGAACTGGGGCCCAGAGAGGTTAAGTGACTTGCCCGAGGTCACCCAGCAGTGAGGGGCAATGCCAAGCCTGAGCATCTAGGCAACTGAGTTCCTCTCTCTCGTGCTGCTCCCCTCCACCAGACCACCCCCTCCTTCTCACCAGGAGCCCTGGATGGCCCCTCATGAACCAAAGGGACAAAGCTTGGGAAAGGAGGTGGGGTCTCGGGCTCCTGGGAGCTGCTGCCCCCTGCAGCATTTGGGGTGGAAAGAAAGGGAGGCAGGAGAATCCACAGATGTGTTCTCTCCTCCGTGGCTGGATGCTCCATGACCCTGGACAACATCACGGGACTTTCATTTTATCTCCAAATCCCCCACGAGCCAAGAAACCCACCAAAGCACACAGGGTCTGTGTACAGCCACATCCTTCACCCGGACCCAGAAGATGCCAGAACAGATGGACTCCAGGGAGCCTGCATCAACTGTCAACTGGCTGGGGGCCGAGGTGGGGATGTTGGCGGGCATTGCCATCACAAAGATGGAGACGGGCAGAATGCGGAAGACCACAGCAGCAGGTGATGTGAACTTGGGGCCCGTCCTACCCAAGGAGGCAGGCACTGCTTCAACCCCGTCACGGAGGAGGAGACTAAGGCTCAGACAGGTTAACTTGTCCTTGATCTTGTGAGCGAAAGGGCGGGATCTGAACCTGGGGCTATATGACTCCCAAGGCCCTGTTCCAAGCCAATGTTTTGCCATTTCCCCATAAAAGCAGCCACCAGGGACTGGGCAGCCCAGGGACCTGCAGGGCTGAGCCCTGGCACGCGGGAGGGACCCCTGTGGACAGGCAGCCTGCCTGGTGGCCCAGAGATTTGGGGCTCGCCCTCACTTTGGGGCTTTGAGGAAGACATGGTAGGTGTTCGTGCACGTTTGCAGACTCCCTCAAACCATCTGTAGGTTTCACACGTATCTTGAGGAGGAAGAGGCCCTGAGGCTCTAGGAGAACTTGCTTCCAGAAGCAGGTCTCACTCAAGATCCACTCAGCATGGAGCCAAAATGACACCAGAAAATTCCACAGTGGGTGCGCAGGTGTGGTACACTATTGTGCCTGGCCCCGAAGGGCACATGGGCCCTGGCCCACAGCCTCCATGGAGGCCCAGGAACTGCCTGGAAGGTGCATCCACTTCTTCTAGGCATGACTCTTCGTCATGCAGAAAACGCAACTAGAAGGAAGAAGCCTGCTGAAGTCAGGCACCCTCGGACCTTGACATCCATCGCTTCCAAACGGGGCCAACCATCCCTCCCACAGCAGCCCTGACATGGAGCCTCCATTATTTCGTGGTCTCTGCTTGAGCTCTCTCCAGCCTTCTGGACGGTGAGGGAACCTTTCTGTCCTGGGCCCTGCACAGTGAGGCCACCTCAGATCCTCCCGGGGCGGGGGGAAGGACAGGGACATTCATACCTCACCCTGGATGAGTGCAGCCAGTTGCGCAAAATCCGGAGTAAGGGTGTTCCAGGCAGAGGGAAAGGCCCTGGGGGGTGGCTAAGCGTCACCCCTGAGGACCAGCAAGGCTGGGGCCAAGGGAGCAAGAGGCAGCCTGGTGGGAGATGAGCCTGAAGTGCAGGGCTGACTGGCGAAGGGAGGAAGGTCACAGGAAGGGGTCTGGATTTCATTCTAGCCACATGAGCCACCGGAGCATTTTGAGAGGGAAGCATCTCGGAGTAGAGAATGGATGGCAGAAGACTCGGCAGCCACGGTGGAAAGAAGGGGGTGGCTGGGGACAGAGTTTTCAGGGAAGAGGAGGGAAGGTCGAAATCCAGGATGCCTCCTTGGTTTTTGGAGAAAATGGATGGGCGGATGGATGGGGGAAGGTCCAGAAGAAATGAGTTTGGTGGAAATTTCGAAAGAGTTCTGTTTGGTTGGATTAAGTCTGAGGGGCCTGCTAGATGCCCAGGAGGAAACGCACCAGGTGTAGGAGCCTGGGGTTCAGGAGAGAGGTCAGAGCTGGAGAAGTAAACTGGGGGGTAGCAGCACACAGGTGACATTGGGTGCATCATTGGGCCAGACACAGTGCTAGCAACGGTGAACAGGTAACAAACCGTAGCTTCAAAAGGACTAAGGCCATATCATGACCCAGGCTGACCCCCTAGTTCATGGCCACTGAGTTTCCTGTGCCCATCCCTTTCCTCAGGTGGGCAAGGTGGTGGCCCTGAGTGTCTCATCGGTGCCTAGAACCTACTGAGGCTCCACAAACACCTGTGGCCAGCTTGACATACCGTGCTAACCCGGGGTGGGGGGGGGTGGGGCAGGGTCGCCCTGGACGCCCCTCTCTCTTCCTCGGAGAGGCCGGCTGGCTCAGAGGGGAAAGAGACCTTTACACCAGCTTCCTGGCTTTCTCTCTCAAGATCGGGGCCTTGCCGCAGGTCATGGTTCCACCAGAAAGGAAGTACAGTTCCCCAAGGATCCATGAGTGAGGCATTTGGAAAAGTGTCCCCCCACCCCTGAGTTGGACTTCAGGGCAAGCCCACGCTGAGACCCCATACCGCGTCCCTCCAACCAGAAGGTCTACCTGCCCGCAAAGGGCCTGCCCAGGAGCAATCCTGCTGGACCGAGGCCAAGAGCCCCTGAAGATACGTGTCATCATGCCTGATTTCAAAATTCCTTTCATGGGAAGGGGACCACTGGCCAATGACCAAGGAATCTGCTCGGAGACGGAGTCAGCAAGGACGGCTTCTGAAATAAACAGCACCTCCCTGGAGCTGGGAACGGGCATCGCCTTGGCTACTCTGCCCCCGGTAATGTCCCGACAGAGGTCAGCATCCAGGGGGTGTGCAGGCAGAGGTCAAGCACACTTGGCGATGTCCACAGTGCACCTGGTTCTTGAAGCCCACAGCCTGAGGAATCATTTCAGTGGTCCTTTATAGGAGGTGTCAGGACACGCACATGGTCAAGCCTCCTAGGTGACAAAAGGGATGTCCCCTTCCCCTGGAAGGAACTAGTAAGCCAGGTGGGTAGTGACCACAGGAAAAACGTCAATGCAGTGACCACATGAAACCCTTTCCTCTCCTCCCTCCGCGGTGATCCCTCTGCCTCCTGCCTCTTCTGACTTTCTCCATCCTTCTCTTTCCCCTTCCCCGCTTTTCTTCTCCCCCTCCCCTCCTCTCCTCTTCCCTCTCTGCTCCATCCTTCCTCCTTTCCCCTCTCCTGGCACCCAGCGACCCCTCGGAAGCCGAGCCAGCTCACTAATTTCATTAGCGTCGCAGACTTCTGTCTTGGCTGCCCCGGACCTGACACTTTCCTGATGGTTTCAATTTTCTGTTCTTCGCTTCCCTGTTTTATAGCAGTAGTATTAAAAGCGGGAGCACGTCACTTTGTTCTCTTTTGTATAAAAACTTCCCTCTCGCTTGCGTGCGCTCTCAGCTCACTGCCTTCCCCTTGGTCGGAGGCTCATGATTTGGTAGTAATAACGCTCTGTTTATACTTGCCATAAATGTCAAGCCCAAATAATATACTGCAATCGAATCTTATCCTGCAACTCTGGGATTTATGCACAGCTCCAAATGCAGAGTTACAAGACTTCCCAAATGACTACTGCCCCTTCAAAGCCCCCTGGCAGACCCACCCTGAACAGGCAGGTGGGCAGAAGGGCGTGACGTGCTGACCAGAAGGATCGCTCCCCCAGTCAGTTTCCAGCCCCACGACCCGATCAGCCTGCGTGCCCTGGGAGGTGGGTTCAGGGCACAGCCACGGGGCATCCCCATCCACCGCAGACTAAGCAGAGGCCACCCGGGCTGTCTTTGCAGGAGGAAACTTTCCTGGATGGCAGCACTCGCTCCCTCTCTGCTGAGGGACCTCTGAGTTTGAAGGTGCTATGGCCCTTTTGAACAGAGCAGCCTCGTCCACGCAGCCTGCATTTCAGCTGGGTCGGGAGCCTGGAGGCACGTCTGGCCTTCGTTCTGCTAGAAGTTCCTACCTGGCTGTTTCCAGCTCCCTGAGCGCCTGGCGCAGCGCTAAGATTAGAAGGCAGAACGCTTCACCAGCTCTGCACATTCCCCAAATGAAAGCAATCCTTCAGACATCAGGACAGTGCCCGGGAAAAGCACCGGGCCACTTGGACTCTGTCCCTGAGAAAATGCTCCCTTTGGCAGGTGGCCCCATCTGCGTCGAGTCCCGGAGGACATGCTGCCCGGCCCCCCAGTCCCTGGGGGTCCTAGGACGGTCCGCGGGGCTGCAGGGGCCCTTCCCACACGGGCCCGGAGGACCCAGCCGGATGTCTTTACACGGCAGCAGCTCCCACCTCCGCCCAACGGAGAGAACGGGCTCTGGCAGAACCTGGTGGGACAGAGATGCGATTCCAAGAAGTTCTCTGCCTTGTACAACGCTCGCGTGTGCTGTGCTCACACCCACGCCCACACGTTTGCACGCGTGCACACACACATCAATAGGATTTCCTTTGTAGGGCCCCACCCCCACCCCCAATTCCATATCAGTGGTTTGCTACGAAGGCTGGCATCCTGGGAAATGGATTTTTAGCCCCGTATAAAGAGATGAAAGGACATTTTCTGACAGCTGGGGCTGCCCAGCGCAGGAACAGGCTGCAGTGGAGAGTAACGAGCAGCAATCACAGGAGGTTTTCAGACAAAGGCCAGACGCCAGCGTCCTATTGGTGACGTCACAGAGCCGATTAGAGTACACTTTTCCCACCTTAGATCTTTTCTGGCACAAGGGAGGGTACGACGAATCAAATAAAAGACGAGATTCCGGGTCTCTCCCAGGTCAGCGATCGCGTGACTGTGTTCATAGGGACTCAGAGAAGCCCGGGGGCTCAGGGCCTGGGGAACGGGCGGTCGGGGGACTGTGTGCAAAGCAGCACCAGCATTTAACACCCAGCACAGGCACCCTCTCTGGGCTCCAGGCCGAGTGTGCAACGCACAGCTCCTGGCGCTGAGTTGCACGCCGTGTGGGGAGACAGGTAGGGGGAGGGAGGGTGCTAAGGCAGCGGGCAGTGGGGGCTCAGGGAGCACGTGGGAGAGAGCACCCATCCTCCCCAGAAGGCTGCACTGGGGCCTTGCCAAGGGTCACGGGACCAGCCGAAGGGGAGGGCAAGCTTCTGAAGGACTCGCTTGGAAAGGTGTCCCCCACCCCCGAGGCGGACTCCAGGGCAAGCCCACACTGAAATGCCACATGGCTTCCCTCTGACCCAAAGCGTCGTACAGAGGGGTCGTACAGAAGGGTCAACGCGTACAGACACTGGCATCCAAAGGTCCTGCCCAGGAGCGGGCCTGCCAGACCACGGCTGAGAGGCCCAGAAGGCACACGGCTCACCGTTGCCGACTTGAAAGTGGAGGTGAATGTGCCTCTCGTTCCGGTGCTACTCTGGGGTCCACCGTGCTCCCCAAAAGATGCGGAATTTGTAGCCCCCGGTACCTGTGATCGTGACCTTAGTTAGAAACAGAGTCCTGCAGATGATCTAGTTAAGATCAGATCATTAGGCCGTATTCCAATATGATCGATGTCCTTATAAAAAGGGGAAATCCAGACACAGAGGAAGACACGTACAGAAAAAAGATGATGTGAAGACACAGACAGAAGCCCATCTACTAGCCCAGAAGAGCCCGAGGCCACCGGCAGCTGAGAGAAGCCTAGGACAGATTCACCCCTGCAGCCTCCAGAGGAACCGTCCTAACGACCTTGGTTTCAGACTCTGGCCTGCACAAGGGTGAGACGAGAGAGTCCCGTCATTTAAGCCACCGAGTTTGTGGTGCTTTGTTATGGCAGCCACAGGAAACTAAAGCAAGAGCCAACAGACAAACAAGCAAAGGCAGAGAGAGAGAGAGAGAGAGAGAGAGAGAGAGAGACAAACCAACAACCAGACTCTTAACTATGGAGAACAAACACCACCCAGAAGAAGAGGGACCATGTGATGTCCTGCCTATATAAAATACTTGTGAGATGAACAGGGGTGTGATCAGCCATTAGGTGGGGGTCTGCAGACTCCGCTGGAGAGTTCAGAGCCCCCAGAACAAAGCAGCTCACAGACAGTCACACTTGCTCAGCAAAGGCTGCCACCAGGCCCATGGGAACTTGGTGTGTGCGATGGGCTGAATTGTGTTCTCCCAAATTCCTCTGTTGAAGTCGTAAAGCCCAGTGCCACATAGCGTGACTGGATTTGGAGACAGGGTATTTAAACGTTTATTTATTTTTGAGACAGAGAGAGACAGAGCATGAACGGGGGAGGGGCAGAGAGAGAGGGAGACACAGAATCTGAAGCAGGCTCCAGGCTCTGAGCTGTCGGCACAGAGCCCGACGCGGGGCTCGAACTCACGGACCGCGAGATCATGACCTGAGCCGAAGTCGGCCGCTTAACCGACTGAGCCACCCAGGCACCCCTGGAGACAGAGTGTTTAAAGGGGTGATTAGGGTAAAACGAGGTCCTGTGGGCGAGTCCTAACCCAATAGGGCTGGTGTGCTTTTAGAAGAGGAGATCAGGACACAGGCACACACAGAGGGACGACTGTGTGAAGGCACTGGGAGAGGACGGCCATCTGCAATGCCAGGGACAGAGACCCCAGAAGGCCCCACCCCCCACCTGACAGACACACCTTGATCTCAGACATCCGCCTCCAGAACGGTGGGAAAACCGATCTCTGCTGTTTAAGCCCGACGGTCTGTGGTGCTGTGCCCTGGCAGCCGGAGCAGGCCGCTACAGCCACTCTCAGCGGCTGTTCCGAGGGCACACGCCAATGTCGCACGCGTCCTGGGATGGGAAGGGACGGAGGAGACAGGCAGGACGGTGAGTTTTCCTTAGATCCCAGGAAGGCTGGAGGTGAATGTCAGGAATGATGGGCTCATAAGGCAGTAATTAACAGTCGCAGGAATCTCCTCTCGTCGGATGCTTTGGGATACTGTGCCAGCCTCCATTTTGCTGACTTTGGAGAAAGAAATGGTGATAAATAAATGTAAAGCACGCTGGTGATGGTGTGAAATGATGCTTCATCTAATTATCACTATTCCGTGGTGTCATTAACATACACTCGAGGAGAATGGTAATGACTTTTACGTTTATATCAGCGCAGATTCGCCGTCTTAAGCCCACAGCACAGGGACACGATAGTCCCCGGGACGGCGTCTCTTGCAGACAACGGTAGGACTGGAGGTAAGAAGAATGACTCACTGCCACCCAGCTGCACGTGGCACCGAGACGGCACAGGGGGCTCCGGGAAAGCCCAAAGAGGACCCGAGAGGCAGGAAATGAGTGGGCGACTGATGGGTGCCCCAGGGATGTCGCTGGAGAGTCTGTCCTCAATCACGGACACCCCTTCCTGCCCTCGGGGAATGCGGCTCCACCTTTCTTGGATGCTTAGAGGACCATGGAATCCTGGAAATCACTGTTCCGAATCTAAGGAATGAATGACACCCTGGCTGGTGCTAGAACATTCCCTGTGCTTGCTTTTTTCAGGCTCCTGTCACCTACTTCTCTCTCCTTCGGATGGGAGTAAAACTGAAAATGTGTCAGGTAACGGACGGTTGGACAGTCTCACCTTGCGGATCCCAGTACCCCGGGGGTTCTCCTGCACGAGCGTGCGGCCACTCTACACCCTGTGGGCATCCCGCCCTCTACCCCTTCTGAGGGCAGCCCGCGGTGGCCTTGCTCGGGACCCCAGCCCCTCCTGCCGCTGGCCCGAGAGTGGGAACATGGGCTGGGACACACAGCCAGCAGGCCGGCCTGGCCCGTGCCCTGTGCTGATGTGAAAGACAGGCACACCCAGCAGGATTTCCTCCCTCAGGGTCAGACTGGGAAAAGTCACAAGAGGAAGCAATTAGGAGGACAAACTGGGGCAGAGAAGTTGCTCAGCCTGAGGCCAGGACAGGCGAGGAGCAGGAAGCGGGAGGCAGGAGAAGTACTGGGAGGGAACACAGAGGCTGGTGGCAGTGAGAGGACAGAGAAGCGGGCCTGCCCCGTGGACGCAGGGACCCTGAGAGGCCGCCCCTGCCAATGCTGCCCCCGTCCCGCTGTCTGGCTGCGAGATCCTCCTAAGGTGGCCGTGTCCTAACTCTCAGACTCTGTGGCTGTGACCTTGCTTGGGACGAGGGTCTCTGCAGACGTAGGCAGGGACTGAGATGACAGGCTGGATTAGGATGGCTCCTCAACACAAGGAGCACGTCCTTATAAGGGACAGAAAAGGACACTTAGAGACACAGAGAAGTCAGGGGAAGACGGAGGCAGAGACCGGGTGACATCAGGTCACCAGATGTTGCTGGCAGGTGCGAGGAGAGAGGCCAGAAGACAGGCAGGGAACAGATTCTCCTCAGAGCTTCTGGAAGGAACCAACCCCTCCCGCACCCTGATTGCGGACTTCCGGCCCCTTAAACTGAGAGAGAAAAAATTTCTGTTGTTTTAAATCATCCAGTTTGTGATGAATACAAGCGGTCTGAGCACGTTGTGGCTCCTCGTAACAAAAAGGACGCTTTTTTAAAAACATAAGTTTCTGGCCAACACCCAGAGGGTGGGTGTGACAGCAGAGACCGGGGCGACCGGGCCCCAGGTCTGCCTGCATGCTACGCCCCCTGCGGTCTTTCCCTCAGTGCGGCTCAGCTCCCGCCTTAGAAAATGGGGGATGAGCCTCGAAGCCCCTTCCTGGCAGAACAGTCCGGGCCTCACCGTAGATTTCTACGGAAAAGGCTGAATGGGGACAGGCCAATGCTGCAGGGGACAAAAATTCCAAGCTATTTTTTAGCACCAATTGCCACTCTCCTCTTGGAGGAGCGTTACCCAGACTCAGCAGGGGGATGAAGGGACTATTTCCTGCCAGAAGTAGCTCCGAATCTCCTCACCCAGATCGCTCCAAGTTGGAGAGGGGTGCGTGCGGCCACTCAGGGGCCGTCCCCGTGTGGCTGATCTGCACAGGCCAGGTCACCCTGCGCAGGTGGAGGGCGAACACGCCCGCGCCACCTGCCCCATTCACTCTGTGCTTCCGTGAGTGACAGCTCGGGAGCGGGACCAGGACGCCGCTCCCAGCGGCACCCAGGAAAACCCCCGGGTCCCTAAGAGGCGTGGGTCTGGGTGTCCTCAGAGGGAAGTGGGAGCTCTGAGAGAGCCGCCACCCACCAGGCAGGGAGTGGGCAGGAGGAGCTGTCTCCCCGGAGTGAGCCCACCTCCATCTGACAGGCCCCCGCCTCACTGGCCACTGTCTTCCTCCATAATCCCATTTGAAAAAGATTTCAGGGTTGGGGCCCCTGGGTGGCTCACTCACTGGTTAAGCATCTGGCTCTGGATCTCGGCTCAGGTCACGGTCTCACGGTCCGTGAGTCTGAACCCCGAGTCGGGCTCTGTGCTGACAGTGTAGAGCCTGCTTGGGATTCTCCCCCTCCCTCTTTTTGCCCCTCCCCACCTTTCAGAATGAATGAATGAATGAATAAATAAATAAATAAATAAATACCAAAAAAAGAAAAAAAAAGAAGAAGAAGGAGGAGGAGAAGAAGAAAAGCTGTGAGCTGCCAACATTTCAAGCCCACTTTTGGGCT
Organism: Neofelis nebulosa; assembly: GCF_028018385.1. Taxonomy (NCBI): domain Eukaryota; kingdom Metazoa; phylum Chordata; class Mammalia; order Carnivora; family Felidae; genus Neofelis; species Neofelis nebulosa. Next base: position 217,429,138 of record NC_080783.1, read on the forward strand.
TTTCTTGCTCAAAGATCTGGAGACCGTTGGCAAGAGGAGGGCCCGGGAGACTGTCCGGGCCACGGACGGCCCCCTCCGTTCTAAAGGGAAGTAACTTGCAGATCAGAGAGGGAGAATGGCCTAAGGCCGCACAGCAAGGAGAGGTGGACCTGGGACCACGATCCAGGGCCTCAGTGCTCTTTTCTCAATTCCCGGCTCCCAGGGAAACAGTTCTGACGCTTGGAGAAGACAGACTGACTCACCACAGAGGCTTTCAATCCCTAAGACCTCTAAACTCACTAAAAGCCAGCCCCACATTCACCGTGGCTGACCACGAGGGGAAGACTCCAGCAGGGAACCTCCCTGCACGCCCTACATGCCTGCTCAGGACCCCGCGGTCCTGATGATTCTCTCTCCCCCGACTTTCCACACACGCAGTGGGCTTCTTCTGCATGTGCTTGGGCGCAGAAGACAGGGGCGTCCGTCACAATGGCACAGCCAGAGCGCCTGCTGCCAATGCCTGAAGGTCAGCATACAGATGACGGCGGCCAGGAATTAACTGTCAACATCCAAACTTCAAAAGTGCAAGGAAAATTGTGGTGAACATCTTTCTGACTTTGACATAGGAAAGGATTTCTTTCTTAAGGAAGATTAAAAAGTGTTAACTAGAAAATAAAATATTGGTAAATGTGCCTGTATCAAAAGCCAGGACTTCTGTTTATCAAAAGATACCTCAAAGAAACCAAAAAGCTACAAACCGGAAAACAAAAGGTATTTGCGACACGTAAGGAAAAAGAATTCATATAAAATATAATTAATGCTTATAATAAAAAGGGGCAACTGAATAGAAAAAAAGAGAAGAAGATTTGAAAAGGAAAGAGGAGAAACACACGGCCAATAATTGCATGAGGAGATGACCCACTTTGCTCGCGATCAGGGAAATGCAGATAAGGTCATGGCCAGGTCCCATCTTATAACCACTCAACTGACACCAACTAAGAATCTGACAAGGTCTGCAGAGGGTGGAGACCTTGGGAATCACTTGTGCATTGCTAGGGGGGCTGTGGATGATACAGTCACTTTCCGAAAACAACCTGGGTTAATTTGCAAAGATGAGTATCCCAGCTGACCCAGTGCCTTGCTCCCCCAATACAACGTGTTGGGATTCCTGTCAGAGACTCTGGGGCTGACCATAGGCAGCACCTGGGGAAAACCCCTGCCGGGAGACGGCAAGGTGAGAAGCCCATGAGGAGAGGTCCTGGACTCCAGGGAGACAGAGGTGCAGGCCAGCCCCAAGCACTCAAGCCACCCCCTCTGACCCCTGCAAGCAGCATGCACAGCGTGGCTGTGTGGGACAGTGGGGTGGTTTGTGCCTCAGCAGTAGAGAGGGTCCCCCAGCCCAGAACTCCTGTCCAAGCATACCAGGAGACACATAGACACATACATGGCCACTCTGGGCAGTGCTGAACTAGAACAACTAATGCCCATGGGCAGGGGAAGAGTGAAGCGAATTGAGGCAGAGACTCCAGGTAGAATATTATACAGCTACGAAAATGTATGAGCCATAGCTATGCACCAACATAAGCGGGTCTTCGGTGACACCAAGTTCAAAAACAGGCAAAACTAAAAAAAATACGAACAGGCAAAGCTATCGCACATGTTATGAAGGGATACGCATCGTGATAAGACTAAAACAACAGGTAAGGAAAGAGAAGCACAATTCAGGAACATGATTATCTGCGGGAGATGGAGAGGTGGGGGAGAGACGGTGTGTCCCCCACCGAGCACAAAAGCAGACGCATCCGTTGTCACAGTGGTTAAACAAATGCTCTAAAGTAAACGATAACAATGTCGTGAAATAAGATAATAACCCAGTTACTCGAATTCACCTCTGCTTTAAAAGCAAATCCTCCACTAAGACAGACAACCAAGGCTCCAGTCCTACATGACCACAGGGGGAGGGCAAAGATGGCCCAGGCAGGGATCTAGCCTTGGGTGACAGAGCATAAGTTACCAATCACCCCCAGGTGCCATGCACCCCAATCCAGGAAGGCTGGCTCACTGGAAACTCACCACCGCGAAAGGCAGCCCTTCGCCATGCACCCCGGAGCCACCTGGAGTCACCGAGCCTTGTGTTTTATTTCACAATTGTGTGCCTACACTTAACGTGGAAAGATATTACTTATAAAAGATGATTCCTGAAAGAAAAGTTTGGGGTTTTATGATACCTCTGGGCTAGATTGGGCGATCATTGAAGAAATAAGGTTGTACCCTTTTCATTTCCTATACACAGGACAATATTTTAGCGGCGCGCGGGGTCAGGGAGAAGGAACCGAGGACCCGAGCCGTGTGAGGCACGGCCATGGAGCCGGTGCCCACAGAGCGTGGAGGGCACTCGCTCCGGACCCTCACCCGAGAGAGGGGACCGGCGTCTGACGGATGGTCCCAGCGAATGTGGGAGATGCCTCTTGAAAGACAGGCACGGGCTTGTGGAAACAGCCGGGGAGGTGGACGGTCTGCCCACTGGCCAAGCAAGGCCGGGAGTGCTCGGACCTGAGACGGCTCTGTCTTCAAGTGACCTGAGCGTCTAGTCCCTCCAGTGACCCGCTGGGTGAGTCAGACAGCATCTTCCCTCCTCTCCAGGTCCTTCTTCCCTGATATCCTCCTGTTTCCAACACAGAGGCTGAATTAGCTGCTTCCTAATGTGGCTCCAGCCCTATGTTGTGGGATTCTAAGTGTTGTAGGTGTGTAAGAAATGAGGAACATTCTTCCAGGGGCACCAGGGGCACCCGGGCGATGAGCGTGGTGAGTCATTTCTTCCCATCCTGGCCCTCAGAGCTCTCGAACCCCACCTCTTCCCCGTGGCCCAAGCCTCGCTCCTCCAAGCACACACTGAGCAGGTTACAAGGCAGGGCCATGCAGGTGACAGTTCTGCAGGGACAGAACACTAATTCTGTTGTCCTGACACTGGGATGACTCACCAGGGCGAGTCCAGAGCCTGCAGGGGGAGTAGCTGGCTGGGTCGGTGCTGGGAAGGTAGACTGGCCCCCACCCCAAGAAGCCCAGAGGACCCCCCGGCTTTGCATCCACCTCGCTGCCTCTGGACAGGTCACGGGGCCTAGAGGTCCTCTGAGGTCACCCGGCTGCAGCACCCTGCCCCCCACACCAGGCCGTGTGAGGCCTGTGGCCACTCCAGAGAGGTCCCCAATGTGGCTCCAATAGCAGCTGGGAGCAGACTTGGAGCCCAGGCCCATTTTCCTGAGGGAGGAACTGCCGTATGCCTCAGTTTCCTCATTTTAAAACAGAGCTGCCTGCCCATGGCACCTTGCTCACAGGGTTAGGGTGAAGAAGAAACGAGGACTGTGCGTGAAACAGCTCCTGGGACAGCGCAAACACGCCATCACGGATGTGCTTCCGGCAATATCTACAACGGTTGTACCTGTTACCCTCTCTCCAGCACGGTGGGTTCTGGGGTTGCCAGGAGCAGAGAACACAGGGGCTGGCCTGCCCTGCTCGCCCTCACAACCCCCAGGAGGCCAGCCCAGTGCTCCTTCCCAAATTCCCCCTTTAATTCTGCTTCCCGCCTGGGGTGTAGACACCACATCTCATTTATCCCACGGGGACGAGACAGTCACGAATCTGAGTTCTGTGGAGAGAAAGCACTGGACCCTGGCCAGCCTGCCGAGCCCAGCCTGTCTGTAGATAACGCACACACAGATGATGTTTACAGCAGAACAATCACGCAGACATTAGGCTGGTGGCAGCCGCGGGAAAGCCAGGCTGGCAAATGCCAGCCAGGGCCGCTTTCAGCGTCCTTTGCGGGGAGCCAGCGCCACACTGGGCGACAGCTCAATTCAGAGGGAGAAATGGACTCCCCTGACAAGAAAGCTCGGCCTATTCTTTGTTCCCGAAAACAATCTCCAGCCTACTTTGTTTGCTCCTAGATAACAAAGAGAAAGGGAATTTTTCATTTCACTGGACACGACGACAGCTGCTCCCCACCTCCTAGAGGGTGTCCCATTCTGCTCAGCAGACATTTGCTGGTCACCTGTTTCCATGGGTGAGAGGACAGAGGTGACTTTGCTTCTCTTCCTCATGACCACCCCCCCCTCCCCACTGCCAGACACTCCTCGGCACAGTCTGTGTGTCCTTGGGAACTAGCTTTCCTTCCCACTCCAAGTCTCAGGGCAGCCAAGGACCCACAGAGCCGAAAGGCAGGCCTCTGCATGATCCAGAGCTCAGGGTGCAGGCTGGCCCAGAGCCCTGGAGGAAAAGTTTGACCTCAGAGATCCTTTGGGGTCAAGGAGCTGGTGTCCTGAGAAAGTGTGACAGGCTACAGACAAGAGTGAGTCTTGGCTTGGCCTGAGAAGGAAGGGCTTCCAGGGTGATAAGGGCTCTGGCCAACCCCCCCAGGCTACTGCCTGCCATATCTTTATCATGGCATTCACTTGACTGGTTTACAGACTATGCAAGTTTGTTTATGTAGTGAGCTCCTTGAGAGCAGAAACTGTGTCCTGTTCCCCATGGAAGCCCTGTGGCCTAATTCATGGCCTGGTGCAAAGTAGGATCTGAGGACATGTTTGTGAATGAAGCGCTGCATGAATAAATGGATGGATGGATGGATGGATGGATGGATGGATGGATGGATGGGTGGAAGGAAGAATGTATGTATGTATGTATGTATGTATGTATGTATGTATGTATGTTGAGGGAGGAGTAAATGGGTGGGTGGATAGACAGAAGGAATAATGTAGATACGTATATATGTGTGTGTGTATATGGTTAGATGGATGGAGGCAGAGATGGATGGATGGATGGATGGATGGATGGATGGATGGATGGATGGATGGATAGGTGGGTGGATAGATGGATAGATGAGTGGATGGATGCATGGATGGATGGATGGATGGATGGATGGATGGATAGGTGGGTGGATGGATGGATATATGAGTGGATGGATGCATGGATGGATGCATGGATGGATATAGATAGATGAGTGGATGGATGGATAGATGGGTGGGTAGATCAGTAGATGGATGGATGGATGGATAGATGGATGGATGGATGGATGGATGGATGGATGGATGGATATATGTGTGGGTGGGTAGATGAGTGGATGGAAGCATGGATGGATGGATGGATGGATGAGTGGATGGATGGGTGGATAGATGAGTGGGTGGATGGATGGAAGGATGGATGGATGGATGGGTGGATAGATGGATGGATGGATGGATGGATGGATGGATGGATGGATGGATGGATGGACAGATGGGTGGGTGGGTGGGTAGATGAGTGGATGGATGGATGGGCAGACAGATAGAAGGAAGAATGTATGCAGATATAGGAAGATAGACAGACCAATGAAAGGATGACACCTCATGAATGGCCCATGGGAAGAAGCAACTATCCAGAGAGGACAGTTTCCTGGGCCTCTCCACAGAGATGTGTCTGTGTGTTGGACAGGGCTCCTGCTTCATCTTGTTGCTCTGGGGGAATCCAGCTGGGTGAAACACCTCACATACCTTTTCCTGGACACAAATGGAAGAGAGAGACAGAGAACACCAGCCCTCCCTCCAATCTCATCTTCTTCAGGAAGTCCTTCCAGAGAAGAGGAAATGACAGCCAGAGCCAGAGCTGGCAAACGATGCTCCCTGGGCCAGATCCAGCCTGCTGCCTGTTTCTGTAAAGCTTTATTGGAACACAGCCACATGTACTTGTTTACGCATCTATGTCTGCTTTTGTGCTATCGCAGCAAAGTTGAGGCATTGCGACAGAGACCATATGGTCTCTACATTGCGGTCTACAGACCGCAGAGTCTGTAGTATTTACTGACTGGCCCCTTACAAGTCTGCTGACTCCCAGAACAGGGTATTGGAGCCTTATATCGTTGGCTGTGAGACCCTCGGTGAGACCCTGAACATCTGCTTCTGTCTTCTAGGGAAAAAAAAGAGAATAAGGACGCCTAGAAGAGGGGAGAGTTACCTGGGGAGTAAGCAAGTGGTCTGAGAAGGGGAAAAGCAGGCCGAACCCCAAAGGACACGCAGAGCAGGACAGGATCTGGAGGCAGGCAGGCCCGTGCTTGCCACATAGACCTGCCACTCTGGGCAAGTCACTAGGCCTCCTTCAGACCCCTCTGAAAAATGATGACAGAAGTTCCCACCAGATGTCACCTTTTCAGCGAGGTCTTCCCTGACCTCTATATCTGAAATGATCTGCCCTCACCTGGCTCTACCTTTCTTTTTTAAAAAATAGCTTTACTGAAATACAGTTCATATGCCATACAATTCACCCACTTAAAGCATACAATTCAGAGCTTTGTAGTTTATTCATATACTTGTGCAATCATCAGCACAAGAAATTTTAGAACATTTTAAAACTATTTTTTAAATTGAGGGAAATTACACCTAACCTCAAATGTACCATCTTGCCCATTTTTAAGTGTTCAGCTCAGTGGCATTAAGTACATTCCCACTGTTTTCTTTTTTTTTTTTCAACACTTATTTATTTTTGAGAGACAGAGAGAGAGAGAGAGTGTGAGTGGGGAATAGTCAGAGAGAGAGAGGGAGACACAGAATCCAAAGCAGGCTCCAGGCTCTGAGCTGTCAGCACAGAGCCCGACGCGGGGCTCGAACTCACAAACTGTAAGATCATGACTTGAGCCAAAGTTGGAGGCCTAACCACCTGAGCCACCAGCCTCCCTGTCATTCCCACTGTTTCTAATTATTGCCACCATGGATCTGTCTGTTTCTCATGCTTCATTTTGTTTCTCGTGGCCTTATGTCCACCTGAAAATACATCATTGCTTATGTTTTATTATTTATTAGATGTCTTTCCCTTGTAAGCTCCATGAGGGCAGGACTCGGTCTTGTTCACTGCTTGTCCCCAACACTTGAAAGAACATTAGGGACACAGCAGGTGCTCAATAAATATTCAAATCAATGACTGACTGCTGGTCAATCTGCTGAGTCCATTACTGTGTACAGGGCATCCTTTCTATAAAGACTCAGGGATGTTCCAGGAGCAGAGTCCGTATCCACATAAAGGCGGCCAGTTCCAAACCAACCAGAATTGCACCAACGCCTTTGTGCGGCATCCCTGGCTCCTGTGAGCGTCCTTCACCCCTCATCACCTGGCACAAATCTATAAGCAGTGTGGTTATTTGCATACACTTGTTTCCACAGCAGGTGGTGTGCCCTTGTAATTGCTCCTGGTCCTTCCTTGTGGGACCTAACAGAGGGCTGGGGGCTGGGTGGGTGGCCAAGCAGGAGGGTGAGTGGCAGAATCAAGAGCAGAACCTCCAAAGTTCTGGAGGAAGAGTGGCACCGCCATCTTTGTATTGGTGAGGATTCTCCAGAGAAACAGAACCACATGCAGGGAGACAGAGCTTTCTTTTAAGGAATTGCCTCACTTGATTATGGAGGCTGGCAATTCAGGTGAAAGTTGCAGCCTTGCATCTGAATTCCACAGGGCAGCAGGACAGAAACTCTGGCAGGCAGAATTCCTTCTTCTTCGGGGAAACCTCCATCTTTTTCTCTGAAGGCCTTCAGCTGACTGGACGAGGCCCACCCACATGATGGAGGCTAACCTACTCCACTCAAAGTCTACAAAATGCCTTCACAGCAACCGGTGTTTGACCAAAAATTGGGCACCATAGCCCAGCCAAGTTGACATATAAAATTCACCATCACAATTCCCAACTGCACATGTCCTTCCCTACTTTTCAAGTCCTTTTCACCCCTTTGCAAAGTAAGAGGGCAAAGGGGCAGACAGAGCAGACACCTGGTAAGGGCTGTAGAGAGGACATAGGCCCCCAGTGCCCACCCTGTCATGAGGCAACAGACACTGATCAACTAGCTGTAGGCCAGGCCTCCCAGAACAGCTGGGTGACTGTGGACTCACCAGCTTTGTGCTCAGTGATCTGCCTCCATCTGCATAAGACGCTCCCCAGAGAGGTCAAATCCTTAGTCATTCATTGGTTGTTGCCTCTATGGCCTCAGGAGCATAAGCCAAACAGAAAACTGGCTTCTGAGCCCTGTTACCAACATCGTCTTTCTTCCTAGATGGAAGCTATCACTTGGAGCAAGATGTGAATAGAGGCCTCAGGTTCTTTGGGGCACACATGGGGACTCAGGAGGATGGGAAGAGAGAAGGATCTGGCTTAGGCCCGGGGCTGGCTCTGGGAGCTTCGTGAACCAGGACTAGCACCAAGCCTTAGAAGGGATATTCTCAGCCATCCTGCATTCCTTAGGATGTGAAACATAGAAATGTGATAAACCAGGGAGCCTGGGTGGCTCAGTCGGTTAATGATCAGGTCATGATCTCACAGTCTGTGAGTTTGAGCCCCGCGTCAGGCTCTGTGCTGACATCTCCGAGCCTGGAGCCTGCTTCGGATTCTGTGTCTCCCTCTCTCTCTGCCCCTCCCCTGCTCATGTTCTGTCTCTCTCTGTCTCAAAAATAAATAAAAACATTAAAAAAAGAAATGTGATAAACCAAGGCCACATATGTGGTGTGTCGCCCTAGCCTCGTCGACCTCACTCTCTCTGCCTTTCATTTTTCAACAAGAGCTTTCTGAACCTCTTTGACATTCCCAAGTAGTTTAATAGACAAGTCTGTGCCTGAGAGTCAGTTAGCTTTTCTTGGGTCCACGTGCCCCTCCTAACAAGGCTGGCTTCCCAAGCCAGGTGCCCAACTGTGGGCTGTGTGAATGGCCTCGACCTCCAGCCCAGACAACCACATGTGCACTCTTCCATACCCACCCCTGGGCTGCAAGCCAGCAAGGCAACTCAACTCAACTCAACTCAACTCAACTCAACTCAATGCAGTTTCATTGGAGGCCAACTGGCCCCCCACACCCTCCCCAGTCCCCAGTTTGATGGCCATTCCAAGTATTCCAGTCCAGAACCCAGTCCAGGGAGGTAATAGCCATGCAGATGGTGGGAGTGGCCACTCCAGATGACCAATCTGGGCTTTTGTTGTGTATCCCTGTGGGCTAATGAACGGGAAAAAAATTGTAGGTGCTCACCAAAGGGCTACTTCTTGGGCAAGACAGCCCAGTTGTTGGGGTTGGGGAGCCAGTGGTTGCATTTTAATTAGCTGATAAATAATTATGCCTTTGAAGCCCCCAGTCTGCCTTACAGGCTCTCTTCTCTGCCACCCACAGGTTATTTAACCACATTTTACTTATTACATAAACTGGAGTCTGTGTCTGAACCACCAAGGTTGCAGAGGTCTTGTTTTCGACACTATCTATGAACACATCTGCTTCTGCTGACTGGCAACATTCCTGCCCTGGACTCAATCTGGCACGCTCAGCCAGGAGGGCAGGCACGTGGGTGCTATTTGCCTGTCCTGAATCCAAATCCTGGCCTCCGTGTGAAGGCCTGACCTTGGTTTTCTCCCCAGAGTGAGATGGATATGACTCTCAGGTGCAAGATCATCTTTTCTTTTTATCCCGAGCACCAGGAAGCCTCTAGCTGGAGCCTCAGCTCAAGGGCATCAGGCTGGGAAGCTGCCGATGATCGGAGCTGAGAGTGTTTGGCTGTTCGGATGGGTGTCTCGGGGACTGAAGGTGTCCCAAGAAACCGACAGGTGGCTGCTGGGTAAACTGTAATTTAACCTATATGTTTACTCTGATAAATGTGCCGATAGGAGCATGCTGCCTATAAATTTCAGTCCTCCGGGAAAGAGTCTCTTCGTTCCCACGATATTGATTCCCGAATACTGCATTCCTCAACCCTTGGCTTTGCAGGGCAAACCAGGACCACTAAGAGTCTGAGACCTAACTCACTTACAGCGTAATAGGAACTTTCATGGAAAAATCAAAGCACAGCCCGAGAAGGGTGGCCACTGGGTCCGACCTGCCCAGGCCTCCATGTTGGTCTCTGGTGTTGTGGGCACCTGACGAGCCTTCTCCTCCATGGCGTTTGTGTACAGGCAAACCAAGGCAGGCACCTCTCGGAGCCTGGATTCGGTTTTTAGAAAAAATTGGTCCGTCCTAAAGGGAACGGCATGGGCTTCAGCAAGCAGATCCATCAGTCTAAACTGTCTGCGGAGTGCAAAACCCGAGCTTCCTCCTAAGTCACACTATGACATGTTCTACTTAGGAACTGAGTGCTCCTGCACTCCAGATGCCAGATGATAAGAATTACTGATGCATTGCTTTCAAAGCAGTTGGTTTTATGGCTTGGCAAGGCTGGCTTTGAGATTCTGCTGGGCTTCATTTGCATACCGAATGACAGTGGAGGAAAAGACACCGGAAGGCCTCAGACACGGTTAGCCTCTCCTATGTCTGCTGCCAGTTATAGGTCATTTTAAACTAACATCTGGTGAGTGTACTTTTAAACCATATCTGTAGCTTTAATTAGGGATCTCCCGGGAATGTCAGGGGAGGAAAGAGAGAGACATTCCCCAGAGGAAGATTATTAAGACATTGGCAGTTCCACTGAATCAAAGTCCCAGAAGCTGTCCTGGCCCAATTTTATTGTACTGTAGGATCCACGGTGATAAGGGAGCTCTTTGCATAAGAGGGTCTTAACATCAGCTATATGCTGGCATAAGCAGAAATTTGTTTCCACACTCTGAAGAACCTACTGCCTTCAGAAAGTAGCTTTTGTGCATCAAGACCCCTAGTGGGGTTCCCCTTACACAGCCACAGAAACCAAATCTGTCCCTGAAATCCCCCCAAGGAGTTGAGGTCACCTCAGGCCTCCTTTGCCAAGAGCATCTGCGACAAGGAACCAGTCAATGGCTTCTCTGCCCTGCCAGGGAGGTTGATTTTTTTCCCCTCCTCTTTTCCGGCAAGGACAATTCTTGAATGGTACCTCTCTTAAATAAAACAGATTTTACTTTCCACATAGGTCAATGAGATTTAATATTCTCCTTACACGTGTTCATTTCTTTCAGTGATGTTTGAGATCTAAAGCACTATTTTAAAATTCTACAAACTCTCAGGGATAGATATTTTAAACCCACATAAAAATAGCCTTTCCTCTCCTTGCTGCTTGCCCGGCTAAATTGCACGCTTAGCCTACATCAGACTGTAGCCCACTGACGAAGAGAGAAGCCAGTGGTCTAAAGGGAGGCAGCCCCACCATTTGGCTGCTTCCATCCCCACCTCCTCCCCTGATAAATGTAAAAGCAATAAAAAAATTCCTCCATTTCACTGGAATGCCCATTAAAATGTAAACACAGAGAGAGGATTTTGAGTAGGCTACAAAAATGCTTTATTCAAGAGACTGCAAAAGGCAAACCAAATCTAAAGTTGACTTTTAAACCGAGTACATAGCATGTAAATATGCCCGGCTCCCTGTTTCTAAGGGGTTTGTGGAGAATCTACGTATTTACTGGAAAATCTGCAACGTGGTGTCGGGGGGCCACCCTGCAGAGAGGCAGGCGTGGCCTTTCCCTTTGTGAGCCGTCTGAATCAAACACAAAGATCCTGATGCCCATGGCTGTGTGCGGCAGGAGTCCCAGGACGTTTCTCACTGACAAGATATGGGACCTCTGCCCGGAAATCTCCCGATGAAAAGGGAGTCTCAGAGCAGAAAGAACGGCGTGTTCTATCCGCACCCATTCAGGATGCTTTTTTCCAGGTGTGACCTTGGATGAAGGTGCCCCGATTTGGTTGCTCTCCCTCGGCCGGGGGTCCAGTGTTGGATCAGAGGGCCGTCCACAGGTCTCTTCCTCCGGCTCAAGAGTGACAGGTAGATCCCACCGGTGCCAATTCCCATGGCTCGGTAGTAACTGCCAAGAGTCCAGCCTCGCAGGGGGAAGCCCATCACCGCTAGGGTCAAAATCTGACATGCGTTTGCCAGCCCTGTCTGAAAACCACGAGGGGGGGCCATCTTCAAGTTTCTTATAGGTTCAAGTTCAGCTCCTCCATGCCAACTAGTAACCCCACTGCTAGAGCAAGGGGGAACCTGCTGCCAGAGTCCCTCAAAGCAGTGCGGGAAGAAGTGGTTGAGAAATGAGAGGGAACAGAGAGTCAAGGTCAGCATGCTGGCCCCGGTCCCTCCTGCCCTCCAGAAGCTCACAGTCCCTGAAGGGGCTGGCCAAAGAGTCTGTCGGAAACTTACAAAGCACAGCGCTCCCCATTCATCATGGGAGGCTAAGTCCACGTTTTGTGCAACCAACGGGGCCACAAGCCAACTAATAGGTATTGTGTGCGTGAATCTGTGGATTTGCGCATATTTATATAATCTGCGAGTGTATTCTTTATTTTTACTGCCTGCTTTGCTCAGACTGCAGACAGCACAAAGATCATCAGCCGCCTCCTAAATTATAGATTGGCTCACCAAATACATTGTGTCACTCATTAGCCACATCATCTCGCAGCTACGTACAACAATAAATTAAGTAACACAATTGCTGCAGGGAAATTAGGTGAATAATTCTCACATTAAACTAAAAAGTTTGGGATGCCTTTGGTTTCTTCCAGGCGGCTCCTAGGACAATGCAGTACCATGAATAGACAACAGACAGGACTCTAAATTCCAAGGGTACAATTCTTCAGAGCAAGTTAGGTGTGGTTTACATTAAAAATAGAACAGGCTCCTGCAAACAGACTTGTATTTATATAGAATGTTGCGACAACTGTCATTTTACATTAGTCAGAGAAATCCCATAGGACCGGTGTAAGTATTAAATGTGGCAATTTTTTTTGTTTACCGACAAAACATAATAAAAAGAACACAGCCTCCTGGATGACATTCTGGATGATGTTTTTTCCTCTTTCCCTGAAGTCATTCATAAAATAAACATGTGTTCTCAGTCCTTGGAAGGCTTCTTTATGAGAGTCTCCTGACAGTGAACGAGGGATGACAGAGCGGGGCCCCCCACTCCGAGACCCCAACCCAGCAGCCCCCGTTCCAGGCCCTCACGCTGCACTGCCATTTGCTCCCCGAACAGCAACCGCAGAACACAATTCCAGAGTCTTTCTTGAACCGTGTAATCAGGACGGAGTTACAGCGTTTCAGGAGGGACATTTCCAATGTGGGGAAAGCCGATCTTTCTGCACAAATGAGCCAGGGAGAGGCCTGTAAGTCGCGAATCCCAAAGAGCTTGCAATGTGCTCCTTGCTGCCAAACTATGGAGGTCGCCGGAGAGTTCCGCAAAACTGCCCGAACAAGAGAAGACTGGGGACAGGTAAGCTGTTCAGATAAAGTTGGCAGCCATCGATGGCCGACCTTCTCCTTGTCCCAATTTACTGCTGATAAGACAGCCAAAGGGGCAAAGACCCAGAGAGACTGCCGACCGCAGCGTGAGGTGGCCTCTGGTCGTGCCGGGCTTGTGGTGTGGACCAGAGCTCCCTCTGGTTAGCTCTCCAGGGTGTGCCTTGGGCTGAGGTTCTCCAAGTGTGGTCTGGGCACCCACCCTGACCTCGTAATGACCCTAAGACATGATTCGCCTCTGGGGGATAGCGGTGTTTTCCAGAGGCTCCGTGACGTGATGATGACAGCTCGTGGAATATGCAATGCTTGTGTATTTTAGGTTTCAAAAGTCCTTCAGTTTTTTTAAATTAAGTTTTAATTTAATTCCAGTATAGTTAACATACAGTGTTATATTCATTTCAGGTGCACAGGGAGTGATTCAACACTCCCACATATCGCCTGGTCCTCATCAAGACAAGTGCCCTCCAAAATTCCTTCAGTTTTAACTCAAATACGTTGAATATCAAGAGATGTGACCCCACAACCTAAAGTGCCTTGAGATCCTCATTGAATTTTAAGAGTGTCGAGAAGTCCCAAGACCTGTGCCCATGTGCTCACGCTTCCCCGGAACCCCGCGTGGGGGACCTCACTGAGTTTTAACTTTAGCTTGATGAGCCAAACACAACCCTACCTCCAAAATCCCTGTAACAAGCTCAGCCGGGCCCCGGGGGGTGTTCGTGGGCACCAGAGGCACCGCCCCCCCACCGTCTTCCCCCAGCATCAGGCAGAGGGATGAACGCAGCTCCTGTGCGACCAGCCTTGTCTGTACAGCCAGCACATCCAAGAGGGAACAAGGGCAGGGGAGCCTCTTGGCATTCACTCTTTCCTCTTACAGCTCAACAGCCAATTGGTACCAGTAAGTGTGATTGGATCATATTTATATTTATACTTATATTTATATTTATATTTACATTTACATTTATATTTGTATTTATATTCTCTACTGCACACCCACTGTCCTGGGTTAAGGTGTTCCCTTAGAATTCAGGCACATCAGACTGGGTATGCAGTGAAAGATCTATCTAATGGGGCCAAACACCCAGATCCTGCTGGGGTCACCCATGGCTCATGCAGGCACTGCGGGTTTCACTTCTGGTCCCAGCTCACTTCTGGGCCTGAAGGATCCTCAGAAGAGCTCACGCTGTCTCCCAGCCACGGTGGAGGGGCTAAGCGACTGAGGGAGCATGGGGCAGGGAAGGGACCCACCTCTCTGCACCTCGAGGCCCCTCCTCCTGGAGTGGTCATGACACGGAGCCTGAGGCTCTTCTGATGACCGCCTGCCACATGGCTATGCCTGACCATTTGCTGTCTTGGATCCTCAGTCCCTTCTCTGTAAAACAGAGATAATAGATCTCTCTCTCTGAAGAGCTCTGAGAAGAGGAGATTTGAGCAGAGTCTCAGCCTCGTGCTTGGGAAACAGTCGGTGCTCAGTTCGTGTGAATTCTCCCTTCCCTCCGGCAGAAATGGCCCAACACTGAACCTCACGACCACCAGTCCTGTCTCCGTGTCTGCTGCCTGCCTAGACGCCAGAAGAGAAAGCGTGGGGAAGGAGGGAGGGAGGACTCCCTGCCACCGGCCTGAAAGCCATTTGTGACCATCGTTCCCTCTGAGCACGGGTCTGGAGGAGGCGCCGGGAGAGAGACTTTTTATTGCATATCCTTCTGTACTGCATGTATTTGTACCAGCTGTATGAGCGTTTTCATAATAATAAAAAAGGGAAAACCTGTCTTCCTATTGGGATAATCATCATTAAGTGAGAATATGTTTCATTGTCTATTAAAGTGACATTTCTGCAAGACTGGGCATTATATAACTTCAGTAGCAATGAATTTGGGCTCACACATAGAAGCACAGTGCATCGCTTCTGTTATCAAAGGGACTCTTTCCCCGTCCCATTACCACCACAAACATACAGGGTATTTGTTGGAAAATACTTTTTCTGGATGCTTCGGCTTTAGGTAGGGATGGACCCCCAAAGCCCCTCCAGCTCTCGGGTCTGCGATTCCAGAGAGAATAGACACGGGGCCAAATCAAAGGAGTTTCCCAAGTCAGAAAATGAAAGTCTGGGGAACCAAACGTGTTGGTCAAAGGCGGGACGACTGGGCATCAGGAAGTGGGCAACATTTTACAAAGGTAATCTAAGCATTGCTTGGCTCTAAGTTTCGTTTAAAATTCTGCAATCTCTTTCCACTAATGAAAGAGGTCTCACATGAAGGGAAAAAATGATTAATTATGAATTCAACTGCAATGTCCTAATTATTAAAAATATTAAATTTAATTATTTAGAAAATATTTAGTCACAGTTTATGTTCATCTAGGGAAGGAGATTTTAAGACCCCAACATAATTAGAAATTACATTACATTATTAATTTAGTGCTCCGGGTTTTGTTGTGAGTTTTTTTTTTCTTTTTTCTTTTTTTTCAAAACGTTACTTTAACTTCTTTGATTTGATGCCCCTGCAGCCCAGAGTGTAGGGAAGATCATCACACTGCTAGGGGTCGTAAGGGCACAGGCAGGAAGGATGGGGACACAGTAAGCGGTGTCACTGCCTTTCGATGTTATTGCTGGTGCCACTCCGGGAGCATGAGGTTTTAAGAAAATAAAACCACCGAACACAAGAAGAAACAACCCTCTGCCGGCGAGAACCCAGCGCGGACAAAATCAAGTTAAAAATCGAAACTGCAAAGCCTCAGACACAGGGATGATCAGAAGCAGAATACAAAACTATCTTTGTTTAGTCCACTCACAGAAAGAGACGGGGGAGGGGGGGAGATAAATATAAGCACGAGGAGGGAAGGAGAGAAACTCAAAACTGACGAGGCAGATCTGAAGAAAAAGGGAAACGGAACGTCTCGAAACAAAAACACAATAATCAACATTTACAAGTCAATGTAAAGGAAATATCAGACAGTCACAGACAGACTTGGCGAACTGAAAGATAAATGAGAAGATGTCACAAAGATACAGGGAAAGGGGATACAGAGGCGGCGGTGTGGGGAGGGGACGGTGGCTCCGGGTCTGAGTTCAGGAGGGAGAAGGGGAAGGAGGCAGCGGGGGCCCAGCTCGCCCCAGGACGTTTGCACACTCAGAAGGACCGCAGAGAGAAAGGGAGGGCCTCAGCAGCAGTGGCAGAAGAGGAAAAACTACGATTACCCCAATGGCTGATCTCTCAACTGCAACAGTAAGTCCCAGGAGACCGGGCCCAATATTTGCAAGTGCTGAGAGAGAATAGCTGTCAACGTAAAATCGTGCATCCGGCAAAAAAAGTCTTTCAAGGAGGAGGATGAAATGAAGACATTTTCGGCAGCAAAACAAACACCAAACCAAACCCGAGTCGGTTCACTCCCAGCAAGACTCTATTAAGGAGGCTCCTCGAGGATGGGCTTCAGGCCGAGGGATAACGAGCCCAGAAGGAAGGGCCCAGAGGTGCCACGGAAAGGGGAGGAAGGCTCCTTCGCTCCTCACCTCCTCAAGGAGACCTCGGCCTTCCCCGAAGAGCCTCAGGGCGGATCCTGGGGTTCTTCTCTCACGCCCCCCCACCCCCGCCCTGTCCCTCACTGAACTGGGTTCCTGGGTTTGCCGTAACAAAGCACCACACAGTGGGGCGACTCATGCCAACAGACAGGTATCCTCTCTCGACTCCGGAGGCCGGACGGCTGAGCTGAGGTGCTGGCGGGCCCGGGTTCTCCGTGAAGGCTCCAGGGAAGGGTCCTTCCTGGTTCTTCCCCGTGCCCGGTGTTTGCTGGGAAAGCCTGGCCGCCCTGGCCTGACGGCATCGCTCCAATCTTCCCTCTCATCACCCCACACCCTTCTTTGCATGTGTGTCCATCCTTCCTCTTCTTAGAAAGGACACCAGTCATATCGGCTCCAGGGCCCATCTTACTTCACCACGACCTCATCTTAACTCGACATCGGACAAGGCCTTATTTCCATATTAGGCCATGTTCACAGGTACTAGGGGTCAGGACTTGAACACTTCACAACTAGAAATACCACCTCTGTGCTGATGACATACACATTTAAAACTCCAGCATGGACTTGCCCCCCCGCCAGCCCCCAAAAAGGCAGTCCTCTGTAGACTTAATTAGAGCGGAAGTTTCTGGGCCTCTCTTGTATCTGCTTTTGATATACTTTTGCATTTTCTTCTTAAAGAAGGCCCTTAAAATTGTATAAGCTTCAGGCCGACAACAAATGCCTGGATTTTGCCTTTGAAACCCCAGACTTGGGTATCCAACTGCCTAGCTGAATTTCAAGGTGTCTCAAGTTCAGTATGTATAACATGAAACTCCCATTCTTGCCCCCACACCTGCCCCTGCTCCTCTTACAGCTTACCCATCTCACTGGATGGGTATTCCATCTTCTAACTGCTCAGGACGAAACCCTCCGAGACATACCTGACTCCCCTCACACCTGATCCTTGAAGAAACCTGTTTATGCCATCTGCAGACTGAACCCAGTATTGGACCCCTTCTTGCCATCTCCCTGGCTACACCCTGGCCCTGGTCACTGCCACCTCTTGCCTGGATTATTACACTCACCTCCTAAGGGCCCCCGCCCCCATGCAGTGGAGTGAATGTTTGTTTGTACCCTCCGTTCATATGTTGGGATCCTCACCCCTGATCTGATGGTAGTCAGAGAGGGGGCCTCTGGGGGATGATTAGGTCATGACAGCCAAGCCCTCACAAACGGGACAAGTATCCTTACAAAGGGGCCTCAGAGAGCCCCCTCACCATTCCCACCATGTGAGGATACGTCAAAAAGTCAGCAGTCTGCAACCTGCAAGAATGACCGTGGTCTCACCAGACCATGATGATAATACTGATCACGGACCTCCAGCCACCACAGCCGAGAGGAATTTAAAATTTAGAATCCATCCCATCTATGGTCCTTTGTTATAGCAGCCCAAACTAAGACACCCTGTTCCCATCCTTCTTTCTCCCTGCACAGTCTGCGGTCAACATAGTGGCAAATACAAGGCAGACCCCACTGTCAGTAGGCTCGGACCCGTCCAGCGGCTCCGCACTCAGGGTAGAAGCCAAAGCCCCTGCCCTGCACAGCCCATAAAGCCTGCTGGGACCTGGCCCTCCACCTCTCTCTCTGCTCTGCTTTCCTCACTCACTCTGCCCAGCCCCAGTGGTCTCCCTGCTGACACTGAACATGCCACGGGTGCTCCCACCTCACCACTTCCGTGTTCCTCCTCCGGTGGGCACATCTCTCTCCCTCAGCCCTGCAGCCTTCACTCAGATCTCTCGGCCTCCCGGAGGCCAACGCTGACCACCCCAACCCTAGACACCTGTGCTTTGCCCTTCTCTCTCCCGCGTCCTGTTCTTCCATTTTCCCAGGGTAGTTATTCCTTTCTAACCTCTCACATAATTAAATCACACGGATTATGTTCCCAGTTTACAACCTGCCATCCCTCCGGCTGAAATGCAAAGCCCACAGGGTGGGAACCTTCCTCTGCTCCAGCCACTGTGTATCCCAAGTGCCTAGAACAGTGCCTGGCACACAGTGTTCAATACGCATCTGTCGAAGCAAAGAATGAAAATGTTGGCTGTGTAAATGATAATGATAATAATGTCTATCTGGCAGGGTATAAAATAATCGAGATATGCTCACCACCTTCACAGCAAGAATATATCAGGTGGATGAGGAGGGTGTGGGTAGGGGTTGGTCATGGCCAAGTTCCTTGCATTTCTTGTGTTGTCTGGGAGGATGGTCAAACTCTTGATTACCTTCAGACTCAGGTAGGTCAAATAGCTCTGTGAAATTTATAAGGTAACCATTACAGAAATAGAGGATATGACTTCCAAACCATGAAAATTTTTCAAGGATGGAAAAGGGAAAAACACAAAGCTCAATCAATTGAAAACACGGCAAAAAGGAGAATAAAAAGAAGCGTGTACGCACACACACACACACACACACACACACACACACACACACACACAAAAACCCCCAGAACAAATGGAATGTACTAGATGGTAAATATGAGTTCAAACTGATCAATAATTACAGCCAATATAAATAGACTCAATTTTCAAGTTAAAAGAAGAGACTGCCAGCCTGGATTAAAAATAAAATCTTGCGAAATGCTATTTAAACCTGGCATAGCTAAAACATAAGGGAGTGAACTGTTCAAAGTAAAAAGACAGAAAGATATCCACCAAATACCAATCAACAAAATGGATAAAATAGACTTTAAGGCCAAAATCATTACTAGCAATAAAGAGAATCACTACATATTGATGAAGGATTCAATTCAAGGGGATATACACCAATTCCTGAGAAGAGGAATGTGGAGCAAAGCTCTGAAGGGGATGGGGAGCAAACCATGTAGATCTCTGGAGGAAGAGCTTTCCAGGTAGAATATCACAGGAATCTTCACCCTCCCCATGTATCTGGGGACTTTAAAATACTCCAAACAAGCCATGAGTCTTACGGAAGAAATAAAAGTGAAAATTATAAAATACACTGAATTAAATATCAGCAGACAGGTTACTTACTGATCAAAACATGCGGGTACACCTAAAACAGCACTTGGAGGAAAAAGTCCAGATACATTAAGGGTTATTTTCTTAAAAAGGAAGAATGGGTGAAAATAATGTATTAAGTAATAGGAGAGAAAAGAGTGAACACAAAGGGAAAAAAAATCAACACAAAGAAAGCAGAAAGAAGAAAACACTACAAAGCAGAGCCAGGATTTATGACGTGGAAATGAATATATAATAGAGGGGATCGATGAAATCAAAAGGTGATTCTTTGACAAACCTCCGGCAATTGTCAAGAGGAAAAGAGGGAAAGTACATTTAAACAATATTAGGAACTAAACAGGCACACCAGAGAATGCCGCAAACACCTTTATGCCAGCGAGTTTGAAAACTGGGGTGAAATGGATGAATTGGCTAGAAAAATGCAAATAACTGAGTGTGACTCAGAAAGAAACACAAAGTGGCTGTACCATGTGACATGTCCCCCAGCAGGGTCAAAGCGTTCTAGTCGGGACCAAGGGATTGCATGGCTATTGCCACAGGTGCTCTGCAACAGAGGTGGGCAGACAAGTGCCTGTAGGCAGCCACTTGTTTTTATAAATAAAGTTTTATTGGCACACAGCCATGCCCATTCATTTATGGCTGCTTTCACAAAAGTGGAATTGAGTAGCTGCAGCAGAGACCCACTGTGTGGCCCAGAAGCCTAAAATATTTACTGAATATTTTTTACTAAAAAATTTACTAGAGGCCTAAAATTTACTAAAATTTTTAAGAAAAAATTTGCTGACCCCTGATTTAGAGGAAAACAACGAAAAGCTGAGGGCAAGTAACAGGCAACTGAAAGCTAAGTATGAAGGCCAGACAGTCTTCTGGCTGCAGGGCAGATCAAGCTTAGGATCTAATAAGTAAGTAACTGAACCACAGAGCTGATTAGATGCCCAGCCAATGCATGTTTGTTATGCCAGGGTCTGGGGCCAAGCTGAGAAAATTGGGAATTCTGACACATGGGAAGGAGGCATCTGGAGAGATGCCCCCAAAGATTTTGATTCTCCAAGACAACTCGGAATCTCCCAAGCCTGTAGGAGTGCCCACCCTTCCCTAGGTAGAGCCAGTGCCCCCATGTTGCTGGAAAAACAATGCAAATCCCACAACTCAGGATATGTTCCCTACTACTGGGCCTACGACTAGGGTTAGGAGTGGCATAAGCCAAGGGGAATAAGGAAGGACAGGGATTATACCGCAAATTTACTCCAAGTCCTGGCCAAGAAGTACTGGAGGGAAGGAGGAAAGACATGGTGGATGGATTCTGATGAGGGTGCTTGCTCAAAGAGGCCTGACCATAAAGTTGAATAATGAAGAGCATGCAGACCTAGGGGCTCTCTTCTGAGATCTAACACACTGGCAAAGACCCTTGGAGATGGTGTAAACTCTCTACTGGAATGGCTTCTAAAAATATGCAAAAAGAAAGAAAAGTCTAAATGCCAGGAATGCCCCGGTCAATGGCAGAGGAAGGAATAAAAGGGCCCAGGAAGCAGGCATGCTAGAATGGACCCACCACCTGTGGCCAGAACATATGCCGATGAGGCTGCTCCATGGGAAGGACCAGAGGACACACTGTCCTCTAAGGTCATAAGGAATGTGCCAGTGAAGGGTGTCCAGCATCACTACAAAGTTCAGTAGTGGCCATGTCTCCTTTGCAGACCAGGACTGGAGGGCTGAAAGAAGGAGAGGCTGATAGAGAATTTGGCGTGCTGACAGCAATGGGGTGATAGGATGTCAAAGCAGTAGAGGTGGCAACACCCAACCACCAGAAGCCAGGGGTCACAATTATTGAAGATCAGAGGAACAGCCAAAGATGTGCAGAGCGTTACAGAGAAGGTCACTAAAACACAGAGCAAGAAAGATGGGAGGCTGGCAAAGCTATTCAACAGAAGAACTCAGTGATGGATGCCTGAGGAGCTGAAGGCAGGGCAATTACCCCTATAAAAAGTCATAATCCCTTACCCAGTCTGTAGATCTGAGCTAGTTTTTATACCTGGAACCCCCTAGAAGAAGAGATGGCCAGGTATCCAAGAAAACAGACTCTGCCATTCCACAGCAAGAATATACACTGGGATGATCCTCCTCAGTCCTTCCTCCTGCCATTTTTTTTTTAACGTTTATTTATTTTTGAGACAGAGAGAGACACAGCATGAACGGGGGAGGGGCAGAGAGAGAGGGAGACACAGAATCGGAAGCAAGCTCCAGGCTCTGAGCCATCAGCCCAGAGCCCGACGCGGGGCTCGAACTCGCGGACCGCGAGATTGTGACCTGAGCTGAAGTCGGACGCTTAACTGACTGAGCCACCCAGGCGCCCCACCTCCTGCCATTTTTAAGGTTATCTGTGCACCCATTGTGTATAATCAGAAGTTTGAGGACTGTTGCTGGAAACAGAGTCTGAGTTAATATCGAGACTCAGAGACCCCAAGTGTCATTATGTTCCCCCCTCATTAGACTCCTGCTCAAAGTCCACCCAAAGTGGGTCTGCTGGGTCTGTGATCTATCTGATGGTCATTTCCCCATCCTCAAATGTGTAATCAAGATTAACCTACTTGGAAGTTGGTGTAGCCCCACAGTGGGCTCTTGGTCTATGAGGTACAATGGGGGGAGGCCAAGTGGAAGTCTCTGAAACTATCTCCCTCCTCGTGCTAACTAAGACAGCAAACTAAGAGCAGTATTACATCCTAGGGGGATGGCGGAGACAAGTATCATTCTTAAGGATCTAAAGGAAGCAGGGGTGGTTGTCTCCTTTATGTTGTTACTTTTTTTTAAATATATTTTTAATGTTTATGAGAGAGAGAGAGAGAGAGAGAGAGAGAAATACAGAGCATGAGCAAGGGAGGGGCAGAGAGAGAGGGAGACACAGAATCTGAAGCAGGCTCCAGACCCTGAGCCCGATGCAGGGCTCAAACTCAAGAACCACAAGATCATGACCTGAACCGAAGTTGAACACTTAGCTGACTGAGCCACCCAGGCACCCCACCTTTATGTCGTTACTTAATTCAGTAGTGTACCTCCTGCAGAAACCAGATGGATCCTGAACTATGACCATAGGCTACTGCAAACTCAACTGAGTGGCAGCCCCAGCTGATCCACAGCTATCTTTTCAGATGCCTTTCCTAGAACAGATTGTTGTGGCCTCAGAGACATGGCATAGGGTGACTGAATTTGTGACTGTGTTCCTTTCTATCTCAATCAGAAAAGACCAGAAAAGGTTTTCATTCACATGGAATAGATAACAGTATTCATTTACAACAAACAAAATCTCTCAGCAAACTGGGGAACTTCCTTAATCTGATAAAGAATGTATTTCAAAACTTTATAGCAAGTATTATAATTAAAGATGAATTATTGAAAAATTTCCCTCTGATATCAGCAAGACAAGGATGTCTGCAATCACCATTTCTCTTTGATATTATACTGGAGGTCCTAACCAGCATAATAAGGCAGGGGAAAAAAAATCAAAGGTATAAAGATCAGAAAGGAAGGGATAAAACGTTTATTATTTGCAGATGACATGATTATGTACACATATGAAAGAATGCAAAAGATTCTACATTTTAGCTATTAGGTTGAATGAAAGAGTTTAGCCGGATATAAATAAAGTCAATATACAAAAATGAATTGCATTTGTCTGTGTCAGCAGCCATAGAATCACACAAAACAAAATTCTGAAAGATAAGATTCAGGGCAGCATCAAAAATATCACCTGCCTGACAAAAGATACCCAAAACTTTGCAGTTTGTTTTAATCTCATTTAAGACAAGGATCTGATTTTGCTCACTGGTGAATGTCCCCAGCACTTGGAACATGCCCGAGACACAATGGGCGCTCGATAATTATGCGCTGAATGAATATGTGTATGTGACGCCCATTATATTTTCCCTCTTTACTGTCTAATAGATCTTCGTGTCACCTCCTTGGATAAATCTTCCTTCAACCTGCACCACATTAGGTTGTCATGTGTTTGTAACTTCTCTTTCCAAGTGCCCCCCCACAATGGTACTTAAGTAATGAACTACTAACTGCTCAACATCGGCCTTCCCCACTGGAGCGTAGATCCCAAGAGGACAGGAAATGTACTGGGTACAAGGAGCCCCCCCACCATATTCTTTGACTGACTAATTTAATGAATCAAACTTGTCTGAGATTCAATAGTGCCCCTGAGTCTCTTCAGCCCCCATTTCCACCCATCCAACAACACACATGACTTTGTGTTGTCTCATCTCTCCCAGTTTTCCTCCCAGTCTTCACCAGTCACCATTCATTCACTCACTCACTCAGCCAATGTATTCTGGGACACCTGCCTATGCCAGGTGCTTGCTGGGACCCAGGGATGCAGCGGTAAGGAACTCTGTACCTAAGGGCTGGTCTTCATTGGTAGCAGGCGGGGTCACAGCAGAACAGCAGGGAAGAGAAGGGTTCTCCCTTTTTACACTTCATGTAACCCCCAAAATAGCTGAGGAAAAACATTCCTCCTCTCCTATTTGTCACGTCCAATAATCCTCTCCCACGGAATTCCAATTTGGTAGCTCTCTCGGGTGAGCAGTCATCGAAGGAAACCCCATTAATACAGTCAGAGCTCACACTAGCTGTGATTCATTTAATACCAAAATGGAGGAGAGAAATCAATAATACTTAGCTCTGGTCACATTACATTTTTCTTTAACCAAAGTAAGTGTCTCTCATAAATATCCCCCTAAAATGGTCATGAAACTCACTGCCCAACTCCCAATAAGTTTGCCCAGTGTTGCGTTTCATTCAGGGTATACCAATGACCCCCCATGGGAGGCTCCTGGCGAGGATGTCACTGACAAAGTTCACATCCCCCAGTGAAGCCTCTACCAACCCACTCAATGTGAGGAAGGTGTTGTGCTTCCCTGAATCACTGCCATGTAATTTCTGCCTTGTTGGGAGGAACATGGTCTGTTCTTTGAACAGCAGTATGTTCCAAGCCAGGGAAGGGGCCCCTTGGCACCTCCCGGGAGCACTGAGCTCTGACACTGCCGTGCACACGCTTCCTTTCCCTTTCAAGCATGCGAGCTCCACACACCTGTTCATCTGCCAGAGCTTCCTCCCACCCTATGCCAGGCAGGTGGTGCAGCAGCCAGCAGGGCCTCCTGAAGAAAAGGCATTTGCCTCTACTCAGGGCTTTAAAACAGATCTGTCCAAGATTGGGCAGAAACAGAGAAAAATCAATAAAACTTAGCTCTGGTCACAAGACATTCTTCTTTAACCTATGTTCAGGGTCTCTCATAAATATTCCCCGAAAGAGTTGTGAACCCTGCTGCCCTCTGCCTCATGGTTAAGTTGTGCAATGGTGTGCTCCATTCGGGATATACCGGTTGACCACCCAGGAGAGGTTCCCAGCTAACTTGTCATCGAGCAAGAGAGCAGGCTCAGATGTGACACCTGCCACATGGATGCCATTCAGCTCCAATGCTTTCAGCCCTTTGAGGTCTCCTCCACCTCCTGGGTTTGAAATCACAATTAAGAGACACCGGCAAACTGCTCTTTCAACTCACTTAAAGGCCCCTTTGACTGGGCGGTCTACCAGATGGCAATATGAGCAAAGCTGTGGACAGGTTCAGTGTGTGCCAGGCACTGTTCTAAGTGGCATACCTGTTTTCATGTATATGACCCTCGCGCTGATACTCACGTCATTCCCATTGTGCAGATGCAGACAGGTTCCTACAGAGAGGGTAACTAACCTCTGAAAGGTCACACAGACCCATCAGAGATCATGCATCCTTCCAAGCTGACCTAGGCAGCTCCAAGGTTCTGGGCTCCAGGCTGAGGCAGGGTGAGCAGGGTGAACAGACGCTCTGAGCTCAGCTTCCTTGGGCCAAGCATCACCTCAGGAGCCCACCTGGACCTCCTTTCTACTCCTGCATGCTGTTCCTATCCCTTCCCAATCTGAGGCCTCCCTGCCCCTGTGCCCCCAGCAAGGGGCTGCTTCCCTTCCCACAGGCTCGGTCCCAGGTGGAAGGAGAAGAAGGACCACGCTCCCCATGGAAGGTGCAGATTCTCCCAGGACCGGGGTCCACATATCTGTCATGTGTTTCTCTTCCACCCCTTGTACTCCCAGCGACAGGACAGAATCTGCCGGGCTTGGAGCCCCATGCTGCAGCCAAATAAACAAACGACTCTTTCCCTTCTCCCAGCTTTCACATACTACTGCTCCCTCAGTTGTTTTGGGACAATCCCTTCCGCCCCAAGTCTCATCTCAAAAGCCACCGCCTCTGAGAATTTCCCCGATTCCCCGAGGGGGCCTGAGAGCGGCTTCTCCCCTGCCCTCCAGGTGTGCACACCCTTATCCATTGCGGTTCTTGCTATAGGCATGTGTGCACCTCTTCTGGAAATGGGAGCTTCCTGCCTTGTTGGGAGGAACATGGCCTGTTCTTTGAACAGCCAGAAGGCCATGTCTTTCATTTCTGCATCCTTCAGCCAAACAAGCAAATGTCTGCTATATAAAGATCTGCGACTAAATGAATGAACAGAATTGTTACTGATACTAGAAGTAATAGTAAAGCCATTCAGTAAGTGCTCTATAAATGGTATAAGCAACATTAATAGATACCATTTATTAAGCACTTATTGTGTGTCGGACATTATGCTAAAAACTTCACATGTGTTATCTCATTTAATCTTTAAAGTGTGTGTACTGGGTTGAACAGCATCTCCCCCAAATTTACGTCCACCCTGAACTTCTAATGTGACCTTATTTGGAAATAGGGTACTTGTAGATGTAATTAGTTGAGGTCTCGTCAGTGCAGGGTGGGCCTAGAGTCCAATGACCAGTGTCATTAGAAGAAGGCCATGTGAGGACACAGAGGAGGAGACAATGTAATGAGAGAAATACACAGGGAAAACCCAAAGGCAGAGAGTAGAGTGATGTGTCTATAAGCCAACCTGGAAAAGGCAAGAAAGGGTCCTGAACTAGAACCTTCAAAGAGCATGGTCCTGTTGAACCTTGATTTGGACTTCTGGCCTCCGGAACTGCAAGAGAATAAGTTTCTGTTGTTTTAAAACCCCCAGTTCATGGTAATTTGTTATGGCAGTCCTCGGAAATAAATACCACATCCTAAGGGGTGTGCCAGATGCCCACATCTGGCAGGGAAGGCATTCAAAGTTCAGAAAGGTTTTCCCTAGTTTTCCAAGTTTGCCCAGCTAGTAAGTGACAAACCAGGGTCAAAGCCAGATCTGGCTCTTCCCAAGAACCACTCTGAACTGTTGAACTGATCTACACTGGCAGAAAGAAGTGAAAAGGCAACCGACCCAAATTCTGTCTCCCCAACACACGGGCCCAGGCCAAACCCTACACTTCATACACACAGAAACGTCTTGAACTGACAACAGTGATAATGTGTCTGCGGCTCCAAGCTCTGAATGTCCCCCTCTTGGGAAGCTCAGAGTCCTAAGGTGTGTGGGTAGACATCCGACATGAACCTCAGCCCCAGCGCTGCTCTGAAAGTCAACAGCTGACAATTGCTTTCCAGGAGAAGGAGCAATGAAATTGAACCTTCGAGCATGTTCTCATTCACTCTCTGGGCTTGCTGACACCCATCAGTGACCTGCAGGTCCAAAACCCCTTCAACATCCTCACCCCTGGCCTCTCTTTCTCTGAATCTAATCATACATCTTGTGGATGTCTCAGGGTTGTGTCTGCCCTTCAGCCAGAGAGTTTCAGGATGATTAAAACTTGGGGATTCTCTCTGAGACTTGGAAGGAGGGCAGGTTCCCTGGGGGTCAGAGGCTGTTACTATTAGATCTCAGATGTACAGCAAAGTACTTTAGGCTTTCTGCCTGAAGCTCAGCCACATAAATATAGAATTGGGGGCAGGGGAGTTATATCCCAGAGGCAGAAATCTATAACTGTCAGAAACATGAAAGATTCATCAATGGCACATGGAATCAGTTACCTAAATTGTGAAATCTAAGTCACAATTCCATTTGTTATATGATGATGTAAAAGCACAGCTCTCTTCCTCTGCTTTCCTTTTCTCCCCTCATCACAGCCTACTAACACATTCATTTGAGAATTATTGGGATCCAATACTTAAAAGACACCGAGGTTCCATAATTAAAAGAAGCAACAAAGCCTCATCTGGAGATAGTGGTTGAGGACCATGGACAGCACCACAGACACACTTCTGCTGGGCACAGACCAGCTCCCCAGGACTCCATCCCCGTCTGGCAGTGGGAGCTACAGTTTTTGACCCAGGCAGGGTTGTGTACAAACAGCCCCAGAGACGGCTGTCCTCTCCAGAACTAGCACACAAGGAGCTGCTGTTGGGAAAACCTTCTGTTGAAGGATACACCTCCTAGTAGTGGAATAGCTGCCACACCTGGGGGAAGGAAGATTCATGGGGCTCCCAGCTAAAGAATAGCACCAAGGGATACAAGTAGCTGGAAGGCTGACTTCAGGTCTCTGTGAGAACTTGCCAGGAACTGAGCTGTTCAGCCCTTGAGTGGATCTTCCCGATGGAATGGACTTCCACTCACTGCAAATAACCACCTCTTGGGAAAAATGGGGTGGACTGGTCCGCTTGCCCTGAGTGGGAGTTCAGATTCCTGACATCAAAAATGCCTTCATAACATGGAACTCTTTTTTTTTTAATTTTTTTATGTTTTTATTTTATTTTTGAAAGAGAGACAGAGTGTGAGAGGAAGAGTGGCAGAGAGAGAGAGAGGGAGACACAGAATCTGAAGCAGGCTCCAGGCTCTGAGTCATCAGCACAGAGCCCAACACGGGGCTCAAACTCACGAACCGCAAGATCATAACCTCAGCCAAAGTCAGACACTTAATTGACTGAGCCCCCCAGGAGCTCCCAAAACATGGAATTCTTTAATTAAGTGGCGCTGTAGTGCCTCTGACAGCTCCTTCTGCCCTCACGTGACCCTCTGCCCTGCTTTCTAACTGCCTACCCAAAGATGATGAATGGCTACAATGAACTGGCTCACCCTCCTAGCCTGTCCTCCTGCTTTTTCATATATTGTCTCCCACACACCCTTCTTCCCTAGTATATATCAAGTTAAATTTGTAAACACAATTTTAAGGACATCTGAGATTCTTGAAGGCAATCTGACAGTATGTATCAAAAATTGATACATACTTTGATAATATGTATCAAAATAAACCTACCCAAGCTCTGGTTGTAATACAGTAGAGTAAATATGATGTCACTCACTCCTATTCTTGGAAATCACTCCCAAACACTCAAAAGAACAAGACAAATACAAACTCTAGGCTTGATAGCCAGAAAAATCTCTCTACTGTTATACAACAGTGTCTGAAGAATGCAGTAAGATCTAACCAGGGTATGGGAAGATGCTCAAAGAGGATGTCTACACCTGAATATCAGGCAAAGCCTGCAGAGCATAGCTCATCACAGCAAAGAGCATATGTCCTGAGGCACAAAACCTACTAGTTTGTGTTTGGAAATGGAAACAGGATTCATAGACAGATAGCACAGAACTGTCAGGACTCACACAGGCTGGTCCAGAAAACTGAATGTGGGAGACTAGAACAAGAAAAATTTCAACTTTCATGGAAAAGATACATAAATGTTGGAATTACCTGACCAAGACTTAAAATCAATTATTATAAAAATATTCCAGGGGCACCTGGGGGCTCAGTTGGTTAAGCATCCAACTTCGGCTCAGGTCACAAACTCACAGTTTATGAGTTCTAGCCCTGTGTCAGGATCTATGCTGACAGCTCAGAGCCTAGAGCTTGCTTTGGATTCTGTGTCTCCCTCTCTCTTTATTTATCTCTCTATCTCAAAAATAAATAAAGGTTAGGGGCACCTGGGTGGCTCACTTGGTTAAGCATCCAACTTTGGCTCAGGTCATGATCTTGCAGTTCATGAGTTCGAGCCCTGCATCGGGCTCTGTGCCGACAGCTCAGAGCCTGGAGCCTGCTTTGGCTTCTGTGTGTGTGTGTGTGTGTGTGTGTGTGTCTCTGCCACTCCCTCCCTCACACTCTGTCATTCTCTCCCTCAAAATAAATAAATGTTAAAAAAATTTTTTTAAACAATAATTTAAAAATAAATAAAGATCAAAAAATTTTTTAAATAAAAAGATATTCCAAGAAGTAAAGGTAAAACACTCTTTCAAAATGTAAACATAAAGAGTCTCAGAAAATAAATAGAGAATATAAAGAAGAACCAAGACATGACAAACCTAAATGCGTATGCACCTAACAAAAAAGCTTCAAAATACATGAAGCAAAACTCAAAAGAAATGAAGGGAAAAACACAAAAACCCACAACTCCATTACAGGCTTTAATACTTTTCTCTCAGTAATAAAAGAATAAGTAGACATAAAATCAGCAAGGACATTAATCAAAACTGAATTACACCGTGAACCAACCAAATCTAATTGATATTTATAGAACATTCCACTCACCAACAGCAGAATGCACTCTTTTTAAGTGTTCATGAAACATTCACAACAAAGATCTTATAATTGGTCATAAAACAAATCTTAAAATGTAAAAGAACTGAAATAATATGAAGTGTGTTCCCTGATGACAATGGACTTAAACCAGAAGTCAATAACAGAAAGATAATGGAAACATCTGCAAATACTTGGGAATTAAAAGACAACTCTTTTAAATAACCTATAGGTGAATAAGAAAGTCTCAAGAAGGCTCATAATATAATATAAAATACATTAAACTACATAAACAATTAAAATATAGCATATTAAAACTTGTAGGATGCAGCTAAAGCAGTACTTAAAAATAAATTCATAGCATTAAATGCTTATAGTAGGAAAAAAAGAGAAAGGTCTCAAATCAGTAATGTAAGCCTCTACCTTAAGAAACCAGCAAAATGAGAGCAAATTAACCCCAAAGTAGGCCAAAAGAAAAAGATAATAAATATAAGCATGAAAACAAGAGAGAAACTAAATGAAAGCAAAAGCTGGTTAACTGAAAAATAAATAAAAGAAAGGTCAATGATTAACAAAGAAAAAAGAAAAAAGACACAGGAATGAGAGAAGAGTTATCACCACAGACCCTACAGACATGAAAAAAGCAATAAAGGAAACAACAACTCTGCATACATAAATTCAATAAGTTGGATGAAATGACCCAATTTCTTGAAAATTACAAACTACCAAAATTAACTCAAAAAGAAATAGGTAACCTGAATAGTTCTATAACCATCAAATAAGTTGAACTTGTAATTTAAAACCTTCTGAAAAAATAATTCTGTAGGCCTAGATGGTTTCACTGGCAAATTCTACCAAATGTTAAAACAAAACAAAACAAACAAAAACAAAAAAAACCCAAAAAACAAAAACCTGATTCTTCACAATCTTTTCTAGAAAACAGAAGAGAAAAGAACATTCTTCTGGATTCATTTTATGAGACCAGCATTACTTTGATACCAAAACCAGACAAAGATAGTATAACAAAAGAAAACTACAGATCAGTTTTCCTCTGGAATATGGATGCAAAAACCCTCAACAGAATATTATGAAACGAAATTCAGCAATATATAAGTAGAGTAATATACTATGACCCAATGGATGTTATTCTGGGAATGTAAAGCTGGTTCAATATCCATAAATCAATGTAATCCACCATATTAACAGTTTAAAGAAACAAATCCATATGGTTATATCAATTGATGAAGAAAGAACATTTGAAAAAATTCTTCATCCATTCATAAAAAAAGTCTCAGCCAAATAGGAATAGAAGGAAACTTCCTCTCCAACTGAAGGGCACTTGTAAACAAACAAACAAACAAACAAACCCACAACTAACATTATCCTTAATGTTGACAGACTGAAAGCTTTCCCTCTAAGACTGGTTCAGGTCAAGGACTCTCACAACTCTCAAAACTCCTATTCAGCATCATATGGAAGTCTTAGCCAATGCAATAAGACAAGAAAAAGAAATAAAAGTCATGTAAATTGGAAAAGAAGAAGTAAAATCGTCACTATTTTCAGACAACATGATCGTCTATGTAGAAATTTCCAAGAAATCTACCCCCAAAATTAACACTCTTAGATCTCAGGTGAGCTTAGCAAGGTTACAGGTACAAGGTCAACACACAAAAAAAATCAGTTGTATTCCTATATGCTAGCAATGAACCATTAGAAGCAAACAAACAAACAAGTTTAAATACCATTTACAATAGATCCCAAAATTTGAAATACTTAGGACTAAATCTGAACATTTTTTTACAGGATCTGTGTACTGAAAACTACAAAATACTGGTGAAAGAAATCAAAGCAGACCTAAATAAATGAAGATATCTATCACAGTCATGGATTAGAAGACTCGGCATAGTAAAGTTTTCTCCAAAGTGATATATAGATTTAATGCAATACCAGTCAAAATCTAGCAGGAATTTTTGTAGGTATAGACAAGCTGATTCATAAATTCATATCAAAAGGCAAAGGAACTAAGATAGCCAAAATGATTCTGAAAAAGAAAACAAGTTGGAGAAATTTCATTACATAATTCAAAGACTTATTATAAACCATGTAATCAAGACACTGTAGTATTAGTGAAGTGATAGACATATAGATCAATGGACAGGATGTAAAGTCCAAAAATAGACCCTCAATGATTCAACAAAGGTGCAAAGGCAATTTAAAAAAGAAAGGATCATGTTTTTTTTCAACAAGAGGTGGTATAACAATTGGGCATCCATATACACAAAAGGAAAAAAAAAGAATCTTGACCTAAACCTTGAAAATAGATCATATATCTAAATGCAATTTAAAATATCATACAAGTTTTAGAAAGAAGTGGGAAAAGAATCATGACCTGGGGCTAAGAAGATTTCCTTGACATAACTCCAAAAGCAAGATCCTTTTTAAAAATTAATAAATTGGGGGTGCCTGGGTGGCTCAGTCGTTGGAGCGTCCAACTTTGGCTCAGGTCATGATCTCACAGCTCATTGAGTTTGAGCCCTGTGTCAGGCTCTGTGCTGACAGCTCAGAGCCTGGAGCCTTCTTTGGATTCTGTCTCCATCTCTTTCTGCCCCCTCCCTGCTCTCATACTCTCTCTCTCTCTCTCTCTCTCTCTCTCTCTCTCTCTCTCTCAAATATAAATAAACATTACAAATTGATAAATTGGACTGCCTCAAAATTTTAAGGATTTTCATTCTGTGAAAGGCACCCTTAAGATAATGAAAAGTCAAGCTATAGACTGGGAAAAAATATTGGCAAATCGCATTTACGACTCAATAATAAAAAAAAATTTTTAATGGAAAGAAAACCCTAGACACTTCACTTAAAGAAGATATAGGAATGGAAACTAAGCACATGAAAAGTTGTTAAACATCACTGTCCATTAAAGAAATGCAAATTAAAACCACAATGAAATGCCAGTCTACATCTATCAGAATAGTTCATTAAAAACATCAAAAAATAAAGTAAAAAAAATAAGATTAATTAAATATTTACCATATGACACAATAATCCCACTCCTGAGTATTTACCATGGAGAAATAAAAACTCATGTTCACACCAAAACCTATACACAAATGTTTGTAGCAGCTCTATTCATAATCACCAAAAATGAGTTTATTCAGTGAACGAGTAGGTGAATGGTAGTATATCCACACAGTGGAATACTACTGAGCATAACAACTTGGATGAATCACAGAGGCATTCAGCTGAATGAAAGAAGCCAGTCTCAAAGGTTGCACACTGTATGATTCCATTTATAAGACACTGTGGAAAGAACAAAACCATGGGGATGGAGATCAGATCAGTGGCTGCCAGTTTCAGGGTGGGGTAAGAGTGTGACTACAATAAAAATACCAGCCAGGGCTTACTTTTAGGTCTGGGCCCTTGTTCTAAAGTTCATTCGAAAAATGAACAAGCAAGAGTAGCTAAGAACATTCTGGAAAAGAGGAGTAATAAAAGGAGACTCATTCCACGTGTACAGAAATGTATTCTCTATAAATACGATAACAAAGAGAGTGTGGCAATAGAGTGTGAGCAGACAAATCATGGAAACAGTATAGAATGGCCAAAAATAGATCAAAATACAATTGGGAATTTAGTATACATAGAGAAGGTGCATGAAATCAATAGATTAAAAAAAAGACGGATTAATTCAATAAATAGTTTGGAGGCATTTGAATAGCTATCTGGGGGAGGGAGAAAGTATACACTGACTTTAATAAATTCCAGATCAGTCAAAGATTTAAATTAAGAACAGAATGAAACCATTCAAGTACTAGGATAAGGTGAAGTTTTGTATAATTTTGGAGGAAGAAAAGGCTTCTTTCACTATGCCACACATGATGGGAACCGTAAAAGAAACAACTGTTAAATTGCACTACTTAAAACTTTTTTTGAACACGTAGAAAAAAAATTTTAATCAAAAAACTTAGAAATTATTTATGATATATATTATGGAAGAAAGGCCAATTTCTGTAATATATAAAAAGCTTCTCCTAGCCAATAGAAAAATACCAATAATCTAATACACAATTTTACAAATATGTGAATACGCAGTTCATAACAAAAAATGCTCAACTTCTTAACAGTAT
Organism: Neofelis nebulosa; assembly: GCF_028018385.1. NCBI lineage: Eukaryota > Metazoa > Chordata > Mammalia > Carnivora > Felidae > Neofelis > Neofelis nebulosa. Next base: position 217,463,379 of record NC_080783.1, read on the forward strand.
GATAAGTGCAAAGTCCAACCACAAGATAACCGTTCACACATGTAAGAGCCACACAAAACAGTATGATAACTTGATGTTTTGGCAAGGATGTGAGGAAACAGATACATAATGTTGGTTGGAATGTAATTTAATTCAGCATCTACCCATTAACAGAGTGTCGATTCCATTAACTTTGGTACATTCATTCTGTTGAATACCAACTCCCAACTCAAGCCCTTTCACTTGCTATCATAACAGGAAAGCTTCTCCCCCAGATTTCCCCGGGGCTCCCTGACCCTTCAGTTCTTGGCCCTCACGTCCCTTCCTCAATGGAGTCTTCTCCGACCTCCCAGTTTACAATTGTACCTGCTTCCCATGCCTTTTCTCTGTTTTATTTTTCTTAAATGATGCCCACTGCCATGTATTTTCTCATTATTTACTGCCCATCTCCCCTCTCTACAATGTGTGTCAACAAGGGCGCCTGTGTCTTTGACACCTAGAAAAATGCTGGACACAGAGTAGCTGCTCCGTGGTACTTCTCACTAAGAATGAGGCAGCACTACATGTACTAACAGAAGCCAATATACACGTCATAGTGTTAAGTTTAAAAAGCAAGGTGCAATACATGTGTGAAGTATCCTGCATTTGCACAAAGGTAAAGAAAAGAAGAGTCCACCTCTAGAAGGATCAATGAGAAAACAGTAATATGGTGGGAGGTAGACTTACTTTTTACTGTATATCTTTTTCCACCTTTTGAATTATTTATCATGTATTATTCCCTCAAAGTTTGCATAGAGTTTAAAAATGCATAATTTTAAAAATACGAAAGCCCCTTAATCCACAATGCCAATCTAGAAATTTATCATAAGGCAATAAGCAGACAAGCATACAAAACCATGCTCAAGGATATTTCTAGAAGTATGGATAGGAAAACAGTCTAGAAACAACCTATTTAACAATAGAGTAGGTCCCTGCAACGGACTACCATGCAGGTCATAAAAGGTATTTATTTGTATTGATTTTTTAAAATTTGTATTGATTTAAATAAAGCTCAGAGTAGAGTGCTGGTTAAAAATGATACTTTTGGGGGAGCCTGGGTTGCTCAGCCAGTTGATTGGCTCTTGGTTTCCATTCCGGTCATGCTTTTGTGGTTCATGGGTTCAAGCCCCACGTTGGGCTCTGCACTGGCAGCATGGATCCCGCTTGGGATTCTCTCTCTCCCTTTCTCTCTGCCTCTCTCTCTCTCTCTCTCTCTCTCTCTCTCTCTCTCTCTCTCTTTCAAAATAAATAAACTTTAAAAAATCTCTTTAAAAAATAAAATAAAAATAGAATAAAAATTATACTTTTGTCTGTGTGTGCAAAAATGTGTGTGTGTTTGCAGTGGATTTAGGGGAGAGTTTTACTGTTTGCATTTTTACAACAGATTGCTTTTGATATCAAAACAAAGATAATAAATACACTTCTGTGTTGGAGAACATACAATGCCTCATTCAAACCTTGCAATGCTGAAGGCCATGCTCTTTAACAAGGAAGAAAGTGCCCTTGCCATGATCTCAGCCACTAATTTTGGGCATAAGATAGCAAGAAATCAAGTAATAATAAAGGTGGTTATAATATTAACATTTGCTTAATTTGCACCAGGAACTGCTCTAAATAAATGCTTTTATGCGCAGTAACCTGTATAATGTCCCTAACAACACAAGAGGGAAACAGGGATATGTTCCACTCACAGGAGGAAACTGAGCCACGGACTTTGTTCAAAGTCATCCCAGTCTCCCAAGTCACCTGGGTAACCAGCCCTCTCTCTGGACCTCATTCACCCAGGACTGTCATTACTTGGTAATCTGTCCATCTCCCCGACAGATGATGCAGGTTTTCAAAGACCAGTTCAAGTGTGGATCTTGAGTCTGGCACAGTTCTGCAACACGGCAGATGCGACCGAACCTGTTTACCGAACCCACATTAACGTCAAACAAAGGAGAAGGCACCCAGCAGGGAAGCCCAACACCTGAGAGGTCTTCTCCACGAGGGCTCCCCTGGGGAGGAACGGCCCTCCAGAGGGCCTCCCAGGGGGAGAAGCCCACCGTGGGCTCTACCCAGAGAACGGGTGATCACCCAACCCCTCACAACTTGAGCCATTTGCACACAGAATCACAGATCTCGAAACTGCAGATGTTACGGGTACACGTTACACGGCTCTCAGTACTGCATATTTATAATTTAGCGGTGTGTAAAAATCTATAAAGGCACAACTAGTGGTTGGTTAATGACAGTTACCGTGGCAGCCCGTATTTAGTATATTTTTCATGTCACAGGAACCTGGCCTGGAACGGAATGGCACATGCATAAAGCGGGTGACACAGGAGGAGAAATGGGCCAGGGGCTTGGTGACTAGACTCACAAAGACTGTCCCCTCTGTTGTTTCTGAGAGCTGAGCTGCTCCAAAAAGGAGACGTGTGGGCATCTCTCAATGAGCCAGACACATTGAAGCCCACTGCCAGCCAGGCTTCAAAGAGAAATGCTTTCTGACGGAGAATAATTAAGGCGAGAGACCCCCAAGAGGAAGCGGTTGATGCTATTGCTGTATTGACAAATGCATATTTTATCTTGGAAAAAGAAATCCCCTGCCTTTCCAAAAGTGAGTCCTAAAATAGCTGCCTTTCAAAGACCAGCGTCCTAATCAAGTTTTTATTCATCAGCGGCTGCAGATGAGCCAGAGCGGGTCCTGGAAGTTTACCCCCGAAGCCACGGCTCTGGTCTCACAACTCATCAATTCCGTGCGCTGGATGACAAGGGGCCGGGCCCAGGGGCCGGAATGCCTGCAGCCTGTTAGGCGGCTAGAACAGCTCGGCTGCCGGTGGGGCTGGGAAGGCCGGGGCCTCGGTGCTGCGGGAGGTGGAGCTGGCTGGGCGCCATGGTGCTGGCTGCCCTTGCAAAAGGGATGGGAGAGAATGGTGGCCTTGCAGCAGGCATCCCAGGAGTACCCGTTGTCCCCGCCCCGCTCGCCAAGGACGACAAGCGAGCTTTGGCTTTTCCCGTCCCGGCCACACTGTGAGCCAGAGACGTGCGGACTTGCGGGCAGATGTCATGAAATCTATCCACAGGCAAAGCTCTGCCAGGCTCCATTCAGGTCACCCAAGGGTCAGGCAGAGCCCAAAGTGCCACCTACAGGCTTAGAAGGATTCTCCCCAGACCTCATCTGGCCAACACCCTACGGTTACCAACAAGGGCTGAGAAACCATAAGACCCCCTTGTGCTCCCCAAATGCAAAGTCAAGGAATTTGATAAACAGAGTCATCTATTTTCACTTAGTGCAACAATTAAAGCAGATCCATATTTTCCAACCATCGCCCTGAACAAGTCAAACCACACTACAAATCAAAAAAGAATAATTAAAACCTACACTTCTCGCAATACCACAGAGTAAAGCAATTACACGACGCTTCTAATGAGCAATTTATGTAATTTAAAAAGTCAGACCCATAATATGCAAAGAACACTTCAAATGAATTACGGCCTGGTGACGTGGTGCACTTTGATCCTGGTGACTGGCCCCTGCCCGCCGTGACTTCTCTGTCACCCTCTCATATTTCTGGGCTCCTGGATAATAGCCATGGAAGATTTTCCGCATAAGCTCAGGCGGTGACTCGTATTTAGAAAGTGCATTTGATACCGACTTGCATAAAGCATGGTGGTAATTTCTGCAAACATCCAATGTGTGCGCTGTATCTCATCTATGATATGCAATTTGGAAGCTGTATTCTAGTAAGAGAACTTTATAACTTGCTGTCATGATAAATACAAGTTTATGGCATAATGGAATTAATATTTACTTTGAGTGCAACACAGACTATTCAAATAAAGTTGCTCTGGAATCACTTTAAACCAGGAGAGCCTGAAAATGTCACCGACCGACATCGGGATTTGAATTCGCTTCCCCTATTGCCCACCAATTACTTACAATCTTTCCATTTTCTGGTTCGATCGATTTCTATACAATTTTCTAAACAATTACTGTAGTTAAAAACACTGGTGTTAGATGGGACGTACTAAATGTGGAAGGTGTCTGGTGAGCTGGCTGCTTGAACAGGGATGGGGCAGGAGGGGAAGAAGAGAAGAGGAGGCGTAAGGTGATTCTGTGCCAGGGTCTGAGGGAGATGCTGGAGGGCTGAAGGCGGCCTTGGAAGAAAGAAAATGATGTTTTCTGGGTGAGCCCCTCTAATGCAGCTGTTTTCAGAAGGGCATTTGTGACTCATTGGACATTCAATCTGTTGCTTTAATGTGAAGGAAATGTTGTTTTTGTTTTTTTTTAAAGAATGTTATCTCAAATCCGAATTACGCAGTGGCGGCTGGATTCTAAAATAAATATGCAGCAAGCAATTCTCTTCTTTTATTCTAATTAAAATTTATTTACGGTGCAGGGCTCAGTTATTCCGGATCTTAAGTGAATCAGAACAATGGTCAGGTTTACCATGAGGCTAACAGCGTTTAGGCGTTAGGACCCCTTGTGTTGTGTGGACCCCTTCTAAGATGCGGGCCTAATATTGTGTTCATTATTTTGTGTTGTTTATTCCTATACAGGGGTCCCCACAGTATCGGCTTCAGCCCATAAAGTTGGGATCTGCCTCTGATCAGAAATAAACTTAGATTTCAAAGCAAAACAAAACAAACCCAGAAGAGGGGCTGGAAATCCTGCCCCATCGTGGGGCAGTGACCTCTTGAGGTCCCAGACCTCTCTAGGAACGCGGCCCTGGGGCCGCTGCTGCCTGAAGGTGACCGGAGAGGAGACGGGGACGGAGGACTTTATCTGAAGGTTCCAGGAGACTGAGACACAATGGCCAGCTGCTGGCTCAGGGCGAGGTCGGAAGCTCTCTGAGTCTGAGTCATGCAGCAGCAGGAGGCAAATTGCCCACACTGGAAACAAGTGGGAGAATTCCGGAGAAACTGTGGATTAGTGGGTGGGCCAGACACCCCCCCACTGCCCCTCTTCCCCCCACCACCGCCCCCAGCCCTGTCGAGTCACACGCAGGGTGCTCACGAGGGGAGAGATTGCTGACAACGCTGTTGCAGAAACAAAACTGAAGCTCTTGACCAGGAACCAAAATGATTTTAATAATATTTCTAGATGCACGAAGTGCCTTTAATATAAAGAGATCAAGTCACTGCTTCATATGCTTGAACCTTGAAGAGCAGTTGTACTACTTGTCTTCCCGATGACCAATCTGCAACACAGAAGGCGCCAGGCCAGGTCTCTGCACCTCCTGCTTATATTTTAAATCAGAATTTTCAGATATTCTGAAGAGGGGGAACCAGGCCCAGAAAGGGGAAGGCACTTGCTTAAGGTCACACAGCAAGTCAGTGGAGAGGCAAGGTGCAAACTCAAGACATCTGACCCTATTATATTAGCCCCATTCATTAAAGCCCGTGACCTCCTTGCATCCAGAAACCCTGAGCCTGATTAGCAAAGCAGGAGAGGGCAAGGGAGGCCAAAAGGCCCATTGCTTATGAGTGCTCAGTCCTGAACATTTTGGTGGCCACCATCTCTCGGAAATGGCTCTTCCGTGCATTTCCAAAGCCTTGGGTTGGGAATTTAGAGGCTCCAGAACCTAGCACAATGCCTGGCATATCTTAGGTGCTTAATAAAATTTGCTGCATAAACAATTTAGTAAATATGTTATAGAATGAATTGATAAATACATAAATAATCCCCCAGACAGAAGTGAAACAATAGACTTTGGTAACCCACGGCAATTAAGGCATAAAACTATAGAATTTCCCCTCTAGCACATGACAGGAGTTCCAAGCCTGCGGATGAGGGAATGTACCTATGTGAACAGACTCCCAGGAGAGAGGGCCAGATACATCAGGTCAGAGAGAGCTCAGGGCCCCATTTCAATTCACCGTCAGAGAAAAGATAATCACTGTCCCTTCAAGCAGAAAATACATTCCTGGGGACCCCAGGGGTTGGGCAGAACCTGTCAGTGGCTTTTCTAGAGCAGAAAAGAATCTTTGATGGAAGGAAGAAGGGAGTTGTCCCACACCCAGATACCCTGAGGGGACCATGCATCTCTGGGGAAGGTTGAAGAGGAATTCAGCACCCATTGCTACACCCCGGCCCCCCTGCCATGTTTCCCCTAGTCCTTGGCCCTGCACCCGTCCCCCAGAAAGCCCACTCCAATACTCAGTCCTATGGCTCTCTGTCCAAGAATGTCCTATTGAGCATTCCCAGGGAACCCTTCCCTGGGAGTTCCCTACAGACACCAGCCCTACAAGCGTAACTGCAGTCTTTGCAATGGTCTTTGTTCATTTCAGATGACAGATTGTTTCACTTGATTTTATTTCATCCAAAAGAACTGTTCCATATCACATAAAACATAAAACTGTCACCAATAAGGGTGATGGTCTGGTGCTGGGAATAGAAAGAAACTATAAACTTTCTATCGGAGTCTTGGCTTCCAACCACAAAGAAGGGACTAGCCCTGGACCTGCCCTCCTGCTACAAACAGCCATAAAACTAGACAAAAATATCCGAGGCTACTCTTTTTGGGCACTGGACAACAGGCAGTTCAGGGCTGTGATCCTGTGGAAAAAAAACCCCACAGGATGAGCCCTATGTCTGCCTGGCTTTCTGGACCATTGGACAGGAAGGTGGGGTCCAAGCTGGACACGGCTGCCTCCCTGGCTGGAGAAGGCAAAAACCAGAGAACAGCCAGAATGTGCAGGTCTGGATTCCTGAGAGAAGGGAGATGTGCAGAAGGCAGGCCTCAGAACTCTGTTTGGGGGTTCCCTGGAAGTACTGGGTTAAAAGGCAAGACTCCATGGCTGCTGTGGTGGGGACAGCTACTCAGAGACACTGGAGGTCATGCAGGACTGGGGGACCTCTGAGATCTGGCCCGGCCAGAGGGGAGAAGCCTTGCTGAGTGCCTGGTGCATTCATTTAAGACTCTAGAAAGTCCAGGTGTTAAGAGTAATAACCATGCCCTTGAGTAAGGACCAACACCTACCTCAAAGGGCAAAACCAAAACAGATGAGCCCAAACAAAGATTAAAACCAAGTCTGACCAGACCAAGAGAAGCTTCCAGCAATTTAACTCCCTGTCAGAATAAAACACAACACCCTTTTCTGGTGTTTGAAAATAAAATAATCCAGACCCATCTTCCCTAATATCTAAATATACCATGTTCATGGATTAAAATTGGTCTAGAGATTTAACAATCATAATGAAAAGGAGCTTTTCCCACAAGGAAGAGAAGCTGTCTTTACCAAAGTAGGGTCTTTCTGAACATACAGTTTTGCAGCATTCCCATCCCCCCCCCCAATAACGCTCGCCAGGCATCTGGCACAGCTCCCAACTCCCTCCCTCTTCAAGTCCCTCCCCACTGGGCTTCCAGGTCACCACAGTTTGCTGGCTTTCCTGCTGCCACATGGGTCCCTTTGTCTCCATCTCCTTTGCTGGCTCTCCCTTTCCTGCCAGACTGCTAAACGTTTCAGGTACCACGGAGTCTCCATCCTCGGCCGTTTTGTCTCCTCTTCTCTCTCCCCGGGTAGTCACCCAGGGCCAATGCGTACAAAAGTCTGTATCTCTGACGTGACCACTCCCTTGATCTCTGGACTCCTATACTCGGTAGCCTCCTCGACATCCATACCGCCATCACATTACCATGGTCAAAATATCACTCTCGATGCTCTCCCCCACACCCACTCCTTCCTGTAACTCTCTGAGCCAGCTAATGGCACCACCCGTCATCCGGCTTCTTAGGCCCCATCTTTGGAATCATCTTTCGTGTCTTTCTTCTCCCCTTATCCTCACTTCCAACTTGTCGAGAAGTCCTACCAACATGGATCCCAAGTCAGCTCATATCTCACCACGTCTACTGCAGCAAAAGCAGCTGAGACACCATCTCCTCTCGTTGGAAGACAAAAAGAGCAGTGGTGTCGTGTGGCAGGTGGGACAGCAGGTGCTAGCTCTGCCACTTGCCAGCTGCATAATCTTGGGCTCATTTCCCATCTGTAAAGTGGGGTTCCTAATAGCACCCACATCACTCAGAAGACTAGCACAAACGGCTGTGTGAGTCGAGAGCCCCGGCAGGCTGGCTCTCTTCTCTCTGATGAAGCCAACGGCTGTGCTGTGAGGTACCTGGAGAGGCCCACGTGGCAAGGCTCCTCCACATGGGGGAGCTTGGGAGAGGGTCTTGGTCCGGTCAGACCTTGAGACGTCCACAGTCCTGGCTGTCACTCGACTGGTCTTGTGACACGGTCTGAGCTGGAGGGCCCAGCTAAGCTGTGCCCAGGTCCCCAGCCCACACAAATGGCTAGATAATAAAGGTGTGTTCCCGTAAGGCGCCACGTTTGGGGGTAATTTGTTACACAGAGATAGAGAACTAATCCACCCTGTCTTCTTTGTGGCACTCATCACCTCCCGGGTTGTATCTGTCCCTTGTCAGTCTCCCCTGCTGCCAGGCAAGCTGCGCGAGGGCATGGATATTATCTGTCTGATTCATTTCTGAGTCCCCAGGAATTAGAGCTGTTCCACAGAAAGCACTCAATAAATATTTGTTGAATAGATGAATAAATATCACATAGTGGGCCTTCTCCCGCGTGGCTGTGTGATGCTGAAACGATGAGCACCTGGAAGTAATTTGGGACGGACTTCTTAATCTACACTCCCAGACTCACTGTATCATCAACCACTCAATCAGCCAACGGCTATTCCCCGGGTCCCCACCACATGCCCAGAACTCTGCTAGGAGCCTCTGTGCAGACAGAGAGGAAACACACACAGCACTCCCACCCCTCCAGGAGTTACAGTCCAGTCGAAGGGAGGACTCAGCTCTTGGAGGCCAGTTGAGTGCTGTAGTTCCCCTTCCGGGGCGCTGCCTGAAAGACCACACTGCTCGGGCGCACAGAGAGGTGCGGCGGGAATGGGTCCCGACAACGCTGAGCACAGACACGTTGGCACCACCCCGGTCAGGGCGCACTTGCTGCCCGGACTTGGTATCGGAACACCTGACACCTGACTGTGAGCCGGTGCTCCTGACCACCCGGTGACGACTGGCCAGGCAGCAAGAACGAGGCGAGTGCTCCTTCCACAGCGCGGCAGGGTCTGCGGGCAGGGAAGTCCACGCCAGAATGACCTTGGAGACGAGATCCAGTGTGGCAGGAAGCTGTGGGGAAGACCTGCGACCAAGGGCCATGGCCTCACAGCCCAGCAGGGGAAGGACTCTGGCAAGAGTCGCTGCCCGGTGATGGTGCCCTGGGCAGGGCTGGTCCTCACCTGCAGGTTCAGAGGCCTCGTGTGATTGCAGGGTCTGAGACTGACCGTCTTCCTCTCAACCAAGTTCATAAAGCACAAGGATAAAATGAAAATGCCTATTTATTAGCATCTGGCAGGAAATCCCTGTGCCAGGGACCAGAAAGTTGTGTGAGTTAGAGCATTGTCTCTGGGAAGCCCCAGGAGAATAGGTGAGTGGTTTCCATGTTCAAGGTTGTGGGCAACGTGGCCAAGGCAGCCCTTTCTCCTCGGGACTGGCCTCACCAGAGACCAGGTATGAGCTGGCTGCTGGTCGAGGCTGCCTGTCCCCTGAATGCTCCTTCTCCAAGACTCTTCCTTGTCCCACAGACACCGTCCATCAGGTACAGTCCAGTCCTGGGGATCTCAGAGCCACTGTCTTTTTAAGGTGACTGCATGTCTCTGCAGTTGCATAATTAGTGTTTAGAGCTGTTGAGTTTCCCATGTTGCCTGCTCTTGGAAGAAGCTCAGGGTAGCCCCAGATACTGACCCTCAGCAAGCGGTGAACAGTATAATCCTTAGAAGGGTCAGACCTGGCTGAAGAGAACAGCCCCATCCGCGAAGCCTCGAGGGAGCCTCCTGTTACCTGGTGCTGGCCTCCACCTGCCTCTCCCTGCCTCTCCCTGCCTCTCCCTGCCTCCGCCTGAGCACTGTAGGCATTTGTACATCTGGGAGAGCTTGTTCTGGGGTGACCTTCTCTGGCACCTCCTCCCACAGGCACCCAGGATTACCCGATGGCCTCTGCATGGAAACGAGGAAAGCCTGGATTACTCTGGACCTGGGGCTCAGCTGTGTTCCCCCTGGGGAAATACCTGCCCACGATATCTGTGCAAGCTTTCACAGGTGGAAAGTGGGAGAGTGCTGGCATAGAGCAGAAAAAAAAAAAAAAATTACAAGAGCCAAATACTCCAACAGGCTCCAGAGAGGCCCCATGGGGTGCTTCTGAGTTTTTGGAGGGAGGCAGGGGGCATGGCAGAGCTCGGGACCCTGGGCAGCCATCGGGTGGCAGCAGTATTACAAGAAGCGGGGAAGACGCTCCCAGTCCTCATCCACAAGAGAACCTGCGTCCCCTGAGGCATTAAGCCGGGGTAATTCACGTCTAGACTCCCCCATGGAGAGTCCTAAGTGGGACGCAGTCCATTTCTGCCGCCCCGCTTCAACCACATTGAAACAGGAGCATTTTCATCGTAGCAGATGAAACCAGACCGCCGCATTCCGAAAGCAGGGGTGATAAATACGTTTCCCGGTGGATGGCAAGAAAGCAAATGACAAACCAACCAAAACAGGAAGGTGCGCACATGGATCACAGAACAATCTGGGCCTTCACCCCACAACACTCTGTATGCTCTATAAATCGGCTCATCGTGACTCTTCTGTCTTGGCTGACAAACGACCACATGGGCTCTGCTCGCACCGAGTGCCAGAGAAACGCCAGCCCCGGAATGGCCTCCAGGTGCAGGAGGGAATGATTCTCTGCGGCCGGCCGCCTGCCAGCACACGTCATCCCCGGCACCGCAGGCCTCCGGCTGCGGCTTCTGAAGATGGGGTCTCTCATCGCCGGGACGAGCTGTGCATGAGCCCTCCATCCTTTGCCAGCCCCCACAGCTTCCCCAGCCCAGTCTCTTCCCTGTCTGCTGGAAAGCAGTAAACGGGTGGGATGCAGCAGAAAAACGACATGGAAATTATCGGGGCTTTACAAGTCCCGGCAGCCCAGTAGGGAGTTGGACAGCCTGCCAAGCGCTTGCTGCTTCTGAGCGTGGTTCTTCCCCCGGCTCCCCAGGAGAACGGGGGAGGACTGGCTTTCCAAGAGATCCCTCCCGATGTCTGTCTGTTGGGAGACGGGAGGTGGGACAGGGGTGGGGGGGCAGCGCTCTGCAGGAATTCCGTTGCCTATTTCCTAAAGACGAACCCAAGGCTGCAGAAAACAAGTTGGCTTGGAATTAGGAGTTTCCTCTCCAAGGGAGCTGGGGACATGAAGGGCAACGACATCAACTCGCTCGGGCAAAGTGGCTAAGTGTGCTCAGATGTGTCCATGGGCGCAGTGTAGCACACAAACACGCGCCAGGTCGCGGGAGCCCCTAGCAGGGGGGGCAGAGACCGCAGCCCTCGAGTGTTTTAAAGGGCTGGGGAGAGGTTTCTTCAGAAGGAATTCAATCGGGGAACACTTCAGAAATGTACGCCAGAGCGGAGTTTGAGCTTCTCTCTCCAGAAGACACAGAGGGGGTTGCAGCAGAAAGCAGCAGTACCAGTATGTATCCTCTTTCAGAGGATAATTAAGTCCTCAGGATGAACGGCAAGGCTGGGGTAGCAGAGGCTGGGGATGGGGGGGGGAGGGGCGTTAACGCAGCCCCCAGCCTCTCCAGAGTGTTCAAACAATTCCCACAAAGATCCACGAGAGATACACACACATTCGCCAGAGCTGAAATACAAGGTGGCTTCCAGAAAACACAGAATATTGGCTCGGCTGCTAAGTAAGTTCTTTCAAAGAACTTTTTTTTTTTTTTTCCTTTTCAAACTGCCAGGATGTAAGAGTAGTTCGGAATTGATCCCCAGAGAAGGCTCTGTCCAATAAGCCTCCCCCCAGCTCACATCCTGGGAAGCCCCAGAGCAAGCCACCGCTCAGCAATTCGATCTCCATGTAGTTTATTTTTGAAATATTTCATTTCTGACCACCGCTCCTTAGATCTCCAATTTGATTTGGTTTCTATAAATGGATTTCTCTTAGTGTAGGTGGAAAGTATATTTAATTTTGAATTTCGGCAGACCAAAATATTCAATACGAACGCCACAGTGTGTTTGCACCATACACCCTCCCCACGACGCACGCGCCAGCTTTGAGACGGGCACGTGTGCCCTTGGACGGCGTTCTCTGATGTTTCCATCTACAGGGCCCAGTCAAAACAGTGGGGGAGGCTGGCGTCTGGCTCTCTTCCCTGCACCGCTTTCTGCTTCCAGACAGTTGTTGGGGAGAAGAACGCACCTCGAGAGTTCCAACTAAGAGGCCAAATTTGGGTGACGAGCAAAAACGTCTGAAGGTAATGCCGCCAGTGGAATGGAGCCAGGCTGGCCGTCCCGTCCACGCTGGTCACCCCTGCTTGGGTGACGCACAAAGCCCAGCGTGTGCTAGAGCTGTCCAGACAGCTGAAGTAGCTCCAGTGAGCGTCCCTCCAGCAGCGGCTAACTCATTGCTAGGAAATGCCCAGAGCCCAGAAGACAAGCAGGAGTAGTAGGGAGTAGGTTTTTCTTTTTTTTTTTTTTTTTTTTTTTTTTTTTTTTGCTAGGCGTAGTAGGGAGTGTGCCCTTGGAGGAACAGTTGGCCCGCCGGGAACGGGCCTTCACACGCACCTCCTCTCAACAACTCCCAGGGGTCTTGCATCATTGAGTCCATTTTAGATGAGGAAACTGAGGTTCAGAGAGGTCCACTGTTGTTGCATCACGACTCCACGGCAGAATGAGGCCACACTGGCTCCACAGCCCAGGTGCTCCCTACCAGCACAGCACTCTCCCTGTCAGGCACGGGTCTGCTGAATCCCTGCTCCAGCACGAGGGATGGTCCTGCCCCAGTGCACCTGTCCCTACACTTCTCAGCCTGCTCTCGTGTCCACCTCCCCCAGCGCTGGGCCACTGTGACTGCTTCTTAAGTGATGACCCGCACGGGGCTTTCAGCGGGTGCAGCACGAGGAAAGCAGACCCTGCGTTCAGCACCCCATTCCCCGGCACATGACCCCCTTAGGTTCCCGCAGACTCCGAAGAACATGAAGGCGGATGTGGGGACCTGTATCGTGCATTCAGCACCCATGAGCCGGGGGCTGGTTCCCACCCTGCTTTTGAGAGCTGGACGATCCTGGAGGAGTCACTCCACGTGTGAGTCTGCTTCCTTATCTCCTAAATCAAGGGAGATTCCAGAACAGTGAAGTCAAAAGGAACCTCAAAGAACATGTCGGCAAAAAAGCACCAACTGAAAGCGGTTGGGGGCTTTCCAGTGACTGGGAGCATTACTCCGCTCTCTTCCGTCAGACAGGGGCAGGCGGGAGACGCTGCACTCGTTCTCCGAAATGATACCGATGGTGATGACAACAGCAATGATGATGACAGGGACAGTAATATAATGGATGAGAAGGGTTTCTGTTGACACAAGAAGGCTGAAGACAGCCTTCTTTAATGTGGAGAAAATATGTGAGATTTATTTCAATACAAGCTGGAAGATTAAAGCAGCAATACATGGGTGGTAGAAATTCCAACACATCCATTTTAGACGTGCAAAATGGCCTAGACGCAGCTGGGGGGTGTGGCACACTCTCCCAGACATCACACTCCCCTCCCACCCCCAAAATCAGAAGGGAGGCAAAGAGCACCCCACCTACGGCTCTTTCCTGGTCTAAAACTGAAGCGGGTGAACTGTTCTACTGAGATGGCAGGCAACCAGTAAAAGGAGAAACCATGTTTTTTTAATCACCTAAATCCGGAGAGACTGCGGATAATGCAGGAGAAAGCCTCCAAGCCAAGGGAAAGCACTTTCCAAGGCGGAAACTTCGAGTTCTCTCCCATCCACCTCCTCACCTCTGCCAGGCCATGTCCACCACCTTCCCTCTTATGATGACTGTGCTGAAAATGCCGCACATTTCACGGCAATTGTACATCTCCCGCTACTTTTGAATGCATCTCTATGTTCCACACTGTATCAGCTTCCCGGGGATCCTGTACAAATTACTACACCCGCATGTCCTAAAACAACAGACATTTATCCCCTCTGTCCCAGAGGCCAGAAGTCCAAAGTCAAGGTGTCGGCAGGGCCATGCTCCCTCTGAAGGCTCCGGGGAGGATGCTTCTTTGCCTCTCCCACTTCGGTGCTGCCAAATTCCTTGGCGTTCCTTGGCTCGTGGCTGCATCTCCCAGTCTCCGTCTCTGTGTCACATGGTCTTCTCCTCTGAGTATCTGTGTCCAAGCTTCCCTCTTATAAGGAAAACCATCACTAGATGAGGCTCACCCTATTCGAGTATGACCTCGTCTTGACTTGATTAATTACATCTGTAAAGTCCTATTTCCAAATAAGATCACATCCTGGGATTCTGAGTGAACATAACTTTTGGGGGACACTATTTAACCCAACATGTTCCTGATAACTAAGAAGGCGAGAAGTACAGGGAGAAGAGCACCCTCGTTTTGTAGGTGAGGAACCTGGATCCTTGTTCCTCTTTGTCACCTGTCTCAGAGGAAAGAATGTTCCTTCCTCTCCAAGGTCAGCTCTTCGCCTCTTGCCTTCCTCTGTCCTCTGGGACTGGATCTCAAAACCAACACTCTTCCTTGACTCTCCTTCACTCATGTCCCTCCTGCTCATTTTCCCTCACCCAGATACACGGGGAAGACTGCCAACCTCAGCCCGACTTTGACTGTACTGCCCATCTGTCCTGTTCACACCAAACATCTCACAAGAGCAGCCTGTACTAACTCACCGCCTTCACCACTTCCCACTCTCACTCAGTCCTTGGCATCCTGGCTTCTGCCCATCATTTGTTGTGCTTTCCAAGGGCACCAGTGACGCCTTGGTTACTGTTCTCTTCCAATGTCTTCCCCTTCTTGCTTTTGCTGAACACAGTGCGTCAACTCCTCCTTCTCAACCCTTGATCCACCCTTGGCCTTCCTGCATTCAGAACCTTCCCCTTCCTCTGGGTCTTTATCCACATTCTTCTGGTCCTGCCCCTTCCCTTCCACACCCATGACTCCAGACTCTCTGTTGACTTAATGACCCACATGATAATGACTCTATTTAGTGCTTGCTAAGTTTCTGTTAGGCTATGGACAAGGCCGAGATGCATATCTGACATTGATCCCAAAACTTAACATCTAGTAGGGAAGACACTTGAATAAGTACAAAGTAAAATAGAGGTAAGGTGCTCTGGGGGTTTAGGGCAAAAAGCAATCCCTTTCTGTGAGGAAAGCACTCTAAATGTTAACTCTTCGTGTGGGCTTGAACTGTGTTGAGTGTTCCTGTAAGAGTATAGGCTTTAGAGTCCCACATTCCTATTCCTGAATCCTGGTTCCACCATTTACCAAGGTAAGTCAGGTATTCTCTGTATTTTAGGTTCCACACATATAAATGGGGTACAAAGTCTTGGCGGGTCTCTGGAAAATTAAGCGAGATAATATACACATCGTAGAGACTAGCTAGTGTTCATCTTCCTCCCGGGCAAAGAAAGACTACATTTCCGGGCCTTTCTTGCACTTAGATTGATCATGTAACAGAGTTATTGCCAATAAAATGAGGGTAAAAGTGATGTATACTGCTCCCAGCCCAGGCCTGGCTCCTAAAGCACCTTCTCTCTCTTTTCTGTCCTCAGAGCTGTGAGGTAGAGACTACGACAATAGAGCCATAAAACGGAAGGAGCTGGGATCCCTGAGTCACTGACCAGAGAGCTACTGTGGAGAGGTATCTGACCCTGCCAGGGTTATAACGAGAGAAGTAAACTGTATCATATTAAGCCCCTGGGATTGTAGGGTTTATTTGTTACCAGGGCTTGGCCTAGCCTATCCTGACCAATACACCGTATAAAAATACTAGCTATGGGGGCGCCTGGGTGGCGCAGTCGGTTAAGCGTCCGACTTCAGCCAGGTCACGATCTCGCGGTCCGTGAGTTTGAGCCCCGCGTCGGGCTCTGGGCTGATGGCTCGGAGCCTGGAGCCTGTTTCCGATTCTGTGTCTCCCTCTCTCTGCCCCTCCCCCGTTCATGTTCTGTCTGTCTCTCTCTGTCCCAAAAATAAATAAAAACCGTTAAAAAAAAAAAAAATACTAGCTATGATCATGATAAAGAAGGTGGAGGCCCTTGGTCAGAGTATCCCAATCTAGTCCTAAAAGCAGTCTGTACAGACAAGTTAACAATCTCATGAGACTAGACATCCTCTGATGACAGCAGTGGCTGTGTCCGCACCATCACAATGAGATAAGACCCAATGTGAGTTCTGAAACAAACGAGTGGCGATGATTGTGTTCAGCCTTACTCACAATTCATGCACTCAGCGGAAACAGGTACCTTTAGCAGGATGCTGGGCCCACTCCTTCTCACTGGGTGCTCACCACACTCAAGCTGCTCCTGATGGCCCAAAGCCCCCCTGTAGCAGCTCCCTCCCTCCACCCCCAAGCCCGTTCTCCTTGCCAAATGTTTCGTGATAAAAATAACTTTGCTTCCCATCCTTCTCTGATCTCCCCCCAAAAGTCTCAGGCAGGCTGATCACAGCGAGAAAGAATCAGGTCGGGTTAATTTATACTGATTTGGGTGTCTCACGGCGATAGTCACAGCAATTTCTGACGCTTGTAGTAATGGGGGCAGGAGTAGTAACAATGAGTGAAACCAGCCACACCACCTGGAGTCCTTGGAGCTCCTGTGTCCTCATTTTCAGAGGGGAAGACTGAGGCTGAGAAAGGTGAATTCACATGCCTGAGGGCTCATTGCTTGCCAGTGTGGAGCGGGGATTTTCACTCAGGCCTATTCTCTTTGCACTCAGCCTCCAGAGCTCCCCCAATACTTGTCGCCTGTCATACAGGAATATCCGAGGTCATGTAAGACCCTTCACCACGTGAGCCTGACATACTTTGATATTTGAGAGCCAGCACTCTAGCCTGGTCGTTCCCAAAGTCTCCACCCCACGTACAAAAACGTTGGCTACCAAAAGGCCGACTGATGTGGCGGTCACTTCCATTACCCATCGGTGCTTCTCGGGGCACTGGCAGTGTTAACCACTCTGCATGGATGTAATTCCAGCCAAAGAGAAGAGACTGGACATGATGGCCACAGACACACCTTATTGTGGAAGATCTCTGGGTTCTTGAAATGCTGCAAAGAGCAGAAGCCCCCGTGACTATCTTCAGTGATCAGCCTGAGATCCCAGATCTGGAATCACTGCCCTCGCCCTTTTAAAAGCATGTGGCACACTGCAGCACGTTTGTCCCCACACCCAGATTGTTACCCCTGCCTGATGCTGGGATCTACCTGATTCGCTCCTCCTCACCCTTTGGGGCTCCAACCAACACCAATCTCCCTGTGAGGCCTTCCCTGCCCCTGTCCCAGACCCCCCCCCCCCACCCACCCAGTTAGCACTCAGGCTGTGGGCACCCTGAGGACAGAGACCATGTGGCATAGCTCCTGGTACGCAGTGGGCTCTCTCAGCACAATGGTGGAAGCATCGGAAAGGGCCGCTTTGGGGAACACGTGCTGGAGAAAGAAGCAGGTCTCCTTCCTGGCCTTTCCACTGTGAGAAGAGGACACACGTGGCCCATGAATTTGTAAACCATTTAGAAATGTCCATGGCCACCTGCGTCACGAGTCTCCTGCTGGCCCCAGCGTTCCATCGTAGGGATCTCAGCCATTAGGGCAGCTTGGAACAAGTGAGGCCTAATTACAGTCACTGCCAGGTGCTCGTCACCAAGTTTCAGATGGGGGCTGCCTGGTCCTTCCGGGGACCCTGCCTTCTCCCGAAAAGGAGCACGTGTGAATCTCTGGTTTTAAAGTTGGGGGGGGCGGGAGGGCGCAGATCCGGGAGTTGGTCACCTGAGCCCTGGTTTCCCTGTACATGGCGCTTAGGTGAGACAGTCCCGTTGCACCGACATCCTTGAAATAGCTCAGCTGTTCATAAGCCGTAGTATGTGTGGCCTGTATTTCAGAAAGAGAAAAGAAGCCTTTGGTGTCCATTTGGAAGAACTGCCTTCAGAGGGTCAAGGCACTGGTGACTCCCGTCTCAGGGCTGCAGAGAGTCATGGACGATCCTCGAGTCAGAAGTCAGTAACACCAGAGGCCAGATACTCCCAGAGGTGACACGGCGGGCGGGGGCAGCCTGCACGTCACAGAGCTACCCGGACACGTGTCAGAATGATCCAGCACGGAATGCGGTGTGAGGCACGGCCTCGGCTGGAAAGCTGTTCCAACACTTTCCCTCTGGGATGTAATTCCCTGACGAGGTTCCGTCTGCCTTCTCTCACATTAAGAGAAAGCAAACAACAGGAAACTAGTTCCGTTGAGCCTCATGATCCATTTTCTCACCAGCGGCTGCGCCTACGGGGGCAGGGGTGATGGGGAAGTGAGCTGTTGTCTGCTGGGCACACCCGTGGCTCTCTCCAGCTCAGGTTGGACGGCTGCTCTCTCTGGGGCCACCTGGCCAGATGGAGCCCTGGGATGGCAAGTCACCACCAGAGGCCACTGGAACACTCTGGGAGAGACTCACGGGAGCAACAGGCTCCCAAGAGGGCTGCTTGAGTTGCATCTTCCCCCACACAGGGCACTAGATCGCTGAGAGCTCTAGTCCACAACGCCATCCCACCTCAGACACATTCTCTGGATTCTCTAGGCAGGGGTACCCCAAATCAGGGAGACATGGTCTGGTCAGTGAGTCCAGGAGGCAGCAGTTAAGCTAAGACCTGAGGATACGTTAATTAGGAGAAGAGGAGAGGGAAGTGTTCTGGGCAGTACGGTGTGTGCAAAGGCCCTGTGGTGAGTGGGCACGAAGAACTGAAGGCAGGAGCCGTGTGGGGTGCAGGGCCGGAAGAAGCACACGGCACAGGAGGAGGCTGGCAACACAATAACAGCCACTAACATTAACCAAGGGCTTATTCCGTGGTCAGCACGTCCATATTAGCTCACAACTTTCTTACTACAGTCCTTCTTTACAGACAACAACAGCAGAATAATAATAACAGCAAATATTGAAATAGCCTTTCTCCGTGCCAGGGCTCAACTAGGAACACCGTGACTGGCTCACCGAATCTTTACAGAAGATGAGAAAATGAGCATGGGACAATGTACATAAAACACAAAAGGCCCACAGGTAGCAGGAGGGAGGACGGAGAGGCAACCTGGGCAGTCTAGACCCAAAGTCTGTTTCCAACCAGGACCTCCAAATCTCCTCCTGAGAGCAAAGGAGGGTTATCACAGTGGAGAGAGCCTCAGCGGTGGCACGGAGAATGCACAGGGGGTCAGAGCCCACCCGGAAGGATAACGCTAAGTCCACCTGGTGGTATCTTGGGCCAGTGCGATGGCTGAAGGGATGGCAAGAAAGGGATGGGTTTATAAGCTTCAGGAGGTAAAGGGATTCGAGTTAATTTGGAGAAGGGACTGGCAGAGAGGAGTATGTGGAGAATCACTCCTCCTTTTGGCTTGGAGGTCTGGCTGGATGGTGTTTCCCTTCACTTAAACAGAGACACATGAAGACAAAGGTCAAGAGTATGGTTTAGACATGCTGGGTCTGACGGAAGAGACCAAAGGCGGGCTGCTCACTGTCCTGGCTCAAGCTCAGAGAAGAGGTCTGGGGGGCAGGGGAAGCAGAGAAGTTCCAGTCACCTGCGGGCGGGCGCTCATGGAGCCGTTAGACATGGAGGAGCGGCCTCGGAGAAAGTGGGGAGTGGGGAGGGAATGTGTCTGTCCACACTCGAGGGAGCGCCACAGCCCCGAGCGATATATATCCGTTCCAAGTCGGGACCACAAGGGATAGGCGAGGACAGGAGACCCTGCTCACGACATACCGTTCAGCAGAGAAGCTGCAGGAGAAGCACACGTGGCCTATCATGCAGGTGGGATGACAGTGTATGTGTCTCGTGTGGTGGCTGGGGGCGGGGTGCACACAGAACCCCTACCAGTGGTGATATCAGGGGAGAGGCTTAGAGATGATTTATTTTTGCCTTTGTTCTTCTTTACGCTCTTCTATATAATCATTTATTCAACAAATATTTACAGAGCACCGTGATTTATTTAACGAGTTCCTTATGGTTGGAGAGTTAGGTTCTTCCAATTCCCACACTTATCGATGCTGCTGTAATGAGCGTCATTGTGCATAAATCTTGTGGACACTTGTCATATTTTTCTCCTGCTCAAAACTTCACTCGTTCCCTGCGGCCCGAGGCAACCAAACCAAATCTCTCTGCACCCCTGTGATATCTAAATGCCAAGCCGATCTTCCTTTCCTGCACGTCCTTCTTTACTCGGCCTTCAAGCAAGCTGCTTTCAAGCCCCAGACCAAAGCCTGAATGAGGAAGGAGCAGTGATGGAGAGGCACCAAGGCTGGATTTCTGGGCCAAGAAGGCCAAGAAAGAAGAGTTTTATGGAGGCCGATATGAGCCGTTATCAAATGCTACCAAGGATTCCCAAGACACGGGATGAACACCCTCTAGCTGAGTGGAGTGAAGGACGCTGTGCACCTGCTGCCCCAGAGGATTTGCTCGTGTGGACCTGGGGCCAGTGTCAGAGAGGCAAGAGCCACAGAGACTGAGATGGATGTTTACAGGGACAGACATGGCCACACTCGAGCCCAAGGGCAAGAGCCTACGGTATGTGTGGAGCAGACCGGCCTCCAAGCTTCCGAAAGCCAGAGAAGTACTGGGCCAGGAGACACAGGGGTGGGGACCGCAGCATGCTTAGGCCACACCAGCTGGAGTCTCTCTCCAGTGGACTGGCTGTTTCCATCTCGCTCTGTGAGTCAGAGAAGCCACAGGAAGTGAGCCTCCTTAAAACTCCTTACCTGTAACCATGGGGCCATCGTCGGCCTCAATTGCAAAATAAAGGGCTGACATGGATGGCTGAACTGGGCATTTCTCAGGATGACACAGAGCTCTGGCCCCGCAGGGACAAAGGCTCCCAACATGGACACACGCTGATTCCGGGCACAGTTGACAAGAATGAGGGACCAGTTCTCACCAATGCTACAAAGTAGGAATTTGGGTTTCGACTCCATAAACACACACACACACACACACCACACACACACACACACACGTATTTCTCACTCCTTCCATAAACAACAACAACAACAACAAAAGCTCCACATGGATTTGGAAGGTTTTGCAAAATGAGAATTTAAGAACCACTTAACACCCCCATGAAATTCAAGCTGGTAAATTGAATGGACAGTGATATTAAAATATTTCATTAGATGTTTTTATGCCAAATTAAGTTGCTGCAATTATATTGATATTCACAGCCTGCATTAATCTAAAACTATTTTAAATCTTTTTCTAATTTAGCATGATTAATTCTTTCCTTTAAGAACATACTCGTTTTCAAGTTTTTGATTGTTTTTCTGCTTTGCTTCTTTGACGGCTCCTTGCCGGAATGTTTAATTCGCAAGGGATTCATACTCAACGGGATGGCATCCAATTTTTCAGGACATTTACCTACCTGGCAACAAGGTTTTACTCTTATTTCTACAACAATTGTTTTCTCCATGTGGCAGACCAGGCCTTTGACAATTAGCCATAAAGCATTTCAATTTATGAAATATCTACGTACAAACTTCAAGCCCAGAAGGCCATTTTTAAAAGAGACTCCTGAATTAGTTTGCAGGATTAATATTCCGCCTAGTTATAAATACAAAAAGTTACGAGTCTGTGTTTTCAAAAGTGAATGAGTGTCTTCAATAGAATTTCTGCCGCCAGTAGGGGGGCTGGAAGCAGGGGGCCTCGAACTTAGGAGGGGGACTGGCTGAAAGGCTCAGGAGAAAGGGGGCATTCCCTGTGTTTGCCAGAAAGTTTATCAATAGAACCATTAATTCTGTTTGTAAAGAATTTGGCTCGTTAAGTCAAAACAAATGTGTCACGTTTTGCATTCTCGTTGATGAAATACTTGTTTCAGCTTCTCAGCTCTCTCCTAATTTGGCTTTAATAATGATAATAATAAAAGAAAAGTGTACAATTCCTTTCTCCAAGATGCCCCACGCAGTTGTAGTGTCAATTACTCAGACAATTTCAATCCATCCAGACACTAATGTCATTAGTCCACGGAGAACCTTTGGAAATAATTTACATAGAAACTGCCTTTAGATGCTAAATGAAAAGTGTGCAGCCATAGTCAATGGAATTTGAATTACAATCCCACCACATGCAGGTTGGTTTTATTCATGCTATTTATTAACCAGGAAGAAGGTGACGCAGTCAGTTACAAAGCAGCTGCCTGAACAGTTACCGCAGAGCCGGGCCACTCGGCAACTAGAATGCTGCCTCCCCGAGAAGAGCCCGCCCTTGATCGCTCTCCTGGACGCCCACGAGCAGCAAGGACCTGCCCTTCGTGGGCTGCCACCAAGCATCCACAAGGAGGCTGTCTCCACAGGAGGCCCTTCTGAGAGTCACGGACTTTCATCCTTGGCGGGAGGGTTTTACCACGTAAGCGGGGCGCTTGGGACCCATTCCATGCTCCCTCACATGAGCCAAGGTGAAGCTATCTAGGTGAATCCTTCAGTGTTCTTTGCTGGTGACCACAATTCAGAAAACCAGAGGCCTTCTGATGACGGGCCAGCCAGGCGGGTGGAGGAGATTTGAGTGAGGCCAGGCACCTGGGTGGGCAAGAGACACACGGATATGCATCAGGCTGGGAAGACCATGGTTGCTGGTTTTCGTGGGGGTTTTTTTGTTTGTTTTTGTTTTTTGTGTTGTTTTGAGGCCAGGTATTTCTGACATTTACAGGAATAAAGGTGTCTAAGGAGGGCTGAGTGGCCTTTACAGATGCTGCAAGGTTTCTATGGCAACCAAGGGCTCCTTCCCGGATGCAGTGCTCTTTCTCCCACTGGGCCTGCCTGCTCTCCCTTCCTACCTGGAGGACTCTGGGATAAGGATCCCACTGGGCACATCCTTCCTCTCTGGTTCGGGGGACCCCTGCCCCCCGCCCCACAGTGGTAACTGAGCTTGCGTCTCGTTCCAGAGATCAGACGCACTGAGGGCGGCTCTCAGAGTCCTGCTCCTGCCTCAGCCTTGGCATTTTAGCATGCAGACTGTACAACATCCCCAAGCCCCAGTCCCAAAGTCCTGCACTGTGGGCTCTGGAAGTACGGAAGACAGATGCCGGCGGAGAAAGCCGGCCCACAGCGCGGCGAAGTGTGGTGGTGGAGGCCAGGAGGCTATCTGCAGAAACCTGACCGTTTTGTTTATGGTGTTCGACAGTGCTCAGAGCCGCTCAGAGCAGATGCTCCTCGTACCGAGCTGCTTGACATTCTGCCGGGAAGGTAGCTGCAGCTCTGGAAAGATGACCTGTGTGACATATGACAGCTTTCGGGGCCGCCAGTCCCCTGACTCCACTGCTCCAAGACCCGAGCCATCTGTAGCCTCTCACTTCTGAAGCCTGAGGCCCAGAATGGTAAGGGAGGGAAACTAATGGAATAGGGAGAAGAAACTAATCAAAACAGAAAAAGAAGAAGGAGAAAGAAAAAAAAAAGAGAGAGAGAGCAGCTGGACCTCCTGCTGGGAACAGAGGAAAGAGAAGTCCCTCCTGTTTGAACCTGCTCCCCGCCCCTGTCAACCCTCCATTATAACCACCTACGCGATGTTTTTAAAACAGTAAAAGGACACCACTCCCCTGGTTCTAACCTTCCAGTGGCTCCCACTGATCCAATACTAAATTCTAAACGTCTTGACACAGCTCGGGAGACTCTGCGAGGCTCGGTTCCCACTCTCCTCCCTGCTGCTCTTTCAGACGCTGAGCTCTGTGTACGCTAACGGGCCTTATGCCTTTTCTCTAGCACACCGCCCTCCGTCATGCCTCAGGGCCTTTGCACAGGCTCCAACTCTGCTGGAATGCTTCTCCTCAGTGCCTTCGATGCGCTCTTCAGCCCCACTCACTAACAATGTCTGGGGAACATACTTCTTCAGAGCTGCCTTCCTGGATCTTCAGAGTAGATCAGATGCCTCTTCCGGAAGCTCTTAGAAAGTCCCTCGCTTTTCCTTCATGGCACTGATCATAGTGCCTTTCACACAATTCGGTGATGAAATTATGTCTCCTCTATCTGGCTGGAAGCTCCATGGGGGCCCAGACCTTGTCCACTATATTCTCTCCTGGCCCTTGGAAGGTGCTCAGTAAATATTTCTGGAATGGATGAACTCCAAAGCCAAAGCTATTAGGAAAAGAAAGACAAGTTCAAGTCCAAAATCCATGAGTGGAGTTCGAGTCTGAGCTTGAGTGGCACTGCGGCTCACTAGCTGAGGGCCCCTGCCATTGTTCAACCTCACCAAGGCTCGGTTTCTCATCTGTGAAACATCCAGAGTTGTGGAATTAAGACAAGGTATGGAAAGCCCTCAGCATCATCCATGATAGCTTCCATTATTTTCATCGTTGTTATCACACGGCTGAATGGCGGGTTGGAAAGCTCACTGCAGAGGTAGAGTCCACACCGAACCAACACGGATGGGATGGACTCTTTCCTTCCTCTCTAAGCTACAAGAAGCCAGGACGCACACACCTGTAATGATGTGCTACAAAGGGTGTTTGCAAAACAAAAGGTTCTCCCATCTGTCGATAATTACTAACTCCGTTAATAATAGCAGGCACGGAATGTGTGCCCTCCCTGTGCCAAGCCCGGGGAGGCAGGCCCGTTTGTTTAAGAGGCAGGGCCTGGAGGTCACTGCCACTGTATTCCTAAGTTAACGCGATCTTGCCAAAGGACCATCTAGCTATATGCATCAAATGTTTAGGCGGATACACCCTTTGACCTAGCATTACATTCCATTTCTAGGAATAGACCCAAGAAAACAACTGGAAAAGTGTGAAAAGCCTGGCTCATAGTAAGTCCCCAAATATTTGTGGAAGGAATCCCGAATAACACAAGGACACAGTGTGATTCCTAATGGCAAACAGTAGTAATGTTCTCAGTGTCCAATGGCAGTGAACAGGTTAAATAAACGGTACCACACAGAGCTGTTAAAAATGATGTAAATCACTTAATGTGGAATCAAGTGGAAAAAAGCAAGTGC
Organism: Neofelis nebulosa; assembly: GCF_028018385.1. Classification (NCBI taxonomy): domain Eukaryota; kingdom Metazoa; phylum Chordata; class Mammalia; order Carnivora; family Felidae; genus Neofelis; species Neofelis nebulosa. The sequence continues at coordinate 217,488,359 of NC_080783.1, forward strand.
AAAATAGTGTGTATACTATAATCCCCCATTTTGGTAAAAGCATGTGTGTGAAAAACATTCAGAAGGGTGTATGTACATCATGGGCAGTTTTATCAATGGGATTTAGGGTGAATCTAATTTCTTACCTGCTTTTCTAAACTGCCTGACTCTTTTTAATTTTTACAGTGGGTATATATTCATTTTGAAACTGTACAAAAGGAGAAGGTGTTTTATTTTGAGAAGGAGGAGACAGAAGAAAAAAATGACGTATTCTCTCTGCCTTTGAGGGGCTTCTTGGGATGTCAGTCTGTGAGGCAGTGCAGGAAGGAGTCTGTATTGTTTATATATTTTTTATTTTCTGCATATTATGGTGTTCTGACATCTACTTTCAGACTACTTTATTGAGGTGTGACTGACATGTAAAAAGCTGTACATATTTAATAAACACAACTCAATGAGCTTGGAGATAAACGTATACCCATGAAAACATCACCACCATCAAAGCCATACACGTATCCGTCACCTCTCAAGGCTTCCTCCCGCCCCCAGTATTAGTCCTATTCATGTCATCAACATCATCCTCATCATTATTATGTGTGTGTAGTAAGAACACAACATAAACTCTACCCTCTTAGCAAATTTTAAGTCTACAATACAGTATTGTTGGCTCTAAGCACGATGCTTTATTGTAAATCTCCAGAATTTACTTAACTTGCATTACTGAAACTCAAAAACCTTTCTGACTGGGGAGAGACTGCCCTCTGGGGCTAGCCAATTTACAGAGATAGCAAAGGGCTCAGCCAGGAGCTTGCCTTTGATATGCAAACTAACCCAGAGATTTACCTCTGCCTGGCCCTTAATCCTACGAGGCAATATTCCTCTGCCTTAACCATCCCAGGGCCTGGCGCCAGGCACTAGGGACTATCCAACTACCCAATCCTAAACTGTTTATCCTGTCCAGTCCTGCTTTCCTATGCAGATTCCAATAAAGGCCATGGCCTAGGTATCTCTCCTCCCCTCATTAGGGGCTCTTCTGTCACGTGACCACACGGGTTTCTCCTCTCGTGACCCTGTGTGGTGTGTCACATCCCCTGTTCCTAGGACCTCTGAGTATAATCAACTCTCTCTTCCTGAGCCTCTCCTGTGTCCCTTCTTGTGGACGCCCCAGACTGACCATTACATAAAAGAATACAAAACACCATCTCTCTGTCTCTGTCTCTCTCTCCCTCTCTTTCTCTCTCTCACACACAAACACACACACCATCATTGCCAGGGAAGATTAAGTTAGTTCTCCAGTTTGTCTCCAAGGAAAGTCCAGAAACTGAGACCTGAAATCTGCCTCTCCGAGACATCAATCTACCCAATGATACCAATCCCACACTGTCTTGCTTACTGTAGCTTTAGATTAAGTATTAAAATCAAGGAGTGCAATTTTTAAGCTTTATTTTTATGAATTCTTTTAGCTATGTGAGGTCTATTTTGTGTTTTATATAAATTTTAGAATCAGCTTATCAATTTCTTAAAAAAAAAAAAAAAAGCCTGATGGTATTTTGATTGGGATTCCATTAGGGCTGTAGACCAATTTGGAGAAAATTGCCATACGAACAACACTGAATCCTTTAATTCATGCATAAACCATATCTCTCCATTTACTTAAGTATTCTTTAATTTCTCACTGAAATGTTTTATACATTTCAGTTTCCACATACTTTGCTAATTTTAGCTTAAAATATTTCAAGTTTTTTATGCTATCCTAACTTGTGCATTTCTTTAACTTCAATTTGTTTTCCAATTGTCCATGGCTAATATATGGAAAGACACTTGTTTTTCATATACTGATCTTGTTCCCTGTGGACTTCTTAATTTATTATTTCCTATAGTTTTTTCCCATAAATTCCTTATAATTTTATACACATATATATAAAATATATGTATGTTGTCGGCAAATAAAAAAAGTTTTACTTCTTTCTTTCCCATCTGCATTGCCTTTTCTTTCTTTTTCTTGCCTTATTGTCCTGTCTCAGACCTCCAGAATAGAAGTGGTAAGAGTGGACATATTGGCCATTTTCCAATCTTAAGGGGAAGTATAATAATATACTATCAAGTATGATATCAGGTGTAGGCTTTTTATAGATGCCCTTTATCAGACTGAGGAAATTCCCTTCTATTCCTACCTTGCCGAGAGTTTTTTTTTTTTTTAAATCATGAGTGAATATTGAATTATATCTAATACTTTTTCTGTATCTGTTGAGAGAATTACATGATTATATGGTTAATATCCTTTGCTATTTTGATATGGTGAATTACACGGATTGATTTTCAAATGTTAAACCAACCTTGCACACCAGCAATTAACCCCACTAATCACGGTATATTGTCCTTTTTACATAGAGCTGTGTTCAATTTGCTAAAATATTCTACATTGTACATTTATGCTCATGACAGATAATGGTCTGCAGTTTTCTTTCCTTGTAATGTCATTGTCTAGTTATGGTATCATAAAATGAACTGAAAAGTGTTCCAATCTCTTATCTGTTCTGAAAATGTTTGGTAAGATTAGCATTATATTTCACTTAAACATTTGATAGAAATCAGTTTGAAGGAGTTTTCTCCATGGGAAGATTTTTAATTACAAGTTCAATTTCTTTTAACAAATACAGAGCACTTCAGATTTTCCATTTCTTTTTGTGTCAATTTTAATACTTTTTGTCTTTCAAGAAATTTGTCCATTTCATCTAAGTTGCCAAATTTATCACTATAAAGTTGTTCATGATATTCCTTGGTTTTACCTTTAATGTGTGTAGCATCTGTAGTAATGAATCCTTTTTCCTTCATGATATTAATAACTTGTGTTCTCTCTCATTTGTTTCTTGATCAGTCTAGCTATAGGTTATCATTTTATTGATCTTTGCAAAGAGCCAGTTTTTGTTTTGTCTATTTACAAATTGTCTTATTTTCTGTTTTATTGATTTCCCTTTAATCTTTACTATTACCTTTTTTCTACTTTGGTTTTCATTGGCTCTTCATTTTCTAGCTTCTTTTTTTTTTATTTTAAAAAATTTTTTTTCAATATTTATTTATTTTTGAGACAGAGAGAGACAGAGCATGAATGGGGGAGGGTCAGAGAGAGGGAGACACAGAATCCGAAACAGGCTCCAGGCTCTAAGCTGTAAGTACAGAGCCTGATGCAGGGCTCGAACTCATGGACCGTGAGATCATGACCTGAGCTGAAGTCAGCCGCTTAACCGACTGAGCCACCCAGGCGCCCCCATTTTCTAGCTTCTTAATGTGAAAGCTTAGACCATCTTGTAAACCTTTGTTAATATGAATTGCATTTATTCGTTTCAAATGTAAATACCAGATAAGCATTTAATATAAGACTTAAAAGAATAAATGTCCTTCTAAGATTTGCTTTAGGTGCATAACACAAATTTTATAAGTTGTGTTTTAATTTTTATTCATTTCAAAAATATCTTTTAGTTTCCTTCATGATTTTTTCTTTTTATCCCTAGAGATGTGTTGTTTAATTTCCAAATATTTGGACATTCTTCAGATATATATCTTACATCCGAAATTCTAAATTAATTCAGTGACTGCCAGAGAAATAGTAATCCTTTTAAATTTAATGAGACTTGTTTTATAGCATAGCACCTAGCCTAGTAAATGTTCTATGTGCAGTTGTAAAAAATGTATTTTCCTCTATTTTGTTTCAAAAATGTCAATTAGATAAGTTGGTTGACAGCATTATTCAAGGTTTGAAGTCCTTACTGAATTCCTGTCTATTTTATTCATTACTGAGAAAGGAATGTTGACATGTCCCACTGTAATTGTGAATTTCTCTGCTCCTCCTTTCAGTTCTGTCACTTGGCCTGTATTTTGAAGTCATGTAATTAGGTGTGCACACATTTAGGACCATTATGTCTTCTTGATGGACTGACCCTTTTATTATTGTGAGACATCTATATTTTTATTAGCAGTCCTTGTCCTGAAGTCTACTTTGCTTGATAATAGTCACTTTAGCTTTCTCATAGTTTGCACACTGTATCTTAGTTTGTACACTATAGCTTAGATATAGACAAACAGATATGGTTTGCACACTATATCTTTTATCCATCTTTTTACTTCAGACTTATCTGTGTCATTATTATTAAATTGTATTTCTTGTAGAGAGCATATAGTTGGGTGTTGCTTTTTTGTCCACTCTGATAATCTCTAGCTTTTAAGTGGAATGTTTAAGCCATTTATAGTTGATGTAATAATGTATATAGTTGGGTTTATCTCTGTCCTGTTTCATTTTCCTTTTTTCCTGGCTTCATTTTTTTCAGTATTCCACTTTATCTCCACAATTGGCTTGCTGGCTATTTCTCTTAGCTTTCAGTGGTTGCTCTGGGATTTTCAATGTGTGTCTTTAATCACAGTATTATAACTTCAAATAATTACAGCACTTCATCAGTACTGTAAGAACCTTTCAACAATGCATTTCCATTTCCCACTGCTTTCCTTTGTATTACCATTGTCATGCATTTTGCCTCTATATGTTATTATTTTTGCTTTAGACAATCATCTTGTTTTTAACATTTTATTGATATGTAATTTACACACCATAAAGCTCCCACATTTAAGGTGTCACTCAACAGTTTTAGTATATTTACAGTCTTGTGTGATCATCATCATAATATTATTTCAGAACATTTTCATCATCCCAGAAAGAAACCTTATACCCATTAGCTGTCACTCCCCATCTCCAGCCAACACACATGCCTTTAGCCCTAGGCAACTACTAATCTACTCTCTGTCTCTATAGATTGCCCTATTCTGAGCATTTCATATAAACAGTATCATGTAATATGTGGTCTTTGGTACTGGCCTCTTTCATTAAGAATAATATTTAGTGGTTCATCCATGTTGTATCATGTATTGGTACCTCATTTATTTTTACCAGTAATATTTCATTGCATGGATATACCACATTCTGTTTATTCATTCATCAATTGATTGACATTTAGTTGTTTCCATTTATTGTCTATTATGAATAATGCTGCTATGAACATTTGTATACAAGTTTTTCCATAAACATATGTTTTCCTTTCTTTTGGGTATATACTTAGGAGTGGAATTGCTAGGTCATATGGTAATTCTATGTTCAACATTTAAGGAGCTGACAAACTGTTTTCCACAGCAGCAGCACCATTTACAGCCCCATCAGCAATGTATGAGGGTTCTAATTTTTCCACATCCTTGTCAACATTTGTTATTATCTGTCTTTTCTATTATATTTATCCTAGTAGGTGTGAACTGGTATCTCATCATGGCTTTGATTTCCCTGATGATTAATGATCTTGTTGAACATCTTTTCATGGGCCTATTGGATAGTCATATATCTTTTTTGGAGAAAATTTCTATTCAAATTCTTTGCCCATTTTAAGTGAGTTATTTTTCTTTTCATTATTAAGTTGTAAGAACTCTTCACATATTCTAGATACCAGTCAGCTTTATAATTTGCAAAAATTTTTCTCTTATACCGTTGGATACCTTTTGACTTCTTAGTAGAACCTTTTGAAACACAAAAGCTTTTAATTTCAATGAAGTCCAATCTATCAATCCTCTCTTTAATCACCTATGCTTTTGTTATTATAACTAAGAAATCATTTCCCAGCCTAAAATTACTAAAATTTATTCCTATGTTTTTTTCTAAGACTTTGATATTGTTAGCTCTTAATTTAGGTCTATGTTATACTTTCAGCTAGTTTTGTGTATAATACAAGGATGGAGCCCATATTCCTCCTTTTGCTGTGTATATCCAGTTGTCCCATAACCATTTACTAAAAAGACTGTTCTATCTTTATTAAATAGTCTTGGCCCCTTTGTTGAAAATCAATTGATCAAAACTGTTAAGGTTTATTTCTGGACTCTCAATTTTTGTAATTTTTTTTTTAGTGTTTATTTATTTTTAGGAGAGAGAGAGAGAGAGAGAGAGAGACAAAGCACAAGCAGGGGAGGGGCAGAGAGAGAGGGAAACATATCTGAGGCAAGCTCCAGGCTCTGAGCTGTCAGCACAGAGCCCAACACAGGGCTTGAACTCACCAACTGTGAGATCATGACCTGAGCTGAAGTTGCACACCTGACCAACTGAACCACCCAGGTGCCCCTGGACTCTCAGTTTTATTTCATTGATCTATATTCCATCCTTATGCCATAACCACACTTGATTACTGTAGCTTTATCGTACGTTTTTTTTTTAATTTTTTAAAAAATTTGTATTTATTTTGAGAGAGAGAAAGAGTCAGAGCACAAGCAGGGGAGGGGCAGAGAGAGAGAGGGAGACACAGAAACCAAAGCAGGCTCAAGGCTCTGAGCTGTCAGCACAGAGCTGTCAGCACATGGAGCTCGAACTCACGAGCCATGAGATCATGACCTGAGCCAAAGCTGGACACTCAACCGACTGAGCCACCCAGGCGCCCCATATAATAAGTGTTTAAATTGAGAATTTTGAGTCCTCCAACTTTGTTCTTCTCTCTCAGCATTGTTTTGACTACTCTGGGTCCCTTGCATTTCTGTTTAGGTTCAGTTTATCAATTTCTGAAAAAAAAAAAAAACTTAGCTGAGGTTTTGTTAGAGATTGCATTGATTCTGTACATCAGTTTGGGAATTGTTGCCACCTTAATAGTAAGTTTTCTGATGCATCAGCATGGAATGTCTTTCCATTTATTTATGTATTCTTTAATTTCGTTTAAAATGGTTTGTACTATTCAATTTACAAGTCTTGTACCTCTCTTAAAATATTTATTTCGAAGGGCGCCTGAATGGCTCAGTCGGTTAAGTGTCTGACTTCGGCTCAGGTTATGATCTTGTGTTTGTGGGTTCGAGCCCTGTGTCGGTCTCTGTGCTGACAGCTCAGAGCCTGGAGCCTGCTTCAAATTCTGTCTCTCTCTCTCTGCCCCTCCCCCATTGGCACTCTGTCTCTATCTCTCAAAAATAAATAAACATTAGAAAAATTTTTTAAAATTTTTTCCTAAGTATTTTATTCTTTTGATGCTATTATAAATTGGAATTGTTTTCTTAATTTGATTTTTTCCTAATTTGATTTTCAAATTATTTATTGCTAGTGTATAGAGATAAAATTGGTATTTTGAAGTGTTCTCTCCTCTTCTATATTCTGGAATATCTTGTGAATGACTTGTGTTAACTATTCTTTAAATGTTTGGTAGGGTTGACTAGTGAATCTATCTGACCCTTGGCTTTTCTTTGTTGAAGATATTTTTTAAATTTTTTTAATGTTTATTTCTTCTTGAGAGAGAGCGAGATAGAGCATGAGCTGGGGAGGGGCAGAGAGAGAGGCAGACACAGAATCCGAAGCAGGCTCCAGGCTCTGAGCCATCTGCACACAGCCCCATATGGGCTTCAACTCACAAACCATGAGATCATGACCTGAGCCAAAGTTGGGTGCTTAACTGACTGAGCCACCCAGGAGCCCCTTTGTCAGAAGATCTTTAAATTAATATCTCTACTTGTTTTAGGGTCTATTCAGATTCTCAATTTCTTCTTGAGTCAATTTCAGTAATTATATCTTTCCAGGAATTTGCCCATTTAATTGAAATTATCTAATTTGTTGGCATATAGGTGTTCATAGTATTCTTTTATAATAGTTTTTATTTCTATAAATTCAGTAGTGATGTCCCCTCCATTCCTGATTTTAGTCCCTTGGGTCTTCTATCAATCTGTATATCATCTACCCACCTACCTATCTTTATCTATCTATCTATCTATCTATCTATCTATCTATCTATCATCTATCTTTGTCAGTCTAGCTACAGGTACAACAATTTTGTTGATCATTTGAAAGAACCAATTTTGGTATTATCAATTTTTTCCATTAGTTTTCTATTCTGTTTCATTTAAGTGGATTGTTTAAGTTATTTCCTTCCTTCTACACACTCCAAGTGCCATTTGCTTTTCTTTAATTTTCTGAGCTGGAATGTTAGGTTATTGGTTTGCATCTTCCTTCTTTTTTTGTTGTAGGCATTAAGAGTTATAAGTTTATAAGTTTTGGTCAATTATCTTTCAAAACCATTTAGAAACAAGAAGGAGGGTATTTTATTTTTACCTACATATTTACCATTTCTGGTGCTCCTCATTCTTTTACGTAAATTTGAGCCTTGATCTAGTATCATTTTTCTTCAGCCTGAGGGACTTCTTTTAATATGTCCTACAGTAGATATCTGCCAGCAATAAATTACCTTAGCTTTTTTTTTATGCCTAAAAATGTCTTTATTTCACCTTCATGGTTTTTAAAAAATTTTTTTAATGTTTATTTATTTTTGACAGAGAGAGACAGAGCATGAGTGGGGGAGGGGCAGAGAGGGAGACACAGATTCCGAAGGAGGCTCCAGGCTCTGAGCTGTCAGCACAGAGCCCAATGAGGGGCTCGAACTCACAGACCACGAGATCATGACCTGAGCTGAAGTCGGACGCTCACCTGACTGAGCCACCCAAGCATTGCTCACCTTCATGTTCTGAAGAATATGTTCCTTTAATAAAGAATTCTAGGTTGGGGCTTCATTGTCTTCTAGCTTTCAGTGTTAATGATGAGAAATCAGTAGTAATTCTTACCTTTGTGATTTGTCTTTTTTTTTTCCTGTGTCTAATTAAAAGATTACTTCTTTGTTGCTGGTTTTCAGCAATTTGATTATGACAATTCTTTGTGTTCTTGTCTATGTATTTATCCTGCCCCATGTTTAGATTCACTGAGTGTTTTAGAGCTATGATTTTATAGTTTTCATCAGATGTGGAATAATCTTGACCATTACTTCTTCAGTATTTTTCTGCTGCTCCTATCCTCACCTGACCGTGGTCTGGGCCTCCAATTATATATATGTCAAATCATTTGATATTGTTTCAAGTTTACTGAGTCTCTATTATTCTGTTATTTTTTTCATCTTTTCTTCTCTGGGTGCTTTATTTTGGGCTGTTTCTATTGCTATATCTTCAAGTTTATTGACCTGTTTTTCTAGTGTCTAACCCACTATTATGCCCATTGTGATAGTTAGCCTCCAAGATGGCCCCAATGGCCTTGACCTCCTATTATTCATACCCTGTGTCATCTCCACTTCTTTTTTTCATGGGCACATTGGTGACTTGCTTCTAATCAATAGGGTACATTAAAGATGTTGGGGTATCACACCTATGATTAGGTTCCAAGAGATTGTGACTTCTGCTTTTCTAGCAAACTCTTTATTGTCTTTTTGGCTTATATACTTTGATGAATTAAGCTGCCATGTTGGAGAGGTCCATATGGTAAGAAACTGAAGGCAGCCTCTGGCTAAAAGCCAGGTAGGAACTTGAAGCCTTCAGCCCAGCATCTTTCAAGGAGCTGAATTCCTGCAGCAACTAAGAAAGCTTAGAAGTAGATTCTCTTCAGGTGAGCTTTCAGATGAGCCATCAGTCCTGGCTGACATGTTGATTGAACCAGCCTCGTGATAGACCCTGAAACAGAGGATCCAGCTAAACCACATATGGATTCCCAACTCTCAGAAGTTGTGAGCTAATAAATAAATGTTGTTTAGAGCTCTAAATTTGTGGTAATTTTGTACATATCAGTCGATGACTAATATACTCTTCTGGTGAAATCTTCGCTTTAGATATCATATTTTGAAATTCTAAAAGTTTTATTTGGTTATTTTTTTATAATCCGCTCCTTGCACTGTTCATCTTTTCCTTTAAATCACTGAAGATTTTATAATAGCTGTTTTAAAGTCTTTGTCTTCTAATTTTATATCTACTTTATTTGGGGCTCCATTTTTACCAACTGATTTTTATCCTGGATATAGGTCACATTTCCTTCTCCGCTTTTTTTTTTTTTTACATGAATCATTATTTTTTCTTGAATACAGGGTACTGTGCATGATACATTGTTGAGTGTAGACTTTTGCTGTCTTACTTTAAAGAATGTTGCATTTTGTTATATCAGGCATTTGCATTACTTTCAGATTAGCTTGCTCATTGTGAGGTTTGTTTTTGTGCTTTGCTAGGGTGAGTCTAGATTAGTCTTTACTCCAGGGAGAGTTTAGTCCTATTCTTTTTAAAAAATTATTTAAAAATATTTATTTATTTTTGAGAGGGAGACAGACAGAATGCAAGCAGGGGAGGGGCAGAGAGAGAGGGAGACACAGAATCCAAAGCAGGCTCAAGGCTCTAAGCAGGTAGCACAGAGCCCGATGCGGAGCTTGAACTCATGAACCATGAGATCATGATCTGAGCCGAAGTGGGATGCCTAAATGACTGAGCCACGCAGGTGCTCTGAGTTTAGTCCTATTCTTAAGGTATGGCCCTTCTGAGGTCTCTAATAAATACCCTTGGAGTCCAGTAATATCTCTTCACACAACTTAGCTTCCAAACTTGAACATCTCCAAGTTGTGTGTGAGTTCTGAGAATTTTTAGTTACAGCCCTCAGTGGTTGTTTTTCTTGACCAACCTCATGGAGCTTCACCTTATACACACTCAGCTTAGTATTTAGCCAAAGACTCAAGGAGACCTACTATGCAGATTTCTGGATCTCTTCCTCTGTTTATGTCCCTTCTTTCCAATATTCTTCCCTATAAATTCCAATTGCCTTGGCCATCCCAAACTCTGATCTAGATCTCCTCAGCTCAGCTAGACTGCCATGTTCTCTTTGCTTACCCGTCTCCATGCTACTGGAACAAAGTCTCCAGCCTGAAAGCCAGAACTCATCTTGTTGTTTACTCTTCTCAGATATCAGATTCCTGCACTGCCTGTTGCCCAACAACTAACAACAGACATTTCACATATTTTTTTCCAGAGTTCTAATAGGTTTTGGTGGAATGCTAAGTTTGCTACCAATTACTTTGTCATTGCTATGAGAGGTCTCTGGGTATTTTTAGAGATGTACAAAAGGGAATGGGATTAGCACTTCGCTCTGTCCTTGGGTTCTTAAGATTTTTGCAAATACGCAACTGGCTTACTCATGGCAGTGGAGGGTGGCTGGGGGATGGTAAGAAGGTGCATCAGAAATGCTCCTCACCAGCCGTGTCATAACCCCCAAAACCCAAGATCATTAGCGGCACTCATGACAACCAATCCCTTTGCCTTCACAGCAAATAATCTGTCAGTATAACTAAAACCTACCAGAAAGCCCCTCAGTCTACCATGGATTTATTCTGTGGGTTGTACTAGATCCCTTTGTGCAAAGTGAGGTAATCATAATTTCTGAACGAAGACCCTTGATCTAATGGGAGGCCTACATATTTGGACTTGGAAGGGTCCCAGGGGACCCTGTGTGCCTCAGGCATCTGACATACTATTACACAGACAACCTCTGGCTACAAGGACCATCCTTGTCCCCTCATAAAGGCACAATCCCCAGGGGATCTCCAACCTAGCCAATACACAGAATTAATCACCTGGGAGCTCTTTAAAAAAATTACAGATGCCCACGTCCTACCCCAGAATACACTTTAGAACCCCAGCAGCTCACAGTGATTCTGATGCACTGCCAAAGATCACTCTGTCTTCTCATAATTTATGAGGCCAAAGAACTCACAAACATCAAGGTTGAAGACTTCACATGCCAGTGCCTTATAAGCCACCCAGAACCAGCCTCAGGGGACATGAAAGTTACCTGATCCCAAAGGAGAAGACACTGAACTCTCTCTGAATCATAGAAAAAAAAAAAAAACCTTGAAGAACGTTCTGGCTAGCTTCTCTCCCCCAGCCATTCCACCTCACAGATGAGGAAGCCAACACCCCAAGGGATTAAGTGACATGCCCAGTAACGATAGGCCCAGGGCCAAGTTACTCATCCAGAACATTCTCCACCATCCCTAAGACCCTTCCTAAAATCCCTTAGAAGAGAATCCAAAATCCTTACCCCATCTGTGCCCCCACATGACCTGGCTGCAGGCCCTACCAGCCACACCTCCCACAACCCTGTCCTTGTCCCTGCTTCCCAGGCACACTGGGCCCATTCCATCAGCAGAAACCAAGATCCTTGCTGCCTGAAAGACTCACTCTGTCCTGTTTACTGAGAATGGCCTATCCCAGATCTTCGTCCTTGGAGTCTCAGGTAGAATGTTCCTGCCTCGTTCAGGCTCTCTTAGAGCACCAAAGCCCAATGCCTGGCTATTGTTCTCAGTCTGGGCATGTGCCTTGCTCGTCACCCTCAGCACTTCTCTCAAAGGTCCTCAGGCACTTGCTGCTTATCCCTGTCTGTCCCCATCCCACTCAGTGGAGAGTTTCAAGAGAGCAGACAATGGATCTGCTTTGTGCATCACTGTATCTCTAATGCCTAGCAAAGTGCCTGGCATGCAGTGAGCTCATCATAATGTTTCTTGGATGGATGGATGGATGGATGGATGGATGGATGGATGGATGGATGGACGGACGGATGGACGGATGGATGGATGGGAGAAGTAAAGAAATGACTAATCAACAACTAAAGAGTGACAGAAATCACTGTCTCTAACGTGCCAAGTGCCATGAGGGCAAAGAGCTCCACCTGGACCCAGCAGAACTGACGAGTAAAGGCCGTGTTCCCTTCCGGGGTGCACCCCAGGGGGTTTGGGGTCTCAGGCTATGCCCACCCAGACAGAAGACCTGCCGGCATTAGCTTCCATTTTGAACACATTGATATCAAAAGCCCAGATACCCTGGCACGTGGCAGAGCACAGGTTTCCCTACCAAAGGAATCATGTCCACCATTCCCTGCTCTAATAAACACACCTCAGCTCTGCAGACCTGCCACGGGGCAGCGCTTTTCTCGTGCCATTCAAATGGGTACATGATGAAGGAGAGTTTAGGATTCACCCGTTTCCACTCTGAAATAACTCGGGAGTTGGGCCTCGCCATTCATAGGCAGACTTTACTATTCAAGCTGGAAGCACCAGCCAAGTGCTATTGAGGGATAAGAGCTCCATTTTCTCATACCGCGTTATTCTCCTACGGGCCCTTCAAATCTCCAACCACAGCATCAGACAGGACCTGCCCTTGCAAGTGCGCTGCATCGTAAGTTTCCGATTACGAGTCAGATCCTCATGCCGGGCCAGTAGAGGAATTAGAATCAGACTCTAGATTACGGGCTTAAAAGTAATCCAGGCCTTCAGCCTCTTGGTTCGCGTGGTACAGTCCCAGTGCTGTTCAGTGTAAGCATAACACAAAGCCACATTTTAAAATTCCTAGCGGCAACAGTAAAGAAGGAAAAAGAAACAGGTGAGACTGATTTGAATGATCTATTTTATTTAGCCAATGTATTTAAAATATCTCAACATGTAATCAGTACAAATATTAACGGGTTATTTAACAGGGCTTCTTTGTCCTAGTAGGGCTGTGAAACACGGTGTGTATTTTACACTTCTGGCACCTCGCAAATCAGAGTGGGCGCCGTGCGGGGCTCCATAACGACACGTGGCTCGCGGCCGCTGTCTTGGACAGCATGGGACCAGTTGGTCTGCTTACCGGTGGTGCGTCAGGACGAGACAACACAGCACCTAACCCCAGCTGCCTGCGGACTTGCATGGAAGACGGAAGGGAGGAAAAACCAGTTTCCTGGTCCCCGCAGCTTCTTCCCCACCCTGCGCACATTGGCACCCACCTCGGGCAGCAGGGAAAGCCGGCAGGGGAAGCCGCCATGGCAGCTCAGAGCTCCGGGTGCTTGGATTCCTTCACTTGTATTTATTTGGCTTTTTATAAACAAAAGTCAGACTTAATGCATTCCATTCATCATGAGGAAAGGGCAGTAATCCTAAGGGGATCTGTCAAACAGACGCTCTTTCTGTAAATAAATAAAAAGGTGACTGCAGGAAAGGAAAATTACACTGAAGTGAAATCTGGGGTTTTTTCCATTTTCGGGACATAAGCCAAAATATTGCTAAGGCTTTTTATAAACAAAGATAATGAGTTGCATAATTTATGTAAATTAACTAATGCTGCTGCATTTTCTAGAAGTAACATAAACTGCATTATTTATTTGACGTGCCTTTTGGAGTAAAAAATAATTGTAATTGGGCATTATACCTAACAGGTTTCTCCCATGGTTTTCTTATTAGTATTTGTGGTTTTGAACGGAAAACACAGGACGTCTGAGAGCACCACAGGTGTGGCTTGCCTTCTGCATGTAGGAAAACGAGGATGATCTTTTCAACCAGACCAGCGTCAGACCCCTGACCACAACCTCGGCTCCAGAAAGAAAGGGCACGTGCCAGGCACCACGGGCATGGCTTGGTCAGCAGGTGTTGGCTCTTCTTGGCTGGTAAGGGGTACTAGTTAGTTGACACAGCCCCGGGGGATCCAGCTGATGTCATTGCCACTCGCTAGTGGTTTCCCGTTTTCACTCTTCAGGGCACGCATCAAAGTGACTGCACTGCTCAAAGCAGCATCGGCAGCTCCCGGCCACTCGCTCTGAAGGCAGCAGCTCAGGCTCCACTCAGACCCCCTGAATCGGCATCCCCAGGGGGCTTTGCACGCACAGTAAAGTTTGAGAAATGCCCCATCCTCTGGATGGTGAAGACCCGGTCCCTTCCCAGACCCTCCTGCGGGAGACAGAGCCGCACATGAGAGGGCACGGGGCTGGGTCCCGGCTCACAGCGTCAACCCACATTTCCTCTCACATCTAGCACGTATTCAGACGAGCAATACGCAATCACACACTGCAATTCTTAATATTATCATATTAGGAGCATTAAAAATGCAAGAAAGGATAATTAAGCAGAATAAATTAAATAAGGATCTTGAAATACACAGCCTTGGAAATAGTTTCATTGCCTAAATGCTTGCAAACATCTGTGAGCTGCTCTCACACTTGCTACCCTTTCCTGATATTCAAAGCACAAGATATGGTCAAATACCAAATGTAAACAGCCCCGATTCCTAACCTTGTTTGTGCAGCAAAAGATGGCCCCGAGGCAGAGAAAGGAACTCTATCGAAGGTCCATTGATCTCTGGGAGGAGTACCTTGTTTGGGAACAGAGGTCGCCGCTGGAGGAACCAGCCTCGCTCATTCAATACCAGGGGTGAGGAAAAACAAAACAAAAGTATCTCCGACCGAAAAGGAACGCAGGGTAATTCACTGAATTTATTTCATCTCATCTCCCTTAATCATGTAAAAACAAAACCCAAAAATGTTCTACATTCTGGTTTGTGTCCAACACAATGTACAAACTAATTGAGTGTAAAAAGCGTTGCTCTGCATTATATCAGTTAAAGTGAGTGTAACAATTGCTCTTTCTACCCCCAAGCTCTGTTTCATTTCCGTTTTTGTTATAATTCAGTCCATTCACAATATGTCATTGCAAACACTATTTGCAAAAGAAAGTATAAAAAACAGATTCTTTATTTCTTAGTGCATTTATTTTCATTTCCCCTCTCAAGCTCTCCACATTTATACCGTGCTTCCATCTGGAGGGCTTAAAAAAGTTATAGACGAAGTTACTATACATAATGAGGCGCACACTCATCTGGTATTTAGCCCGGGAATTTTATTGCCAGGTGTTGTGAAACGGAAAAAAAATAAAATACGGGCAAAATACTGTGCTGCATCTCGTTTCCAAACATTTCATATCATGTCTGAGAGTGTTCATTAATTGGGAAAGGAAGCCGCTTCCATGAGGCTTACTTAGCTGCCTCCCAGGAAAAGGCAAGCGAGGGGGCTCCGCACACAGGAGGGGGCTGTGCCCAGTCACGGCAGGTGTCCAAGTACACACGCCTTGCACGGCTCCGCTCCAGGGTCCCGGGACCCAGCCTGCCATCAGGCACTCGAAACCCTGATGGGCCAGCTCTCCACACACTCGTTCAGGCATGCCACAAACAGAAACTGAGTCCCTCCCGTGTTCAGTGCCGGTGAGACAGAAGCGAACCAAGCAAACAAGAAAACGGGAGCGTGTCCAAACCCACTGCCTGTTCTGGGGGCTCTGAGAGCTGGCCGTCAAGGGACAATGAATTCCATGAGAGCACAACAACCAAACACAACCCTGTACCAGCTGAGGGAGCCGCTCTTATGCCCACCTGTATGTGGGGACTGCAGTGTAGACTCTAACAACTACCTCAGAGCCACGAAAGAACGAAAGCTCAGGAGCGAGCTCACTTCCTCCTGGACTTCCCTGTCCTGACAAGAGCCAAGCAGGTTCCACTTGTGAGGAATAACTGTGAACAGTTCTGTGTGCGTTCTTCGGGGAAACGGAACCTAAAATGGCACGATGCTGACAAGTAGGTCTAATTCCATGCACCCAACAAAACGAGGGATTCAAGTACAATATCGGTGTCGGGGCATCACACCATGGAAGGACTGAGCGTGCGACTGGGCTGCTCCACGCGTGGATGAGTAAGGAACCTGGGGAGAAACAGGAAGTCTTGGGGTTCCCCAACCTAGCTTCCCACAGACTCCTACAGTAAAGACTACAGCATTTAGCCACCTGTCCAATGTTTTGGAAAGAGAAAGAAGTCAGGGAGTATTTTGCAACTCAAGCTACCAGACAACGCTGATACCTTCAAAATGTCACCATGAGGCACGCAGATTTGTCATTCTCATTAGATGTCCCCCAGGAGCTCTGCCTGCCCTCTATCCCGAGGTGACAGGACAGCCACACCTGCTAAGTTTCCCGGGCTCTGTGTCCCCTGAGAATGGGCACAGCTCCAGGGTGTTCCCATCCGCTGTCCTCGGTACAGACGCAACTCACCAGATGGGCTTTGCCGCACGAATAGGTTCAGGGCAGCAGCCTAAATCCTACATGGGCTGACCACACTTCCATCAGACTTCTGAGATGTCCCAGTCACTCATCGTTTCCTCTGAAACTTCAACAAATCTTTCAGGACATTTCAAGCAAAAGGGACACTCTCCTGGTCTCCACCAGCATCTCAGTTGCTGAAATGCATCGACCTCAGCAGAGCTTTGTAAGAGCATGAAAAACTAGAAATCGGAGCATGAAGACACAGAGACTGAAGGACTCTGCACACTAGACAGTAACCGAGGAGTAGGAGCTGGTCAGCCATGAGTACAGGATATTAGGAGCCAAAGGGAGGGAAAAACCACAGCCACTTGCTCAGAATTTATGTTTCCATAAGTGAAACATTAGGATTCTCGTATGGAGAAGAAATTATTGATAACGTGCGCTCCCTTAAGGAGGGCTTCTCGAGAGGCCCATTCCAGATTTAATAATAGTCCGCATTCTTCCCCCGAAATGGCAAACGCAGTCCTTGATTTCCTTATCACTGCCGCAGATACATGAATCATTAAGTTGCAAACCAGCAGAGGTTCGGTTTATCACACGCCACCTAGAATATTTAATAAAATAAATTCTAAATAATCAATTCGTGAAGAGTCAACATCTCTTACACTTTTGTAATAAATGTCTACCTCTCACATCCATCATAAAACTGTACATAAATTGTGGCAGCAAAGATGAAAGAGAAAGTGCCCAGGTTTCTCGTGCTGTCATGTAAATACTTAAACACGGACGAATAACATCTGTACCCTCCCTACGGCCTCTATTCTAGGGGGACGTTGTCACATCAAACACGGCCAGGCTACTTTCAAAGCACTTCAGGCCCGAAGATGCATGGGGTTCAGCCTTTCCCTCCTGCCATGAAAGCCTGATCCTTTGACCCACCCGGTCACACCAAGGTCATATTCCTTTGGCTCTGCTGTCCCTGAACAGATCCCTGGAGCTCAGAGTGCATCCTGGGGACCTGCTCTGCCCTCTCCACAGCACTATGGAGCAATGTCCTCGGCTTGTGGGAGAAACGGGACCCAACTGCCCTTGCAAGGACATCTCCTCCTAGCTTCTTCAGACTGAGAACAAATAAACCCATGCCACATGGACACGTTACCACTACAAAGAAAGAGAAAGAAGACATCCTAACTCCACCGGAACAGCGTTGTGATGAACAACACTGTCTGATGTGACAGTGTGTCATGAACAGAAGTGCTAATTCCTGGGGCACCTGGGTGGCTCAGTCAGTTGAGTGTCCAACTCTAGATTTTGGCTCAGGTCATGATCCCGAGGGTCAGGGGAGCAAACCCTGCATAGAGCCCAGTGCTGAGCATGGAGCCTGCTTAAGAATCTCTCTCTCTCCCTCTGCCCTTCTCCCCTGCTCATGCTACCTTTCTCTCTCTCTACAATGAAAAAAAAGAAAATTTTAAGTGTTGATTCCTTACAGAATTATAAGCCGAGCCGGAACACTGTCAGGCTGCAAACGTAAGTCTAAAAACACGGCAGCGCTCACGTGTGAGAGGCAAGTCCCTAATCATCCCCCATCAATCTCTCACTGGTTTCCATTGCACCCTGATGCTTCTAGAACCTGCTGCCATGATTGAGAACAGGAATCGACCAGTCCAAATCCGGCCCTCAGTCTATTTTTGTAAATAAAGTTTCACTGGAACACAGTCACATCCGTTCTTTAACTATTGTCTACGGTTGCTTTCATACTGCAGCAGTGTGACAAGACCATCTGGCCAGCAAAATTGAAACTATTTACTGTCTGACCCTTCGTGGAAGTCCATCACCTTACCCATTCACTCAAAAAATGTTTATTGGGCACCAAATATGCACCAGGTACCATGCCAAGCGCTGGGCTCAGCAGGGGACGAAAGTGCCCTGCTGGGTGGAGACAAACAAAGCAGGAACAGAGCTCGTCCACCTGGGGAAGAGGGCGAGGGAGCCGCTCAGTCAGCACCCGGGGGCGAGCTCCACTGTCGGAGAGAAACCCGCTCTTCTCTCTCCTTCATGGCCAAGGGCAGAATAAAGAGTGGTAGGCTCAAACCGTCTGATCAGAGATTTCACCTACAAGTTTTCAAAAGGTGCTGGGAGTCAAGTAATAAATTACCAGACCAACTTGTGAAATTTTCCTTTGGATATTTTTCTTAACATAAGATTAAAAAACACAACACCCACGAGCCTACGGCTGAGTGACCAAGGGAAGAAAAGAGAATGGTGAGGGTCAATCCCTTCCAGTGCCTACGATACTTTTAGTATCTCCCTAAAAGGCGGGTCTTGATTCAGGAGATCGGGTTGGGTTCTGAGAGTGTGCTGTCCTCGTGAGCTCCCAGGTGAGGTTGACCGGGCTGACCAGTGGGCCACACTGCAGGTAGCAAGTGGCAACATGGCTGTGTACGTGCCCGCGTGGCCCCCGGGTTTTGCATGAGTGAGATACGAGTGTACAGGCACGTCCTGAAGAGCAGAAAGCATTACAAGGTGTTGGAATTCAGATGCGCAAAGAGGAAATGGAAGGTCACTCCACCTGTCCTGGAGGAAAACAAGAGCCAGAAAGGTGCTTTCAGGAAATCACCAGCTTTCCATCTATGGTGCGGGTTTGCATCCAGGAAGGGCAGGCAGAGGGCGGCTTAGCAGCCAGAACCCCAACGCGTGTGCAGAAGAAACAAGGAGACCGGAGCCAGCCCACCGCCAAAGCGGTCTCTGCCCTAGTGCTGTGGGAAGAGCTGTTCCCTTCTTGCCTTTATGCACCGACGCCTTCCTCTGCCATTCCTACTGGGTGTGCAGAAGCCCTCCGTCACGCCTCTGTCTTCCCCGTGATTTTTGCGGGTCTGTGGGAAACAGACACAGAAACTTGGGCCTCATTAGTTTGCAAATCATACGCCTTCCCTGTGTCAGTGACTAACCCGTGTCAACTACAGGGGTCAGGCGTGACTGTCCTAGGATGGGCTGGAGATTCGTGCCCTCTGAGCATGGAGAGCACCACACGGAGAGAGGCCACAGCTGCAGATGACAGGAGTAAATTTCCCCAGCAATGTCAGGGCATTGAAAGATGTGGAGAAGATCAATAATTTACTATTCGGTCAAGTGAAGGCCAGAGATATTCTTTACCCAACCCAAGCAGCTGTATCTGGTCATTTACCGAGGTGGGTGGAATATATATCACGTTCTTAAAAGGCATCCCCGCTTCTGGATGAGGCCGTAAATTATGCTTACAAAAATCAAGGTTATGTGTCTTGAGTAACATCTAACTTTGTGCCTGCTGTATGTTGGGGCCCAAATAGAAAGGCCCTGGGGTGAATTTTGACAGTGGTGTTCAAGAGTTTCCATTGTAATTGAATATGCTAAAATTCCCATTCATGTCCTTGTGGGCTAATCTGCAATCATGTTAAGGGACTGTTATGATAATAATTAAGTACAAGTTCAGCATACCAAGTTGATGCCTTGCTGCTCTACCTTCGACAGGGAGTTTCTAGCTCAATAAGGCTCAAATCAAGTTTAAAAAAGGAAATTGCAAAATATTTTACAGACTGTAATCTACCAGAGACGTGAGGAAGGCAGAAACTACAAACCCATTTCCTTCAACATCTTCCTGGCACCTCTTCACCACTGCCAGGGTCCTGCTTCCTTGGGGGAGCAGCCTCGAAGGGCAAGGCCTGGGCTGCCAGCAGTCCAAGTGGCCCCCCAGAGTCTTTATTCAGAGAGAATAAGAGGGTCCCCGGGCCCGGCGGCCCTTGGGTTTGCTGTCACACTGCCAGGAGTGCCGTCTCTTCTCAGCGGTGGCCAGCGTCCTTCCTGGTTTTTATGGTTCCTGCATCGATTATGTGTCTGGAGATAAACCAACTCACTTCCTCAAGTCCTCAACGAGACCAATACCCAAGCAGCCAAATCTCTGTCTGCAAAGACTCCAAGGAAACTGCTCCGATGGTCAGAGGGTGGCCAGATAAAATACGGGATACCCAGCCCAATATGTGTTTCAGACAAGCAGCAAATAAGACCTCAGCATAAGTATGTCCCAGATAATTACACGGGCCATACTTGTACCGAAAAGTTATGTATTGCTTAACTGACATTCAAATTTCACAGGACATTATGTGCACGTGTGTGTGTGTGTGTGTGTGTGTGTGTGTGTGTGTGTGTACCTACATGGGAGTGCACTAAATCTGGCAACCCTGCATAGGGAGAGTGAGCACACGGACCCCTCGTGCCAAAGTCAATGTGTCCTGGAAGCTTGAGAGCTGTAGCTTCGGGATGGATAGAAACTGGCAATTCATAGTGGGATGGATAAACACAACTTGTTGTCTCTCAGTTAAGGTTGACATGGGGATAGAAAAAGCTCCTACAGGACCTGTGTGAAATGAGAGCCAAGGAGTGACAACAGGCCCTGTAGGCATTCAGAGTGTTGGAGGACGGACTCGCACCCACTGAAGTGGATGGCAAAAGGCCCCCACGTCTTCTTCCTGAAGTCCCCGGGGACCCGAGGGCGCCAGGTTCCTGGGCTTGGGGAACAGTCAGGGAGGGGCTCTTGGTCTTTTGACTCTCTGGGGTTATAAAGAAGGGAGGCCCAGGGATTGGAAGGGGACCACCACTTGTACCGAAAGACCTTCCTCATCCCCCCATCTCACTTGAGACTCGTGCGTGGGTGCCCCATGCTGCATCTTGAAGCCCATGCTCCTAGACCTCCCTGGTCTAAGCACACATCTCCGGAGTATCAGGTGTTCTGAAAGCCGATGTGGTATGGCGATGAGGAAACTGGGGATTTGCAATCAGATAGACCCAGGGTAGTGTGTTGACTCTGTTACAGATGAGCTGGGCATCCTTAGATATATTTCTTAATCTTCTAAAAATTAAGTACATCTTCTGCAAGAATGAGGAAAATGGCATGGCCTGCTAAATGGGAATGTTGCCAAGTCATTGGACAAGATGGCACCCATAAAGCGATGGGGACAGGAACAGGTATTCAGTAGGTGTTCGATGAATGATGCCATAGTTGTCATTGCTGTTGTTAATTGCCTTTGGTCAGGGAAGGCAGAGCCTTAAGAAAAAGAAACAAAACTGCCACCGTGGCCAGGCCTCCATGAGCTCAGCAGAAGGTGAACAGAGGCTATTGCCATTTCAAAGCGTAGCTAGTTTAATGTTATTTATTAGTTAAAATTTAATTATACGAGTTGGGTAGGGACATGTCACCAGGGATGCTAAGTAATTAGAAATTAAAGAAAGACTATGGATTTGAGTTCCTGAATTGATTCTACCAAAACACATCCAGGTAACAGGAAATTGAGTTTTAACGTGCAAGCATGCCAGCAGAACGCTGCACAAAAACTCAGATGATTAAAAGTCAGAAGAGAGCTCGGGAAGATCCTCCAAGGTGCCGCTGGACAGGCTGGCTCGCTCCACTGGAGGCATCATGAGACCAGGACACCTCAACCACCAGTGCCGGACACAAGAGAGGGGGTGGCGGGTTTGGAAGTCGAAGAGCCGAGGGCGAGTCCCCATGGGGATAAACACACCCGACTCACAGGACTGAACCACAGGGTTGGGTGGGGCTCAGATGAGGAGACACCCATGAAAGGAACTGCTCGTGCAGCATATCCACCACTCATGGCATGAGCCTCTGGGTGGCCGGTGCAGACCCTGTCCTCGGAGGGGAAACAAGCCCATTCCAACCCTCCAAAGCCTCTGTGGTTACCGGTTACCACACCTCACTGAAATGACCTGATACGTGTTTCTGTAAGTTTCTCAAGTACGATGTGTGTCCTACCTGCCTCTCCCTATTCTGCCCTTAATAGGCCATCGAGTTCCTGGATACCAGATACAGACCTTCTCGCATCTAGAAGATACTGGATACTTAATACGTGTTTATCGAACCGGACAGGGCTAGTGGAAAGTCAGAGAGAACGCTTCATGAAGGAAGGTACAGAAATTAAAGGGAGGGAATGACTACTGCCGACTGGGGGAGGCCAGGGAAGACGCTCCTGGAAGTTTCCGAAGTTACAAGGCTACCACGACCTCAACGTCAATGTGGGAGAACGTGGGTTCTGAGCCAGGAACGCTGCACCGTACAGACTGGTGGGCGCATGGCGAGTCTGGGAGGGAGCGGAATGAGGCAGCACGTCCACGCACCAGAGCCACACGATCATCCACGAAAAGCAAGAAGCATTGATTCTATTCAAAAACACAAGGCGGCAACACACTGACTCGCCTGGCCCCCTGAGAGCTTCAGCTGCTCAGCCGTTTCATGAGCCAGCTGACCTCCTCCTTGTCTCTACGCTGCTGCTTTCCAAACTTGATCTGGGCTCCATACATGTTTGCGGCTGGCTATTTTAAATATACTCCATCGGCTGCAAGCGAGATATCTATTTATCTTAGGGCTGCCAGCAGGGCTGGAACGATCTGGCATCGCCATGAGGCAGCCCGTTATCTCATGCCCTGTTAATTCCTAATGCGATAACTACAATATCATTCCTACTTCTGAAAGAGGTGCTTTTTTTTTTCTTTTTAGTATGTGGCCTAAGTGTCCAAATAAAGAACATCACTTCTAATGAGGCTGAGTCCAAAAACATAACCTTGTTACCGCCTCTGCTGTGCTCACAACAGGCTTCCGGCTTCCAGGCAGTTCGTCGGGAAGTCAAAGCAACTCTTCCTTCTTGGACATGGTACAAACGTGTCAGCAAAACTAAACTTTCTGTTCGCAGCCGAAAATTCCAATCAGAGGGGATGACTGACATTTCTGCCAGGCAGATGGTCCAGGCCGGGGGTTCCTGTCCACCACAGCACTGGCTCAGTGGGGAAGGATGCCTTTGTCCATGCTACCCACAGTTGAGCCAACGGCCTCTGTGCAGTGCCACCCACTGGTTCCAAAGGCAGGACGTCTGTGGCGAGGCGTGCCTCATGATCAGAGCAGAGAAGGCCTGGTCTCCGGGAGGCGAACATCTGGTCTGTACAGGGCTGGGAGAGATTCTGACATGTCGCAATTCTGGCCACCTGTTGCTTTAAATCACATTAGCTATTTTTCAACAGACCCTGTCACTGCCCCTTGCTATGTCCCACCCCAACCTGTTACTATCTAGCTCCCACCAGTGCCTCGTGCCCCATGTTTATGTCTCCTTTTTACGACCAAGTCTGCCTCAGGTGCCCTTCCCATAGGTTCCACGCAAGGACTCCCACCACACTCCAGGTGACCTGGTGTTAGAGTAGCACACTTGATTTTGTGTCCTGCCATGAGATAGGGAATGTTCATGTTCACGTCACTGCGTCTTCAGTACCTGTCACAATGGGGGAGAAAGCACCAGACAGCTGGCTGACAGATGGACTGTCTGTGCTGACTTGATCTGAAAAAAACACAAATCCCCCCAGGAATGCCCAGGAGCAACTGATGTCCGGGCAAGCACTTTTGCCACAGAACCAGGGGAACCTTGGCTCAAGTCCCACCTCCACACTGATTTGTGGCAGGATACGAGGAGGGAGCAACTCTGTCTGAGGCTCAATTTTTTCATCTATGATATGGGGATAATAATACGTACTTTAGACAGATGTTTCAATGGGGGTTGAATGAGATAGTGTAGCTGGTGTGTATGGAGGAGATTCATAAGCCAGCGGCCATTGCTATACTAAGTGTGTGTGGCTCCTGTCTGTTGTGGAACCCTAGCAGCTAAGGAGTCGGGAGGTAGACAGCCAAGCGCTGGCCTGGGTTCTGTACCCGGCACTCTCAGGAGAGAGGTGTGAACACCAAGCAGAAGACAGCACCATAAGCTTCTGGGACCAGAGGACAGCTCTGGGATCTTGAAAAGTACGTGTACTCTTCCAGCTTGGCCCAAAGACTCCACCCACCTCACCTAACCCGGGGTGTGGCAATACTGGAGGCAGGGGACAGGTCAGATCTCCCCCTCTGCTCTCAGGGAGTCTCCTATCCCCACAGCTCCCACCCTCATCAAGGCTCCAGATAAGCAGGCACGAATGTCCCTGGGGTGCAGAGCCAACCTCAGGCCTGCTCAGATTTCATCTCCTGAAACGCTGACATCACATCACAACCACCTTCTTTTTCCTCCCTGCCAACCTTTGTCGTCCCTGGAAACCTTATCGAGCTGGCTTCTCCGTGGCTTACAGACAAGACAACTAATCGTGGACTTAACAGCTCGTCAGCTTCAAAAGCGGCTGCCCCCATCCTGTGCCTGGCTGAGAAAATCAATGAGCTTTTGAGTTGCCGTGTGTTCCTAGGGCCCCAGCCTCCGAGAACAAAAGAAGCCGGACTGCTGAGCGGTTCCGTGGACAGGGCTGGCAGTTTTCCTGGCCTGAGGGAAGGCTTATAGCAAGTGATATGTTAAACGGTAGATCCAAATATCTTTATCATGCCCTTGAACTGAGGAAACCAGCTGAGGTGGTAGAAAATCACAGCTCCAAGATCCGTGAGATGCAAAGCTTCATGTGTGTCGCATGGCAATTCCCTGGCTGGAAAGGACCACCTGCCCACTGTCCCCACATGACCTCTGGGCTTCCTGGCCATTGGTCCAGGCCAGAGCAAATGCAGGAAATGTGCAGTGAGGTGAGGGCAGCCCTTGCCAAAGAGGTCTTTCTCTGGGGCTGTTTGAAAACCATGCCCTGTGGTAGACAATCCATCACGAAGGACACCTGCTCGCATGAGAATGTGCTCATCCCCACAAACAATTAAGACAGACTCCATTCAGACCGAACAGGGCACTGTCTTTCATCCATCTGTGTACAGGGGGGGCACAGAAGAGATGGGAATTCTCAGTGCTGCTGGGCATGTAATTGGCACAGCCACTTGGGAGCAATTTCACAGTGTCCAGTAAAATGAAAGACACTAAGGCCTCACACCCACCAATTCCGGCAGGCCTGGGCTGCACATGTGTACAAGCAGACCTGTATGAACATGTCTCCTGAAAGAACTGTGATGCTGAAAAGCTGGACAGAGTCTAAAAAGGCACTGACTAGGGCGTGGCTCGAATGCTCCTGCAGTGGAAAACTATAGAGCAGTTAAAAGGGATGAGGGGTTAGTGTCAACAGAGACGGAGCTCAGACCACCACGCTAAGTGAAAAGGGGGAGTCCAGATAGACTATGTAAGTAATGCACACAGTCCTACCCAACTTCAAGAGCTTGGCTGATCGTCCACCTCACTAGGAAGCCTCTCTGGTCATCCCAGTCCATTTGGGATCCTCTGGACACTTGTCCTAAAGGCTCAGGCTTCTGTTCTTCTCAGCCGCCAGTGACTTTCAGGTATGTCCGCCTCTTTAATTTGACCATGAGTCTCTGAGGCAGAAAACATGGCTTCTGTTTTCCCTGTGGACACTACAGGGCCCTGCACAGAGTAGGGCCGCAGTCAGTGCTCAGTGACTGACTCGATGGGACAACCTGCGAGCTGAGTGGAAGAGGCCACCACACCACGTGCCTGCCTGGGGTGGCCTCACTCTCCAAGAGCCGGAGAGCACACACCTCATGTTGCTGACCAAGGGTCTCTAAGCCCGTCTCCCATCCCCACTCCCCACCGCCACTGATACTTGGCAGGTTTCGGAGACCCCTCGTTGTCTGGCCCGTTCCCTGCCCTTGCATTCCGAGGGTCTCGATCTCCCCCATACAGGTGTCTGCACCCGAGACTGCAAGCGTGAGCCACAAAGAACTCCAAACACAAATATGGTCTACAAATAACCACCAATCATTCTGACTCCGTCCAGCGACAATTCTAATTTAGAACATGGGAAGAAAATGAGCACTGTGGATTTTTGTTTTGTTTTGTTTTGTTTTGCCCCAGGCTTTTGAGCTGCTGCTGAGGAAGAATTCCACCCCACTGCTACTTACAACCCAAAGTTCCTGATTTACGTGTTATTGAAGACGAACTGTGCCAGAGAGCTGCAGGCCCAGGGGCCGTCTGCTGCAGCGCTGGTGTGAGTTCCCACAGACCCTGGTAGTCCTGGGAAGAGTCCTGTGCCAGTCGCAACCACGCTTCTCACTTTCTGCCCACCCAGCCCAGTCCCCGTGCCCTCGGGCCCCTCGAGGGCTGATCTGCTGGCCCCATCACCAATCGGTCCTAGACCGGGGTCCATAGGAGTGCATTCAGGGCGATCCGCATTTTAATGTCTCGTGAGTTGATTAAGCCACACTGTGCAAACACTGAATACAGGAGAACATAGGAAAAGTGGGATTTCTCATATTGGGGCTTTTCTTTGCTCATCATCATAAAGCATTGTTATTGGGTGTTTAAAAAAAACAACCACAAAAACATAAAACAGAAGTTATCTCTCTCTGTGGGGTAATATAATAAAAGCCACTGGATGCTATTTTTAACAGCCATAAAAGCACATGATTAATACAGAAAAAGTCATAATGATAAAGTGTGTCACGAAGAATGTCGGCCTGGAGTGTGAGCCGTTGAACTCAAGAGGGCTTATCGTCCAGGTGATCAATCCTGGCATGCTAGGGGACCCAACACACCAGCGGACTCCAGGATCTCTCTCTTTGACCCACGCGAATTGCCAGGTGGATCACAAGCTACCTTCTCGGCTCCTGACCCAAGACAGCACCATCCTCGCGGGGAAGATCTTTTACAAGGATCAAGCCATGCAACGAAGTGTGTGCTCGCTAACTAGCAGCCACAAACGTACCACGATTCATACCCTCTCTCTCTACCGCTGTGACACACGGCTTAGGCCTTCCAACAATGAAAGGGCCCCAGGAGAAAGTGTCCATGGCCACCTGAGAGTCGGAGCCTGTGGTCTCAGAACAATAGCAAAACCACCACACTGCACCTTGCCTTCCCCCAGGATCCAAACCGAAGGGTGCACAGATCCCAAGATGTGCCCAGCAGCGCCCACCTCCACCCCAGCCACAAGAACCCCAACTGTTCATCTTTAACACCTCCGAGCTCTCTGAGGTTGAAATGCCCAGAAGGAAATGGAAGAGGCTGCCAGCAGAGGGAGTAAAGCCAGGCTCTGGTCGGAGATCACCAGATCCCAAGGGACCCACTCAGCAAAGGCAGGTCCAGGCCACCTGGATGGGGAGACACTTTACGTGGCTCCTTCTTCCCTCACACCTGCACATTCTCAATGCACCTGCAGCCTTCTCCGTGATAGATACAACACAGGGTTCTGCAGGAACCTTGCAAATCCCAGTCTATGCACCAAGGACTCCCAAGAAACAGGACTGCTTTAGTTAAATCTGGCTTTACGGAAAACTTGAACGGAGGCTATTGGGTAAGAAGGAAGAAAAAAAAAAAAACAGCAAACGGGGGCTTGGCAAACAGAAATGCTTTCGACAGAGGTGACTGGCAGCAAATTACTCCAAAGCGATCCCGTGTCATTGCAGCCCAGAAACAACATTTGTGGAACAAGAGAGCCTTTCTGCCCTTTACCTCCACTCCCTGGACCTTGAGTTTCATGTGGTCCTCTCTGGTCGTTTTCCCGTCTTTCCTCTTTTTCCAGCAATACCCATCCTTCCTGTATTTCACCTTCTTCCTGTTGTAGAGGATCATTGAGCCATTCTGTGGTCTGGAAACAACAAATGGTTAAGTTACCAAGAGAACCAAGCAGAAGAAAAATTTATGAAGAAAGATATCGTGGACCAGGAAAAGTCTCTACAGAAAAGCAATATTCCACATTTGCCAGAACATAATTTTTCACCTTTTATTGCAGCTCCCTGGATTAACCATGTTTTATGGCCAGCCAAAATTTGCTTGTGGATTTGGTACCTAATGAATTAAATGTGTCAATGATAGGCTTAAAAAACATCCCCTTAGTAATATCCACCATCTAATCAAGATATACGATGTGGGGGCCTGAGCTCCGTGCTGAAAAGTAGAAAAACAGCAAGAGAAAGCAAAAAGAGCCGGGGGGGTTGTGGCAGACTGCAATATCTTATCTCTTGTAGAAAGATTTTCTACACATCTTTTAATCCATCACCCAGCATTAGGAAATAAATAAGTTTAATGCAGACGCTAGATGACTATGTTAAGAACAGACCAATGGAAGAACTAGTCGCCCAGGCCAAACGCTCTTGATTCATTGCGTGCGTTTAGATCACTGCAAGATTCAGAGGAACATCTATAGCGCTTCTTCTCAAGCCAGCTAAGTACCTGATTCTTTCACATTTGGGCTTCGGCTGTCAGAAGGCTCAGCCCTGCCAGGTAAATTTGTCTATTTGGTCCACGACCACTGTACCTTAGGAAAATCGTTGGCTTCCCGCTCGCTAAACGCTGAGAGGGGATGGCCACTCTTGTGCCATTCCAAAAGAACAAACAGAAAAGAAGCGTGAATTGTCCTAAAAGAAGTCACGCACCAACCGAAGAGAGCAGAGGATGTTCACGCGCACCTCTGCAGCTACAGAGGGCACACACTTTGGTTTGGAAACGCCAAGGAGAGAAACAACTAAATTCCTCTGGCAGCATGTGCTGTGGCAAGCCGCTTCCAGAGTGAAGCAGCAGCAGGTGTGGGAGATTCAACCTTCAAGGAAGACTGAGGTTCCCCCTGAAAGCAAAGAGTACGTCACTCGCTCCCCATGGCCATGCTACCCCTGGCTGAGACCTTAGCACAGGGAGGTCACAAATGAGTCTATGTGTCCAGCAGACCAGCACAGGCACATCTCACTCCTAGCCTTGGCGTGAGAGCTCCTTACACATACAAGGCAAAGGAGGTGGTTTCTTCCAGTGCAAGTGGGCGTCTGTGTCTTTGCGACAGTGGTTCCTCGTGGCCTAGGGCAGGAGCCTGTATCCCAGTCTTTCCTTCCTCCTCCCCCAACAAGGAGCCATTTCACAGTCAGGCACAGAACACTGGCTAGTGACGTCTTACTACATTGTCTGGGGCAGGGGGTGGGAGTCACGCCAGGGTGACAGAGGCTAACTGTAGTTCCCACCCAGACGGGCTGTGTCATTCAGCAGCGAGCTGACTGAACAGCAATTCCATTGGAAATTATAGACTTTCAACAGCGACTCCCAACACTTCATTGTTTGCCGATCATGGTGCAATTGGTTTATGTCAGTGCTGGTTTCCTCCCTGAGTGTGGCCGACTAAAACAATTGGGAAATAGCTTCACAGGCTTGTCACAATGCTGTCACCTGACCGTTTGTCTCGCACTTACGAGTCCGCACTGAAAACCTTACAGTATTCATCCATTTCTAGATAGCAGGGAGGCTGGAATATGGGGCCACCTGGGCCTGCCTCTCTCCACTCCGGCCCTGCTCATCGTACCCAAACCATTGGAAGGGCCCCAAAGTCCAACTACTATGCTCAGGGCCAGTGCCTCGGGAATAAGCGAAGGAACACATCTGATCAAATAGACGGTTCTGCATTTGTCCCGCCCCCTCCACGCAGGAATGAAGACATCCACGGGAGCGTGCAAGGAACCCCATCTGCTGAGGAAGACACAACATTAATCCAGTCCAGCTTCTTGTGAGCCAAGACAGCTACACGCAGAGCTGCTCCACAGCCCCACTCTTTCTAAACATGATCGGCAAACCTCAGCAGAACGTTCAGGCCAACTGTCCTCAGATCGTGACTGGTACGACCCAAAGAGAGTGAACGTCCCAGAATACTGTCACGTCCATAGTCAGAACCACAACTGTTCCCACCTTAGGAAACCCATCTTCCCCTGGTGACCTGCCCTTTGCATTCTGAGAACGTGAGAATGGCCCTGTCATCCGACACTTTGAGCTGGACATAATCCCGCAGGGAGCCCAAGTGGCCAACTTAAATGGCCTTAATAAATGGAGTCGTCATTTTAACTTGCAATAATGAGCAACCTAATGGTGTTTAATCCAGCACTCTGATTGTATTAGAACTTGCTTCTGCTCCGTGTGATGGGGGTAGGTCCCTCCCTCCATTGTTCTCGGGTCCTAAGAATGGCAAAGAGAAAAACAGACCGCAGAGGGGCCCCACAACGTGAAGAAAATGAGGCTGAGCTGCCAACCCAGAATATAATCAAGAACAAGTCGGAGCTGGTGGGAAGGGGTCCAGGGAAGGAGGGATGGGTGGACTAGGCCCCACAAGAGGGGTCCAGCCAGGGGAGGGCTTTACTACATCTCACAGCAGCATAAAGGCAGCACCCCCCTGAGAAGAGCAGGGAAATGGAAATGGAGCTGAGGACAGACAGCAGTGGCAACAGAGAGTCAGGTAAGAGGGACGGAAGTCCTTCCACTTAACAATCCCACCAAGTCCCAGTCAGTGTCTGGTGTGGGAGAAGCAGGCCACGTGCGTGTCTGTACCTGTGTCTACACCTGTGTCTCTGTCTGTAGTCTACACCTGTACCTGCGTCTATGTCTGTCTGCATCTCTATCTACATCTGCAACCACACGTGTGTATCGATGCTGACATCGGCACCTACGTCGACATCCGTAGCTACACCTGTATCTGTGCCTTTATCCAGGCTGTTTGCATTCTCACCACAACATGATGAGGTAAGATCATCACTCCCAACAGATGAGAAAACCAAGGCCTTGTAGCCACAGAGTGTCTGAGCAGGATTCACTCGGACTCAGGGTGACTCCAGTATCTCCCCCAAGTCTACTGGTTTAGCATAGATTGTGGGTGGGGCCAGTCCTGGTTTGCTCCCCTGACTGGGTGATTTAACACCCTGAAAGCACGCCTCACCCAGGGGGTGGGGATTTGGTGGGTGAAGTCCTGGCCCCCTCACTCCACAACTGGGATATCTCTGAGGCAATCCCAGGCCTCCTTACCCCACACTCAGGATGACTCTGGGTGTTCTATATGATCTTCTAGAGCCTAAGTGCCAGTTGCCCAGATGGAGACCCGCTGGACAAGAGCCCTCTATTTGTTGTGGGATTTTTTTTTAATTTTTAAAAAATGTATTTATTTATTTTGAGAGAGAGAGTGACCAAACAGGAGAGGGGCAGAGAGGGGGCAGAGAGAATCCCAAGCAGGCTCATGCTGTCAGCATACACCCTGACGTGGGGCTTGAACTCATGAACAGTGAGATCCTGACCTGATCTGAAACCAAGAGTCCAAAGCTTAACCAACTGAGCCACCCAGACGCACCCATGAGCCCTTTATTTGTATTCCTCCCCTTCCTCTCTCACCTTCATGCCCCCTCTGGCGCTTCCCAAGACTGCCTCTCAAATAAGCTGTACTGGAGTCTATCTATCTCAGGGTCCCCTGGGGGAACCTGACTGAAGCTGACCATCTAAGAGATACTCAGGGAAACAATCTGAGACCTCCAAGGCAGCAGCCAGAGAAATATCAAGAAAAAACCGTGAGCATTAGGGATGCTTCTAGAGGGAGGCTTCTAGCCAAATAACCTTTTTATCTGAGATACGAATGGCTGGCAAAACCAGTAACACTCATGCAATATGGTGAAAAGATCATGGGATCAATGGAAAAGCTACTGAAAATTACAAAAGTAAACCAGCAAGTATAAAGTTAAGATACATAATCAATAGTTTGTGTGTGTGTGTGCAGTCTGTGAGTGTGTGTGTGATATACACACACACTCACAGACTGCACACACACACACACACACACACACAAATGAGACAGAAGGAATGATGGGTAACTTCTTCATATATATACTGTATGTCTTACATCATACAGTAAATGCTATCAAGAAAAAAGAAAACTAAATACTTAGGCATAAATTTAATAAGACATTCCCAAAACACAAGGAGAAAAACTATAAAAATCTAAAGGACAAAATAGGTTTCAGTAAATGCAAAAACATAACATGTTCTTGGTTAGGAAAAGCAAAAATCGTAAAAATGTCAGTCTTCCAAAAATTAATCTATAAACAAAATGTAATGACAACAAGAATCCCATTAGGGTTTTTTCTTTCTGGATCTAGAGAATCTTATTACAAAATTTATGAGG
The DNA here is from genome assembly GCF_028018385.1 of Neofelis nebulosa. Lineage (NCBI taxonomy): Eukaryota > Metazoa > Chordata > Mammalia > Carnivora > Felidae > Neofelis > Neofelis nebulosa. The sequence continues at coordinate 217,520,875 of NC_080783.1, forward strand.
AAGGAAAAAACACCAGTGATAGCCAGAAAAACTTTAATGAAGAGAACCAAAGTGTAGAGGCTAGCCCTATAGGTTATTAACACATTCTATAAAACCTCTATATTTAAAGAAGTATGGAATTGACATGTGAATACATAGAAAGACCAAGGGAACAGAAGAGAAAATCCAGAAATATTCCCACTTCCACATGCAAATTAATATACTTTATAATTTTTTTAATGTTTATTTATTATTGAGAGACAGAGAGACACAGAGCATGAGCAGGGGAGGGGCAGAGAGAGAGGGAGACACAGAATCCGAAGCAGGCTCCAGGCTCCAAGCTGTCAGCACAGAGCCCAACGTGGGGCTCGAACACAAAACCGCGAGATCATGACCTGAGTCGAAGTCGGACACTTAACCAACTGAGCCACCCAGGCACCCCGCAAATTAATATGCTCTAAAGGAGACATCACAAATCAGTGGAGGAAGGGGACTGACTTTTTAATAAGTGATACTGGCATATGGAAAAAGATAAAGTTGGATCTATTCCCCACACTGTAGAGCAGAATGAATTCCAAATGGACCCGAGATTTAAATGTTGTAAATAAAATCAGACACTACTATAGGAGAAAACATAGGTGAATTTCTCTATAACCTGAAAGTGGAGAAAACTTCCTAAGCATGATTAAAGACGCAGCAACAACAGGTGAAAGACAGGTACAACAGGGAACATAAACATAAAACTGGCAGCATGTTCTCCAACGTGGCAGCACCATTTTGCTTTCTGACTAGAAATGAACGAGAGTTCCAACATCACATCCTTTCCAGCATTTGGCATTGTCTCATCTCTTGGATTATGGCCATCCTACTGGGTGTGTGGCAGCGTTTTAATTTGCGTCTCCCTAATGATTAATGATATTGAGCATCTTTTCATGTCCTCATTAGCCATTCATATAAGTTCTTTGGTGAAATGTCTATTTGAATCTTTTGCCCATTTTTAATTGAGTTGTGTTCTTCTTTTTGAGTTGTAAGAGCTATTTTGATAAAATCTGGATAGAAGTCTTTTATCAGATAATGGATTTGCAAATGTTTTCTCTTGGTCCATGGCTTTCCTTTTCTTTATGGGTTTCTTTTAAAGAGCAAAAGATTTTAATTTTGGTAAAGTCCCAATTTATCAATTTTTTTCTTTTATGAATCATGCTTTCAGTATCATATCTAGGATTATTTTTCACCTGACCTGAAGTCACAGAAAACTTTTCTTGTGTTTTCTTCTGAGCTTCACAGTCTTAGCTTTCACATTTAAGTCTACGGTGCATTTTAAGTTAGCTTTTGTGTATGGTGTGAGGTAAGGGCCTAAGTTGATTTTTGGCACATGGATATCCAATTGTCCCAGCACTATTTTTGTTTGTTTGTTTGTTTGTTTTTGTTGTTGCTTAAAAAAAAGGCTATCCTTTTCCCCATTGAAGTATGCTTGCATGTTTGATTAAAATAAATTGACCATAAACATAAGACTTGATTTCTGGACTTCATATTTTTCTCTGTTTTCTGTCCTTATGCCAATACTATACTGTCTTGATTGCTACAGCTCTGTAGTAAATTCTGAAGTCAGGAACTATATGTCTTCCAACCTTGCCCTTATTTTCCAAAACTGTCTTGGTTATTCGAGGTCCTTTGTATTCCTATAAAAACTTCTAAGGTAAGTTTGACAATTTCTGCAATACCAACAAGAACAACAATAAAAATGCCTGCTGGGATTTTGATAGAGGTTGCAGCGAGTCTAAAAATATATTTGGAAAGAACTGCCATCTTAACAATATCAAGTCTTCTAATCACTTCCAATCACAGAACATGGAGTGCTTCTCCATTTATATAAATCTTTAATTTCTCTCAATAAGACTTCATAGTACAGGTTTCACACTTTATAAATTAAATTATCTAAGTCCTTTATCCATTTTGATGCTACTGTAAATGGAACTGTTTAATGTTTTTGTTTGTTTAAATATGGAACGCTTCACGAATTTGTGTGTCATCCTTGCATAGGGGCCATGCTGATCTTCTCTGTATCATTCCAATTTTAGTATATGTGCTGCCAAAGTGAGCACTGGAATTGTTTACTTTAAATTTCATTTTTAGATTGCTCATTTACACATTTCCACTTACATATAGATACACAGTTGATTTTTGTACGCTGATCCTGTATTCTGTGACCTTGATAAATTCGTGTATTAGTTCTAGTAAAATTTTTTTGCAGATTATTTAGGATCTTTTACATTTATAATCAAGTCACCTATGAATAGAGTTTTGCTTCCTCCTTTCCATTCTAGATGCCTTTTCTTTTTCTTCCCTTATTGTACTGGCTAGAACCTCCAGTACAATGTTGAATAGAAATGGCGAGAATAAACAACCCTGTGTTGCTCCTCATCTTAGGAGGAAAACAACCAGTTTCACCATGAAGTATGATGTGAGCTGTGTCAAAGATTTTAAATCATACAAAAAGGACACGGGCAGGGGGTCTGGGTGGCTCAGTCAGTTAAGTGTCAGACTCTTGATCTCAGCTCAGGTCTTGATCTCACAGTTGTGAGTTCAAGCCCCCTGTTGGGCTCCACACTAGGTGTGAAGCCTACTTAAAAAAAAAAAAAAAAAGACTTGGGAATCAACTTGAAGAAGCTCCTACTGGCCAAAAATGAGCCAATTCAAGCATCAATAAGAATAGCAACTGCTTTGAATTAAAAAACGTTAAATATGTTTAAATCCATGAGTTCATAATGAACCTAAAGTGCACAAACAAAAAACTAATTGATCGTTGTTGGAGGAGGCTCCTGACCTAATACATTATTTTGAAAACTGAAGAAGTATAAGGAGGAAGAATCAGGCATTTATCTTACCTTTCCTGTATAAACTGTTCCTTTGAGTTAGCAAATTGCAGAAGAGAGGACTTTCTCTATAAAAGTATTCCCGCCAATAAATGAAGAAGTGAGAGAATTAAAACATCACCATTTTGCAACCCCTAATAATTAATGAATCAGCAATTAATGACTGACATCACAAAAGAGAAACAACCAGATAGAATGTGTCCCTGATAGAAGAATACTTTGCTGTAGGGGAAAAAAAAATTTTTTAAAAAGGAATTTAAAATTATTCAGACCTCCTGATCTACCACTTTATAAGGTCCACGGAGGACAGAAGAACATGGTAAAGGGAACCATGGGATGCTGTCAGCAAAATCCAGACTGTGGGAAACCACAGGGCAGATAGATGACCTGGATTCTTCAATGGATTCAGTGAAAAAGAGAGTAAGAGAATGCTCGAGTAGGAATATATAGATTAAAAGAGACAAGAGATGTGTCAACCAGTCACAATCTGTAAAAAACAAACAAAAAAAAATACAGCGTTTGTGAAACAACTGGAACAGTGATTGGATATTTAACAATATCTAGAATTATTAATTTTTAAGTGATAATTGTAGTGCAGGAGTATGTTTTTAAAAAGAGACCTTATATTTTAAAGATATATACTAAAACATTTACTGATGAAATTGTATAGTGTCTACAACATGCTTCATGACAATGTGTGTGGTGGGAGGAGGAAACGTGAATGAAACAAGACTGGCCATGTGTTGACTACAGTTGAAAGTGGATGATAAGTATATAGGAGTTTATTACACTAGCCTGTCTATATTTGTAGATGTTTGAAATTTTCCATAATAGGAAGTTAAAGAAAAAAAAGATGATCACGGGATTTGAAGTGAGCTCTAGGTTACATCTTAAAGCTTGGCTCAACTCCTTATGAGCTGTGTGACCTTGAACAAATTACTTGATCCCTCTGTTGTAGCTGACATAATGTATGAGAGGTGCCCGGCCACCCACCACGTAATATGTGTTCTTCATGACTAATAACAAATGTGGCCCCTTTTTGTAGGGGCCTCTGCCAGGGACAATGATGGAGGGATTTAGGGTGTAATGAAATGGCACGTCGTAGGGTGCCGCTAGAAAATTCACCCAGGGGAGAGGCTGTCTGTCTGTAAGCACTGAGGCACACACACTCGTCCACCACTTTAAGGCAAAATACATTTTTCAAATTAGGTACATTGAAGACAATCAGTAAATGAAGATCAGAGGGGGGATATGTTCTTGAGAGGTTTCGTGTGTGGATATTAAAGAGGAATTTATGGAGCCACAGGGGGCTGCAGCCAACGCTAGGTTAATCCTACAAAAGGAATGGTCCAGATACTCTTTCCAGTGCTTGAGTCTAACTTTAGAAATCAGTGTCTCCTAAACAGCTCAGATCCATGGCCCTCCTCCTAGAACCCTCCCTTCCCCTATCACTAACAGATCACTTCCAGGACCTTGACAGCCACCTGAAATTCCATGCAGACAACTGAGAACCAGCCCGCTACCCCAGCATCCATGGGCTTCCTCAGGTCTCTCGTCAGCCCCTTTCTGGCCTGGCCTGGTGGCAGCTGACTTTGTGCTGTCAGCTCTGTTCTGGCTGACTGTCTACTGTCCCACTGAAGTCATACAATGTGTCCCTGTGGCTTCCCTTGGAGAAGAGAATGGATGATGTCCTCATTCCCAGTAAGACTCCATAAGCAGTGTCTGGATGGCTTCTAAAGAGTAAGCATCTCCAGAGAGTCCCTTTTTGCAGCTAGAACCCAAACCTGGGTAGGTTCCCCCTTTCTCCTCCCCTTCTATTCATTGCCCTTGGTCCCAACCCTCACACCAGGAGGCACAGAGAAGGGCCCAGGTGGAGAGAAATGCAATTCCTGCAGTTCCAATGGCCTCTAAATCTGACCCCAAATGTGAAACGGGCTCCTGTGGCAAGGCACAACGTGTAGTGTCCTAGAGCAGGAATGCTGTTCCCGAGGCCAGTGTGGAATCTCCGTTCCAGTGGGCAATTAAGAAAAGAGGAACACCACTCTTCACTGCCGCTTACACACGCGTGCCCACAACTTTCCTTCTGATCTTTCCAACCCAGAATGACCTGACTGAAATGCACCATTAGAAGTGTGTGGCCTAGGGGCCCCTGGGTGGCTCAGTCAGTTGAGTATCCAACTTCGGCTCGGGTCATGATCCCACGGTTCATGGGTTCGAGCCCCACGTTGGGCTCTGTGCTGACAGCTCAGAGCCTGGAGCCTGTTTCGGATTCTGTGTCTCCCTCTCTCTCTGTCCCTTCCCCACTTGTGCTCTGTCTCCCTCTGTCTCAAAAATAAATAAACATTTAAAAAAAATTATTTAAAAAAAAAGTGCATGGCCTAGTTCAAAATGCCCATAATAAGCATGACAACAACTGCTATGACAAGAGCGGCCACCTCTCTGGCATTTTCGAATGTCAGATGCAGGCAAAGCCCTTCCCCCCCACTTCTCATTTTAATCCCACAACAACTGTAGTAGGCGAATACTGTTGTCGTCATCTAACAAATGAGAAGTACACAGAGAAGGGAATTAACTTTCCCAAGATCACACAGCTGGTAAGGACAGAACCAGTGAACCAGCCCACTGTCCCCCCTTCCTGGCATTTTGCTACAAATCCCTGGCACATGCCCCAGTGTACCCTCTCTCCTTCTCTAGGAGCAACCCAGGGCACTTTCAGAGCCCACGTTTCCTCTCACAGCAGAACATTTCATATAAAGGGAGGATCATTTGAGCCTGATTTAAAATGTTCCTTTAGCCCTTCCTTTTGTTGCAAGGAGAGGAAAGGAATCTGGAAAAGGAATGTCTCCCCTGCTTATCTCCCTTGCACACAGACCCAGTGAGAGTGGTAATTGATGGCTGGAGCACAGCAAGGTTGATAGGATGCCAAACGGAACCCCAAGAAGCCACGGCGACAGCCCAAATCTCACGGACAGGAGCTGCTTTATTAACTTTCAATCTGGTGTTTTCTTCTGACTTGTTTATAGGGTCTGCACGATTTGGGGGACAAAGAGCAGGAAAGCTGGTGGGGAGAACTCCGTGTCCTCCCCTCCTCCGTACCCCGCCCCCCAAGCCTGGCCACTGCAAGCCATTTATGGAATGATAGGGAAGAAAGGGCTGTCAGGCCCGGCCCAGGCTGCTATCTGCCAGATATGAAAACCAATTGCTTTTCATAATAAATTCCAGCTGGAGCCATAGAAATAATAGGGACCGGGAGAAGGTAACACCAATTTGCTTTATTTGATTAGCTCCTTCTTGGGCGGTCCAACCCCAGCTTCTTTTCATTAAAATAAGGGCAAATTGAAAAATCGTAAAAGAGGCTTTCTTATCAAGAAACAAACGATTGGGTAGATTCGTGTGCCCAGAAGCCCCCGTCCGCCACGGGGCGTCAGTGCCAGCGCCTGCTGGTGCTGTTCTACAGGAGCAGACCCCCCAGGGCCTCCGTTTGAGGGTGCTTCTCCGGAATAAAGGCGGAAACAGCACCAGCACTGCCCAGCAGTGAGTACTGGGTGCTACCCGTCTCCCGCAGGCCCCCCTAAACCCGAGGACGGGCCAGGCCAGGGCAACCTCGGGGGAATGGGCACCGGACTATCATGTCCACAGGCCAGGACGCCTCTGTGGGGGTCTGAACGCAGGGTGAGGGACAGCTCAGGCTGCCAGAACTCGGAGGCAGAAGCCAATTCACTAAATGCAGCCTCCTAACCACAGGTTTGTTCGTATCAGCTGAGGCTGGTGGTCACTGAGAAGATACAGCCCATATGACCAGGAATCACTACCCAGCAAGTCTGCAGGGACTCATTAATGGCTCCCTTCCTAGAGCTCCCAGGGCACTGGGCTTGAAATTCCATTATGACATTCAGTGATTTAGTCAATTAATATTTATTGAGCAGCTATTACGGGCCAAGCATTGGTGCAAGGCACCGTAGGTGCTGTTGTGAACAGAAGCGTCCAAAGTGCTGCCTGTGTGAGGCCTGCTGTCCGGTCAGGGAGGTAGAAGGAGGCACTTGGGGGCTTCAGAAGACCACGCTCCGGTGGGCGGGACAGAAGGTGACATGCGAGCACGTCCTGTAACAGATGGCTGTGATGTGGGACGGGCCAGCCCGGAGACCTCTCTCCCAGACGTGGCATCTGAACAGAAGCGTAGGCGAAGGCCGGGGCTCAGCCAGGAAGGCTCCCGGGAAAGCGACAGCAGCAAGGTCAGTGGCCCGAGAAGCATACTGGCAGGCAGAGAGTAGGTGGGGGTGCAGGCAGGGGGTGAGGCCCAAGAGCCTGGCAGGCCTGGGTCGAGGGAGCATGGATTTTGCTCTAAGTGGGAATGAAAGACACAAATGAAGCACGTAGTAGGACAGCATCAATGGCAACGAAGAAGGGAGGAGCCTGGACGGTCACACAAGCATGGCACAAGGCATGAGACAACATAAAGTAACTCCATCAACGCAGCCGCAGCAAACAGCGAGGAAACAGCACAGGGCCCACACAGGGAGGCTTCGTCTAGGTTGGGGCAGTTGGCGGCGAGGTGCCCCAAACCCAGCCCCCACCCCCTCTGAGAATTCCGAACTTCACCTTCGCAGGCACGGGAAGCGATGAAAGGGCTCTGAGCAGAGAAGCAGGGTGATCACCTGGCCTTGGTGTGCCAGGCTCACCCGGACCGCCTCTACCTTCTCCACCTGCCACAGCGACATGTAAAGAGTGAACGCTCTGTAAATGCTCCATCAAACGAGTGAGTTAATCAAGGAACTCAGTGGCTAGAACAAAGGAAGTCTTCTCCTTTGTCTTGAAAACACACAGAAAGCACCACTTACGTTTCAAGTGTTGGGTCAATGACGAAGCAGAAGATAAAGGGAAGACAGAACATACGGAGTCACCTTTCTTTGGGTTCAACACTGCTGGAAAGAAAGAGAACCTTCCATCCCTGCTACCCGGTGCAGCCCAGGTTACGGGAGCCTGAGCCCAGTGAAGCAAAAAGACTATCGCTCAAATGCCACCGGCATCTGGGTCATGTTTGACCCCACTGACATCTCATTTGGCTAAAATCCGTGCCCCTAAATAGAGCCTGGCACTTCTACAGACCCTCACTTGTCACATTCCAACACCGATATTTTATTAATAATCCAATGTAAATCTGAGAGAAAATTAATGTGTCACCTCCTAGCAGGAAGGACTAAACATCTCAATGTGACGGTCTGTTAGAGTTGTCATTTATCATTAGCATGCAATTCAAGGCAAGCGTCCCACATTCTGGTGGGAGCGTTCGAGACAATGAATCTCTGGGAATTAGCTTCTGGTCCAATTATTCCTGTTTTTCCCCCCCCCCCCCCCCACCTACCTAGGAGATAAATTCTGTCTCGGTGGGAGGAAAAAAAAAAAGAAGAAAAGCAGGAGGAGGGAGTTTGCTCTTCTCCTTCCTGGGTGAAATCAATTTTTCTCAAGGAGACAAGGCAATATTCATTTTGTGAGAAGGGAATAAGGCTGTACGCTAAAGGCCAATAAATGGAGCCGTTCTGATGAAAACTTCCTCAAATCAAATGTAGGGGAACCTCTTAATGGGCTTTGTTCTTCTTTTCCATAATCCATAACTATTAAGAGAAAGATGGGCAGACAGAAGATCCGCCAAGGGGGAGCTGTGTAAACACCAGGCAGGGCCACCTTCCAGGGACATCCAAAGAGGTCACTGTAAACACTGGTCTCTCCTGCTCTCCACACGCTTCCCGGGGCTCCCTCCTGCCAGGGACTGCTGTCAGCTCTCAGGATCCACTGGCAGGCATGTCCTGGTCCTCAGGGAGCTTACAGTCTAGCAAGGGAATCCATCAATAAGCAAACTAATAACAGACAAGTGTTCTACAGAAAAGAACCCAAGATAGAAATGCTGTGCATTAAAATAGAATTGTTTTGTCTAGTAACTTTTTTTTTTTTAATCTTTGGTGGAAAACATAAAAATGCTCTCTAGAGTAAATCATGTTTCTGGCTCCAAAGCAAACAGAATGGCCGGGGTGAAGGCTGGTTTCTCCCGCCAGTGGGAGCCGGGCAGGAATAACCGGGGAGCCCAGGGCCAGCCCTGCCCACGCTAACTGCACCGTCCAGCACGGGTGCGACCAGGGACCTGGGTCCCAGGTGCCCTGGCTCAGACGCCACAAATGGAACTGAGGAGACCATCCCTGCAGGTGCAGGTCAACTTTGGCCAGCAGGCGGGGGCCAAGGGAAACAGCCCTGAGACCCAGAGGCCTTCAACGGGCCCTGCTCTGTCTGCGGGGCCAACCACCACGGGGGAGTTGTCTCCTCACAGTGCCGGCCCGAACACACCTTCTGCCAGCACCCTGTGTGTCACCCACTGTGACCCCTGGCAGGCTGAGCTGCCCCTGATCCTGGAGCCTCCGTGAGGGCAGGGGTCCTGCTGGTCTGTTCGAGCTACAGAAGCAGCTCCTTTCACCCACACAACCCCGTCGGGTAGCTGCCATTAGCTTCCCATTTTGCAGAGGAAGAGACCACATCTGAGAGGTGACAAAAGCCTCCAGGTCACAGAGCTGCCAGCTGGAGACCCTAGCCAGCCCCTGGTCTGTCAGACTCGGAGGGGAGCCACCACTGCCTCCCCGACCCATCTCATCACTCAGCAGTCACACCGCTGACCCTGACCGAAAACTGCACACTGCCCTTGCGTCAACTGAATGCGTGATGACCGCCGGGGGCCCATGAGGCCTGAGACCCTCCCCACCCAGCCGGCGGGCCCCCTGTCTTCCTCTCTCCTGCCCGCCCTCCCTCTCCAGACCCAGCCCAGACAGCTTCTGCTACCTCCCGACTTCAAACCCACCCTCACAGGGTGGAGATGTGGCCTGCTCAGATCCCCCAGAGGGCCTGAGCTGAGGCTGCCTGACCCGCCCAGAGGGGGCACCCTTGGAGGCTCTCACTCGACAGCAGACTCTAGGGCACCCTGAGTTGGGAGCCCCTCCTTGCCACATGACCAAATCTGCCTCTTCATTTTGAGTGCAGGTGCCTAGGGACACAGGGCTGGCTCCTATTCGGCCTGCCACATGACGGGCACTAAAAGGCCCCTCCTGTCCTGTTGCTGAAGCCCCACCAGAAGTAGGCATGGAGTCAAGTCGTTCTGAGCTCAGAGAGGAAACTTCCAGAAGGAGAGACACTGTCTGCCCACGGGACAGGCCTCCGTGGCCATAGCCCTGGGCTCTTAAAGAAGTCACGGGCACCAGCTCTCTGTGCCCAACTGACGTGGAGCCCAGGGGCTGCGGGTGCCTCCCGAGATCATCTCAGCTGCCCTTCACCTGGGCTGAGAAATGATGACTTTGTCCCCGGTCTCTGCAGCTCAGGCTCCCAGGCAGAGAAGCCTGGGTGATAACCTCCACCCAAGGCCGGGACCTGTGGCTGCCACCTCCATCCCGACACAAACGATGATTTTCTCCCACACAGAAGACCACAGACCCCAGTAAGCGCTGCTGGGATTAATAACAGAATCAGGGAAATGACCTTTGGTGCAGATGGAGGGGTGATGAGGCAGAGAGATTCAGGGGGATGTTCCAGATGGCAGGAGACAGGCAGTGAAGGCGCTTTTCCATGAGCAACGGCCAGCCCGGGGAGGGCTGCGGGGAAGCGGGGTGGGCCCAGAGGAGCTGTCAGTGGGGACACAGGGATGCTAAGCATCCCTGAGTGTCTGGGGCCAGAGTAGAATCTGCTAGGTTCCCTCAAAGATATCTTCCTCCCCGCCACCCCGCATCCCTGCCCCTAACCCTCTTTCCTGCTTCCCAGAAGTGCCCTTTAATTGGCCAGGGCTCCTCCGGGTGGTCTCCCAAGGCTCTGCAACCAAAGCCCAAAAGTTCATGAATCATGAAACTGCTACCTCCAAACCAGAGTTCTGGGGGCACAAGAGTACCAGGTGATGCTTTCCCCAGGTTGGAGGGAGGGCACCCTCCTTCTGGGCACCCAGCTCCAGAATCTTCCATAGGCTTACACCTCGGGCGCCTTCCCATCTGGCTGCACAGGTCCAGTCCCTGAAATTGAAGTGCCCCTGGGCATTATCTACTGGGGCCTCAGAGGGTCATTCTTTGGGCCCCGACCAGCTCAAAGGCCCCATGAGAAATACTTGGATGAAAGCAAGGCCAAATACCAGTGCCCCCATCTTTATCAGCACTTAGTGGTGGCCTGTTTTCTTCCTCTTACCTACCTCTATTTCCAATTCGTCTACAGTAAACATATACTGTTTTACAGTAAGACAGAAAAGGAAACTCTTGTCATTGAGAAGTTTAATTTGGGGCGAGGCTTAAGCTGTTCCCTGCCACCTTTGCATAGGCTCTGCACCTCTCTAGGTCCACACTCCTGCCCCTTCCCTCCTCTCCCCTTCTTCACCCACCGACTGGACCCTCCCCCCCCCGCCCCCCGCGGCCCCTGCTCCTCACCCTGCCCCATCCTCTGGCACTTAAGGGTTTTGTGCTCCTAGTCTTGCCCTCTTGGGCCCTTGAGAATGGAGGCCATGTGTCACCAACCTCTGTGGACTTCCGTAAAACCCCACTCTGCGAGCATCGGGCTTCCGCAGGTGACCGAGACATAAACAGGGAGATGATGCTCTATCACTGATCACCACCCCCAACTCCCCCCGCCCTGCTCTCACCTCCTGCCTCTACATGCCCTCCCTTTTCTGCTCCAGACCTCAGAGCTGCCCACCCTGGGACAGAACCTCATCAGCCCCGCCTGCTCCAGGGTGGCCTTCCCCATGCACAGGGACACAAGTCCCATTAGTGCACTGTGAATTAGCCTGGCAACCAGAGCCTTCCACCAGCTGGGCTCAGCCTGCTTTGCTGCCCTTTTCCACACATAGCCTTACGCACCAGGGACTCAGCACCAGTGGGTCATCTGCACGTGTATCCTTGGGCCTCTGTGTCACTGTGCAGGGTATCACCTTAGCCCTTTCTTTCTCCCCTGGCCAAAGCCAAAATCCTGTTGAGTTCCTCAAGGCCTATCTCAAATGATACCATTACCACCTCCCTCCATGAAATTAAATATCACCTGCTCTACCCTTCCATAGCACAACACCGGTCCCTCAATCTAGACCCTCCCTGCAGCGATTCCTGTTTGGTTCCAGTGAGTTCCACATGTCTGCTTCCCCAGAAGACTGGAAACCCTTGGGAAGGAGCCATATCCCTTTATTTGATGTCTCCTATAGGCCCAGTAAGGGGTCTTAACTATGGTGGGTCTCCCAAAATATCTCCATAGGTAGGTCCAGGGTTCCTACCTAGGACCAGGAGCAGAGGTGATCTGTAAAGAGCTCCTCAAACGCCAGTAGGAGCCAACAGGTACTGAGCAGGAAGTAAGGGTTTGGCACCGTGTTGGAGACTTACATGTGTGAGCCCATCTGATGTGCAGTGACCCTGTGCAGCAGGTCATGTGGTCATTCCTTTTCAGAAGGGGCCACCGAGGTTCAGAGGCTAGACAATTTGCCCAAGCCCCACACAGCAGTTATGGGTGACACCAGCATTCTGTGTGGGCGGGTCTCACTCCAGGCACATGTTTTGACCCCTGTCCTATGCTGCCCCCTCCCCGCCATCAGGAGATGGTTACAATGTGCACACAGACTCAGAATGCCACCAAAACCAGCAGAGTGATCGGAAAGGGTCTATTTAGTCTACCTTGGACCCGACCAGAAGTAGCTCTCTGAGCAGTCGAAACACCCCTCAGTGCTAAATGCTGCAAGTCAGACATGCACGCTCCCCAGATGGAAATGCACCATCCCGTCTTTCTTCACATTGCAGGGCTGCGTTATCAGGGGGATTCGTCTCTGACTTTCATTAATTATAATGTGGATTGTGCTGAAGGTGTTTTGGTCAATAGAGACCTCTTTGCCTCCTCTCTCCAGAGCTCGTAAATCTGGCCCTATGCTCTAACGGCCATGATGTTCCCCTAATCATGTTACTGCAATATTAATAAGGCTGTTTAATGCAACTGGTTCCTTCTAAATTGTCACATAAAAATTTGGTAAATGTCAGACACATCATTTAATAGAAAACGATGTTTCACTGCCAGGGGAGCTAGGTGGCTGAGAGCACGAGGTAAAAAGCCCAGCGATGACCTTAAGGCAGAGCTCTATCTTGGGGCTCCTACCTTGGGCCCTTCTTCCCTGGCAGCCCGCGGTGGCCCTCGGCCCACTGTGTGCGGACGCTGAGCAAGGACTCCTGGGGAGGGGGTAAGGGTCAGATTAGACACAAACAGCGGCTCCTGTCCTCACGCAGCATACAGTCTTGTTGAAGCAAGAGAGAACCCCTAAGTTTTCTCGGCCACCTCATGGTGCCCCTTGTCACAGGCGATTATAATTCCCAATTTAGGAAGCTGAGAAAGTTCCCAGGGACACTGGTCCCACATTTGAGCAACCTCACATATGAAAGGGGTGGATTCCCAAAAGCCCATCAGGAGGTGAGGGGCAAGGTAACACTCAAAAATGGGGGTGGGGGGGACTCGTCTGCTACCATCCAGCAGGGAACAGAGCATTCCTCCGGGAGAGTGGACCTCAGACTTCTCCACTGGGGAGGACTCAAGAGCCCACTGTAAATCTGAGCATCTGACTGTGACCTTTTCCAGAGACCCAGACAGAGAAGTGAACCCCAGAAATGGGGCTGAATATCCTGAGAATCCTCTGAATTTCTCTGGGTAGTTATCAGCCACCCGTCATGTCACACGGGTGCCAACCTCGCCACTCCTCTGCATGACCCAACTTCCTGAGTTGTTCCAAGCTCCAGAAATCCAGAGCCTTAGAAAATGAATTCCCACTCCTGGTCAGAGAAGTTCTTGGGAAATTGCTGGTGGGGAAGGGGAGAGGGTAGTGGGAGAGCAAGGGCTTTGAGGAGGAATCAGAGACTTGGCTGTTGGTGGGCACTGCACCAGTCTGAGGTGCCCCATCTGCCTGGCACCCTTGGGCTCCTTCCTGACACTTCTAGACTCTCCTCCAACCTCCCTGTGGGCTGCGGCAGGCCAAGGCACTTCTAGCCATTCCACTGGCTACAGGCTGATGGCAATGCACGTGGTATAAACCAGGACTCATCTCAGCAGCAGCCTGTGTAGACAGGCAGCAAATGAGCCTGCAATGTGGCAGGCAGGGTGCCATCCATCTGTACAGATGACATGGAGTAGCAGGTAGGCCTTGGGCAACAGGGCCAGCAGGGGACAAGTGTCTACCAAACACTCCCACACAAGAGCCCCAAGGGAGCCTCATCCAGTGCCTCACTGGCCCTGGAGCCTTGCCCCGGACAATTTCCTGACAGTGGGGGAGAGGACCCTTCCCTCCATGCCTCCAACCTGCTGACGGGGCTTTAGGAGCCCACTCGAGCGGCAGAAGAGGAGGGCAGTAGACCTTGAGAGTTTTGTGCTTCTGTCCAGAATGATGATGATGTCTAAAGATAAACCAGTATACAACAGATTTCCTGAAAAAATCAATTTTAGCAAGTGGGAAATCGCTTTAAAAAGCATTTCTATCATGGACTTCATTGGGAGTGTGAACACACTGGATTCTCCAGCTGCTGGTTTCCCTTCTTCCCCCCCAGGTAGAAGCTGAGCCACCCCCCCCCCGGTGGTGCCCCTGGGATGGGAGCCTGCAGACTGATGCAAATTTAGGCCATCCCTCGGAAAACTCATCAAGGGCCTCAGCCACGGGCTTGCAGCCTGACCTTGAGCAGCTATTACATTTCCAACCAAACCCACAGCCTCTCCTGCTGGAAAATGAGGCCGGCAAGACCTATGGCCCCACCTGGCAGGGAGCCGGCTTCTCTCCCACTCGGGGAGCAGCGAGAATGTCTGAGCTCTCTGGCTTTATGGAAAGGTGTGCACAAGTCAAGGTACCGCAGAAACACTTATGATTCACAGTAAGGATTGTAATTATGACTGGTCTGCACTCAGCTTCCTGAGCATCAGGTATTCGGGAATCTTGCTGAAGCCAGGACATCGCTCGGTTGACCACCTCATCATCTACCCTCTACTCATCTCATGGAAGATGGGATGGTGCCTCCATTAAGTTTCTCATATATCCAAACGAAAAATTTAGGTCTAATAAATACATGAAAATACATCTAATAAAATAAAATTTGAGATTAAAAGGAAGCTTGCTTACATATTCATGAATCAGATGAAAACTCAGATGAGCCCTTCTTAAGCTTCTTATTCACAGGGAGTCACAGATTTAACCTGTGCTGGGAGCATTTCTTAGCAAATAAAGCTGGCAAAGGCACACTCACCCATGCATCCATTGAACAAGAATTTATTAACCATTACTTTGTATGACTATTTATTTCGCATTTTCATCCCTCTTTGTAACCCCAGTACCTCATATAAATAACAGGCACTCAACCTGTTGATGCAGCTGCTTTTCTAAGGTCCAACCTTAGGACAACCCCTGTCTCCAAGTTGCTGATGTATGGTCAAGAAGAGTCACTTCCTCCATGAAGCCTTCCTGACCCTGCTGGGCTCTGTATGGTGATCCTTCTATGCATTTCCCAAGCAGCCTTTACTCTTCCTGCCTAGTACCCAGCCCCACCACATGCACACACACGTGCACACACACATTCATGCGTGCACAGACACATATTTCATGTCTCTATCCTCTGCTGGACTTAAGTTTAGTGAAAGCGGAGGCTAATCCACTTCACTCCCTATAGTCTGGCATCTACATAGAAGAAACAGCATGTGGATGGGTGGGTGGATGGGTAGATGGGTGGATGAAGGGGTAGCTGGATGGATGGCTGTGTGGGTAGAAGGAAAAATGGATGGATGGATGGATGGATGGATGGATGGATGGATGGATGGATGTAATAATGGATAGATAGGTAGGTGGGTGGGTGGGCAGGTGGGTGGGTGGGCGGGTGGGTGGGTGGATGAATGGGTAGCTGGATGGATGGCTGTGTGGGTAGAAGAAGAGATGGATGGATGGATGGATGGATGGATGGATGGATGGATGGATGAGGATAATGGATAGATGGGTGGGTAGGTGGGTACATAGATACGTGGTTGGGTGGGTTGGTGGATGGATGGATGCATACATGAATGGGTAGGTGGGTGGAAGGTTGGGTGGGTAGAAGGAAGAGTGGATGGATGGATGGATGGATGGATGGATGGATGGATGGATGGATAAAGGGAAAATGGATGGATGGGGTAGGTAGATAAGTGTATGAATGGGTGGATGGATAGATAAATGAATGGGTGGATGGATGGATGGATGGATGGATGGATGGATGGATGAATGGGATAATGGATAGATGGGTGGGTAGGTGGGTGCATAGATAAGTGGTTGGGTGGGTGGGTAGGTGCATGGATGCATGCATGAATGGGTAGGTGGGTGGATGGGTGGGTGGGTAGAAGGAAGAGTGGATGGATGGATGGATGGATGGATGGATGGATGGATGGATGGATGGATAAGTGAATGGGTGGATGGGTGGATGAGTGGAAGGATGAGTAGATGGATAGGTGTATGGATGAATGGGTGGATGGGTAGATAGATGGGTGGGTGGATGAATAGGTAAGAAAAGACAATAGAAAAGCCTAAGCTGTGGCCCATGATAAAAAGTACCAAGTGGGCAACCGGCAAGGGCAGGGAGGAGTGAGGGTGTTGGTCAGCAAGGGAAGAAGATCTAGAAGGAAATGGCTCTCGGATCTTAAGGAAAAGAAAAGACTTGGCACGGGAAGTGAGTCGATATTTTCTGATCCCTTCTTCTGTGCCATGCCATGTACTGGACACCTCATAAGCATCAGAATGCCACCTCACACCACGTTGGAGGAAGGTATTTTTCCCCCATGCAGAAGGAAACTGGGCTCAGCAGGACACTGAGCTGCAGGACCCTGGGCACTGCAGGGCCAGCACATGGTGGGGCCAGGATCAGAGACCATGTAGCTAGCCTAACATAAGCTCCCTCCATGATGCAGGAAGGCTAAGGGGCATTTCCTGGTCTATTGTGAGACTGTGCTATGAAGACTTATCTGTAAGGTTTCTCTGCAGAGGGCACAGAGATGGTGGCCAGGCCCCTCACAGCAAACGGCAAAGTGTCGAGGCTCTCCAGGGAGGGCCCAGGATGTACGACCCCCTCCCTTTCCACAAAAGCCCGAGCTCCTTCTCCCTCCGGGCACAGTCCCTGTTTCACAGAGGGAGTAGAATGGGCTAGGGAGGCAATATGACTTCTCTAAATGATATTATGTAGTTGCCAGAGTCTCAGGCAACAGGGAGGGAGAAAGGGGACAAGAGTGAGAGGAAGAGAGGGCAGTGCAGAGGGTCAGGTGTTCCAAACGGGTCAGATCTCTGCTCCCTGCAAGCTGCACGTGAGACAAGACATGGAGGCCCTCACAGCCAGCAGCACCCGAGGAGCTGGCCCGGCCACGCACCATGGCTCCTAGGGTCCCAGCGCCTGTCTGACATAACACTCAAGGGACTTTCTGAGAAGCATCGTCTATTTAGCTGATGGCCCCGAAGTGTTCCATTTAGCTAGAAATCATGCTTGGTCCATTTCCCAGATCTAACCGCCATTATAAGTGCCCCGCATGTCGTGCCTGGCAACAAACCAGTTTAGTAACCCAGTGGAGTGAGTCAGACTCCTGCGACCTCCGACTGAGGGGCCGACGGGTCAGACAACTTCTAAAAGGCAAAGTCCCTGCTGCCTCCCAGGCCAGGATTGTGGAAAGCCTGTGTTGTGTGTGTGTGTGTGTGTGTGTGTGTGTGTGTGTGTGTGCGCGCGCGCGCACCTGTTGTGTGCATGTGTGTGCCTTGGAGAGGGGGGCAGGGGCTACCAGATGACCCAAAGCCATAACCATCCTTCCCGACCATGGTGTAAACCTCACCAATCCCTTTACCTTACTTAAACCCTCCCACAGAGCCAAGAATCATTATCCCCAAACTGCTTGTGAGAAAACCAAAGTCTAGTGAGGTTCATGTTATCCCAACCCCTTAGCTAAGAGCAGCAGAGCCGAATTCGAACCCAGGTCTGTCTACACACAAGTCCATGCTCTTGACCATGACCCTGGTGTTGCCCCCCTCAACGGCACCGAGTGGTGGTGCACAGCACGTCCATGGCCCTGGCGGCTCCACCATATGGAAGCGTAGAGTCCACAGCCGAAGAGACTCGCAATTTTTTCAGTTAGCAAAACTGAACAGGTTTGATTATGGATGAGCTTCCTCCTTCCAAAGCTAGCAAGACTTGATCCCCCAAAGTGACGCCAGTCATACTCCTGTCACAGCTCCTGAAGGCAAGGGCTCTGAGCCCGTCTTGGATTCTCAGCATCTAGCAAAGTGCTGGGCACAAGGCAGGAGAATGTGATGGTCGGTCAATGTGTGAGCGAGTGAGCGAGTGAATGAGCGAGTGAGCGAGCGAGCGAGTGAACAAACAATAAGAACCATGAATGACAGTTCTGTCTAAAGATTTTTTTAAAAGTAAGGCTCTGGGAGAAATGGCCACAGCGTCACCCTGCTGTATCACCTACCGCTTCTCAGAGCACAGACCTTCCTCAGCTGCCTCCGACGTTCCACACGATGGATTCTGGGGAAAGCGTACCATCAAGTAACTGTACCATCACCACATGCTGCGCCATGAGGGCTCCCGGGGCCCCCCGCCTCTGGCTCTCCCACCCGGCCAGGGCTCACTGTGGTGCCAACTGGCAAGACATGAGAGAGGAGGGCTGGTCCGGTCAGAGGACTGGGGAAGCTGAGTCAGAGGCCTTAAGGACAGAAACAACTCCTCCTCAGAGACCTGCCCCATCACACAGCCTCCTAGTCTTGACTGGTTCCCCCGTCTCCTGGGTGTTTGGGGGTGGAACGGGGGTGTCAGGCCTGAGGGGTGGAAGGGCCCATGTGGACACTGGAACACAAATTCGTTACCCGACCCAGCGTCTGGTGGCAGGAGTCACAGGTCCCTCCTCAGGGAGAACTCCTTCTTTCCTGTCCAACTCAGCTTCACATCGCCTCCCATTTTGAAAAGGCTGCTCAGGCTTAAGGGGTGTGTTTTCAGAGAGGCTGCTTGAGGTACCGGTGCCTCCTGGGGAGGGGTCCGCATGGAGCTGAGGTGGCCCCTCTTCTGGAACCCACCGAGAAGAAGAAGAGACATGGGCAGCATCCTGAGGCCCTCAAAGGACCAAACCTATCAGTGGTCTCCGAGGAGGCAGAAACTGTTCCCAGCGATCTCGGTGCTCCTGGGAGCATTCGCTGTGCCAGGAAGAAGGGTACTGATCCAAAGAGACAACGGGCAGGCTGGGACCCACGTGCCCATGGGAGGGTGAGACGGTGACCCGGCCTGCAGCGCAGCGAAGCTCCCTTCGGAAGTGGGTTTGTGAATGGAGCCTTTCAGCACACCCCAGCTCTCCCCACCACTCCTCTGGGGCCTAGGAATAGGGCCCCCTACCAGCTTTCCCTCTCCTGTGAGCAGGCCTGGGTTTTTCTACTATAGTAACTCAGAAATGGTCTATTTTCAGAACAAAGATAACTCAATTTGCTCCTTCCAGAAACATGCTAAGTCCCCCCTTCCCCCAGCCACGCAGAGCAGAATCACACTCTGCTCTGGGGCCTTGCACAAAACCCCTGTAAGAACACGGTGGGATGGTGAGCAGTCTCTCCTTGATAGAGACCTGCACACATGTGCACATCACAGCCACTGGCGGACGCCCACCTCCAGCAACAGAACGGCAATGCCCCCTTCGATGCGTCATGCCAGCAGTAAAAGTCCCCCTGAGCCCGACCCCTGGTGCAGAAACCCCTAGCTCCCCGATACTTGCCCACAGTATCTGTGAGAACAGGCTGGCTCAACAGATGGGGTGACACTTAGCAGCGAGATGCTTAACCTTCTTAAGAGAGCATACTTCTTCAAGCATGTCCTCAGGATTCATTTGTGTACCATTAACATGAAAATACTATGTTAATAACGGGCTGGGGCTACCATTGCACTCAGAATTGAGTTAACTGCACAACCTTTTAAATGCTACATTGGGGTCTTCCCGGCAGCCAAGGTAATGACGGCCACAGAAATCCCAATCTCCCAACACCCGCTCCAAAAATGACACAGGTCAACAAGAAGAAGCTATAAAACCACACACAACCCCCAGGTAGAGAAGGCTTAGGGCTTAGGAGGAAACTAAAGTCACCCGAGGAGAGAGGAGGTGCACCCCAAGTGCGAAAATGCTGAGGAAGGGTGCAGAGAGACCAAAACATTGACCAGAGGCCAGGGGCTTAACGGTGGGCACGGGCCCCCAGAGGCCACTCGGGAAGGGAAGGAGACGGCGAGAAACGGGGTGGGCACCACTCCAGAAGCCGCAGGGAAGGGGGGACAGCAAGAGGTGGACACTTGGGAATCCGCGAAGCAAAAATAGTAATAAAATAAATCTCAGGGCACACTCCTCTGCCCACCTGCCACTGCCACAAAAGCCAACCTTTCAAGGGGCTGTGCTCTGCTGCACTGACAGAAGAGGGGGCTGTTGAACCAGAAATCACATCAACGGCTCGCAAGGCAGCCAGCCAGCCAGCCGGTGGACCGCAGAGGTGTGAACAGCCTCATCCATATAAAAGCGCCTGCTACAGGAAGGAAAATAAAAACGAGAACATCCGAATACTTCAGCCGATGAAAATTCCTCCAAAAACACAAGCACAAAGCACTGAAACTGAAACAGAGCACTGCGAATGTAATCAAAGACCCCAAAGAAGCATTTGAGAAACTATCCTCACAGCCTGCGAACCAAGAGACCAGGTAAGCTATGAGGACAAGAGGCTTAGACCCTCAGTGGACTTTGCAAAAGGAGCTTTGGAAGGGCAGGGCAGTGATGGAGCCGTATTTCCACGAAAGTCAAAGAAAGAAAGGTGTGAACTGAAAGGTGTAGATCCAGCAAAGCAGAACCTTCAAAAATCAGAGCCATAGGGAAAGAGTCTTAAACATGTAAGAATTGAGGGAGGAATGTACCCACGAGCCATTCTTAAGGAATCTACCGGAGAAGTCACTTCAGCTACTGAGGAGAGGAGTGGGGTACTCTTTGTGGCAAAGGGACACATGGGAAACATTTAATATATTCAGTGACAGATCTAAGTTATATGGCAGTAAGGGAAAAGAATAACGGAGATGTTATATGTTAGGTCATATATCATGTTAGGTTATATAGGTTATATCATATATAGGTTATAGCATAGGCCGCTATGAAATGGTAGACAGCAAGAGGAGGCCAGGATAAGCTCCATGCTGGCTGTGGAGGACACTGGACATAATGATGGCTGTACAAGGAGCTCAAAGGATCCATCTGCAACTGACAAACCAAACAGTACAAGTCTCCAGGAGACCGAGGGAATTGTGAAAAGGCAGTAAGGACAAAGGTAACCATTCAAACGAAAATGAAAACTTCTTATGTGGTCTATATATACAACGGAATAGTACTTGGCAATGAGAAAGAATCAAATCCCGCCATTTGCAACAATGTGGATGGAACTGGAGGGTATTATGCTGAGTGAAATAAATCAGGCAGAGAAAGACAGATACCATATGGTTTCACTCTTTTGTGGATCTTGAGAAACTTAAGAGAAGACCATGGGGGAAGGGAAGGGGAAAAAATAGTTACAAACAAAGAGGGAGGGAGGCAAACCACAAGAGACTCTTAAATACAGAGAATAAACTAAGGGCGGGTGGGGGGGGTGGCGGGGGAGAGGGGAAAGTGGATGATGGGCATTGAGGAGGGCACCATGTTGGGATGAGCACTGGGTGTTGTATGGAAGCCAATTTGACAATAAATCACATTCATAATAAAAAAAAAACGAAAATTAATCAAA
This sequence comes from Neofelis nebulosa, assembly GCF_028018385.1. Classification (NCBI taxonomy): domain Eukaryota; kingdom Metazoa; phylum Chordata; class Mammalia; order Carnivora; family Felidae; genus Neofelis; species Neofelis nebulosa. Next base: position 217,542,523 of record NC_080783.1, read on the forward strand.
ATAAATTAAATAAATGATCAAAGAAAATGTCATCATTACAACCAATAGGACGTAATACATAGTATTTATTATATAAAATACTATGAAAATGTTAAGACCAAGTATAACAATCATATAAATATTGGACCTACAAATAACTGTGAGCGGGCTTAAATCGCCTATGAAAAGAAACCAACTTTCTATTGGCTTAAAAAAACAAGATCCAACTATATGTTGGACACTTGAGGCACACTTTTTAAAAGGGATTCAGGAAGGCTAAAAATAAAGAGATAAGCAAAGCTATATGAGGCAGATGGAAATAGTAACAAAATAAGTATTACAATCTTGATATCGGACAAAGTAGAGTAAGTGGACTTCGAGGAAAGAGCTTTGTGACAGACACTTCCTAATGCTAAAAAAATGGGAAAAAACCCACATTGCACAGTAAAAACAAATAGTAATGAATGTCAATGCACCAAGCAAAACTACAACTACAATTTGAAGTAGAAATTGTAGAGAATGATAGAAATCCAGATGGAAACACAGTAACACAGGACACCATAACATACCACTTTCAGCACAAAAGAGACCAGTTAGACAAAAAGTAAGTAAGAACACACACAGTGTCCTAAACACCATAATCAACGAGACAGGCCATACAGAGAGATTTACATATCTGACATGGGAGAATGTGCTTAAATATACATTGAATATCCACAAAAATTGATCATGTATTAGGTGACAATTAATCAATGTTTCATAAAGTAGAAAGATGACAAAGAATAGTTTCTGATCATGGTATGATAAAGCTAGAAATTAATTTTCAAAACTTAAAACTAAAATAACAGAAATTCCAAATATATATATATATGTGATTAAAACACAACATATCAGAGTACATGGGACATATTCAAAGCAGCGTTTATGGGACATATTTAAAACAGTGATTAGGTAAAAATATTCATAGCCTTCAACACTTATTTCAGTAAAAATGGAGGAATTAAAAAGTCTTAATGCCAAACTCAAAAACCTAGAAGAACAACAACAACAAAAGCACAAGGAAGGAAAAAGAAAGTTACATGTAGAAAATAATGAGGTAGGGACCCCTGGGTGGCTCAGTCGGTTAAACGTCCGACTCTTGATCTCAGCTCAGGTTATGATCTCCGGGTCTGTAGGTTCCAGCCCCACATCGGGCTCTGTGCTGACAGCTGAGAACCTGGAGCCTGCTTCAGATTCTGGGTATCCCTCTCTCTCTCTCTGCCCCTCCCCTGCTTGCTCTCTCTCTCTCTCTCTCTCAAAAATAAATGAACATTAAAAAATTAGGGAAAAAAAGAAATTAATGAGGTAGATTAAACCAATAAAGTCAAAATTCTGGATTTTTTCCCCCAAAAATCAACAAAATAGGGTAACTAGTAGCTAAACTTAACCAAAGAATGAGAAAGCACAAATATGGAAAATAAGAGTGACAAAGGGGCAGGAAGTATCAGGACAGAAGAAGACTCATCCAGCTTCAGTTATCAAAACTGTCTGCTGTTAGCAGAGGAAGAGAAGCACATGATCGGTGGAAAGGAATAGAGAATCCAAAAATAGACCCACACAAATATGCCAAACTGATTTATGACAAATGTGTAAAATTAAGTCAGTGGAAGAAAGCAGACTAGCCTTGAACAACTGGTGTTAGAGTAATTGGACATCCATAGGTGGAAGGAAGGAAGGAAGGAAGGAAGGAAGGAAGGAAGGAAGGAAGGAAGGAAAGGAGGGAGGGAGGGAGGGAGGATAGGAGAGAGGGAAAGAGGGAGCGAGGGAGAGAAGGAGGGAGGACTTTGCTCAACCTAACTCCATTCTACACCTATAAAAATTAACTCAAAATAAATGATGGACTTTACATAGCGAAAACTTGGGGATCTAAGACTAGCCAAAGAATTCTTAAAATTAATACCAAAAGCACAATACATAAAAGGAAAAAATGACTAAGTGGACGTCATCAAAATTAAAAATCTTTGTTCAAAGACGCTGCTAAGAGGGCAAAAAGACAAGATACAGATCAGGGGGAAATCTTGCAAACCACATGTCAGACAAGGGACTAGTATCTAAAATATACAAAGAACCCTCAAAACTCAGCAGTAAAAAAAATAATGATAAAATAATTCAGTTAGCAAATGGACAAAGGTAGAAAATGCTTCACCAAAGAGCATATTCAATGGCAAACAAACACATGAAAAGATGTTCTGCCTCATTAGCCATTACAGAAATACACGTTAAAATCCCAAGGAGGCTATCAGTACACATCTATCAGGGTGGTTAAGATAAAAATTAGTGACAACACCAAATGCTGACAAGGATATGGAGAAATGGGATCACTTGTCCATTTCTTTTGGGAAGGCTAAGTCCAGCTACTCTGAAAAACACTTTGGCAGATTCTTTGAAAGCTAAACATCTAACTACCATACCACCCAGAAGCTGGACTCCTGGGCCTTTATCCCAGAGGAACAGAAACTTGTGGTCATACAAAAATCTGTACACAAATGTTTATTGCAACTTTATACGTAATAGCCAAAAACCTGGAAACACGCGGATGTCCTTTGATTGGTAAATGGCTAAACAAACGTGGTCCAGCCACCCCGCGGACCACTCAGCAATACAGAGGAAGGAAAGACTGATACACACAACAACTACAGGACTCCCCAGAGAATTATTTTCTGAGAAAACAGCCAATTCCCAAAGTCTACTTACTGTGTGATTCCATTTAGGTAACATTCTTGAAATGATAATATTATAGGCATGGAGAAGACATGAGACTGGTTGCAAAGAATTAAAGAGGGGTAGGAATGAGACAGAAATAGGTGTGGCTAAAAGGGGCAACAGCCAGGACCCCCGCATCCTGGGTGGTGATGGAAACGTTCTGCCTTGACTGTATCAGTGTCAACATCTTGCTCCTAATAATGTACTACAGTTTTCAAGATGTTACTATTAGGGAAACTGTTTAAAGGGTGCATGGATGTGGATCTCTCAGTTATTTCTTACAATTGTATATGAATCAACAAGTATCTCAAAATAAAAGGTTTAATTTTTAAAAAGTAACACTTTCCTTTTGTGTAAGAAAAAGGGAGAAAATAAGAAAATATACCTGTACTTGCTTATTGTAGCAAAAGAAACACAGGACAGATAAAGAGAAAAAAGACTGGTTACCTACCTGATGAGAGGGATGGAGACAGTGACATTTCTCTGGGGTTGGCTCTTTTGCATGGTTTTACCTTTTGCTACATGTTAATGTTTTACCTATTAAAAGAAAATCAACAAGGATGGAGAAGATCCCTAAAATCAAACACAAATGAAACACAAACCCAAAATTATACAAGCCAAAGTAAATATAAACCCGAAAGTAGGGAGAGGGAGACTAATCCAAGACTCTTGAACATAGTATTTCAACCACATGCCCTCAAACTAAAGACAAAAAGTGCTATGCACAAATTGAACCCTATTTAGTAGATTTGTTTTCTTCCATGGTATAGGTTAATTCTTACTTAACTACCTTATATATCATTTTAGGATTCATAAAATGAATAAATATATTCAGAAAAATTTCTCCCACATTGGGGAAGGAAGTTTCATATTTGGAAAGATGAATGAATCCAATACCCAATGGTGTTGGATTGGAACTGGAATCATTATGAACGTGTGGTTTTACATACATACACACACACGAACACATATGAAATAGATGTAGACATATATGTGTTTGTGTATTTATAAGTGTATACTCACACATATTTCTTATCTTTTTCTATTAAGAGAGGGAGCACCTGGAAGCAATGACACATGCGCGAATAAAAGTATCAATACCAATGAATGCACCTGGAATTCAAAAACTGTTCTCTACTAAAAGGAGCCAGGGATCCTTGAAGAGAGAGCTAATCCCAGGGCTTATGCGAGAAAAGTATAAGGCAACCTTGAAGGAACATTTTGTTGTGCCAGAAAATAAGGAAGGGCTAAAAAGAAAAAAACAAAGAGGGACAAATGAATGGCCAATATAATCAACAGCATGGATGAATCTGAAAAGTCACTATGGTGAGAATTATCCTCACACAAGAGAATATGTACCATACATGCTCCATTTATATAAAACTCTAGAATGGAATCTAATCTATGTTGCTAGAACAGTGGTAGCTCCTGAGGAAGACGGGCTCAAGGAATGACTGGAAAGATACTTGAAAAACCTTCTTGGGAGGTGATAGCAGTATTCTATGTCTTGATAGGGGTTTAAGTCTCTTAGGTGAACGTATCGATCAAAATTCATCAAGTGGTCCGCTTAATATTTGTACATTGCACTGTATGTAAGTAGTACCTAAAAAATGAACTATAAACAAATTTGGAACTCTAGACAATATCACATCTGCCAAAAGGCTTAAGAATGAAGGGTAGTGATGGCTACAACTACTTTGAAATGCAATGTAAAAAGAAGAAGGATTGCTGGATGGATAATGGTTAGATATATAATAAAGCAAGCACAGGAAAATGTTAATTAAAGAATGCAGGTGATAAGTACATGGGTGTTCACCAAAAAAAAATCTTTTAACTTTCTGTGTGTCTGAAATTTTTCATAATAAAATGTAAAACATATGATGAGAATGTGTCACAAGGACACAGCAGCCAAATTGAAGAGGCTCCCAGTGACCAAATCTGTGACTATTTAACCATCAAAATAACTAGATTATAAACTATTGGGCAAATATATTACCCACTGAATGTAACCTGGTCAATGTAACTCATTGACTAAAATGGGAATACATGAGTACGTTATGGCTATAAATAAATAAATAAGTAAATAAATGTAAGAAAGCAAAAGCTCTTGAATATAGTAGAAAGTACTAAGCAATAAATAAATTTAGGAAAAAATACCATCTGGCAAAGATTATAATAATAATTGATCCAGACAAGCATCATCAGTGGATGCTAAAGCAAGTAGGTAAGAGTTCCATGAGTAATAAGATATTTACACATACATAAAATATCTCCTCACAAACACTAATTAATTACAAAGGAAAAAACAATAACTTCACACCAGAGAAATGTAGCAGATAGCACCTTAACCCAGGATCAGAGGTAACAACTCCAGGGATGGGATAGCTAGTACCATGTACCTTTTAATGTGATGCACTGAGAAGGACCCAACATCACATCTCTGGTCTTCCTGCCAAAAATGCATGGCCTGAATCTAGTGAAGAAACATCAGACAGACCCAAGTCGAAAGACACTGTTCAAAATAACTACCTGGCCTGTGTTCTTCAAAAAATGTCAGAGTCGTGAAAGACAAAGAAGGACGGAGGGACTGTTCCAGATTGTTGGAGATTAAAGACACGGGAATAAATATGAGATTTTAGATGGGATCTTAGACCAGATGATGGTGATGGCGATGATGATGGTCATGATGGTGGTGGTGATTACATTTCGCTCTAAAGGACACTACTGGAACATAGCTGGTTGCAGGAATGAAATCTAGATTGGATAATCGTATCCTATCAGTGCTGTTTTCCTGATTTTGATCACAGTACTGAGTTATGCAGGAGAATGTCCTAGTTCTTAGGAAATGTGCAGTAAAGTGTTTAGGACTAATGGGGCATCTTGTCTGAAAGTTGCTTTCAAGTGGCTCAGAAAAAAAGGTACACACACACCCATAGAGAATGATAAAGCAAAAATAATAAAAATGTCAATAGTTGGGGAATCTGGGTGCAGGGCATAGATTTCTTTGCACTATTCTGACAACTTTTCTGAAACTTTGAGATTATTTCAAAATGAAAAGGTTTTAAATATAAACTAAAAAGAAGATGCTATATAACAGAGGTTGCTCTGGTTCTGACTGGTCTCTCCTGGGCCAACATGAAGAAATGAAGCCACCTCTTCAGAAATTTCTAAAGACTGAGCTGCTATGGTCATTTGACACTCACTGAAGAGACACAACGTTCAAGGTACAAACCAGAAGCCACCCAACCAAGGTGACCTGCAGAGGAGACAGGCAATGCTCTTGGGTTGAGGAGTGAGGTCGTTTTATACATTGTTCTGGCCGCTTCCAACAGACTGTAGCTGACAGAGCCGTGAGTTCTTTCAAAGACAGTGCCAAGGAACAGGCTTGACAGCTGCCTCCCCCTCCCGGTTCTGGAACCACCATCAAAGATGCAATTAATAATCCAAGGGCAAGACTCCTCTGTCTCACACAGCCTCGGATACCAATCAGCCCCAAAGTGTTAATAGATCAACAGTTATCTCTAATACCAAATACAATTTGCATTTAAGATGACATCTGCAATATTTTAAAAGCCAAAGTCTAAAACAACAAACTTGGCGGTTTTTTCTGAGTAGCAATTAACACAGTGACTAATCCTATCAAGGAGACGGTAATTGGCATGGAGATATCCTTCTCACACCAGCAGCAGGTTGAAAACCTTAATCCTAACCTCTTTTTAACAGCACACACTCTAGAGCATCTCTGCTCATCAAGGAAACTAATGCAATTATTAAGGACAAGGGTAATTACCCTACAGCTTGAACAACAACGAAAAATAAAAGTGTTCAAATAGCAGTCACACAGGAGAAGGATGGGAGGCTTGACTCATGGAAGAAGGCTATTTCTGTGTCATGGCCATACCAGGGCTAGGCTATGGTACCTCCGTGGCCCTGCTCAGGGCAGACAGTCAACCGCAGCCCCACACCAGCCAGTTCTGCCCAGCACTGGCCACTCCAGGACACAGCTTCCCATACAAAGCTCCCAAGTGCTAATCAGATTGAGTAAGTGTTCCCAAGGAGATGACCCATGAAACATCTAACATGTATCATCAGGCTGGTCTCTTCCATATCTCTCGAACCCACTATGGTCATTCTGAGCACACTCGGGTTATTCTCCCCAAGTACGATGCCGTTCCCCAGAATCTCTGTAGAGTTTACCCTTCTTTAGGGCTTCAAGTTTTAGGAAGCAGTCCTAAACCACCCCAGCCCTCAGTGAACACTGAATACTATAAGCCCCTCTCGTCCAAACGAGGACAGCAAAACACAGAGGGGCACGTGTTCACCCATCACTTCATGTGTGCACCCTCAAGGAACCACACAGTTTCACAAGTCATGCCCCTGACCTAGGCACTGGGCTAGACAAACAGAAAAGTTCTGGCAACAACCCCACAAGCTCTCAGATGCTCACACACCCACTGCTCTGTGGGGTAAGGAGGCGGGGGTCGGGGGGTTCTTTGCACCTGTGGGTATTTCAGCTGACGGGATAATTATAGAACTTTTAGTGAAGCCCACAGTATGTGTTTAACAAGTCAATGAATGAATAAGTGAAATGAAAGAATAAAGCCAACTAGGATGAACTGGGCCAGTGTGCTTGATAGCCTTAGCAAGTGGGCCTCGTAAGGCTGTGGACGAGATGTCCACACAGACAGTCTGGCTTCCCCCTCCAGCACTGCTTGGCATGAACTGTCTACACCTGCAGTGCCGCCAAGCTGCCTCAAGGGTGCGCTGTGGGCCATGGCAGCACCAGGCAAGAGTGAAAGACGCTTCCAACTCTGAAGGGACATGTAACCCTTACGTAAAGTGGATGAGGTGGCATTCTGTTGAGCATGGAAACTTCTTACCCATATGGTATGACCAAAGCTTAGTCACACACCCGGTTCTGGCTGGCAGCAGAATGAGGGAATTGCTAATTAAGGAAACACCTGAACCTGGGTATGTAGGCACTCAGCTTTGAGAAGTCCGGGAGAGGTAGCAGGGCCCAGACACCAAGAGGAAAGCAAGAGTGCCACTCTCAGAAAGGCCGAAAAGACTGGAGCAGGGCTCCAACCCTGGGGGGCACCAGGGGCTCAGCATAAACTACAGCATGGGGAGAAGCACAGAGCCAGTGGTCTGGTCATGAGAAACAAAGGCGAGGCAGCTGGTGCTAGGTCACAACTGGACCGGCCACCGCATCTCATGACAGAGGATCCTGAAATGTGCCTGCTTAGGAGGAAGGTTGATTCTGCTGGACAGGAAGTAGGTGGAATTCAGATGGAAGTTCCACTAGGTGACCCGGCCTCTAAGGTGAAATTTAAGTTGTCCATGATTGTACAGGTTAGAAAGACAGGGGAGGTGTCTTTGGTGTTGTATGCATTTTTACTAGGATGAATTTAGCCTGTTTAAAGCACAAAGAAATTCAATGACAGCCTTTCCTACTGAATTTGTAATATGATGCAAAGAAAGAAATATGCCCTTTTCTTTTTACATTCATTGTATGCAAACCTTTCTGTCTGCATCAGCAACCTGGCCCATAACATCCTCAGGGGGTCTCGTTGGTGTTATCTATGGTATCTTCCAAAATAAACATGTCTTCTCTTCCAATTAGGTTGTAAGCCCCCTAAAGGTGGGAAGTGGGCCTAATTTATCACTAAATCCTGTACAGAGCCTAGCAAAGGGCCAGATTCAGGCTGTTACTCAGCCGGTTGTTGATAATCTTATAGCACTAATAAATACAATGAACTCAGCAAAGAAATTCCACTCGGAGGCCTGACCTGAGGCTGTCCTCATCTAATGAATTGTACATTTAATTTTATAGAAGTGCCTTTCCCTCAAAGGTATGATAGAGTCATCATAGCTCCCAATTCTTATCGAGCTAAACACTTCTCAGTGACAGGAGGGCACTGAGAGAAGGAGGTATTAGGGCTGCAACCCACACAGTCTGTGTCCTCGCGGGAGGGATCATCTTGGGTCAGAATTTAGAACCAAGAGCTTAAGAACAGTCATTAAAAACCATATTTCTCTGCCATTTGCTACCCATCAGATTAGCCAAATTTAAGGATTGACCATGGCTAATGCTGGCAAAACCATGAAGCAACAAACTCACACACTAGAGATGAGAGTGAGAAGTGATAGAACAACTTTGGAAAACCACTCGGCAATTCTGACAAATAGGAAACACTCTAAACGTCCATCCAACATATAAATATTTACCCATGGTATATTCACACAATGGAACAGAATACAGCAGTGAAAATAAATAAGCTAGAATGACAGGCATCCACACAGATGAATCTCAAAGAAATATGCTGGGGAAAACCCCCACATTTATAACCCAAATCAAAAAAAGGATTCAATACAGTAGTAGAATATGAAATTGACATTCAGAAATCAATAGCAGAGGGAAAATCCTATTCAAAATGGCAACAAGATAAAATATGCAGGAATAAACTTAGCAAGGGATATACAAAACTGCTATAAGGAAACTTTTTAAACTAACACAAAACACAAAAGCCTTCTTGAACAAATGGGAAGATGCAAGTTTTTCTCGGATAGGACAATTTGATATCATAAAGACATCAGTTCTCCCTAAGTTAATTTATAAGTTTAATGATATTAATGGAGCTAGACAAATTGATATTAAAGTTCATATGAAAAAATAAACCTTTGAGAATAGCCAGGAAAACACTGAGAAAGAAAAGCCTCAAAGGGAAGTAAACCCTACCAGACATTAAAAATACTACGAAGTATCCACAATTAAAACAATGTAGCGCTGGTGTGCAGAACAGACATAGAAATGAAGTAGATGAGGAAGTTCAGATACAGATGCAGCTGTATTTGGAAATTCTGTATATTTTAAAGATGGCCTCTGGGGGTGCTTGGGTGGCTCAGTCTGTTGAGCGTCCGACTTCGGCTCAGGTAACGATCTCAGAGTTCGTGGGTTCGAGCCCTGTGTCGGGCTCTGTGCTGACAGCTCAGAGCCTGGAGCCTGCTTCAGATTCAGTCTCTCCCTTTCTCTCTGCCCCTCCCCCACTTGCAGGCTGCCTCTCTCTCTCAAAATAAATAAATAAATAAATAAATAAATAAATAAATAAATAAACATTACAAAAAAATTTAAAGATGGCCTCTAAAATCACTGAAGGAAAAAAGATTTTTTAATAAGTGTTGCTGGGACAACTGGCTAACAATTTGGAAAAAGATAAAATATCCCCATCTCACATCAAACATAAGAAAAAGTTCCAAATGTATCAAAGATGTAAATATAGAAAATGAAGCCACAGAATTATTAGAAGAAAATGTGGGTAAATTCCTTTATGAGCCGAGTATAGGGAGATATTTTATTACTATGATTCAAAAATACAGACGTAATAAAAGATTGATAAATCTGACTACATAAAATAAAGCATTTTGCACACGAGACACACTTTAGATTCAAAGATACAAATAGGCTGGAAATAAAATTATGGGCAAAATGTATCATGCAAACAACCACAAGGAAGTTGGAGTGACTATGTGAATATCAGACAAAATAGACTTTAAACAAAGATAAAGAAGAACATTTCATGATGATGAAGGTCTCAATGCATCAAGAAATATAACAATTACAAGCACAGATGCACCAAAGAAACACTGACAGGTGAAGGTAGAAATAGACAATTCTTCCACAATATTTAAAGACTTCAATATCCTACTTCCACTAATGGATAGAATGAGTAGGTAGACTATCAACAAGGAAATGGAAGACCTGGAAGACTATAAGCCTGTTTACCTACCAGACATCTTTAGAACACTCCACCCAACAATAGAATGTACATTCCTCTCAAGGGCACAGGCATATTCTCTAACACAGACCACATGCTAGGCTATAAAACAAACCCCAGTACACATAAAAGGATAGAAATGATACAAAGCACGCTCTCTAATTACATTGAAATGAAATTAGAAATCATCAATAGCACAAAAAACTTGGGGGAAACTCGTAACTATGTGTAAATTATACAAGGCACTCCTAAGTAACCAATTGGCTAAATAATTTCAATGGTACATCAGAAAATACATTGAGATAAATGAAAATGGAAACACAAGATACTAAAACATGGGAAACAGCAAGAGCAGTGCTTAGAGAGAAAAATATAAAAGAAAAACATCTCAAGTCAAAAACCTAACCTTCCACCTTAAGATTCGGCGGGGGTGGGGGGGGGTGGGGAAGAAGAGTGGGTCACCTGGGTGGCTCAGTTGGTTAAGCATCCGACTTCGGCTGGGGTCATGATCTCACAGCTCGTGGTCTCTGTGCTGACAGCTGGTCTCTGGGCTGACAGCTCAGAGCCTGGAGCCTGCTTCAGATTCTGTGTCTCCCTCCCTCTCTGTCCTCCTCTGCTTGCTCTCTCACTCTCTCTCTCAAAAATAAATAAACATTAATTTAAAAAAAAGGGCAGAGTAAACCCTAAAACAAGAAGGAGGAAGGAAGGAATAAACGTTACAGTGGAACCTAATAGAGAACTGAAAAACACAGAGAAAATCAATAAAACAAAAAGCAGGCTCTTTGAAAAGAACAATAAAATTGACAAATCTTTAGTTACATTGACCAAGAAGAAAAGAGAAGATTCAAATTACTAGAGCTAGAAATGAAAGAGAGGACATTGCTCTGACCCTATGGAAAGGAAAAGGATTAGGAAGGAATCCTATAAGCAACTGTAAACCAACAAATTAGATAACTTATATAAGATAAGGAAATTTCTAGAAAGACAGAAACTACCAAAACAGACACAAGAAGAAATGGACAATCTGAATATACCTGTGACAAGTAAAGAGACTGAATTAGTAATAAAAAAAATTACCCACAACGAAAATCCCAGACTGAGTTGGCTGAATTCTACCAGACATTTAAAGAATAATTAATCCTTTAAAATTCTTTCTTCACAAACCCTTCCAAAAACTGTAAGAGGAGAGAGAACACCGTTCAATTCATTTTATAAAACCAGTATTACCCTGATACCAAAACCAGACCAGGACATAACAAGAAAAGCAACTACTCGCCAATAACTTCTAGGAATATGCATGCAAAAATCTTCAGCAAAATAGGGGCGCCTGGGTGGCTCAGTCAGTTAAGCATCTGACTTCGACTCGGGTCATGATACCACAGCTAGGGAGTTCAAGCCCCACATTGGGCTCTGTGCTGACAGCTTAGAGCCTGGAACCTGCTTCTGTTTCTCTCTCTCTCTCTCTCTCTCTCTCTCTCTCTCTCTCTCTCTCTCTGAAATAAGTATTAAAAAGTTTTTTTTTTAATCTTCAGCAAAATACTAGCAAACTGAATCCACCAACATAACAGTAGTCCTCCCTTATCTGTGGTCTGCTTTCCATGGTTTCAGCTACCCGTGGCCAACCACGGTATGGAAGCAGATGTTCTTTCTCCTGACATGTCGTCAGAAGGTCAAAAGCAGCCAAAACTACCTTACAATGCCCACACCATTCACCTCATTTCGTCTTCATTTCATCACATAGGCATTTTAACATCTCCCATCATCACCAGAAAGATGAATACAGCACAATAAGGTATTTGAGAGGGAAAGGCCATACTCACATAACTTATAGTACAGTAGATTATTGTATTTTTAGTACATATACATATACACACACATATATATAGTATATATAGTACAATTGATTATTTTACTATTAGTTATTGTTGTTAACCTTTTACCATGCCTAACTGATAAAGTAAACTTATAATAGGTATGTGCATATGGAAAAACACAGCATATATAGGATTCAACACTATTCATGGTTTCAGGTATCCAGTGGGGTCTTGGAACAAATTCCCCATAGATAAGTGAGGATTACTACATTAAAAGAATTGTACATTATGACGAAGTGAGATTTATAACAGGAATTAAGATTTTTTCAGCATCTGAAAAGCAACAAAGTAATACATCATATAAATAGATCAAAAAACAAAATCACATGATCATCTCAAAAGACACAGAACAAACTTTTGATAAAATCCAACACCCTTTCATGATAAAAAAAAAAAACAACTCAACAAATTAGAAGGGAATTTCCTTAACCTGATAAAGAGCATCTACAGAAGATTCACATTATCATAATTGATGGTGAAAGACTAGATGTTTCCCCTAAGATCAAGAACAAATAAGGATGTCACCTCTCACCACTTCCATTCAACATTTGCACTGGAAGTTCTAGACAGGGAAGCTAGCTAGACAAGAAACAGAAACATAAGACATCCAGATTGGAAAGGAAGAAATAAAAATATCTCCATTCACAGATGAGATGATCTTGTATATAAAAAATCCTAAGGAATCCACTAAGAAAACCTATTAGAACTAATGAACAAGTCCAACAAAGTTGCAGGATACAAGGTCAATAAACAAAATCAATTGTATTTGTATACACTTGGCAATGAACAATCTGAAAATAAAATTTAAAAAGCAATTCCATTCCCTAAGCCATCAAAAAGAATAAAAAACTTAGACATAAATTTAACAAGAGAAGTACAAAACTACGCTGTGAAACCTACAAAACACTGTTGGAAGAAACAGTAAGAAACAGACCTAAATTAATGAAAAAAAATCAATGTTCATGGGTTCAAAGTCTTAACGTTAAGAGCAATACTCCCCAAACTGAATCTACAGATTCAACACAAGAATTCTACCTGACTTCTTTGTAGATATCGACAACTTGATTCTAAAATTCATATGGAATTTACAAGAGACACAGAATAGACCAAAATAATCCTTTAAAAAGAACAAAGTAGGAGGACCCACACCTCCCATATTCAAAATTCACTACAGAGCAATGGCAATCAAGACAGTGTGGTATTGGAATAAAGACAGACATATTGCTCAAGAGAATAGAATTGAGAGAAAGTTAACCCATACATCTACTGTCAGTTGATGTTCAAAAAAAGTGCCAGGACCATTCAATCAGGAAAGAAAAGTGTTTTCAACAAATGGTGCTGGGACAACTGGACAGCTACATACAAAGGGATGAAAATGGACCCTTACCTCACACCACACACACACACACACACACACACACACACACACACACACTAACCCAAAATTGGTGAATCAGAGCACTAAACATAAGTGCTAAAACTATAAAATTCTTAGAATAAAACACAGAAGTACATCTTCATGACCTAGAAGTCCACAAAGCATGTGGATAGGACACCAAAAGCATGAGCAACAAAAGAAAAAATAGATAAATTGGACTTAATCAAAATTTAACATTTTTGTGCTTCAAAGGACACCATCAAAAAAGTGAAGAGACAACCCACAGAATGGGAGGAAATATTTGCAAACGATATATCTGGTAAGGGACTTGTATGTAGAATACGTAAAGAACTCTTACAACCTAATAATAAAAAGCCAAGCAAATGGAAGACATTCAAACATTCACATTAGTCATCAGGAATATGTACATCAAAACTACAATGAGATACCACTTCCCATCCACTGTGATGTCTAGAATCAAAAAGTCAGATGGCAACAAGTGTTGACAGAGAAACTGGAACCTTCATCCACTGCTGGTGGGAAGGTAAAAAGTTGCTGCCCCTTTGGGAAATGGGCTGTTTCTGGCAGTTTCTCAAATGATTAGAGTGACCATATGACCCAGGAATTCCACTATTAGGTATACACCCAAGAGAAATGAAAACTATGTCTACACACACAAAAAAAGGTACACAAATGTTTATAGCATCTTTATTCATAATAACCTTATAACATAATAACCACAAATAGAAACAACCCAAACATCCATAAACAGACAAATGGGTAAACAAAACTTGTGGTGGAATACTATCTGGTCATCAAAAGGAATGAAGCACTGACTTGAATGAACAACTTGAATGAACACTGAAAACACTAGAACGTGTGAAAGGAGCCAGGCATGAAAGTCCGTGTATTATGTGATTTCGTTCACATGAGAGTCCAGAAGAAAGAAATCTGTAGACCGTGAAAGTGGATCCATGGGTTGCATGGGGCCAAGGGGGTAGGGACAGGAGAGAAGGAGACAATGGATTTATAGCTAAATGATATGGGGATTCTTTGAGGTGATCAATATGCTTAAAATTAATGGTGGCACATATGTGTGACCATAGTAAAAGCTATTGAACTATACACTTGAAATGGGTAAATTGTATAGTATGTGAGTTATATCATAATAAATCTGGTTTTACTTATTTTTATTTTTTTTAATGTTTATTTATTTTTGAGAGCCAGAGAAAAAGAGGGAGAGAGAGAGGATCCGAAGCAGGCTCTGCACACAGCAGAGAGCCCGACACAGGGCTCAAACTCAGGAACCATGAGACCATGACCTGAGCCAATGTCAAGAGATGGATGCTTAACCAACTGAGCCACCCAGGCATCTCAATAAAGCTGTTTTTAGACATCTAAAAATTTTTTTTTCAATTTGATGAGAAACAAGATTTTCACACAGTCCCCAAGGGCCACCTCATGAAACACTCATCAATTACAAAAAGGAAAATAGCTTACGCTCCTGTAAAAGAAACCGGGCAGAGCCCACCTGAACCATATGATCAGGTAACACCACTGGCAATGAGACAGACGGGCATCGTGTGGCTCCCATCAGATGCCTGGAGGAGGCCATAGCATCACTTCTGTCGTGCTTCGGACAAAACCGTGCATCTTAGTCTAACGATGAGGAAACATCAGACAAATCAGAACTGAAGGGGCAGCAGCAAACTACCAGGCCTGTCCTTTGAAAACCTGCCACACGCAAGAACGAAAGAAAACAGACTGAGGAGCTGCTCCCGGTGAGAACAGACGGAAGAGTCAGGACAATGACATGGAGCCACTCCCGCGTCAGGTCCCAGGCCAAACCCAAAACCCATTTGGTTTGCTTCCGCCATAAAGAACATCAGTGGCACAACTGCTGAAATTTCTATAGCGTCTGAGGGCCAGATGACAGCACAGAATCAATGCTAATTTCCTCATTTTGATACTTCTGCTTCCATAAAAGAACACCCCTGGTCCTAGGAGACATGCCCTCAAGTATTTAGAGGTACAGGAGCATCTCCAACTTACCTCAGGTGTTCCAGGAGAAAAGTAAAATGTTACCTATATACACAATTTCAGATCTGTGTGTGTGTGTGTGCGCACGCGCACGCGTGTGGGAGGGTTGGGTCTGCGTGCATATCCAGAGAGGGGAAATGATTACTCATATGTACTAAAATGTTAACAACTGTGGAATCTGGAGAATGATACACAAGTGACATTTGTATTATTTTTTGCAACTTTTCAAACTCATTTCAAGTACAAAAATTTAATTTGGAAAGTGTTTGCAGTACATGCAGTGATTTATATAAAGTTTCAAAACGTGGAAGGAAGTTACTCATTAAGAACACATACATGCAGAGCAGGAGTACAGAAACATTCACGACAGTGGCTCTAAGAAAGAGCGCGGTGTACAGAATAGCCGTGTTTTGCTTCTCAAGCTAACGGTGGGGTGGGACCGTGCAGTTATTATTTATATTTTTGTATAGCTAAAATATTGAATACTAGTTTTTTTATTAAAAACACCCCACTCCTCTCCCTTCACCCATCCAGCACTCCCAGCCTCCGGCAATGCGGGGCCTCGTAGCACAGCCAGTTCCCTCTTGCCCCCAGATGTATTGCAATAGCACCGAGAAATTCTTACTGCACACAGGGGAGGGATTCCCTGGAGAAAGAGACCCGGGACAGAGAGCCTCACACACACGTCATTCGCCGCAGCAGAAAGGAAGACGGCTTACCAGACAGCAAGGAGCTGGAACTTTTGCACAGGACAGGGGAGGGGAAGCCTCTGCACCAGGAATGGGGGTGTTTGGAGCCACAGGGGCAGATGGCTTCCTGGCCTCAGGGAGGAGGCTGGCAGGTGCATCAAGGTCTGGGGAGCAGTCTGGGGTCCCACTGCTGACTGCAGAAGCAGGCATTCCCAAAGATACCGAGCCGGCAGGGCACTGTCCTCCCTAATACCACACCACGCCCGGACTGTGGTGGTAAAGGAAGTGGTATCCGCCTGAATCACAAATGGCCCTCTGGACCGGGAGCACACTGCTGACCTCCATTGGCTTCCCTGACAGTCAGGCTGGAGGAGGCCCGTATGGGCAGGAAGGCCAGCACTGGCAGAGGAGGGAGTGCCAGCTGGAACCCAAGCCCCACAGCAGGGCTGGGCACAGGTCTCCACCCGCCCTCTGAGCAACATGTCAAGTGCAGAGCCAGCCAACAAGATGGAGAGGGCACCTACCACAAGCCATGCAGTCCTCCAGGCTCTCAGAGAGAAGTGGGGGAAACTGATAGCAGCCTCTGTCCTCCCTGGAGGACCTCAGAGCAAAGATGAGGAACGAGAAATAGGTAGGAAGTCAGTGGGTAAGGTGAAAGGCAGTTCCGGACCATGAACCCAAGCAGAAGCTGGCCTTCTGCCTCTTGCTGGGTCCCAGAAGCAGTGGCCGACACGGCCAATAGCATGAATGACGTTGAGACCGCTGGGTCACTGGGGTCCTGGTCGGCTGTGAGTTTGCTCAAGGCTACGTGAGGAGTGCTAGAGGCTTCAGAGCAAAGTGACAGGTTTCTGAAGACTTGTCAAGTGTTTGTAGCCACCACAGTCTGAGGGGGCCACCAGGGTGCATGCTGGGTCAGCACCTGACCTTGCAAATGGGCTTCTCATTTGCCTCTCATCTGATGTTGCTTCCTGTAAGAAGTCAGGGTTCTGCACCCTGGGGGTTCAGGGGTGAGGTACCTAGGGTGCAAACTGTCAGGAGGTGCTCCTCTGGGGGTCCTGGAACACAGGGTCAGCACCTGAGGGTCTCGGCCCTGCTAAGAGCGCTGAGCAGGGCCCATGGGGGGAGAGCCACACACTTGAACGCATCTGCCTTTCATGCAAGACAAGAGCCTGGATTCTTGGGTCTGGGGGGCACCTTGATACTCTAGAACGTACTGAGAAGCTAGGCCTTGGCCTGCTATTCTTTGGAACGCTTTCTGTATCCTGAAAAGGGGCATGGCCAGGAGTCAAAGACCTCTCCTGCAGTCAGTCTTCTGGCTAAGTGACCTTAAGCAAGATTTCCAACCTCTGGAAGTCTGTCTCCTCATCTATGAAAATGGAGTAAAAATACTCTAGTTGTTGACAGAAGTCAAGGAGATTAAAAAAAAATTGTTTAAGTACATACAGGGCCTGCTACAGAGGGGCGGTTATCACAAGCGTTCTCTGCCCCTTCCTACTTTCTTCTCCCCCAAGGACATCCCACGCTCTAGTTCCTAAAAAGACCAGCTACCTCTCAAGTCTCAAGGAGCTGGGAGCCCATGGTATCTTGGGAAATGATGCTAAATCTTGGCGTGAAAATGCCCACACCCAGTGGAATCAGACATCTCCAGAATGCAGCCTGCACCACTGGGAAGCCTCTACCTGTCTTTGGGAACCCCGAAAATTCCTTCCTGCACACAGTTCTGGACGCAGCTAACCCCTATCCCAGACAGTGGACCCCGACTTGCCTCAGCCAAATCTAGCCAGCGCTTCTGGACTCCACATCTTACATCTTTTCCGAGGCCGTGTTTGCGCCCACCAGCCTCGGTCAACCTCGTGTCCCCGTATTTTGGCAAGGGTCCACGAGCGGCTTCCAGTTCTCAGATGGTTTCCCTGGTTAACTTTCCCATGAATTTCATACTTCTGGAGTTCAAGAACCACATACATATTCTATTTTTTCTGCATTTTCCAAGGCTCATGGCACAGTGCCAGACTACCAGTATGTGAATAATAGGTACTTATGGACTTGAAGGTAATAAAATATATATTCATTTAAATTTTTTAATTAGAAAAAATGACTAGAATTTGATAATGAAAGTTCTGCCTCATGGACCAAACTCGAACTTCTTCTAGAAACACTTTTTTTTTCATGGACTTTGCAGGGAACCAAGCAATTAATGCCTTTTCATTACAATTTAGGACTGAAACTGGAATATTAAAATTGCCATTCAGTGGAATGTGCATGAAATGCTGAGAATCTCCTGGTGAATAATTCCTGGTTATAATGACACACTATAGACTTAAATCTTACTCCTAGACGTGAAAAAAAGACAGTTAAATCAACTTTGTCCATTTAAATATCATTTCAAGATATCTAGAACCCATCTCTTTATTGCTCAACAACCCCTGGCAATTTCTTTTGCCCTCATTTATTTCTGGTTCCAAAGGGAATCCTGTCTGATTTATTGGAAATTAGTTCTTACAGCTAGTAAATGCTTTAAACTGTTTTCGTATAAATCACTCCAAAATCTGCTAGCGCACTGAAGCCTGGTCCGAGTGCTTTCCTCCAGCGGCACTGAGCATCAGCCTGCCCTCTCTCCCAGGGACGAGGACAGGCACGTCCTCCTCTCCTCCGCCCCCAGGAAAGCCCCACGGAGGAGGCAGATGGGTGTGTAAAGAAACTTAGGTTTTCTACACACACACACACACACACACACACACTCCATCAGAGGCTCCTTCACCTTTGTCTGCAGACACTGAGTGGCTACATTTCAGCGGGTTGACAAGCCAGCTTCCTCTCGGGATCAGAGTTGGCTGTGGAAGAGGTACAGTGTGTGGACATGTGTGAGCACGCTGTGTGCAATGGAGGCTGTGTGCTCGGCCCCACCTGTGCCAGCCAGGGCAGGTTAGACCGTGCTGGAAGAATGATGAGGGCTTATCTCCTGCTCACACCACACAGCTGTTCTGGCTCAGTTCTGGGCTCGGCCGCACGCGGTGCTCACCCAGGGAACTAAGCTGATGGAGGCTCATCCCTGCATCTTCAAATTGGTGCTTTGAAGTGACACATGTCATTTCTACTCACATGTCACCGGCCAAAGAAAGTGACATGGTCACCCCAAACATCAAAAGCCCGGAGGAAGGGGAAGCCCATCATATATGCCCGGAAGGTGGACAGCTTCTGGCTGATGGTGACCATGCTACCCAAAGCTTCCCTCGTGTGGGCTAGATGCGACCATCGCTGGTGTGTGTGTGTGTGTGTGTGTGTATGTGTGTGTGTGCGCGCGCTCATATGTGTGCGTGTGTGTGTGTGTGTGTGTGTATGTGTGTGTGTGCGCGTGCTCATATGTGTGCGCGTGTGTGTTCACCATAAAACCAGGAACGTTCTGCCTGGCCAGCAGGCATCTTTCTACTCTGAAGAATCTGACACTTTGCCACGCTGTAGCCCTTGAGATGCCTAACACACTCTTTATCAGAATCAATCTTAAAAACAAATGGTTGTTATTTAGGTAACTACTAGGAATAGAAAGAGAGCTCTTCAAATTGACAAAGAAGAAGGAGTGAGGGAGGGGTGGAGGTCTTGGAGGCATGAGTGGAAAATAAAAATCCTAGGATTCTAAGACTCTTCACAAAAGAGAAAAGCCAAACCCTCCTCATAGCGCGGAGACGCTTTTCACAAGAGCTCGGGGTGTGGGGGCGCACTGCTCAGACCCCCAGTTCTCCTTATGGGGCTCCAGGTAGATGAAACACAGTGAGTTATCCTCCTTGCCCTCTCCCCTTCCGGTTTTGCACGAAAAAAGAGCTATTTTCAGAAGAAATCCTCCAAGTACTGCTGTAACACAGCAGGATGTAACGTTCACCACAATAACAAATGTATGTAAAAGATCATCGGTTAGAAATCATTTTTAAGTTGAGATAGCGTTCAAAGGCAAAGATGATCTATATGCTGAAAGACAGGGCCCATAGATCTTTTGGAGAAATGATAGGGCCTTATTTAATGATTTAAAGAACAGCACTATAAAAAAAATAATTCCATATATAAATATTTAAATATAGTTTATTATATTCAATACCTGTCCAAATATATCCTCTGCACAGATCTCTTCCAACTGCATTCAAAGCTAGACAACTCCAAGAATACTAGAAAGTATCAAAACACATCGGTGAGAAAACTTTGCCACGCGTTTAGAAGACAGGGCTGTTTTTTAAAACTGACGTGACCAGAAAAGCGGCTGTATTTTCACTGGATTTTGAAGAGAGAAGGCAACTGCAGAAGGAGAGAACTTAGTAAAAATACTCTTTTATTCTTTTTCATGTCATACTTCTAAAGACCGCATTTCAGGAGTTAACAATACTTCATATTGTTAGGTTCAAGTCTGTATTTAAAATGCAGCCTCCACATTTGAGGCGCACATACGCGTATGTAAATGTACACAATGCTTCCGTTCATGCGCATCTGTCTACCTATCGATGAGATTTGGTGCTGAGGGCATGAGAGAGTTTCAGTAAAATATAGGTTACCACTATGCTCTGTTGCCGTCTTCAAGGGCCCTGTCAGTTCAGCATCAGAGATTGTGGAAATCGCTAATGGAAATCTGACAGCTGGTGACAACTTCAAGCCAGGAGCCTCTTCTAGAAAATCTGTCTGAAAACCTGCGGGAGTACCCAGAGAAAATTATTTTCCAGGCCCCGCACTCCTCTGCTGCTGCACGCTTGCAGAATTCCGGGCTCCGATTCTGTCAAGTGGCACCACGTTCAGAAGACCCTCCGCCTCGGCTCTCCGCACTTGGCCCAAGCTCCTGCCTCACTCTCCCCCGGGACGGGCACCCACGGGTGGAATTCATGTCTCCAGCGTCTGTGCCCTTCACCTCTCCTCCCAGACCGTCCCCCCCTGCGGCAGCTGGAGTCCCACGCATCTTATCTACCATTATCAGAAACGTCAACGGTTTCCAAGAAACAGCTGCAATTGGGCTGCAGTAACCTACTTAAGTACCATAAATTCCAGAAGGCGCTTGGCTTTCATGGGCGATGTGTGACTTGAAAAATGACACACTCTTGAGAGAGCAAACGACTGTTTTTAAAGGACCAGTGGGAGATGCCGGACCCTGCCCAGGTGTGGCCTGAACCCAAGCTCTGTCTGCGTGATGAAATCGGGTGGCTCGCACAGAGCTCTCAGAGCGTGACTCAAGACCTCACTCTCTTGCTCGCCCAATGCAGATCGCGCTCACATTCTCAGCTCTTGCTCCTGCGGGGAAGTCCACACTTACTACCTATCCACCGCCAGGTTCAGACCCTAGGCCCGCCAGAGACCCAGGGTACAACTTCTGGCGCGTCACGTAACCCCACTGAGCCTCGCTTCTTCCCTGTAGAAGAGGAGTCGTGGGCCTCAGCTGGAAGGTGGGGAAGGGGCCACGATGCTCAGAGAGCCGCCCGCACCACGCCTGGCAGGGAGCAGGCACTCAGGACCAGGTCTTTACTAGAGATACCACCGGTCCAGGGAAGGGCGCTCACCTCAAGGGTGAGCATCAGTCACAGGCACCGACGTTCCATCTGAGCGGCCCGTGGCCTCGGGTGCCAGCTCTAACTCAAGAATCCCCAAATGCGTGATCCCAGGCACTCCATCCTATAATGACTATATTTCCCCCATCAGGCTGTCCGGTTTCAGCCCCCTTCTCAAACTGGGATTTGCCCCAAAGGACTCGCATGTGCCTCGAGAAAACATAAAACCTTCTGGAGGTTGCAGCCACCAACGGTGAATAAAGTGATGCCTTCTTAGCTGAAGGCCAAGTGCCAAAGCCCTGGGCCAGGTTAGACACCACACAGCATGAAGTGAGCTCCCAGGTTGGTGAAAGCCTAGCCCCAAGGTGGCAAAAAATGCAGACGACGGGGCTAGCCGCTAACACTAGTCCAACATCGGTGTGTGTCTTACGTATCTGGTCCTGAACACAGACGACAGTAAATGCATATTGACGTGTGATTATTCAAATTAATGAGCCTCAGATCTTTCTAACAATTCCTAATAAAAAGTGGCACGAATACCCCACCAGCTCTTGAAACATGCTGAGGGGACCGGACACCACGGGCATCGGCCCATTTCACAGGTGGGGATGTCGAGTCACAGAGAAGCAGGAACACACATCCAGGGTGACAGAGCACATTCCCAGGGTTCTCAGGAAGTGAGCCCAGCTCCTTGATGCCCAGCTGTTCTGTGCCGTCCTCACCACAGGAAGAGAATGTTCCTGGAGACATTATGCAGGGGCTAATGTTTCACCAGGAAGCATATTCCTGGGGGGTGCAGACTAGCGGTGCAGAAACCGTCAATGACAAAGTGTTTCTCGCCATCCTTTGCATTTCTTATTGCCACTTCTGTCCCCATCCCTCATGCCTTGCAGCTGTACCAGATGTGGAGAAAATTACATGTTCCCTGAAACTTAATGACCAAATTTAAAGCAATTTTAAACTAATCAGGGTTCTGTTAAGCTGATTTTATTAATTTAACAGTTTTAAGAGTTTAACAAAATGATGCACTTGGAAATCTTTGTTGTGGAAGCTGCTCATTTAGGTGCAGAAGGCATGATGCCACCCAAGAAATCCTCCTTCAAAGAAAAGGATGATTTTTAAAATAGCAAAATAATGCTTCTCAAAAATGCACAATTATTGATAACACAGTACACCGTGGGATGCTAGACCCGCCACTTAGGCTATAGGAATAGTTTATACAAGGTGGTTATGCAGAGGTAAACTAATGAGACACTTCTATCCAGAATTAGAGACTTCACTGGTAATGAGAGAGAGACAGACAGAGACAGAGAGAGAGACAGAGAGGGTGGCAATGGGAAAGGGGCAGAAGAAGAGAGAGAGAGAGAATCATGCTCAGTGTGGAGCCTGACTCGAGGCTCGATCCCATGACTGTGGGATCATGACCTGAGCTGAAATCAAGAGTTGGATGCTCAACTGACTGAGCCACCCAGGCGCCCCATTCACTAGTAACTTTAAAATAACCTGTCAACTATCTACTCACAGTTAGGTATGAGTGGTCCTACCTAGTATTCTTCTTATTTAAAATAGAAACACAGAACCTTTTGTTTCTGATGGAGGCTGCTGATAAGTTGCTGATACCCTTTTTACATACTGAACTTAAAATGATCAAGGGCTCTTAAGAACAGAGCTGTGCTTGAATGAAGCCAAAGCAAAAACAAAAACAAACAAACAAAACAAAACAAAACAAAACAAAACAAAAAGTGGAACCAAATGGTTCTTGACTCTTACAAGGACAATATGTGGCATCTCCTTACTTTAAAAGATAAGTCAGAAGTTAAAATCCAGACTTTTAAAAATCACCTGTGTACCTATCTAGAGAAAATTGTCTTGTCATCAAAGAATTAGGTGCCACTCACTACCTATGCAACTTTAGGTAAGCGATTTCACCTCTCTGAGCTTCTTTGCACGTGTGGAAAACATGGACAACCTTCATCCTAGGACTCAGTGAGGATAAACGAGTGAGTGCATCTAACTGCACAGAACGGAACCTGGCTCAGTAAGCACGTGAATAACATTGATCTTCACTGTTATGTGGACCTAAATATATGCAGTACCATGATTGACGGTTTGTGCTTCATGAATTGCACCTCAGGGTCACTGTATTTGTTTTTTTTTCCCTTTCTTCCTAATTTTAAATTACAAAAGTGATACATTCTTATAAAAAAAAAAAAGAAAAGAAAGCAAGATACTCAAACAATTGGAAGTATGACAAGTAAAGTCTGAAATCTGAAATCCTCCCCCCCCAACTTCAGTCTAATTCCCAGAGGTAATCATGGTCAACAACCTCATACATATCTCCCCAGAACTTTCTAAGTGTGTGCATATAAAAGGCATATATATCTTTCTATTACCTGTCACTTATGGATACAAATATAGGAATAATTTATACTATATACAATGCATCTTACACACATATACACAATCATACACACTTCCACACGGAGCCACTCACACGTGTCGTTTTTCATATGTTATCCTCTGGCTTGCTTTTTTCCCTTAACAATACATCATAGACCTCATTCTATGTCAGACTCGCAGATACAACTCATTCTTTTTCATTGCTGCATAGGTGTTCATGATTTGCTTGTGGCATATATTAACCTTTCCTTTACTAATGGGCGTTTCCTGTTTCTCCAGCATTTCCTCTCTAAGACGCATACCGCAAAGACTACTCTTTCACGTACAGGCTTGAGCACAAGACAACCACAATGAGCGATGGTGGGGAGGATGATGGTCCTGAGAGGACGAGAGTCAGGGACAGAAGGTGGACATCTGCTTTGCATATTATTTGGTAATAAAAATATAAAGTTTAAGGTGTACTGGCTCGATACCACTTTACACCCACTAGGTTGGCTATCACTATTAAAACAGGAACATAACAAGTGGAAAAATTGGAACCCTGGGCACTGTTGGTGGGAAAGTAAAATGGTGCACCTGTTGTGGAAAAGAGTACAGTGGTTCCTCAAAAAGTAAATGTAGAATTATCATATGATCTAGGAATTCCACTTCTGGGCGTATACCTCCCCCCCAAAACTAAAAGGAGGCACTTGAAGAAGTATTTGCACACCCATGTGCACAGCAGCATTATTCAAAATAGCCAAAAGGTAGAAACAACCCGGATTTCCATAGACAGATGAATGGGTTAACAAAACGCGCTATGTGCATACAATGGAGTATCAACCTTAAAAAGGAAGGAAATTCTGGCATGTGCTACAACATGGACGAAACTTGAAGACACTATGCTAAGTGAAATAAGCCAGACGCAAAATGACAAATGCTGTGTGATCTTGCTTATAAGAGGCACATAGAGTAGCCAAAGTCATAGAGACAAGAAGAGTAGGAGGGTGAGTGCCAGGGGCTGGGGCAGGGGAATGACCCAGCAGCATTTAATGGGGACAGAGTTTCATCTGGGGAAGATGGGGCCATTCTGTAGATAAATGTTGGTGATGGTTGCACAGTAATGTGAATGTACTTAATGCCACTGAATTGTACACGCGAAAATGGTTAAGACGGCAATGTTTTGGTATGCAGATCTTACCACAATGTTTTAAAGCTGTAATGGTTTATTTTAGGTGTGGTCCAAACATCCCTGCATCAAAACGGTCGCTTCAGAAAAATAGCTCCCAAAGAGCTATGAAAAGAGCTGCACCAAATGGCATGTGCCTAGATAAGATCTGGAAGACCCCTGCCTTTGAGTGTATCACATTAATGGACTGTAGGAGGGAAGGAGCAGGTAAACAAACCGTCAATGACAATAAAAATGGCAAAAACACTGCTGATACAAAGGAATGTGGGCTTTCCTGAAACCCAGAGGGCAGGTGAACCAATGTTCCTCTTATTCTCTGTAATTTTCTATATGTTTAAAATATCTTATGACAACAATAATAAATACATTTTTTAAACTGGAAAGTGCCAGGAAACCTTATTTAGGAAATCTAGGTGCCCAGGTTCCCAGATGTTTCAATTTTATGATCCAGTTTTTTTAAATGTAATGCAGATACAAATCTAGGACTGACAACTTTTTATTTTGCCGAGTAAGGACACTAAAACAATTGGCATCTGCTTTCAGTATTATTCACAAAAGAAGGCATATTTTATGTTAAAAAATGAGCTTGAACATAAAAGACTGTCCTTCCCAAGAAAGGGAAGTTGGCAACCATTCCCAATATCATTGGTCACACACCATGTTGCCATAATTTCTTGCATTTTGCCATGGACCAGTGTGAACTTCTCCAGAGGCTGGCAACTGTCAGGTTCCTAGATTTGGGACCCTTACCCTAGCCCACGTTCCTCACCTGAAAACCCAGAGTCGTCTCCAAAGTCAGCTCCAATGCCCCAAGTGCTCCTCCCTCCCTGCACTCCTCCTACTCGGTGCTCCAGCCTCTCTCCCAAACTGTCCCAAGCACAGCTCTACCCACTGTCCTATATTCTTCTCTCCCAGGGGAGCACCTCCATTCCTCCTCCCAGATCCACTAGAATAAACTCCCCAGGAAGACTCATGAATACCCCTACAAGGGAGATACCTGAATACCCCCACCAGGGAGACGACTGAATACCTCCAGCAGGGAGACGCCTGAATACCCCCACCAGGGAGATGCCTGAATACCCCCACCAGGAAGACGTCTGAATACCCCCACCAGGGAGATTCTCAATACCCCCACCAGGAAGACTCCTGAATACACCCATTAGGGAGACTTCTGAGTATACCCACCAAGGAAACTCTGAAGACGCCCACCAGGAATAATCCCAAATTATACCCAACAGGGAGACTCTCAATACGGACACCAGGAAATACGTACCAAGTTGTGTGTGTTCCTCCACTGTGTTCTTTTGTGTATTTCTTTCTCTCAAACTGCAGTGTTCATTCCCCCCAGGAGCTGGCTTCTTGCAAGGAATGGTGCCTGCTACCTCATTTTCAATGATTGATGTTTATAGTGAATAAATTAAATAATGAATGATTTAGCCTTATTCTAAAGTAGGTCTATCAGGAAGATAGCTCCCCCAAAATGATGGCTTAAGTAGGTACTACCAACTTGTAGTCACACGGTGGGTGGGTATCAGAGGTGAGCCATAAGTGAGGCTGTTATCCGCCATCTGCCAGTGACAAAGGTCAGCCTCTGAGCAGCAGTGCCATCGTGATAGTAAGAACTAACATGTCCTTGGTGATTCTGTGTCTGAGGCCCAGCAGTAAGCACTTACATGTATTATCTCATTTAATTCTCCATCACTAGCAGGGAAGGCATATTTCGAACACCTTTTTATTGATGTTTACTTTGAAACATTTTAAGACCTAC
Organism: Neofelis nebulosa; assembly: GCF_028018385.1. Taxonomy (NCBI): domain Eukaryota; kingdom Metazoa; phylum Chordata; class Mammalia; order Carnivora; family Felidae; genus Neofelis; species Neofelis nebulosa. The sequence goes on from NC_080783.1 coordinate 217,569,849, forward strand.
AGAAAATTTGCAAGAATAGAACATCCATGTTTATCCTTTACCCAGATACCCAAAATGTTAACATATACCTCATCTGCTTTCCCTCTCTCTCTCGCTCTCACTCTTTGTAGACACACACAGACACACACACACACACACACACACACACACGCACAATTTCTGAACTGTGGGAGAGTAAGATGAAGCCACAATGCCCCTTTACCTCTAAATACTTTATTGTGTATTTCCTAGAAATCAGAACATCAACATTGGCCCAAAACTATTATCTCATCTACAGGCCTTCAAATGTCAACTGTCCTCTATGTCCTGTAGAGCAAAAGAAAAGAACAAAACTTCATCTGGTTCAGGATCCAGTCCAGTATCACACTAACATCTACTTTTATCTCTGTTAGTCCTTCTTTAATCTGTATCAGTTCCTCTGGGTTTTTTCTTTTGTGACCTTGACATTTTAGAGTACTGTCCAATTGTTCTGCAGAAGTCCTTCAATTTCAGTCTGCCTGCTATTTCCTCATAAGATCCAGGTTGTACCTTTTTGGCAGAAAGACCACAGAAATGATGCTGTGTCCTCCTCAGTGCATCATATCCAGAGGTCATCCACAGGATGGCTACTGTCCCATTATTAGTGACGTTAACTTTGATCACTTGACTAAGGTAGGGTCTGCTGTATTTCTCCACTGTAAAATTAGAATTTTCCCTTTGAAATTAATGAGAATTTTATGGATACGTTGGGACTTCATAAATTCCTTCTACACTAGCAATTTACAATAAAGAAATACTTTTCTTTCTTCTCCACTTCTTTACTTGTATGTATTTGATGATAATTTGCTCATTTGCCCCAGATTTGACCCCTGAGAGTCTGGCTTATATGTCTTTTACCACATCTCCATCGTTCTTTGAGCACTTTCTTACTTTCTGGTCCAGACTGTTCAGGCTCATCGTGTACTATCTGCCCCAGCACTGGAATTAACCATATTTCCAAGACTTGACTTCTGGCATCTTTTAGTAGAGAAGTTATTTAGAAAACCAGATCAGGGGGCTAGATTTGCTACTGAGGTGTCACTGCTTTTAGGGGTTCTCAGCAGACAGATACATCGTTACATCCATCCATATTGTTAGGTAGCTCTGTCTATGTATGTACATGTTCATATGGACCCGTCCTATTCCAGTCCAACACCACAGGACTAATGTAGCCATCCACCCTTCTATGTGAGTAACCTCCTTCACTGACTTGGAGAAAAGTGCCTCCCATTACTCGCAATACATTTACATAGTTCCTATATCCTAAATATAAATAATTTCAGAATTACTAATCCACATGACCTTAAGAAACAAACCTCCCAATTAGAGTAACAATATACTTATTTACATTTATTTTTTGTTATTAGCCTCAGGGAGTTTTGTCAAAATACTGAATCCAAAAGTCACTTGGGGAGTTTCCTCACCTTCAGTATGGTTTATTATCCATGTGAAATATTGACGTGTTTATCAATGTCACAAGTAGGTAAAATATATCTCTGAGAATCTCATCTCTCCTCCCTTCTGTCCCTCTGCCATCCACCTATCATTACAACCCCGGGCCAACCACCTGCCTAGGTAATCAATCTCATCAGATTCTTGTTCACCCTTCCTAGAATTATTTTTTGCCAAAGCACACGGATATGTATATATTTTCTTGTTTGACCTTCATTACCCAGTAGTAGCATATGCAGAGTGTTCTTTTAGTGGCTTTGTTTAGGTATATTTTTTATACCATAAAATTCACTCGCTGTAGTTGTATAGTCTGGTGAGTTTTAACAAAAGCATATAGTGTGCAACTATCACCACCATCCAGTTTCATAACACTCTATCACCCCCCACACAAGTACTCTTGTGTTCATCTGCATTCAATCCCTGCTCCCACCCCTCATAAAGACACTCTTCCTCACTTGGTTTCATCACTTACCACTATATCCTGGAAGTCCCCCAAGTCAGTTCACAGATACCTTCCTCTTTCCTTTGACAAGTGCATAGTCTCCATTGTATGTACGTACCAATGATTATTCAACCACTCCTTCATGTTTGGACAGCAGACTGCTGCCAGTATCTTGCAATTACAAATAATTCTGGAATGAATAATCTTATGCATGAGTATTTTCATTCTTTTGAGGTATATCTTCAGGGTGAACTCTTAGAAGTAGGATGTCTGCGGAGCACTTGGGTGGATCAGTCGATTGAGCGTGAGACTTGGGCTCAAGTCATGATCTCATAGTTTGTTAGTTCGAGGCCCATGTCGGGCTCTGTGCTGACAGCTCAGAGCCTGGAGCCTGCTTCTGATTCTGTGTCTCCCTCTCTCTCTGCCCCTCCCCCACTTACGCTCTGTCTCTCGCGCTCTCTCTCTCTCAAAAATAAATAAACATTAAAAATAATAATAATAATTTAAAAGAAGAAGTAGGATGTCCGGGTCAAGATGTAAATGCACGGGTAGTGGTGTAAATACTGCCAAATTCCCCTTCGACGGGGCTGTACCCATTTTCATCCCCACAGCAACACCTGTGAGGGCTCGTTCCCCCACAGCTTTGCCAACACATGTGTGGTTGAGTTTTTTCTCGTTTGCCAAATTGACGGGTGAAAAATGGTTTCTCGGAGTCCGTTTAATTTGTATTTCTCTAATTATAAGTGAAGTTGAACATCTTGTCATATGTTTCAAGGCCACCTGCATTCTTTTATGTGAATTATCTTTTTCCAATTTCTTAAAATTCAATTTAAACTAGAACAACAACAAAACGCACAGAAACTCAGTTCGCCCATTTCCCTGCCGCCCACACCCACCTCTGACAACCACGAATCAGCTCTCTGTATCTACGAGTTATCTTTTCACATCTCCTGCCCATTTTTCTCTCACATTCGTTCCCCTTTCCCCAGTTGTAACAGCTCTTTCTATAGTCAAGATATTAACCCTATACAATCTAATGTATGTTGTAAATGTTTTCTCGCACTTTGTCATTTACATTTTGACTGTGCTGATGGTGGTCTGATTTGGGGGTTGGGGCATGTCAAAAGCATTCAGGTTTACATAATCAGATGCTTCCATCTCTTCTAGTAAATCTAGAAGTTGAGCCGTAGTCAGAAAGCCTTTCCCTACCAACCCATGTTATTGGGAAATTTGCTCAGGTTTTCCTGCAGCACTTTCACAATTTCATTGTTTATATTTGGATCTCAGATCCCATTTGGAGTTTGTTCTTGTGTACAGTGTGAGACAGACATCTAATCTTCTCTTTTTCCAAGGAGCTAGCCAGTAGTCCCAGCACAATGCACTGAACTTTGTCTGCTTCCGTGATGTGAGTTGCCACCTTTACCAATACTAAATTGCTCTGTGTTGTGGCCTCTACTTCTGGACTCGGCTTTCAGTTCTACCGCTGTTTCACCTGCTCGCACAACAGTACCACACTAGTTTAATTATAGAGGCTTTATAGTTCATTTTAATGTGTGGCAGAGCTATTCCCCCTAGTAGCTTTTATTTTTCAAGATTTTCATGGGTATTGCATGTTTGCTTTTTCATATGAACTGGAGCATCAACTGTCTAGCTCTATAAAAAAAAAGCTTATTGGTGTTTTCACTGGGATTGGGTCAAGTCATAAATTAACTTTGAAAAAACTGGCTTTTTTACGATGTGAAGTCATCGCACCCAAGTCCACAGGATGTCTTTCTGTTTGCTCAAAGCTACTTTTGTGTCTTTCCAAAGTGTTTTAAAGTGTTCCTGATGGAGGCTTTGCCCCTTCTTGCTAAGTTTATTTCTAAGTATTTTGTCCTCTCTGTTGCTAATGTGTCTTCTAACTGCTTCTTATTTACGTATAAGAAAGCTATTGATTTCTATATGTCAACTTTTCATCCTGCTACCTGAGTGATTTTATCATTTGATTTACTTTGACTACTGACTCTCTAGAGGGCTTTCCCAGTATATTATCATATTATGTGCAAACTAAAATAATTTTGATTCTTCCTTTCCAAAACCCATGCCTCTAATTGGTTCCTCTTATCCAATTTCTAATACCTACAGTACAACTGTGTGATAGCAGTGGAGATAATGGGCATCCTTGCCTTGATACTGATCTTTGTGGAAATGCTTCTAGTGTTTCCCCATCAAATAAGATGCCAACTATCGAATTCAGGTCTATAAAATATTTTACCCTGTTAAGAAGTATCCATCTATCCTTGTTTTCTTAAGTGATACATAAGGCAACGGGTGTTGAATGCTATAAAAGGTTTTTCAGCATCTATGGAGATAATCATATGATTTTTCCCCTTATGTGTATTATTGTATCAATAGATTTCCTCGTGTTGAACCAACCTTGCATTCCTGAAAATGAAATACCATTTGTTCATGGTGGATCGATTTCTTAATGTTGTACGGGGTTCAGTTTATGAACACTTTGTCTGGCACTTTTGCGTCTATATTCGTAAGTGATACTGTTCTGTAATTTCATGTTTTTTACTTGCTTTTGAAAAATTTAAGTATCAATGTTATACTTGCTTTCAAAAAAAAAATCCCTAGAATGTATGCCTTTATTTTCAATACTCTGAAACAATTCAAAAAGAATGGAGAATATCTAGTTTTTGGAAGTTTGGTAGAATTCCCCTATGAGACCATATAGGTCTGGCATTTTTATGGTGGAGTAGTTCTTGAGTGATCCTCTCTGGATATTTTATGAAAATTGGTTTAGTTAAGCTTCATGGAACAGAAAGAGCTAATTTTGGTACTTTACCTAGGTTTCCATATTTATTTTTATAGAGGTCTGCAAAAGTCTCATAATGGACTCAAGTTGCTTCTATTTCAATGCTATGCCCCCCTTGTCGTTTCTTATTTTGTACATTTGTGCCTTCTCCCCATTTTTTATTGTTGGCAACTGTTTTGTCCAGTTTGTGAATATTTCCAACTATATTTTTGAGTTATTAATTACCTCTACTATTTCTCAGTTCTGTGCTTTATTATTTTCTTTCTTGTGCTTTCTTTTTCTTTACTTTGTGATTCTTTTCCTAGATTTTGAACTGAGAATTCAGTTCATTTCTCTTTTTTATTGATTAAAAAAGTGTTTGGGGATATGACTTTTCATCTGATCTAAGCGTATCCTATAAATTCTGCTAGGTAGTCTGTTCATTATCATTATTTCTTTTTTATTTTCAATGTATTGTTTTCCCACTTGCTTGTTCAATAGAAAGTTTTTAAAACTTCCAGATGAAAGGGCCTTTAGGTTTTGCTTTTTGTTAATGTCCAGTTTTAGTGCATTGTGATCAAAGTATTGTGATATTCTACTTTATAGGATGCATTGAAGTTTTCTTTGCAACCTAATATATGACACATTGTTTGCAGATGTTCCATATGCACTTAAGAAAAAAAGTATAGTCTATATCACGATAGCATAAACTCACACATATATATACATACCTCCATAAGATCTGCTTCATTAATTATGTTGTTTTTGTTCACTTGATCTGTACTGTGCTGAGTGTGGTTATGTTAAAATCTCCCATTATTAGCATGTTTCTATCTAAATATCCTTGTTTCTTTGTACTTTCTGCTTTATAGTGATGGTTTCTATGTTACTTCGTGCATATTCACAACCGTTATATCTCTATTTTGAATTGTTATGAGCCCCCTTGTTCCTGGATGGGTGAATTAAGCACCTGCGATGCACAAGGTAATATCCATACTGTCATTTTTTCTTCCACGTACCTGGGAGCAGTGGCCACAGAGGGACACAGAAATGCCTGGCCTTGGTCATGAAGATACCCTGAGGCTACAGCACAGGTGTTCCTCACTTAGGGCACCTTCCTTTACTCTTTCCTCAACTGTTCTAGAAAGAACTCAAGGTTGGTCGTCTAGTCACACCTGTCCACTCAGCCAGCATGCTGGAGAGCACTTCCACAGCCAAAGCCAAGCAACCTACTGGGGCTGAAAATGGATGCTTGCAGTCCAATTGTGTTTTTAAAAGATTACTACAACACGAACCAAAGAAACCTCCAAGGTTAGGATTCTTGACACAGCACCATGACCTGTGGAGCTGAATTGTGGCAAGACTTCTTATGAGGAAACCGAGAGGAGCTTCCTCCTGCGTGCTCCAAAATAACTGCAGGGAGCCCCCTGCACCCTGGCTCCTCTGCAGGACCCTTTCCCTTTGCCTCTTTAAGGAACACCCTCCCTGCCCACTCAGGGAGCCATCTCTCTTTGTAGAAGTGGCAAAGCAGAGAGGTACCCTCTTTGAGCACAGAAAGCATTTTGGAACCAAAGCCAGCAGCCCTTGGCTAAGAGTCAAGTCAGGATGTAAATGCAAAGAGAGCCAGCGACTTCATTGATTAGCCGAGTACCAGACAGCCCCAAGTGAACCTGGGGTTAATCAGCAGGCTAGGGGAGGAGGTGTGGCTTAGTTCAATGCCATTAACACATGCTCCCTCCTTGCCCCAGCACACAGTCAAAAATGTTATGTAGAATTTTCCAGCCTAATTACAAATGCTGAGCTTTCATTTGGTAGGCAATTAATAGTCACTAGAATAGAAATCAGGGCAGAGACACAAACAGGGGATACCTGTCCACAACCTTTCGAAAGAGCCTTTTACAAATGTTAGCGGAGATACAGCCTACCCAGGGGCACGGGTGGAGAGAAGGATCTTTCCTGTCCACCCACACTCTGTACCAGCTCAGTAAGCCTGGGCACAGAGAGGAGCAAAGCCACTGGAGAGAGAACAGACTCTCGTTTTTTGAAGTGTTCAAGACTCCTCAGGTGGGACCTCACAAGAAGAGAAGGGAGTCAGTGTGGGGGAGGAGCCTCAGTGTAGGGGAGGAGCTTCTGTGGGGGAGGAGCTTTCATATGTGGGAGGGGCCTCTGTGTGTGAGAGAGCTTCAGTGTGCAGGAGGAGCTTCTGTGGGGAGGGAGTCTCTGTGTGGGAGGAGCTTCTATGTGTGGGAGGAGCTTCTGTGGGGTCGGGGGTCTCTGTGTGCGGGTAGAGCCTAGCCTATTGCCTTGCCTGTCCGAGGTGTCCATTGTGCAGATACTCACCACTGTTTTCCCCCTCTTCTTCCTGGGCTGCCAAACAGTACTTCCCAGCCCTTTGCAGTTGTGCACTCACCGGACTGACCTCTGGCCGACAGAACGTGCTGTTAAGTGATGGATGCCACTTCTAGGCCTCGTCGGTAACAATTTCTCCCTGGTGGATTGTCCACCTTCATTTGCCCTCCTGCAATGAGGTTGAGCTCGGCCCCGAACTTAATGGCACCATAAGGTGCAAGGAGCCTCAGTGACTGCGTGGTGCCGCCCCCACGCCAACAACTGCACTGGACTAGGACAGAGGTCAGCACACCACGGCCTGCAAGCCAGATCCGGCCCACCACCTGTTTCGTAAACAATGTTTTACTGGAACACAACATTTGTTGATGTACTGTAGATGGCTGCTTTCACGCTACAAAGGCAGAGAACTTACGGCCCACACAGCTGAACATATTTACTACCTGGCCCTTTACAGAAAAACTGTATTAGCCTCTGGACTAAGGAACAAACGATATAGGTTTTATTACATGAAGGCCCTGAGATTTGAGGGTTGCTACCACAGTTAACCTACCTGGATTCACTTATTCACGCAAGTTCCCTTTACAAAAAGTCTTGGACAGAGCAGAAACCACTCGAATCAGTTACACATGCAATCGTCCACCCAAGAGGGGTTGTGGTGATAGTCCAGTCACCATGATGGTAGAAATTGACTGAGTGAACAAGTCTGGGTTCCTAACACCATTTTGCAGTGAAAGGAACCAGGGCCCCACTGAGAAATGACTGATTCTAGGGCTGGGGCAGCAAGGACACAAGAGGAGCTGGGGCCTCCCAGAAGTAAGAAGTACTAAGTAAGAAAGTGCTAAGAAAATTCCTCAGTGACGTGGATACGTCAGTGTGGCCCCAGGAGACAGCTGGAAGGTGGCCCGGGGACAGAACAACGTGAGCAACAAAATAAGTGGCAATGAATGCCACGCACCCAAAGCATAACACGGAAATCTGTAAGTTCACATGGATACAAATAAGAGACTCAGTGGATAAACAAATAAATACATAAATAAGGAGACAAATCTCCCATGCAGAGGAATTCCAAATAATTTATGTCAATACTCCTGCCTGAAGGGGTAGGGCCTCCAATCCTTCAGAAGAAAGGACCCAGGGCCTTAATTACAGGCTGCAGAGTGACTCCCCCACCGCCAAGAGGAGAGTATGGAGGGGGCAGGTGACAATGAGGAACTTATGGCACAGACACCTGGCAAACACCACCTCGGCCAGGTGACCGAGGTCACATCAGCAGTGGTGAGTCACATTGATAGCAGGCACCCTTGCTATGATGTGATGAGAAGGGCACCGTACCTGTGGTTCCTCCCCAAACCGGTCCACCGGTTTCCACCGGGAAAAACAGCCGGCAAATCCCAACTGAGGGATGTTTCACAAGATCCCTGACTAGTCCTCCTCAAAACAGTGCAGGTCATCAAAACCAAGGAAACTCTGAGAAACTGTCACAGCTAAGAGCCTACGGAGACAAGACGAGTGAATGCAACGTGGTGTCCTGAATGGGACCCTAGGACGGGAAAGGACATTTTTACTAAGGAAATCTGGATAAAGTATGAACTTGAGCTAATGATAATGTATCCGTATCAGTCCATCAGTTATAACAAATTCACCATTCTGTTGTAGGATGTTAACAACAGGGGAAGCAGAGTGGTATTCAGTGACTCACTGTATGAGCCCAACAGCTTTTCCATAAACCTGAAACTGATCTAAAAAACAAAATTTATGTTTAAAAAGTTTCACTGTGTCTTCAATCGTCATCAGACACATGCTCAATATGTAACATGCACATTTCACTCAATCCTCAGCAGCACTAAGGTGAATATTTTTATAAAATGAGTTAGAAAGTGGTCCCTTTGCTTCTATCTTTTGACAAAGACTGTAACGAATTGGTATAATTTCTTCCTTAAATGTTTGGTAGAATTCACCAGTGGACCCATATGGGCCTGGTGTTTTCTGTTTGGGAAGGTTATTAATTTTTTATTCAATTTCTTTAATAGCAATAGGCCTATTCAGAGTGCCGATTTCTTCTTGTGTGAGTCTTATCAGATTGCGTCATTCAAGGATTTGGTTCATTTCATCTAGATTATCAAATTTGTGGTCATAAAGCTGCTCCTAATATTCCTTTATTATCCTTTTAATTCCATGGGATCAGCAGTGATGTTCCCTCTTTCTTTTCTGGTATTAGTAATTGGTATCTTCTTTCTTTCTTAGCCTAGCTAAGGTTTATCAATTTTATTGATCTTCTCAAAGAACCATTTATTTCTTCGATTGTCTCTGTGGATTTCCTGTTTTCAATTTCAGGTGGGGATTTTTATGATCTTCACCTGAGAGGTGAGGAAACTGAGTTCAGGGTACCTCACGGGAGACTCGAAGTGACCTGACTGTTGCTACCGTTCACACTTATTTTTTCACAGACTCTTTTTTTTAACTTATTTTTGAGAGAGAGAGAGAGAGAAAAAGCGTGAGTGCATGAGTGCGGGAGAAGGGCAGAGGGAGAGAGAACCCCAAGCAGGCGCCACGCTCAATGTGAAGCCCGATGTGGGGCTCAAAACCACAAACCATGAGATCATGACCTGAGCCAAAATCAAGAGTTGGACACTCAACCAACTGAGCCACTCAGGTGCCCCCAGTTCACATTTTTATCACCATACTATGCTACTTCTTGGTTCATCCGTCCTCCCAAAGCTTTCTATTAAATATGTATGCCAGGATCTAGTGCCCAGAACAGACACCCAGAGACAGGTTGTGGATAGTCAGCCTCAGGATCAGCTTGTCCCCACTTCTGACCCAGGCCGATGAGGCAAAAGGGCAAACAAGCTATCAACTCAAGTAGCTGGAACAGGGGCACCTGGGTGGCTTAGTCAGGTAACCGTCCAACTCTTGGTTTCAGCTCAGGCCATGATCCCATGGTTTGTGGGTTCGAGCCCCACATCGGGCTCACTGCTGCCAGCACAGAGCCTGCTTCAGATTCTATGTCTCTCTGTCTGTCTGTCTCTCTCTCTCTCTCTGCTTCTCCCCTGCTCGCTCTCTCCCTCTCCCCTCTCTCTCTCTCTCTCTAACATAAATAAAGAACATTAAAAAAAAAAAAAGTAGCTGGAACAGGCACCCACAGTGGCTGGACTCCAAGGGCACTTGGGCTCCCACATGTGCACCCTGACCTGAGGCCCAAGGACGCCTCTACATGACCATGCCGGCTCTCCGAGGCACTCTAGAGCAAGCATCTCCTGAAGCCACCTTGGCTCATCCAGAGCACGAAAGCACCAGTCCCTCCAAAGAGGCCCCTCACATAGACTCCAAGCAAGGGGCAGGAGTTAGCAGCACCCCCCTGGGGTTTTGCAGCTCCCAAGGTCCTCTAGGTGACCCCAGGGGCATTCTTCTGTTACCACAGAACTCCAAATGCCCCTGGGTTTGGGTTTTTCTTCCCTTTGGTTCTGCCCCCACACCTGTCCCCTGCTGTGGCAGACAACGCCCGTGCCAGGCACATCTCACTCCAACCGACAGACTCTTAACTGCGGAGAACAAGCTGATGGTTCCCAGAGGAGAAGGCGGCAGGGGGGATGGGTCAAAGAGGGGATGGGGGTTCAGGAGGGCACTTGTGATGAGCACCAGGTGATGTATGGAAGCACTGAATCACTACATTGTACACCTGAAACTAATACAGTAGAACCTTGGTTTGCGAGCGTAATTCATTCCAGAAACATGCTTGTAATCCAAAGCATTTGTTTATCAACGCGAATTTCAAGAACCACTGGTTCGGTTGTGATCATGTGACATTCAGCGTCACGTACGACTTGTATTGCAAGACATCGCTCGTTTATCAAGTTAAAATTTATGAGAAATGTTGGCTCATCTTGCCGAACACTTGAGAACAAGTTACTCGCGATCCAAGGTTTTACTGTATAACACCACATGTTAACTGTACTAGGCTTAAGATGAAATTTTTAAGAAAGAGAATCCTTGCTGCAAAAATCTCATCTAATAAAATGCAGCAGGGGTGGCTAACATTATGAAAGGATTCCATAATTTTCCATAATCCCCACCCTACCCCTGTGTCCAGAGAGGGGGAATGTGAAGTCGGTCGGAACAGACAAGGGAGGGTGTGCACACCTAAGGTCTGGTGGCAGGAGCTATGGCCCCAGGAGGGAGGGCCGAGGTCCCCTCAGGCCAAGGGCAGCTCTTCAGGGAGTGGCCCTCTGGGTCCATCCCAGGGTTTGCCCATAGATCATTAATCCCACAAGGAAGGGAGCAGAGAAACTAATACCAAAGTGCTGGGGAAGGACTGACAAGACCAATAAAAAGGAAAGTAATGTATTTAGGAATCATAGTGCTTGTCGGCGAGAAAAAGCTTTCCCTGATGCCCAGCTTTCTGAAACCACGACGGCATTTAGGTACGGCTTGCCAGTCCAGAGCATGCAAATGGAGGACCCCGTTTGCTCCCGTCAGCTGGCTACACTGGCTGCAATGGCTTCCAGCTGCACTGGAGGACCCTAGTCGGTTTGCAAAGAGGGTTTGCACTAAGGCGGCACCCCATCAACCGTGGCGTAACTCGGAGCCTGACTCAGGACACGGGTGGCTGTGTGACACATCACAGCGGCTTCCAGCTTTGGGCTCAACAGAGAGTTGCTTCTGCAAAGGAAACCTCACCAGACAGAAGAGGGGCTCTCTGAGTGACACTGAGGCAGGTACAGGGTCACCCCTCCACCCCTCCCTTGCCCGGAGCAACACCAGCAGCACTTGGGTCCTGCCACGGAGCCCACTGAAATCCATGGATTTAGCGGCAAGGATACATCTGGGCAAAGCCCCGTTTTTCCACGTAGCAGCATGAGCTTGAGAAACTCATTTTACCTTGGCAGGCCTCGGTGTTTTCATATTTAAGATAGTCATATCCCTGACACAGTGCCTCCAAATATACATCCATCGACAAGCATTTATTAAGCACCCACTACGTGATGGGCTCCCAAAATACTAAGTTGAATACAACTCAGACAAGTAAATGTCACCACATGCAGGACGAGACGCCCGTAGGAACCCAGAACGGCAGGGCACCAAGGGGCAGTAGGGGCCAGTGAAGGGAGATCTAGGACAGCGGAGGAGGGCTCTGCAGTGTGCACGTGCACACACACACACACACACACGCACGCACATACACACAGCCCAGACTTGGATCCTAGCCCTGCGACTTCAGCCTCCACCTGGACCAGACAGCGGTGCCTCCCCCCAGGTCTGTGCTGAGGACAAAGGGAAACTGAGCCTGGGAGCGGGTGCCCCCGGGGCAGGGTCCTCCAGCCTGGCAGCCGGGCTCTGCTGCAGCCTCGTGGGCCTGAGAGAAGAGCAGGCAAACCCCCAGGGTACCCCATTCACTCCGCCTTCTAAAGGAAAGCACATTTTGGAAAGGCTGGGATTCCGCATTTTAATTCTGATTACGGCTTAATACGACACATAGACCATTTGGCGTGGTGCCTTTCTGCTGAATGTATGAACATTTTAATGGAATTGGATTATCACGCACATGTGTGGCCAACTGTTCAAACAAGACGCTCTCTCTGGCTTTCTTGGAGAGCCAAGCAGCGGGGGGAGAACAGAAAACAGAGGACTGGTGATTCCGGTACAGGACATTTATGCCCCGAGAAAAACACTGCCATTGTTTTCCTGACATGCAGCTAATGTCCCCATCACACATTCTGTGGCACTAAAACCACTCCCAGCATCACAGCCAGATGTCAATGACCCTATTGTTGGTCTTCCCGGGGTGTCCACAGGGATAACAGGGAACACCTGGACCCGTGACAGGTGCCAACATGTAGGCATGTGCTTCGTCACCCAGGCCAGAGTGTGGGTCTCTTTCCCGCTCTCTCCTGCCTCCCTGTGACACACACACGCACGCACACACGCACGCCAGGAAGCGTCAGCATCATTAATGGAGTTTTTCCAAATTACTGTACAGTTACAATGTGTGAAATTCTTTCTGATTTTCTGGAGAGAGCCGGAGAGCCACAGACGCGAGGCTGTTCGCATGTCCCCCGTGGCTCCCTCCGTGCGCCGATCCCCCCCGGGGGCCAGGGGAAAGCATCCCCAGCACCACATTGGTCCCTCCCAGGCTCCGCACTCCCAGCCACTCGTGCCCTCCCACGGCTCCCGGCACACAGGGAGACGCTCCGCTGAAAAAGCCACAGAGAACCAGCCTCCTTCCGCTTGGCCCCCACAGGAGCAGCCAGAATCATCCGAACCGGGGTCCCGGGTCTGCTCCCCATTTCCCCAGTTCTCTTGGTGTCCTCTCAGGAGCGGTGGCCCGAGCGTCAGGCCAGGTGCCCCTCACGCTCCCGGTCTGGGAGGTGGCAGTGTGCCGTCAGCACCGGCTCGTGGCTTTCCCTCTGGAAACCTCCAGTCACACGCAGGGCTCTCCAGGTTACCTCCTCCCTCGCCCAGGGCACGTGTAAACGGGGACTTTCTGAAAAAGGGTCTTGTGTGTTTTTATGTACCCAGGATTTATGGAAATAATTAAGAAATTTGATTATAATTCCACCGTAGCTGTTTTCTTGAAGAACAAACCCTTCTTGCGAACATTTCCCCACACTGACTAATGCGCTTGAGCTTTTTTTTTTTTTTTAAGGCATCAATTTTCCTTGTTGATAGTGACTTTGTACAGCGGTTGCAGCTGGGGCTGTTTCTACTGAGTTTCTAATCCAAGAAGTTCTGCAGAAGAAGAAGAATAGTACTACCGTTTTCACTACTCGGTACAGAACAGCTCCTTCAGGGGACAGAGGGCCTGGACAGACTCCTTCCCATGAATCCTCAGTAGCAGGAGATGGGGAGCCAGGAAGAAAAGCAGAGTGGCTCTCCTGTCAGCTGACTAGAGGGTCTGACGGTCACAGTCACAAGGAAAGGGACCCAGGGACAAACAGAGCGCCCAGATGCACCCTGGAGGGTGGGAGCGAGGAAACTTCAGTGACCAAGGTGACTCATCGTAAGGCTGGGTCCCTCTGGGTCCTGCTGGGTTCTGCCGGGCCCTCCTGGGTTTTGCAGGAAGGAAAGTCTACTCTTACCTTCCTCCCTACCAAAGGAAGGATCACATAAAGAAGTCCAGAGACAGATACATTTTAAAATTTATTCTCTGCTGTCTTGCACGGGCATGAAGGTGAAAGGGGCCTGACATTAATGGAGAACCTATTGCCAGGCACTTTTTATCTTGTTTAATCTGCACAACTGCACGATGTAGGGATTTCAATCCTTCGGTTTTGGCGAATGCGCCTAGGGTCACAGGTCTGGGAAGGGGGGCAACCGGGATTCAGACGCGGACCCTCAGGAGGACACCGGGCAGGAAAGTATTGTTTCTGCCACCTGTAAGGACAGCAGAAGCTGAAGGGAATGAAGGGGCAGCGTCCTGAAGCTGGCGATTCTGAGTCTCGCCCCTGAGTCCTCTCCCGCACAGGCTGTCACCAGCCGCACTTTGGCACAGGATGGATGGACAGAGCTGGCCCATCCTCCCCCAGGCACTGGGGAAGGAATCTAATTTTAGCTCACAGAGCCTGAAATTGCTAAGATCATTAAACACTTGGCTGTTCCCAACCTAGGGGATCACAGCCGGAGAGTCTGCAAAGACCCATGAGGTAAGGGGTCGGCGTGATTGCACCACCGTCCCTCACACCTCACTGCCCAGGGCCCCAGGGATGTCAGCCACTCACGGGTGCTGTCCCAGGGAACAAATGTCCTTCCTGCTGCCGAGTACCAGTGTCCGGCCACCGCCCAGGGAAGGCCTGGAGACAATGAAGCCACGGGCTGACAAAGACATGGCAGCCCGGTGAGACAGTTGTTTAGAGACCAAGGAGAAATCCCAAAGTTGGTTCCCCCTCACCTGAAGCACACACACAGAAATCCAGGCTCTGGTGTGCTGATTAACTCTCCCAGTACTCTGGCCTCCCATGCTGAGCTCTGCGATAATTCAGAGTTCAGCGGCTTCCTCCTTCTACAGACCCGTCATGCTGCCTGCTGACATGCCCCATACACTTGTCCCACCAAAAGCTCGTCTGGATTAAGATGCAACAGAGAAATCCACCTCCGTTGGCTTCAACCTGAACCTCTCCCACGACAGTGAAAAACAGAACGTTGGGTGAGCAGGCAGAGAGAAAAGGAAAAAATACCAATCCAAATACCCATCAACGGGATGGACAGGTAAATAAAAGGTAGCACATCCATACAATGGAATATTAGTCAGCAGAATGATATTCTGCCACATGGTACAACCTGGATGATTTGAAACATTATGCCAAGTAGAAGAAGCCAGACCTAAAGTCACACATTCTGTGATTCCATTTCCACGAAATGTCCAAAGTAGGCAAATCCATGGAGACAGAAATCAGATGAGGGTCTCCAGGGCCTGGGGAGAGAGGGAATGGGAAGTGACTGGTTCATGGGCCTGGGGTTTTTATTTTGGAGCGATGAACATGGTTAGAACTAGACAGACATGGTTGTACAACATTGTGAATGTGATCAATTATACTTAATTGTATTTAAAATGGTTAATTTTATGGTATGTGAATTTCACCCCAATTAAAAATTTTAAGGGATCCATTTGACTGGAGGAGGAGGGAATCATTCAGAGGAAAGAGATCCTAAGGGTGGAAATTATTTCAGTACAATCAATACCTGTTGCCCACTTATTCACTGTCAGCCCTGTGTCTAACATAGGTGACCATGGAGGACATGGGAGTGGAAGCAAGCCTAACAGACCATAGTTTGGGAGATACAAAGTTCGCCCTGGATCAAAGGGTGGAGAAAAGGGATGGTGACAGGCATTCTGAGCAGAGGGAACAGCACAAGTGAAGGCACAGAGTCATGAATGCATGTGGCCATGTTTCTAAATTAGCACAATTGAACGTATTTGTAACAGCTCACTGCTGCTGAAAACGATAGATGTGCTTCCAACCTTCCTCGAACTGGTCACTGGACAAATGGAATGAGGAACAAGCTGTATTTTCCTCTGGTTCCAGGAGAACGAGTTGAAAACAAATTTATCGAGAAGTGAGGTAGTCAATAAAAGAAGGCTTTGACAGAAAGACAAGGAGAAACTGACAAATCCATCATTATAAATGTAAGTTTTTAAGCACAGTTTTCTTAGTTATTTGTAGATCAAATAAAAACAAAAATCATAAGGAGAGAGAAAATTTGAAGGACACAATTAACAAGCTTGACCCAAAGACACATTTGGAACATTGCACCCATTGAAGAGAAAATACATATTGCATGTTCCACATTCACTGGAACCAATACTGGGTCTCAAAAATTTCAAAAGGACTAGCATCATTATAGATCATGTTCTCCAAATAGCAATTAATTTTAGTAGACACTGAAAATTCAATTAGAAATCAGTAACAAAAAGATGCTAGAAATATCCCTATAAGTTTGGAAATTAGTAAACCAGCTCTAAACAACTCAAAAAGTAAGACATAATAAAAGTTATAAAATATTTACAACTGAATGATAAGTAAAATACTACATATTAAGATGTACAGGGCATGGCTAAAACATAGTTAGAGGGGAATCTATGCATTCAAATGCTCATCTAGAAGAGACGGAAGGCTCAAAGTTAATGAGCCAACCTAACACTGGCAAGTAGAATACATTCAAAGAATGTGGAAAGGAGGAAATAAATATAAAAGAAAAATTAATAAGGTAGGAAACATATATGAAAAAGATATGAACAGCAAAGTGAAAAGTTGGTTCTTTGAAAAGAACAACCCCATTAACAAAATCCTGATGGATAAGGACCCTGGGATCAGGAGAAAAGAACAGAAGCAGGAAGTTTGAAAGATCAAAACATTATTGAGAGGCTATATGGTGCTCTCCTGATGATAAAACTGGAAACTTACATGAAATGGACAAACTACAAGACCAAAAAAAAGTATCAAAACGGCCTCAAGAAGATATAAATGTGAGTATTCTTGTAAACACACGAAAACTTCAAGCAGTAGAGGAAAACACCAGGCCCCAATGGCTGTAGCATTTAACCCATTCCATTAAATATTCAGGTAACAAATAATTTCAATCTTACACATCCAACTTTGGCTTGTGAGTTTGAGCCCCACATCGGGCTCTGTGCTACCAGCGTGGAGCCTGCTTGGAATTCTCTCTCTCCTCTCTCTCTCTACCCTCCCCTACTCACACTCATGTCTCTCTCTCTCTCTCTCTCAAAAATAAATAAAACATTAAAAAAAATTTAAGAAATGTAGAGGCCGATATCACCATGGCATAAATGCAAAACTTCTAAATGAAAACTTAAAAAGCCAAATCCAGCAATGTATAAAAATGATAATACGTCATGAACATGTTGGATTTATTCTAGGATTACAGAATTAGCTTACATTATAAGATAAATAAATACAGCTCATCATATTAACAGATTATAGGAAAGAATTATATAATTGTTCTTAATAGCTGCATTAAAAGCAGCCAATAGGGGCGCCTGGGTGGCTTGGTCGGTTAAGCGTCCGACTTCAGCTCAGGTCATGATCTCACGGTCCGTGAGTTCGAGCCCCGCGTCGGGCTCTGTGCTGACAGCTTGGAGCCTGGAGCCTGTTTCGGATTCTGTGTCTCCCTCTCTCTGACCCTCCCCCATTCATGCTCTGTCTCTCTCTGTCTCAAAAATAAATAAACGTTAAAAAAATAAAATAAAAGCAGCCAATAATATTTAACATCTACCTGTGATCAAAACTCTTTGTACACTAGGACTAGAAGAAAACTTACTTGACCTAATAGTTTTGCAGTATTATTTACAATAGCCAAACTATGGAGGCGGCCCAAGTGTCCACTGATAGATGAATGGACATAGAAGATGTGGTGTGTATATACAATGGGCATTTGCAACAACATGGATGGATCTGGAGGGTATTATGCTAAGTGAAATAAGTGTCAGAGAAAGACAAATACCATATGATTTCACTCATATGTGGAATTTAAGAAACAAAACAAATGAACAAAGGAAAAGAGAGAGAGAGAGAGACAAAAAATAGACTTTTAAATACCGAGAACCAACTGATGGTAACCAGAGGAGCGGAGGTGGGGGGGTGGGAATGAGTGAAATAGGTGATGAGAGTTAAATACTGATGAGCACTGAGTGAGTAATGTATAGAAACTGTTGAATATTGTACACCTGAAACTAATATAACACTGTATTTGAATTATACTGGAATTGGAAAAAAATAAATAAAAATAAATAATAAATAATAAATAAAAAATATATATAAGTATTATATATATTATATATATATAAAATTATATATATAATTATATATATTTATATAATATATTTTTATATTATATTATTTTATTATATTTTTATTTATAATTTTTTATTATTTATAATTTATAATATTTTATTGTATTATTATATTATATTAATTTATATATAATATAATAATATAAATATATATTATAAATAAAAATAAATAAATAAATAATAAAAATATAAAAAAATAAAAGGTAAATTACAGCAAACATCACTATTAACCATGAAACAGTAGCAGAATTTCCTTTCGTGTCAGACAGGAAGCAGGAGTGTTCCTACCATTACCATTTCCACTCAACACTGTTCTAGAAGTCCTCATCCGCACAGTGATGCAAGAACAAGAAATAGAAGCTGTAAGGTTTGGAAAGTAAAAAAGAACGCTCAACATTCAAATGATGTTACATAGAATCCAAAAGAATGTTACAGACAAGGTATTAAGTTAATAAAAGATCTTACCAGAGTGGCTGGATATTAGGTCAACATACCAAAAAAATCACTTTTCTATACAACAACAACAAACAGAAAATATAATTTAAAAGATTCCATTTATAATTGCAATTAAAAAATATATAAAGTTCTTAAGAATAAACTGATGCATAAAACGTAAAACGTTATAGAAATATATTAAAGAAGGTCTACTACATATGTGGAGAGAGGTACACCACGTCCAAAGATAAAAGGCTCAATGAAAAGGTCAATTCTTACCAAACTGATAAGTAAGATTCACTGTGATTCCAATCCAAATCTCCACAGGAATTTGATGATCTAGAGAAGACTGTCTTCCATAATGCTCATGGGATAGCAAAGGCTAAGAATAGGCAAGACACATCCGAGGGACCCACAGAACATGGGGTTGGGGGGTGGGGAGAACCTCCACTTACCAAGACTCACTGTGAAGTTATAGTGAACTTCCACAATTCAGACAGTGAGGGGGCACCTGGGTGGCTCAGTCGGTTGAGCGTCCGACTTCGGCTCAGGTCATGATCTCACAGTTTGTGAGTTCGAGTCCCATGTTGGGCTCTGTGCTGACAGCTTGGAGCCTGGAGCCTGCTTCAGATCCTGTGTCTCCCTCTCTCTCTCTGCCCCTCCCCTGCTCATGCTCTGTCTCTCTGTCTCTCAATAATAAATAAACATTAAAAAAAAAAAAAAAAAAGACAGTGAGTACTGGGACAGGAATAACTGGCCACCACAGTGGAACTCAGAGCCTAGAAACACGACCACCCACATAAGGACTACTTGGTGTAAGAAAGAAGTCATATGCAGGACCTCAGTATGGGCAGATCCTGGCATAGGGTGAACTGCTCAGTAAACGGTATGGGAACAACTGATTTCCAACACAGAAAAAAATAAGAACTTTCCTATGCAAAGTGAATTCCAGATGGATTAAAACTGAAACATGAAAGCCAAAAACATAAAACTTTTAGAAGATAATACTTATGATTTGGGATGGGGAAAGATTTATTAAACAAGAATAAAAAGGCACGAACCATAAAAAATAAGATCGATAGGGGCACCTGAGTGGCTCAGTCAGTTAAGCATCATACTCTTGATTTCAGCTCAGGCCATGGTCTCACAGTTCGTGAGCTCGAGCCCCACGTCAGGCACCGTGCTGTCAGCACAGAACCTACTTGGGATCCTCTCTCTTTCCCTCTCTCTGCCAAACACCAGATAACACAAATGAAGCTTAGCCTCACTGTTAGCAAGCACATAATGGGATACTTCATGGTCTTCAAGGCGGTAAAACTGTTAAAGTCTGGAATGGGAATGTGGAGAAGTGGGAGCTTTCACATACTGGTCGCTGGGAGCCTAAGTCAGTGCAGTCACTTTGGAGAGAAATATGACAGTATCTGGTGAGGCGGGGGATGTATATACTCCACCAGCAAGCCGTCCCACTTTTAGGAATATGAGAATATCTAAATAAACACACACACACACGTGCATGCATGCACCTTAGAGAAACACAAGCACATACATGCCAACGCAATGAAACTCTACAGCAGCTAAAATAAATGAACTAGAATCCTATATGTATATGTATGACATAAATATATATATATACATAAATATATAATGATAGATATGTATATCAGTACGGATAAAACTGAAGACAATGTTTGTAAGAGGATATCAGATGGTCTCATTTATATAAAGTTTCAAAATCTACAAAACAACGCTATGTATTATTAATGAGGATGTAAATATGTGACAAAAGTATAAAAGAAATGTGCATGAGAATAAAACATACCCTGCCTGAGGCAGGAGGGAGGGAAGTAGGCTCAGGATGTGGATGTTATGCTTTATGTCTTCTCAAAAATAGCAGACGAACGGGGGCAAAGGTCAAGATTTGCTAAAGCTGGGTGGTACATAAACAGATGTAATTGCATTATTTGTCTCTATTTGCCCGTAGGTATCACATTATGAAGCAGCTGATAGTCCATTTTGAACAGAGATCTCCAACCACTAGTTTACGTATTGGCAACTTTTGTCCATTCTCGGGTGATTTTGTCATCTTAACCAATTTTAACTGTTTTGACAGAATTTCATTTCATTTTGTCTTCTAAAAATAGATTTTTTCTTTCAGTCAGTGCTGTGTGCGCAATTACATCATACTTTCAGTGGTTTCAACTGTCTCATATTTAAGCAGCTCTTCCAACACTTTTTCAAAAAGTGACAGTTCCAAAAGGGATGGAGGGACAACCACTGTCTCCCGAAAAGGACAGCATCGTTATTGATGTTTCTGCCACTGGATCGTCCAAGAGGGCACAAATACTTGTCTGCCTCATCTCTCCTGGCATTGCAGTAATCGCAGGCGTTGCCGGGCCCTTCGCCCTAAGTAAGCTCACACCCAATCAGAGGAAAGCTCTTCTCTTAGCTCAATTAATTACCCTTTATAAAGCCAGGGAATAAACCTCACTGGCTGACATGCTGGAAAAACAAGCAAGAAGTCATTTTAATTTTCAAGCAATCTGTCCATTTCCATTTCTCGCTGGCTTCCCAAGGTGCAAATGGGATGAGTTCAGCACTTCCTGTGGGGCCTGACCTCAAGCCCATCTCAGCACATGACAGTGCGGAGCCAGTCCTGGGCACGGGAGCCGGGACTCCGGCTGCTACCTGGTGCAGCCTCCATAGCTTCGGAATTAATAAAGCGCCAGGCAGAGTGAGGGATGCCAGCTCAAACGCGGGCCACGCTGGCAGCCAGCCGCCTGCCCATCAAACCCCTAGCACTTCTCTAGAATCCTCAGATTAAACAAATATTTGGCAAAGCACCGCTGGCAAAAATGATAATAAATCCAACTCGATTCCCACCACAGACTGGCAAACTCCTTCAACAACCCAATCCAGTCTGTCTGCCTCAACTTCCAAATAGCTAGTAATGGGGCCAGCTAGGGCCTGTGGGATCCTTGTAGCTCTAAGTCAGTATCTTATGCCTTATTATTTGCCAAAAAAAAAAAAAATCCGCGATGGGATGTAGGGCAGACTTGACTTCAACACCAGGGGCAGAATGTGGACGAACCCCAGGGACGGGGACAGGAAAGCCTCCAATGTCCCAGGCCTGCCTCCGGGGCCCTCAGCCGGCTGCTGTGCCCGCACTATAGCCGCACGATAGGAAGAGTCTCCACCAGTCTCTCAGTCCGTCAAGAAATATTCCTGCGCACCTACTAGGTGCTAAGCCCTATGCCAGAAACCGGAGAAACAGCAGGGAATGGTGAAGACTGTAAAACAGAGCGCACAGTCCAAAGGGGCACAGTTACGCCAAAGGCGCTGATCTGTTTTCAGGTCCGGCCCCAGATGAAACTGTGGGTGCTCCCCGAGGGTGTTCCCTTAGGCCTCCCCAGATGCCACTCTTTCACACTCCAAGTACCACAGAGCCTAATGGGGAAGCTGGTGCCCTTCTCATTCCCTATTGCCAGCCCCCAAACATTTTTCCTGCTTCCTCCTTCAGACCACAGTTCCTTTAAAGCTGATGCCACGACCTTCTGCCCCCTGGCCTTTCCTTCTCATCTCTGCCATCACAGACCTCCTGGTCGTCCCTCGTGTTGCTCTGTGCCACCCGATCGTTCTCTTCTTCTCCAATCTGGCCTCTGCCATCATTCCAGGTGACCTCAACATCTACGTGATGACCCACCCCTCCCCCTGGCCCCTCAGTTCCTCAACATCCTCCCCTCACCCCCAATTCTGGTCACCTGCTCCTCCACTCTGAAATTGCCATTGCACACTTCCCTTCTCTGACCAGGAGCACCTCCTAACCCTCCAGTTCTCCTGGACAAGGGCTGACACCCAATCGTTCTCAGGTTAAAGATGACTTCCAGTCACCCTGCTTTGTCATTCTCCATTGCTCCCTCCCAGCCTCACCGTTGTCCTCACCTGGGTTGTGGGGCCTGTGGTCACATCCCCTCCTAGACACCCTGATCACCTGGCCCCTTTCCCTGCACTGGACTGGAAAAGGAAGCAGAGGAGGAAGAAGGAGAAGAGGAAGAAGAAGAAAGTGAGGAGGAGAGGAAGGAAGGAAGGAAGGAAGGAAGGAAGGAAGGAAGGAAGGAAGGAAGGAAAGGAAAGGAAAAGACAAGAAAGGAAAGGAAAGGAAAAGAAGGAAGAGGAAGGAAGGAGGGAGGGAAGGAAAGAGAGGGAAGGCAGGAGGGAAGGAGGGAGGAGGGAGAAAGGGGAGGGAGGACAGAAGGAAGGAAAGAAGGAAGGAGGGAGGGGGGAGAGAGGGAAGGAAGGAGGGAAAGGGGAGGAGCAGAGGAAAGAAGGAAGAAGGAAGGAAGGGAAAGAGGGAGGAGAGGAGGGAGGGGAGGAAGAAGAGAAGGAGGAAGGAGGGAGGGAGGGAAGGAAACAACTATCGAACTCCACTCTGGGAATGGCCCAGCCAACTGAGCTGACAAGTCTCAGGTGAAATTCATGAACACACACCATCCTTCCCTTCCCTGAAAGCCCACTCAGCCACACTCGGAGGGCTGTTACCTGTCCCCACCCCTCAAACAGCCAGCATCTCTCCTGTCCCCCACTGCCCAGATGATGACTTTCTTTATACTCCTCTGAGAAAACAGGAATGCTCCGTCATGAACTAACCCCACTCTCCCTCCACAATCCGCTGTCCTGCCTAAGCACCACCTGTCCTCCCTCCCTTCCTTCCTGCCCAGCACTCCCACCAGGGGCCACTTTCCTCCTGGGCTTGGTCTAGCCCCTCTTGCCCACAAGGACTTTTCTCCTCCGATAATCCTCTCTTCTCCAAATTGTCAGAGTCTAGTCAAAACTGACTGGAGAGGTTTCACAGTCGCAGCTCACCGCCCCCCTTTCTCTCCTTCATGCCCTTAGGCCACCTCAACAGACCCTCCACACCACCCAAATTACATGGGCCACACATAATGGTCACTTCTCAGCCTTCAAACAACCGTGACTTCCAAGAGCATGCGATACCCCCCTTCTGCTTCATGAAACCTTCCATGGTCTCCTGAGGTTTCTTCTCACTCACTGGAGGTCATTTTCAGGTTCCTGCAGTGGAATCTTCTCTGCTTAACCCCTAAATGCTGGAATACTCCGCTGCTCAATCCTAGACCCACTTCTCTGCCTTCCCTCCCTCTGCAGGTTAAGTAACATCCTCAGACTTTAAATATATCTCTAAGCTGATGGTCCCAAATGTGACTCTGCAGCCCTAACCTGGGTGCTCCTGTACCCATACCTTCTCCCTGCCTCTTCTGGGAAAGCCCAGCAGGCGTTTGAAACTTAATTTATGCTCAGGAGGGCACCTGGTTTACATCCCAGTCCCCCTGACCTCGCCAGGTGGCACACACCCCCACCCTCCTACCTTGGAAAGCCCTCCTGACCCACCCCACCCTCCCTGCACACATCGCCCCAGGGGCCCTCCCGGCAACACCTCCAAGATGCACCCTGACCTGTCCACCTGCCTGCGTCTCCAGCACAAAACCCCACAGCAGAGGACCAGCTCTTCCCCCTCGGAGTCCTGCAGCCACCTCCCGACAGGGCTTTCTGCGGCTACTCTTTTCCCCTAACCCATTCTCCACGGCGGGACAGAACTGAACATTTTAAACCTTTCAGACTAAATCCCTGGTGTGGAAAGAAAATGGTGCAGCCACTCTAGAAAACAGTCCGACAGTTCCTCAAAAGACTGGATGCAGACTTGCCACACGAACCAGCAATTTCACTCCTACGTATGTGCCCAAGAGAACGGGAAACATATGTCCGTGGAAAAGCCTGTACATGAACTGAACGTTCACAGAAGCCAAAAGTGGAAACAACCCAAACGTCCATCAGCTGACAATGGACCAGCATGGTGTGGTCTATCCATACGGTGGAATATTATTTGGCCATAAAAGGTATGAAATGCTGATACCTGCTACAACGTTAGTAACCTTGAAAACACTATGCTAAGAGCAAGAGGCCAGTCGCGAGAGACTACAGGCTGTATCATTTAATTTATATAAAATGCCCAGAAAAGGTCTATACAGAGAGACAGTACGTCCCTGACTGTCTTGGGCTGGAGGGGTCGGGGGCAAATGGAGAGGGACTGCTCATGGGTACAGGGTTTCTTTTTAGGGTAATGAACACTGATCATGGTTCTAAAATTAACTGTAGTGGTAGCTGTACCACTCTGTGAGCACACTAAAAATCGTTGACTTGTGCACTTCAAATGGGTGGATTATACTGCATGCGAATTGTCTCAATATGGTTGTTACTTTCTTTAAAAACTGTATCAGGTTGTATCACTCCCTTGGTTAAAACCCTCCAATGGCTTCGACTGCACTAAACATAAAATCCAAGCTCCTTCCTGTGACCTACAAGAGACGAGTGGTCTTCCCCCGGTGAGTCACGGGGGCCTGATACCTTCCCGCTCTCCCCGGGGCTCGCTCTGCCCCAGAAACCCCGGTCTTCTTTCTACTCCTTAAACAGATCGAGAGGCCCCCTCTTGGGGCCTCCTGACTTGTTTCTTCTGCCTGCTGTCCTTCCCTCTGACCTTCGCATGACTGCTTTCTTCAACTCCTTCAGGTAAAATCCCATATGTCACCAGGAGCAGATCCTTTGATGTTTCTGACCTTGCATTGCATCACCTGTTCTACATTCTTCAATGCCATTATCACCGCTGGAACCTACAATATTGATCATGTATTCACTTACTGTCTTTCCCCCCAAGAGAGGTCAGCTCTGTGAGGGTAAGAGCATTGCCTCTCTTCCTTGGGACTCCATCCTCAGCGCCTGGATGGAGTAAGCACTCAATGAGTATTGTTGCATGAATGAAGGCAAGAGATCAGAGGAGCCTTCCTAGGGGAAGTGACAGCTTAGCTGAGCACTGGAGGATGGGGGAGGCATCCAAGTGGACAGGGAGAGAAGGAGTGTCTCAGGAAGAAAGAACAAGATGGAAAGTCTGCTGGGAAAGAGTGCATGGCAGTTCGAGGACCTGAACGACAGAAGGGATGGTGAGAGAAGGGGCTGGATGGCAGCCTGGGACCAGACTAGGCACTGTCTTGTGGATCTTGTTAAGGAGTGGCAGGGAGGTCCTATGATGTTTTAAGTAGGGGTTGCCATCACCAAAATTGAGGTTCAGGAAGTTCTTCTGGTTGGGGTAGAGAGAATGGATTGAAGGAGGACAAGAGAAGGAACAGGGAGAAGAAGAATAAGGCTCCCTACCTCCAGGAGGGAGACGGTGGACGCCCGAACCAGGAGGAGTGCAGCAAGGACAGAGAGAAAGCTCTCACCCCAGGCATCAGCAGGTAGAGCTGACACCAGTGGTGACTGATGGATGTGGGAGCTGAGAAACAAGAACTCAAGGGTGGCACCATACCCTGTGACAGAACTCAGGTGAGTGCACCTCCCCAGGCAGGGGAACGAGCACGGGGCATCCGGGCAGAAGTGTCCACGGTCCCACAGACTGACCAGTGTTCTGTCATCCAGGAGAGCTACTGGGCTGTGCATGAGGACTTGGCTGTCATCACTGGAATCAAAGCCACAAACGCAGATGAAATTCCCCGAGTAAAGTTTTTTGAATAAGGAAAACAGAAAGTGGGGCCAAGTCTTGAGGGCCACCAACCTTTAAGGGATAGGCAGGCATAAGGTAAGATTCAGAGAGAAGGCAGTGAGAGTTAGGGGGGAAGCCAGAGGGCGTCTATCTGAAGAAATAAATGCGGTTCAGAGAGGTATCCCGAGATATGAGGACTGAGAAACCAGGAAGCCATTGGTAGGAACCCTTTCAGGGGCCACAGGATAGACAGAGCCGATGGGAAATGACTTCAAGACACCTGGGTGAGGGGCAGAAGTGGAGGGTGAGATTATATATAAATTTTATAGGCGATATAGAAAGGAGGCATAATGGGTAGAGTTAAGTCAGCAAAGTAAAAGTAATGGCTCACATTTACTCAATTTGTGCCATGTGCCAGGCACCATTCTGAGCACTATAGGAATACAGACCTTTTTCATCTTTAGGAAACAACACCATGAAGGAGGCACAGGGAGGCAAGGCCATCCCCACATTTATCCAGAAGAAGACATCCAGATGGCCAACAGACACATGAAAAGATGCTCAACATCATTGATTATCAGGGAAACACAAATCAAACCCATGATGAGGTACAACCTCACACCGGTCAGAGTGACTAAAATTAACAACTCAGGAAACAACAGATGTTGGTGAGGATGCGGACAAAAGGGAACCCTTGTGCACTGTTGGTGGGGATGCAAACTGGTTCAGCCGCTCTGGAGATCAGTATGGAGCTTCCTCAAAAAGTCAAAAATAGAACGACCCTACCACCCAGCAATTGCACTCCTAGGTATTTGTCCAAAGATTATAAAAATACTAATTCGTGTCTTCTGTTTTGGTTGGAGAAGTAGGAAGTGAGATCACCTACTGAGAGTGAGGAGGAAAGGTCATTGGATTTGAGGTCTGACTTACCAGAGTTTGAATCCCAGCTATATCGGTTTCTAGATTTTTCCACTAACATTTAAAAATAAGCATACTGCAATCCCTATCAAAATAACACCAGCATTCTTCACAGAGCTAGAACAAACAATTCTAAACTTTGTATGGAACCAGAAAAGACCTCAGATAGCCAAAGTAATGTTGAAAAAGAAAAACAAATCTGCAGGCATCACAATCCTGGATTTCAAGCTATTACAAAACTGTAATCATCAAGACAGTATGGTACTGAAACAAAAACAGACACATAGATCAATGGAACAGAATAGAGAACCCAGAAATGGATCCACAAACATATGGCCAACTAATCTTTGACAAAGCAGGAAAAGAATAGCCAATGGTAAAAAGACAACCTCTTCAGCAAATGGTGTTGGGAAAACCGGACAGCGACATGCAGAAGAATGAACCTGGACCACTTTCTTCCACCATCCATAAAATAAACTCCAAATGGATGAAAGACCTAAATGTAAGACAAGAAGCCATCAAAATCCTAGAGGAGAGAGCAGGCAACAACCTCTTTGACCTCAGCCACAGCAACTTCTTACTTGACACGTCTCCAGAGGCAAGGGAAACAAAAGCAAAAATGAACTACTGGGACCTCATCAAGATAAAAAGCTTCTGCACAGCAAAGGAAACAATCAGCAAAACTAAAAGGCAACCAATGGAATGGGAGAAGATATTTGTATATGACATACCAGATAAAGGGTTAGTACGCAAAATCTAAAAAGAACTTATCAAACTTAACACCCATAGAACAAATAATCCAGTGAAGAAACAGGCAAAAGACATGAATAGACACTTTTCCAAAGAAGACATCCAGATGGCCAACAGACACATGATAAGATGCTCAACATTACTCATCATCAGGGAAATACAAATGAAACCACAATGAGATACCACCTCACACCTGTCAGAATGACTAAAATTAACAACTCCAGAAACAATAGATGTTGCCAAGGATGAAGAGAAATGGGAACCCTCTTGCACTGTTGGTGGGAATGCAAACTGGTGCAGTCACTCTGTAAAACAGTATGGAGGTTTCTCAAAAAATCAAAAATAGAACTACCCTACGACCCAGCAATTGCACTACTAGGTATTTACCCAAAGGATACAGGAGTGCTGATTCAAAGGACACAGGCACCCCAATGTTTATAGAAACACTATCAACAATAGCCAAAATATGGAAAGAGCCCAAATTTCCATCAACTGATGAATGAATAAAGAAGATGTGGTGTGTGTATACATGTATATATACATATGTGTGTATATATATATACACAATGGAAAACTACTTGGCAATCAAAAGAAGTAAAATCTCGCCATTTGCAACAACGTGAATAGAACTGGAGTATATTATGCTAAGCAAAATAAGTCAGTCAGATAAAGACAAATATCGTATGATTTCAGTCATATGTGGAATTTAAGAAACAAAACAGATGAACATAGGGGAAGGGAAGCAAAAATAAGATAAAAACAGAGAGGGAGGCAAATAATAAGAGACTCTTAAATACAGAGACCAAACTGAGGGTTGGTGGAGGGGAGGTGGGGGGGGGGGATGGGCTAAACGGGCAAGGGGTATTAAAGAGGACACTTGTTGGGATGAGCACTGGGTATTATAAGTAAATGATGAATCACTGGTTTCTATTCCTGAAATCATTATTACACTATATGTTAACTAAACATAGGAATTCAAATATAGGATTCAAACATAGGATTCAAATTTTTAAAAAATAATAAGCATACTGAATATACCCATCACTTTGAATTTTTGCAACCAAATAAAGTCAAAATTTGAAAGCCACTTTCTAAAATTGCGGAAACATCACCTTGTACCCCATGTGGGATTCCTGCTATGTAGTCATAAAACACTTCCTTCCCCTGAACTCCCGCTCACCCTGGAAGTGAATGCAGCCCTTCTTGGACCCAAACTATTTAAAACCAATTTAAAACTGAACTCACCTGCCTCTAAGATTTCGCTGTTTTCCTTAAAAACAAACTTTTTTCAGAGCCTTACAAAATTTTTAAAAAATTTTGTTATGTAATCCTTAACACATAAAAGGATATGTTATGTATGTGTAAATTACAAAGCTTAAGTAAAAGACCCATTAACCCCCCCCACCTCACCCCCAACTTAAAAACTAGAACATTCCACACAAAGCCATGGTGGCCCTTTCCTTCAGCCCATTCTCAAAAGCCCAACCAGAAAGGCAACCACTATTCCGATGTTTGTGCTTAAAACTCCCTTCATTTTTTATCTGATTTAACCAGATATGTATGAATCCATGAAAGATACTTTGCTTAGTTTGGCTTAGTTCTGCCATTTTAGTATGAAGACTATCATATAGAAAAGCTGAAATAATTTCACAAAGAAAACCCTCTTTCTCACCACTTGTCTCTTACAATGAACATTTTCCTATAGTTTTTCCACCTTCTAACTATGTCCATCAGGCCATCCTTCTATGCATACCCCGATCTATTTTATTTTCTGATGCATTTCAAAGTAAACTACAGACATTACTCTCCTTCTTCAGGTATGTCATTAACTAGAGTTCAATATTTGTTTGCAGGTGTTCTTTGTGTTTTTGTTTTAGGGAACATTTACAGAGTAAAATAAATGCACAGATCGCCATTGCATCACAGGATGAATTTTGACAAATGCACCTATCTTTGTAACCCAAACATCTGTCAAGGTATAGGACACTATTATAACCCAAGAAAGTTCTCTCATGTCCCTTCCCAGTAAAACTGCAGACACCATCACCCACAACAGAGGCAACCACTACTGTGAATTTTTTTTCACCATAGGTTAGTTTTGCCCAATCTACATCTTCGTGTAAATGACACATAAATACACACTCTTTTGTGTCTGTCTTCTTTCACTCAGCATGATGTTTTTGAGATTCATCCATGATGTGCTATATATCAGCAACTTGTCCTTTTTTATTGCCAAGTATCATTCCACTGTGTGAATACACCTGTCTTTATCCATTCACGTGTTGGTAGACACCTGAGTTGCTTTCTGTCTTGAGTTATTATGAACAAAACTGCCAAGCACATTCTTATGCAAGTGTTTTTGTGAACATATATCTTCATTTCTTTTGGTAAATATCCAAGAGAGGAGTTGCTGAGTTATAGGGTAGACATGCATTTCGTTTAGCTAGTAAGAACATGCCAATTTTCTTCTAGAGTTGGCCATTCCACTTTGTATACCCACCAACAATGTATGACCCTTCCTATTATTCCCCAAACTCGCCAAGTTTTGATAACTTCATTTTTCTTTAAGGCTAACCAGGTGGTTGGTGCATTGTATACCTGTGGTTTTCATTTGCATTCCCTGGACTATAAATTTCTGACAGTTATACTTACCTTTCATCTCACTGAGAAAGGGACTTTTCTACCTCTAACTTGCTTAAAGTTTTTATCATTAATTTGTGTTAATTTTTATCAAATACTTTTTTTCTGTGTAGCAATTCTTTCTGACTCATGGTTCTCTCAAAAACGAAGGAGATGATTGAGAATTTTTGCTTTAAACGCCTCTCTCCTCTCTCATGGTTCCTGCAGGTTCATAAGCCAATGGCAATAGTAAGAGAAACTAGTGAATGGCAGTCATGGTCTCACCAAGAAAGAATAATGCAGACAATAGAGGTAGTGCTGTCTTCACGGTGTTGAAAATATGACTTGGTCCAGATAATCTGAAGATTGTGAATGTTCTCCTTGCCATGAAAGTAGACACTGGCCAAAAAACCACCCAAAGGGCAGCAGTTACGCTTGGTGCAGATACTTTGAGATCGCCTTGGTCTTGGGACGAGAAAGCCCAATCGGGCTCGGCTAAGCTGTGGGCAACTTGTGAAAAACACCTTACGCTATTTTGTATTCACTGTGGGGCCTGGTTCAGCCTCTCACAAACAAGGCCGGTGCCCTGTGCTATCTGTGGTTCAGCTACTGCTCAGTGTGGGTCAAAGGATGCTCAGGCTAAAGGGAATTCGGCTCAGCTATCACCTCCTTATCGACAAGCCCTTTCTGGCCCCAAGCCAGCTGGGCACCTTTCTCTCCATCCCCACATACATATTTCTTCCTTCCCACAATATCTTACAAAGAACCAGTGATACATCTGCCTCCTCCTCTCGACCGTGAGCTCCTTAAAGACAGAGACAATCTCTTATTCATCTTTGCATCTCCTTTTTGGCACAGAGCTAGACCTACAAGAGGTGCTTAATACCTGTGGAACTGAATGAATGGAGAAATGAATGGAAACTGGACCAGGGAGACGTGCAGCCTGGAGCTGGGCAGTGCCAGGCTGTGGAACCGCAACACCCACCAACAGGAGTTTCAGGTGGGGGGTTACTCCTGGGTTTGGTCCGTTCATCTTCTGACTCCGGGAAAGGGTGCCCCTAAACTACATAAGTGGGTCTGGATGCCCGCAGTCCCTGCATTTTGCACTGCTCTCTCCTACAGGAGGTTTAAAGGACTTCCCATGAGCCCAACCTCACTCCACATAAAGACGACGCACGTCTGTGTGGCGGGAAAGCAAGGGCTCACTTGCTCGTGAATGCAATCTCCAGCGCCCTTGCTAATCTTCTAGCCCAACACCTCCAGGCACATCTGGGACATGTGATGCCCCCAGGAGGGATCTGCTGTGCTCAGGGCCATATGGGAAGCCAGTGGTGGGGCCATTACAGAAGCTCAGGCCCAGTGGCTCCCAGTGCCATGCCACATGTCACAACACCACTTTCTTAGGTGCTTCATGTAACTCCAGCCTTCTGTGGCACATGCATTGTCAATCATGAAATGCACCTCAGACCCAGAATCCTTCCCTCTCACACGGGCGGACCCCAAACCAAAAGAAGAGGAAGATGGTCATAGAGCCCAAGACCAAGAAGTAGCAGTGCTCTTGTGCAAGAGGCCGGCTGGGGATAGAGGCTGGGGGCTTCACTCCCTCCCACCCATCAAATGCATCACGTGGAATGTCTACCAGAAGGGAGAGAAGACAGGAGTGCTGGTCCATCATCACCTCTGGCCCCCTCCCCTCCCTCCTGGCCCAAGACTTTCTCCTTGCACACTGCTTCCCTCCTTTAGGTCACGTGATTTCCTCCAAGGGTCACCCAGGATGGAGTGAGAGACAGAGCCTCACTCCCTGATGGGGATGGCGGCCAATCACTCCTCTCTCTCTCTCGCTCAAATATCGCTTGTGAAGGAGAAGCTCAAGCTGGATGGAAGGTGTGTGCCTTTCAAACAGTGGCGTAACATGCTTCTAATCCCATTTTTCATTTTATTCCTTCAACCAGGCGAGAAAGTTTCCCGGCTCCTGGTGCAAATGCCCAGTTTTACTCTGCAACCAAGTTTCCTAAGAGCAGGGACTTTGTCTTTTTCATGAATACAAAATATTTCCATTAAAGCTCTACTTTTTTTTTTTTTTTTTTTGCATTCCAAACACCGCAAGAGACACAAGTGGGTTCGAGACATTCATTATGCATCTCTCGCGGTGCCTCCCGCGGCAGAAGTCTGATAAACTACCGCGATCCAATATCACCCATCCTGCCTAACTTGCTTCAAGTGTCTATGAAATGACCTCGGGGTTCTTGCAGTTTCTGCTGCTAATGCAGTATGCAGATTTTACAAACAAGATTTAGGTTCACAGCTGGTTTTCAGAACAGCTTAGAGTCAAAGATTCAAAATACAGAATGCGGCGAATGGGTTCTTATCAAAATGTCAAAATCGATTTGGCCAGAAAACCTTGGCCTGCAACATCTGTGAGAGGCTGGGGGTGAGCACCACTCCCTCTGGCTCGCACAGAAATTAATCAGGGCAAACGAAACATGACAAAGCAGCATGAGGCTTCAGTTCCTCCCAACCCACCCAGCCTGTCTCCTGAGCGGGAGCTGGTCTCGGGCTTTTCAGCCAGCCGGGACCCGAGAGACCTCCAGGTAGGCAGAGGCACTGCTGACCTTGAAGCAGAGAGAAGACCTGCCCAGGCGCGGAGCACCCCACCCCACCTCCCTGCCCGGGGCTCAGAAACTCAGAGCAGGGACCCACATCACCGCCCTCGTCAACTGTCCCCTCTCTCAGCACCACTCAGCCGTGGCCTTGACACGGAAAGATGGAGAAAAGTGTCAACACCAAAAGCAAAATTCCAAACGGAAGCCTCTGGACCCATCCTCCCAGTGGGTAGCACCACCTGTCAAAAATGAAAGCTGGAGCGGGAACCTGAGTTTGGGGGCTTCAACGTGTCTGTTGGCCAGGTGCTGGAAGCCACACTTCCCCTGCATACTCCCCTGGAGGGCCGAGTCTAGAAGATGCTTTACATGGAAGGAAGGGCTCTGAGCCACTCAAAGGAGGAAGGGGGAGATGCACATTTGTGTTGCTGCAAAGAGCCCAGACCAAGGGCTCCAAGGCCTCACCGGAAGATTCTGGCCGCTTTGATGGCATAATGGACATCATCTCCCGCACAGCGTAGGCTCGTGTGGAGGTCAGAGCTAATTACTGATTCTAATTTTTTTTCACTTCAGACAGAATCATAACACTATTAAGATCTAATACATTTATGACTGTGATTCTCAACCGGGCAGTATTAAAACTTGTGAAAGTGACTTTGCAAATTACCAAACAGTCACCAAGCTAATGAAGCAGGACTTTTAAAGTGACTGAGAAATAATTCCTATATTATAAAGACAGCAATCTGTGCAGGGAGATTTGGTTTTAAAAAAACACATTATAACGTATAATGGAAAATGTTAATCTGTAGTGAATCCAATCAGAGCCAGTTGAAGAGAAAAAACATAAGGGAAAATACAAATGAAGTGTGTGCTCCTGAGCCCATGTGAAGAAGCCTTTCCAGAAAGGAGGTTCCCTTTCTCCAGTGGTCACCCGCACAGCACCAGCGACCCACGACATTCTGGGCTGGGAGACTCTCCCCAAAGCCGGAGGAGGAAGGGGGGAAAGTCCACTAAGAAAGCACTGGGGTCCCCATCTGCCCTGATCCATGACAAAAGCCCTTGAAATCAACTGCAACTCCATAGCTCTCTCTGTTTTGCGGTTTAGATGCTCTGGTAAGACAGAGGAGCTCACATCTTAGAGGACAGTAATATCCAGAGATCTGGGTTCAAACAACAGAGAGCAGGGATGTGGCCAGAGCCCAGAGGGGGCATCACCAGGGGGATCCTCACACACCCAAGGTCCAGACAGCCCCGTTGGGCAGTAAGAGCTGCTCGCCACCCATTGGAAAGAGAGGAACAGAAAGAGAACAGGTGGGCCCAGGCCTGCACCCGTGCTAATGATGAATGATGAGGCTGGGGTGCTCCCTTGTGGGAGAAGCTCTCTCAATAATGGAAACATGCTAGAAGGGGCCACATCAAAGCACGGTGCAGAAGAAAGCCAAGGAGACTGACGTGGCAGCCAGTGCTGGCCAAAAGGGAGAGAGGAGGCCCGTGTTTCTCGTTAGCATCTGACAGCAAGAACCGTGTGTTACTTAGTGAACCAAATCCTCCTTTATGCTGGAGCGTTTTTCTCATTCTTGGCCCAATGGTTTCAACGGTTGCTCCCCACAACAGATTTCAAATCCTATTATACAGTAAACATCTGTGGCATTAATTTTCACCCTATAAACAAATGCAGGCAGCTGAGGCAGATCATTTGATGAGTCAATCAATATATGAACAGCACACAATGCCTGCTTGCTTTGCTCGGGCGAAACGAAAGAGTCCTTTCCAAGCCTGTCTGCAGCACCAGATAGCAGCGACAATATCGGAAAGAAAACAAACTTCCCCCTTGCACAT
Source organism: Neofelis nebulosa (assembly GCF_028018385.1). Lineage (NCBI taxonomy): Eukaryota > Metazoa > Chordata > Mammalia > Carnivora > Felidae > Neofelis > Neofelis nebulosa. Next base: position 217,604,901 of record NC_080783.1, read on the forward strand.
CCCACCAAGACCCAAGCCAGGCCATTTCCCTCGGAGCATCGAGAAGGAATGACCCCAACCCCAGCATCTGGGCTCCACATCCGACACTTTTGCACATGCCAATATTCAGTGCCCCAAATGCTAGGAATCTGGATCTTTGCACTGTGTAGGGCAGTGTTTCTCCCCTTCCCACCCCCCCCGCAGGGGATAGTGGGCAACGTCTGGGACACTTTTGGGGGTCCCAGCTAGGCATGAGGGTGGGTGCTACTGGCATCTAGCGGGAAGGGACCAAGGATGCTGCTAGATACCTGCAGGGCACAGGGCAGCCCCCACTGCAAAGACTTATCCACCCAGGACACCCATGGCATCAAGGTTGAGGAGCTCAGGTGCAGGGTTTTCGTGCCCTCGAGGAACACATCTCCGCTGCCTGATCTGACGCGGTCCCCTACAATGGAGGAAGCAGGGATGTTCGTTCCTTCGTTATGCGCTACATGACTTCCCCCTGCCATCCTCCACTTGGATAAGCCTCTCTGTTCCTGCCCAGTGAACCGCTTCCAGCCAGTCCCCATGGGCGCCGTGTCCACCTGTCTGTCTGGGCCAACCTGCAAAGCCAGCCAGGGCCTCCCAGGCAAGACTGCGGTCAGCCGTGAGGGAGGCGGGCGGCTTCCGGGGTCTGGGGGAGGCCCCAGTGCTCGGCCTACATCTGCCTTCCTCCTCGTGGACCTTGGACAGCGCTCGGAGTTCACGGTCGCCCCCTCCCCCGCCTGACAGCATCAAAGGAGGACTTCTCTGGAGAGGCTGCCGCACTGCTGGGTAAGAACCGTCCGGCTGCCGGAGTCTGGCACCACCATCTCCTGGTTCAAGTGAATGTCTCGAGTCTTGGTTTCCCCGTTTGACTCATGGGCGATCCCTCTCCCAACAATGAAATGAACGATACGGAAGCTCACCTGGCATCACAAGCCCTGGAGAACAGCCAAGGAATGAAGGATCTACCGTTATCCGGTGAACTGTTGTCAAGATTTCTAGCCCCATAAGGGCTGCCTGCTATCCGTCTCCGTCTCCCTGCCTCCTCTCACATGGGCACCGTCAGCACCTCTGGCCTGGCTGTGACCTGCTGGCCACCTGCCCGGGCACAAGTTATTCTGGGAATTAGCCTGGATGCGTCCCTTCCCCCCAAAGCTCAGGAACAGCCATCCCTTGAGAACTAAGCACCCACTGGGTCTGAGACCAGCTGGGAAATCTAGCCTGGGGTTCAGACCCAAAGAAGAAATAACCCATGTTACTGACACTCTGCCTTCACGGACATTAACTCATTTGATATTCCAAACAGACCTAGGAGACAGTTATTATGATTCCAGGCCCAGAGAGGTTAAGCAGCTGGCCCTAGACCACACAGAGGTGAAGTGACCAAACTATCACCCTGGGCTGAAGTATTTCTACAGCTAAGGGCTGCAGAGGGGAAAGCATTTCTCCTGCTACATTTGATCACAATAGGGAGGCGGAGAATGAACAGACTCACTTGGTGGGAGGTGTCCGGCCCTGACCATGTTGCCCCAGGAGCCTGTTTTCAGGGTCAGACACTTCTAGGTTCCAGCTTGTTGGCCACTGTCCTCTCTGCCAGGGAGCCCTTCTGCTGCTCAGAAACAAAGGCCAATGTGTTCAGACGCAAACACTCCCTCCCCCAGGAGGCCCTGCCTCTTCCAAGCCCAGACCAGAGGCACCAGGGACTCCAGTTTCCTGTAGGGAAAGCTGACCCTCTCAGCCCAACTGTGGCTTGGCTGGGGACCAGCAAGAAGGGACCCATGCATCACCTTGCCCCACCCCAAGTCCCCAGAGGAGCCCCTGCCCCATCCCAATCTCTGGGCAGCTGGCAGGGCCGGTGACATGTGGAGGTACCAGGCCATCAGGAGAAGTGCTCAAGAGCACCGGCCACTTCCGTCCCTCCTGTTCCTCAGAGACGTGCACACAGGGCACACATGTCCTCTGACATCTGTGGACAAGGCAACAAACAATTCTGTGTCCCTGTCTGTGCTTGGCCCTGAGCAGACACTGGGACCTGGGCACAGCAAGCCAGGCTCTGACCTTGGGGACCCACAGTCAAGCTGGGCAATGAAGCAAGTGACCAGATGTCCCAACAGTGGGCTGGACAAGAGAGAAGTGCGGCCATGTCTGCGGGTCTGTGCTATGTAGGGACCACCTCAGGGACAGCCACACTCAGAGGCCTAGAGGTAGGAGCTAGAACCTGGTGACCAGGTGACACGCTGGACTTCTGGGTGTCCCAGGACTGAACAGGCGGGCTGGCTGCACACCCGGAAGGTGGCAAAGCTGGGATCGGACCCACTCCGGCCTCTGATAGGACAGGATGCCTGGTAGTGAGTGCAGATGCCAGGCCTACAGGGGGTGAGCAGAAGAGGCAGGGAACGTGCCTCATCAAAGAAGACACGCAGATGGCAAGTAAGCGTATCAGAAAACGCTCCATGTCACGTGTCATCAGGAAAATGCAAATTAAAACAACAACGAGACAGCACTACGCACCTATTAGAATGGCCGAAACCCAGAACACCGACAACAGCAAACACTGGGACGATGCAGAACAGCTGGAACCCTCACTCATGGCTGCTGGGATGCGCCATGGTGCGGCCACTGTGGGAGACAGGTGGTTTCTTTCAGGCCTAAACATGCTCTTACCATACGACCCGGCAATCACACTCCTTGGTACGAGGAGTTGAAACCCTGTGTCCGCACAAAAACTGGCACATGGATGTTGATGGCAGCTTCATTCATAATCTCCCAACTTGGAAGCAACCAAGATGTGCTTCGGCAGGTGACAGATAAATGGTGGTCCATCCAGACAATGGAAGATGATCCAGGGCCAACAAGAAATGAGCCACCAAGCCATGAAAAGACATGGAAGAAACATATATGCTCACTACTAAGTGAAAAGAGCCACTCTGAAAAGGCCACATAGTGTATAGGCTTCCAACCGTGTGACATTCTGGAAAAAACACAACTATGGAGACAGTAAAAGGATCAGTGGTTGCCAGGAGTTTGGGGGAGGGGGAGAGGAATGAACAGGCCAAGCACAGAGGAACTTCAGGGCAGTGCAAATACTCTGCATGACACGACAGTGATGGGTCCCTGCCAATTATACATTCGCCCAAAGCCACAGGAGGTCCAACACCAAGTGTGGCCCCCGTGTCAACACAAGTTCATCAGCTGTAAGGAAAGTCCCATTCTGGTGGGGATGTTGGTAACCCGGGAGGCTGTGTATGGTGGGCGGCGGAATATGGAAACTCCCTGTACCTTCCCTCACTTTTACTGTGAAGCTAAAACTGCTTTAAAGAAGTAAAGTTTTAATTTTTAAAAAGGAAGGAAAATAAGTAGGACTGACATCTGGAGAAAAAGAAGCCCCCTGGGTCCCTGCTGGGGTTGGCGGGGGGGGGGGGGGGATGCCCACCCTTCCCCCAGCACCTGACACCTCAGCCACCCCTCCTTCTAGCAGTCCAGGGGGGATCCAGCCCCACGACGCAGGACAGGTCTCTGAACCCAGGGACAGATGCCCGGGGCCCTGCTTGGGGCTCGCTCCAGGAGGAACCTTCAGAATGCTGTGGGCGTCCAGCCTGGAGGGAAAGGAAGGCCACGGAGGCCAGCAACCTGCCGGGCAGCATCCACACGGCTCCTCACCAAACCAGTGAAACGGATATTCCCGGACGAGACTCCTGGCGGGAAGAATTACCGCCCTTCTTAATTGAAAGATAACTCTCCCACTCGTCCTTATCTGTCCACGCCTTTTGCACGTGGGCCTTCCCCTGCTACGGCTGTGAACGTGAACATCTAATATTCCCAGGCCCCGGGCGATCCGCGCAGCCACGAGGGAGGCGGGCCCGTGGGCTGCTTCTGGAATAACCTGCCGGCCAGTTCTCCGGGGGGTGGAGAAGGGGCTGCCCTCACTGAGCAGCAGGGTCTTTAGAAACATCTCGTGTAAAGAAAAGGAGCCGATTCAGGCACGTAGTGCCGTGCCACGCACACACTACGAGCTCGGGAAATGGAAGTGACACCCCCGCACGCATCAGTCCAGGGGTAGGTACTGTCTCCTCTGCGTGACAGAGGCTGGCAGTCGGGACAATCAGGCAACTGGCACAGGTCATACAGCTCCAAAGCAGCAGAGGGGAATTTGAACCCAGGACTGTGCTAATCCAGAGCTCTTTCCTCTACACCACAAAGCACCATACCACACTCCAGTTCCCCTAACAGCCGCATCTCCTTCTACTTAATCAGACACGTCACACACCCAGCCAGGAAGCCACCGTCAGATGGCTGGCCGCACGCAGGTGTAGGGCTTGCAGGTGCCCCAGTGACTGAGATCCCTGACCCCTTGGGGGTCACAAACTCGTGGATCACTACCGCCCCATCCTGGCGGCCCAGCCTCTGGCTCCAGCCTCCTCCCCACGCTCAGCGGACACTGAGCCGGTCCTTTCCTGTCACGCTGCCTTCCCTGGGGAGCCCTTCGCTTGGGCCCGGCCCCACCCTGTGTCCATCGCCCTCCTTGCGACCCCGCCGGCTTCACCAGCCAGCACTCCCTTCTCCAGCCGCACCGCCTGTCTGAGTCACAGGGAAAACCTGCTCCTCCCGTATTGAGAGCCCAATTTTCCCTGCGCTATTAAACAAATTTCTTCAAAGACAGAACCTCACATTGAATGAAACCTTTTTTTGAAGTTTTTAGTGGTTTCCATAAACACAGTGGAGGAAAAAGCTGGCGGCCCACTAAAATTCTTACTTAAGGCAAGATGGAGGACCCGGAGCCCCACATAAGCCACGGAGGAGCAGAGAAAGGGGCGCTCCCTGCCCGGAGCCCAGGAAAGGAAAGGCAGGGGGCCCAGGGCTGGTCCAGGGCTGGCCCCAGCGGGGAGGACGCATCCTTGCCTCTGGGGGTGAATGTGGATTCTTAGGAGATTTGGCAAGAAGGGCCCTGACAAAGGGCTGTCTTTGAAACTCAGCCCCTGAAAGATCTCAGCCATGTCATGGACCCCCCTCTCTCCTCCCATCACTTGCCCCCGAGAGCCCAGGGATGTGACAAAAAGAACACGGCTCTGGCAGAAAGAGAATCCATCCAGGTTCAAGTCTAGCCGCACAGCTGTAACCAGGGGCCCAGCCGTCCCACGTCTCGCTCTACATTTGTGAAATGGGACAAATAAGCGAGGGGTCACCTCGTGGTTTGTCATGAGGTACAAGTGACCAACTTCTAGCTGACAACTTCCAGTTGTTCAAATGACAGGGGACATTCACGGTTGCTCTGCTTTGAGTAAGGAAGTACTATTTGGAGGAGATACATTTGCTACGGCCTCAGTCGATACTAGTTTGGGATGCTCACAGAGGTCATCAGATGGAACTGGTAGAAACTGGAAAAGGTAACGAACAAATGCGTCACAGTTTTAGGAATTACTCTGAGTGATGTGACTTCACAATTACAAGCTCTGACGTCTGTACAAACGAGCCTTGTGAACAGCTCTTGCAACACGAGTGAGTCCTTACAATACGGAGACCACAGCAACCACAAGGCAAATGTAAGAATCCTGCCTCATGTTGTGTCTATCAGCCTCACAGCCTGGCGCTGTGGACTAAACTATGTCCCCCCCTAAAATCACATGTCAAAGTCTCCAAGCCCCCAGCGTGACTGTGTTTGGAGGTAGGGCTTTTAGGGGGTAAGTAAGGTTAAGGGAGGTCATCAGGGTAGGGTCCTAATCCAATGGGGCTGTGGCCTCACAAGATCTCTCTCCCAAGGACGTTGCAAGAAGGCAGCCATCTATAAGCCAGGAAGAGAGGCACCTGACCCTGCCAGCATCCTGATCTTGGACTTCCAGCCTCCAGATCTGTGAGGGAATGAGTGTCTGTGGTTGGCAATGCCCAGGCCGAGGTACGTTGTGATGGCCTTGAGCTGACACAGACAGGCGGGGTAACGTGTCCAGGATAGCACCGTGCCTAGATTCAAAACACGGGGTGCCTCAAACAGCAGAAGCGTGTCCTATCTGCCGTGTAGATGAGAAGGCTCACATTCAGGGAGATCAGGTAACATGCACATGCAGAGTGTGAATAAAAACCATTTCGCACAACTCAAGAACGGAAAAGCCACGTTTCCACAAAGAACTTAGTTCATATACGTATAATTTTCTACATATTCACACAACTAAATTAGTGGAAGTAACGTACGTCGACATCTGAGTTGCTTTATCTAAATCTCTAAGAGTCAGTATTTCAGGGTGACCAAAAACACCCTTTTGTCTTATCTTTGGGGAAGGGGGTGTCTGCCTCGCAGCTGGGGCTACCCCTCTTCAGGCCTGTGCAGTCATTGCTCCGTGAGGACTTCTCGGGAGAGGGTGACGACACTGGGCGAGTTGACACCCAGGGCATCTTGCTTCCTTTAGGAAAAGAGTCTCACCGTTGCCTGGCGATGGGGGCTGTGGCCGTGGAAGGGAGCTGACAGGTAGCCGCAGGAAAGGGTCCCCCCAAGGAGCCAATAGGAAATCCCACGCCAACGAAATAATCAGACCAGAAAAGCCAGTTCCGTCCAGAGAAGCAGTTGGAGGAAGCCAACTGTTGACATTCAGGAGCTGGATGAGGTGAGCGGAGCGTAACTGATTCTGCTTTCGCACATCTGAAGGGGCTCCGAACGATGCTAACTGCGGAATATCTGGCAGCGTCTCAAGGAAGGTTTCTGCTTCTCATGGAGACTAACACTCGAGGATGAGACTGATACTCAAACTATGTAATAACGATTAGAGTGGAGACCGGCATCTCTCACTCAACAGTCCAAGGGCGTGGCTCTCAACAGCATCCCTCCCTGGAACGCATCTGGGTCACGGCCCCTATCACCTTGCCACTGACACCTCCTTCCGGGGGACTGTGGGCCTCAGAGCCCACACCCAGGCCCTTCTCTGCAGGGAAGCTCCAAGGTTCCACGAGCTCTGGCCTGGCGCTCCTCCCTGCAGCGCCTGGAGGGGCCAACACACTGTCATATGACCAGCCCATCTTCTTTCCTGGCCACCTGAGAGAGAGGGATCTAGACCCACACCTCCCATGTGGATCTTACACCAGGGAAACCGAGTCCAGTGCAAAAATGAAAACACCAAAATCAGAATCCACAATGTGTGGCCTGATGAGAACTTGAAAACAGCTGTCTGAGCCCTTTATTTTCCAGGGAAGGAACCTGAAGCCCAGGGAGGGGGTGTCACTTGCCTGTGATCAGAGAGCTGCAGGCCACGCTGGGCCAGGCCCTCTTCCTGTCACTACACCCTGAAGTCACCCACCTCCCGACAAGGGCAGCCACACGACACCTCGGTCAAGACGGCAGCAAGCGTGAGAAGAGCTACAAGGTAGCCTGGTCACCACGTCCCATCCTGTCCATTGTCAGTCAAAGGGAGACACGAGCCTGTCACCAACCTCAGCTGGCCTTGTGTCGACTCTCTCCTCCAGCAGTGGCCGCCCCAGCCCCAAACTCAGCACCATGAATGAGGCTGGCCCACAACACTGAGTCAGCGAGGCTCCCCACCTGGGCCTCACCGGCCTCCTCCTCCCCAGTCTCAGGTTCCACGTCTTCCAGGAAGCCTGGCTGTTTCTGGAAGCATCTGTGACATTATGGCCCAAGCTGTGGATTATGCACCCACCACCTACCCCGGATTCATATGCATGTGAGCTGTTTCCCAGACCAGTCAACTGAAAGTCCCAGGAGGAAGGGGAAGCTGGCTTCTCCTGTGCCCCCGGAGGAAGCCATTCCACACGGAGCTCTGAGCAGAATCCCTTTCTTCCAAGTCCAACCCCCTCTTAGCAAACCTCCCACAAACCCCCAGTGCCTAGAGGGCTGCGGCGCCCAGACCGTTGCTCTCTGAGAGCATCGTCACAGCCACATCCCAGCGCAAGGGAAGGAAGCACACGTCTTGCAACAGGGTGTGGACGGTACAGATGCCCGGTAGGGGTGTGAGAAAGCAGAGAGGCCCCTGCAAACCAGAAGGTTCTTTAACATCCAAGGAGACCCTGTGTGGTCAGCCATTCTGCCTACAGTCTGGGAGGGCGGTCAGTAGGGCTAAGACAGCAAGGGCACCGGGGCAGCCACCCCAGCAATTATCAGGGGCTGCAAGGAACAGCCACCTCCTGAGGCTTAGCCGGGCCCTTGCTGACACAGAGCGAGCTGGAATGAAGGGAAGCAGCCAGGCTATCAGAGAGAACGGGGTGGAGGGTCCAGGAAACCATCTCCACCTCCGCTCACTGTGCATCTACGTGAGCACCTTCTCGGCTAGGAGATCTCGTGCTCTGTCCTGATAACCTGGGATGTGAAACGAGATGACCCCTCTGTTACCAGCCCTGTCTGATGGCTGACAGCTCTCCCGGGCCATGCAAGGCATTGCTTGTTTCCTTTCTTTCTGCCTGTTGGTAGGTTCCAGAAGGATCCTTAAGAGGGCCTACCAGGATCTGATTATAATTAGAAGAATAAAATATTCATAATCTCAATAATAGCCAATATTTATTCAGGGCTTGCTGTGTACAAGGCTCTATCATAGGTGTGTTATAAGACTGATCTCATTTAAAAAGTAACACTGAGTGTATTTACAGCTGTTAATTAGCTACCACCAGAACCAGGCTTGGGGAGGATTCCGGCCCCCAGTCTGCCCTTCTGTGTCCTTTTCTCCCTGCAAAGGCCATTACCTACGTACCAATGTCCACCGTCTTTATGGTCTTCTGTGAAGGATCTGGGAGCTTTAGCCATATCAAGGGGTCAATGGCTGATGACCAACCACTTGTCTGCAGGTGGTATGTATTTTAACAGAGAATGAAACATCTATGTAATTAACATCTCTGAAATTAAAGGGATAACTTTTCACAGAAAAAAAATCAGACATCGGAAAGTCACAGAAAGGCTTTTTTTTGGGGGGGTGGGGGGGTGGGGGCAGAGCACGAGCAAAGAGTCCTATGAGGGACCCTGACAGGCCACTCTGAGGGTAGACGCCTTCTAAGGCTGTCCACACGTTGGCAAGCTCAGGACCTTCGGGAAGTTCTATTACTCTCTCCATTCATGGAACTGCTACCAGAGGTTGGAAGGCGTGATCAGCCAAAGGCCTCACAGCTGGACAACAGCAGGTACCTGAAGGCTACCCTCTGGCCCGGAGAGGGCCCGAGCCCAGCTCAAGAGCCACAAAATTAATATTTAATGGAAAAGTGATTTCCTGCGTAAACATCCCCAAAGGTTCACGGAACGCTCGTGCCACTTCATCATCTGTTGCTATATTTTAAGAAAGAGGCAAGAAGGTAGCAGAGAGTGGGGGGGGTTCAACTTTAAGGTGCATTTTTAATTAAAAGAAAAAGATCAGAGCTGTGATGTGGCATCATAAAGCAGATAATTTTACAGCTGGATGGTCTCCCTCTGATGTACTTGAAAACCATTTTCAAGCGACATAAAGTTTAACATACCGGTACATCTGCCTACCCACTAGATTCTACATGGAATTTAAAATTTAATTATATTAAAGCTTTGTTACAGTGTGAATTGCAAGCATGCTAACCAAGTGGAACTTTAACAAAATCTCTGCAGACAGCTTTTTTTTTTCCTTTTAAACTCAGTTTTGTAGAACCCAGAGTTTGACAAACAGTTGATGATGCTGTCCAAAGTGTTTACTGCTCAGAGAACAAACCACTTGGGACCTAAGTGTTTATTCTCCTGGGTCTAACTCCTCAGCTCATCTTCTCTTTGCTAAGGCAGAAAGGTGGCCATGGAAATCAAGTAGCCAGGGAGCTAAGGCTGACACTGTTAGAGCCACGCTGGGAATTTTTTTCTTGGAGGCGGGGGTAGAGTTGGTTTTTCTGGGGAGCCTTTTCACTACTAGTTTTACGTGCACATCAAAGAACTACTTTCTCAGGGAAAAAAAGTGGCCAGAGTAACCTAGAAATCACAGGGGGGTTGTTCTCTGCAATCAGAGAGGCCATCCACTCTAACAGGAAGAAACAATTCCACGCAAACCTGGTTCTCCATCGGAGAGGTGCAAGGTTGGGCTGTGGCTCAGACAGCCCTGGTTCGAAACCTGCCTCTGTCACCAGGGAGCTGTGCATTCTTGAGCTGGTGCCTTCACCTTTCTGAGCCTATTCTACAAAATGGAAATAATAACGGTATCTAATTCATAGAGACTGTGGAAAATTAAAGATGACAATGTGCATTAAGTATTTAAGCACAGTGCTCATACAGAGTAAGCACGCGATTAAGTGGTAAAAGTAATTTTTATCGTTATTGTTACTGCTGTATGTTTCTAAAAATGCTACACACACCATGGCTGAGCACGCCAGCAGTCTCAGCCTGATGGACTAAAGTAAGGAAGCTCATGGCCCAGCCAGCAAACCTGCAAGGTTTGTGTTATGAAACGTTTCCAGGTGTATTTGAGTCAGGAAAAAAAAATGGAAGAGAAGCTACTTTCTTCATTTTCCGCTTCCCCACCCATTCATCCATCCAATGGTCTACTGAGCCCATAGCTACAGAAGATACAAAAATACAGAAAATACCCACTGCCTGGTCCCCGGGGAACTTGTACTCTAATGACTCAGGGAAGTAAGTAGCCACGCCATAGGCAGAAGACCAATGGGGAAAAGTGCCAGGAAGGTCCTGAAGTGGGAAACGTCACACTTGATTCAGAGATTCCAGGCTTTCCAGGGAGGGACTTTTCAACAGTGATTTTTTTTTTTTTTAAATATAGTTTATTGTCAAGTTAGCTAACATATAGTGTATACAGTGTGCTCTTGGTCTTGGGGGTAGATTCCCATGATTCATCACTTACATACAGTGCCCAGAGCTCATCCCAACAGGTGCCCTCCTCAATGCCCATCCCCCATTTTCCCCCTCTCCCCCCGCGCCCCCACCCACTCAACCACTCAATACAGTTCGTTCTCTGTATTTAAGAGTCTTATGGTTTGCCTCCCTCCCTCCCTCTCTGTTTGTAACTATTTTTTTCTCCTTCCCCTGCCCCATGGTCTTTTGTTAAGTTTCTCAAGTTCCACACATGAGTGAAAACATACGATATCTGTCTTGCTCTGACCGACTTATTTCATTTTGCATAATACCCTCCAGCTCCATCCACGTTGCTGCAGATGGCAGGATTTCATAAAGAAGATGTGGATTATATATGCAACGGAATACTACCTGGCAATCAGAAAGAATAACCAGCAATCTTAACAAGTGGTTCATGCCCCTGGAGGGAGGGAAGGGGAAAAACAGAGCCCTGGGCATCAGACAGTCACAGAAGGTCTAGAGGTATCAGCAAAGGAAAATATCTTTGGTACATTTTTAGGTGGAAAAAAAAAAAGCTATATGGTAAGGACAAGATACCGTTAAAAAAAAGTTCGTGTGTGTGTGTGTGTGCGTGTGATCTACACAGACACACGATGTACACAAAACTGTCGACAGAGGTGTAGAACTGGGGAAGGTGTTATGGGAAGAAACAGTAATGGGAGAAAATGTGGAAGGGATCCTCTTTCACTTTTTATTATGCATTTCTGTACAGTTTGAATCTTTAAAATTTGCATAAATTTTTTATAATCGTTATTAATGATAAAAATGCAGATTCAAATTTGGAGCGATTTTATTCCCTTTCAGTCATTGCATTTAATTTCCAAAATTTAAATTAATATTAAAGGAGGACATGGAATTTTTGTTTATTAATCGAGGACACGGGTTGAAATTTATTCATTCTAGAAATGATCTACGGGGTCCCCACGGCAGCGTGGGCCCTTCTCGAGGCACCAGGAGGCAGAGCACTGAACAAGGAGTCAGAACGCCTGCCCCTGGATTCTCCGAGGGGCCGCAGGCGGTACCGGAAATCCAGAGCCAGGCGGTAGGCGGGGAAGGAAGAGGAGAGGAAGGACGAGGGTGCTATTTTAGGTAGCATGGTCAAGGACAACTGCCCTGAGAAGGTGACGCTTGGGAGACACGTGGAGGAAGGGAGGGAGGGGGCTACCAGGACGTCGGGGGGGGGAAAGCATCCCGAGCAGGGAAAACAGCGAGCAGCAGCCCCGGGGCAGGGGCACACGTGGGGCATTTACGCAGCGAGGCCGCAGCAGAGAGGACACGAAGGAGAGGAGTTCGCAGAGGCTGCGACAGCCGGGACTGGGTGACCCTTGAGTAGCAGCGGCATGGCGGGGGGCTTCAGAGCAGCAGCGGATGCCCTGGAAGCGGGCTCCGGTGGTAGTGCCGGAGGAAGGTGAGGGTGGTGTGGACGACAGTGAAAGGGGTCACGGCTCTGAAGATGTCTTGGGCTCCGGATCCAGAGCCAGCAGGACTGCTGATGGGTTAGATGAGGGAAAAGGAAGAGAAAGGGGTCCAGGGCGACTCGCACGCACCAGGCACACTGGAGTTGCCGTTTCCGGAGGTGGGAAGTCTCAGGGTGTGAACATTTTAGGAGGTGACGAGTGGAGTCGGGGCTGGAATGATAAATTTGGGGTCACCAGCAGGAGGATGGAACGTAAAGCTGAGGGCCTGGAGGGGCTCGCCAGGGAGCGTTTGGGCAGGGAACGGGGAATATGGTAACTGAGCACTGGGCACCCTGGCATCAGGGGTTGGGGAGACACGGAGATGCTCAAGGGAGATGGGAAAGGAGCCGCAGGGGCACCCGGAGCCAGTGGTTTCTGGAGGAAGAGCTAAGCAGGTAAATCCAGTGCCACTGAGAGGCTGGCAAGGTGAGAACAGAGACTCGGCCGCTGGATGTGTCCTTTTCTTCAAATTTTTTTGTAACATTTGTTTATTTTTGAGAGACAGAGAGAGAGCGTGAGTGGGGGAGGGGCAGAGAGAGAGAGAGAGAGACACAGAATCCGAAGTAGGTTCCAGGCTCCAAGGTTCCGACGCGGGGCCGGAACTCAAGAACCGTGACATCGTGACCTGAGCCGAAGTCGGACGCTCAACGGACTGAGTTCCCCAGGTGCCCCTGGATGTGGGGTCCTTAACAAGGGGTTTTCGGGTGGAGCCAAGTAGACAAAAGCCTGGCTGAGCTTACAAGAAAGCAGAGGGGAGGAGCTGGAAGGAACGGATGAGAAGGCAGTGCAAGCCGTCTGCTGCAGGGGGAGCCCAGAGACAGTGGCTGCAAGGAGGCACTTGTTTTAATAAAAGATACTATATGGGGCTCTAGGTTAAGCATTGGACTCTTCGTTTCAGCTCAGGTCATGATCTCATGGTCTGTGGGTTCGAGCCCCGTGTCGGGCTCTGCGCTGACAGTGCGGAGCCTTGCTTGGGATTCCCTCTCTCCCTCTCTCTCCGTCCCTCCCCCTTTAAATAAATAAATAAACTTTAAACAAAAAAGGGAAAATAGTTAAGAGATACTACAGACAGTTTCAGGGTGATAGGAATGATCTGACAGAGGAAAACACTCAGGTTGAACAACAAAGAGGGAACAAGTACAAGAACAGGGCCCTTGAGCAGGGGGAAGGAATGGGGTCCAGCCCGCCCTGGAGGAGCACAGACGGGTTGTCAGAGGGGACTGGAGGGAGGCTGGACACAGACACAGGTGGATGGGCTGATGGGCACGTCTGATTCATTCTGTTCTCCAGGGAAGTAGGAGGAAAGACTGAAGAGCAAGCAGGGGTGCTGAGAGAGAGGGGAGGAAGCTGACACAGTCGGGCACAGGTATGAACAGAGTCACGTACAGAATCTCCGGGGAGCACTAAGGCCTGGGGAGGGACCGTAGATACAAAATGAAACCAGTTAGCCCTGGTGTGTGTTCTTCTCCAGCCATGCTGGGCTGCTTAGATACAAGCCTCCAGAAGGCACAAAGCTGGATTTACAAGGTGGGTATCAGGGAGGTGTGTGGGATGTGGCATAAGCAAGAAATTGTCTTCCGGTAAATTACGCCGCTGAGATGTTGAGGTTTGTTTGTAAGAGCAGAGAGCATTACTTACCGTAGCTAATACTCCTGGGTTTTGAAAGGATCTCTACATGGATATTAAAATCACCAAGAATTATCACGTCTGTGGTGTTGGAAAGAGACAGTGAGCCATGTGCTTCAGAACCTCCACGGAATGAGAGAGAGAGCAACTCAGGGGATCTGTACAGATTGCCAAGAAGGAAGGATATGGGACGGTAGGATCTTGGAAGCACGGAAGGAGAGTTTGCAAGGAAGACAGGATGACAGTGGTCTGGGAACGAAAGTGAGAAGCAGGGGAAACAAAATTATAAGTCAATCTACTCTCCCAAAATACTCTCAGAAAACTAAAATAGAAGGGAACTGCCTCAACCTGACGTTCATATACGTGATAAAAGACTGCATGATTTCCTGGCCAGTATGGAGAATGACACAGGGATTTCTGCTTCAATATTTATTTTCTAGCCATTGCAATAAGGCAAGAGAAAGAATTGAGGGCATACAGATTGGATTAAGAAAAAATAAAACTTGTTTTAACTCCCTGAAGACAATGATTGTTTAGGGAGAAAATACTATGGAATCAATTAAAAAATAGAACGAACAGAGCTAAAAGACAAGGCTAGTAAGTTTTCAGGATACAAGGGCAGTGCGCAAAAATCAGTTGTATGTCTATAATATTAGCATCAACAACAGAAAGTTAAATTTTTTTAATTCCATTTACAATAGCATCAAAAAATATTAAATACAGGGATAAATATGACCAAAATATGTGCAAAACCTGTACAGTGAAAACTATAAAACACTGCTCAAAGAAATCAAAGAAAACATAAACAGAGAGATATGTTCACGGAAAGGAAAATGGGGTATTATTAAGTCGCTGAGTCTCTCTAAATTTACGCATTCAGTGCAATTCTAATCAAAATCCTAGCAGGCTCTCTGTAGAGTTTGATAAACTTATTCTAGGGGCGCCTGGGTGGCGCAGTCGGTTAAGCGTCCGACTTCAGCCAGGTCACGATCTCACGGTCCGTGAGTTCGAGCCCCGCGTCAGGCTCTGGGCTGATGGCTCAGAGCCTGAAACCTGTTTCCGATTCTGTGTCTCCCTCTCTCTCTGTCCCTCCCCCGTTCATGCTCTGTCTCTCTCTGTCCCAAAAATAAATAAACGTTGAAAAAAAAATTAAAAAAAAAAAAAAAAAAAAAAACTTATTCTAAAATGTACATGGAAATGAAAATTACTCAGAAAAGCCAGAATAACTTAGGAAATAAACAAAATTGGAATACTTATACCACCTGATTTGAAGATACATGTAGAGCTGTATTAATAAAGTATGGTATTGACACAAATGCAGACATTTGAAAAAAATGGAACAGAATAGAAAGTTTAGGAAAAGACCCTACATGGTCAACTGATTTTCAGCAAAGGGACCAACATAGTTCAAAGAGAAAAGGATGACCATTTCAACAAGTAGTGCTGAAACAATCAGGTGGCCACAGTGGGGAAAAAGAAAAGAACGTTTACCCTCATCTCACACCACATACGAAAGTACCTGGAAAAGATGATAGACCTAAATAAACATGAGATGTAAACTATAAAACTTCTAGAAGAAAACAGAGGAAAATCTTAATGATCTTGGATTTGACGAAGATTTCTTAAATATAACACAAAAGCAAGAGCCACAAAATGGTCAACAAATTTGACTTCATCTAAATTTAAAACTTCGTATCTTCAAATGATCCTGTGATGAAAATAAAAAGGCAAGTCACAGGCTAAGAGAAAAATATTTGTAAAACGTGTATCCAACAGATAACTTGTTATCTACAATATATAAAGAACTCCAGCAACGCAATAATAGGAACACGATCTAATTGTAAATGGGCAAAACGTCTGAATATACACAGAGAGTGTCTGGGTGACAACTAGGTGCGTGAAAAGAGGATCAACATCATCATTAGGGATGCAACGACACAGCCAGTAGATGAGATAAAAAGAAAAGAAAAAAGTTTAAGTAAATAAATAAGCTGACCATACCAAGGGTTGGCAAGGATGCAGCCCAAGTGGAACTCACACACTGCTGGTGGGAATGTGAAATGATACAGCTGCTTTGGAAACCAGTTTGGTGGTTTCTTATGACATTAAACACATGTCTACTATGCCATCCAACCACCCCGCTTCTAGGTATTTACCCAAAAGAAACAAAAGCGTATGTCCACACAAAAACCTGTGCGTGAATGTTCATAGCAATTTTATTTGTAATAGCCAAAAGTTAGAAACAAACCTGCACAGCAACAGGTGAAGAGATAGGAAGAATATTGTGGTACATCTATAAAACGGGATACAGCTCAATAACTTTTTTATTAAGTTTTCATCTTAATTCCAGTAGAGTTAACATACAGCGTTATATATTAGCTTCAGGTGTGCAGCATAGAAACGATGATACTGCATGTTGATACGTGCAACAACATGAATGAATACCAAAATAACGACTTTGTTGAGCATAAGAAGCCAGATCTAAAAAAGTACAATTTATGTAAAGTTCTAGAAAATGTAAACTAATCTAGTGACACATATAAATGTTTGTCTGGAGATAGGAAAGGGACAGGAAAGACTGATTATAAAAGGGCACAAGGAAACCTTCTGAGTGGTGGATATTTTCATTATATTGACTGTGGTAATGTTCACATGGTATATACGTATGTCAAAACTTATCCAACCGTGTACTTGAAACATGTACAGTTTATTGTTCATCTATTGGATGAACTGTAAATGAACAAGCCTATTGATTAGGCACTATTATTATCCCCATTTTGCAGATACAGAAACTGAGGCACAAAGGTATTAAGAACATCACATGAAGCAGAAGCCTTACCCAGTTGGCATTCCAGCATAGACACCCTATCACATCAGGGACAGGACTTTCTTGGTCCCAAATCTCTTCCCCACCCCAAAGGTGACTTTGCACAGTACTCTTCCAAAGCAATGAGCCCTAGAGATACCGTAGATCCAGAGGGAAAGGAGAGAAAACAGAAATCTGGCTTAACTGTTCTCAGTAACTTTCCCCAGAAGACTCAAGGCCTGCCCTTGTCTGTACCAAGATCCAACAGAGAGAACCCAAGCTTTCTAGAAGCCAGACAGACCTAAATTCATGGTATGCTCTGTCATATACTGGCTGTGGGAGGCCAGGCAAGTGATCTTATCTTCTTTACCTTTATAAAATGGGACTGTGGAATGGGAAAAGTTATTTGCAAATGACATATCGGATAAAGGGCTAGTATCCAAAATCTATAAAGAACTCACCAAACTCCACACCTGAAAAACAAATAATCCAGCGAAGAAATGGGCAAAATACATGAATAGACACTTTTCCAAAGAAGACATCCAGATGGCCAACAGGCACATGAAAAGATGCTCAACATCACTCCTCATCAGGGAAATAAAAATCAAAACCACACTGAGATACCACCTCACGCCGGTCAGAGTGGCTAAAAGGCACAAATCAGGAGACTATAGATGCTGGAGAGGATGTGGAGAAACGGGAACCCTCTTGCACTATTGGTGGGAATGCAAACTGGTGCAGCCGCTCTGGAAAACAATGTGGAGGTTCCTCAAAAAATTAAAAATAGATCTACCCTATGACCCAGCAACAGCACTGCTAGGAATTTACCCAAGGGATCCAGGAGTGCTGATGCAGAGGGGCACTTGTGCCCCAATGTTTATAGCAGCACTCTCAACAATAGCCAACTTATAGAAAGAGCCTAAATGTCCATCAACTGACGAATGGATAAAGAAGATGTGGTTTATACATACAATGGAATACTACTTGGCAATGAGAAAGAATGAAATCTGGCCCTTTGTAGCAATGTGGATGGAATTTATTATGCTAAGTGAAATAAGTCAGGCAGAGAAAGACAGATACCATATGTTTTCACTCATATGTGGATCCTGAGAAACTTAATAGAAGACCATGGGGGAGGAGGGGGGGAAGTTACAGAGAGGGAGGGAGGCAAACCATAAGAGACTCTTAAATACTGAGAACAAACTGAGGGTTGATGGGGGGTGGGGGAGAGGGGAAAGAGGGTGATGGGCATTGAAGAGGGCACCTGTTGGGATGAGCACTGGGTGTTGTATGGAAACCAATTTGACAATAAACTATATAAATAAATAAATAAATAAATAAATAAATAAATAAATAAATAATAAAAAGTAAAAAAATAAATAAAAATAAAATAAATAAAATGGGACTGAGCCTGGGCGGCTCAAGTCAGTTAAGCCTCTGACTCTTGATTTCAGCCTAGGTCATGATCTCATGGTCGTGGGATTGAGCCCCCAAGGATTCTCTTTCCCTGCACCTCCCCTGCTCTCTCTCTCAAAATAAATAAATAAACTTTTAAAAATGGGGCTAATCTTTTCTATTCTGTAGGATTGCTGTAGAATCAGAAATAGGGTAAAGCCCAAATTCTGTAATGTGGCTAAAAGGTCCACCATAACCTAGGATTTTATACCTCTGTCTCCGGGCCCGTGTCGCATTGTATCCTCCAGGGAACAACTCTATCCACACTAACCTGTTTCAGTTCCTACCTCAGGGCCTTTGCACAAGCCCTCGAGTTTGCCCACGGTGCTTTCCAACACACCGTCTCACCCCTACTGTTCCTCAAGATCTTTGCTAAATGTCACCTCTTCAGGAGGTCTTCCCTGACTCCGTCTGTTCAGGGATTCTACCACCACTCCGAGTTTGTGGACTCAGAGGATCCAACATATTCATAGCTAAGCTTCCTTTCAACAAAAAGATGCAAAGAAAAATCAGCAAAGGGAAAGGTGTGTGGGGGTGAAGTCTGGGGAAAACTAGGGACAAGCTTCCAAGGGTGCGCTCCCAGTGGAGCCCACACTCAATTCCACACTCAGGACACACTTAGCTCCTCCAGAGGCAGGTTGTAACCACACATCAAAGTGTCGTCCTCCAGGGAAGCTCATCGCAGTCTCAGCACCCAGGCTTCATTGGAGGCCGGTCCTCTGCCTCACACACATCAAAATCCCAGACCCAGGAAGGAAACCAGGTGCTCAGCATGAACCACACTGTTTGTACAAACGGTTCAGGCACAGGGAGCCACTCTTACCATTTAAGGTAATTTTTATGCCCGAATAGAGAACTGTTTCCCAATCCACTTCCCAGACACCAGCCAAGAACCAACGCCGCAAGCAAGCCTGTCTGAGGGTGCCCAGTGGGCTCACTAAGCTAGCTCTTTCCTGCGCACCACCCCACACTAGGCTGAGTCTCTGTGCCTGTTTCCTTCACAGCCTCTCAAACTAATTGAGTCATGCGTAAACTATTTGTGTAAATAATTGGTTCAATGTCTGTTTCCCCTTTGGGCTGTAAGTTCCGTAAGGGCATGCTTGGCACGGAGTTCAAGTTTAATAAATATGTGTTGAATGAATGAATGAAGGATGGATGAACATAGTCTAGCAAAGTGACGGGCACGTAATCAATACCGGCACATGGTTGTTCTCTTCTGCTAAATGCTTGATTCTTGAGCCTCTGTGAGAGTCCCGGGAAGCGAGGGCGGGGGGGGGGGGGGGGGGCGCAGAATCAGGGGCCACAAGCAATAGACAAAAGACAGGCCGGGAATTTTAAGACACCATGGCCAAAGTCACAACAAGAAGGGCGAGGGTGATTTCAAGGAATATGAGCAAAGCCCCTGGGCCCAGCGGTTGAAGACCCATCTCAGATCCCAAGGGAACAGATTCAAGCTCAACAAAAAAGAAAAACAGAATAACCCCAAACTCCCTCTGGCCTTTCCTTCACCCCCAGAGATGCAGACGCCTAGGAAAAGCTGAACAGTCTGAGAATTCCCCTGGGGTTCCCACATCCACTGGCTCCTACATTCCTGCATACGGGGCCCTCCAAGAGCACAGACTGCCCAGAGCCTTGAAAATAGCAACCCTGCAGGGCAACAGAAGAGAGAGGTGGGGATTTCAAATATTCATTGCAAAGTTATGCATTGGTTGGGTCTTTAGCTATTAGAAGAAACAAATTTTTTAAAGCATACCAAGTTCTAAGGATTACTCAATTATTTTAATATAGCCAGATACTGCATGATCAATATGAATCCTTGTATTTTTAATGCGAATCATTATTCAAAATATGTCACTGCCCAATCAATACAAAGTTAAATCCCATCAATATTTAAATTTCTCCAATTGACATCTTATCATTCTATCCGGGAAAGAGCTCAGCGGATCACAAAATCCATTATTTAATCTTTTAAGTTTGCAGAGTTCAGAATTAAACACCACTCTGTGTCATTAGCTGCCTGAACAGAGGCCCGTGGCAGATCAACTTGGGGAGGGGTCTGGAGGAGTGGGTGAGGAAACCTGTGCCAGCCTCCCACGCTGAGTTGGCCTCAAGACCAGCTGGCCACAAGACAGGAAGGCATTTGTCCAGCGTCTGTGGATTGGCGGGGCTTTGGGAGGGAGGGAGGGGAGGAGGGTTGCCTGGAACTTCTCCCACATGACCTGTTTGGGCTGAAGCTGAAATTCCTTAGCTTGCGTGACATATGAGGCCTTCCAGGGCCTGTTCTCTCAACCTCTACCCCCTCTAACCCTATCTTCTGGTCCTACTGAACCCCGTGCCCCCCAGTCACCTCAGGCTGGCTCTCGAGCCCCTATACCTTTCAATGCAACTTCCCACCTGAAATGCCCCTCACCCTCCTCCCCTTCCCACTAGCCTGGACAACTCCCTGCCCCTCCTTGGGATCTCAGCTTAGATGTCACCGGCTCTAGCAAGGCATCTGGGATGGGCAAGTGGCCACCATATGTGCCACCATGGGACTCTATGCTAACCTTGAATACAGTATCCATCTGGCTGACGCTCAATCACTCTGACCTTTCCTGTCACAGGGACAGATCCTGTCCATTCTGGGCATCTAGAACACAGAGAGAGGCTCAATCAGCATCAGATGGAAAAATGGATGGATGGACGGATGGATGGATGGATGGATGGATGGATGGATAGAAGCCAAGGAATGCCTGAGGGCACCAGTGGCCAGGAGAGAAGCAGGGAATGGATTCCCCTTAAAGCCTTGGAGGGAGCCAGACTTCTGGCCTCCAAACTGTGAGACAATGAATTCCCATCGTGTCAGCAGCTCAGTTGCGGTGCTTTGTCAACACTGCCCTACGAAACTAACACAGCCTCTAACCATCACACAGTGCCGGGGGTGGGGAACAGGCTAGGGCTGAGCTGTACGGGACTTGCTGGGGTCTCAAGTTCCACTCTGGGAAGAGCTGGCAGCCACACTGGGTCTTAACAAAAAAGTGCAATGGTCAGACTTGCACTTTTACAGAATCGCCCTGGCATCTTGGGGACAGTGGCTGGCATGGGGCGGGGGGGAGGGGGGGGGAAGGGAGACCAGCTGGGACGAGGGTTGAGGCAGGAGTGATGGAGGGTGGAGGGCACTCCAAATGGTGCCAAGCTCTGGCTTCACAAAGGGGAAGGTGGTGGGGCTGAAGAAGGGGCAACCTGGGTGGTCTTCTTTTCAGCATCAAGCTATAAACGATATTCTCAAACAAAAGCCTCTGAGAGAAGAAACCAAACCTTCTACCAGCCGTTCACTTTAGACATCCTCCTGAAACCTGTCTTGGACAGAAACAAGAAGGAACTTTCTACGCCCTTCATGGGGAAGGGAGGGACGTCTCCATAAGGAGAGCTAGGTGGAGAGAAAGAAAGAGAAAGGCCCTCCCTTCCACACCCCCTTGGCCACTCTGGAGACCAGAACGCTCTCCATAGCCTTTCCTGAAATGGTCTCCCACAGCTTCCTGCTCCGCCAGCTGGCATTCCCACAGGTCCTTCCCTGGAGCCATCCTGAGGAGCGAGGTAAGTGCCTGACAAGCTAGAGGACAAGCCTTGTCCCCAAGGAGAAGGCGGACATCATGCAGGATACCAAGGACAAATGCAGCACCTCCTAGATGGAGCCTCTCACCCCATCAAATCTCCCCAAGACTCAGGGACACAGAGTGACTCCCAAAGAGTGAGCTGACATGCACCCCGCCCTCCACAGTGGATTGTTCGCCAAGTTTGAGGACCAACAACCAGATACAGGAAGTCTGCCTGAGAAGGGCTTCCAGAATGAACACACCAGCCCTCCCATCTCCACTGGGAAACCCACCCCATCTGGCTGACGCTCAATCACTCTGAAGTTTCCTGTCACAGGGACAGATCCTGTCCATTCTGGGCATCTAGAACACAGAGAGAGGCTCAATCAGCATCAGATGGAAAAATGGATGGATGGATGGATGGATGGATGGATGGATGGATGGAGAGAAGCCAAGGAATGCCTGAGGGCACCAGTGGCCAGGAGAGAAGCAGGGAATGGATTCCCCTTAAAGCCTTGGAGGGAGCCAGACTTCTGGCCTCCAAACTGTGAGACAATGAATTCCCATCATGTCAGCTGCTCAGTTGTGGTGCTTTGTCAACACTGCCCCACCCCAGCCAGCAGAGTGGAAGAGAAGGATTGTGTCTTGTTCTTCAATCTTGTGGCCCCTGCAGGACCGACTGGACCTAACAGTCCAGTAACCCAGCAGAGTACTTTGGGAGACTCCAAAATCATCCAGCAATAAGGACATACCCACCAGTGCCAGTGAATTATCAGAAAGAAGTGAATTAATGGTCGATTATCCTGGCCCTCATGCACATTTTCTCCCATGAAATATGCTCGTGACTCTAAGAGTTTTTGAATTCATTCAACACTGACCGTTTCTGTGGGGAAAAGGTTGATCTCTAGTAACCAGAACATTCCATTAATGGGAACATCTAATTTCTAACATTGCTGGAACTTTATTTAACCCACCTTATTCACCAACTGCGTGTGGGAAATCATTGCTTATTTTTCATGTCTCTCTACAGTATCTGCCAGGATGTCCTACTGAGTCCCCAGTGGGTCTCTTTACAAATGTAGCTCAGCCTGCTCTTTTCCGCTTAATCTCAGGCCTGGGCCAGCCCCAGGAACAAAGCCAGAGTGACTCAGTGGCACAGAAATGCACACAGACCTTTGCTTCCGCTGCACCCGATTCTCCGGGCACTTTGATGGACGTGGCTTCTCTTGAAGGATTTTTCCCTCCAATTGTGGACACGAGGTCCTTAGGAGCCGTCTGGAACTTGACACTTCTGGCAGAATCGCCAGCTTTCCTCAGCTGCCAAAAGCAAGAGGGTGTCTGCAAAACAACCCATGCCCTTGACATCTCTCCTGGAAGCAGATTCACTTTCTTTGAAAGATAATTTTATGAAATGTGCAATATTGCATCTCATACATTAATCAAAAGTGTGGCTCTGAGATTTTAATTCTGTTCCTGATAGAAAACAATGGAAACCATATCACCTGAGAGCAGACAATTCAATTAAATCTCTGGACCCAGATGGGGCATCTCCAAACTATCTCCAGTCGGGTCTTCTCCACTCCACAAAGCGGGTGGCAGGGCCTGGGCACGGTTCTAGACTCTGTGGTGGACAAACTCTCCAATGTCCCCAGTTACCCCTGCCTCGTGGGGGGGGTCACCCTCGTGTGACCCCCTCCCCTTGAGCGTGAGGAGGTGTGCTTCGCCTCTAACTCCTAACACAGCAAAGGTGATGGTTCACTCACCTAAAGTCGTAACCCCTGTCTTGCCAGAAGACTCTTTCCTAACTGTCATGCTCTGACAAAGCCAGCAGCCCTCCCAGAGTGGCCCAGTGTCAAGGAGCTGAGGGATTCTGCCCACAAGCCTGTGAGGAATTGAATCCTGACAACGACGGCACGAGCTTGGAAGCAGACCAGCCCCAGCTGAGCCACCATATGAGACTGTGGCCCCACAAGAGACCCCAGCGCAGAGGACTCAGCTAAGCAATGCCTTTCTCCAGTTGCTCACAGAAACTAGCGTGTGCTTTGGTGAGCCGCTACGTGTGTGGTCATGCGTGACGCAGCAGCAGATAACTAACACGGAGTCAGACAGATCTGGGTTCTGATTCCTGGTCTGCCATTTACTGTCTGTGATCTCAGATAAGTACATTACTCTCTGTCACCAAGCCTCAGTTTTTCACCTGTAAAATGGTAATGAAAATCACACCTATCTCAACGGGTGACGATAAAGATGAAATGAGACAAAGCATAAAAAGGGGTTAGCATTCTTTAAGTCAGCTATTCTCAATGAGGGTTCCCTGAAGGGTCAAGCCTTGGTGCCCACAGGCACCTGCAGAGCATAAGAAATTTACTTCCCTCCTGTGCATCAGAATGGTACTAGCTAGTACAGTCCTTGAAAGAATTGAGAAAAAGCCGCACACATCATTTTCTGTATGGCTTAAGCCTCTCATGGAAGCCCGGGTAAGAAAGGCTGCCAGGACCCAGTGAACAGCAGCTTTATCTTTCATTACTGTTGTGTATGACATCGGATGCCCTCATTCTCCAAAGGTGGAGCTTCACAATGTCAGCTCTGGCAATCAAGGAGCCTCTCCGGAGCCCCCTTCTTCCTGCTGCAGAAACCACTGTCTACCGTAGCCACCGATTAGTCCAGAAGACAGACCTCAGGGTGATGTAATGACAGCAACATTTCTTGCCAATAGCAAGCATGTTCTCCTATGTTTTGCGCTCAGGGGTTCACCATGTTAACTTTCCAGGACCCAAACATGGCAGGACATAAATAATGGTGCCTCCGTCAATTGCCATGCTTTTCCAAGGATTAGGTCTGGAAAGGAGAGCAGGAGTGAAGAGGTCAGAGCTCTGGTGGTTTGTCTCTCATGTTTAATGCTGTGGGTCTGTACATGTTTGTCTCTGAACGGCACCTCCAATACCCATCGCACTGGTCTTCCTCGGGGTCCCAGCTTGGGGTCCCACACAAAAGCTTGACCTAAAGGTGGGGTTTGGGAAGTGCCATGGCAGCTCTTGACTGATTTGGGGGTGGGGGACATAGAGAAAACAGAAAGCATTTAACCCTTTAATTTCTGAAATTTGAACTGACATCAGGGATCCTTTAAGAGTTCTGTCAGGTAAGGTGATCTCCTGCACTCCAGACCCCAGGCTGTGTGTGAACTGCATGGGTATCTGGGAAATACAGAAGTTACTGGCTTAGCAAATTATTTCTCATTCCACACAAAGATAAACTCTGTTCATTACACATGCCACTCTCTGCTCTTCGGCATAAAAATCAGCTTCTGAAGTCAGCTCATCTCCTAACAAATACAGCTTGTTATACAAATGGGCCTGTATTCAGCAAGCCTGAATAGCAGGTTCTCCCTCACGTTAGCTCTTCAGTCAAGGTCTCCCGCCTCCGTCCCTGACATACAGATGGTTCTGGTGCGACCAAACCAAAGCCTCCACTTCTGATGTTTAGTGCACGTTTGCAAAAGCGAATAAAGGGCCATTTACCTAACACACGGCAACATGCATTTTTTTCCCACAAGAAAAAATGTCAAACAATGTGTGGATACACAGGCATCAACATTTCTGATTCCAAAAACCACCTTTTGATTAGAATCAAAAGCGTCAGAGCCCTAAGTGGGATGTCAAGAATTTGAGGTCTAATTCTGACTCTATCCTGTTCCTGAACTAGGAAGCCCTAGGACCTTCCAGGTGACTGGAGGCAGAGTGGAAAGATTCCGAAAATGGGTTCCAAGCAATCAGAGATGGATGTATCCATCAGTGGAGACACTTGCTGGCACAGGGAGATTTGAGTGATGCCCCAGGGCCTGACTCACCTATGTGAGTCAGCCGGCCATCCAGGCCCGAAAGTACATCAAGCTTTTTTAAGCCAACGCCTTGGCCGAAAATGCTGTTAAATTAATCAGCCAACTGCCTACTAGGACCCTCAGGGGCTGGGACACAGAACAGAGGAGTGTTGTCAGAAGAGTAAAGAGGCAGGAAAGCGCGAAGGGCCATCTGAGGAGGGCGGGCCCAGTAGGAGTGATGGAAAACAGAACAGCGGCACAAAGAGCCTAGAGGAGAGCCCACCATGAAGAAGGGGGCAACCGGGGGTCATAAACACGAGGTGGGGGCTGGTGACTGAGTGAAGATGATAAGGGCTGAGATATGCTGATTTTTAGGCACAGTGAAAGCTCCCTTGATTGGCCCGATGCCTAAAAACCCATCGCCTGCCCAGGACCGAAGGGCAGTGGACGGTGTGTGAAGTCATTTTGTGCCCACTCAGGAGAGCCAGTCGCTACCTTTCAGGGGGCTCTGATCTAGCAGGTGAAACCACCTGCACACTGAGACCAGCATGGTGGGAGTGTTTATGCCAGTGGAAATCGACAGATGTCACAAGGTAGCAACACCCCCACCCCACCCCGCCCCCAATCGCGGATCATCTGTCGGCTCGTTTCCCACAGGAAGGAACTATGCTCTAGGGTGCCGTGCATTTCCTGACCCATCAGTTGACCCTGCATGTGTACTGAGAGTCAGCGACGTTTATTTCCAAGCCCGTTCGTGCTGACTATACTTTTCATCACGTGCAGAATAACGAAACACGAGAATAAAAAGAAAGATGGTTTTTTCTGTGAAAAGTAAGTCAACTTAGAAAGATTCAGTAGAAGTAAGTTGTTTGAAGAATCTGCCAAGTTAGAGGGGACCGATTCAGCTATAAGATATTGGTGGGTGGTCAGAAAACTCTAGAAGGATTTTGTACCCAGACTGCTTCACATGTGTCCTTCAGTCTCCCCTCCACTCTGAAGAAATCTAAACTGGAAATCGCAGGTGATCTGTCAAAGACGATTGAACTCACCCACAAACAGCAGGCTCCTCACTAGGGAAAGCCAAAAACACCTTGACCCCAAGTCAAAAGATTGGTAAGTCAATACCTCCCTTTAAGTAATTTTTACGAATTAGCTGATTAATGACTCAACCCAGCTGGGTCAGGAGCCAAGCCCTGGAAGTCACTCGCCAGAGACAATGGTTGAAGACGTGGGAGCAGAAGACAAGGAACAAAATACGGAGGGAAGGGCCAGCAAATGTGATGGGAAAGAGTGCTCTGAGAGGAGGGTCTACAGAGGTTAACTGAACATGAAACTTGCCTGCGCCATGGCACTCCCAGATGGCTGTCCACACAATATTTTGAGCGTGTCCGCAAGGACATGTTTGGCTGAAATTAACATTTGAAACAGCAGACTGAGTAAAACACATTGTTCTCCCCAGCTCACCGACTGCAGGTCTTGGAACTTGTCAGCCTCCATAGTTACATGAGCCAATTCCTTATAATAAATCTCTTTACACACACACACACACACACACACACACACGCACGCACACACACACACCCTACTGGCTCTGTCTCTGGAGAGCCCTGACTGATACAGACAACAACTGGCACTGAGCAGAGGAGCCTTCTGTGACCACCCCCTCTGGGACTCTCCCCACCCACCTCCCGCTCACCTCCATCACCACACTGTCCTGCCCCTCAGTCACTATGGTCTGGGGGTATGCCGCCCCCGCTAGATCTGAGATCCGAGGGTTGATAAGAGCCTTATTCATAGCACTTGGCATGCGTTAGATGCTCCCCAGAATTAACTAGAGAGGATTTTGACAGACGGTCAATCAGTCCATGGGGTCAAATACTGTGTAAGTCAAGGCGAATGAGGACGGAGGAAAGGTCCCTGCACTGGGCATGTTGGTTGGTTACGGCCACGGTGAGAGAGGCTGTAAGGAGGAAGAACCAGCAGCGAAGAGCAGAAACAGTGTCATGGACTGGGCAAAAGACAGGCCCATCTGGCCACAAGGCAAAGGGCTCCTCTGTTTATGTCACCATTTCACCCTCCCAGCTAGGGTGAGCAAAAGTACTGAGAAGTAGAAACTCCTACATCTACGTGACTTCACTTCTGCCAGGCATCTGGATGCAAGAAGCAGTCACTTCTTTCTGTCTATTACATTTTTGTAGAATAAAATATATTGCTAAAGCGAGAGAATATCATTAAAGGTTAATTATGAGAAACTTAAAGGTTATTTTTGCATATCTCACCTCTTGGACAAAAGCTGCTTCCTCATTACCATGTTAGAATATGAATTAATCTGGAGAGCATTTAAAATGCCACAGACGCCCTAACTTTATTACGACGCGAAACACCACGAACACACACGTGCTGCCGTGTTCTCCGGGCTGGACGTCTGCCTGCAACCCTCCTCCTCTCTCCATCCTCCTGATGCTCTGACCTGAAGCCGTCCCTGCCCCGGATCCTCTCTTCTCCAGACCCAGAGGTTCGGGTCAGGACTGCTCTTCGTCCGGCTCCTCTCTCCCCCAGGCAGCCCCAGCTTGTTAAAGGGGCCATGGGGGAGCGTTTGAGCACGAGGCCCCCCAGGAACCCCCAGCTGGAGCCCACTCGCAGGTGCTCAGCCCACAGCCAGCGCCATCCCCCTGGCTCCCCAAGCCATCAAGTCCCAGGGCTTCCCGTGGCTCCTGCCCCCATCCGTGGCTTCTGACAGAAAAGGATGGCTCCGGCCTTAATAAAGTTAGACTGAGGTTCACTGAATAATTTATTTGCACACATTGCATTTCAGAAAGTTGCGGCTTCTCTTGCTGACGCTACATCTTCCTGGGGTGAGCTGGGAGTCCGGTGGAAAAAGCAGGAGGGACCAAGTCAGTGCACCAACCAAGGGGCCCGTGAGGCGTGTGACAGAACTAAACGCAAAGGTGGCCATTGTCGAGATGATCGACAGGTACCTTGAGAGAGACAAAGAAAAGGCCAGTCCATCAGTGCCCTGAGGGACACACGGCCCCAGATCCTAAAAGTAAGACAAGGTCTGAAAGAAGCCAGACTCGAGAGCCGGGCAAAGGGAACCAGCAACCGGCAGTTCTGCATGGTAGACACACCCGCTCTGAGTCATACAGACGCCCCCAAGCAACCCCGCACAGCCGTCCCCATGCAGGGTCCAGGCTGCCGTTAACAAGATACAAACCTCCCAGCAGAGAGGTGCCCACACACTCAGACTACAGACAGATAGCTGTGATGATGCAGCAATGGCCCCATCTCCGGATCGCCTTTCATATTATCTCATTCAGCCTTTGCAATAACCCTGCAGATGGGTCTTCATAAATAAACCCATTTTACAGGACAAACAACTGG
Source organism: Neofelis nebulosa (assembly GCF_028018385.1). Taxonomy (NCBI): domain Eukaryota; kingdom Metazoa; phylum Chordata; class Mammalia; order Carnivora; family Felidae; genus Neofelis; species Neofelis nebulosa. The sequence continues at coordinate 217,633,819 of NC_080783.1, forward strand.
GCTCAGAGAGCTGAAGCAGCTTGTCCACTGGTCATTAGCTATCGCATGTCCAACACTGTTCTCTAGCTCACAGATGGGAAAGTTAAAATGGGCCCCAGCTCTGTCTCCCAAGCCCCCACTCTTGAAATCACACTAGCCTGCCTACTCAGGGGAGCTCTTCGAGGCTTTCTTCGCAATAGAAATTTCCTGCAAGCCAGGAACAATAGAGTCAGGGCAACGTAGGTGTGGGAGGCAGAACACTGTTCCTCAAAGACGACCATGTCCCCATCCCAGAAACCTGTCAGTGCATGGGGCTATGTGGCAAGGGGGAGTTAAGGTTGCAGGTGGAACCTGACCTTGGTCTGCTGACCTTGATGGGGGTGAGTTGCCTGGATCATCTGGGTGGACCATATGCAGTCACAGGGATCCTTAAAAGTGGAAGAGGGAGGCAGAGAGGAGAGCAGAGACAGGGTCGGAGCGATGCCACAAGGCTGGCTCTTAAGATGGAGGAAAGGGCCGCTGGCAGATACCCACAGATGCCTCCAGCAGCCGGGGCAAGCAGGGAAACAGACTCCCCTCGGGGCAGCCTCCAGAAGGAGCACAGCCTTGCTGACACCTGGGTTTTAGCCCAGGGAGACCGTGTTGCACATCTGACCTACAGAACTGTGGGATGATGAATGTGTTGTTTTAAGCCACAAGATGGTGGTGATTTGTTCTGGAGGCGATAGGTCACTACTACAGAAGGGATGTGCGTGGGGACAGCGGTCACCCAAGAGTCCCTAGGTTGGGAGGGGCCCAGAGTCGCTGCATGCTGGCGCAGAAGGAAGACCACCCCAGTGGGAGCACGGAGAGGCCCCAAGGATCATCAGCACTGTCCCTCTGGGACCAGAGGACAAACCAACCTCCTTGAAAAGGCGGGAGTCCAGCCCTTCTAAGAACACCCATTCATCTGCCACAAGTGAGCAGCAGCTGTCTGTAAAAACGGCACTGGTCTCCAGGTTGCTGATTAAATATTACAACAAGAGGACCCACATGCCCCTGCAGAAGGGCTGAATAATTCATAGCGGGCTGATTTGAATGGTGCAGAAGGCACGGATCTGAACTGGGTCAGGCTGGCCCAGCCTCTGCTCAAGCAATGCCGCCATTAGGTCATTTTAAAACAAAAGGGATGAGCTGTTGAAAGGATTAATTATTGGCTTCTAGGCTCTCCTGAAGCACAGTGCCTAAAAATCATTGCAAATCGATGTCTATTAAACTGCCTCTGAACATTCCAGCCCTTCAGGAAAAGAAACTTTAAAATAAGGGGGGGGGGGGGCTGAAAATTCTAATGGGTTGGGATAAAGGGTTACATGGCCCAGAAAATGTGCTCTGCTCCTTGTTAACAGAATGCCCCAGCAGCTGCCGGAAGCAATGAATGGGTGGTAGCAAGATCTCAGAGGGAAATTAAGCCAACACCTGGAGCCCAGGAGCATGTTCCAGGAAGGAACAGAATGAATCACTTGGAAGTCAGATAAATTGAATGGAGAAACACCGCAGGCCACCTCGAGCTCATTTCCAGAATGACCTGTGCTCCCTTTCCAGGCTGCCATAGGCATGAGAGTCACTGAGGCCAGATCTGCCCCCACGAGGAGCCACAGACGCCCACCACACCAATGAAAAGGCTGGGCCCAGCCAACCCCACACTGGGTCTCAGACCCCAAGGCACCTCAGCTGGTGTCCTCTCTGCATCCCTTACCTGGAGTCCGGGTGTCACATGAGAAGGGAGGACCGGGCAGCGGCAGCAGAGGGGCCGGGCCTCCCATTGTTCCCAAACACTAAGCAGTCAGCATCCTCACTCTGGCTAACGGGAGGAAAGCCCACTTCCCTGCTTAAAATACTGCAACATCTTGACGGGCGGTCTGCAGTGCCATTACCACAGAGTATCCTTTTTGTATCACTGGGTGATGGCAATGGACGTCACCATCACTAGTAGTGGCCTGCCGAAACGAGGGTCATGGTAAGAAGGCTTCTGAGGCTAAATCTAGCTCTCAAGAATATGGAGTCATGATTAGTAATGCCTGCCCTGCTCCTTCAAACAGCTGAATCGGATTCAAGGATGGATCACACATATTAGCCATCCCTGAACCCAATTCAGCCATTTTAAGAAGAAGGAAACTGGGTCCCAGAGAGGCAAAAGCACTTTTCCCAAGGTCACGCAGAAATTGAGTGTTAAGGTCATGATTAGCTCCCTAGTCACACCACGCCTTTCTTATTGGTCTCCATGTGATACGTGATTGTGGTAGGCAGCGTCTCAGTTAGTCCCTGGTGATCCCTGCCTCCTGGAATTCATTCCCTTGTGTGATGCCTTCCCCCAAGTGAAATGGACCTAGCAGCTCACTTCTAAGAAGCAGAGTTCAACATAAGTGATGGGATGTCATTTATGAGATCAGATTCCAAAGAGACTCTGGCTTTGGTCTTGCTCACCCGCTCTACTTGATGAAGCATGCTGCCATTTTGGAAGCTTTGCCATTTTGGTCCCATGTAGCAAGGGACTAGGGTGGCTTTGGCTGATAGCCAAGGAGGAGCTGAGCCTTTGGCCCAAAGCCAATGAAAAACCAAATCCTCCAAAAACTATATGCCTGAGCTTGGAAGTGAATCCTGCCACACTCGAGTCTTCAGATGAGTCTGCAGCCCCCACTGACACCCTGGCTGCAGCCCTGTGAGAGGCCCTGAGGCAGAGGCATACAGATAAACTGTCCTGCATTGCTGACCCACAGAAATGATAAATATTTATTATTTTCAGCCACCAAGTTTGAGGTCATCTGTCACACAGCAATAGGTAACTACCTCAGTGTTCAATAAACACCTTTTGCACAGATAATCAATGAGTTTGGGGCTCTGAGTTTGGCCTCCTGTGTAACTGTGACTCTCCTGGCAACCACCTCCCATTTGTGCCATGAACTCCAGTAATACTCTCTCCTCTCAGAAACTTGTCTATCCCAAGGATCGTTATTGGTAGTTAAGAATGACAGGAGTCTTCAGGCAATCATTCCGTGCAAGCACAAAAACAGAAAGCAGGGAACAACTTGCCTGTGTGTGTACAGAGCCCAGGGCCATGTGGGACTGTGTTGTGAATAGATTCCTGGCAAGGTAATCATACTAAAGACACCAACACTGTGTCCTACATGCTTCACTCAGTTACTCCCCACAACAGTAGGTACTGTCATAATTCCCATCATACGGATGAGAAAACCGAGGCATGGGGGCAGGTGACCTGCCGCTAATAAGTGGCAGAACTGGGATCCAGATCCAGTCTGGCTCATGGCCAGCACGCACTTCAGCATGCCTTGTCTTCACTGATGTCGGGGTTTCTCACCCTCAGCACTGCTGACATGGAGGGCTACATAATTCTCTGCTGGCAGGCACTGCCCTGCACACTACAGGATGTGTACCAGCGTCAGCAGCCTCTACCAGGAGATGCCAGTAGCAATGCCTCCTCCCATCGTGCCCACCGATATGTAACATATTTACGCCTCCACGTATTGTCAAAACTCCCAGGGGGAAGGGGAATGGGAACGCCAAAACCATCCCCAGTTGATAAGAACGGCTCTCAAGTATATGAAGAAGCCGGTGGGATCCCAGTGGCCCACCAGGGTCACCTTGCAAATGGTTCAGCTCATAGTCCTGTGGGTTGTGCGGGAGCAGAGGAAAAAAACAGAGGCTTCCGACTTAGATGGGTGTGAATCCCAGCTTGGGAAGGCCTTCTAACCTCCCGGTGCCCACACAGACGCTCCATCAAGGGGGCGTGGCTGTGTCCTCCAGAGCAACTCCTCAGTTTTGTGGGCAGCATCACCTCCGTATTCGGCCTCCACCAAGCTTCCCACAGACTGAACACAAATGAAGACATCTCAGTGGCATCCCTTCCCTCCATGAAGCTATTCTTTCAGGGCTTTCCTTCCATCGGAGTGCGTTCCATGGCCTCTAGAGCCTTCCAATCACTTATGCCAAAGCCACCAATTAATCTGCTCTCTCCGTGGTTTCAGGATGAGCAAAGTCCAAGTGTTGTCCTCCTGTCCACCATCAGGGTGCACCATCCCCCCACACACACACACACCAAAGTTCACGGTTTTCTGCTTGAAATTCACCCTTACAAATGTTGCTGTGCTGTTTTTCCCAATTAAATCAATTGAATCCAATTGATCTTGGCCCCGTTTTGCATTCCTCCTACAGCTCTGTGGGTGCATGAGCGCATGCGTGCGCGCACACACGTACACGAGGCTCTCCTGTGTGTGCCGTCTGGGAATTACTCTCCAGTTATCTCAGATATGCATGACTTATCTCTCCAATTGGATTAGAGGCCATGTTTTCCACTGCCTTTGTAACCACACAGTGCCCAGTACAAACCTATGCACACAGCGGGCACTCAATAAAGGCTTGTTGATGAATGCTAGACATTGTAGAATTGCACTTCAACAACCCCTGCCCTGCCCCACCTGCCATCCAACATCCCTGATGAGACAGGCTGCCCCTGGCAGTTTCCACACCATCTCCCTGAGGCAGGACTTCAACACGCACGTTAGCAATAGGATCTTACCCACCAAGTTAACAAGACCACTATCCCGAACCAGAAAGAACCCTGGAGCCTCCCAGAGCCACAACCAGAAAGTAGAGATATTAAGCCATCTGCCTGTTGGAAGCCACTTTCCAAGCCAATTAGGGATAATTTTTAGGAGAGCAGGTTCATGAGATGTAACATCAAATGCTCTCCTCTGAAATGAAGGCTTACTGTAGGATCAACTTCTTCAGAGCAAACAAGTTTTGCTGGAAAATTATAATGAACGCTTGGTGATGCAGAGAAAACTGTTCCATCAGGTTAAAAATACTCCCAAGTGCTCCACTACTCAGGGTGGTTAAAAAAATTACTTTACAGTACTAAGGTGCTGAGGTTGAAAAAAAGCACTCAAATCTGAGTCAGAAGGACCCGGGCCATGGTCTCCACATCTGCGCCTTTACGCCGAGTGACCCCGGGCGGGTACCACAATCACTAAGACTCTGTTTCCTCAACCTTGAGCAGAGGGGAGGTGACAAGGCAAAAGAGAGAAGGACTTGTGCTCTCTCTTTCCCACTCCCCCCCTTCCCTTTCTCTCTGTTTTTCTGTCCCTCTCTCCCTCGCTCTGTCCATCTGTAGCCTGCAGGCACTCCCCACTTTGCAGGGCTGTCACAAGGCTTGAGGTCCCCAATTTGAAGTTATGACAGCCTACGAGGTACTGAGAAGCCTTCAGTGCTGGTCTGTGAATCGATGCTCGAAGCAGTTTCATGCGTGGGCCCCAACCAGGTCTACAAGAAATCAGATCGCTAGAAAACACAAATAAAAACTGAAGCTGCAGTCAACCGTTGGTTGAGAGCATCAATAGATAAGAAGTCACAGCACAAACCTCTGAAGACTCCACGGGAAAACCCAGTTCTCCTAAAATCAACTTCGAGATGCATGCATTTACCAGTCATTTACCAGAATGTACACCCTTCATCACATTTGGTTTGGGCTCATATTAAACTGTGCTGTAGTTCCTGAACAAACAACAAACAGCTCACAGCAACAGCCAGATGCTGCCTGGAAGGGACCTCAGATCTGCTCTCTCTGCACCCACACTTCACTGCGCTCCTCTCTGTGCCCATCAGAAACTGGTAATGCTGTAGGAGAAATCCCCAGCGGACCCGCGGAATGTTCCTAAACTAATGGCAGTGTTACTTCTGTGAATTCAGACACTTATCCAGGTGATGAAGCCCTAACTTTCTGGCAGGGGGTAAACTCACTAAGCAATGACCTTAACTTAGTAAATTAATTCCAAAGCACAATTGTTTTCAATCTTTGTTTGAAATCAGCCTTCGTTAATCTAGATTTAATGGCATATGAAATGGAAATTCCCTTAATAAAATAAGTTATGAATATTTATCATCCCATTTTACCTGAAAATTGAATAATTCATCAATTAACTTTACTATTAATTATTTAATGCAAAATTAATAAACTGCAAAACTCTGACGTTCCCTTGCAGACCCTGTGGCACTGGAGAAACGGGGGAACTGTGGATGATTCCAGACATAAGCTAATAGGATAGAGGAGTTAAGGCTGCAAGTTTTCTACAATGAGCAGAACCAAACCACTTACACATAAAGTTGAAGGGTGGATCTTCTTCTCAGCTTGGAATTCTCTACCACAGCCAAAAAAGAGCTCCAAGTTTGGCAACTGTTTCAAGAGAATATTTCCCCGTGTGCTCCCTCTGTCATCCGTCACTATCACGTTGTCATCAATATTTTTCGAACGTGAAGCTCTCACACCCAGCAAAGCCCCGGGAGCCCATGGCCTCCCCTGGAGCCTCAGTCAGGACCCCAATCTGAAGAGGAGGGAGGAAGGTAAGGAGGAACGCAGAAGGCAGGGGGACCGAGGGACAAGGGGGTTTGTGACAGCAGCCGGTGCTGAGCTACAGACATTGTAAGGGAAGCAAAGCTTTGGGCTCTGAGCTACTGAGCCCCCAATTCACTCAGAGCAGCTGAGGGTCCTTCTGACTCTCTAAACTCGTCAGACAAGATCATACTGCTCTTTCCAAGTGGATATGGCTAACAGGATCTGGCACCTTCCGATAGACGGTCTTTCCATCACTAAAATGGGTTCCTTCAGAGGCAAGTGAGAGCTGCCGGGTTTCTCTGCACTTCCTTTCTTGTCTTTCCCGTTCATTCTCCACTTCCAGGACAACCAGGGTGAGGCTGTTAATGGTATCTGCTCATTTACCTGCCCTGCTCAAAACCCTCCCCCAGGAGTTCCCGCAGGGTCCCGCATTATCCCCAAATCTTTGCCTGGTCTCCACGGCCCTCCCCAACCTCAGCCCCACCTGCCCCTCCAGCACCACCACTGGGCTCTCTGCTCTCCCCACCCTCACTACCTCCGGGGCAAGGACTTTCTGTCCAGGCTCACACTCCCATAACACCACCCCCAACATGCACACACGCTCACTCACACACATGCACATGGACACTCACGCATACGCATGCGCTCACACACATGCACACTCATGGGCACTCCTGCACGCTCACTCACATGCACAGATGCTCACACACGTGTGCTCACACACATGCATACAGATGCTCATATGGACACATGCACCCACACATGTGCACACACTGACACACGTGCACTCACATGCGCACACACACACACACACACACACACACTCATCCATCCGGTCTCTGCCCAAAGTTTGGCCTTTCCGGAAGGCAGCCCACCCATCACCTCTCCACCCCCCCAGTGGGGGGACAGCCCTTCACCACACTCGTCCCTCGTAGCTCCTCCAAACTGCCACCCTTTCACGTTATCTGTCTTATCCACTGCCACATCCCCAGAGCCCAGCCCAGCGCCCGGCACACCGAGGGCGATCCAAAAGTATTCACCGAATAAACACACGAACAGAAGCAGACCGACAATGACATGGGGTGGCAACATAGTGTGGTGTGGTGTGGTTCAGGAGCAAAAGGGCTCACTCGTAGCTCCACGGGAGACCATGTGTCTTCCAGTGGAGCCCCTTCAAGCCCCAGATCGGGGGGCAGCACCCCCCAAAGTTGGTGGACGGGACTGATTACAGTGAGCCGGTGACAAGGGGGCAGGGGGGCCACGGGTCTGCCTGTGGAGAAATACATGGAAAGGGCACATTTCCAGGCGGGCTGGGCTGTGCTCCTGGACAGAAGCGGACGTGCCTCATTTGGTTTCTCTCCTACATCACTGCACACAGTTTTGTTTTTTCCCTAATTTCACTGCCTTTCTCCACAACGTTCCCCTTAAACCTGGCAGTGGTCTGACTTCCCTCCACCCTAGCCAGGCGCCACCTGCCCTTTTACACACAAATCCATCCACACGGATCTGCCACAGGCAAAACGTTTCCTGTGCCTGAAGGATTCCCACCAACACCTACTCCCAAATTCCTACAGACCTCGTTAGGCCGCTGATGCGAATCACAACATGGCCTGGCAGCGGTGAGGGCCGCCCCCTCGGCTCAGTCAGGACCCCCGCCCCCACCTCTTGTCCACTGCCCCCACCCTGGGCCTGTGTCCCTTTCACACCCGGTGTCCCCTGAAACTGAGCAGCTCAATCAATGTAAGTTCCCTACCAGGCAAGGTCAGGACAGCCACCACAGAAAAATTTATTTCTTCTTTTAGGAGAAATTTTATTTATTTCGTCCCATCTTATTAAATCATTGAATGAAAAGAAGGAAATTTTCCCCAGAAATACTGTTCTTACAAAAGAGAACAATGAGAAGGACAGGGTGCGTGTGTGTCTGTACACGTACCTGCGTGTAGGTGGGGGTTGTGTATTTGTATATGTTGCACGCATAAGTACGTGTGTGTGTTTCTGCAGGTGTGCACGTGTAGACGTGTGTCTGTACATACACATGTCTGTGTGTGTCTGTGTATATGTATGTCCACAGATGTGTTATTATGTGTACGTGCGTGTGTACCTGCACCTGTGAATGTGCATACGTGTGCGTGTGCCTACAGGTGTGCGTGTGTGTACCATGTCTGTGCGTGTACACGTGTGCATGCCTGTAAGCACACACATCACACAAAGCAAAAGCTCACATGGAACGTGGGACGTTCAGTAGAGCTGGAGAACCAGGGAAACTTTTCTCCCTTTGTTTGTTATTTTCAATTTTTTTTAAGCCCCATAATAAAGGACTGTGGGGAATCTAAGAACAGCAAAGACAGTAATAGCTCCTAACCAGACTGAGAACAGTGGAAGGATCTCCAGCCCAGAATACCCGGCTAATTCGGGAATTACTCATTGTGCAAAAGACCATGAATTGCAAAGAATGGCCTCTCCCGAGAACATACCTTCCCACCTCGCGGTGCCGCTAGGCGCGCGGGCAGCTCCCTTTCCCTGCGGCCAGCAACGATTTCTTAGATCAGAATTGATCTGGAGGAAACACCACAGACACCAGCCCGGGCCCATTACAGAAATACCAGACAGTCCTCATTTTCCAAATCCAGGAAGGGAATGAAGACAGTGAGAAAGAACTGGCGGGAGCAGGAACGAAACAAGATCGCAGGAACTGGGCACCGACACGGAGTGGAGATGCCATCGGTGTGCGTGAGCACAATGCCAGCAAGACTGAAACCGTCACCGCTGCCCGGCCGTCCTGCCTAGACACGCCGGCAGGAGCCTCCTGGCAGTCCCCACAGGTGGCCCGGCACCTCAGCTTGCATCGCGGGGGCCCTGATGACAGCACCTGCCTTGTAAGACTTCTGCACAAGCCAAGGAAGACACTTTCATAACCATGTAGAGGTAAAAGGCACCGAGACACACGGTCAGGTGACATGCATGGCATACCAGATGGCCCCCAGCAGTCCCCGAAGCCCTCGAAACTCTGCCCAGGGAGAGGCCATGCCATGCCCCTTGTGCCCAGGAAAGGCTCTAAACCAAGGGTGGTATGTTGAAGAAGGCGAGGAGGTGAATCTTGGAGGTGTGGTGTCAGCACGCCTTTGGGGTGCAACCTCGCACACAAGGGGTGTGTGCATCTTGGGAATGGGATTTCCTGGGCCCTGAGCAGGTTGTGCGTTTAGAAACCTCAAAACTGCATTGCAAGGCTTTTCTGCCTGTAAACGAGATAAAGAGAAAAACAGCACATAAGACAGCGTGAGCGAGAGCAGCAGAAATGGGGCCAGTAGATATGTAGGGCCAACCGGCGGGGAAGGCAAACAGGGGCAGACCCGCAAGGACAGGGTGATGGGAGAGAACAGAGATGTCAACGCGTTCCAGCAGAGTAGAAGCCACGTGCCCCAGAGGGACCCTGGGAACAAGTCCACTTGTTTGCAGAGCCCAGAAAGTCTGGTACATTGTAAGAATTAGGTGCCAGACATGACAGAGGTTTGAAATGAGGTGGGAGGCAAGGAGAGGTCTGTGCAGGGAGCAGTCAGCCCCTCTCAGGACCCTCCGTCTACCCCGAGTGACCAGGCAACCACCTGGCCTCTGCCCCTAGTGGAGACACATTTATTCTCTGGAGAAAGAGACCCTGAAAGACTCCACACTTGAAGGCTGCAGAGGAAAGGCAGGAAACAAGATGTAAGCCAGGAGAATTAACTAATTAACAGTGACATTCCAAGCCCCTTCCCTGCCTGGTTGCCAGATCACTGGCAGCCAAGCCAGCTCAGACCACCAGGCAGCATCCGGGAGAACCCGGCTGTTACCTCCAGACGTCGGCATCCAGAGATGCTGAATCTCAGAATCCCACAGCCCAAGCCCTTCCTCCAGGTAAGGAAAACCAGAGCGTCAGAGAGAGAACTAAATCCTCATTGAGCATACGAGGAAGTCAAAAGATAACCATCGAAACTTGACAAAGCAAGAAACAGCAGAATAACACATCAAGAAGTCCAGAGGTAAATTTCAGAACTGAAAGAATCTCAAGTGATCACTCCGGGGACGCAGGGTTGAGCTGCAAGGCAGAGGTCTGCTGTTCCTTCGCACGAGCCCTTCAGGACCGTTTGACTTCTTAAACTATGCGCACGGGTATGTTTGATAAAAATAAAACTAGGGAAAGAAAGTGGAGGCGGGAACCAGGAGCTGGCAGCTGCACGGCCCAGGGAGACGGGGAGACATAAACGTCCACTCCCTCTCTCGGCTCCTCCCGGAGGAGACCCAGGACTTGCTCCCCTGGTTCCTGAAGTGAGGAGAGACTTGATGCGAGCCGGCTTGGCTGCTGGTGCCATTTCAACAAGCTGTCCACAGATGAGGACACACGCCCCCACCCCGCCCGCCCCCAGAGAGGGCAGCGCTGGAAAGCTCCCAGGGAGGGCACGGGGACACACACAGCGGGTCCAGAGAGGTGGCGTCGGCTGGCCCCTCCTGCACCGTCTCCTCTGCCATCTGTGATCCTTGATAATGAACTGGAATCTGGGGCAGACCCGCCTCGACACGGAGGCTAGGGATTTCCCCACCACCGCCGAGACACCAGACACTTTGTCGGGATCCAGGTCACGGCTAACTACCTGCCTCGTTGGGAAAGGTATCAACACTACAGGACCCCGAGGCAGATGCCTTCCGGGGAAGGTCCAGGGGCGATGCGGCCGCTCACGGGTCCTCAGCCAGCGGACGCCACACCCGCGAACCCGCTCACACTACACTTGCTCTTTGGTTAATGACGGGAGTTTGCACTTCGCCAAGGATTTGCTCGATACGTTAGGCAAATACTGCGATGGATGTAACATGACACATCATTATGTTAATTTGATAGCAGGTCCCCAATTCAGCAGAATGCAAAGGTCACCACATCGAAATGACTGCTGACCCGGTTTATTTTTTTCTTTGCAGCTGCAAAGAACAGTCCTTGAAATGATGCAGGTAGAAGGGCCGCCCTCTCAGACTCCATCCTCCAGTGGAACTCCCTACACACACACACACACACACACACACACACACACAGAGCCAATCCCTGACCCCCGCTCTGCCCAACTGGGCACAGAAAGACCTATAGAAGTAGCCATGAGAATTTTTTGTTTGATCGTTGTCAAATACAAGTAACATAAAGTTTACCGTTTTTACCACTTTTAAGGGTGCGGTGCAGCAGCATTAAGTACGCTCGCCGTGTCGTGCAGCCATCACCACCGTCGTCTCCAGAACTTGTTCATCCTCCCAAACTGAAACTCTGTCCCCCTGAAACACGAAGTCCCCACCCCCCCCGGCCCCCAGCCCCCGGTGGGGGCTTCTCTCTGTGTCTGAGTCTGACTCCCCGGGGGACCCCGCAGCGTGGACCCCACCGTATTGTCCTCCCGTGACTGGCACTTGCCAGCGAGCAGGTGTCCTCAAGCGTCAGCCACGTTGCCGCATCTGTCATGGGGAGGCGAGACTTACATACGGGGGACAGTTAGACAGTCCAACAGTCAACGATACAGTGAATGTGGGCCGCGGAGGCTGATGGCAAAGAGGGCTCACCACAGGCTGGTGTGTTTGGGGAGGGCTCCTGGAAAGAGGTAACACACGAAGGACAGGCAGACTGGGCGGGATACGGAGGGTTCGAGAACTGAAGGCAAAAGTAGGGGGACACGGAAGATGTGTTTGGAGAGCAGGAAGCAGCCCCCTAACAGTAGTAGGTTCTTCGAGGTGGGAGTCAAAGGGAAATACTGAGGAAGAAGGGCTGAGGTACAAGAACGACCTTAAACGGGACACTGGAGAGGGACTCACCTCAGAGGAAGTCTCTGAGGCGTTTGAGGGGCACAGTGATGCAACAAAGGTGACCGTAGGGCAGCTGGTGCGGAGAAAGGGGTCCAGCCAGAGAGGGAAGAGCAGTGAGGGTGGCTCCCTAATCCAAGCGTGACACCGGGGGTGAGGTGAGGGCTGAACGTGGGCGAATGAGGACGCGGATTACAGTCTGGGATCCTGGCAGAGTCACTGGCTAATTCCATCCGGGGAACAAGAGTCCTGGGAGGGAGGACGCGGTGAGAAAGAACAGAGCCCCGAGGACCTGGTGTCCCCCTCCTGCCCAGCCTTCACCAGGAACACAAGAAGCACCGGACAGGCAGGGTCCAGAGAGAACAGAGAGCGAGGGTGGGGGTGACTCACTTGGAGTCACTTGGATGCTCTCGAAACTCAGGTCTCGCTTTTCTTCCCCTTTCCTTCCAGACGCCCTCCGTACTTGGCTGTTTTACTGCTTATTGACCAAGAGGCATTTAGTGCTCATTATAGGAAAATTCTATTACTAGACCTTTAGTGCTTCAGTGTTAGGTGCTATCTATATAAATCTAATTAATTAATTAGGTAATTAATAGCATCTTCCAGCCTCCTTCTAACTGGTGTACACAGGATTCCTGGGAGGGAATTCTTCCAATTCCATCTTGAGATCTGCATGTCCCCGGCTTCCAGGGAAGGTGCATGCCTCCCGGGGGAAAAGCAATAAATTCTTGGGATTGCTAAATTTTGCAGCCTGCCTCCCTGTGCCCTGCTCGACTCTGCATTCTGCACTATGCGGGCGGCGGGGCGGGGGGGGGGGGGGGGAGTCAAAATCCGACTCAGGAGGGCAATACAGAAACACACCTGGCTGAACCACCTTACCACACTCGCCAACAAAAGAAGGCTTTGCCTGGTGCCTGGTTCTCCCAGGTGGCTCAGGATTCTTGGAGATGGGAGGTGGGAGGATGTAGCACAGCCATTTACTGGGCCTTCTTCAAACCCCACACCCACACGGCGGTACTGCAGAGAAGCCAAGATCACGAGCTTTGCAGTGCGATAACCCTGGGCTCAAGTTCCAGGTCTAACATTTGCTGTGCCACCTTGGACAGCCCACGTACCCTCTCTGCATCTCGCTGCCTGGCGGAGCTGCGAAAGGACTTAAAAGCACAGCACTAGGTCAATTAGCTGGTCCTGGGGAGACACAGAAGACAAAAATAGAACAGAGAACACCCAGATCTCTTCCTTCACACGCTCAGATGCGTCTTCTGCCTCTCTCGTTCACACCACAAATGTTCGCTGAGCTCCTGCCGTGCGTCTGGCGCTGTTCCAGGCCCTAGGGCTACCCCATGAACACACCGGCACATCGCGGTATTTTCATTTTGGGCGAGAGGAGGTCAGTTCATGGATAAATGAATTAAACAAATAACTAGGTGAGACACATCGTGTGTCAGATGGTGGTAAGTGCTCTAGAGAGACATAAAACAAGAAGAAAGGAAAGGAGGTCTGGCTGAATGGGAGGGGTGTGATTTTAAATAGTGTGTTCAGGGGAGACCTCACAGAGAAAGCGACACCAAATCAAGGCCAGAAGGAGGAGCTGGAAGAACATTCTAGACCGAGGGAGGAGGCTCTTAACTCCAAGGCTCCGCATTCACCTGGTGGGGTGGGGAGTGCGGCGTTCCCCGGGGCCTCCAAATGAGCACACGTCCTGAAGGGTGACTTTTCAAACTGCCATTTCCAGAAGGTCCCAGTTGCTGATAATACAATATGGGCTGTTTAAACATTCAACGCTCAACCCTGTCGTCGTGCCGCTGCCACCCCCGAGGCCCCCAACCCTGGGAGCCTCCTTGTAGCACACCTCATTACGAAACAGGTGAGCGGGGCTCCTGGGACCTTCTCTGTAATTAGGGCAGGATCGAAGCAAGGGCTATATTTATAACCCCCAGCCGTCGGCAAGCCACGGAGACAGGGAGCGGGTCCCCGTGCAGCTCCTATACCAACATCTATATGTGAACTGATTACAACAATTAATTTAATAGGGATTCCTCCACACAAACAATGTATCATTTTATTAGGAAACTCTATAAATGTCAGTGGTGCAATTCATTTTTATTAATTTTCTAAAATGGAATTAGCAGTGGCGGCCGCGGTGGCAAACAGAAGTCGCATTGCCTTCTCATTCAGCGGAGTATTGGTGTCATTAATTCCTCAGTACCAGGAGGCCGGTTTGTATGAACTCAGCAGTTAACTGCACCAATTAATTTCAATACTGGGGGGGGGGGGGGGGGGGATCCAAACTCAACTCAACAACTAATTTAGGAAAGTCCTCCAACAACCACAGCAACTCTTCCTCCTCCTGGGATAAGAAGCTTTCAAGTGTAAACACGGAGTGGAGATTATAATACTAATAGGAAACGTTCTGTCTGCACCCTCTGCCTTTAGGAAATAAATTCATCTTTCCAAAGCCCAGAGAAATGCTGGCAGATGTCTCCTGAAGTTGTGGCCTCCAGCAGGCCCGGGGAGCGCCCCTCGCAGACAAGAGGGACAGTGATGTCCCTGTGCATCGACACTGAGGCTCACGGCAGGCGGGATCACAAACATGAGCCCATGAGATCCTCGTGATGGCCCAGTGATGACAGGACCACCATTGACTCCATTTCGCACGTGAAGAAGGAAAGTGGAGCTTTTAATGAGGGGCTAAAATGACTTTCTAAAAGTCACCAAGTGACTGAGTGATAGGGCCAGGACTCAAAGCCGAATGTGTCAATAACTGAAACCCACATTCCCTCCCTGCTGCATGCACGCCCCGTGTGCCTGGGGATGGGAAGTCTCCTGGCTCTATTTATACTCCAGAAAGTCAAGTGAGTCAGGCACGGCCGTGAGTGACAGTCACTTCTCAACTGAAACCCAAACTCCGAAGGCTGAAGCACGAGGCAAACTCCCTGCTTGAAATGTTCTACTGATCTGCCGTCACAGGGTGTTCTGAAGCACAGCACGTGTCTGTGGATCTGAAATCAGATGTCTGGCCCGGGAAGCGTTCCAGAGGATCTCACTCTCTGGCTAAAGAGAAGTTCTTTCTTTCCTTCCACTTACGTTCAAGGAGGGTTTCGCTGAGGAATGAAGGGCGCGCAGGGAAGCTGCAGGCTGCTTGAGATAAGGGCACTGTTTGGGGTCAGGAAACGGTGCAGAGACAGAAATCGGACAGGCTTCCTTCCCCGCGCCAAAGAAACTAGGGCAGTGCTTCTCAAAGTGGGGCCCCAGACTGGCTGCATCCCATCACCTGGCAGCCTGTTACAAGTAACAGGTCCCCAGGCCCCACACCAGGGCTATGGAGTCAGAAACTGGGGATTGGGTCCTAGCGCATGGATTTTAGCAAGCTCTCCGGCTGATTCTGGTGCCCTCTCAAGTTTGGGAATGTCTGCCCAAAAGATGCCCCCAGAAGAAAGGATAGATGAGCGTTCCCAGCTTTCCACAGCTGGGGACACGGCTATGCTCACCAAACAGTAGACTGTGCCCCGTTCAGTCTCCTCTCTGCCCCCACCCACGCTCCATGCAAGGATGTCCTCCCTGACCCTGCTCTTATTGGGCTTGGCCATGGGAATGGCCTTGGCTCAGGGATCCGTGATGTCTGATACCACACCCAACAGAGATCGTCAGTCTGCCCGCATGGATTGCCTTAGGCTTTCAAGGCTTTGCCACACCCCATGACCATACGTCCCAGACTGCAGATGCTTCCTCAGCCCGGGGCCTGGAACAGAAGGACACATGGAGCCGTCCTAAACCCAACCAAAGCCACAGCCAACCCACAGACCCGTAAGTAGGAAAAAAAAAAAAAAAAAGTCTGTTGTTCCAAGTCACTAAGTTTGGAGATTATTTCTCAGATAGCATGATCCCAGCAAAAGCTGACTGATGCAAACCATTTAATTTTATAGCAAAGGAAATCACAGCCCCAGAAAGCTGAGCAGTTGAGGACATCCTGCAGGGGGATTCAGGCTGAAAGGTGAGGAAAAAAAAAATCAGAGCCAACTTCTAACCCCACCTGTGGAGACACGAATCTCAGAACTAACCTCTCCCCTCTGCATCCTCTAACCTCCTCCGAAATGGACATTTTTGTCCTCATCTAAATGATGCTAAGCGGTAAAACCTAATCCTAATAAAGCAATAGCTCAAAGTACCTTCTAGAATGAGTAAACGTTCCAGAGGATAGGACCCTCTTTCCTCCATGGCTCAGAAACAAGAATATCAAGGAATCGGCCGAGGGGACAGAGGACACACCTCTGCCCCTTTCCCTGGTCTGTTAACTTTCCTGCAGAATCTGGTGCTTCTGCCCAAAGTGAAACAGACTGAGTCTTCTGCCTCTTCAGCCGAACCCAGAGCCCAGCCACCGTGTGAGCCACACTCTGGCTAACGCTCATCACTCTGACAAACGCCTGGCCCCGTCACCGCTGATGGACCAGGGGTGGCAGCTGGTGGCCACATATTCCCAAAGCTCTACACTGTAACGTACCAAAAAGGAAAACTGAGAGAGCAGGAAAGAAGAGCCTGCCTTTTAAACAGACCCGGCGCCCCAACTTCACTGTTCTCCACAAAGCGGTTATCACCTGTGCTGCAGAACACAGAGCAGCTGAGTCTCCACCAATTCCCCGTCCCCAAGTGGCGAGGAAGTTCGGCGTCTGTGGCAGTCGGTAGGTTCAAGCACATTTACTACGCAACACACTGCAAACCTAGTCATTGCTTCTGATCTGGGAGATCTTCTTACCACCGCCAAGAATAGCTCGACTCTCAGTTTGTAAGACATGTTGAGATGAGAGTGGACAGTTAAGGTAGTTTCCCTTTTAGAGAGCGAGTTTCTAGAGAACACTGGTGGCAGGTGGGCACTTTCCCAAAATAAACTTCCCCTGATGTTCCCGCCTGCCGAGGCCTTCAAAGCCGCCGGCTGGGGGGACACGGCGTTCAGCCATCAGGTTAAAAGTTCCAACTCTGTCTGACGGCAGCCGTGCTTTTAGCCGGTTGCGTCCACTGCCATGATCTTAGGTCAATTAACGAGACCTCAGTGTCACGAGCTACCAAAGGCAACGGGGTATGTTCAACTTGCCCGTGAACTGACTGGCCAAACCAGGTAATCAATGAAAATCAATCCACTCACTGTACATAGTCGAAAAACTGCAAGATCTGGGACGTTACCTTGTCTTAGGGGATGTGGTTAGCCATTCTTCGTGTTTCTCAAATGTTATTAAATAAGCTGCAATTTCCTGCAACAGAAGAATAAAAAAATAATAACAACAATTAGCTCACATCGGCTCCTGAGAGGTAAGAAAGTTCTTGTTGCTTCCCAGCTGCTGCCTCCCTGGCGAGGCTTCCCCCCCCCCCCCCCATCTCTGCTGGAAAACACTTGACTCGGATGGTGCTTCTATTTTGATTTCGTTAAGCCCTTTCCATTCAACCTGCCATACAATAATAATCAAAGCACTGGGTTTCAAAAGATGAGTCGGTGACAAGGACAAAGATATTTCTCTGTGGGAGCGAAACATCAGACACCATTTCAGATACTGAATGTCATTAATTTGAAGGAGGGACAAACACATGCCCAACAACAGGTCTGCACTCATACAAGGTCATCATTGGAAAGTTTCGTCTGCCTCCTTCCGAAGCCGTACTAATCTTTCATCACTCTCACGAGAGACGTCAGGTTCTCTCAGCTTGATTCCCACCCCCACCCCCAGCCCCAAGCCAAATCACACAAAGATTAAAAAGAAAAGATAAAGCCATATGCCAGAGAAAGAGAGAGAGAGGTTAACCTTTCCCTCTACTGATAACTTAATCTATTGAGCAGCGCTTCAGAGAGAAGAGCTATGTCAGCAGAGTTTAAGGCAAAGATGGAGAAAATGTGGGCACCTAAAGGTAAATTAAATATTTATAAACACAACAACATCACTGCAGATAGAATTACTGATTTATTAATAATTTCCATAAAAAGCCAGTGGGTGACATCAACATAAGTCATTGCTCTGGCTCTGGGGCATGATATGGCCCATTACTTCCAGCTCCAAACAGATCTGCTAACATGAAATTGGCAGGGATTGGAAGTTAAATTAAGGCTGGACTAGTACACATTTCCCTTGATCTTGGTGATGAGACAGCACGGAGCTGCGGCCCTCGACAATGAAAACATGCAGAGAGGGAGTCTTCATCTCGAATTTCTCTGCAGCCAGGGTTCCCAGAGGGCTCGTGATGATGCAACAGCCCAGCCAGGCAGAGGCTCGCACCCTTCCTCTGTAGTTAGCCTCCTCCGGGCCTGGATATAACGGGGCTGACACCTGTGACCAGAGATGCTAAACCCACCCTTGAAGAAAAAGAAAAGACTCAACAAAACTGTTAGCAGAGCAGGTTAAAGTAGAAAACGTCACCCACGGCATGCGGTTTGAAGGCCACAGACTCAGGTGGAGATCAGGGTCTCATAGATCATGGACATCAGCCACTACCACCAGGTGGCCAGTGACTGGTGAACCAGAGTCCACACCACCTCGCTCTGGAACCCTGGACCTTTCACCAAGCACCTGGGAAGTGGAAACCCATGGACAAAAGAGAGCTGCCTCATTGCCTCTGTTCTTGTCATTGAGGGCAGCTAAAGACACTGACCAACCAGCACGTGCTTCTCTCTCATCTCTGAGCCTGCTCTGTTCCATGCTCCATTTCCTCTCCTTAGAAAACACCTATGAGGCCTCACCAGAGCAAACACCACTCCCTTTGGCCCTCCTAACTATTCATGGCAGGGTCGGTTGCCCATCCCGTGCTCTCCCATGGCACCACACCATCCTCCATTGCATATGATTTATCGCTTGGCATCCTAATTACTTGTTTACTTGAATAGCATCCCCCACTGGATCATGAGCTCCTCAAGGGCAAGGAATATGTCATCACTGATGTATCCCCAGGACCTAACAGTGTCCTGACAAACGTTTATTAGGCAGATGGATGGACGGGTGGGGAGATGGGAGGGAAGGAAGAAAGGGGGGGGCATGATGGAAATAAACGTGCATGTAGAAGTGAGGACGTGTGTCTGTGTGCACAACTTCTGAGTGTTGGCAGGGATTGGAAGTTAAATTAAGGCTGGACTAGTACACATTTCCCTTGATCTTGGTGATGAGACAGCACGGAGCTGCGGCCCTCGACAGACAGTGTGTCTGTATGGGTTTATTACTAGGTGAAGCGATAGCTTAAAAACAGCAAAACGCAGCAATTCCTAAGTAAACCTTTACCTGGCTTTAATTAGCTGCAAGCCACAGGAGGAAGGTGTGCTGTAGCTAAGCTACAGAAGCACACAGACCTGGCTCTGGGTGCTGGCTCTGACACTTGTTAGCTGTCTGATCTTGAGAACGTTGCTTACCCTGTAGAAGCAGTTTTCTATGAAACTGAGGTAATACCACCTCATGAAGCAACAATTCTTAATACACTGACTAGCATATAGCAATGCCCCAGAACCACAGCTACCATTATTATCATCATAAGATCGACATGATGTGAGCTGCCCATCTAGAGGCCCCTGATGAGGTAGCAGGTACCAAAATGGTCCAGCTTGGAAGCTGCCAGCACTGCTGGACTTACCTTCATCGATGTACACCCTCCATCCTTCTCCACCCCCTATGCCCGCAGGAATGATAGCATCACAGGGACTGTTGAGAGTTAGTTGGAGCTGACCCCTCCATTTATCTATGGGTGTCCACTTGGTTTCATAAAACACGGAGAGCAGACAGTGGCCAGAGTCAATGAATGGATAAATTGAACCGCTTATGAGCATCAGCCCAACTACCTGAATTTCAGAAAACTTGGCATCTAGAAAAATAGCCTGCGCCAACTGGAATACCCCTGGGATCCACGTCCTTACCCAGGATCATGCTGAGAGCTAAGTGCCCCCTACTGGCCCAGAAGGGATGGGGGCACGGTGCATCCCAACCACCTGGAGACTTACCACAGTGTTCCACAGATCCAGACACCCAAAGAAGACCTTCGTGAACATCACTTGGCCAACACTCACCCCAATCCGGCAGGGCTGCCCCTACTGCTACTGTCCTTCAAAGAAATAAACTCCTTGGACCACTTATTGCCTTCAACATTTACTCTACAAATATTTACTGAGCATCTGTTGTGCACCAGTGAACAAGACCACTCTGAACCCTGCTCTTCAAAAAAAATATATTTATTTATTTATTTGTTTGTTTATTTATTTTGAAAGAGAGAGAGAGAGAGCACAAGTTGAGGAGGGGCAGAGAGACAGGGAGAGAGAGAATCCCAAGTAGGCTCTGCAGTATCAGCACAGAACCCAAGTTGGGGCTTGATCCTATGAACCAGGAGATCACGACCTGAGCCAAAATCAACAGTCGGACGCTTAACTGACTGAGCCACGTGGGAGCCCCCTCAAGCCTACTCTTGAAGAACTCATGGTCAGGTAGATGACAGAGATAAGTCAACATGATGGGGCAGCATCAGCACCATTACAGATTCACCTGTCCAGTCAAGTCTGTAGCCAGACCCAGCGGGGGCTCTGTGTAGACCATCTCAGGTCTACTGAGCTGCTGTGCAAGCAAGCCAAGCCATAGGAAGTCACAGTGATTTATGAACTACCTTTGAGCACAGGCCACTGCTTCCTCCACCCCAAGACAACAGTACCTCCCACACAGAGCCCCTTGGTGGAGCATTCGTCCCACTTAAGGTTAGCCTTTCTGAGCAAAGGAAACTGAATGCCTAGACCCAGGTACTTGCCTCTGTGGTGCTCAAGTGGCCAGGCACTGGAGCTGAACTCAGCCACCAACGAATGTCACCGTGTTGCTGTCTGGCTTCCAGCTGGACTGGGCGTGTCTGAGTTACCTGTCTACTCCCAGTCCCATGCTGCCTAGTGGCATAGCCCATTTCACTGGCCCAGGTCTTGGTCCACCTCATCACCAAATGGGAAGACCATGGGGGCAGACTCACTGTCCCAAAGCTAAGAACATCTTGGGGAAATGGATGTGCATATGCCAAAGAAGTGCACAGAATAGTAGGTGCTAAAGAGTGTAGAGCAAAGAAAGAACCATCAAAATTCAGAGTAAGGACAGTCAGCTCGTCCAGGGCAGGGGATGGTTTGGGGGGGAAACAGAGGCTTCTCGTCAGCAGCATCGTTACTATCATCACAATGGCTAACGTTAGTAGAATGATGTCTGAGGCCAGGTACTTCTCTAGGACTTTGTGGGGGAGAACCTCACTTAACCTTCATAACAAACCATGAAGCAGGAACCATACCCATTTTATAGGTCAGAAAACTGAGGCACCGAGCAGTTAAGTGGCTTGCCCGAGGTCACATGGCTAGTCTCTGTGGAACGAGAGCCCAAACCAATGTGGAATGGTTCCAGAGCCTACACTCTCCACTGCTGTTCTGAATTTCTTACGATGTGCTCAGGAAAAAAGGAAGCCTGCATGCGGAGAGTCACGTTTTCTCCAACATGGTTTACAGCCTCCTGCTCCCCAATGACCTGAAGGCACTTCACAGCCCCACCACCCTTCGGAGGACCAGGGGAAGCCAGGCTGAACATCCATCAGTGGGATTCTCTCCTTCCAGCACGATCAGGTTCATTTCCACCCAAAACCCTTGTATGATTCATGGGACCATCTATACTTCATTGACAGTGAGAATCCCTTATATTCAGACACTATTGACTTAAAATATCTTACAATGCAGGGAAAGCCAACAGGCGAGAAGAGAGACATTCAAAGCTGCGGAAAGAGGTTTAAAAAAAAAAGATCTTCAGCCCAACTATCTGGCCTTTCCCTCTTTCCCCAAAGCTCCATCAACCTAGGCAAGTGGAAACAGATACGGTCTACCTCATTGTTACAGAGCAGGAAACTAAGGCACAGAGAAGGGAAGCGACTTCCCCAAGGTCAACATCTGTGGCTGAGCCAAGCTGGGAACCAGGGCTCCTCACTCAAGGTGCGTGCATGGTCTCGTTGGCTCTCAAACTCAAATCTGGCCCAGGAAATTCACAGAGCACTCACCAAGAAGAGAGCTTGCCCCAGAGAAGTGAAAACAGGAGCTCAAATGAAATTGTATACATGAATGTTCAAAGCAGCATTATGCACGATCACCAAAAGGTGGGAGCACCCCAACATCCATCACAATATGGATGGATAAACAAAATGTGAGACGTCCACACCGCAGAAGGCTGTTCAGTCATAAAAAGGAATAAAGGTCTGATACACGGATGAACCTTGAAAACTTGCCGAGGGAAAGAAGCCAGGGGAAAAGGCCACATACCGTAGGATTCCATTGGTATTAAATGTTCAGGACAGACAGATCCATAGGATTGGCAGCTGCCAGGGGCTGGACGAAGAGGAGAATGAGGGGTGACTGCTACTGGGTATGCAGTTCCCTTTTGCGGGGACAAAGTTGTCCAGAACTAAATGGTGGTGAAGGTTACCCCAAACTGTGAATGTACTAAGTGCCTAGGGGCTAAAAAAAAAAAGAACAAGGGGTGCCTGGTGGCTCAGTCGGTCCGACTTCGGCCCAGGTCATGATCTCGAGGTTTGTGAATTCGAGCCCTGTGTCGGGCTCTGCCGACCACTCAGAGGCTGGAAGCTGTTTCGGGTTCTGTGACTCCCTCTTGCTCTCTGCCCCTCCCCCACTCATGTTTTCTCTCTCTCTCTCTCTCTGTCTCTCTCTCTCTCTCTCTCTCTCAAAAATAAACATTAAAAAAATTGAAAAAAAGAAAAGATCAAGAAGAAGGTGCAGACATCCAGCGAGGTGTGGCACTGGAATGCGGAAGGTGCCAGCACCACTGCAGTGGACTTGCACCCACAGGCTTTCTCCAGCCTCCTGGCTCCCTTGGTGTCACCTTCTTCTTGGAGCCTCGGTGCTGCAGCATCGCTGAGAAGAATGAGCCGGCTGTCAAGATGAGGGAGCTCACTGCAGGCTCCAAAGCAAAGACTGTCCAGCTTGCAGGTTTTAAATGTTCACTTTGTCCTTTGGACGTTCAAACAAAAGCTGCCGCCAAGGTGTGGCGTCCGTGTGTGGCAGGGGCTCGGGGAACAGGCTGCCATTGAGTCCCACGGGCCCCTGCATCTGCCCGGCACCAGGTCCCGTCCCTGCAGACCAGGAAGGTGGGCGGGCCCCTCCCCTAAGCACTGACCCAGCCCCTTCCAGGGGGGCAGCGAGGGCGGGGCCCAGGGGTGGCAGAGCCCCGCACTTGGCGACGCTGCCTCGTCCCCGCCGTGGGGTCATGAATCTCCACCACCGAAGGCACGCTGACCACTCACCGTCCAATCACCAGGCAAGGCCAGGCCTGCCTGCCCCCCGGGGCTGATGGGGTCTTACGGAGGACCACAAAGCCCCTCTCGGTGGCCAGCAGGCTGCGGTCACCTGCAGCGGCTTCCCTGAGACTGGCTCTTCTCGCCCTTCCCACCTCAGCCCCCGTGCCACTTGCCTGGCCCTGTTCACAGCCCACCTCCTCCAGGGAGTCCTCCCTGCTGCTTCACTCCAATGAACTCCAGCTTCCGTGACCTTCTCAGTAATGGCTCACCACTCCTGGCCTCCCAGCACACAGTCCCTGCTGCTGCTCGCATGTTCGCCCCTGGTGTTTCTCTCTTCCCGGCTTTGCAGCATCTGGGGAGGGTCTGAGTCTCAGCTCCGACCACACCTTAGGGTCCCAAACAATTCTGTATCCAGAGCCAACTGCAGACCTGGCAGCGGTGGGATGAAAGAACACCCAGTCTCTTCTAAAGGACGCAGACAGAAAGCGCCCACGTCGGAGCCGTGGAGGTTGTGGAGGTGAAGGGACAAAGGCACAGGTGCCATGGAGGCTCGGGGGCCCTGTGTGCAGAGGCGCTACAGAAACGTTCCGCTCAGCGCAGAGCACCACAGCCCGAGAGGCAGCCCCCGGCCAGGCCGCCAGCACCCCAACAGCCCTGTCCACTAGAAACAGAACACGAGCCACAAAGGCGAGCGAGCCACGGGCGCGACTTCAAAATTCCCAGAGGCTACGTTTTCAAAAAAGCAGAAACAAACGGGAGAAATTAATTTTAATCATATGTTTTGTCATCACGTTGTCCATTTTAACCCAGGAGCTCCAAATGATTATGATCTCGCCAATTTCGGCGCTCTTTTTCATACTGAGTTCTCCAGCTCTGGTGTGCATTTTCCACTACGGCCCAGCTCAGTTTGGAGCGACCATCTTTCAAGCGCTCGATGGCCACGTGCGGCTGCCACACTGGACATGCTGCCCCGGATACGGATATCAGAGGAATCTGCAAAAAACAATATGCCTCCTAAAGCCAGACCTGGAACCCGGGCGTGAATGCGGAGGCAGCCACAGCAAACACTTCCCTGAAGCAGGGCTCGGCCCCACAGGTCCACCCCAGAGGTGAGGAGCCGCGTCCTGCCTCTGGCGTGCGGGGAAGGCGCATCTGCTGGGGAGACGACGCGAGATTCTCTGAGAGGCTGAATTCACTCCTTCTCTCGGCCCAAGCTGGCTGTTACTTCCATTCCCTCTCCAGAAGGAGCCTCCCTCCTGCTGCAGAGACCCCACAGAATCATCCAGCCCAGAGGAACCAGCCTCCCCTTCAACAATGTCGTGTGAAGCTGCCCTCAGATCTCCCGGGGACAGTCCGCCCTCGATCTGTCTTCAAGGCACGGGTACAGTGTCTGGAAGAGAGTAGGGTCAGTCTCAAGGGGCCTTTGGTGCCTCTTGGGACAAATTAAATAGACAAAAACAACAAACTGTATCGAGATGTGGGTTTTTTAATACTCCCGAATCCAAGCAATAAAAATATCTGTGGTCTACATAATCTCAGATATTTTGCACACCAAAAAAATGAATCTTCAACCAAGGGATAATTTTTAAAGTTTGTTTTTTATGAGAGTTCTGCACAAGGGTTTTATCTGTAAGGGACCAAAGCTGGGGGGGGGGGGGGAGGGGAAGCCAGGACTCTCCTAGCAGCTGGCCCCAGCATCTGCTGGAGCCACAAAATGCAATTATATTACTCCCAAACGAGAAGTAAAAATATCTTGTTTCCAATACTCTTGGTTTTAAGACTCATACTTAATGTCCTCTGGGTATTTCAATGGTGCCAGATCTCTGTGTTATGTACTTTATTAGGGATGTGTGAATGTCATATTAATGACTTCTAACCAACATGTTTACAGTGGAGGCACATTTTCCCAGAACCCACTGCTCACTGCACTTCACAAAAAATAATTGGCCTTAATTTAAATAAATAACCATTCCGTAACCCCCTCCTAGGGGCATCTCTCACCTGCAGGGCTCCCCATGCATAAAGCTGGTGGGTCTCCTTCTTCATGACAAATATTCTGACCCTGGGTCCAACAGTGCAATGCCCTTTCTCCATACATCCCTGTCCCCATCCACTGATGTACCTCCCAAGCAGCCAGCTGGCCAAGCCAACTCCCTCTACAGGATGCTCTGGGTCCCTACCCACAAATCAAAAACACCACCCTGAATCATGCTTTCAAAATGACCAGCTCTTATAAACAACTAGCATATAGAATAATGGTATATATATATATATATATATATATATATATATATATATATATATATATATAATGTACGAGTGGTAGCATAGCCCTACACTGACACTTTATGAGAAAGGTGGTGATTAAGATCTCAGGGATCCAAAGACATCTGGAGGACTTTCCACAAAATGGTAAGTAGCAATTCAGGATAAATTCCTAACATCCCAGACTTCTGCATTAAAGCCTGGACCAGTTGGCTGTCTTATTTAGATGTGGTAAAGCATGGTTATGGCCATCAAAGTGCCAATGCAAGGGGCACCTGGGTGACTCAGTCAGTTAAGTGTCCAACTTCAGCTTAGGTCATGATCTCACAGTCCATGGGTTTTAGCCCCGCGTCGGGCTCTATGCTGACAGCTCGGAGCCTGGAGCCTGCTTCAGATTCTGTGTCTCCCTCCCTGCCTCTCTCTCTCTCTCTCTCTCTCTCTCTCTCTCTCTCTCAAAAAATGAGTAAACATTTTTAAAAAGTGCCAATCTGAGCAGAGACAATGAGCCATCACAAAAATATTCAGAGAAAGATTCGGTGCAGAAGCAATCCACCGAGTGTTTGATTAGTTTCATTGTCCACTCATTGGTTCAATCATTTGGTGAATCATTGAGCACCTACTATACACCAGGCACCACGCAAGGCCCTAATGATACAGACGTAGGAGTAATGATCCTGAGAAATACAGCTGGGAAGACAGGCGGGGCTGCAGGATCCAGGGCTACTGTGTGCCCACGACACAGACGGTGAGGCCACACGAGCAGCACAGATCATGTGTCCATGCTGAGAAGAGAAATGGAGGTTTCGCCAAGGAGCTAACATGTAAACCGGGTCTTGAAGAATGAGTAGGGGGCTGCCAGGCGCACATGGTAAAGGCGTGAGGGAAAGGAAACCACAAGTGCGAGAGCAGGGAGCTGGGAGAAGCACATGTGTTTGGGGGACTTGGATTAACGGGAAGTAGGGAGAATCCGCAGGGCGCAGGGAGTGACAGAACCCAAAGCTGGAAGGGTAAGGAGGCACCAGACCAGGGGGGAATGAAGATGACCAGTGAACGGAGTTTTCTCCACAAGAGCCAGGGGAGCCATCAAGAGCCTTCGTGCGCAGGGGAGGCACAAGGAGAGCACTCGGACGGTGCGGTGGCAGAGAGGACAGGCTGGGACCCTGAACTACAATGCGGGAGTGGAAAAGTGGAGCAAAGTTGAATGTTTTCAGAAGTGAAGTAAGTGGGCTTGAAAGCCAATTGGCTGGAGCAAACAAGGCAGGGAGGGCGTCTCCAAAGGACAGGAAGCCCCGAGAGAAGCGCCGGTGTGGATGCCCACGGAATTTGTTCCCGTTCGGTATATTTGCTGACACTCCAGGATGGGGAGGTGGCCATTGCCAGCTTCTCTTGAAAAATAAGATCTGGCTGCTCCGGGCCACGTTCCTGCAGCATCGCTGGTTGGAGCTGAGGAGCGGCTGCCCCTTTGGAAGGGCGAGAGCTCTCAGACGGCCGCCTTCCCCACCTGGCTGGCTCTCTCCGCTCACAACATCTGCTCGGACCTTGCAGGCACATGACTTTGAGCCTCCTGCTCGGAGGTTTCTGGCATCGAAAATGAAGTGGATTGTGAGACATAAATCATCTAGGTTATCCAGAAAGAAATACATTTCGAGCGATAGATTTTAAGAGAGAGATATGCTGGCTAGAGCAGTCATTGCCCCTCAATACAATATTTGCTGATTAATCTGGACCGAGGTTGCCCCACCTTCTATCTCAATATTGTGCCAGTTGTCAATTGATTATCCTTTGGCTCCATCTGCACCCTTATTTGTCCTGCTTTATGACACTGACAATGGGCCCTGTAAACATTTCTCCTGGACCAGCCTAGCAAAATGTTCAGCTTCGTCAATAGAGAGCATGAAGTCACCATGCAAGATGACGGTGGCAAGATGTCTCCCTTCTGGTCTCTGCCCTCTATCACTATGATTGTCAGCATCACTATTATTCACAGCAGGAGCCCAGGAGCCCCAGCGACACCCCACAGCGCCTTCCCTCGCTGGCAGCCTGCCGCTCTGGTCCTCCCAAAGCCCTCAAGCAACACCGAGCCACCTCTGCAGACCAGCTACAGCCTACACCGTTAGCAGCCAGCATGTTCCTACGTCGGCCGGGTGCTCTGAAAAGGTCTGAATTTCAGCCCATGGGGTGGAAGGAACTCTTCTAGTCCTTAGATTTTTTATGGTCTACTCTTCCTCAACGCACATGTCGTTGTCCCAGAAGCACCTGGCACTTCCACAATCCTCAGAATTGTCTTTATCCCTGTTGGTAGTCAACGACCCTTTCCTAGTTAACAATTCTTTCTATTAAATGTCCCCTGCTCAAATAACTAATGTGGTTTCTATGTCCTGACTGGACCCTGGCTGATAAAAGAATCATCCACCTCCCTGAGGATACTGATAACCTCACTGCTGTGTCATCACAGAAGACATACTAAAAAGCATAGGGAAATGAAAAGACACCTAAAGGAGAAGAAGGATGTATTGGGGGACATATTCAAGTCCCGGTGAGAACTCTGTACCAAGTCTCCCAGACTCCGGCCACACGGTAGTTTGAAAGGCAATGGAATGATGTGTGCCCTTAAGTTGTGAAAATAGCTCATCCGCCTTTTGCGGAAGATAAGAGTTTCTTGCAGACTGGGAAAAAGTCGCTCTCCATCTCCCTCTGACTTTGTGATTTGGGTCAAGTGACTTGACATTTCCTCACCTGAACTATGGGACAACACAACTGCATTTCATGGTGTAATATATGCAGACTCTAAGTACACAGTAGATCACTGGTCTAAAATGTCTTTAATCGGCTCCACTGAGGTATAATTTACATACAGTAAAATGCAACTTATTCATTCATTCATTCATTCATTCATTTTTGTAGAAATTCCTTCTGATGTTTTTCTATGGCAATATATTTTATTTTTTTAATTGAAGTTTAGTTGACATACAATGTTATATTAATTTGAGGTATGGAGTATAGCGATTTGACATTTATATACATTATGCAGTGCTCACCATGATAAGTTTATATAGTTACCACCTACCATCTAAAGTTATTACAATATTATTGACTATACTCCCTATGTTGTAACATTTCATCCCTGTGACTTATTTATTTCATAACTGGAAGTCCTTACTTCTTAATCCCGTTCATCCACTTTGCCCATCCTCCCCACACCTCTCCCCTCTGGCAACCACGAGTTTATTCTCTGGATTTGAGTATGTTTCTGTTTGTTTGTTTGTTTGTTCATTGGTTTCGTTTCTTAGATTCCATATACAAGTGTAATCATATGGTATTTGTCTTTCTCTGACTTATTTCACTTAGTATAGTAACCTCTAGGTCCATCCATGTGGTTGTAAATGGTGGTATTTCATTCTTTTTATGGCTGAGTAATATTCCACTATATATATTCACCACCTCTTCCTTATCCTTTCATCTATGGATGGACATATCCTGGCTATTGGATTGTTTCCATATCCTGGCTATTATAAATAGTACTGTGATAAATGTAGGGGGGCATATATCTTTTCTTATCAGTCTTTCTGTTTTCCTCAGGTCAATACCCGAAAGTGGAATGACTGGGTAATAGGGTACTTCTGTTTTTAACTTTTTGAGGAAGTTCCATAGCATTTTCCACAGCGGCTGCACCAATTTTCATTCCCACCAATGGTGCATGAGGATTCTCTCTTGTCCACATCCTCGCCAACATTCGTTATTTCTTTTCTTTTTGATATTAGCCATTCTGACCGGTGTGAGGTAACATCTCGTTTCAGTTTTGATTTGCGTTTCCCTGATGATGAGTGATGTTGAGCATCTTTTCGTGTGACTGTTGGTCATGGGTATGTTTTCTTTGGAAAATATGTCTATTTGGGTGACCTCCATCCATTTCATGACCAGACCGTTTCAATTCATTTTAAATGTATGGTTCAATAAATGCTAACAAATATATTATGTATCTCCCACCACATTTAAGATAGAAAATGTTTCCGGCACCATGAAATTTCTTTCATACCCCTTTTCAGTCCATCTCCATCATACCTCCAGCCTCAAAGCAACCATTGATCTGCCTTCTGTCATTAGAGATTAGTTTTGCCTGCTCTAGAATTCTATGTAAATGAAATCATACGGTATGTATTCTTTTTGTGTCTGGCTTCTTTCATTTGAGATAATGTTTCTGAGATTGATTCCTGTTGTGTGTATCAGTAGTAATCCATTCCTTTTTATTGCAAAATATTATTCCACTGTATAGATTTGTCATAATTTGCCTATTCATTCAAATGTTGATGGACATTTGTGTTGTACCCATTTGTGAGCTGTTACGAATAAAAATGCATAAGGAATTAACATTCGTTCGCAAGTCTTTGTGTGGGCATGTGTCTCCATTTCTCTTTGGTAAAAACTTAGGGCATGGAATTGCTTGGTCATATGGTAAGTATGAAACTGCCAAACTGGTTCCCGAAGGGGTTGTTCTATTTTATATTTCCATCAGGAATGCGTGCAAATTAAAGCTGCTGCACCTCCGTGTCAACACTTGGCACCATCCATGTTTCCAATTTTAGCCACTGGAGAGCATATATGGTTATCTCAGTGCAGTTTCAACTTGCTTTTGCCCAATAAATAATGATATGTAATATTTTTTTTCATGTGCTTATTGACCCTGTGTATATTTTCTTTTGGAAAGTCTGTTTTAATTTTCGCCCAATTTTTAATTTTTTTTTAATTTTTTTTTTAACGTTTATTTTATTTTTGAGACAGAGAGAGACACAGCATGAACGGGGGAGGGGCAGAGAGAGAGGGAGACACAGAATCGGAAGCAAGCTCCAGGCTCTGAGCCATCAGCCCAGAGCCCGACGCGGGGCTCGAACTCACGGACCGCGAGATCGTGACCTGAGCTGAAGTCGGACGTTTAACCGACTGAGCCACCCAGGCGCCCCTAATTTTCGCCCAATTTTTAATAGGGTTGTGTGTCTTTTCATTGCTGAATTATAATGGCTCATTTTGTATTTTGGATAGGAGTCCTTCATAATAAGGTTTGTACACTATGAGTGTTTTCTTCCCATCTCTGGTCTACTTTTTCATTTTCTTAAAGATATATTTCAAAGAGCAGAAGTTTTTAACTTGGGTAGTTCAATTTATCATTTTTTTCTTGATCACTTTAAGAAATCTGCATCTACTCCAACTTGTCTGCTTTCTTTTGGGAATGTTTAGACTGTATTTAGTGGAATTATCAATGTGGTTGGGGCTAAATTTACAGCCATGCTATGTGCTTCCTGTTTGTTCCATTTGTTCTTTGTTCCTTTTTCCTCTTCTTTTTTTTTTTTTTTTTTTGCCTTCTGTTGGATTAACTGATTTTTTTTTTTTTTAGTATTCCATTTTATCTCCATATTGTCTTATTAGGTTTACCTCTGTTTCATTTGTGGTTGCTCGATGATTTACGTTATGCATCTTTAACTTAACAGAATCTGCCTTCAAATAACACTAGGTATACTCATGTAAATTGCAAACCTAAACAGTGTACTTCCACTTTGCCCCTTCTTTCATTCTTGGTACTGTCTGCTGTCATAAACTTTACTTCCAGATACGTTCTAGACCCCCAATGCAGTGATTTAAACAATGGATTACCTTTTAAAGAAATTAATAGTGAAGAAAAATATCTTATATTTACCTATACGGTTTACCATTTTTAGCACTCCATGTTGTTTTGTATAGCTCCAAGTGTTCACCTGCTGTCATCCTTCCTCACATGACCTTCCTTTAACATTTCTTACAGGTCTGCAAGCAATGAATTCTCTGATGTGCGTGTGTCTGTGTGTATATGTCTGAGTCTGTGTGTGTGTGCATCCGTGTGTGTGTGTGTGTGTGTGTGTGTCTACTGGAAAGCATCTTTAGTTCACTTTCTTTTTTTAAGGATAATTTCACTGAATATAGCATTCCAGGCTGACAGGTCTTTTTCTCTTTCAGCACATAAGAGATTTTACTCCACTGTCTTCTGGTTTGCATGGTTTCTGATGAGAAATCTGCATAAATTCTTATTTTTCTCTACTGTAATGGGTCTTCTCCCAGCCTCTGGTTGACTTTAAGATTTCCTCTTTATCACTGATTTGAAGCAATTTGATTACAGTGTGCCTTGCTGCGGTTTTCTTTGTATTTATCTTGTTTGGGGTGTGTTGAGCTTCTTGGATCACTGGGTTTATAATTTTCATCAAATTTGGAAAACTGTCAGCCGTTACATCTTTAAATAAAGAGTGTTAGGCTTTGCTCTGACAGGCATTTGAGTTACTTGTACATCAACCTGATCCTCTGAAGACTTACTCTTAATCTTAGGTGGGTCTACAGTACCTCTTACTCTAGAAATGTCTTAGCCCCACTATTATTTTTTTCCCTTCTGTACTACATGTCCCATTTGCCCAGTTTGGCTGGTCAGAATTTGAACACCTCCCAGTCCTGTGTGAGCTCTGGGAATTTTTCATCTTATAGCCTTAGGTGCTATTAGCTCAACCTTGTGGAATTCAGTTCTCCCAGTCCTGTGTGAGCTCTGGGAATTTTTCATCTTATAGCCTTAGGTGCTATTAGCTCAACCTTGTGGAATTCAGTTCCACAGTTCAATATCCAGTAGAAACTTCCAGAAGACCCATGCAGATTTCTGGAGCACTTTCTCCATAAGGTTTTTCTCCTCTGTGACATTCTACCTTCTGATATCTGGCCATCTCAATCTCCCCAAACTCTGATATGTGTCTCCTCAACTCAGCAAGATGCATATACCCTGCTTGGGATAACCTCCCTCAAATCACATTTGAAATGCCTCCAAGCAGAAATACCAAGCGGTTGTAGGACTAATAATATCCTCTTGGGAACCAAAGTCCTACCCTGACTATTGCATAACATCTGAAAATATGATTCCATGTATTTTGTCCAATTTTATATTGTTTATGGCAAGAGGACAAGTCTGCTCCCAGTTACTCCATCATGGACAGCAGCAAAAGTCTTGCCATGAATTTTTAGATTTTTAGATTTTCACTTTATTCTTTGAGATAGCAGCAATCTTTGAATAAAGGACATAGACAGGGTTCAAACTTCAAGGGTACAATTGTTGCCTCAGAGAGACATTACCTAAAGGCTATGGGGACCCGGGCTTTCTCCAATATCAAAAAGTGGGAGGGAAAGATAATGTCCAGGAACAACTGAATCCTGATTCTGTTTTAACAGCACCCACCCTACACTTCTACCCTTGGATGAAGATATAGACTTGCTGATCTGACAGATTCAGTTCAAGAATCAGAAGAGCCTAAAAGAGCACAGATTGTTGTTATAAGTCCTTCCAGAATAGTGATATAAACCTGAATATAAAACAGAAGCAGTGTTGCAAGAATTTGGCTTCTTTTTCAACCTTGGCAGGATTCTATCTGCACAGAAAGTGTCACTGACAGCCACACACTGCCAACTCCCATTAAGAACTAGGGACAAGGGACAAGCTATGTAAAAATATCCTGCATCTGCTGGTCTCTGTGTAGCCACCTCTCTTTAAGATAAATTCTGAATCCCTAGCTATGAAAATCAGGAATTTATATCAGGGTATGTATATGTGCGTGTGTGCATGTGTGTGTTCTCTTCCTACCAATAAATAACCCTACTCACAGCACTAAAATATCTACCTCTGCTCCAACATTAACCAACAGAGCCCTTTGGAAATGGGTCTTAAATCATTCAAAAGAGTCAGAAAAGGATGTGAAGGTAGCAGACAATGGTTCCAGTGCCTATAGGGACAGAGTAGAGGTGAGCATTTTGACTTGTTCTTGGCCCTTTCTGCCTCCAAGCAAAGCAGAGCCACTTAACTCTGAACAACTAAATTTCCTTGCAGAACAAACACTAACACTCATCCTAACCCCTCCCCCACCCCAAATCCAATAAAACTAATAAAAACAGAAGCAAGCCATCTTAAAATTAACACATCCAAGATACAAGCAGAAACCATTGATCAAAACCTCCTATCTTCCCTCACAGCCGACAGTTCCAGAGCAGCCCTAACACCCCATAATGGAATCCCATTATCTACAAAGGAAACTCGTTCCAGAAGAGAGCCACAAACAAAGAGAGAATCAAAGGAGGCAGGCAAAGGGGGAGACTCCAGCGCTCGCCTCTGCTCCCATAGGAGGGGTATGACACTCAAGCTGAGAGAGCCATTAGAACTGCAGCAAGGAGGAGGCACTTGCCATAAGTTACAGAACTGAGAAGGAAATTAAGGAAGAGTCCAGTGGGGAAGGAAGGCTTGAGAGCCTACTTCTTTCCATCTGTGCAAAAGCAAAACAAGCTCATTTCATGTAGGAAGCAAATTGAGTCAACAAATATCTGTCCTTAAACTCCAGAATCGCCTGAATTTGGAAAATACAGGGATTTCAGCTAAAGGAGGGAACAAGTAAGATTAATTAGCAAATGCCTCAAATCCTTAATTCACACTTCAAACAAACAAGTTAATTGTGTAGCTAACAGAGTGTGACTTGATTATAGGCCACTGGTGGCCATTAATAGATGAAAGGTGTTTGGATTTCAATAGTGTTTGGATTTCATAACCCGCCTTCATAAAAGAAGTTAAGCTTAGTCACCACCTCCATTTGCTAACACCTGTGATCATGAATCCCACATGGCAAGCAAGCACCCCAGCTTTGAGCTTTTGGAATTGAAGAGTAAACAGGAGGAGAATTCATGAATTTTCTAGAGGTAATTGTTCTACTCTGCTTTGAAGAGCAGTTGAGTCTGGTCTCGGAAGACGTTAATACATGCATGAGCATAGCCTCCCTGGCTGACACTCAACCCAAAAGGCCCACTGCTACGCTGCTTCAGCAGGAATCCCTTTGGGAAAGCAGAGCAGGACCAGGCTCCAACCTGCAGATATTACCAATCAATCATGCAGACTTTATTCCCACAGGCACGAGCATAGGTCCACATAAGGCCTTAATTAAAACTACAAATGGAAGTGGAATCCAAAAACTGACCACTGACAAGTCTGGATCAGGCTTCCCTTTGACCAAGTGGGCCCTACCTTCAGAACTTCAGATTGCTCTAGAAGGAAAAAAGAGATCTTCCCCTTCTCTTGTTTCTTGATAATATCAAGCAGTAAGACGAATGATAAGGAGTCCAAAAGCATCATATTGTGTCATTTGAAGAGCAGTATGAGCCATAGGGCAGAAAACACAGTCAATCAAATATATCTTTCTGAGGAGCTTGTGATGTGATGATGCACATAATGTCAAAGTTTTATTAAAAGGGAGCTTACTTTTCAAAGGGTCATAATATGGCAATATCAGGAAAAGGACTGAAATCGCCGTTTTTTGTGGTCACATGAAAAGGAAAAGGATTCCAGTAAAGGGAGGCCTTCACTGTCCAATGTGATAATGGTCTACAAAGTCATTCCCAGTGGGTCTGAAGCCAGATGCACCCCCAAGGGATCAGCCTTGATGCAATATTTTAATCTTCATTTGTTGAGCTCCATTAATTCCTTGGAAATCTGGGTCAGTCATTATGGGGGGTAGAAGCCATTGAGAAGACCTAGGCCCTCTCTTCAAAAAGCTTATGATCTTGGGGCACCTGGGTGGCTTAGTCGGTTAAGTGTCTGACTTCAGCTCAGGTCATGATCTCGTGGTTCACGGGTTCGAGTCCCACATCAGGCTCTGTGCTGACAGCTCAGAGCCTGGAGCCTGCTTTCTGGATTCATGGATTCTGTGTTTCCCTCTCTCTCTGCCCCTCCCCTGCTCGTTCGTTCTCTCTCTCTCTCTCTCTCTCTCTCTCTCTCTCTCTCTCTCTCAAAAATAAATAAAACATTAAACAAACAAACAAAAAAAGCTTATGATCTTGAAAGTCTAGAAACCTACACAGAAAGTGGCGTGGGACTGAGACCACTAAGATCCAATGTGGGCTATGGGAAGTCCAGAAAGAGGCAAGTCAACACAAGCTGGAGGAGTCAGAATAAAAAACCAAGATGGGATGGCAGGGAAAGGAGAGTAAAGGGCTGCTGTCCTTGGTTCTGAACCAACCTTGTGTTTCAGGACAGCAATGTCTTATTGCATGTCATAAAACATGAACCCATTAGTGAGTTCTAGATCAATCTATGGAATGGAATGAATGGAATGGAATGGAATGGAATGGATGGAATGGAATGAATGGAATGGAATGGAATGGAATGGAATGGAATGGAATGGAATGGAATGGAATGGAATGAAGTAGAGTGGAATGGAATGGAATGGAATGGAATGGAATGGAATGGAATGGAATGGAATGGAATGGAGTGAAGTAGAGTGGAATGGATGGAGTGGAGTAGAGGGGAATGGAATGAAAAATATCAGAGTATACCACAGGTAGCTTTGTTCCTTAAAACTTCTGTTCAGGCATTTCATCACAAATGAATGTGTGTGTGTGTGTGTGTGTGTGTGTGTGTGTGTGTGTGTGTGTGTTCTGGGTCATGACATGAAATGTATTTCTGGATGTCAAGGACAAACTTGGGAAATCACTGCTCTAGGGTACAGTTGTTTCTTTCCATTCTTGAACATGAAGCTCCTGTCCCCAGGAATTCTGATGGAAGCTGCAACTAAGAAGCAGTGTTAGAAAAGAACACAGGATGCAAATCAAGAGAAAGAAAGAAATAGAAGACCACAAGTACTAAGAGATTTGAAGGGAAAGGAAGGGGGA
Organism: Neofelis nebulosa; assembly: GCF_028018385.1. Classification (NCBI taxonomy): domain Eukaryota; kingdom Metazoa; phylum Chordata; class Mammalia; order Carnivora; family Felidae; genus Neofelis; species Neofelis nebulosa. The sequence goes on from NC_080783.1 coordinate 217,670,228, forward strand.
AAGACTTTTGATGTTTTCACACGAGTTACCCAAATTGCTGGGATTGCTGAAGTAGAAGGCATGTCTCCCACCTCTACACTTCAGGGGTTTCAAAAAGAAGGCAGCTGCATGGCGAACACAGCAACACTGGCTGTTTCACTGTCAGCTCCCTCATCTGTGGCCCTTACACTCAACAAAAGGCTTTAGCTCAGCATTAAAGGCTTTACTGTAAACTGGGAACAATGGCTGTACCTGTGTCAGAAGGTGGCAATGAGGATTGAATGAGTTAATTTATGCCAAATACTTAAAACCAAGCCTGGAATTCAATATAAGGGTTAACTATTATTATCACTTACTTTGATATATGTTTAAGGTTGTAAACTCAAAGATTTCATACTACACAGCCATTAAAAACATGCATGAGAATTTAATGCCTAAAATACAATATTGAGGAGAAAAACCAAGGAACAAAGCTATGTAACGGTATACAATTTCAGATGTGTTTTACACATTAAGCACTATAACAATCTCAATTATGTTTTAAAAGAGTTCATAAAAATATTGGAAGAAAAATTACTAAAATGCTAACAGCGGTTGGATTTGGGTGTAAGGTCTTAGATAAAATTCTCTTTTGTACATTTCCTTCAACTTTCCAATTTTTTCTACAATTAGTATGTGTTTTTTATAATCAGAAAAGAAAAACCTATACTTCAGAGACTCTAGCTCAGAGTCCAAATGGCTTTCATCTTAAAATGTGCCATTCTGCAAAGCAGGCGATAAAACAGAATATAGGAGTGAGCAAAGCAACACGTTCCATTTCACGCAGGTAAGCCAACCACTTAGCAAGACTAAGGTGCTCCTGACTTTATGATCTTCCTGTGACACTTCACAACTGCTGAAAATGGGGAATTTACCTGAACTTTTGATTTCCACCCAACCCCAAGAGGGCAAAGTAACAGAGATTATCTGAAACAATCTCAGATGCAGACACACCAGCTAGAGTCCCCCTGCCCACACCTCAGCCACAGAGGCCTGGTAATGGCACTTGCAAACATCTAGGAGCCCTACCACGTGCCAAGCACTGGGAGTCCAACAACACCTCCTTTAATCTTTCCCAACAGCTCTATGATGCAGGTATTACCATTGTCCCTTCTTACAGACAAGGAAGCTGAAATTTTTAAAAAGCAGCATTACCGTTTCATCCTATGCTTCCCTTCAGGGCAGACTCTCTTTAAAGAGTGTCCAGACTAGCTGCTTCCCACATCTCTCCTCTCACCCTTTCTTAGGCCCGCTCCTATCACGTCTTCTGCCCACCATTCTACCAAGACAACACTCATCACCAATGGCTTCCACCCTGCCCAAGCCAGTGGTAATTCTGAGCCTTCTCACTTGCCCAATCAGCTCCTTCCTTGTGGAAACACTCTCTTCACTCAGTCTCTCAGACCACATCTCTCTCTCTCTCTCTCTCTCTCTCTCTCTCTCTCTCTCGGTCTTTCTTCTGCTTCTCTGGCTCTTAGTCTCAATATTGTTCACCCGTTCCTCCTCATCCTGCCCTCTAAACGCTGAAATGCTCCACAGTTCAGTTCCTGGACCTCTCATCCATCTCCCCCCTCCCCCTGCCCCTGTGACCTGATGGTGATGTCACTCAGCTCCAAACATCATTTCCACATTGACTATCTATCCCAAAATTTATACTTTCAGTCTGGACTTCTACCCTGAACTCCAGACTCATATATCCAGCTGCCTATTAAATAACTCCACCTGAATACCTGCTAGGTGTATTAAACTTCACATGCCTCACATGTGAACTCTTGAACGCCCCTCCCCACCCACACAAAAACTTCCTTCTCTCATAGTTTCCCCATCTCTTCCAGCAGCTCCAGAAAAAACACCTGAGAGCCCTCCTTGTCACTTCTGCTCACAAATCCACGTGCAAATGTTCATTCTACTTTCAAAACATGTCCAAAAACCAACACTTCTCTCACCTTCCTTGGTTCCAGCTGCCAGCACCTCCCACCGGAGGACAACAATAGCCTCTTAGTTGGTCTCTTGGTTTATACCAATGAAGAGCTTCCTTTAAGATGGCTCCCACTTCACTCAGAGACAAAGCCAAGGTCCTGACATCAGTCAACCAGCCCTGCATGATCCGGCCCCACTCCCTCTCTGATCTATTCCCTACTACTCTGCTGCAGCCATGCTGCTCCCTCACTACTTCCTGGACAGATCAGCATGCTCCTGCCCCAGGGCCTTTGCATTTGCATTTCCCTGAACCTAGAGGAGACTCTTCTCTCAGAATTCCACTGGGTTCATTTCCTCATTTCCTCTGGGTCTCAACTCAAATGTCCCCTCATCAGTAAGGCCTTCCCTAATCACTATATAAAATAGCAACATCCCATTATGCACTCCTTGTCCTCCTCACCCACGTGACTTCTTCCCATGGTATATATTCCAACTGATCTTTTGCAATATACTATGCATGCTACTATACTGTCTTTCTTTTTTCATTGTCCCTCTCTGATCCTTAATACCACCCCCACTCAAATGCAGAGATTTTTCTCCATTTTGATCACAGCTCCTAGAACACGCTTGACCCAGATTCAATAAATATTTATTGAATGAACAAGCAAACAAACAAATAAGCCTGTTCAAAGACATCTGGCTAATAAATTCTGGCGGCAGGTTTCAGACCTTGACCTTGTGTCTCCAGAGCCCACACACATCCCATCCACATTCTCCTGCCCCTGGTTGCCAAGACATGTTGCCTGACAACCTTGCAAAGTCAGAAACATCCAACCAGGATGCAGCCAGGGAGAAAGTCGGTGTGAGCCCCCATGTGGCTAATAGGACCAAATACTTGAAATAAGAGATTTGTACTAGAAAATTTAGGACACGTGATCATGACATTCATACCGTGCAATGTGTAATGCAGTGTGGATGAGTTCAGTGTTGACAGAGTTGTCAGGGAGCTGATCCCCAGGTAGACCAGACTGCATACAAAGTCCCGGCAAGCATGTAACGAGGATTTACCCTTGACCTCGAGAAAGCTCAGAAGGTGCAAGGCAGATGGGCCAGCACAAGTCCATCTTTACCACCAGAGAAACAGCCCAAAACCCTGATCCTACCAACAGATCCACAAGCCTCAGTTTCATCCCCCAGAGACTGCATTGACCGTCACCTCCAACCTCACTGCTCATTTAATGACAACCCCAGGCAGGATGATACACATAGGGTATTTGCACTACATTACGTCCCAAATCCTTTGCTTTAATTGGTCCTAGGCACTTCCACTTTTAGAGCTTCTGTCACTTATTGGGCTTAAAAAGTCAATCTCTGCATAATCCAATAGGAGCCCAGAGAATAGATAAGATAGTGAGACCAATCTACAGCATTTGTGTTTAATGGTTACATATTAATTGGCTTTTTTTTAAGTGTGTAAATCGGTCCATTTTCAGTCTTTGTAATATGTTCGTTCTCATTAATGGAGGAGGAAGACTCATCAACAGCTCTACACTACACATCACCTTGTAAAACTACAGTCCGTTTATTTTTAAAAATAAAATAGATTCATCACGATTTGAAATACAGAAAGTCATTAAAATAATAATTAAAAACACGACTACAAGCACAATAAAAGTTCCATGATAATAAACCACATTTTAATGTATACTAATTCTCCTAATGATTTACTCTCTACATCTTACAGGGTCAAATCAATGTCTGTACCAAAAAAAAAAAAATTCAATTAAATTCTATTCACTGTATCTTTCAAGTGAGTCTATTGTTTGCTTTGTTTCCTATCAGACCATTTGTCAGTTGTTCTAGACCAAGATTACAAATAGGAGGGACACGGCCCCATCAAGGTCAGCAGAGACACGTCCAAATCCTACCCAATCCACCTTCGCCAACTCCTGTTCATCTGTCATTGGTGACCTTGCTCGAAGAGGGGAAAGGAAGGGAGGCACCATCCCACCCCACACTCCTGCACGAGCCATGGGCCTGTGGGCTCTGACTGACGTGCCCTCCCTTCTCGTGCTCAGCCAGCCCAGGTGCCTCTGTGTGGGAGCACGAGTCACTCCGGCCAGAGCCTGGAGCTCGGACTGTCCCTCTCTAAACCTCCTCTTGTCCAGAAACACACACACCAGGCAGTCCTCCCCTTCTGAGGTGCGTCTCACCTGGGTGCTCAGAGCCAAAGAAAGCACATCTGCTCCCCATTCTCTGGCACCAAAGCAAGTTACTTACCAAGCCTTTACCGTGCCTGAGTGATTTTTCTGGAATTAAAACACACACAGACACAGACGATTTCTGTGTTTGGGGTACAAAATGGCCTGAGGGTGGAGGCGACGGGGGGAAGACACTTCTCCTTGTCCCCCTCCTGCCACCAACAGAGAGTGCCACTGCCCAGTGATGGATGCACTGGGGCCAGCGTAGAGACAGGGGTCTGGGTCCAGGCCTGGGTCTGTGCTGACCACTGCTTTTGTGGCCAGCCCTGGCGCTCACTAGGTGTGATCTGAATATCAGAGATAAAGCCAGGTTCTCAAAAGGCATCTGCTGTGCAAAGCCCAAGGAAAGGGAAATGAAGGACCCCAGAGGCTCCCTCTAGAGCAACAGGGAGCCAGCAGTGACCAGACTCACACCCATGTCTCAAGTGAGGGAAACCACGTTACTGAATGAAAATTATTTACTTCAGAACCCAACATGGTTTAAAGAGGAAGCTGAAATAAGGCCAGGAGTGGCTACTTAATATCCGTGCTCTTTCACGAAAGTCTAGAAAATCTGGCGCAACACACACATCTCCCTTCCAGAAGCTTCCTGGCTGTGACATCAGAGAGCCCGCGGAGCCTTGGTGAGAATCCCCCCATGTGAGCCGCACTGATTCTGCTCTTCCTTTTTGTTGACACAGGAAGCAGTGTGCCTGCAGCCCCTGAAGCTGTCACACCCCGGAGCTGGAGGTTCCAGATGCTTCCAGGCGCTTCCAGGCCCCGCCTGCAGCACAGCCCTCTTCCTCCAGAGAGCAAAAGGCACATCCTCCCAGGGAGCCATGCTCCGGCCCCAACGAGCAAGAGCGTCACAAGAGGATGAACGAGCAAGACCGGGGGAGGCCGGGGAAGCGAGCAGGAAGCGGCAGAGGCTCTCATTAAGCAAGACGGCCTCACGCTGGCGCGAGGCTTTATAAGTCTCAGCTGCACGGTGCTTTTTAAAATATAGGTGCAATTTGGGCCTGTGGTTAATACTGTTTAATTTTATTTTGTACCGTGTGATATCTTCCCAAGCTGGGCCCAGAGTAAGTCTGGAGTCTCACTCAGCTCCAGACGTGGCTGGCCTCGCAAATCCACCCGGTCCGGCAGCCGGGTGCGAGTGCCCGGCCGCCGGCCCCTTTCCCCGCGTCCCCAGCAACACTGCTGGCCAGGCTCTCCTTGGCTGCTCCCCCCGGCCACCGGTGCACGATCTATCCTCCTGGCTGGCCCGTGAGCCGGTTCATTTGTTTGCGCCTTCGACAACTATTTATTGCCTCCTTACTCTGTGCCAGGCAGTCTGCATCCAATTTTTGGTTTGGAAAATATGGTCCCTGCGATCCCCGTGGAAGGAAGTGAGGCTCCAAAAAAGAAAACCGCAGATTCTGATGCCGGCCCCACGGCTCCCAAGCTAGGTGACCCTGGGCAGCCCCTGAACATCGCAGAGTCTCCTTCCTGTCCTCAGAGGGTCTCCGTGAGGCCGAGGGGAGACGAAGCGTGGAGGCCCTCTGCACGGCGCGTGGCACAGAGCAGGCGCTTGGCAAACGACGACCACTCCTTCGGGGCTCATGTTGACAGCCTTCCCCAGGTGCCTTTGGGTCAAGGGAACACTCATAAAATAAAGACGTTACATGAAATGGGAAGATACCCATAGGACGCTGGGGGCCCAGCAGGGCCCCGGGAGGACAGTGGGGGTCTGAAACCCGCCTTTCCTGCTTCACGGCTGTACAGGGGGCAGGCCCGCAGCACCAGGGGTTCTCTGGCAAGAAAACGATGAGGGACAACACAGAGGGTCTGTCCTCCCTCGCCGTGAGTTATCTCCATGAAAACAGGGCGATAATTCCACTCAGCCAAAACACCCCACACATGCTAGGTATGTAAAAAGAAGAAGACAGTCACGCCCAGCATGCCAAGAAATAAGAGACTCCATCTCGGGGCAGTGCCTGGGGCGGCCAGGAGGGTCCCCTGTGGTGGAGAGGAACTGGGGAGCCACCCTGGGCCGATGTTCCGTACCCATGAATTTCTCTGAATCCCAATAAAGTGCCTTTTACTTTATTTGTCCAGATTATTTATAAATGGATTTTCCAATAAAAAACAGAGCTGAGGACGCATGATGGATTTTCGCCGGCACATCCCTCGAGGCCCTTTCATCCCCACTGCCGCCAGCCTGGCCCAGTTGTACCTGCCTTGATCAGCCCATCCTCCCCTCAGGCCACTGATCAGCTTTCCGTCATTTCTCAGAAGCCCATGGGCACTCACTAAATTTAAAGTCCTGTCGTCAAACCTCCAACTCAACCCTATAAGCACTTACTGATAACCTACTCCATGCAGAACACTAGGCGAGGCGGGTGCTATGCCGGAGAGAGCAAATAAATGGAAGACAGAAGCAGAGATTCTCCCGAGCATCTGGCAGTTTAGGGAAGAAAGTGCTTGTGCGCAAAACTGAGTACCACACAGGGAACCTTGGAAAGGGTTACAACGCGGCTGACGTTGACAGTGTGTGGAGAGAGGAGTGAAGGGTCTGAATCAACAAGGATACTTCTGGCTGCAAGATTACAGAAAATCGAACCTAAGCCTTAAACAAGAAGGAAAATGTATTATCTCACATCCCAAGAGGTTAGAGGGACAGGTGACATCAATGACATCGTCAGGACCCGGTGTTTGTTCTTTTGGCTCGGATACCCTGACCTCGGGGTCACAGCAGCTCTCTCCAATCCTCACATCCCCAACACCCAGAAGAGAGAATTCTTTTTTTTTTTTTTTTTTGATGTTTGTTCATTAATTTTTGAGAGAGAGGGAGAGAAAGGGAGGGGCAAAGAGAGAGGGAGAGAGAAAATCCCAACAGATTCTGTGCTGTCAGCATAGAGTCTGATGTGGGGCTAGAACTCACAAACTGTAACATCATGACCAGAGCCAAAACCAAGAGTCAAACACTCAACCAACTGAGACACCCAGGTGCCCCAGAAGAGAGGACTCTCACTCCCCCCTGAAAGAGTTGGAAATTTCTGCGGGCACTCCTATACACCCCACTGGCAATGACTAAGTCACACGATGCCCCTAACCCAACCACTTGGCCTGATGGGTTAGACTGACCCAGTTTTACTCCCGACCTGGCCTCTCCGGAAGAATCTGGCCACGGACACCTGTTGGCAAGAAAGAAGAGGGGGCTGCTGGTGAGCAAACAATCAAGAGTGGCCCCTCCTGGTGAAATTGACGCTTGGCATTAAGCAGCTGAAATATACGCACACATAAGCAGGGGACTCTGTCCACGTTGTTCTTCCCGTTTCCTTTGTGAGTTGCACAGGGCCCGGCATGCAGCAGACACTCAAATATTTGATAAAGGAATGAAAGGTACTGTCTGGAAGTAGAATAGAGAACACTCAAACCCCCTGTCAGGTCTCAGGGAATCAGGGCAGCAAATACGATCACGAAGGTACGGGACACTGATGTGTCCCCCTAAACTGTGAATCCATGTCACTTCCCGGATGACAACTCAGTCCAGCAAGGAGCTAAAACTTGCTTTCTCTTAATTTCACCTATTATTCAGGTGCACCCCAGCCCCGGATGTTCACCCGGAGACCTCGCCGGGCTAACGTGGCCATTTGGGAAGGTGACCACCATGTGGCCCCGGATGTTGTCAGCATCAAGATTTCCAAAGAACGCAACCGTTTATTCAAGTGGACAAACGGACCTTTAACTCGCTTGCTCTTTTTTTTTTTTTTTTAAACTAGGACTTCAGGGTCAACTTCCTGCACATGCCGTCTGATGCTAATTCTACTGCAACCAACCAGACAGTGGGAAGCGTTTGTAGAGGTAGCCGGAGCTGTGCACCAAAAGTACGCATGTTTACCTTGAAAGCAGTAAAGTCGGGTCTACAGGCAACTGAGTCAAAGTGTTGCTGACAGACCAGAAAAGTCTGTCCCAACTATTTCCAGCAACATGCCCTGTTTTTCAATAAGAAGTGAGCGTGCCTTCCGTGTTCAGGAGCACCCGGGGAGGCTCACAGAAGCCCTCCCAAGACGAGACACGGGGGGTGGAGCCGAGGACAACGCTGGTGAGGCTGTCACCCCCAGGGTGAAGAGGGACCAGCTGGGAAGAAGGCTGCATCTGGGGCGCAGCAAAAGGCCAGAGAGAGAGAGAGAGAGAGAGGACCCCAGGCAAAGGTGGGGCCCAGAAACGGGCTGGACAGGAAGCCAGCAGGTACAACCCGAACCAGAGTGAAGTCAAGGTCAGTGGCCTCGGCCTCTCCCACAAACGCCAGCCTGTCCTGTGATGGGCGCTACAGGCTTCCTTTCTTCCTCCAAGACATGTGACGCCGAGCCGCTCCAGCCAGGGCAGACACCCTCGACGAGGTCAAGCAAATCCTATGTTCGTCTCTGCTCCTTACTCAATCTCAGTACTGCCACACTTTCCAGTGTAGCAGGGGGTGGACACAAAAACATGCCTGACTGAGGCCACCTGCTCTCTGAAAGGAGGAAAAGCCATCGCCAGGTTGGAAGAGAAGAGATTTTCCTGCTTGGTCTCTTCCACATTCAGACTTAGGACTTCCACGTGACCACCAGCCCACTCTCTCTCCTGGATCCCTCCCAATGAGCTGATGCCCTCCCTCTCGTCGCCGCGGGGAAGCACCGTGCCCGAAGCATGTCGGGCCCCTCAAGTCTGCCCTGCACCTCGTCTTCTCTCACCTTCTCAAGTTTTCTTCCTTCTGCACCATCCATCAATCCAAATTCCCCTCCCCTCCTCCCTCCGACCCTCTTGGCTGGTTTATTCCACTCCCACTGCTTCTGTCTCCTCCGTATTACCACGAAACTTCTCCACGGTCAACCTGCAGACCACCAAACCCAGTGCGGCCTCTTTCCCACGTCAGCTTCCCAGTGGCCTTGCACGGAGCTGACCCAAGTTCCCGTGCCCGCCGGCCCTTCCCCTCACCCCTGCAGTCCCCATCTCCTCCCATCTCCCGACCCGGGGGACGAGCCCTGCAGGACGCCGCCTGCCCTCCTCGCTCCCACGCCCGCACCCTCCCGGGGCAGCCTTGCCGGGCTCATGGCTGGGAACGCCAGCTACTTGTTGATGGAGAAGCTTACTTTCTGAGCTCTGGATTCCTGTATCCAACTGCCTCCTTGGACGTATAATAAACATCTCACTTTTCACATGTCGAAAATAGTTTTGCCTCACTTTGTTTTGCCTCCTTAAACCTGTTTCTCCTCTGCTTCACCCTCTTGACACACTGCACTGCTCATCGCCTGGTTACTCAAGTTGAAAACCCACAAATTCTTTGGTTCTCGCTCTAAGGGGTGTCTCAGAGCTGTGCCCTGCCCCTCATGGCCACTGCCAGGCCCCTCTGGTCTCATATGCTCAACACCTGCTTGCCCCTGAGCACATCCTGCCATGTCTCAGCGGTCCCCGCTACTCCCCCCCTCCCACCCCGCCCCTGGTGGCACCGCCTCCCCCTCTGGGATCTCAGGGTTCCAGCAGCCAGCCCTCCCTAGGCCCCGGACCACAAAGAGCCCTTTCCCATCCCAGCTCCTCAGGGACTGGTCCCCACAGCATCCTCCCCAGACCGCTACTCCCTTCCCCAGCACTTCTCACCAAGGACAGGGTCTTAACTCTCTCTATTCACTGATGGCTATGGGCTGAATTGCATCCCCAACAAGTTCATGTTGAAGTCCTAGCTCCCCCTGCGATGGTGTTTGGGAAGTGACGAGGGTCAGGTGAGCTCTTGAAGCGTCTCCCTCATGATGGGATTCGTGGCTTGATAAGAGCTCTCCCTGCCGTGGGAGGACACAGTGGGAAGGCAGGCAGGCCAGCACACAGGCTCTCATCAAAACCCAAACTGGCCGGCACCTTGAACCTGGGCTTCCTGGCCTTGAGAACTGGGAGAAACACACGTCTCGTCTAAGCTGCCTGTTTCATGGTATTTGTTACAGCAGCCGAGCTAACTGATGCACGGGTTTACTTTCCTCCCTCCGTCACTACAATACCAACCGCAAAGAGGCAGAAAATGTCCCTGGCGGACCCACCATCGTGTTTGCTGCCCCTCGGTAGCAGGAGGCCGGACACACCACGGGAGCCCAAAAGCTTTGACTGCTGCACTGGCTCCCAGTTTGCGTCTACAACTTGCTGTCCTTTATGAGAAGAAAAGGTCTACTGCTTTAAATCCAAACGCAAATGCAAATTAGAGCCAGGATGCATTTCAGATCCAAAATAGCTTCAAAACCACAAAAAGGGAGGAGGGGGTCATGCAGTGATATTTCTTCAGAGGAAGTCTTTCACTGCAAGAGTGGGAAGGTTCTGCCTGCCCCTGCCTCCGGTCTGCCGTGCGCTAAACCAGCGTCTTCTAAGGTACGCGCCCCCAGAACATTCTCTCCACAGATGTTCTCCCAAAATAACAGGAGAGTGATGGGGATGGGGCGGGGGTGCGGGCAGGTGGAAAGGTGCTTGTGGTCAAGCAAGTTAGTGAAATGCTCCAGATAATACCCCCCTGGGGAGGCTGTGCCTCAGCACATGGACGTGTCTGAGAGGCCTTGCTGTACAGATGTCCTTTTAACTTTCTTTCTGCCGGCACTTCCAGACCAGATCTGTTGAGGCTTGAATCATGTCCCCCCAAAGATATGCTCAGGTCCTGCCCTGGTACCTGGGAATATGAGCATATTTGGAAACAGGGTCTTTGCAGATGTAATCAAGTTAAGGCAAGGTCATAATGGGGTGGGGTGGGCCCTCCAGACGGGACAGCTGTCCCAACACGTCCGGCCATGTAAAGACAGATGCACGGGGAGGAGGCCGCGGAGGCAGAGACCGGAGGGACACAGCTACAGGGAGGGAACGCTAAGAATCGGCCGCCTTCCCCGAGAGTGAGGAGGAAGAAGAGGCAAGTCTCCATGTGCTGGCCCTGCGGGCACCTTGCTGGTGGACCCCGGCCTCTGGAAGTGTGAGGGAACGAACGTCTGTTGCTTTAAGCTGCCCAGCTTATGGGATTGGTTAGAGCAGCCATGAGAAACTCACACACCTGCCAGCCTCAGGGCACAGGTGCCGGGCTTTCCAGAGCCTGCCCTTCACACCTGGGCCCACACACCTCCCGCCACACAGCCTGGGCATGAGCCTCCTCCTGCGGCCTGCCCTGGTCCTTTCCACACACCCTCACCTGACTCTCAACCATGGCATCTCCCCTGTCCCTGGATGTGCAGACCTTATCAGTGCATCTGATAGACGGTTCCATGTCATGCACTCCACGATTTAGTCCTGCCTCTTCTCTTCCTTTCCTCACTTTTTGCACCAAAAGTGTTTAACTGACTGACTGTAGTATGTGTTTCTTTGTCATTTACCTTAGATATATAATCTGTTACACAACTATTTATTGAACATTAGCTAGGTGTCAGGAACCTAAATCCTTTCTGGAACAAGGTAGAATATTAAAATGTATGCATTTTAAAAATGCAACGGGCACCTGGGTGGCTCAGTCGGTTAAACGTCAACTTCAGCTCAGGTCATGATCTCACGACTCGTGGGTTCGAGCCCCACGTCGGGCTCTGACGCTGACAGCTCAGAACCTGGAAACTGCTTCAAATTCTGTGTCTCCCTCTCTCTGCACCCCCCCCCAAAATAAGTAAACATAAATAAAAACAAAAAACTTCTGAAAACATAATGGGACCATATAAATCGTCACAATAAACCCTTTCCTCACTCATCCTCATGGCCCCTGGTGCTGTGGCATGACATTCAAAGCCCTGTGTTATCTGGATGGGGCTCTTCTTTCCAGGTCCTTCTCCCAGCGCTATCCTCTACCCAACTATCACCCCCTGCCCCGGCGCTGCACCCACCCCATCCCCACCCTCCAGACCGGTGCTTCTGTCTCTGCCCGGCCCCCGCTCAGTCAGCACCGCGCAAAGCCCGCCATGCCACTTACTGCCTCAGAGCCTTTGCACAGCCTATGTCACCTACTTAGAATGGCCTTCCTCCTGCCCTCCCCAACCTATCTTTTCCACTTCTACTCAAGATCTGACCTAGCCTTCACCTCCTCCAAAACACTTTTCCCAGCACCTAGCACTCAACTCAACCCCTCCTACCCACGTGCCCTCCACAGGGTGACATTCAAAATATTTACCAAATGGTCTGGCACAGACACCACTACTCAGAACGGACACAGGCCAGGGCAGCAGGGGCCCTCAGGGAGCTCGAGTGGCACCTTCTTTATCGATAGTTACAAAATTGTTTCGATAGGTTCCTAGCCTGCGAGCCAAAAGTACATTCTGGGCCGTGTGGGAGGCACCTTGAGAATATGTGAGTGTTTACACGTCTGCCCTGCTCAGGACAGGACTGGATTTTACCCAGTTTTACAGCCTTGGCACCTGACATCATACCTGGCACAAAGGAGTCACTCAATTAATATTTGCTGAACTGAACCAAACTCTTCCAGGCAAAGACAAAATGGAAAGACTGGGGATTTTCCCAGACTGTCACATCGCCTCGGTGAGCCAAATAAAACCTGTTCCTGGACAGTCTGTTTGCTCAGATGGTGAGTCTGTCAGATTTCACAGCCTCAGCGACCTCATGAAGCTCTGACCTGAAAATAAATTGAGAGGGAATAAAAAAAGAAGAAGGAAGAACAAGAGAAAATGATCTGCTCCTTCTGAGGCCGCTCTTTTGGCAAGCATACTCCAGTCAGTTCCAAGAAACAAAAGGAAATCTTCCTTATGTCAGAAAAACCGACATAAATCTCCAACAATTCTGCTTTTCTGGCAACACTTTACGTGCTCCTGGGAAATTGGAACCCAATTCTCGAACAATTTCAATGCAGAAGGCTTGTCTTGTATTATACAAGAGGCCACAAAACTTTCCACAGTCTGGAGCAAATGTATGCTGTTTTGGATGGAACATAAAATCGAGGGGCATGAGGGCTTGGGGCCGTAACCACCTCCAGCATGCCCATGACCTGCAGCTCGCTGGTTTCCCCTGGCGTCTGGAGACACGCGCACCCCAGGTAGAAAGGTGGGCACCCCAGGCAGAAAGGCGGTCACCCCAAGGAGACCCCGCCAATGTGAAGCAGAAGGCCCCTGTCCTCCCAAAACTCACGTGTTGAAGTCTTGACCCCCAGAACCTCAGCGTGTAACTGCATTTGGAGATGGGGCCTTCAAACAGGTGGTTAAGGTAAAACAAGGTCATATCCGTGGGCTCCAATCCAACTGGGCCGGTGTCCTCAGGAGAGAGAGACACCAGGGATGTGTGTGGGGAGGAAAGACCACGTGACGACCCGGCAAGTAGCGGCCATCTGCGAGCCAAGGAGAGAGGCCTCAGGAGAGACCCAACCTGCCCGCACCTGACCTTAGATTTCCAGGCTCCGGGTCTATCAGAAAATAAACTTCTGTGGGTTAAGCCGCACAGTCTGGGGTACTTTGCTATGGCTGTCCAAGCAGACGAGCACAGCCCCCTAGAAAGGGAATCCACAATCTTAAGGTTCCCGGCTCACAAATTTTCCACTGAAAATGCGTGGGCACCACAGACTATGCCCATGGGAGGTATGCAAACAGTCCGGGGGGCCCTGGAGCCTGGTCTGGGGGCAGCTGCAGGCTGAGGGCCCGTGACTCGGATTCAAACCCTGGTTCTTCAGCGTATTTGCTGTCACCTGGGCCTCGGGCGGCTGGTCTAAAAGGGGTAATAATAGCATCTGCTTCTTAGTGGTTTTGAGAGATTTAGATCCAATCGCATTTTTAAAGCACTAAGCATAAGTGCCCAGAACAACGGAAAGCTCAATAAAGTCCACTCATTATATTCTGTTTTCAGTCCTCCTCAACACACACAATTCCACTCGGATCGCATCAGGCATAAGGACTGGGAAGAAGTTCCCCTGAGAATAAAACAGGAAGAAACGAGCTGCCATTTGAGGAAGAGTGAACACAGGGTGCCAGGGTGCTAACCAACCCAGAAGATTTCTTAAATTCTTCTGGGTCTGCCAACATCGCCCCTTCCACCCCACCACCTACTTGATGGCATCTTAAACAGAACCACACTCAAGTCTCTGGGGTCAGTAAGGAAGCAAGGAGCTCACCGGGGCCCCTCCCAAGTCTGTCTAGAGAGAGCCACCTCCAGGGGTGGGACAGGTGAGACAGAGAGGATGCTGGGGGCACCCGGGGAGGTCCGGGCGCTGACGACGAGAGCACAGGAACCGAGCGGCGATGCTGGACGCCCAGGGAGGCCCGGGAGGACCCAGGTGTGTAACTCCCCGGCCCGTGAACTCATGCCCTGAGTCTAGAAGAACACAGCTTACAGAGCCTCCAGACATGGCCTGGAGCACCCAACAGGAAAGAGGTGGAGAGCACGTGCCATTCTCTACAATAGCTTTAGCCATTAGAAACTGTCTGATTTATCGGAAATACTTCTTAGCCTACCAGGGAGCCACGATGACATCTGAATTACACTAGGTTAAGGAAAAGAGGGGATTTTCATAAGCCCTAGCCTCTACATTCAGACCCTTAGAACTTGGGTGATTCTATCTGTCCAGACGTCACATCTGAAAAGGAGAGCCCAGCTCCAGGGGTCCCGTCACCGGCAGCACCCCAACAACCACAGATGCACCTGTCACCTCTCTACTCGCTCAACATCGCTCACTCATCCTCCGCCTATTCATTTACTCCACAAACCTCTGCCGGGCATCACCACTAGCAGAAGGACCGCGTGATCATGTGATCTCCAAGCTCGCTCCAGGCAGTAGGGCCATCTCTGTTTAGCTTCTGCCCGCCCAGAAGCAAGCCTTCCGGGCGGGGGGCTGTCCAGGCAGGCCAGGGGCCCACGCCTGGGTGTCTTCCTCCCCTTTTCCCAGCAAAAGATCAGGCCTGGGACAGAAACGAGAAAACCCCGGCCACCCCTGGCCAAGGAGCACAGGCTGAGTGTGAAATAAATCAGCAAGGCCAGAAACTCTCTCTCCCAGCCGCAGAGACAAGAGGGCAGGGAGCTGCAGATTGGGGTCGGGGGACATCTCTTCTGGGCCACTCCAGAGGGATCACAACACGGGGCAATCCCAGAGGAAGCGGCCCAGGCAGGCAGAGCTGGGTGGCTGCAGGGCTGTTTCCACCCGGTGTGAGGGGAAGGGGTGGGGGACACTCCTCTGCAGGGACACCCCACAGGGAATATCAGCCAAGCTCGTGGAATCATACCCTGGACGATGCCGACCTCAGCAGGGGGTCACCTCCAAGAAAGCCTGATCTTGCTGGAAGTGTCCCCTCCCTGCCTCTGGAGTGGAGAGCCGCCCTTGTTCCTCCCACTTCTGCCACAACCAAACGGCCTGCCCTGGCTGGGCTTCCGGGGTCCAGTGAAGGCATATCCTCCCGCAGGAAACCCTCCACCTCGTCCCGGCTCTGAGAGGTCACTGGGTCTGCTCCAACTCAGAGGGGAAGGCTTTATGGTCAGAGTAGAGGCCTCAATGCAGGACTAATGACAAGTGTGACTATACCAGAGTCGGGGGACCCACTACACTAAACCCTCATCTGTATTTCAGTCGGGATGTTACCAGAACAATCTGCCAAGATGGTTTCAAGAAAAGCCTCATGCAAGTGTCAACAAAACCTCAGCCCTGCCCTTGACCCGGACGGGATCTCACCCTCCCGGGTCAGATTAGTCCAGTGGCAGCTGGACACCTTCCCAAGCACCTAAGGCGGCCCCTGGAATCCTGGCCCCTTCTCCTGGAGGAGGGGAGACGTGACCTAAGCAGAGCACAGCCTGAATGCAGCCAGAGCCATCCCGCCAACCCGAGATTTGCCGAGCCTGCTGCATAGAGGTATCGTAAAATCCACTTGAAATCTGTGTTTAGGGGCGCCTGGGTGGCGCAGTCGGTTAAGCGTCCGACTTCAGCCAGGTCACCATCTCACGGTCCGTGAGTTCGAGCCCCGCGTCAGGCTCTGGGCTGATGGCTCGGAGCCTGGAGCCTGTTTCCGATTCTGTGTCTCCCTCTCTCTCTGCCCCTCCCCCGTTCATGCTCTGTCTCTCTCTGTCCCAAAAATAAAAAAATTAAAAAAAAAAAAAAAAAAAGAAATCTGTGTTTAAATACCTGTAAAGTTGGCCTTTCTAAACACTTTGTTCTGGCAGAGATATAAACTCTTTCAAAGATCGATCCCCAGGACCACTCCTGCTAAAGCAGCCAGTGTGTGAGAGGGTTTACACGCAGTGCAGGATGCTAGGGAACTGGGGCAGGGAGCCCCGGGCACACATTTCCATTTCCCAGCCGAGAAACTCAAGGACGAAAATGGGGATTGCCTTCATCTTCCCAACAGGCGAACTTCCAGAAGGACCTTGAATTGCAAAGAGCAGAAGAGGGTCAGGAGCCCAGAGCGCAGAGCCTGTCTCCGGCCTGGTGGGCAAAAGGAGAGAGACTGAGACTCCCACCACCCCCCGGCCGTGGAACCTCCAAGAAGGGCAGGATTTGCTCTCCTGGTCCTATAGCTTTGGGAGGGAAGGACACACACCTGCCGGGGTCCACTGCCCTAAAGATCACAGGGCTCCGGTTCCCCAGGCCTCTCCTGGCACCGCAGGCCCTTCTCCAAGCCCCTCCCCTGCTCCCACCTCCTTTCCAGCACCTGTCAGGTGCTCCTCGGAGATCTGCCTCCCCGTCCACAGACTCTGAGCTCCTCCCTCAGCAAAGAGGCCACACCACCCCACAGCTTCATCCCCAGCACCGATGAAGGGCCTGCATTTGAAAGGCGTTCAGTAAACGTGGGCTCAGTCCGGCCGCCCATGAGAGCTTACGTCTGGTGTTCTGCAGTATTTCGTGTGTGTGTGGCTGGCTGTTTTCACAGAGTACTTTTTTTATTTTAAAAAATTTAAAAAGCTGGAAAAGACATTCCTGCACAACGCCTTTCAGATAATCATACACAGCTCAAGCAAATAGGTCAGATCACACTCCCCTTCCCCCCCTGGCGGCAGTGCGTTCTAATTGCAGGTTCAGTTACTCGAGCGGTTAAAAATAAATTACCGAAACCATAAATGCAGATATTCAAAAGCACCTCCGTAACATCAAAAGAGGTCACCAAACCCTGCATGTCTGCGAAATGCCATTTCCTGGCTGTCCCCAGGTGAAGAATGATCCTGAAGATATGTGACCCAAAGGCCCCTGAGCTGACACCCCTGGGCAGCCTCTGGGCCCCAGGGACCAGCTCTGCATCTTTGTGTGTTAATACTCACCTCAGACGCTCACCGAAGCTTTGTAGGAGGTGCAGAATCCACGTGGGATCATGCAGACATTGGCCGGAGGGACACGAACCATGGGGGCAAAGGAAAACGGTCCCCCTTATACGGAGTGAGGAGGAGGGACATGACCGGAGTTGGAGGGCTCCCCGGGAAGGCACCTCAGACCAGAAGTTGATCCCCACTGGGGTTGTTGAGCCCCGACATCCTTCCCATGAGGACTGATGGCAGAGACCAAAGCACACAGCCTCTGAGTGCCTGAGCGGGTCCAGGCAGGTGAAGCCCAGGGTGGAACAGACTAAGCGAGCGGCCTGGGGTCTGCCAATGGGGGACACCGGCCTCCCCCGTGAAGCCGCCGCAGCCCCCGGATAAAGATGGAGCCATCCGGATACAGGTGTCACGGGGCGGTGGGCCACCACGCAGCAGGTGTCCACGTGGGGTGGCCGCCACCTCCCACAGCATCCGAAACAAGGACGCGATGAATGTGTGCTGTGCAGGTAGGTAGTGATAGATACCAACAGTCCCTAATGTGTGTGTGGTGTATTGGAGTTCAGAGCCCCTTCTCGATTGTTCTCTCATCTGTGTCTCATTTCATCCCCGAGGAAGGGGGTGCTCAGGGACACTGAGTCCCGCCGGAGCCACTGAAAGGCAGAGCAGAACCGTCCCAGGGCCTTGAGGTTTCTAACGCCATTGTAAGGGGAAGTGTCTGGTTCTCAAGTCTAGGGCTTTGCCTAAAATAAGAAGAGCTACCAGGTAATACTAATCACACATTCCCATCCACTCTCACACCACCCAACAGGCTAGGTGCTGTCACTACCCCATTCGACAGATGAGAACACGGAGGCCAGAGAGGCTGCCTTTTCCCGCCTCACAGAACTAGGAACCGGTAGCGTAGGGACTGGAGTCTACGTTGGCCGGACCTGGGGCCCACGCAGGGGCTGGGCCTGTGCCTGGGGTGGGCTCTCCAAGAGGCCTGGCACCACCCCTCCCTCCCCCCACCGCAGGTCCAACTCAGCCCGTCTTCAAGTGGAGAGAAGCTGCCACGTGGCCCCATTGGTTGCTTCTGACAAATCAGGGGAAAGGAAGAAGTAGAAGACGAATGTGTACGTGACGTCATCTGGCCCCAAGACCGCCCACCGGTCTTGCCAATGGACCTCAAACCCAGAGAAACCCGGGGAGGAGCACTCTTTGCTGGAGGAACCAAGAGATGCAGGTCAGTGGCCTCCCCTCCCGCCCTTCTGCCTGGCGGGGTGGACAGGACTCATGTGGGCACCTTCTATGAATCAGCAGGAGAGCCCCCGGCTCACCGCATAAGCTTGGGGTGAGAAGAGCAGGAAAGGAAGCAGGTCGTGCACCAGCAGTCACTCACTCAGTGGGGAGGGTGGACAGCTGGCGACACAGCAAGCACAGGGACCCCCCCAGGGACTCCCCACAGCCAAGGCGGTGGGAACACATGGCCAGCAGGGAAGACCTCTCCAAGGCCAGGGAGGACAGAGGCTAGCAGGGCCCACAGGAGGGGACTGTGCCAGATGCTGCATTGCTGAGAGCCATCCCATCAGGAGCCAGCAGTATTCATTCATTCATTCATTCATTCATTCCACAAATATGCACTGAGCACCAACCACCTGTCAGGCCCTATTGTAGGTGCTGGGGATACAGCAAAACAGATAGAAATCCCTCTCTGCGGGAGTGAGAGGGAGCTACACAGATACTTGTTGGGGGGAGACCATTGCAGGCAAGAACAGCCCGTGCAAAGGCCCTGCGGTGAGAAGCGGCAAAGAGGCCTGCATCTCTGAAGTGGAGTGAGCAAGGTGGAGAGGGGAGCGGTGAGCTCAGAGGGACATGTGTGGGAAGGTCCCATCAGGCCTTGGTTGTAGTAGACACCGGTCCATCTCTAGTGAGAAGGGGACCACGGGAAGGCTGTGAGCAAGGATGTGTTCTAACAAGATCCCTCGCACAGCTGTGTTGAGAACATACTAGAGGAAAGCAGGGGTCAAGCAGGCGGACGCACAACAGAAAGGCTGGTGGGAGGCTGCTGACACGTGCTCTCGTGTGTAAACACAAGGAGGCGGCAGAATTGGAGGCGGTGAGCATAGAACTTGGCCCTCGGAAGGTTTGATGTAAAGGGGACAGCACAAATGGAGTCAGAGCTGGAGGCGGAAACGAGTCTAGAGGGTGTTTTTTAATGATGGGAGCATATGTGGGTGCTGATGGCAAAGAACCAGGGAAGGGGGAAGCAAGGAAAAGAAAGGCAGGAGAGGACACGGCCGTGTGGGAGGGAGGAAGGACAAGGGCAGAACAACAGGGTCGAGTTCAGTGAAGGTGTCCTCAGAGAAAAGCATGACCAGCCCATCCTTCCAACTGCCCCAGCAAATCACTCTGTGCCGTCCCCATCCAGTCCCTCGGCCTGTCACCTCATCAGACATGCTTGGCCAAGGTCCGGGCCTCCTTACACCTAATCCCCTCCTGCTCTGGGCCCACCCTACCCCTCTGCCCCTAAACTGGCCCCCACACCCCCCCCCCACCTCAGTTCTGGGAGTGGGAGCAGCTGGGTGGGTAGTGTTCTGAATGCCTCCCCTCCTGGTGAGGGGGCAGGCAGGAGGGAGGGAGGCTGGAGGAGAGGGGAGGGGAAGAGAGGAGAGGAGTAGGGAGGGGAGGGGGGAGCAGGAGTGGGAAGGGGAAGGGAGGGGAGGAAGGGGGGAGGGGAGCACGTAGGAGGTGGCCGCAGCATGAATGCACTTGAGGTCGGTGGTGAGGAACTAAAGGCCCTGAGGTTCCCTTAGGGGCAGAGGAGTGGGACAGGCTGAGGGACCAGATGGAGGGGCATCTGAGCGGAGTTAGGAGGAGTGTGAGGCCATGACAGGGGTGACCAGGACCCCTGGGTGGGGAGAGCTGGCGTGGCAGAGCACGGTGGGGGCGAGGAGAACGGGCGTGCGGAACATGGCGGTCATGATGGTGGCGGTCAGGGATGCTAGATCCCCGCGCCGGAGTGAGTCAGGAAGGAGGAGGAGCAGCCCTGGGGAGGGAGGACATCATCACCGGTAGACGTGAAAACACCACACGACGACGGGAGAGGCCTGGCACTGCCGAGTGTGGGGTAGAGCGACCCCGGATGACCCCCAGGCGTGCTGGGGAACAGGACCATCTAAGGACGGAGTGGGGGGAGAGGCAGTGATGTGGAAGAGGTGCTGCTACAGGACGAGAGAGAGCTGGAGGCCCCCACAGGGGGGAAGGGGGCGCCAGCAGTGGGGAGCTCACAAGTTCCGGAGAGCACAGCAGAAAGTTCCAGGAGGTGCGGGAGTGGGGACATGCAGTCAGAAAAGGGGGTGCACCGAGCTGCGTGGGGATCAGAGTCTGGGGACAGAGGGCAATTTGGGAGCTCCAAGGGGCCACCTATTAGAATGAACAGGGACCCAAAGGGAGCAGCCTCTGTTTCAGGAGTGTTCTGAGTCCATCCTGGCAAGGCGAGTCTTCCTCAGAAAGGACATTCCCTCGAAGAGCAAACACCAACTGAGTCCCCAAGCTCATCACCAACCACCTTGAACCCCCAGGCTGGGCACCTGAAGTGAGCCTGCAGCTTGGAGTGACCCGGGGCCGGAGGGCCAAACCCCAGCTCTGCCCTTCAGCCCCACACAGACACAGGATTGAGCAGAAGGATCGGTTTGGAAGCGTCCCCTGAGACAGGAGGGACGGTGGGCGATCTCCCTTCTCTCTGGGGCTGGAGGTTCACCGGGTCACCTTCGAGCCTGCATCAGTGCCATCACCAAGAGCACCTGGCCTACTCCCCACCAGCCCACGGCATTCGGAACGAAGGGGGAGTCGCCCTTCTGAGTTCTGAGATTTTCTGCTCATAGGCAACCAGAGAAAACTTTTGGAGCCAAGGTGCAGTATCGGCCTCCCACCCAACCGTCCCATCCCCACGCTGGATGCTGGCATTGTTCTCCGTGTCTCTGGGCACCTCGTGCCAGCACCTCACCAACCAAAACAGAAAGAGTTGACTCGAGGGCCGCTCCCTTGAGCACAGGGAACCAAATCATGCCCCCAAATCATGGGCAGCATGGCCACTATGCCTTTGAGTTGAAGACAAACTCTGCGGGGTTGTGCTTCCAAATCAGGATCCAGGGGACAGAGTCCTGTCCTATCTCCCCTGTAAGATGAGACAGGGAGGCTCCGGTCCTACCCCATTCCTCCACCGCCAGGGAGCCAGAGTCCCACATGGCCCGTCCTGTTCCTTCTCTGATCTCACAGTTGTCCCTCCACGTTCCCCTCTCCCATTCACCCAGCTCCAGCCTCCCAATCCCTGCTGCCCTTCTGAAGCTGCCAGGCACGACCCCCTCAGGGACACTGCACCTGCTACTCCGTCAGTCCCCAGATGTCTGCCTGGCTCACTCCCTCCCTTCCTGGGGCTCCCCCCAAACAGTATGTAGCCTTCCCGGCTGCCCTTCTCCTGTGCTCTGTACCCCTGACCCCTTCACCTCCTCTCAGGGCACAGGCCACCCTCTGAGACATCCCCAAGCTCACCTACTCATCCTGTCGACTGCCTGAACCCCTCCTCGTGCTAGAATATAAACTCCAGGAAGGCAAAGGTCTGTGACTGTTTTAACGGCTGTGTCCCAGCGCCCAGGACAGCACCTGGCCCACACTAAGTGCTTAATAAACATTCATGAGATAAGTAAACACTTTGAAAAGCCAATCGCATCTTATTGGCTGTTAATTGTTTCTTTGAAAACCAGGGACACGAAATAAAGATGGAGTGTAAGGGTGACTGTGGGATGCGTCATCACACTGCCCAGAACCGAAGACCTGTGTGGAGGTGCTGGGGGGCACCCAGCAGAGGGCCGGGCCTTCCTAAATCAGCCTCCTCAGCATCAGGTTCATGGCACACTGGCCCTTCTGACCAGACAGCCTTCCTCTGGACTGTTGACATTGAGCCCGTCTGGATCTTCAGCTTAGGCCAAGACTCGAAACCAACACTCAGGGCACGTGTGACCGCCCGCCCCCCCCCCCCCCCACACACACACACACTCCAAATGTGCTGTGCTTGCTAGTCGGGAGGATGGCTGATTTGGGGTGTCAAATTAGCCAACTGACATTCGAGGACAGTCTCCTCGCGTACGATGTCAGGGAGCCGCTGGTTAAAATGAAGCCACGCGTTGCACGTTCCTGAGTCAGCTCGGGTCTAGGGAGATTTGGCCTCTCCGTAACTTTAATTTTAAGCTAATTCCTAAAGCTGGAGGAGATTTGCAACACAGGCTGATGGATCATCGCAAAGTCTCAAAAGTCCTGTGAACACTTTCAAATGCATTTGGGGAAGGCCTTATCGCAAAGCTCAGCTTCAACTGGCCAAACCCCCTAGGAAGACACAGGCCCGTTCGAGGACGGCAAGTGCACGCACCCACGGGACATACGCCCGTGTGTGAGGCAAGCCAGCGTCCCAGCGACAAGCGAACCGGCCGCCTTGTGACTCGGGAGCAGCTGAGAGGGCAAGGGGAAGGCAAGAACTTGCTGGGGGGACGCTCAGAGAGCCCGGGGGGTGGGGGTGGGGGGCGGGAATCACTGCTTTCCTCACAGAGCTCGAAGCCGGTGAGAACCCACCGGTGGCCTGGAAAGAGCCCCTCCACGCAGGAGCAGGGCTCACCACGCGGTGGCCACGAGGCTGCACCGAAGCACACCGAAGACTCTCCCCTCCCCCGAGAAGACCCATTCCTGCAAGTCTTAGTTTACTAATTCCATCAAATATTAAACTTTTAATTGTATTTTGTTTTTCAAATGACTCCCGCTGTGACTATCTAGTTAGCGCTGGCCTCACTCGCGTAATTACCTGGACTTTCCAAGTGCGGTGTTATTTTACCTTGGAGTGACTCTCTCTCTTCCCTTTTCCCCACACTCAAAAATTTCTCCTTGTCATGATAATTAATAGGCTCCGCTCCTACTGTGACTGTATTATTATCTTAATAAAGCACAGCTCTGCGTGCCATCCAGCCAAAGTCTTTATCCTCACTAGGCCGGGAAGACTCCCTCCCTCCCCAAAAACCCTCTCTGTGTCCCCGGCCCCAGACAAGCTGTACAGCCGTGACCGGCCACCTTCCCCACTCTCAGGGTGACTTAGCCCGGGATTCCCCAACTTGCTAGCCAGGGACGAACTGGACGGCAGGGGTGAGGGAGAGCCTAAAACCTCTGTCACCAAAAACCACCAAAAGTCACCCAGGAGTGCAAATTCCAGGGTGCATACGGCATCTACCCAGGTCACAAGAGCTCAGTTCCCGGAGCAGACACCCCTCAAACATGCCTCCTGCCCAGCGGGCTGCCACCTCCCTGCCATCCCCACACAGACCGTGCTTCCCTCTCTAAGCCTGGTCACCTCTGAGAGAGGGGCGGTGGTGAGAGGCTCGGGGCACAGGAGAGGTGAGCCTGAAACGTCCCAAGGCAGGCAACCGTGCTGGGGACCCAGGGCCACTGAGCCCCGGGACACCTGGCAAGAGAAGAGAATGGAGGCAGATGCTGGAGGGGAGGAGACGGGGGTGGAGCGCGGAGAACGAGAGAGGGGAAGGAAGGAAGGAAGGAAGGAAGGAAGGAAGGAAGGAAGGAAGGAAGGAAGGAAGGAAGGAAGGAAGGAAGGAAGGAAGGAAGGAAGGAAGGGAGAAGAGGAGGAACACGCAGAGGAGATGGGCATCCGCTCTCCAGAGCCAGGGGCGCCGCCCTGCAGGTGCGCTGAGTCCCCCACGGGCAGTTGCCTTTCCTCCTCGTGCCCCTGGAAAGTGCTGGGTCCTGACCAGAGAGCGGGCTTGAGTGTGACCTTTACCTTCTCAATGAAGGGAGAAAATGGATCATCTCGAACGTTTAGTCAGGCCGTGCCAAGTTACGATCAACCTTAAAATTTCAGTGGCTTGAAACACAGGATCTGCTTCTCGCTCACATCACACATCCAAAGCACAGTGGGGGGAGGGCGGCGGGGGCGGGGGTGCTCTGTGCCTTGTGGCCACTCAGGAACCCAGGCAGACAGAGGTGCCACCTTACATGGACTTCCTTACGTGAACTTGTTGCCAAGTAGGGGGAAGGGGACGTAGCAAACCACATACTAGCTCTTGAAGCTTCTGCCCAGAAGAGACACAAGCCACTTCTGCTCATCCGGCACCCGCCAAAACCAGGCCACCGGTAACTTCAAAGGGGAGAGGGACGTGCACTCCCACCCCGAGCCAGGGGCTGTGATGGGCAACGTCCCATGGTCGTTGTGCATTTGCATTTTCAGACGCTCCATATGCCAACCCCGGGAGAAAAGCATCGCTATGTGCATTCTTCACAGATGAGGAGACCAAGGCTCCAAGAAGTTATTTACCAAGGTGACACAGGTCTACTAAGTGAAAAGAGCAGTGTTCCAAAACCAGTCTTGTGTGAGTCCCAGATGCACAGCCCTGCCCCATCCCACACTCTTTCTCAAAGGGAATCAGTCACTCTCTCCTGTCTCCCAGTGTCTCTCCCACTTGACCATGAGCTCTTCGAGGGGAAAACAGTGCGTCTCCATCTGGCCAGCAGAGAGGCAGGCACTCAAGAATGTCTGCAGAATGAGGACATCAGTTCCGTTCCAGGGACACGTGAGCGAAGCCGTACGGCTCCAGGACTCTGTGGCCCTTCCCCGTGAGCTCCTGGAGCCCCACCAGCTCCCACGCTGAGAACCACGCGAGGACAGTTCCCGTGTGGTGGTCACTAACCTTGTAAGTGATGCCTCGTGCACCTGGGAGGCTACCTGGGAGTTCTCAGGGGACTTGGGTGGGGGCGGGGGCAGGGGGGCTCTCCTGGCCTGGCCTCCTGTTGCTACAGGACATGCTCAGACCCTACCAAGCCAGCCAGAAAAATCTGGGAGGCTGTAAACAATGCCCCCAAGAGTTTATCAGTGTGGGCTTTTCCACATTGGCTGCTGGCTTATTAAATAAAGTAAATTAGGTTTCAATTATTTGCTTACACACAAGGCAGGAAAAATGAAATTTTCAATTTAAAAGTAATACTGCTATTTACATGCAGAAGCATATCTGAAATTGGACTTTCTGTGTACTTCTGCCAAGAGAGGTCAGAGGTCAGAGATCCTCACCGAGGGGTCTCCTCCCCACCAAGGCGCCCCACTGGAAGAACCCAGGCCTTTCAGAGAAGCTGGGTTCTGAGCATCTGGAAAGGCAGTTTAGGAAGGAACAGAAGCATCTAAGCCATTCATTGAATCTTGTCTCTTCTCTTATTCAGGTTTAAAAGCAGCAAATCACTGCCACACGCCCTGATTAACACTGTCTTCTGTATGGAAAAGTCTCAGTCAGGCATATTTGAGGCCTCTGGATGTACATGTTCTGATGGGAAGAGATTAGTAGTAGCAGGTAGGGCCGTGGTAACCCCCAGCCCTTATCAGCCACACAATCCAAGAGCAGATCTTAGAGGACATCTTCAAAGAGGAGACTCCTGGAATCCGCTCACGTCGTTTTATTCAGCTCCACGGGCACCGTGTGCTCGAAAAGCCAATTTCATACCTCGGATTGAAAGAACCAGGACTCAGTAATAACAGTCACATTCTAGTTCCTTTTCCAGAAACCCCCTTCCCTCAAGGGCATCTGGAGTCAGCATGGAGTGGTTCTAATGGAATAAAAACAGTCTTTCAGATGTAGATATATATTTAAAAGTTTAACGAGTTCTAGGCTGGCCTGGGGGGGGGGGGGCGGGTAGGGGGAGGTAACGTGATGACTAGTCAGACATACATGAAAGGGATTTCATGCAAGATGGAGACCAGCTGTTTCTGTTTCAGCAGAGGGCAGCAGGAGCGGGAAAGACGTTTCCAACTACAGCAGACGGGAGTCAGACAGGCAGGTGTGGCTGGTGACAGCCGCGGACCTTCCCAGGAGAGGCTGGCCACTGTCCCCGGAGGTAACGTGTCCGAGTGGGTGGAGAGCACAGGCTTCGCTGTTCAGCCACCTTCCAGCTGGGTGACCTCAGACAAGTTATCTTTTAAATGCTCTGAACTTCTGTTTTGCATCTACAGAATGGGGATGGCATTAGTACTGGCTTCTTGGGGTTTTAGGAGGATTAAAGAGATAAGCATATAAAACATTTGCTCGGCGTCTGGCACAGAGTTAAAAACAGGATAGACTCATCTGTGCAGAGTTTTGGGGCATGAGCTATACTTTGCAAGGTCTCCTCATGCAGGAGTTATCACCAATTGAAGAGATTTATTCACTGGGCTTACAAAGAGGGCTGCTTCCAGAAAGCTCCAGGACCTGTGTAGGCGGTCCTCACATGTAGTTTGGGGGCTTTTCCTTTGCTTTGCTTTGCCTTTTTATTCATTTTGAGAGGGGGTGGGGGGGCAGAGAGAGACGGACAGAGAGAGAACCCCAAGCAGGCTCTGCCATCAGTGCAGAGCCAATGCGGGGCTCCAACTCCCCAACCGCAAGATGGTGACCTGAGCAGAGCTGACACCCACGAACCATGAGACCACGACCTGAGCTGAAACCAAGAGTCGGACGCTTAACCAACTGGGCCACCCGGGTGCCCCTGAGGCTTTTGTTGTTAAGTCCAAATGGCAGGATGACACAGGGACAGGAGATATGGCTGGCAGACAGGAAGAGGAAAGAAGACGCAGGGGAGGGGAGGGGAGGGCGAGGGGGGGAAGAGACGAGGAGCAACTGGGAGGAAAGACGCACCAGGCGGGATGTAACAGGATGACACCCAGGGCCAAGCGCCCTCTCCAAAGCGAGCAAAGGGCTGATGCTTTAGAAGGTCACCCAGGGAGCCGAGGGAAGGCCAAGAACTGCCTGCCTCCAGCTCTTCCGGGCTCTAAATGGCACGTCTTCAAGGTCGGCGAGCGCCCTCCTCTCTCGGAACCCGCTGCAGCACCTGTGCACGGGAGGCCCGTCACCACTGGCTAATCACGCCTGTGCCTTTCCAGCTTCAGATCTCTCTGGGCCGGCTGAAGCCCACGACGCTCGTGCCACCCGTCACGCCAGAAGGCACACGCTGCAACAGCAGCGTCCCCCAACAGCACTGCTCTGTCTCTCTGGGTCTCCCCGCCTTCCTGGCCAGGCAGGGTAAGGCCCTGTGGCCAGTCCGTGGGCTTGGGATCACAGGCCCAGCAGCTGCAGCCCCACAGTCCGTGCTGCCAGCTTGCAGGCTCTGCAGCCCTAGTGATTTTCCGTGGGGGTGTGTGTGTGCGCGCGCGTGTGTGTGTGCGTGTGGCACCTCCGCAGAGACATCCAGGGGAAATTACTGCTGAAGGCGGATGGCAGCAGCATGTCCTGTAGATCACTGCTCCTGACCTCCTCCACTGGCAGCCCAAACGGCCCTCCAGAGGACCCAGGTAATGCATTCACCTTCCCCAAGACCCATATATCCTCCAAATGTTCCCAGTGAGGAATGTGAGCACCTGCATCCAAAACCGCCCTCCCCCCGTGCTGCCTCGCTACTTGCAGGGATCCACACGCATCTCTAATTTCACTGTGTTCGGGCAACTCGGGCATTCGGAGCTGGAAAAGCAACGAGTGCAGGAGAAACCTCACAAAGCCTGCAGCCAGAGGACCCAAGTGTCTGCCAGATGCGGGCCCCCCAACCTCCCACCGAAAGCTCTGAGGTTCTCCTGCCAGCCGCCCACCAGGCACGAAACACCTACCCTGGAACGCACACTCAGTCAGACCCCGCCGCCAACAAAGGCAGGCGATTCTGACTTTCGCCCGACAACATCAACATCTAGAGAGGATGGCCAGAGAGGGCAGGGAGGGGAGAACCACGACCCCCCGGCACACCGTTGAAGCCGCGCTTTGGGGTGTAGACGCTTCCTCGGGTGGTCCCCCGCCCCGACAAGAGTGTTATTATGGCTGACGTTTTTCAAGCACTAGCTGTGAGCCGAGCGCTGAGTTTTCTGCATCGTCTCTTTTTGATGCCAAACAAGCCTAGGAGGAAGTGCTGTTCCTGACTCCAGGTTACAGAGGGGGAAGCACACGCGCAGGTGCACGCACGCGCACTCCTCAGGGAGCCTAACCCCAAGACTGCGGCAAGAAATGGACTCGGAGGATGAAGCTCAGGACGTGTGGTGGACGGGGCGGGAGGAGAGCCGAGCACGCCCCAAGCAGCCGCCTGTCCTGGTCCTGCCAGGCTTCGCAGGGGGGCAGACCAGGTGAAAAGAAAGCAGGGCTGTAGGTCCACACCCCAGAGCACACTGCACGCCTGGGCCAGTTAGAAAACCGGGGGGATTTTGTTTGGTTTGGGCTCATTTTCTTTTTTTGAGCCAACTACTAACTTAAGACTCTCTAAAACACCTGCTTTCCACCTTATTACAGTGACCTCTGGTGGCCAAGAATGGGGCATTGCAGGCCCAAATTAGAATTCAATTGCTTAATTTCAAGTAACAAACGCCTTGAGGTGCTTTCAGAGCTTCCAAGAAGAGCGGGAGAAAGAGGAGTGAGGGTTGAGAGCTGCCGCCAGCCCCGCCGAAGGTGTGAGCTGTCACCTGAGTCTAACCCAGCACAAATGCGAGAGGTGCCTGAGCTCCAGCCCGGGTGCGGCTCAGCCTCTGTTCCCCTCCCCCACAGCAGGTGGCATCTCAACGCCAGGCTTAGAGGGCACAGGCTCAGGAAGGATTTTTGGAAAAGTTGCAACCCTGCCAGGGGACCTGCTAAGCAGGTCCACAGGGAGGGAGGGTTTCTAGAAGGCTTGTGACCTCAGTGCCACCAGCCAGCCCTGCTCCGGCTGCTCTGGGCCTCTTACCAGCAGACGGAGACTGGGGACTGAGTCCGGGAGGAAGGGAAACAGTGCTCTCTTTCCCCACCAGAGTCACCGGCCAAAAGAAGATCTGCCAGGAACAAGATGGGGAACTGGGCTTCTGCCAAGGGGCCAAGGTAGCCCAGGTGAGGGGTGAGATGAGGCAGGTGGAATCTTCCATCGGAACCAAAGCTGAGTAGGGCGTCCTGTGGGTGGAGTATGGTGGGTATGTGGAATACAGCCCTGCCCCTGGCTAGAGAGCAGGGAACCTTAGCCCAAGCTAAGAGTCTCCTATTAACCACCCATAACCACCCCAGACAGATGCTTTGCAATCCTAAAAACTCTTCAGAGAAGAGGACCAAACGACCTCCGAGTCATCCAATCTAGTAGCCTCTAGAAGCTTCCAGGTCAGAGCATCCAAAAGTTCACCTTGCCATATGTTATTTCAACCTCCTGGTCCATCCATGGCGTGTAGGTTTCAGCCAAATCCCCAAACACAAATCAACAGATTCTCCCAAGTTCCCTGCAAGCATCAGTTTGGACAGGCTGGGCCTCTGTTCGGAACATGAAAACAGACTGGTCTGCTATCCTGGTATTCTCTGGAACTCAAAAGGGATGTAGGATATCAATATTATCTCAATTTTCCTCTATCTGCAAGAAGACGTCAGCAAACCTTTCTGCCAAGGATTGTACAAGGATCATTAAAAGGAAAATGTCCATGGTAATCGGGCCTTTATGCATATTTCTTCACTCCAATATTCTATAACATAATAATGCTTCACATTTCTACAGAACTGTCTTTTCAGCATGTTTTCGCATTATGCTTAATTTCGTAAGAGTTTCTCAGCCCCACATAACGACACAGTTCAATGCAAAATCAGATATAAATCTAGCTTAAGAGACTCTCAACAGGAATTTCATTTAAAACTGTAAATGTTAAAAGATCCTGGCTCTGATTTATGTTATGTTGTGTGTGTGTTGCAAAGAGAGAGCTTAACCGGCCCTCCTAAACAATAGATGGGCACGGACTGGTAGCCCCCACACCCCGGGGCCTCCACAAGTCTAACCAGACAGTCTCTACTCATCCAGAAAGGAAGCAGAGAAGAAGGCAGACAGGCCGGCCTGTGGTCAGAGAGCTAACTCCCAATCCAGCCAGGGTGTGTGCATAAAATGAGCAGAGTATCTGAGATGCTATTGCCCGTGCTGGCTCAGAGGCAACCTCTTTTCTTTTTTTTTTTTTTTTTTTTCCATGTTTATTTATTTTTGAGAGAGAGACAGAGACAGAGCATGAGCGGGGGAGGGGCAGAGAGAGAGGGAGACACAGAATGGGAAGCAGGCTCCAGGCTCCGAGCTGTCAGCACAGAGCCCGACGCTGGGCTCGAACTCACGGACCGTGAGATCATGACCTGAGCTGAAGTCGGCGCGTAACCAACTGAGCCACCCAGGCGTCAGGGGCAACTTCTTAAGTAAGGAATACTTTTTTCAGCTTCCTCTCATCTCCTCCAAACCCTGGGGCGCCACATGAGGGACCTCCATGTCCCTGCTCCCACTTGTCCCTGTCTTTATAAAACACGGAGAGAGATGGAAGGGAGAGGCAGAAAGTCACAGGGTCCAGATTTTAATCTGCGCTCTACCTGGCTGTGTTCCCGACCCAACAGGGCGAACCCCGATACCTATTCACAAACACATCTGCGAGATGGGCAAAGCGGACTGCTGAAGACCAGTGTGAGACATACCAGGCTGACGGCTTCGGCAGCTGTAAACTGTGAATTCATGATGGAATTAACGAATCTGGAGGAGGGAGTCACATCCATTGTCTAAGCACATTGAAGACAATTTTAAATGCGGATTATTTACATACCGGGCTCTAATGAGTCTAAAGCAACGATTACAGTCCGTCATGTAAAACCATATCCAGGCAATTTTATGGCAGCCTATCACACACACGCCGTGTTTAGACAACTTATAATACACAAATTATTTACATCGTGAAAACATCTCTGTGGCCCTGGCATTATGCTATCAACAAGAGACAATACAGCAGCAGTAGATTAAATTGAAATATGCTGGCTGCTTCTGAAACTTTAAACTCTATTCCAAAATGCTAAAAGCCAAAAAAAATTCACAGTTAGCATTTTGGAACCCACCGTGTCTAAAATTTCACTTAAAAGGTAGAGCTATTGTGAGTTGCAACCCAAAAAAAGAGTAAGTCACCACTTTGCAATTGTAAAATCCATTTATTTAAAGAAGATTGAAGTATCCAAACCCTCTGATAGCACTTAACATATTGAAAAACATGCAGTGCAAAGCTCTAAAAATTCCTGAATTCCTCCATAAAAAAAAAAAAAAATGTTTTTTGCCACTTCTAATGGACGCCACCCAAATCCAAGCAGGATCTTTAGGATACACGCCCCCAGAAAAAAAGCGATTGAAATGACTTGACTATGTATCTTTCCAGGAAAGTAAATTATATATAGGTCTGCATTCACACCCCCCACTCCCCTATGGTTCCCCATTTTTCCTCCCACACTCCACAGCCCACAGACATGAAGAGAAAATTATCAAGTGGGTTTAAGCACTTGGATACCTAATTGCAACAAATCTAACTAAGAGCCTCATCTTTCTGCCTTTTAGAACTTTGGTTTCAGACTTTAAAGCGAGTCCCATTAGCCAAGGTGACACATGCCAATTAGCTTCATGCCTTTCACAGAAGAAAACGCCCCTTGAGATAAATCACCCCACATACCCACACATCTTCCACAAATCTCCATTTGTGTTTCAATATTTCATTAAAATCAGGCTCTTACATGACAGTGCAGATGTTTACAGAAGTGCGACGAGTTTTGATTCGGGGTCCTCATACGAAGGTACCAGAAAGGACCCCAGACTTCATTAAGGACAACACAAGTGTCTGCAATGAGGAAAGTCTCCCCTTTTTGTTCCTTGTGTTGCAGGAAATGTGGGGGTTGCCTGAGTATGTTGTACCTTTACAAGAGAAGCTTTCTATAACTATGTTTGATGAGGAGGAGGATGATGGGGAGGGGGGGAGCAGAGGAGGAAGGAGGAGGAGGAGGAGGAACCACAATGCCATGCTCCAGCGCTATGTGAAATGGTAGAGTTCAAACTCTGTAAGTCAGAGTACACGGCTCAGTAATGCTGCTGCTAACAGATGACCAGCAAAAGTGCTTTGCTAAGTCCAAAAGTGCTTTGCTAAGTCCACGTAGACCCACATATAGAAACATCTTTGTTGACCGCATAAACGCGTTCATATATCTACCTGCCTCGTTACAAAACTAATTTTTCAAAAGAACTGTAAACAAATAACGGACTCTAATCAGTACATGCATGCTGAAGTATTTGGAGGGCAGTGTCCTGATGTCTGCAACTTTCTCTGAATCGAAATGTCAAGCAGGCTGGCTGACTGGGGGAGTGGATACGTGATGGAACAAGCAGGATACAACGTTCGCGGTGGAAGCTAGCTGGTGAGGAGATGGCTTTCACTGCAAAGTTCTTTCAACTTTATTGGCTGTTTAAGATTTTCACACTGAAGCGGCAAAAAGAAATTTAATTTAATACAATGGCCTCAATCTCTTTCCACGCAAATACCTTCAAATCTCTTTATCCCTTTTAACAGCTACATGAGATTCCACGTTATGGCTAACCGATCCCTCACTGATGGACACTTAGGTTACCTGACAGTGCTGTAGAGAACGTCCGTGTAAATATGTCTCTGAATGCTCATGACAGCTTTTCCATAGGATAAATTCCTAAACGTGGAGTTGCTGTGTCAGAGAGAACACACGTTTTCACTTCTGCCGTGTAACAACGAGAGCTAACACCTCTGCAGGTTTCTCTGCAGACACCGTTGTGAGCACTTGCCATGCACCGTCTCTCCAACTCCCGACAACCTCATTAAGTAGGTACTTAATCACCAATTATGTAGCCTCACTTTACAGTTGAGGAAACTGAGGCACAGAGAGATTAAATGACTTGCCCAAGGACCTACAGCCAGAAAGTGGCAGTCTGACTCCAGAGCTGGTACTTTTCAACACCATGCTTACAGGTGATAGCCAAAAAGATCAAACCAACATATATCCCCACCAACAGTGTTTGAGAGCCACTGTGTTGTGGTTTTCAAATTCATCTAAAACGTAAAGAAAACGCTGTCCATATTTCCAGATACATGAAGACAGATGCGAAGACCCCAGCACGCAGAGAAAGCAGCACAAAGGCTTCGGCAGGGAATGAATGCCTCGTTAATTAGCGCAGCGGCACCGGGGAAGGTGTAACGATCCACCTTCACGCGGAGCCTCCACGCGGGATTCTCTCCGTGCTAATGTAACCGCCTCTCTGCAGCACAGACCCTCTGCGGCTTCTGCAGAAACGCTGGCAGGTAAACACACCTCCAAAACTCTCAAACTTGTATTTTTAAACTCTATAAATCCTCAACCCGTCTTCCCAGATGCATTAATGTAATCTCAAGGATACTGCCTCCGTTTTTCTTGATCAGACAGCCGCAAGTGGAAGAAAGTACACGAGTATGTATATCATCTCTTTCCATCATCGACTCAATTAACTCAAATAAATCTTTAGACAACGCTTGATGTGTCGGTGGGATATTACTGTCAACAACCTCCAAAGTTTCTTTTGTTTTGTCACCGAAAACACTACAGATGATCCCATCACAAAATTGATCGAGGCTTCTAGAGCAGGCAGCAGCAGTACCGGCCCCAAACTTCCAAGGCCTCATCACCAAGCAAAGCACAGCCGTGATGCAGTCAGCTTCAAAGACAAGATAGCTGCAGCCACTGGAAAGAGCCCTCTGCAAATAGCAGGGCACCAGCCCGGCTGAATCTCACAACGCAACCAAACAGTAATAATACCCAATAACACTGCCGCATTATTGTTGCTATAGCAACAGACACAATGTAATTGATCGAGCTGGTTCACTTAGTAGAAACATAACAAACTACAAAAAAAAAAAAAAAAATGTGTGTGTGGGGTGGGGGGAGGGGGTTGGAAGAAGAAGAGCCTAAGGGGAAATAGAGACAGAATAACTTCGCGTGAAATGCCAATCCCCTCAGCCATCTGTAGACGGGGCAAAGCGTAGACCTGGAACCCAGAAGTCCTGGATTCCCACCGTGACTTCACAACAGACCAATTGCGTGACCTTGGGTGAGTTGCATATTTCAGAATGCCACTGGTCTCAGCTGCAGAATTAGGATGATAATCCCATTTCATAGGTGATCGTGAAGCTGAACGTGAGGCTCGGTCGAGTCCTGCAGCCCCTGGTGAATGACAGCTGCTGGCACCAAGATAACCCCATGGTGACCTTGCCAGCTAGCGCTCACCGGGCCTTGTTCCCACGGAACAAGATGTGTTGACACATCTTCTCTTTGTGTGTTTCTCCATGAGGAGGATGACGATGATGACTGAAGAATTTCAAACTTTCCCCAAACTAGAGAATATCACAAAAACCTCCCTGCCAACCAACCACGCTTTCAAGTTTTCCTGCCCTGCTGATGTCCTCTGTCTGACATCAGATTTATTTCTTAGCAATGAAAACTAAGAATTAGAGATATAACTAGGGTTCCGGCCACCTAGCGCATCTCGCTCTCCTCCCTCCAAGAGGCAGCCACGAGTTTCCACTTCGTTTTTATTTCCTATAAACCATATGTAGGTATCCCTGAACACATTACATTTTAAGTTTATATAAATGGTATCACACAGGACATCTCTTTCTGCAATCTGTCTTCTTTTCCTACTCAGTTGTTTTGATCTTTATACACATAGATACATATAGATTCAGTTTATTCATGCTAATTGCTACATAGTTTCCATGATGTAAATATACTACAATC
Organism: Neofelis nebulosa; assembly: GCF_028018385.1. Taxonomy (NCBI): domain Eukaryota; kingdom Metazoa; phylum Chordata; class Mammalia; order Carnivora; family Felidae; genus Neofelis; species Neofelis nebulosa. The sequence goes on from NC_080783.1 coordinate 217,705,194, forward strand.
CATTTATCCATTCTACCGCCCGTGACCACTTAACTGTTTTCAAATTTGTATTAGTGTCAACAAGGCTACAAAGAACATTCTTGCACGTACGTATATCTCCATACACAGGTACAAGACTGTCTGCAGAGGTAACAGTTCTCAAAGTACGGTCTGTGGACCCTTGGGACACCCCCAAGACCCTTCTAGGGGACTGTGAGGTCAAATACTAAGAACTTTACTTGCGTTTTTTCACTGTGTTGACATCTGCACTGCCAGAGCAAAAGTAATGGCTGAAACTGTTGGGGCCTCAGTACAGATAAAGGCAGTAGCAAGGAACTATACTAGCAGTCATATTCCTCATCAGCATGCACTTACTGAAACACACCCCAGCTTTACTTAAGAATTCCTTAATGAAACAGTAAAAAACGATGGGTCTTCTTTTCTCTTTTTTCATTGAAGTATAATTAACATACAGTGTTATATTAGTTTCAGGTGTACAACATAATAATTCAACACTTCTATACATTACTCAGTGCTAACCACGATAAGTATCTGTCACCAACTAATGTTATTACCATCTTATTGACTATATTCCCTATGCTGGGCTTTCCATGTCTGTGACTTATTTATTTTGTAACTAGAAGTTTGTACCTCTTAATTCCCTTTATCGATCTCACTCATCCCCCTATGCACCTCCCCTCTGGCAACCGCCAGTTTATTTTCTGTATTTGAAAATCTGGGTTTTTGTATGCCTCTTTTTTCTTTGCTTGTTCATTTGTTTTGTTTGTTAAATTCCACATGAGTGGAACATGGTATATGTATGATATTTATCTTTCTCTGTCTGACTTACTTCACTTAGCCTAATATCCTCTAGATCCATCCATATTGTTGCCCATAACAAGATCTCATTCTTTTTTATTGCTGAGTAGTATTCCATCATATATATATATATATATATATATATATATATGCACACACATATATATAAATCCATATATTTCATATATTCCATCATATATATATATATATATATATATATATATATACACACACACACATATATATATGAAATATCTTCTTTATTCATCTACTGATGAGCACTTGGGTTACTTCCAAAACCTCGGTCTTTGGTTTTATGTCTTTTCAGTATTCTGTGTGACAAAATGGAAGTACTCCTAAAGTATTTCTGCTGCCAACTACAGTATGTAAGATGACTGTCTTGGAGAAAAGATATGTGTGATTGTTGAGCTAAACTAGCTACTTGTCCCATGGAACTCCATTTTTACTTGAAGGAATGACTGACAAACCACGGTTATTCAAACTTGCGTATTTGGCAAGACTTCTTCTGGCCAAGATGGAATAGCAGCGGTGGGCTATACCCTCCTGCGGGGACAAAGCTGGGCAACATATAGGAGACACCAGTTTTCTAGACATTGGACATCAGGCAATGAAGGACAACGATCCCTGAGAGAAGGGAAGTAAGCAAACAGAGACCCGCGGCTGCTCACGCTGCTTACTAGAAAGTCGACAGGCCATAGCATGTGAAGGGGACCCAGGCAGAGCCCGGCAACTTCCCTGAGTTGGAGAGAAGGACTAGGAATCCAAGGAGGCCAAGGCAGGAGAAGGTCACGGGGCAGAGTACCAGAGGAAGCCACACAGAGAACTCCAGAATTATACAGAGGCTCCCCCCCCACAAGTATTCAGATAAATATAGATCAGTGCATACATGTGAGGAAACTATCTGAGGTCATGTAATGAAGCACCCAAAAGAATTATAACAGTTGCCATCATCCACATGTGGGCCTAGATAAAGGCCTATTCGCACCAACAAGAGTGAAAAACATAATATCTAGGGCACGGAGTAGAGTCTTTAGTAGAATTTTACCTCAGGCGTGGGGGAAAATTAGCCCTAGACTCAAGGCTGTTGTGGATCGCCTAACAAAGCTCCCGGGCAAAGCTCCAGAATATTTATAGAAATGAAAATGTATGCACTACCCAAGAAGGTGAAATTCATATGTCTGGGAGCAAACAGAAATTTTCCAACCATGTAAAGAAGCAAGGAAACATTACTCATAATGAAAAGAAAAATCAACCACAACAAAACCAAAAATTATACAATGAAAAAATTAGATTAGATTGAACACATTAGGGAGAGGCATGGAGATTTTAAACAGACCCAAGCAAAACTTCTAAGGAAGAAAACTACAGTGAAAACCTAAGATGCAATATGAGACGAAAAACACGCTGGACAGGACTCACAGAAAATTAGACATCTCCAAAGAAGTTATTAGTGAACTTAAAGACGTGACAATAAAAATTATCCAAAATGAGAGAAGAAAAAATGAACAGAGCATCAGTGACAACTCCAAGCAGTTTAATATGCATAAGGTTCACAAAGGAGAAGGTACAGAAGGAATTTTGAAAAAATAATGGCCAAAAATATCAAAATTTAGTAAAAATTATAAATCCACTGATCCAAGAAGCTTGATGAGCCCAAGCACACGTGCACACCAAAGAAGAAAACTACACCAAGGCACATTATAATCAACTTGCTTAAAACTAGTGACAAAGATAAAACCTTAAAAACAGCCACAGAAAAAGGACACATTGTACACGGAGAAACAAAGATGTGGGGACCTGCAGATCTTTCACCAGAAACAAGGCAAATGAGCCAGAAGGCATAGAGCACCCACTGTAAAGTTCTGAAAGGAAAAACTATCAACCTAGAATTCTTCCCCCAGTGAAAATGTCGTTCAAAAATAAAGACTTTTCTCAGAGCTACAAAAGCTGAACGAACCCATGACCAGCAGACATGCACAAACGTGAAATGTTGAGGGCAGTCATTCAGGCAGAAGAAAAATGATACCAGACAGAAACCTCTATCTACAGAAGGAAATGAGAACACCAGAAACAGTAAATATGTGGATAAATATAAATGCCTTTATATTGCTTAAATCTCTTTAAAAGACAATCAACTATTTAAAGCAAAAATAATAACAATGAATTTGGGGGTTTATAAGATATTTAAAGAAAATGTATGAGAAGAATGGGAAAAGGATTGAAGGGAGAAATGGAACTATACTATCATATGCTCCTTACACTATATACGCCATGGTTAGTGCACTGTGGTAAGTGAAAGATGTGTACTAAGAACACTAAAACAACCACCAAAATAACAAAGAGTTATAGCTAACAAGCCAACAAGGCAAATGAGATGCAATAATGAAAAAACACTCTCAGTTAATTCAACAGAAGGTAGGAAAAAAAGAAAAGGGAAATAAACAGCAGATGGAAAAAACAGAAATCAAGTGGAAACCCAAACATAGTGATAATCACATTAAATATAAATAGTCTAAATACTTCCAATAAAAGACAGAGATTTTAAGACTGGGTCTCAAAGCAAGATTCAACTATATACTGTCTACAAGGTGCCCACTTTAAACATAAAGATGAAAAGTAGACTAAAAACAAATGAATGGAAGGAGCCATACCACGCCAACACTAATCAAAAGAAATCTGGTTTGACTATCGCACAAAGTATTTCAGAACAACAACAACAAAAAATACTACCAGGGGTATAAAGGCTCATTTCACAATAGTAAATGCATCATTTAATCAAAAGGACATTATAGTCATAAATGTTTAGGCACCTTTTCATGGGTCTGAGGGGCATCTATCTGCCTTCTTTGGAAAAATGTCTATTCGGGTCCTTAACCCATTTTTTAATTGAGTTGTTTCGGTTTTGTTTTTTTTTGGTGTTGTTGTATAAGAACTTGCACAACACTATCAACCAGCCTGACTCAGTTCACATTTGTGGAACATCCCCACTAACAACAGCAGGATGCACATTGCTTTCAAGAGCACACTGAACATACCAGGGTAGATCATATTCTGAGCCATGCAACAGGTCTCGATAAATTCAAAAGTATTTAATGAGTTAAGTCCTACAAGTATGTTCTCTGACCATATTGGGAAAAAATTAGAAATTAACAAACAAGCATTTGACAGACTTTTTTAAATGAACATAGTAAGACTCACTTCTACTCACTATATATGCTGCCAAAGACAAAACTGGAATTTTCAAGTAAAAATGAGAATCTGGGAAAACTTGCATTCACCACTGTGAACTTGACAGCTTGCAAAACAAAGACTTTGCTAATGACCCCCATCAGTAATGATATCAACAAAGGTAAACTTTTGTGTACTGTATAATGAATTACGCCAACTTCTGGAAGATCTGCATAGCTCAGTGAACCAATATTTTCAAAATGACCACTGTAATTTTATAAAACCATGCCTGGGTCGATCTTTTCAAAGACCCATGTTAAAAGATAGCCCGCCTCTGCCTGGGTGGCTCAGCTGGTTAAGCGTCCGACTTCAGTTCAGGTCATGATCTACAGTTTGTGACTTCCAGCCCAGCATTGGGCTCTGTGCTGACAGCCCAGAGCCTGGAGCCTGATTCGGGTTCTGTGAGTCTCTCTCTCTGCCCCTCCCCCATTTGTTCACTCTCTCTCTCTCTCTCTCTCTCTCTCAAAAATAAATAAACATTTTTAAAAAATTAAAAGATAGCCCCCCTCAGAAGAAGTATAGGCCAATGGATTTTAATGTAGCAGAGTACAAAAATCATTCGGTGATAGAGTTTCAGATTCCACTCTGCAATTAACATCTAAAAAGTACCACTTGGGCCGTGAGTTCGAGCCCCGCGTCAGGCTCTGGGCCGATGGCTCGGAGCCTGGAGCCTGTTTCCGATTCTGTGTCTCCCTCTCTCTCTGCCCCTCCCCCATTCATGCTCTGTCTCTCTCTGTCCCAAAAATGAATAAACGTTGAAAAAAAAAAAATTAAAAAAAAAAAAAAATAAAAAGTACCACTTGTCAAGTTTTGGTATAGTATCAAAGAAGAATATTCACAATTCTCTGAAAAGGCAGTTAAAAAACTTCTTCCTCTTTTAAATTACATATCTATATAAGGCTAAATCTCGTCATACATTTCAAATGTAACAGATTGAACGCAGAAAAAGATATAAGAATTCAATAGTCTTTCATGAAGCTGGAATAAATTTGCAAAACTATAAAATAACGTTATTCCTCTCACTAAATTTTGCTGGTGTTGGAAAATATAGTTACTTTTCATTAAATAACATGCTATTTATGTGAACATGAAATGAGTTTATTATTGTTGTTTTAATGAATACAGATTTTAATAACTTGTTTTTCTTTCTAATGCATTAAATATTATAGATTTCATCCATGAACAAAAGATAACTTTGGAGGTCCTCAATAATCTTTTAAGAATGTGAAGAGCTCCTAAAACAAAAAGCTCAAGAGCCATTGCTCTAGAGAAGTTGATTGCTCAGTCGTGGGCTATGCAAAAAAAAGATGTTTCTAAATGTTTGCAAAATCACTAGGAGAGTCTAAGCTAAGCCACAGACTGTTCAACACAGACAATTAATAGAGCTCTTGATTTTAGAGTAACAGTAATGATGATCAAAGTAGCAACGAAGGCTCCCGTGTATTAAGTCCTAATGCACGTGGGCCGTTTCTCAAAATGAAATCCTTGGTACACAACAGCCTTGGAAAATGAATACCCTTCACATGTGATGGACACAGGGACTGAGGTTTCAGGGGGTTAAGTTAGTTGCTCTAGAAGATGGAGTCAGGTTTTTATCTAGATCTGATTCCAAACCAATAACACCTCCCACATTCAAATTTCTCTGAAAACGGCCATGATCTGCTGTCCTTTTCCTCTGTTCTACTGTCCTTCTCCACACTTGCCTAAGAACACGGCTCGTAGCATTCATGTATTGTCTCTTTCTGCCCCATTAGATTGTGAGGTTTAGGTCTGTCCTCCCATACCCCAAAATCTAGAGCAGAACCTGGGACATCATGGCAGAAAGCCAGTAAGTATTTGCCGAATGGGTGAAAGAATGGATGACCGTGGTAATAACCCATGCTGTAATCCACGGTGCTTAGTGCTCCGGTTGCACTGACATTGTTGTCACCCTCATCAATTTTTACATAAAAAAATTCTATGGGGCTTGATGTGTGCATACAGTGGATAAGGGCAGGGATGTGCCCCCCGCCCCCTGCCATTTTATGCAAGGAGAGATCAAGCTCCAGATAGCTGTTTCCTCCAAGTCTTGAGGCTCCAGGAGAAGTCCTCTGGCTTTGAGCTAGTGTTCAGTCCCCAGATCTTAGGACAGAGGCCTTTTTTTAAGTTTTGGGGAAACGTGGGTGGAGTGCGGGTTGTCAGCCGGACCTAGGAGGGGGAGAGATTGAGAGCTAGGCATTCAGTCTTTAATTTGTTCGGGGTTCTTTAAAGCTATTAAAACTCCTACCTTCAGGACTTTGAGGGCCAAGCCAGAAGGAACATGAGCACACGTTTCTTCACCCCCAACAGCCCAAACACTCACTCAGCACACAAAAGTTAGCACGCGATGCCCTGGACACTAAAGGGCAAGAAGACCATGGACCTCCAAGCCGGGGGCGGAGGGATGGGTGGGGACACAAAGCAAGGAATGTCTGTACCTGAGTGCCTCTTGGAGCCCCGTGGGGATGTCCACGGACAAGTGCTCCAGGCTGTCCGGAGCCAGGCATGACGGCCAAGGGTTAGGATGACTATAGAAACGCTGGAAGGAAGGACGGCCTGAAGAGTGGGACTCAGATTCCTGGACAGGAGCCGGAATGAAGAGGGATGGGATGTGGCTGGAGGGGACAGTTGTGTCTCAGACAGCGTCTCAGGTTGGAAGAGCAAAGGGCTCAGTGTGGTTGGCGGCTCTCACTGGCTCATGCCGCGATTTCCGGCCAAAGATTCACTGTGACCACCAGCCCCACCACCCGGACCCCCCATCTCCACCCCGCCGCGAGCACCAATCCTGGCAATTCCAGAAGGAGGACCCCGCAATGCCTGACAGCCGTGTCCCTGGCTGCTGCCCCACATTACACACTTCTCTCCAGCTTCGTTTCTGCCATAAACCTGGACCCAGAAAAGTGTCAGGAAGAGAAAGGCTAAAGAGTATCTCTGGTCGACGGGAAATGTACATCCAGGCCTTACCACCAAAGGGAACAAATCAAAAGCCACACAGTCACCACATCTGCCACCAAAAACACCAGGCTGACTGAGTGCACTGAAAATATGGGCCCATGCGAGCACCGAGATTTAAAGAACAGACAAGAAAATGTAACCTGGCATATATGGATCTGCAGGCCACTGAAATATATGACAAAGGCTCAACTCGTCCCCTCCCCCAGGTCCAGTGGGGCTCCCTGGGGTGGTGCTTTCAGTCTTCAGCCTTAATTGCTGGTGTTTAAATGCAGCACGAGTATTGCCATTGATCCTCAAAGCAGCCTCTTAATGCTGATATTCACGATGTTATCATGACTCCCAGCAGCTAGTGAGTGAGGTGTGTGTGTCCAAATACAAACAGGAGAGGTGGGGGGTTTTGTTTGATTTTTACTTTATCCCCAAGCGCTGGGAAAGAAAATGCTGCAGCATTGCCCTTGGGCTGTTTTCCCCCCCACCCCCCTTTCTAGGCTTCAGAAGTTGGAAACTTCCTAAAGCACCAGCCTTCACCAGCCACAGCTCAAAGGAATCCCAAGACCAAGGATCCACCCCAAACTCAGTTCTGCTACCTCTCAGAGAAAGCCACCAGCACAGGCATAAGACCTATCGAGGTGGCCGGGAAAGGTCTGTGGCAGAGAAGGTGGACCCCGAGCAAACCTTAATTGCTGGGTCACAAGTTGGAGAGATGCCCTCCTCCTCCGTTATTGGAAACCACCCGTGAAGGTCCCTAAAACCTTTCGAAACTAATTATCTGGTTCTCGCTTATACCTGAACTCTGGCAAGAGGAGCCTCAGGGCAGCAAGAAACCTGGAACTGCTGTCCCCGCTCCATCCAGTTTCCTGTCCCCCAAGATCCATTCCCCGGAATCACGCATTGGCGGTGCCACACACGCCTGCCTAAATATAAACACGAGAGTAGCACGAATATGCCCCCACCAACCACGTGCTTGCTGTGACGGCATGTCTCCCTTCTGGGCCTTTGCCCCCGTGGTGCCCCCCTCACCCGTCCCCGGTCAAATCCCACTTACTCCTTCCATTTGGTTCCAATGCTACTTCTCCAGGAAGCCTTCCCAAAGCCAGTCCCCCTCTGCCACCCCCGAGTTTCACAGCGGGTAAGCAGTGGTCATCTGGGCCTTGATCAGATCCCTATCACTTCACCAGTCTGCTCCACTGAAATCATCTGTCTGGGTGTCTGCTCTTCCCACTCCCCTGGGAGCACCTTGAAGGCAGAGGCAATGTCTTAATTCTTTACGTGTCCCCCCAGCACCTAGCCCAGAGCCCCGCACGGAGACACGCTCCAATTCCTGACAAACGCAGCTGTGCCCCTCCTCCTCGAACACCCCCACCCCACTGCGGCCAGAGGGGCTGACGAGGTGACCCCAGAAGCAGGCGGCTATACTGCAAACTGCACATTAGCACAACACCCCGTGGTCCCTCGGTTTAAGAGACCCCCGCTATTCGCCTGTGCCAGCTAAAGGTTGGAACGTCAGCACAACAGCACGGCCAGGACCCCCGGGCCTCGGGAGCCAGCTCTCGGGTCCTGCGGCATCGACTCCCACAGGGGAAAGTCATTGCATTCAGATCAGCTGCCGCGGCAATAGGTCAGGCTTCCAGAAGCCTCCCCCAAACGCTGATTAATGGCCAGGAGCGGCTCTCGCGCATCTCATTACGCACAGAGCTGCAATGAAACCATCTTTGCTTTACAGTTTTGTGCAGGACATAAAAGTGGGAAATATCCCAGCCTTCAGAGGGAACAGGCTATGAATATTGAAGCAGACCCGGGTTATTAATCCAACACCATTAGTCTTAGGGAGTCACCCTAGCACTGACCCCCTAGAAGGAAATTTCTCTTGCTGTCCATTTCTCATTGCAAATTATCCATGTAGCCACCATACCCACCACCTGTGAGTTATTTGATATTTTGGAGAGGAAAGTAAACAATATAAAAAATCAGCAGAACTTAGGGGATCTATAAATTCTTTGCAAGTTATTTTCAGAGTGAGGAAAGCTGATTCATATGGCACTTTACTTCCCAAGATTAATTTAGTTTGCTTTTTTTTCCTTTATTAATAGGAGGTAAGCATCCTGGAATGATCACATTTTCGTTCTCGGCAGCACCTGTCAAGGGGATCCCAGGCCCACAGCCCAGATTTGAAGGTTTCTCCCCGAAAGGTATTCACGGGGCAGACACCACACCAGCAACACATCAGGAAACAATACCTCACAGAGTACCAGGCGCAGACACACAAGGACCCTTCTGCTTCCAAAGGCCAGCATTTGAAGCACGTTTTTCCCTGTAATTTCCCTAGAAAGCAGCCCCTGTCCTGCGGTTTCCCCATTTTATATTTATCCAAATTAGTGAGATCTTACTGTGGCTGTTTTCCTGGGCGGGGGGTGGGGGGTGGGGTTGAAATACCTCCTTAATCTCTGGTGTTCACTCGTTCCACCATGATCTGTCCACATGTGAATCTGTGCTTTTATTTATTCTGCTGGGGACCCCGTGTTCATTTTCAATAGGAGGGTTTGTGTCTTTCCTTATTCCTCCAGCTATATTTCTCCCACGTACACCTCCCTCTCATTCTGTCTTCTCCTTCTGAGACCCCATTAGATACAAGCTGGACCTTGTCATCCACAGACACTATCTGAACCTTCCTGAGCCAGCGTCTGGATGACCTCCTCAGGATGTGACAATATGCTTTGCTCTCTCTTTAGCCATGTGTCTATCTGTTCGCCCTGCCTATCAGGAATTGGTTTCTTTGGGGGAGGGCTCTTTTTTTTCAGTCTAGATATTTTTATTTCTAGAACATCTAATTGATTCTTTTTTGAAAATTCCCCCGTTATCTCATATTCAAGTTCTTGTGGATTTTATTTCTTACTCCATCTCTTCAAACATTTTAAATATATGTGGTCTGACATCCTTCTCGGACTGCTCTGTGATCTGTGGTCCCTGACACATGACTCCTCCTTTCATGGCATCTGTGGATTATCTCTTGTGGCAGCAGATTTTCTTCTTTGCCTTATAACCCTTGTCTAAGAGCTTATCTACACTGGGAGCCCGCCATTCTTCCTTCCATGGGAGTCTCATGCCTGCCCTATGCTGAGGAATAATCCCCACAGGGCAGTTTTACATTCACACCTGACAAAGCTCAAGGGTCTCACTAGGTCTGGACCAAACTTTATGTTAGGTTCTCAGCTCAGCGTTTCTGCCCTGCACGGACAGTGCACGATTTGTTCTCACATCTATATACACTGTAGGCTTGGTATCCCTCTATCTCGCAGGAGACTCTGGTAATAGCTGTAGCTTGGGGGTGGGGGCACACTATGCCCCTGGGCCGATGGGCAGAATCTTTCCAGTTTTCACTGACAGAAAGGACGGCCCCTTCTTGCTCCCAGTTTCATGCAGGAGGTGGAGCCCCATCTTCCTGGGACCTGTGAGAACCCCGAAAACTCAGCTCCAAGCCCAAATCTCCTCTTCATCGCTGGCACCCACAAACTGCCCCATCTCTCCTTGGAATTAGGCTGTTGTGCTATAATGGTATCTAACCCAACCTTTATCTGAGAACAGAGTTGGAGGGGCGAGTCCCACAGAGGCAGTCTGTCTTGACTATAAGTCACCTGCATCCCTCCACCCTGAGGGACTAGACTCTTGCCCAATATTCACCAAGAACATGCCAAACCATAGACCCTAGCTAGCCCTCCTTCAAATGCCTCAGGCATGTGGCCAGTAAGTATCATCCAATCCGATAGAGAGAATGGCAAAAAAAAAAAAAAAAAAAAAAAAAAAAAAAAAAAAAAAAATGCCACCCAGCATTTGGGGCCAACTTACATTCCTAGGACTTCAGAAGCTGCCAAGACAATTTTGCCTGGATGTTCTAAAAACCTGGAAACCAAGATCTGACCAGATCTGACTTTTTTAAAGAGAGGCTGTTTTGTGTCACCCTAGACCGATTAGGGAGGTCAAATCAAGATAAAAGGCCCACTCCCCTTGTTCCACAACCAGCCACACAGTGGGGCTCCCCCGTGCTCATCAGGGCCATTCTAGGCCCTCTCTGTAGGCCTCTCCCAACAGCCAGCCAGTCAGTGGACAGAAAGGATAATAAGGAGTCTGTCTGCCCCCTAGCACAGACGGCACGTTGCTGGAAATGGGGACGTGGCAGGGAGAGGCAAACAGGTGATACCTGTGAGCAAGAGAAGGGGACCATCTTCTCTTTAAACTCAAACCAAATCTCAAGAGTAGGTGACATCAGATCAAGGGTTAGTGTCCAAAATCTATAAAGAACTTATCAAACTCAACACCCAAAAAACCAATAATCCAGGGAAGAAATGGGCAAAAGACATGAATAGACACTTCTCCAAAGAAGACATCCAGATGGCCAACCAACACATGAAAAGATGCTCAACGTCACTCCTCATCAGGGAAATACAAATCAAAACCACGATGAGATACCACCTCACACCTGTCAGAATGGCTCACATTAACAACTCAGGCAATGACAGATGTTGGCGAGGGTGTGGAGAAAGGGGAACCCTCTTTCACTGCTGGTGGGAATGCAAACTGGTGCAGCCACTCTGGAAAACGGTATGGAGGTTCCTCAAAAATTAAAAATAGAACTACCCTACGACTCAGCAATTGCACCGCTAGGTATTTACCCAAAGGATACAAAAATGCTGATTCAAAGGGGCACATGCACCCCAATATTTATAGCAACACTATCAGCAATAGCCAAAGTATGGAAAGAGCCCAAATGTCCATCGACTGATGAATGGATAAAGAAGATGTGGTATATATATATACAATGGAATACTATTCAGTGATGAAAAAGAATGAAACCTTGCCATTTGCAACCATGTGGATGGAACTGGAGGGTATTATGCTAAGCGAAATTAGTCAGAGAAAGACAAATATATGACTTCACTCATATGAGGACTTTAAGAAACACAACACATGAACCTAGGGGAAGGGAAGGAAAAATTAGATAAAAACAGAGAGGGAGGCAAACCATAAGAGACTCTTAAATACAGAGAATGAACTGAGGGTTGCTGGTGGGGTGTTGTGGGGGGAGGGGCTAGACGGGTGATGGGCATTAAGGAGGGCACTGGTTGGGATGAGCACTGGGTGTCATATGTAAGGATGAATCATTCCTGAAACTAACTACACTTGAATTAAATTCAAGTTAACTAACTTGAATTTAAATAATTAAAAAAAATCTCAAGGGTAGGTGCCAGGCAATTTCCAATACCCTCTGGTAATTGTTCTAAGTTGCACTTTTGTCCCATCCCATGACTGGTGGTGAAGGAGAGGTCACACTCTGGAGACCTGGAGTGATGCAGGACCTTGCGATGGACCTTGTGGCCCCGGGTGGGTCACTTCACTTCCCCTGAGTCTCTGGGGACAAACACAAGAGCTATTTCTCAGCCTTGTCACGCAGAATTAAACCGTTTGCCAAACACAGCAGTTGTTGATGCTGCTAATAATGATGTTAGAGCACCCAAACCGCAGAAATAAATTGCCCCAGGCTGGGTTTTAGCTTCCTTCTAGTTTACAGGGAAACAGAATACAGGCTTTTCTAAAAGCCAAATATTCAAAAACATACCCTCACTGCCCTCCCACTGCAAATGAGTGAGGTTTTCAAAAACAGCTTTACTGACGTAGAACTGACATACAGTAAACTGCATACACCGTGGTGTGTGACTGATCAGTTCTGACGCACGTCTACACCTGTGAAACCGTCACCAAATCGAGACAGAGACCATATCCGTCATCCCCAAAAGGTCCCTCGTGTCCCTGCTCACTCTGTCCCACAGGTAGGGTTGGATTACAACACAAAAATCTAACAAGAAAGGAGCAGAAAGAGAAATGGAAAGGAAGGGGGAGAGAGCACACACACACAGGGAAAACAAGAGAGCAGGAGAGCAGGTGTTTGATGGCCACGTTATGGCCTGGAGAGACAGAGGGAAAAACTGAGACAAAGCGTGTGTGTGCAAGGAACAGAGACAAGAGAGGAGCTGAGGACAGGAGTGCACATCTGTCCACTTCCTCTCTGGGAGCCGGGGGAGGCACCCACTGCCCCCAGTGGCTCAAGATGCCCCACTCAGGTGCGGGGCTGCAGCTCAGCGGGGACCCCGCGCCGTCGCGCCCCATCGCGTGGCCCCATTTTTCATTGTCAAGGCCCTGCTACAGCACAATTCATCACGGCCACGTTCGGAAACTACCCCCGTAAACACGGAGTGATTCCACCTGGCAAGGGCTTGATTGCCGACACCGTCTGGTCTGCGTCGGCCAAGACGGCTGGCATCTGGGCGGTCCGTGAGCTTGCTCTTGAACCCTAAGCACAGGGAAGGGGTAAGAGTGGACGGTGGCCAGGCCCCGAGCGTCCCACGCCTCCTCAGGATGCAACACCCATGGCCTGAGCCCAGAATCCAAGAAGCTGGTGCAGGGACAGGGGAGGGCTGGGCACAAAGGAGGAGATCCACCCAGCTCTGTGTGACAGCCTGTGAAAGCAAGCTCCAAGCTCAGGCCCCGACAGGGGAGGACGCCCCGCCACTGCCTGCTGCTTGGGTCGGCCCCGCCTGTCGACGGCACTGTGTCTGGCCCTGACCGTCATGCTGCCTCAGGACACCGCTCAAGACCAAGCCCCAGCACTGCGACAGATGCAGGGCGCACACCCCAGTGCCCTTAGAGGGCCCTAACTCCTAAGCCTTGGGCACCCGGTGATAGAAAATTTTTTCTTCATCTACTTAGTTTTTGCCCGTATACATTTTGGAATATACTCCCAGCCCTAACAGGCTCCAACTCGCTCTCCTTCAGAACTCAGAACAGAACTGCCTCCTCTGAAAGACGGAAAGTCATTCAGCAGCTGATCCTGCCATCACGGCTCTCCTCAAATAGCTGGCAGCCAGTCACGCCAACCCCCAAAGAGTCCCCTGAACGAGAAGCCATCAACGCCCACCACTCTGGGGTTTGGGCCTAATTTGTTTCTGGAATCACAAGCCCCATGCTTGGGAAAGCGGAGGAAAGGGAGCCGTTGATTTTCAGACTGTTGCAAAACAGTGGAGTTAGGGAGGGTCCCGGGGAGCAGAGCCAGCAGAGAAGGGGCTGGCCGCAGGGGCAAGGACACATCAGTGGGTTTCTCCAAAACAGAGCTTGGTTTCAGGGCCAAAGGCAAAGGGTCCACAGTCTTCTGCACCCTCGTGTTCTATCTCGATGGAAATTTTTACTGAGCTTACATAGTAGCAGAACAAGCCGACTGGCTTACCGTCTACCATGTACGGGGCTGATGTCTTGTACCCCGAGGGCCCTACGGCATCCCTGACCGTGAGACACTATCCCCTCTGGGGAGCTGAGGGGGCTTCTGGTGCGGATCCAGAGTTCTTCCAAGAGGGGCTCCCCTCTAAACTTCACTCCTCAGTTTGGGGCTTTGTCCCCCACCCTGCCCCACATGGCTGCCCTGGCCACTCTCCACTCACACACAGGGTACCTTGTACAATTTACACACAAAGCCTAATCCCATCCCCAGGCCGAATTCACTCCTTTGGAAGGCCTTGCTAGCCAACAAGCAGGCCGTAGTTCAGAGGGAACTGTTCCCAAATGTCACCAGCTGGCTTTACAGAAACTGTCCAAGTTGACAGCAAAGGCTTGGACCAGAAAGACCCTTCAGGAGGTTTGTCCAACCTGTCTCTGTCTCGAGGCAGGCTGACTCCTGAGAACCCAACTGGGCCCTGGCTCAGGAGCAGGACTGCGCTGAAGTCACATGAGACGTCAACAGCTCTGAAGCGTTACCGGACCGCTCCCGGACCAGTCCCACCTCATGGCCAGGGCACCAGAGGCATACCAGCATCCGCTCAGCCCGCCACAGCCTTCATGCCAGGGCGGCGGCCCACAGAGCCAGAATTGGAACAGACGCTCTGGTCCCAGGAGGGACAGTCTTTCCGCATCCCCAGTGCCCTCTCTTCTGGGTCCCCAGACTGCCTCTCTGATGCTGAGCACAGACAACAGAGCCAGAGCACGGGGTCAAGACAGAGAGCTGGCTTCTCTCAGGGTAAAATGATGCCAGAAGAGACTAGAAGCTTTAAGAACTGGGCAGGAAAAGGATGGGCATTAAAAACAAGAAACGGCTCCAAAAATGGTATTGACCCCAACGACAGGAAATAAATCTTCCCTCGCATGTGCATGCTCTGTGATGACCATGGTTCTGGGGCTGGAAGGGGGTGGGGTCTACTGTTTGTTATTGAAACCATATGTTAGCTATTGAGAAGGTATCTATAAAGCCAGCATTTTCCGCAGAGAGTTTCCTTTTGCTAGTCTCGTATAATTGGCAGTATAAATTTGGATGGGGAGGGGAGGGTTAGAAGGATAGAGAACGTTTGTAAAATTGCCATGGAGTTTTCCAGATGGGGAAAAGAGAGTCCTACATGAATCTCATCCCTACCTGTTCTTTCTGGGATAAAGATAATGGTAAAATGCTGTCCCTCCTCAGGGCAAGCCCACTGGGGACAGAAAAACGCCTGTACTCTCCATGCCACAAGCACCGTTAACCAGAGGCAGGTCCACGCCTCTCTTGTTGGCTTCGGTTGGGTCTTATTCGTTGCCTCCACGACGTCTTTTGTGCTAACCCCACTTGAGGCCTTAAAAAAGTTTGCTCAATGGAGGCGCTTTCTGATCTAGGAGCAGGGAGTTGGCTGCGAACAGCCCAGCTCCACCCACCACCTGTGTGAGCTGACCGGGCCTCGGGGGGGGGGCAGGAGGACCAGAGAGTGACGAATGCGGGGCCTCAGGAACCATTGAGGGCAGAGCAAAAAAGAGGGGCTATTGTAGGAATCCTCAACAGAGGGTGGTCCCGAGACTGCCTCAGCGATCAAGGCCGGGAGGAGCAAGCCCAGTGGTTCCCAGGAGGGACCTCGCTGCATCCACCTCTGCACCAGATCCCTTCTGGAGGAAAGCAATTCCTCCCTCAGCCCTTCTGCTGGGGGGCAAAGTGAACAGTGCGCGGAGGGCGGGCAGGGGTGGCCCCGGGCGCCATCCACGCTAGCCCACGTTTCTGGGGCACTTGGACATTCATCTGTAGGACACCAGCCTGAATCTGGTGACCCCAGAAAAGGAGGCAGAAGAAAAAAGAATGACCCATAGAAATTAGACGGGGTCACGACAACACAGACCTACTGTTTCCTGCCCTCTCTTCATTTAAAGAACAAACAGGAAGACATCAGACAGTGTTTTCAAATCTTGCAAACATTAAAACTCTCAAGTTCAAAGTGACACATGGGGGCACCTAATAAATACTTGCTAGGGGAGCCTATGCACTTTAATAAGCAGGGAACTTCTATTTTACAGTAAACGAAAGCCCCCCTGCTTGTGTTGGTAAATCCACAGAAACGTGGGCACCGAGATCACCCGGTCACAAAGTCACATTGTTGAAGAGCTGAAACATGTGTTTCAGCTTCATCATTTAGCAGATGTGTTCAGAATGAAGAAACGAAAGACCAGAGGTAGGGGCAACCTCCGTGAGGTCACAGAGCTGGGAATGGCAGGGTGAGACCATAGCACATCATCCCCGTTTCCGGGCCGAGCCCACTTCATTCCGTTGCTGTGCCTACCTGCCCCGGGGAGGGTCAGAGAGCCAACCACGGGGTGTCAGGCCTGTTCGGGACCTTCCGAGAGTACAGCATTTTCCCTCGACGTGTGAACTGCTAAAGGATGCACGGGGACCCTGGTCACAGCCTAGGGGGTATGTATCGAGGAGAGATAGGAAAAGTGGGTGCACAGCTAGGAGGAAATCCCAGTCACAGGTTACCCTGATTTCTTTTCTCCCATCTCCCTACTAACAGGAAGCAGGGGGTATCAATTGCTTTAATTCAGGAACCTGACGGTTATGTTTAGTAGAGATTTATTTAGGACAGAGGAAATGCCAAAGTTCTGTAGAATCGATTTCACATTCATGTCACTCCCTGCAGCTCATTCCACCACTGGACGGCCGAATGCCTACTGTTTGCATCACGCTCGGAAGGTTATAAAAACAAACCAGGCACTGACCCTGCCATCCTGCTCCAGTGACATAGGACAAAAGAAGGTAAAGTTCACCGAGACAGGACGCAAAGAAAGCGCTGTGGGAATGGATCCATACCAGCAACAGAAGGAACCAGCTACTGATGTGCACAACTTGGATGAGTGTCAGAGGCACTAGGCAGAGTGAAGAAGCCAGGCTCAAGGAACATTCTCGAGAAGGACAGATCACAGTGTCGGAGAGCAGCTCAGTGGCTGTGTGGGTCAGGCGAGAGCAGGAAGGGGCCCAAGGGGCAACACCAGGGAGTATTTTGGGTGATGGAGCTGTTCTGTACCTAATGTATCTGCTAAAGTTCATAGAAATGCATACCCCCCCCCCAAAAAAACCCCACAATTTTACAGTATGAACGTTTAAAAAACTAAAATATTTTGTGTTGTCTGGGTGGCTCAGTCGGTTGCACATCTATTTCGGCTCAGGTCACGATCTCACGGTTTCTGAGATCGAGCCTGGCGTCGGGCTCCACTAAACATGGAGCCTGCTGGCGATTCTCTCTCTCACTCGTTCTCTCTCTCTCTCGCTCTCTCTCTCCCTGCCCCTTTCCCCTACTCACTCTCTCTCAAATAAAAAATAAAAATAATATAAAAATGTTTTAAATTGAAAACAAGGAACACCGTGTGCATCAGAGAAGAGGCTGCAGGTCCCTGGGAGGACATCTCATCAGACCCTGAAGGCTGCCAGGATTGGGGCGGGGGCCGGGGGGCCAGTGGAACCTTTCAGGCAGAGAACAAGCCAGGCAAAGGTGCCGGGTGGGGCTGTGTCGCAGACCATCGGGAAGGGGCTGGTTCTGCGGGCGGCGAGGAATGTGGCGGGAGGAACAGGGGAGATGCAGTGAGAAACCCAGCCAGTGCCTGGAGTCTGACCACCTCCACTCCGTCCAGAGAAACAGTTATCGTGCCGTGAGGACAACGCACTCACGGGGATAGGAGATGAGAGCCTCTTTGCGGGCTTGCACATTCCAAGGTGCCAGTCCACCTAGCAAAACCCAGTGCGGCACTAGGAATGGAGACTTCCAAATTCCTGGCGTCTGTGCTGAGACAGAATTCTATCCTAGAACTTTTACAGTGTCTTCACTTGGAATAACAGGATCAGAGGCGGTCAGAGATGGGAACAAAATGTACATTTAGTGTGCGGTTGCTCGGTCAGGGAGCCTTCAAGAATCTGAGGGAAAGCTCCATCCATATATGCTTTCTCCAGAAGACAAAGAGACCTAATCATGCAAATGATCGTCAGACATCCCTAAACTCCCTGACCCCCACCCTGGGCACACCGGGCCCTCAGACTGTCCACAAGTGCCAAGTGAAGAGCCCCAGACACGACCACGAAGGCCCGGGCTTCCCCAGGTCGTGAGTCTCACACAGAATGTGTGATCTCCAGCCCACCCAACCTGGCCCGGTCCCACCTATTCCAAGGATCCTGGAAATGGCATCAAACAGAACATGGTTCCTTTTGAGAACTGAGTCAAATGTTGAGTGACTAGAAGTAATTCAAGGCTGGGGGACAAGGAACAGAGCTCACACACTGTCTTGCTGCATTAAAATGGCAGCTGGGGGTGCCAGGGGGTTAAGCATCTGACTTCGGCTCAGGTCGTGATCTCGCCGTTCGTAAGTTCGAGCCCCGCACCGGGCTCTGTGCTGACAGCTCGGGGCCTGGAGCCCGCTTCGGATGCCGTGTCTCCTTCTCTCTACCCCTCCTCCGCTCACGCTCCGTCTCTCTCAAAAATAAATAAACATTAAACATAAATAAATAGATATAAGTAAAAGGGCAGCTGGGATATCTCTAGGTGCCATTGTCGGGCTTTAGTTACCGCAGGGCGGGTCCCTACAGCCACCAGCTCTGTCACTGCGGGGCTAGCTGGTGCAGGGAGCAAAGATGAGCTCACATTTCTAGAGGGCGTTGGGATTCCCGGGAAAAGGAGCCTGTCTCCTGCTCGTTCACAGTTGACTCAATCTCCAACCCCCTCAGGCCTCCTGGGCTATTTATAGCCTCACACCCAAAACACAAACTGTTGTTTGCAGCTTTTCCAAGGCCGGCCCCAGGCTCCACTTCAACTCAGATTTCCTTGTGCCGCCTAGGAGCAGGTAGAGGCTGGGGTTTCAAGAACAAGGGCCGGAGGGGGCACCTCCGAACTTGCGCATCTGGGAGCCAAACCCGGGCCTGCCTTGCGGTGGGGACAGGGCCGAGGGTGCCAGCCCCGGGAGCCTTCTGAGGGCGCAGCTGCCCGGCAGGCCCTGTACCCTGGGCAGGGCGGCCCCACAGAACCTGCATGTTGGGCAGGCTCCCGGCTCCCACGCGGACGGGTCTATTTTAAGAGCTGTATTTTTAGGACAAGCAAATGCGCTGGGTTTCTATGTTCCAAGGTCACGGCCTCGACTCTGGCGGCAGCAGCCGTCCTGCCAGGCCTCCTGTGCCTGACTTTGGAGGTCGCTTTCAGCCGGCTGTTTGCGGTCTGGGCTTTAAATAAGAGGAGTCTCGGGGAGGAGGACAGCAGCATCAGGAGGTGGTTGGGGCCTGGAGGAGTAGAGGCAAAAGTTCTGCCAGCTCTTGGAAGCCGAGAATTGCAAGGGCATCCTCTCCCTTCCCGCCAAGAACGTACAAAGAACTAACAAAATGTGAAAGGCCCTGCCCATGCGGAGGAGGCGGCAAGTCGGGGAGCCCAGAGTCCAACTCTGAGCACCTGGGTTATCTGCGGCCGGGTGCGGAACACCTCTGGGCCACACCGCTCACCTGCACTCGAGGTGAGGATGGCCAGGCCTACCTCCCGGGTCGTTGTGCACCAGTGGGATGAAGCGATGGAGCTGTTTAGTCCCGGTGACTCACTCGAGGGCAGGCAGTTCTGTTATCATCTCAGGATGCCCCGGGGCTCATTGGATGGTGGGGAAGCCCCCGGGGGCTCCAGGAAGCCCTCCCCTTGGCCTCCCTCCTCCTCCACACCACACCCAGGCTGGCGGAGCTGTCTGGGATGCGGCCCTTAGCTGGGGTGCTCCCTTCATCGTCGCCCTCAGCCAGGCCCTCCTGCCCACCATCCAACACCATCTCTCCCTCAAGTATCTCCCTAGCCCACTCCGTCCCCATGTTACCACCCGAGAAGCCCCACTTGCTCAGAAGCCTTCCACATCTCTCCGTGCTCCCCAGGAGACAACACGGCTCCTTAGCCTCACAGGCAGACCAAGCTCATTCGAAACTTCCTCCAACTCAGCAACGACGAAACAAACAACTCCATTCAAAACTGGGCAAAGGACTTGAATAGTCATTTCCACAGTGTGATACAGATGGCCAGCAAGCACAGGAAAAGACGCTCGGCATCACTAGGCATCAGGGAAATGCAAATCAAGACCACAGTGAGACACCACTTCACATGCATTAGGGTGGTTATTATCAAAACAAACAAGCAAACAAAAAAACCCAGAAAGTAACAAGTGTTGGTGAGGATGCGGAACAATGGGAACCCTTGCACGTTGCCTGAAGGAACGTAAAATGGTGCAGCCGCTCTGGAAAACAGTACAACTCTTCCCTGAAAAACTAAACAGAACTACCGTAGGACCCAGCAATCCTACTTCTGGGTATAAACCCAAAAGAACTGAAAGCAGGGACCCAAGCAGACATCTGTAGGCAACGTTCAGAGAAGCATTATTCACAACAGACAAAAGGTGGAAAAACCCAAACGGTCCACGGACAGACGAATGTAAATGGATAAACAAAAAGCGACGTATCCATACGATGAAATATTATTGGGCCTTAAAAAGGAAGGAAATTCTGACGCGAGCCACAACGTGGGTGAACCTTGAAGACATTGTGCTTAGTGAAACGGGCTAGACCAGGAAAAAAAAAAAGACGAATATTCTATGATTCCATTTAGAAAGGTACCTAGAATAGACAAATTCATAGACACAGAAAGCAGAATAGCGATTACTGGGGCCTGGCAGTGGGGGGGCGGGGGGGCGTGGCAAGTAGCGCTTAGTGTGGACAGAGTTTCAGTTTGGGGTAATAAAGTTCTGAGGAAGGATGGTGGTGAATGTACTTAATACCACCCACCTGTATACTTGAAAATGGTTAAAATGGGAGATTTAATGTTTTGTACATTTTACCACAACTTTTTTTTACAAAAGGGGCGCCTGGGTGGCTCAGTCGGTTAAGGGTGCGACTCTTGATTTCGGCTCAGGGTTCGTGAGACCGAGCTCCGCATCGGGCTCTGTGCTGACAGTGCGGAGCCTGCTTGGGATTCTCTGTCTCTCTCTCTGCCCCTCCTCCACGCGCTCTCTCTCCCCCTCTCTCTTTCAAAATAAATTTTAAAAATATTTTTTTAAACAATAGAACTTAAAAAAAAAAAAAAAAAAGACAACCTGATTGAAGGCTGCATTTCTAGTCTCCCCCTCAAAACTGGGCCCTCCAGGAACCACCAAAATGTCAGCTGGATCCTAAACCACACTGTATATTATCTTATTTCCATGCCTTTGCTCAGATGCTCACAGCCCAGTAAATGCAGTCGAGTGTTCGTCAAGCACCCGGTGCATGGAAGCCAGTGTTCTAGGTGCTGGGACACACTGACGGGAAAAGACGAGGATCCCCCTGCTCGTGGAACTTCCGTTCTAACGGGGAGGAAGAAAATAACACGGGGTAAGTGAGCACCTGCCACCTGTGGTTTCTTAGTGACAGTGCCCAGTGATGGTGCCGAGAACGCGGGATGGGGATGGGAGGTGTGTGAGGGGAGGGGCTGGAACCCTCACTGGCGGCTCCCTGAAGAGGTGACAATGGGGAGGAACAATCGAGACCAGCTCGCGTGGGAAGAGCATCGAGTCTCAGCCAGGTCCTGTCCTATGAGTTTTCCACGTGCCGTCTCGTGGAACCGGACTGTATTTTCTCATTCTGCAGATAATGAAACACGGTCTCCTGTTAAGCCACTAAAGGAAAGTGGGAGCTGGCAATGCGAGAGTTGGGGAAGAGCATTTCCAGAAGCCAGAAAAGGAAGGGTGGCCAAAGCAAATAGCCACGCTGGGGGTGGGGGTGCCCCCGTGCAGGAAGAGGGGGCTCGGCAGCCTCGGTGGGGCAGAGGGCGGGGAGGAGAGCAACAGGGCCGCAGGCCCAGAGAGGCAGCGGGCGGTTCCTGGAAGGGGGTGTCCTCTCGCTCTTGGTGCCGCGGGAGCCACGGGGGGGTCTGAGCACGGAGTAGCCCTCATCTTGCGGAAGCGCCCTGGCTGCAGGCGTGGGGAAAGCGTGAAGGCCAGGGCAGCGGCGCAGGGGCAGGTGCGTGAGGGCGCTGGGGAGGCGGGCACGTTAGAGGCAGCGGGATGCCCATGTTTCGAAGGGAGAGCGGACAGGGGGTGTGCACGGACGGGCTACGTGGAGGCGGAAGTGCGGCGGCTCAAAGATCATCGTGAGGCTTCCGGCCTGAGACGCCGGGAGGATGAAGGGTGGCAGGAAAGCGGGTCAGAAGCTGGGGTCTGGGGAGAGGCAAGAGCAGCTGGCTGGGTTTGGGCCGCTGACCCGTGCAGGCATCAGAGGAGTGGCTGGAAAGGCGAGTCCGGGGCTCTGGAGAGAAGCCCGGGCCACGGGCCCCTAGGCAGGGGTTCCATTTAGAAGCGTGAGCGGCAAACAGGGAACCCACGGACAGAGCTGGGGCCAGGAAACTCGGAGCAGGGGGCGAGCAGAGCCGGCAGCGGAAACCGCAAGAACAGTAGCGGAGGGAAGCCGGGCCCGGCGCGGCAGGGAGGGGGAGCCGGGCGCCCGGGCGGGGCAGGAGGTCAGGACTGACGGTGGGTGGCCGGTGCCGGGGTGACAGTCCGGGCGCACGGTGACCGTCTCGGCAGCTCTCCCGGCGGGTGGCTGGAGGGGCGGCTCTTACTCCTCCTTCACACCATTCTAAACTTCCCGAATTTCTGGATACTACTTTTCACGGTTTTTATTGTGGCAAAATACGCACAGCACAACCTACCATCGTCACCTTTTGAGTGGCATGAAGGACGTTCGCAACGCCGTGCGACCTCGCCGCCGCCCGTCTCCGGGACTTCCGCATCGTCCCCCAACGGAAACTCTGTCCCCGGGAAACACTAACGCCCTCTCCTTCCCCCGGGCAGCCGCCCACAACAGCCGTTGTACTTTCTGCCCTATGGTCTTGAGTCCTCTGCAACCCAGGCAGCTCCCGTCTTTCTGTGACTGGCTTATCTCACTTAGCATCACGTCCTCCAGGCTCGTCCGGGTTGGGATCTCCTTCCTTTTTAAGGCGGAGTGATATTCCACTGTGTGGTTGGGCCACGTGTGGCTTATCCGTTCATCCCAGGTGACTCTGGCGATTGTGAACGGCGCCGCTGCGAACACGCGTGTGCAAGTATCTCTCGAGACGTTGCTTTCAGCTCTCTCGGGTGTGAACCCAGGAGTGGAACTGAGGGATCATATGGTCATTCTATTTTTAATTGGCCGAGGAGCAGTCACGCTGTTTTCCGCAGCAGCTGTACCATTTTACATCCCCACCAACGGTGCACGAGGGCTCCGACTCCCCACACCGAGAGGGATATTTTTAAGGCGGAAGAAGTGGTGGCGTGTCTGAATGCTGCCGGGAAGATCCGGGAAAGGGAGAGAAATAGACGCTCGGGGAGGCGGGGGACCGGGATCAGGAACAGCCGCGGAGGACAGAGCCAAGGCCTCCCGGTAACCGCAAAGAAGGTCGTTCACGGGCACAGGTGCAGGAGCTGGACCGTTTGGCAGAAGGAGCCTGAGAAGTTCTCTGTTACGATCTCTGCCTAGCAAGGTCGTCAGCCAAGGGAGGGCAGGCGGCGCCGGAGGCTCGAGGAGGGAGAAGAGCGGACGGGGGACCACAAGGGCCGTGGGGCGGGGTCACAGAACCGTGGCCGTGGAGCCCCGGGCGCTGGCGGCTCCCTCTCCAGCCCCACGGCAGCTCCCCACGGCCGAGAGCTGACTTAACCGGTGTTGCAATTTCACCGAGGGAGTGCGATGAAGTGAGAACGGGGCCTGGGTCGGGAGAGGGACTGGTGACACTCAGTCCAGGAGGGAGGGAGCGAGGAAGGACGAGGACGGGAACAGGCCCCTGGGCATCAGTGGTCTGCAGTCCCAGGGCCACCAGGGAGCTCGGAGGTGTGTCGCTACCGGTGAGGACAAAGTCACAGACAACGTGTATTAATGAGTGTCTCCACCTGCCAGTCGCCGAGGGACAGGACCTCAAAGAGCTTACATTCCAGTGGGGGACGTGGGCCAGATAGGAAAGGAACAAAAAAAATAAAAGAGCTACGAATTGCAATAAATGTCATAAAGGACGGAAGCCAGCTCCGAGCTGGAGGAGGGGCTTCCGTAAAGAGCGTAGAGGTCGTGGGGCGGCTCAGTTAAGCGCCCGCCTGTAGATCTTGGCTCCGGTCTTGATCTCAGGGTCGTGAGTTCGAGCTCCGCATTGGGCTCCGGGCAGGCACAAAGCCTACTTAAAAAAAAAGTGAGTGCCCGGGTCACCTCCTGAGGAGGAGACCTGAGTGATGGGAAGGGACCAGGCACGTGCACGGTACTGAGAGAAGGCCCAGGTACCTGCAGAACAGAGAGCCATGGGAGTGGTCAGCAATGATGCTGGGAAGGCAGGAAGGGGTCTGCAGGCCATGAGGGGAGCTCCAGAAGCTTCTTCTACAGGCAATGGCAGCATCTGAAGAGTTCACGGCAAACTAACCAATCCAAACTGGAACATGTAATCCCCAAGGCAACCACACCGTTAGTAAGACGAGCCGCCAAGTCTGTGGTGGCTTCCTTCTGAAGCGACGGGGCCAAGGCAGAAATCAGGAAGGAGTTCCCACACACGACAGTGGTACCAAACCAGGAGGTGTCCAAATGGACAGCTGTTGGGATGTTTGGGGTTAGAATTTTTGCCCCAACAATCAGAATCGGACAACACCTACACCTGGACCCAGACGTCCACATGACGACCAAGCCCAGCCACTGACCATGTCACAGGTGCCACTGAGCTCTGTCCACTGCTCACTCCACCCAGAGGGTTTGGCTGAAATGGAAGCTGATTGGGAGGCCAAGTGCAAGACGCCATTAGCAACAATTCTAGCCACTCAGAAAGGTGTAGAAAGGAGGCTGGTGGGCATGGGGTCCGGGAACACCCACAGATCATCTGTGCCTTCCACGCGCTGTCTCGTGGACTCTTGGGCCCAGTATCACTTTCCATTTTAGAGACAACGAAACAGGGACTCACGCCACCCAGTAGCAAGCAGGCGAGACGAGATCTGAACTTGGGTCTTTCCCGCTCCAGGGTCCACTTGTCAAATAGCTAAGCTAACAAAATCAGGAGGCAGGCAGGCTGTTTCCAGAAAGGGTCTCCTGGCACCCTCAGGGCTCACCCAACCTGGGAGTGTCCAGGGGGCTCCTGGAGGAGGTGGTGCCCGGGGCCCACGTCTGCCAAGCAGAGTGGAGCTCAGGCAACCTGCAGGCAAGAGCTGACGGGCCTGAGCTCGGACGCAAGACCTGCGCAGGCCAGGGAGCCAGAGGTGGGCCCTAATTCCCACACTCCCTGGCGGCCTCTGCAGCCAGATCCTCTCCATGCACCTCAGCTTTCCCAAGATCCTGAGAGCCTCCCAGGGGCAGGCCAGCGGTTCACGGTTATACCCGAGGACGTCTGCCCCGGGACAGACCCAGAGAAAGCAGAAGTCCCAGAGCTCACCCAGCACCTACACCTTCAGCCCTGGGTGAAAGGCAGACCCGTCAGTCAGAGGTGGCTCAGATGGTCTGCGCCAACCAGCTGAGTGGTGGCCCCTGTCTTGGCCTCGAGGCAAGCTCGTGAGTGAGCTCAGCCTGGATCAGGGGTCCCGGCTCCGTGCAGCGCGGCGGGGGGCAGGTGTAGCTGACAGGCTCACCCCCAGCTTCCTGGAGGGGCGGGTTCCAGAGCCTCAAGCACAGCGCGAAGGTTGCTCCTTCCTGAGGCTGCGGCCGGCCACCTCCAGGGACAGGTGCCCGGCAGCAAAATGTGCCTGGCAGCCTGGACAATGTGGACGGTGTAGAAAACAAAACGCAGAGGCGGGAAGCAGTCAGTGAGCCCCTGAGCCAGGGACACAGAAGCACAGAGAGGGACAGGCAGGGGCTTTCCTCAGGCCACGGGCTGGACCCCGGTCTTGGAACCAAATAGCCCCCAAGAGGACTTGGGTGCCAAGTTTCCTACCCATCCATACAGGAGGGAAGCGGGCGAGGAAAGGCAGCCATCCTAACTGCTGCCCCTCAGACCTGAAGGAGACACCTCCCAGCCCGAACACTGAGGCTGAACGAGCCCAGGGGTTCCGGTACGAGCCTGCAGTGCACTGAGAGGCAAACAGAGGTGCCCTCCCCAGCCCTTGGGGGCAGAGGGCTGGGGCCAGTGCTAACTCCAGGCCCTACGACTAGAGCTGTGCATCCAAACCCCAGGGGCAAGGCCCCCAAATCCGCTTCATCAAGCCACCTAGGTAACTGCTACAATCAGCTGGTACCATGGCAGGAAAGGCGGAGCTCACGGACCCCAGGGAAAGGGAAGGGTAGGTTCCGTTGACCAGTTTGTTACCTGCAAGCTTGCTTCTGTCATTTCCTTTCTCCCTCACCCTGTCCCTCCCTGCATGAGCACATGCAGATGCCAAAGCTCTGGCCTGTCCCTACAGACAGAGCAGCCTGCCCCAAAAAGGCCACAGAGCTTCCTTGCTCCTCATGGCCAGTCCCCCAGTGCCCCCCCCCCCCAGCTTCCTTCCCACCAGGCCCTGGGGACACCAACCTGGCTCTATCCCAGAGCTGTCTGGGTTCTGAGAGCTCAAGGGTGAGGAGGGGACACAGGAGAGTTCCCTTAGTCAGTCCTGGCCAAGCCCCCTCCCTTGGGCTGGGTGCAGAGCTGGGACAGAAGGGGATGGGGCAGGTGGAAGGAAGAAAAGGGAAAAAGAAGGGGAAAGAGCAAAGCGAGCCCAGAAAAAAGCAGGAGAAACTGAGCCACCCAGAGAGTCCAGGGAGCTCTGAATTCCGTGGGAATGGCCCCTGTGACCCCATCCTGGGGCAGAGAATTCCAAGGGCTGCCCCTCCTGTGCTGCACTCCACAGGCTACACTGTACCCAGGGATCTCCACGGCCCCACTGTGGATGGGGAGGCTGAGACCTGGTCAGGAATGTGACCTCAAGCAAGGTCACACAGCTCAAAACAACCTTCCGGCTCCCTCGATTCTCTGCCACCCGGGAGCTGCTGCCACTGGGGAAAAGGCAGAAACACAGGAAGGAGACATGCCCCTGGGCTCCCTTGCCAAGGACCAGTGGATGAGAGCCCCTGCTGACCCAACAGGGAGGGGCAGAAAGTGCCAGAGCCTCCCAAGGGCTCCTCACCCAGGAAGGCTGGCAGGAAGCCTAAAGCATCTGTTTCCCTTGGTTTTTGTCTCCAGCACTAAAAACATAACATTTATCCTTAGGTCACTTAAAGCATACAGATCAGGTTAAATATTTCATTCACTAAATAGCTCAGATAGTTATGGATTCTACCATAAGAGAGCAGAAAGTTAATTCTACCTAATAATATGAAATAATCATCTTAAATGAATATTTTACAGTTTGCATTTATTAGCAATCTAATTCCTTTAGAGCCGCTTGTGAGGGGTCCCAGTGTCTTATGAAATTTAACAATCGAGATGAAGCCATCAACTTGCAAAAGTTCTACCAATCTGGCATAGACATGGGGTGAGAAGTGCTCCCCTGGTCCCAGGAAGAGTCCTCTGCAGAAGGTGCTGGAGGCCCAGCCACCTGGGCTCACTAGCTGCCCAGACCCAACTCCTCCCTTCTCCAGAAAGCATCTGGCAAAGCCAAACTCACGGCTGGCCTGCCCAGATTCTCCCACCTGGTAGCCTGTTCATGTCGATGAGAACAAGAAACCAGCAAGCCACGCGGCTTTGATGCGGCACATGCCGTGTGCAAGGCGCCATGACTGCCTCTGTCCCCATCACACTCCTGTCACCATCAGGGCCCACTCACACCTCCTCTGACAGCCGCTGCCCAGAGTTCTCTGCCTTGTCTCATTAGCCACATACGGTTCCTCTGAGTCACTTACCCCACACTTGTACCCCCAGGTGTGGTTCTAGGAGCATCTCGCCAGAACAAATCTGAGGCCCCAGACAGGAATTAAGGTTTCTTAAGACGTTGGCTCCCTTTCCACATCCCTCTCTGCCCGGCAGAGTGCCCCAGACAGCAGTGACCACAAGGTCAGCCCCCAATCACCCCTGCGCTCCGAATCCCACTGCCAAGATGGAGGCAAAGCTGCACATGTTCCCTGCACGGCTGTCCTGTCCTGCTCCCGAGTGAGGAAGCGTTCTCACCCCAGGCCCGCCTTCTGCTGCTCCAGGTGCCCTTCCGCACACAGGACCACGTATACTGACCGTGCAGGATGCTGTTGGCCAGGTCTTACAAATGCTAGGTGTTTTGTAACTGATTCCTTGAATCAACAAGCATGAAGTACTTACGCGTGAAGGCCTTGGAGGGTGGGGTGCACGTGAAATGAGCCACTGGTCTCTCTCCCTTCACAGAGCTGGTTACCCTGTAAGGAGGGTCCGCAGATGATCTCAGAGAACTGTAGGCAGGTGAGATCAGTGCTCTAAGAGGCAGGATGCTGGGAGCCCCAAGGGGCCTTCCCGGAAGAGGCAGCACCTGTCACCAGGCAGAGCCAGGCATCCCGGGGCAGCAGGAATTCGGGAAGCAGCAGGTGGCCTGAAGGAAGCTGTAAAGGGTGGGGCGGGAGGAGGTGGGTTGGAGCTAAATGCAGGAAGGTAAACTGAGACCAGATCTTTAGGACCGTGAAAGGAGTCCTAAGGAGTTTCAACTATTTCCTGTGGGAAGTGGGAATAGCCTTGGGAGGGTTGAGGCAAGGAAAGGAGCCAGGAGTGATGTTCCATCTCCCCGACTAGACAGGAAGCTACGTCAGCTCGGCCACTGGCCACGGGCCACTCAGTAGACTGGCGTCCCTAGCAGGGTCCCCACGTCAGACCCTCACTTCTTGAGTCCTCTTCTGTTAGAACTCAGATTGGATTAAGAGCGGAAGCGCTCACGTGTCTAAGCCTTTTAACTGCTGTCACCTGCCCTAAGTACGGGGGCCCGAGGCCACTGGGACAACGAGGCCCATTCTCTAACCCATGTCCAAGTAAGATCCTGTGCAATTAGCTCCTTGAAGGATTTAGCGAAAGAGTGGTCCTCATCTAAGAGTTGGTCTTTTCCTTCCAAACAAATACTTACGCACCCCAATAGCCACTTGCCGTCCTGCCCCTGACTACCAAGCTCTTGTAGCTAAATGTATAAAGCCTATTTTAATAATGTTATGAATATGAGGGTTTTTTTTTTTTTAATTTTTTACTTCTATCTGGCAGCCTGGTCGGAAAAGTGAATTTTACTATAAGCCATCACAAATCCTTCCTGGAAGCAAACAGGGTGTAAACCAAAGTACAGATCTTTGACTTACAACGGGGTTACATCCTAATAAACCCATCATAAGTTGAAAATACTGTAAGTTGAGAATGCATTTAATACACCTAACTTCGCGAACACCAGGGCTCAGCCTCGCCTCCCTCAACCGTGCTCCTAACACTTACATCAGCCTACAGTTGGGCAAGATCACCTACCACGAAGCCTATTTGATAATACAGAGTTGGCTCGCTCATGTAACTTACTGGACACACTACTGAAACTGACAAGCGGTGGTTGTCAGTGTATCGGCCGCTCACCCTCCAGACCGTGCAGCTGACTGGGAGCCCGCTGCCGCCACCCAGCAGCATGACGAGAGAGGATCGTAAGGCGTATCGCCAGCCCCGGAAAAGCTCAAGATTCAAACTCCCAAGTACAGTTTCTAGGAGATGCGTATCACTTTCACACCATCATAAAGTGGAACCACCAGAAGTCAGGGACCATCTGTAAATAGATAAGTCCTCCAACCAGGAAAAAGAAAACAACCTAAAAATTATACAGTGTTTCCAGTTTGACTTCACGAAGAGGTTAAATGAGAAATGACGGAATGTGCGTGCAGGTGACGAAGGAAAGAGGTCTTGTGACCCAGATGGAGACCGAGTCCTGCCCTCGGCTGTGGAGGTGAGCCCGGACATGTCAGGTGCAGACCCTCTCTGTGACAGGTGATGGGCAGCTGCCCAGCACCAGTGGCGGCTCAAGGGATGCCTCATCCAGCTTTGGAGAAGGTCACCACCATCTCATCCCCCTCAACTACGTTCCCAAGTTTGCCTCAGGGTTGGGTGAGCTGCTGCATCGTCATTTTCCTTGTAAGTACTAAACTAATTTTCTATGCCTGGACCTCAGGATAATTCTGAAAGGAGTAAAGGGTTTTGTTGTTGAGTTCACCAGATAAACAATAAAAGTAATAAAGCCTGCCACCTTCCATTCAACAGAATTTCTAAAACCAATACTACACTCCAGTAAAATACCATCATTTATTTTCTTTCTCTTTTCTACTTTTCCGTAACTCTTGGACTTTTCTGTAATAAGCATATGTTAGCCTATAACCAGAAAAAGTAAACTCTGTTCTTAATGATCTCTTTGCTCACTAGATCTCACCATGCAAGGTTTTAAGAACAGAGTCAGGAGAATCAGAAGACCTCCCGCTGCCTGAGGCAAGACTAGATTTAAATCTGGGGAGTTTCCAAGCCCAAATACCATGGCCTGGACTAAGAAACAGTCCCCAGTTCTTCTCCAAGTCTAGCTAAGCCCAGAACACAGCCCTGGCATGACCCCCACTCCCCATCCTTCCAAATGCTGCCGGCCAACCAGCCACTGTTCCCCCTCAGTCCCCCGGGTCCCCCTGAGCGTTTCCTGCAGCACACACCCTGCCCCCCTCTGTCCTGCACCATCCACTGCTCACCGGGCTGCGCCCCTCCAGACCCCGTGCTCTGTTGCATGGATTCTGTGAATGGTTGTGTGCTTAACCCACCCGGTGGGCTAACAGGACCCTGTGTACATAGGACTCTTGGTAGCCCTCGCTGGAAACATCTTTTCCCCCTTTCTTTCCTGCATGATGCTGTCCGGCTTAGACTGCTCAGGCTGCTATAACAAAACACCATAGACTGAGTAGCTCAAACAAGAGAAACTGCTCACGGTTCTGGAGACTGGAAGATTCAAGCTCAAGGTTCGGCAGGTTTCAGGGTCTGGTGAAGCTCTCTTCCTGACTTGCAGACAGCTGCCCTCTCGCTGTGTCCTCACGTGGCAGAGGAGGAAACTCCAGCCTCTTGCCCTTCTTAGAAGTCCTCCTCGTGAGGACTCCACCCTCAGGACCCCACCTAACCCTGGTCACCTCCCAAAGGCCCCACCCCCTGATATACTGGCAATTAGAGCTTCAACGTTGAATTGGGGGGACACCATTCAGTCCACATCAGGGTCTCCTCCTTCTGTTTTGAGATCCCTGCCTGTAGGAAGCTTCCCTGGCCCCCGGAGACAGGGTTTGTGCCCTCCCCTCCATCCTGTCCCTCCTACACACCACTTTTTGTCATTATCTGCGTATCGACCAGGCTTTCCCTCACACCCAGCAGATACGATCCATGAAGGCAAAGACCAGAGACCCATTTGCCAATCAGCGTACCCCAGCACCTAGCACAGATGATCCTAGAGTTCAGAAAATATTTGTTCAAAGGGAGAAGAAAGGAGAAAAAGAAAGAGAGGAAGAGTTTAACGAATTAACTGATGGATGGCTTGATTGGTCATTTTCCCAGATAACTGAACCTGGCCCCCCAGAGGCTCCAAAGAGACCCCACCCTCTTCCTTTGGCCAGGAGCCTTCCAATGGGCACTTCGCATTGGTCAGGTTTTGACAAATGCGGTACCTGTAATAGAGTAATCTGGAAAACTGGCCTGAATATAAACCGGTCTGAATCTGACCCAAAAGCCTGGCTCTGAGGTTGGTATCTAACAATTTCTCAGGTAAGAAAAGGGAGACGTGGTAAAATGGTTACAATCGGTCCGTGTAGGTGAAGAGTGGACAGGTGACCACGACTCTTCTTGCAATTTCTATATAGGTTTAAACTTCTTGAAGTCAAAAACTGAGAAAACAGGCAAAGCTAAGTTACAGTGCTGGAAGTCAGGATAGTGATTGTCTTTGAGGATGGGAGGGTGGAGGAATGGGCTTCTGGGGCATTGGCATGTTACATTCCTGAAACAGACGGCTTTCACACTTTCACTGACCTGCAATGTTTTGTTTAGGTCACTTTTTTGTAGATGCGCTTCACATCACAATAGAAAGACTTAAAAATTTTTTTAAAGCAGAGGGCACCTGTTGGGATGAGCACTGGGTGCTGCATGGAAACCAATTTGACAATAAATTATATTTAATAAAAAAAAGTTTTTTGGGGTGCCTGGGTGGCGCAGTCGGTTAAGCGTCCGACTTCAGCCAGGTCACGATCTCGCGGTCCGTGAGTTCGAGCCCCGCGTCGGGCTCTGGGCTGACGGCTCAGAGCCTAGAGCCTGTTTCCGATTCTGTGTCTCCCTCTCTCTCTGCCCCTCCCCCGTTCATGCTCTGTCTCTCTCTGTCCCAAAAATAAATAAAAAACGTTGGAAAAAAAAATTTTTTAAAAAAAGTTTTTAAAGCAAACAACATTTCTTTTTTTTCTTAAGTCTATTTTTATTTATTTTGAGAGAGAGAGAGAGAGAGAGAGAGAGCGAACTCATGAACCGTGAGATCATGACCTGAGCCGAAATCAAGAGACGGACGCTTAACCAACTGAACCACTCAGGCGCCCCACAAATAACAACTCTGAAGGCTCCGTGGGCTCATGAGCACGTCCTAGCTGTAAGATGGGACCACCTGAGCTCTGTCCAGCTGACCGGCCAAGCCCTCAGGTCCCATTCCAGAAGTCCGTGCAAGGCGGCTGCCTCTCCTTCCCAGCCCAGTTTTGGATTCCCCACCCGAGCTCTCCAGCTGAGGTCCCGCTGCCTCATACAGAGTCCAAATACGATTGATGTCAGACCCCTCTTGTTGAAGAAAAGATCAGACTCGGCCTCTCTGCTCTTTGGCAATTATTCTCTTCAAATAGACAATTTTTCACCATTAACTGGATGACGGGGCTTTAGTTTATAAGGTGATCCATCTAGAAAATAATGTAGTGTCCACCATAATTCCCATTTCCTAAGCACGTTGGGCTATTTTTTATTTCAGGAAAAGCTAGGGAAATCATTCTCTGTAACCGGATGCGTTCTTGTGCTCTGATCATCTCAAAACAGCTTACATTTTAAAGTGGGAGTATCCCTTAGAGAAGCATAGCACAGCCTGGCCCCTTTGGGGAGTAAATTTCCAAAGTAAAAATAATAATGATGAATAATCTCTTGTTTGACAGGAAATGACGGGCTCTGACTCACCTCTCTCAACTGCTCTCAACTGCTATTACCTCCCAGGGCATAAACCAGGTACTCTGGTAAAACTGGAGGTTCTCCATTATTCTCCTCAACCTGTGGCAACATGAGTTTGTTCTGACTGCTGTATGAAAATTATTACCCTTTCAAATGGAAATAATAACTTCTGAACAAAGTACCTGTGTGGCCTCACCTGACCGCCAACCTACCTGTATGAGTGATTACTTAATACCAAAGAAACTTAGAAAACCCCCCTCTATTTGGTTTTGCTGCCCCCAACCACAGTAATAAAGCCCCAAGGCACCTCTGCTCCAGGCACGCATGGACTAGATCTGGGAGTCCATCGACATCTTCCCGAAGACACATGTCCAATTCCGCACGTTCTGTCACGGACCACCCCTTACCAGCTATCTAAGCCCCAGGGATTATTCCCAACCTGCTTTCCCCCCAGCCCCTGCTCGCACTCCGGCACCAAACATGCTTTTAGACCACATTGCTCTATGCTGACAGAGAAAAATCAAAGCATATGAACTCATTTTAGTACAAATCTTTGCAACATACAAATAGAACAGCAAACATATACTGAAGCTAAGTTCAGAAAATCTGGTGGTGGTGGTGATGGTAGGTATCACTGTTCTAAATATTTCTGCCCTTCTCTCCTTTAGTTAGACCAATGGTTTTTCACCAGAGCACTCCCCCGGCCACCTACCCAAGGAGCATTTGGCAATGTCTAGAAACATTTTTTGGTCGTCACAGCTGAAGGTGAGTGCTACTATCATCCAGTGGGTAGAGGCCTCCAGTGGTTTGCGACGGGCTTTGCCCTCAGTCCTATCATGTGCGACATTTCTATCAATGGCTTCACAAAGTCTTAGAAAGGTCCTAGGACATCCTGTGAATAACAACCTAGAGAAGGATGCTGATATTCTGGAGGGCTGAGCACAATTCAAACAGACTTCAATGGGTTTTCAATAGAATAAGCCAGCTACAGCACAATAACAGGGGGCCTTAGACATCTTTATGGTTTTTAAAGCACTTTCACACTGGGCTGTTTCATTGGATCGTGACCATTGGATCGCCAGTCCATAGTGTGGGCGGGTCCCCTGAGTCCCAGCCCAGCTCCTTTTTATCCCCTACCTTGCTGAGGGGTTGAGCCTGCACTTAGGTTCAAAGCCTCTCCTGGCTAGAGTCCAGAACCAGGGAGAGAGTCCGTTGGAAAAGGGGTTTAGTTAAGCAAACTTTAAAGGTATTAATTTGGCTGCACTCTTGCAAGGAAAGCAGCAGCACCATTACTCTGCTCTGATCAGCCGCCACACTCGTGGTTTAGTGCTGGTCTGGCTACCGCATTTACAAGCAGTCGTGAAAACAAGATCTCCCTCAGTGGAGGTCAATTAAGATGGAGGAGAGTATCGACGTCAAGCCCTATGAAGAAGATGGGAAGAACAGGGAACACTTGTGAGAGGCGCCCCAGGCTGCCCACCGTGACGGTCTTCAACGGCAGAAGAGGGACTGTCATGGACAAGAGGAATGCATGGTATTCGCTGTGGCTCTAGAGGACAGAAGCAAGAAGAACGTATATTCAGGGGGAATAATCTAAGCTCAACAGACACAAGAACTTTCTAAGTACGCATCCCGCTCAGAAACGGCAGGCAGGTCACCTTGCCCGGAGGTGAGCTCTCCAGCTCCAAATGTGTTCAAGCTCAAGTTGGAGCCCAGAGGAGAGGTCCAGAGTAGGGTTACTAACTATGTCATTTGTTCAGTCAGCAAATACGTACCGAGAACACCGTCCCAGGAGCTGGGGGAGCTAGCGGTGAACAAAAGACAAAATCCCGTACTTGTGGGGTTGAGAGTCCACGATTAGGGGACAGTGGGCAGTGCCGCAGAGACACGAGGCTTTCACAACTAAGGACTTCCAGCCAAATTTTTTGCCTACACTATTCCTCCGATATTCAGGTCCTTAAAACTTAAAGAAACTGGGGCACCTGGGTGGCTCAGTTGGTTAAGCATCCAACTTAGGCGCAGGTCATGATCTCACGGTTCGTGTGTTCAAGCCCCGCGTCAGGCTCTGTGCTGATAGTTCAGAGCCTAAAGCCTGCTTCAGATTCTGTGTCTCCCTCTCTCTCTCTCTGCCCCTCCCCCACTTGCCCTCTGTCTCTCTCTCTTTCTCTCTCTCTCTCAAAATTAAATACACATTAAAAAAATTTTCTTAAAGAAACTAGAAATGTGGGGTGCCCAGTGGCTCAGTCGGTTAAGCATCCGACTTCAACTCAGGTTACATTCTTGCAGTTCATGAGTTCCAGCCCTGCGTTAGGCTCTCGGCTGTCAACGCAGAGCCTGCTTCAGATCCTCTGTCCTCCTTTCTCTCCGCCCCTCCCCAGCTCACACTCTCTCTCTCTCTCTCAAAAATAAATTAACGTTAAAAAACGAAAAGAAACTACAAATATAACGACAAATGACTAAATATTTAAGTGTGCAGCTAAAAGAAAGTGGGGGTTTCTATGGGCATGGGATCTGGGTCCCTTAAATGGGTCATTAGTGAGTCAAATATAAGATCATCTGCAATCAATGAGACCTGTCACTTCCAAAGTCCCTTCCTGCCCAAAGACACTGGAATTCTATAAAAACATGTCTGTGGCTTCCCACACACTCTCTTTCTGAAACAAGCCTCACCACTTTACAACACGAGCAGAGAACCAGGGTCTTTGGCAGCCCACAAGGCAACAGAAGGAGCAGGAATGGGGGAGGTTAACAGATAAGGGTGCGAAAGAGAAGAAACGAATTTGAAAGTAAACTCATGTAGTTAACAGGTCAGACACACCCAAGGTCACAGCCAAGAGAAGCCACATAACCCAGAACCTCAAGTCCCCATGGGCAGAGGCCCCAAGGGAAGGGCCTCCAGGCACCTGCCCAGCCCTCTGCTCTCTGGCAGGACTGAACCCCTTAGGCCCGGCCTGCTCTGGGTCCCTCCC
This sequence comes from Neofelis nebulosa, assembly GCF_028018385.1. NCBI lineage: Eukaryota > Metazoa > Chordata > Mammalia > Carnivora > Felidae > Neofelis > Neofelis nebulosa. The sequence goes on from NC_080783.1 coordinate 217,741,567, forward strand.
CCACAGAACGTGCTCCTCAATTCATCGCTGTCCCTCCTCTGCAACTGCCCCGCAAGCACAGCCACCTGAAGCCAACATTCCTGCCCAGCAACTGTCAGAGCAAAGCACCTGCAGAGACAGGAAGCTCACAAGAGGGGAGCTGACACAGGTACTGGCTCTCCATGCTTTGGAGACGTCCCCGAGCAAGAGGCAGACACTGCGAAGTTCTTAGGAAAAGAGAGACGCAGAGCCCCATGCAGGGATCTGCAGGACCGGGCAGTGGGAGAGGAGCCAGCTCCATAATAAGCAGGGCTGCAAGGGAACTTTCCAGTGGCCCGTGTCTCTACTCCATCTTGCCCTGGATGGTCCCTTCCCACCCCGTCACTAGAGTCAGAACCACCAAGGAGCAGAAGCACCAGCCCCTCACCCAGTACCAGCTTTGATGGCAGGACCTGGAGAAGGTGGGAAGGCTGTGACAATGGGAACGGGCCGGGGGGGCCCCCAAGCACTCCACCCCATGGGCAAGGGGGTTGCAGCAAAGGCTAACAGCTCTCAGAAAAGAGCTGTCAGAGTCAGGCTGGCCAGTGGGGAAGCCAGGGGCACCTAAAATCAGGATATGATCAAGCCCAGACTAACATCCAAGTTGTCTACCCTGTAAGCACCCCTGCCCCTGCCCATTCTCCAAAACTCCCCAGGAAGAGCCCAAGTGTGGGTCTGGGCATGACCTTCCTCCCAGGTGTCAAGACAGCTGTGGCTCCCAGGGAAAAATAGCAAGACTTCTCAGGAGAGCAGCCACCCTGCTGAAGAAAGACGACAGACACCCTATATCTGTCCATAAAACAGAATTAATAGATAAAACACAACAAGAATCCAAACTAAGCAAAAAAATATCTTCAAGGAGATAAGGGAAGATAATTGGGAATATAAAGTAGGAACAGGCAATTGTAAAGAAGAACCAACTGGAAACACTGGGTATGAAACACATAAAACTTTAGTTTAATGGGGACAGAGTTTCCGCTCAGGAAGATGAAAAAGGTCTGGAGATGGAGGCTAGCGATGGCTGCACAGTAACCTGCAAGTGTTTTGTGCCAATGAACTGTCCACTTTAGAAGGGTTAAAACAATAACTTTTATATTAAGTATATTTTACCACCATAAAAACATACAGAAATAAATTAATTTAAATAATACCATGAATGTAAAGATCCTAGCACAGTTTCTGGAACAAAGAAGATGTCCAGTAAAAGGGAGCTCTTACAAAGTAACAACAATATTAATAATAGGCGAAATGAGAATACAGTGTAATCATTGGTTCACTTAGCAAATGTTTATTGAACATCTACTACATGCCAGACACTGTGCTGGATGCTGGGGAAATACAAGAGCACAAAACAAACAGAAGGCACTACCTTCCTGGCCCTTACGTTCTGGCAGGAGAGACACAAAATTAGATAAAGAAATAAAATGCAGTTTCTAGTAAGTGGTGACAGGGGAAGAGGATGGGAGTGGACTCCAAACAAGATGGTGAGGACACCGGGAAGGTGGGAAGGGGCCCTGGGAGTCCAGGCTCCTCATGTCGACTGACGACAAAGGGTGGAGAGTGGTGGCCAGGGCACAGGTGAGCTGGGGGCGGGGCCAAGAGTACTCAAAGCCCCACCCCTACCTCTGGATTCAAATGAGGGGCTGAAAGTGGTCAGAGTGTCAGGCTTGCCGTATTTTATTCCCAAAATAAAACATTCAACAAATAGCTAAAGAATCATTTTGTGAGCTGGAAGATCACATCAGGAAACTTCCCTGGAAAGCACCAAAAACAGATAAAAAGATGGGAAATGGTTTTTTTATATAAAGACAGTTCTACATTTTTATTGTTATTACTTGAGAGAGAGAGAGAGAGAGCAGGGGAGAGGGGCAGAGAGAGAGAATCCCAAGCACGCTCCGAGCTGTCAGCACAGAGCCCCATGCAGGGCTCAATCCCATGACCCTGGGATCATGATCGGAGCCAAAATCAGGAGTTGGATGTTCAACCGACTGAGCCACCCAGGCGCCCCGGGAAATATCTTTTGAGTAGATAAGTGATAGGCAACATGGGGAGCAGAAGCAGACCTGCCGACATCCACATTCTAAGAGCCCCAGAAGAGCAGAGACATAAACGGAGGAGGGGGGAAACTAATGAAGAACTAATACCCAAGAACCTCCCCGAATTAAAGAGAGACGTAAACACCTCACGCTAGAAGCATGCGCAGAGTGCCAAAGGACAGATAAGAGAGAGAGAGGAATAGTAGCTGCTTCTGAAAGGAACAATAACTCAAGATGATATAATGATCGTGAGAAGATACACACCTAAGAATGTGGCCTCAAAAAAATGCAGAGTAACAGCTACCAGAGCTACAAAGGGAAATAAATAAAGCAAGAGATTTGGTTGGCGACTTTAACACACCCCTCTCGGAAATTGATGGCCCAGACACATGAAAAGCAATATACAAAAATAAAGAGATTTATTAAAGTTGAACTAATAAATATACTCAGAACTCACCCAGCAGAGAATACACATCCTTTCTGAGCACACAAAAATCCTTCCCAAAAGTTAAACAGGCACTAGTCTGGAAAGGAAGATTCAGGAAGGGCCAAACAATCGATGTTATACATACTATGTTTGAGACCATAACATAATAAAAATTGTAAATATTAATAAAAGGATTGATTGCAAATCCAAACACCTGGGAAGTAAAAAACATTCTGTTGCTCCTTGTTAAAGGAAAAATTGTAGGCGAAATTTAAAATACTTGGAACACTGAGTAAAATCACAATGTGTCAAATTTTATGGGATACAAGAAATTCCACTTCCAGTAATGGTGGAGTAGCTCACGTTGGATCAACCCTCCACGTTTAAACTCTATATATTTTTAATCTGAAGACACCAGACAAAGACAAAAAGCAGGCAAAAAGTGGAGAAGTTCGGGCACCTGGAAGAAGATGATGGTGCTGGGTGAGTTTCTGAGCATTTCTGTTTTTTATAGCTTTTTGCTTGAGGCCGACCCCTGTCATAGAGCAGTTAATATTCAGAGAGAAGCTTTCAGTCTCATTGGTTGTAGAATCAGAGGACAGAGTGCAGGTGACCACAGTAGCTAGAAAATGAAAGAGGAAATCCCAAAAAGGAGAGAACTACAAAGCAAGCATTCCAAATTCTGTGTATAAATTCTGCCCAAATCTCCAGCAGACCCCTGAATTTCATGTGCACGGAGCTGACTCCCAGCAGCCCCACTAACGCTGTAAGACCTGGACAGAGATCTCTGCCACCCAACACAGCAGAGACAGCTTGGAGTTTGAATTCAGCAAAGCGTACTAAACAAAGGCTCAATGTTGTTTAGAAAAACATAACATGGGGCGCCTGGGTGGTTCAGTCGGTTGGGCGTCTGCCTTCGGCTCAGGTCATGATCTTGTGGTTCGTGAGTTTGGGCCCCACGTCAGGCTCTGTGCTGACAGCTCTGAGCCTGGAGCCTGCCTTGGATTCTATGTCTCCCTCTCTCTCTGTTCCTCCCCTGCTCACACTCTGTCTCTCTCTCTCTCTCTCTCTCTCTCTCTCTCTCTCTCTCTCTCTCTCCAAAATAAATAAAGATTTAAAATTTTTTTAAAAAGAAAAGAAAAACGTAACAGAATCCCAGTCCCTCCAACATATCATCCACAAGATCCAGAATACAATCCCAAATTACAAAATACATGAGCAGGAAAATGGGGCCCAGACTCAAGAGAAAAGGCAATCAGTGTGGACTCTCAGATGACACAAATGTTGGATAAACAAAAAGCAAGTCTTTTTATTCTGATGCTCTGACATCTTGAGGCCTTGTGACACTGGAAGAAACTGCGCCCCCCCCCACACACACACACACATCATTCCTAGATGGAGACAACAGCTTCAACAAGGAGTGCACCTTTCATATTCAAGCCAACCAACCTGAAGCCCAAGCCCCAATCATCTCTTTTATTGGGCTCTCACAAGCCTCTTAGAAACAGACCATGATCCCCGTGCCCCAGTCACCCCAGGGCCAGCTACCAGACACCTGGGGACAGTCCCTACACCCTAGAGCCCACAGAAATTATCCAAACTAGCCAATCTTATCCCTGCTTACCCTGCCTTCCCTTGTCCTTCCCTGAAAAAGCACACTAAAGGCTCTTGTCCACAATTTCCCCTCATTCCTTCTGCCTCCAAAATAGCGCTGTGCCTCCCTGTTTGGCCCACTCTGACATGCTGTACCCCATGTTCTTGAGAACTATGAGTAACAAATTACATTTTCAATGGCTACCATTTTCCAACCTGTTGGTCTCACCATACCTGAATAATAGTAAGGCCTACATTTTAAGACACTGTTGAAATTAGAAGACAGAGATTTTAAAGGGGCTATTATAGCTGTGCTCAAGTGAGGAAAGGAAAATGCCTTTGTAATGAATAAACAGATGGGTCATCTCAGTAGAAAGGTAAAACCACAAAAAAAGAGCCAAATGAAATTTCTATAACTGAAAAACAAAATATCAAAATATATTCACTAAATTGGAGATAACAGAAGAAAGAGTTAGTGAACCTGAAGACTGGACAATTTCTGCTGATTTATCTCCCTAATTTTCAACTGGAGGTGATTTCATCCCCCAAGGGACATTTAGAAATGTCTGCAGACACTTTGGATTGTCACAAATTGGAGGCTATGCCACTGGCATCTAGTGGTAGAGGTGAAGGATACTCTGCTAATGTCCTACATGCACAGGAAACCTTTCCCACAGGCAACAAATAACGATCTGGGCCCAAATGTCAATCATGCCGAGACTGATAATCCTGTTCTATCTGAAAAACAAAAATGGTTTCAAAAAGTGGGAAAATAATGCAAGGTCAAATATACATATAATTGGAGCCCCAGAAGAAGAGAATAAAAATAGGGCAGAAAAAATATTTGAAGGAATAACGGACAACATTTTCCCAAGTATGTTGAAAGACATAGATTTTCGGATTCAAGAAGCTCAGCAAACACCAAACAAGATAAACAAAACATAGTCAAAAATACCTAGACACGTCATGGTCAAAGTGAATAACACCAAAGATTAAGAGAAAATCCTGAAGACAGCCAGATACAAACAACACATTAGATAAAGTAGATAAATAAATAAATGCTGAATAACTTCTTATCGAAACAATCAACCAGAAGAGAGAACATCAACTTTAATGTGCTAAAAAGAAATACTGTCAGCCAAGAATTCTATACACAATGAAAAGATCCACCAATACCGAAGGCAAATAAAGCCACATTGAGAAAAATAAAATACAGGGCGCCAGGGTGGCTCATCTGGGTTGGGCATCTGACTCTTGAGTTCGGCTCAGGTCATGATCCAGGGTCATAGGATCAAGCCCTGCATGGGACTCCATGCTGAGTGTGGGGCCTGCTTAAGATTCATTCTCTCTCTCTCTCCCTCTCTCTCTCTCTCTCTCTCTCTCCCTCCCTCCTCCCCCATTCATGCTCTCTCTCACTCTAAAAACATAAAATATAAGAAAACTCACCAGCAGAAAAGTATTCCCTATGAAAAAAAATTAAATTCTTCAGGCTGAAGGGAAGTGATATAAATGGGAACTCTGATTTCAGAAAGGAATGAAGATCCTCAGGAACGTGGATGACTATAAAAGATATCATTTTATTCTCTTATTTTCCAAAATAACATGTGACTGCTTAAAGCAAAAAAAAAAAAAGTATTATGGGGCTTGCAGCATACATAGATATAATACATATAACAAGTATAGCATGAAGAAGTGAAGGTACATAGCTGTAAGATTTTTATAATTCACATGAAGTGGTACAAATACTAACTATAAGTAGACTATAAAAAGTTCAAAATATATATTATATTCCCTAGTGCAACCACCAAAAAATGCAAAACATGCAAAGAGCAAAGCTAAAAAGCCAATAGGGAAATTAAATTGAAATTCTTTTAAAATGGTTAATTAACCCAAAGAGCAATAAAAAAAAAATGAAAAAACAGAAATCAAATATCAACATGGTAGACCTAAATCCAACCATATCCATAATTACATTAAATGTAAATAGAATAAAGACTCCAATTAAAAAGTAGATGTTGTCAGAATAGTTTAAAAAACCAAGACCTGTCTATAAGATAGTCGTATATGCTATCTACGTGAAGCATACTTCAAATATAAAGTCAAAGAAAGTAATACGTGAGAAAAGAAATATCATGCAAATTCTCAGCATAAAAAAGCTGAAGTGGGTATGTAAAGTTGTCTTCAAGATAAAGAGAGTTACCAAAACTGGAACATTCCATAATGATAAGTGGGGTAATTAATCTGGGAGACATTACAATCGTAAATAGGAATATGCTGGGGATCCCGGGGTGAACAGCCGGTTCAACATCCAACTCTTGATTTTCGGCTCAGGTCATGATCCCAGGGTCATGAGATTGAGCCCTGAGTCAGTCTCTGCACTGATCATGGGACCTATTTAAGATTCTCTCTCAAGGGGCGCCTGGGTGGCTCAGTCGGTTGGGCGTCCGACTTCGGCCTAGGTCATGATCTTGCGTTCCGTGAGTTCGAGCCCCACATCGGGCTCTGTGCTGACAGCTCGGAGCCTGGAGCCTGCTTTGGATTCTGTGTCTCCCTCTCTCTCTGCCCCTCCCCTGTTCATGCTCTGTCTCTCTGTCTCAAAAATAAATAAAAATGTTAAAAGAAAATAAAAATGCAAACCAGGAAGAACACCAACCTGTTAAGTTAACAATAAAATTTTAAAAAAAAGAAAAAGATTCTCTCTCTCTCTCTCTCTCTCTCTCTGTCTCTCTCTCTCTCTCTCTCTCTTCCTCTTCCCCTCCCTGCTCACACTCTTTCTCTCTAAAAATAAAATAATAAATAAATAAATAAATAAATAAATAAATAAGAATATGCTCGATAACAGGACTTTAAAAATAAGAAGCAAAACTGAAAGAAAGGAAGAAAGAAAGAAAGAAAGAAAGAAAGAAAGAAAGAAAGAAAGAAAGAAAGAAAGAAAGAAAGAAAGAAAAAGAAAGAAAGCAAGCAAGCTATTTCCTGAATTGGAGATTTTAACAATAGCGTCCAAAAACCATAAAATACCTAGGAACACGTTAACAAATGATGTGCAAAACCTCTGCGCTAAAAACTATAAAACATTGCTGAGGGAAAAATTAAAGACCTAAACGAAGAGATATTCCATATTTATAGATTGGAAGAGTCAATATTTTAAAGATGGCAATTGTCTCCAAATTGATCTATATCTTTAACACTCTTCCATTGACAATACCTGCAGAATTTTTTTTGTAGAGATTGACAAGCCGATTGTACAGTTCAAGTGGGAGATGCAAAGAAAACAGAAGAGCCAAAGCTACTGTGAAGAACAATTCAGCTGGACGACTGCCTTTAAGAGTCACTATAAGGCTACAGCAATCAAGACAGTGAGGTGCTAACGTAGAGACAGATTAGACCCACTCTTACGGACTCAACCGATATTGGCTGGGCAAAGGTACCAAAACAACCCAATGAGGAAAGGAAAGTCTTTTCAACAGTGCTGACACGACCGGACAGCAATGTAGAAATTCAGAAGTATTGTCTCCTGCCTTACACCATACACAAAATTAATTTAATACGGAAAGCAGACCATTTACAAGCTAAAATTATAAAATAGCTTCCAAAAGGAAACGGGAGAATATCTTCACAACAAGGTAGTAATAAGCAAAGGTTTTTTAGAGAGGACAGCAATAGCCATGAAAGTGGGGGGGGGGGGGGGAGGGAAAGCGATAAATTAAACTTCAGCAAAATTTAAAACTTCTGCTCCCCAAAAGATGCCATTATAAAAATGAATAACCAGGCCACAAACTAGGGGAAGATATTTTCAAAACATATGGCTGAGAAAGGACTTGTATCCAGACTACACAAAGTACTTCTACAAGCCAATAATAAAAAGGAAACCCAAATTTTTTAATGGGAAAAAGACTGGAACAGACATTTCATCAAGGAAGATACATGAATGGCCAATAAGCACATGAAAAAAAACCATTAGTCATCAGGGAAATGCAAATTAAAACCACAGGGAGATTCACTACACGCCCACTAGGATGGCTAAAATTAGGAAGACTGACAATGTTAAATGTTGGTGAGTATGTGAAGCAGCTAGAATCATCATACATTGTTGGCAGAAATGTGAAATAGTGTGATCGCTTTAGGAAAAAAATCTGTCGGTTTCCCTTAAAAGACAAAAATAGCACCCAACAATTCTCTCCTAGGCATTTATTCCAGAGATATAAAAACACACTTCCCCAAAAAAGACTTGTACAAAATATTCACAGGAATTTTATTCATAACAGCCAAAAACTGGAAACACACCAGATGTCCATTAACAAATGCATAAACAAATTCTGGTACATTCATACAATAGAATACTACTCATCAATAGAAAGGGGGGGGGGGACTACTGACACTTGCAACAACAGATGAATCTCAAAAACATGCCAACTGAAGGAAGCCTTGCCCAAAAGAGTACACATTATATATGGATTCATTTATGTGCAGTTCTAGAACCAGCAGAAATAATGTATGGTGAGAAAAATCCCAACAAGGGTGGTCGGTGGGAGGGGTGCATTGACTAGGAGGAGGCAAAAAGGAACCTTCTGGGGTGATTAAAATGTCTGTATCTTAGGGGTGCCTGGCTGGCTCAGTCAGTTAAGTGTCCAACTTCGGCTCGGGTCATATCTCACAGTTCATGGGTTCAAGTCCCACATCGGGCTCTGTGTTGACAGCTCAGAGCCTGGAGTCTGCTGGGGATTCTGTGTCCCCCTCTCTCTCTGGCCCTCCCCCTGCTTGTGCTCTGTCTCTCCCTCACTCTCAAAAATAAATAAACATTAAAGAAAAAATGTTTAATAAAAAAATGTATCTTAATAGGAATTTGGATTACATTAAGTGTACACATTTGTCAAAACTTATTACATGGTACTCTTAAAATTATGCATTTCACTATATACAAATTTTCCCTTAAAAGTAAATAAACAGCTCACAATATGCATTCTGCACTATTTAAGGTAACACACCCTTCTCTGCAATTTGCCATGAAAGTCACCAAAACCTAAGATGGGCCGATGAACACGCACACGAACAGATATTGTGGTGAAGCAAACGTGGCAAAATGTCCAAGGGACAGATACAAGGATGTTAGCAACAATTCTTTCAACGTTTGCTTTTTCACAACACGGCATCGGGGGTAAAAGCAAAGCAATTGTGGGATACGGTGTCAGCAGCGCTTAAGGGGAATTTTACCACTCGGATGCATTTAACAGAAAACAAGAAGCATTCAAAATAAATGCACCCAGCATTTGTGCTAAACACTGATGGTGGCAGACCCATACCCCTTCTCCCTTTGTCCCTAAACAGCACGGCTGGGTTTTTACCAGGGGCAAGGAAGTACTGGGTGAAAGATGACCCCTTCCAGCGCTCGCTCCCTGCAGAGCGAGGTGGCCAAAGAGACGTCACCAGGAGCGGCCAGGTGGGCCTCCCGGCAAAGCCAGTTGGGAAGCTGGCACAGAGCTGGCCGGCCCTCCTCCGTTCACTTCCTGCCTGGAATCCTGCAGTCCTACTGCGCTCTGACTCCCGCGCTCTGCTTCGCCCCTGCGTCGCTCTGTGCCCCTATGTTCTTCCAGACCAGGGCAGGCCACCAAACGATGACAAAATACATTTTTCAACGCTTCGACCTCCTGGCAAACACATGACGCGGCAGTCCAGAGTCAAAGGCAGATGGCTCTGCTTTCGGAGTAAACCCCGCAGCGGCACCCGCTCGCCACGCGGGGCCCCGGCCAGCGTGATGCTCTGTTTCAAGCCGGAGGGCACCCACCGAAATGAAGAGGTTTACTGCCTCACTTAGGAGCAGTAACAGTGCAGATACCTTGAACCACGGGTTCTCATAAATCTTGTTTGGGGAGAAAACCTTTCAATTCCCAGTGGAAATATGCAAAACAGCCTCCACACTGTAAATCTTCCTTTTCAGTTCTAAGGAGATAAGCCGGACCTATTAACCTCCCGTGTTATTTTCAACTTCATTATTTGAGCTGACACGACAAGAGAGCAGTGACGGCTCTTTCTGGCAGAGTGCATGTAAATCGCTTTCTCAAAGGAAATTACTTCTCCGGCCTGAATGTTATTAATCTAAATTCTCCGTTAGTCAAATTGTTGCCCATAATAAATATGGAACAGGTTCTGATACTCATGGAGTGTGGCACTCCTGGTGGGTGCCACATCCGCTCCCAGCCCCCCCCTCCCCCCGAAGAAGCCCCTCATCCTGCGTGGCTCCCCCTGCACCAAGCCTCTGCCGGCAGGAGGTGGGGGAGGGCTCACCGGAGGGCTGGTCCTTGGCTCCAACCCTCTGTCCCCCTGCCCCTCCCGGCTCAACTGGTGGCCTAGTGAAAGCTCCTGATGGCCTCCCACGCTGAGACAACATCTTTCAAGGAAAACTACCAGCACGAGGTTTGGGTCGCCCGCCTAGGATGGCCAGATCCTTTCAGCTCATTGCCTCAAAGACCAGATCTCCCGGATCCTACGGGCAGCCAGCCAGACCGTTCGGGGGCTGACGTGAGGGTTGTGGGTGCAACTTTTCACAATACCATTTGAGTCACATTTTGCTCCGCGCCACAGTCTTCGAAAATCATGCTATTTTCAGAATCTGGAGGTGGGGGGGGCATGGAATCGGCTAACTCGCATGCGGCCCAGCCCTACTGCTGGCCAGGCCCCGGAGAACTCTTCACGCGAAGATACTCGTGTCCTACAAGGCCACCTTAAAGTTGGAGGATGCTGGCTGCCATGAAGCATGGGTGGAGGAACACAAAAAGCTTTTTTCGGTTTCTACTGGGGTTTTTTCCAGGGTAATTACAAGAAGTTTAGGATCCATTTGGGGACTTGTAGTTCATTAAATGAATTTCCATCTGTGTATCCACCACCTAAGAAGTATCGCTTGGTACAATACTCGGGTTTTTATTGTATATAAGTCAGATTGTTAATTTGCAACGTGCAGCACTGAAAGGATCATTTCAGTAGCGCCTGATTATGCAAAATGAGGCTGGGTTTTCATTAGGTTTGGCTCCTGTGCTCCTTAACACTTGATGGGGAGCCAGGATGCAGGATGGAGCCCTGTTCAGGGAAGGAAGCCCAGCACCGGCCTTCAGAGCACCCCGGCCCTTGTCCCAGCAGGGTCTCCAAGCCCCCACCACCCCGCCCAGGATGGCCGCTAGGAGCACCCTGACAGGAAAATGGAGCTTGTGAGCGATTAGCTTCCAGATTCCAAGCATGTCCTGGGCCTATTGATTTTAGTTAAGGGATAATGTTCCCAGAGAGGAGGGATGGGAGACAGAGCAGCCCCTGCTGATGGTGCAGCACTGGACTCAAGCAGGGCGGCTGAGCCCCACAGTTGCAGGGGGGAGATCAAAGCTCACAGAAGCCAGCTCCTGCCGCACAGGACGCTCGTCCAGGGACCGTGAGGCTGGGGTGGGTACCACGTGGCACAGGCTGAGAACGCAAGCGGGAAGGAAGGAGTGACGGGAAGAGGGGAACCTGGATTCCCGGCACCAAGGGCTAGGTGGGCCTTTTTCATAATGACCTAGAGGAATTGGTCCCGTGCACCCCGCGCTGCGTCACGGCCATGAACATCTGCAGGTTGTCAAAGGAGAGAAAGGAAGCGTGAGGGCCTTTACGGGCAGATGGCCTTTTGTCCACAGCTTACTTGTTTGTTCTGATCGGACCTGTGTTCTTCCAGCTAAATCACCTGAGGCCAGGTCTCCTGCCTGAAAGGTCTCTGGGTCCTCAATCTGGGTTGCACCTTAGAATCATTTAGGGAGACCGAGCCCCTCCCCAGATCATGTAAAATAAAGTCTCTGAGGATGGGCCCTGGCACGAGTAGTTTTCCAAAGTTCCCCTAGGTGAGGACGATGTGCAGACAGGGCCAAGAATGCCTTGGTCAAATCATCTTTGAAAAGTTTATCAAAACACTCACCCCAAGAGACACACAAAAGAACACTGGGAGCGAACTGACCCCAGGGCTCTCAGATGCCATCATGGGCCAAGTCAAATCACAAAATCGGCCCAAGAGCCAGTTTATAAATGCTGGCACCAGAGACACCAAGAGCTCGTGTCCCAAAAGAAAGTGGCAGGGGTACTTCCACCGGAAGCTGGGCTGAAAACTCACCCCCACTGCTCTGCCAGCGGGGAGCTGTTCTCTGTGCATGAATTTGCATCCCTGGCATTCTTCCAACCTACCTGGTGCCAGGCAGGAGACCACCTTCCTGGGATCCCTGTACCTGCGGACCCTTCCAGGAAGCCTCCCGGTTCACGGGGTGACCACACACAGCCTTTCGCTGCATGCCCCAGCCCTCACCTCGGTTTGTACGCATCTGCGGAGGGCTGTTGGTGAGCAACCTAAGAGCACTGTCCCTGCCTCCATATTGTCTCTCTCAAATCAGGAGGCACTGTGGCGTCCAAGTCCTTTGTAAACACTCGGCCTCTCCCGGGGCAAGGCTGCGCACACGGGCAGCCTGTCCACGCTGACCGTGCCCAAAGGGTCCGCTTTCGTCTCTGGGACCCGCTCTGCCCAGTGAGCCCTCCTCAACTCCCTCTGTCACATCTCGGACTGCGTGCTCTGCCTCGGCTGGGACAGAAGGCCGCCTTACCCCTCTTGCTAAGAGGAGATCTAGGCGCTCCCCGCCGGCCGTTCCCTCATGCGGAGAGCACACCCCACCCCAGGGGGGTGACTCGAGAGCCTGAGCAGCGCTGGTTTATTAAGAGGCGGTCCGCGGCAGGATGCCCGTTCCCCTCAGACCCTCCACCCTCGAGCGGCCACCTGCAGGTGCTGCCACGGGATGCAGAGAAAGTCCCAGCAAGCCTGGACCCACGCCCAGCCTCTTCAAAGTCCGAAAGTGCAGAACCTGTGTTTCCAGAATGTTCTCCCTTTCCTGAAGGGAACAGGTCAGCCCGGGAAGAGTTAATCCTCCAGTAGTCAGAGGTTAGAAGATGAAGCTCCTGCCCATACACAGAGGTGCAGAGAGCATCCGGAGCGTGATAAATCTGGGCATGCGGAAGGCCTCTCTCCTCATTTGTTAGTCAGCGATGTGTGAAAATGTTAATGAAGGGAGTTATAATCTATGAGAATTTCACTATTAAAATGTAGTTCACGTCTGGAGGCTTCTGCTTACACGCAGCCCACTGTACATCAATCCTTCCCGTGCACTGCTAATAATAGACGTAATTGCCTCACTCTGTCTAGCCACCTTCACCCTGGCAATTCTAAGATTTGCTACAACCGTTATTGTAGAAATTATTTTCATGCTATTAACTTTGAGTTTTATTATATGTGTTCTTAAAGGAAAATAAATGCAGAGAGATTGTAAGTGTATATAGGGCCCCCGATGAAAGTATTTTTAAAAATATAACGTAATGACAAGAAGCACTGAAGTAGGGTGATATAATGGTCCCTTCCCTTATTGAAACCTAAATTAGACTCTGCATCGCAAAAGTGCATAAAGAGGTTTCCTTCTTTTCACGGAGAAAATTTCTAGTCTGAAATGGCAGCACGCTGCCTGTTGTAGAACTGGAGTGCGGGAGAAGAGCGGGACTCATCTGAAGAGCTCAGACGCTGGCTCCTGCCTGTTTTGTGGTGGGTGTCTGATGTACCCCAGGAGCATCTCACTTGGGAAAACCCATGACACTTGTACTGGGGGGCCACTACAGCTATGGCGACCATCCTCTCCCCAAAACCAGGAAGGCCTGGCAGAGCTGATCTCAGCTCTGCAGGCGAGCCCTACTCCCCTGTGCTCAGAGCTCCACATGGGCAAGTTTCCTGGGCTGGCAGCTGAGGGGAGAGCCTTATAATCAGTGCAGAATTCTAGGCCCAGGACCTAACGCATAGGACCAGGTGCTGGTCAAATGGATGGAAGAGACCTTTAGCCAAAACTGGAAACAAGATGCACAGGATAGGCTAAGTAAAACCAGTGTGTTAGGTACCACAATCCCTTTCTCTGGGAACTGACACCTACACATCACCAGGGTATGCCCAAGCAGTCCAAATGTGTGACCCTGGTCCCCCCAGGAGTAATGACTCTGGACTCTCTTCCCTAGGAATCTGGGATTGGATTGAAGGGCCTGCCAGTCACCTCTTCATGTGGCTGACCTGATAACATGTAAACTCAGGACTGAGGCCACCAGTGTTCCACCACACGACGGAGGACAGAACCAAGCCAGTCTGCCAAGAGAAAACAGTGCAATGGGCAGAGAGGCACAAGTTGGACAAAGAGTCTGGATGGCCTTCCCATTCCCTGTTCCAGTTGCTACCTGAGCTTGGTTTTCCCCATGAGACATTCCTATACCCTCACAATAATGTCCCTTGTTTCTCAAGCTGGCTTGAATTTTTCCATACTTGTGACAAAAGAGTCAGAATATAGTTGGCTAATATAGTGTGAGCCTAGGGACATTTTGAGATTCTTAGCTTAATTTTCATGGAATGCCCCAAAAGTAGTTCCCCCCACCCAACTTCTCATCCAAGTACTCACCCATCTACCCATCCATTCACTCAACCACCCATCTACCCATCCATCCACCTACCCATCCATCTATCCATCCATCCATCCATCCATCCATCCATCCATCCATCCACCCTTCCACCCATCTATTCGCCTATTCATCCATCCATCCACCCATCCATTCATTCATCCACCCATCCAACAGATCTATGTATTGACTGCCTACCATATGCCAGGCACTTGGCTATAGTACTGAACAAATTAGTTGTGGAACTTGTCTCCATGAAGCTTTGTAGAGAAAATAAATATGAAATAAAACAAAACACTAAAATAAATCTATAAAGACAAGTTGTGATAAATATTACAAAGAAAAAGCATGAGTGTGATGACAGATAGTGACAGAGGTGCCTGGTAGGTTTGGAGGGTTGGGACTTAAGCTGAGACTTAGCAAGAGTTAGCAAGCAGGTGAGGCAGGGAAAACAGAGGAAGTATGTACCCGAGGCCTTGGAACTGAAAGGCAGCCGGCATAGCTGGAATGTGGTGGAGGGAAGGGTGGGACAAGGCTGAGGGGTTACACAGGCCCCAAAACCTAGCCCTTTATGATAACAATTATTGTTCTAAGAACACAGCATCAATGGGAAGAGTTTCTGGGAATGCAGGTTCCCCACACACACTCTGGGTTTCTTCCTGGAACTCACACTTGCACAACCTTCCTCGGGGACTGTAACATGGGATAAAGACAGCAAACAGGACCCACACCCAGTACATTCGGTAAGCCCTAGTGGCTGTTCCCAAACCCCAAGAACCATCTAGAAAAGTATAAACAGGGCAGCTCAGAGGCCCCCCCAACCCAGAAAGGACTTCAAGGTCACGTAGTCCAAAATCACTACCTCTACCCCATGCCGCCATCTCATGGGAGTGTGACAGGAAACCTGAAAGCAGGATCGGTCATCTCCAATGGCCTGCTTCCCACCAAGCCCAAGTCAGAAGGCAAATCTGTGCAGGAGAGGGAGGCAGAGCACCACTGAGGCAGGGGCCGCCCCTGTCTCTCCCCACCCCCAGGCACTCCCAGGGCTAGCACATGCCCCAGGGCCACTGCCCAGAGAGTTGAAGGAGGTGCCTTGGGTGAAGGTGAGTGGCCAGAGGACCTCACCAGTGGCCTCAAGGACCTAAAGCCTGGGGCCACTCTCTGCCACCTTCCTGGGGACAAGGAGCTGGTGCCAGGGTGATGTTGGTGGCAGTTCTGAGCAGGGACCCTGGGTCATGGGAGCTTGGGACACTAAGGGAGCAAAAGAAGGGGCTCTTGAGTGTCAAGTGCGGGCAGGAAATACTTGCTTCAAGGGCTGTGCCTCCCACCCGCGTGGGGGCTCTGATGCAGACACCCACTCTGCCTCTTCTCCCGCCCTCCACAGTGTGGACAAACGCACAGCCACCTCTCCGGGACCTGTGGCCCGCACAGAACAGGAAACATCCTGGAAACAGCCCCTCAGCTCTGCCCAGAAGACTGCTCCCCCTGCCCCACAAGGCTCCTGGAGGTCTCGGCGGGAGCCATTCCCAGGGGCTCCTGGGTGCTGGGGGGGCCCTGGGGGTGGCTTACAGTCTGACTGGTGGAGAGGCAGCCGTGTGCTGGTGGGAGAAAAGCTCCAGGCTGAGAGTTGAGACAAGGGCTTCTAGCAACTGTGTAACCATCAAAAAGGCTTCAGTGTTCAGAAACATAGAAAAGTGTTTCTTATGTAACACGAAGTGAGAAAAGTAAAGTACAGAATTGTACAGAGGAAGAATCCAGCTATGTGAAAATACACAGGCAAAAGTCTAGAACTTGGTTCCATGTGGAATCTAAAAAAAACAAACAACCAGCCAACCAAGCGCACAGAGACAGAGAGCAGGCTGGTTGGTTCCTGACAGTGGGGGGGTGGGGGGTGGGGGGGGTGAGGGGTGGGCAAAATGGGTGGAGGGGGTCGCGGGGCACAAACTTCCAGCTATGAAATAGATGTCACAGGGATGTCATGTACAGTATGGTGACTCCAGTTAATGATACCGTAGTGCATATTTGAAAGTTGCTAAGAGATCTTTTTTAAATTTTTTTTAATGTTTATTTATTTTTGAAAGACAGAGACAGACAGAGATGGACAGAGACAGACAGAGCATGAGTGGGCAGGGGCAGAGAGAGAGGGAGACACAGAATCCGAAGCAGGCTCCAGGCTCTGAGCTGTCAGCACACAGCCCGACGCGGGGTTCAAACTCACGAGCTGTGGGATCATGACCTGAGCCAAAGTCACTTAACCAACCGAGCCACCCAGGCACCCCAAGAGATCTTATTTTTTAAAGTTCGTTGATTGATTGACTGATTGATTGATTGATTGATTGATTGATTTTTTTTCAACGTTTATTTTATTTTTTGGGACAGAGAGAGACAGAGCATGAACGGGGGAGGGACAGAGAGAGAGGGAGACACAGAATCGGAAACAGGCTCCAGGCTCTGAGCCATCAGCCCAGAGCCTGACGCGGGGCTCGAACTCACGGACCGTGAGATCGTGACCTGGCTGAAGTCGGACGCTTAACCGACTGCGCCACCCAGGCGCCCCTGATTGATTGATTTAGGGAGAGAGAGAGAAAGGCAGGGAGAGAGGAAGAGAGAGAAAATCCCAAACAGTCTCCGCATTGTCAACGCAGAGCCCGACGCGGGGCTCACACCCACAAACAACGAGATCATGATCTGAGCCCAAGTCAAGAGTTAAACACTCAAGCGACTGAGCCACCCAGGTGCCCTGAAAGTTGCTAAGAGATCTTAAAAGTCCTCATCACAAAAAAAAAAAGCTTTGCAACTCTGTCTAGTGACAAATGTTAACCAGACTTAACTGTGGTGACCATTTTGCAGCACGTGCAAGTATCGAATCGTTATGTTGTACACCTGAAGCTAATATCATGTTACATATCAATTCTATCTTCATAAAAGAAACTTCTTTTAAGTCTACAAATCAGTAAAATTGGGAGCAATCGCCATCTCCTTCTAAGGGTACTATCTTGAACCTTTCGACTTCTTCTCGAGGAGCACGCATTGCTAGGATACGTGGCCCTGTCTGTTCTTGGAAATTTCTCAAATCCAAAAGACTTAGGAAATCCCAAGGGTTTTTCTGAAATTTGGCACCATGTAGTGGCAAGACTTAACCTGAGCTGACACAGCTTCTAGTCCTTATTCACCCCACTTAGTGTGAACATTCGTATGTTGTGCTGCAGAACTATCCATGTGTTTGTTTGTAAGGTGATGTCCCAAAGCCACTGAGGTGGCACCCCATATGCACTGCATTATTCACCCGGAACCCAAAGGATCCTGACTTCTGCAAACAAGTGACTTGAAGGGTTTCGCACAGAGGAGCGGAAATTCGGAACACACAGCCAGTGACAGCAGAGGAAGCCCAAGATTCCAGGCTGAGGATCTTAGGGGAGTCACATCACTCTGGGGCCTCTGTTTCTAGATGTGCTCCATGAAGTAGGAAGACCCGAACCCTCTCCTGGGTCTGCCTTTCTACACACTCCCGATTTCTGGTGCCACTGCAACAAGTTCCAAAAGGGACCCATCTCTTCGGCCTATGGTGACAGCCCATCAGCGGAGAAGAGAGCGGCCGCCCTGGATCCCACCCTGAACTTGCAGGCACCTGATGGGCCAGCCCTCAGCACCACTGCAGGTGAGCCAAGGGACTGCCCTTCTCCAGCGAGTGCTCCTGGCAGAAAGACAGCAGAAGGGGTTCAAAAGCTGCCTCTCCAAGGGGCTCCCATCAAGGGTGTTCCTCTGGAAGAAAAGCCCAAGGGAGTAAAGTCCCAGGAGTGGGATTTTGAGGACTTGAGTGACTGGGGCGGGGGGGGGGGGGGGGGAGAGGGCTGCTCCTTTATGGCCCACAATTCAAAGCACTACAACACCCCCTTCTTCACAGACACTTAGAGGACCCTTCCCACAGCTGTGCTGTGCCAGGAGCACACAGTGGGTGTGTGAGCAGGACAGAGAAAGTGTCCCACACCCCAGGGGTCCTCTCCCCCAAATTATACCACCACCACCACAGCTTTGTGATTTTTAATTTTCTTCTAATTTTAGGATTGGAGCAGCGTTCTAAGAACCCCTCTAAGTGTTTTAGGAAGATGGTAATGGTCCTACACTAAAATAATTCAACCAACACTATAATTTTAGTGCCACCATCAAAATGAAATAATGGCTGTTTACTATGTTACACCTTTCAAATGACCTTCATTTGAATACAAATTGTGGCTTGAAATTCTAAAAGCTGCTCTTGTTCCAGAAGGCTGCAAAATGCAGGAACTCCATGAGGGCTCCCCTTCCTGAGCCTCCTCCCCAGGACCCGCAGTTTAAATGGATCTCTTTCTCTGGAGCTGTTGGAAACCCATTTAGCGCCTCCACGCAGAATTGAATGGCCCTGCCCTCTAGAAGCAGGCTGGGAGCTGGGGAGGTGGCCTGGGGCATTTTGGGGGCGCAGGGGTGGGGGGAGGCAGGGAGTTTTCCAGAAACCTCCTCCGAGGAGACAGATGCTGCCCTACCACGTTGTGAGTCCATCACACTCTAGCTCTTTTCCTGCTTGTCCCCACCCTGCCTACCGCACACCCTCCTCCAGACGCTCCGGACCACCGGGTCCCGGGCCTCGCTCCACGCTTTCAGACGCCCACCCCACCAGCTGGGAGAGGGAGCGTGTGTCCCAGGTCAACTCCTGCTAGTGCACTGAATATACCAGTTCAACGAGCAGCTCCAGAAAGACGGAGCCACGGAGAGACACGGGCAGACATGCGTGTGTAAGTGTGTCCGTGCTCTGCTTGTCAGGGACGCTCCTGGGGTCAGGGGTGTGTCCTACGTGACTTTGTATCCCAAACACCCAGCCCTCCATTAGTGTTTGTTGAACTGAAATCTCATTTCTAGAAGTAAGTCGAGTGATGCGATACGTCTGTCCAGTCTAAAACATGTTGTAATTGTTACTTCCTTCTGTTTCCGCCCAAATGAAAACTTTTTCAGATGTGTGATTGAGGGTAAACTCTTATTTTTTCTAAATATTAGTAAAGTAGCAATAAGAGTAAAACCTGTCTGTGGGTTGTCGTAAAGAGTAACATAAAAAAAGTCAGCCCAGTGCTTGGCGCATAGAATAGGCTGTACTCCTCTGTCATGTTGATACCTGCCTGCCTGGCTTGTTCTCCGATGTTCTCTGCGGGTTGCTGATGCCAACCTAGGGCCAGACCCGCACTACCTTTCTCCCATCCAGTGCCCCTGTCCTGCTACTTGCCTGCTTGGATCTGGATATTCCCTTCTTTCTTCTCTGCCTGTATACGGCTCATCCATCCATCCCGCGGGGAGAGCTTGGCTCCTGATTCACACCTGTGCTACCTGTGCCAAAGGACCTGACTTTCAGGCACATCTGTCCTCTCAAAGGTATTTTCCTTAAAAGAGGAGCCTTTGTCTCTCAGGTCCTCCCACAGCCCTCCAGCCAACTGAACCCTGCACCATGCCATCTGCAAAAGGTGGGGTGTAAGTAGAGACTCACCTCTCCCTTTCTCATCCAACACCACACAGTTCATGCCCCAGGCCCCAGCATCCCAGCCAAAAATGCACATCTCCCTCCTAGGTCCCTTCCACACATGCTTCTCTTTCTCGTTCCCTGGTCCTGACTGTCCTCACCTCCTACCAAGAAACCCAAGAAAAGCTCCGTGCTCATCTGTGCCTCCAGACACCCCCGTATCATCTGATTCTGCTGTCCGACTGAGCTTCTCAAAACTCCCATTTGATTAGGTCAAACTCCTGCTCCAATAGCTTCAGTTTAGACATCCCGGAGCCTAACGCGAGCTGCGTTCCAGATGCTCCAGTCCGTATCCACGCCAGGGAGTGTCATTCAGCAACAGAGTTAGGAAACCCTGATGCACGCTACAACATGGACCAACCTTGGAAACATTGTGCTAAGTGGAAGAAGCCAGGCACGAAAGGTCACATGTTGTAGGATTCCACTTACGTGAAATGTTCCATATTGCCAGGGGCTGCGGGAAAATGGGGGGCTTTGGAATGACAGGTGAGGTGTGTAGGTTTCTTCTTGGGGGATGAATATGTTCTAAGGTTGAAGGTAGTGAAGACTGCACAACTCTGTGACTACATTGAAAACCACTGAGTTGTACCCCCTAAATGGATGAACTATATCGTGTATGAATTCTATCTCAATAAAGCTGTTTTTATGTTCAATCAGGACCCCTCCCTTCTCACCCACCATACTGCCCACCAGCCTGAGCCAGTGTTTGTCACTCCCTTCAGCCTAACTACGAATACCCACCCTCAAGGTCCAGCTCCTCAAATTCCTACAGCATTCATTCATTCGTGCAAGTATCCAACAAACGACTTTGCACTACCGGGCATCCGGGAGCAAACAAGATACAGTCCCTGCTCCCGAGGCCCCCGCAGTCTAATGAAAAACAAACAGAAAAGCAAGCAAAAGGACGATCACAGTGCAGTGATGCAAACCATACCACTCTCTTGCTCCTTAATTTTCTTACTAAACTCTTCGGGTGTTAGCCTTGCTCCTCTTGAGAAGACCCCAAGCCCCCCAAGGGCAGGGACAATGTTCTGTACTTCTCCAAAGGTCACACGATGGGTGGTGGGCGCAGTGAGTGCTGGAGTTGGCTTTGGAAGACCCGGGACCACTTCCGGCTCCATTGACTGTGGTCCCACAGTGTCCCCTGGAAAACAGTGATGGCGCCTCCTTCACAAGGAGAGCCGTGTGCAGCAGGCTGATTTATTGAGAATTTAATATCAGGATAATCTGTTGAAAAATCAACTTGTATCTTGCAGACTCCTCAGAAGTGAAAGAAAGGTATTTTCCCCTTCTCCCAAGAAGATGGTAAGCCTTTTATTTATTCCAACACATACTCGGTATTTGTTGGATGGATGGATGATTTTTTTTTAATTATTACTTACCCCCGCAGGGAAGTTAATAACTCTCTTATGTTTCAGGGCTGGGAGAAGTTGGCTGGAGAAGTTGCCCTGAAGGAATATCCTGGGACAGAGAGCTTTGTATTTCTAAAGTCTCTAAGCTGACTCCTGAGATGGGAGAGAGCTGGAGGCTATTCAGAGCAGGCCTGGCCCCGGGGACATTGGCTCTTCCGTGGTCTGAAGAGGACACAGGTGGAGGGTCTCAGGGTGCAGGGACCTGAGCTTGATGGGACACAGCAACTCTGAGGTAGCAGGACTTCAGACGGAGGGGAGATATCTGTGAAGACCAGACGCCTAAACAAGGCTCGTGTCTTGGCCAAGTGTGGGGCCACCCAATGCCCAGGGGCCTCTGCTGGCCTTGGCAGACCTAGGCAAGCCATGGCAGCCAGGCACAGGGGGCTCTTCTGGACTCTCATACCGCCCCAGAGTGGGGAGCCCTGCGAACTCCAGATTTGGGACCAACTTCTAATAGAATGTTCAAGAAAAAAGGCTGGGAACAGAAGAGAGTGGATACCTTATTATCAATGAATGAGCAACATTCTTGCTACTCTTAACAGAGCTATTGGAATAAAAGGTAAGGCGCTCACTAATGACTTGCTGATTAATGACACTGAACTCTTAGAAGATTAAGACGATCCTGAGGACAGACTATGGCTGGGAGCCCTGTAGGCAGGGGTCCCAGGGACACATCATTTCAGTTGCCAGGGTTTAGGCAGATGGCTATGGATCTCAGTGAAAGCAGCTTTTCCAGAACCATATAGGTTGTGGACAGCAAAATGTGGGGCTCTAAACTCATGAGAGATTGACACAGAAAAATATTCCAATCTGATGTGGCTCCACAATCAGCCCCAGTCCTGCTTCAGACAAATCTGCAAAACACAGCACTTCTTTGCCAAACTTCAGCCTTCTGTGACCAGTTCCAAAGTGCCAAGAAACCACAGTTCTGATGCCTAGAGTATTCTCCAAGACATCCAGCCACGTGAAAGGAGTCCAGCTTCCTCAAAGTCTTCCCGCTGGGAGCCGCCTGCCTTCCAGAGCCCCAGCAAGATGTCTGCTGGCACGGAGTGCAGACAGGACATCAGACAAGTTTCCCCTTTCCATCTCCCCAGCCACTGACCAACTCCCAGCTCCCAGAAAGCCTTCGCTCTGGGACAAAACCCAACACGGCGACTATTTCCATCATTCTCTCAGCTTGTTTTAAAAAAAATTACTTGCCTACAACTGCTGGCCGCCGTGCTGTGTACCACCCCATTTAGGGTTTATTTTACGTTAAATCTCCAAGCCAGAGACCCTCCAGTTGGTCTGCATAAAGCAGAATTATTGGTCCAAGGGTTTTTAAAAATAGATGCAACTCAGACCCCAAGAAACTGAAGGGATATTATGGGAATACACAACTGTATTGTTTTGTTACCATATGAAAAATTGGATTCTTGGCTCCTGTGTTCCCCTCCTGTTACCCGACCCCTCTTCTCCTGGTCCCCCACCTGAGATGCTTGCGGCTCCTGGCATGAAGAACAATATATATTACAGACGAGCTCCCCATCAGAAGAGCCCAAACCAAGCCGCAGGGTCCTGAGTCGCTCTGTGTACTATGCTGGGGACCCCATTAGCTCCAGCTTCTTTCTTCGGACCAGAATGCCATTTCTAGGCCAGGTTTTAATAATGCGAACCGCACAAAAATCAACCACAGCTGCAAGCTGGATTTGGGGACCACCGGATTTCAAGCAAGACCTGGGGAGTTCATTTCGGCTCTGAGCTTTGGAAAAGGGGAAGTTCCTTCCCCAGCCAGATGTCCCAGGTGTAGCAGGCAGAATGTCCAGCTCAGGCTTCCCACCGGCCACAGGAGAAGTAAAAGGAAGTGAATCCTCATTCACTCCGGCCACAGGAACAGCCGTCACTCGTAAGTGACTGCCACGGTCCAGACATGACTGAGTGTTTGAGAACACAACGCTGTAAGCTAGGTGTGGTCCGGCAGGGGAGGAGACCAGACAGGTAAGAAATGTGCCCAATGTCAAGATTGTGTGAGGATACAGAGATTGAAGTCTAGCCTGCCCGCTTCTGCCCTCCAATTTCAGCCCCTGTGATAGTCTGAATGTTTGTGTCCCCCCAAAATTCACATGTTGAAATCCTAACCCCTGGTGTGACTGTATTGCAGGGGGGCGGGGGAGCTTTGGGAGTGATTAGGTCATGAGGGCAGTGCCCTCATGAACAGGATGAGTGCCCTTATAAAGGGGCCCCAGAGAGAAACTTCCCAGCTTTTAGAATAGTGAGAAATAAACATCTGTTGTTTACAAGCCACTCAGTCAACGGTACTTTGTTATAGTAACCCAAATGCACTAAGGCAGGCCCTTTAATCAAAATTTCGCTGGCCAATCACCAGCCCATAAGACAGCTGGGCAGGACTCCCCTCTTCCCCCTGACAGCATTTGCCTCAGAATATCAGCTCGATGAAGGCAGGGCCACCTGGTTAGCCACCCTAATTCCAACAAGAGCAGTCAGGCACACAGCGGGCACCCAGAGGAATCAGATGGAATGAATAAAGGCTCATTGCAGACGCTGGCACAAGAAAGTGCTTACTAACCATGGATCCTTGCTCCAAATGCAGGAAAAGTAAAAATTCAAACCCTTGTCGAACGTCAAATCAATATTAATTTACTCAAGGGCATGAGTAAATGTCTTAAACAAGGCTTTTTTATCCTTATTAAAGACAAATGACCAGATGTGTCACTAAGAGTACACGTAGGATTTTCTTTCAAGTTGCTTATTATTCTTCCCTGCAATCTACGGAAGCCTACACTCTTTAGACATTCTAGAAATCAGAGCACTGGAGCGGTCACCTCCTTCTCTGCACAGGACCCCACCTTAGCAAACGTCCTCCCCACAGATGGTCCTTGTCGAGAGGTACAGAGGAGGCACAGGAGATATCCAGCAAAATGCTCCTCCTGGAGCCCTCACTCTGCTCCTCCTGGAGCCCTCACTGCACCCCACCTGAAGCCCTCACTGCATCCCTCCTGAAGCCCTCACTCTGCTCCTCCTGGAGCCCTCACTGCACCCCACCTGAAGCCCTCACTGTGTCCCTCCTGAAGCCCTCACTGTGTCCCTCCTGGAGCCCTCACTGTACCCCTCCGGGAGCCCTCACTGTGCATCTCCTGGAGTCCTCACCATGTTCCTCCCGGAGCCCTGACCCGGCTCCTCCTGGAGCCCTCACCCCGCTCCTCATGGAGCCCTCACCCTGCTCTTCCTGGAGCCCTCACTGTGCTCCTCCTGGAACCTTCACTGCACATCTCCTGGAGCCCTCACTGTGCTCCTCCTAAGGCCCTCACTGTGCTCCTCCGGAAGCCCTCACTATGTTCCTCCTGGAGCCCTCACTGTGCCCCTCCTGGAGCCCTCACTGTACTCCTCATGGAGCCCTCACTATGCTCCTCGTGGAGTCCTCACTGCACACATCCCAGAGCCCTCACTGTGCCCCTCCTGCTTTTCTCCCTCTTGACAAGGCAAGGAATGGGGCAGCATCAGAGCTGTCTCTGCAGAGCCCTGCCCTTCTGCACCCGTCGCCAGGAGGACCCGCCTCTTGCCCTCAGCCTATCCGGGACATATAAAAGTGTCCCCTGGAAAGAGCAGCCAGCAGCTCCACCAGGAAACAGGGGGCAGCAGGTGGCAAGTCGGCACTAATGGCAGAGCACGCTGAGTCACGCCTGGGTGGCAGCGATGGTGCCATCAGGACACCCTGGAGCCCATGCGGACAAGCCCACCTACTTCTCCAAGGCAGCCCTGTCCTTTCTTCCTTTCTTCTTCAGAGAGCAGGAGATCAGTGCCCCTCATTCACCTCATAATGACAGAGAATGGTCATGGGTGTTTTCATCCTGGCCACAAACACCATTATCCCGCACCAAATCAGCTCTAATGCAGCAAAGATGTAAAAGTTATCAAACACCTTTTTAAGAACAGGCCTGCCTGTGGATCTCTTCCTCAGTTACACATCTACCCAGAAGGTGCTCCTGCCGCCGTGCAGCGTAGCAGACAACAGCGTAAAATCTGTAGTAAGAGTGGAAGGAAGAGAACCACCACCCACCCGCCGCCAACACGCGTACAAACTCTTCGGGATGTTACAATTTCGAGTTTTGTGTTTTCTATTTACTTGCAATCCTAATTAAAGTTGCAGCAGAAAGATATGAAGTGGATGTGGATACGATCGCACATTCTGCTATTTGATTACCTTTTCATAAGCACGATGCCACAAAGGAGGAATCGCAACACTCCGGCAAAAGAGGCGTTGCTATAAATCCTCCCACCCCAGACACCCACACGGAATTACTCACAGAGTCAGGAGGATGAGGAAAGACAGAGGACCCATTACATGCTTTTCTTCTTCGGGAACTTCATGTGCCCGCTCTATTAATGACTTTCAAGGTTTTCTCCGTTTCTGCTTTATGTTCGGTGACAGTCCTAGAACAGGCAGGTCAGCCCCCGGATGACGGGCAGCTGGACTGCCCTAGAAAGCCAAGGGGCTTTGTGGCCCTCACGAGGACAGCAGGGAGGCCTGCGGAGGCCCCCACAGCCTCATCACTGACGCCCGGTTCCCTGCCCAGCCTTGCCCCATTCCACTCCCTGGGATATGGCTCAACCTCACTCCGTCCAATGAGTATGGAGGACGTGCATGGTGGGTCAGGCAGAAAAGCAGGGTATGGAACCCCACGTATGTTAGGATTCTAAGTATGTCGGGGCCCCTGGGTGCTTCAGTCAGTTAAGCGTCCAACTCTTGATCTCAGCTCAGGTCATGATCTCACAGTGCATGGGTTCAAGGTCCTCATGGGGCTCTGAGCTGACAGTGCACAGCCTGCTTGGGATTCTCTCTCCTTCTCCCTCCCTCTCTCTCTCTCTCTCTCTGCCCCTCCCCTGCTTCAGTACATGTGCGCTCGCTCTCTCTCTCTCTCTCTCTGTCTCTCAAAATAAATAAATAAACTTTCAGAAAAGGATTACAAATATATTAAATATCTGTGTATGTTTGAAAACAGGCACAGAGGACGTACAGTGAAATGGAGATAGTGGCTGTCTGAGCACAGCAGAACAATGGGGCTATTTTTCTGTTCATGTTCCTAAATTTCTGGAAGATTATCATATCTCACTATAACACAAATAAATAAATTCATAACTTAATTGAAAATAATCTTAGGGGCACCTGAGTGGCTCATCGGTTAAGCATCCGACTGTTGATCTTGGTTCAAGTCATGATCTCATGGTTCACGAGTTCAAGCCCCGCATTGGGCTCTGTGCTGACGGCTTGGACCCTGCTGGGAATTCTCTCTCTGTCTCTCTCTCTCTCAAAATAAATGAAAAAACTTTTCAAAATAATAACAATAACCTTACAGAGATGCAGCACAAACCAGTGGTCACCTGGGGTTTGAGACGACAGGGAGCGCGGTGACAGAGCATGGTGGTGGGAGAGCTTTGTGTTGGGGAGCCAGGTCCAGATCCTGACCGCAGTGGGGGTCACACGGATCCATACATGTGCCGCAAAGTGACCACATACCCACACGGTACCACCGTTGTGACCTGGCGGTACAGCTGGCTGACATCAGCCACCGGGGCAGCTGGGCCAAAGGCACACGGGGCCTCTCTGTGCCATCTTGAAAACTTCCTGTGATTTTATAATGATTTCAAAATAGAAAGTTTAAAATAGCTCTAACTATGGTCCACATCTAATGCGGAAAAATGCAGATGAAGCCGAAACCGTGGGCCTAGGGTGGTTTTTAAGGCCAATAAACACCCGTCCCACCTTTGCCTCATAAACAGGAAGACCAAAAGAGCACACACTCTCCTGCCACGTCGGCCCCCGAAGAAACACAGAAGGCAAGTGGCCGTGTGATGGCTGAGCACGCTGAGGCAGAACGGGCGCCCAGAGCTAGAACAAGCCCATCTGTCCGCAGTCGGCCCTCCAAAGCTTGTCCCAGGCGGGGGCCGCTTCTGCCCAGCACATCACGTGGCCCCAGCCCAGTCACAAAGCAGGTGTGATTACCCTTGTTTGCAGGTGAGGAGCCCAGCCAGGTGGTGGGGGGAGTCACGACACAGCACCCGGAATCCAGAACTCTGCCTGCCAGGCCCGACGCACCCCCCACCGGGCCACCTCACCTCTGCAGCGCCAAGCCCGAGGTCACATGCGTCTGGCTGCTGCCTCCAAAGACCACACACACCACCTGCTTCCTGCCCAGACTCCAAGTTCCGGCCCGTAACCTGCATCCTGTCCATAAGCTGCCTAATTTAGCATGGCGCAGGTTAATGGGAACGGTGCACTTGGCAGTGGATGAAGCCACTGGCTTAGCCCTCGCTGTGAATGCTCAGGGTGGTCAAGCAAGGACCCCTGTCCCCACCCCCATGTATCTCAGCTCCCATTCTTGTCCCCTTTGACCCACTCACTGACATACAGCCAGGAGCTTCTCTAAGGCAAGAGGGCGGCCCTCCACAGTGGCTCCTCTCTCATTCGGGATAAATCCTTTATGTATCCCCCCCCCCCACCTGGGCAGATGGACAAAGGCCCTTGAAGGCTGACCTTGGCTTGCCTCTATAGCCCACCTTCCCACACCTCTCTGCCACCTGCTCCATCCTGCGGCCACACTCCCACCCTGCATTCTCTCCTCGAAGCCACTTCACATTCTGTTCCCTCTGCCTCGCACACTCTTCCCTGTACCCCACTCTCCATCTCTACTCTCTATCCACCACCTCCCCTTGCCGGGGTGTCTCCACAACTCATCCTCAGGTCTCGACTTAGCCCTTCACATGAGACTTTTCCCTGACCCACCAGGACTAGATTAAATATCCTAAACAGGTGCTGTAGTCACCCCCTATGCTTCTAATCCACACGTCGATCGTATTCCTATCACTGCCTGCTTGCCTGTCTCTCTACCCCAGCAGACCATCAGCTGCAGGACGGCAAGGACCATCTGCACTGCCCAGCACATCATCTGGCATGAAGTAGGTATGCAGTAAATACTTGTCAAATTAATGAATTTCAGACAAAGGAGCTGACATGACTTCCCAAGGCCACGTTCACCAGTGGGGAGCTGGGATGGGAACCAAAGCAGTGGCTTTGATCTTTCCAACCTAGCCAAGGATGGGAGAAGGGCAAGGGCAGTCTCTCAGCCAATCTTGTCCCAGCACAGACGGAAGCAGGGTGTAAGCCAGGACACTCTCAGGAGAGTTTGGGATCCGGGGGAACACGTCCAGGGCCAGGCTGAAAGCAGTTTGCTCAGCACCCAAAGCAGGCAATGGGCCGCTCCTAAAGGTGCCATCTGGGGCAGGGTGAGCCAAGGGAATTCTTGGACTCCATGACTCAGGCGATGGGGGTGGTCTCAGCAGTGAAGACAGAAAGCTGCCCAGTGCTTCAGGCTCAGTTTGGCAATTCGTAGATGTTCTTCGAGTTAATGCATTATTATGAGTTTGCATATTTATAATGTGCCCTCTAGTTATTAACGGTGATATAATGCCAACTGAGAAAACCAAGAGACCTCAGAAATATTTACATAGCAGCATAATTAAGACTCAGAGCTGAGTCACGGAGGGATCCTACTGACTTTCTGGGAGAGGAAAAAATAGGACGTTCTGTCTTTACACCCTGCCCAAAGACCCCACCCCTTACACGCTGCATCTCTGTAAGATTAGTGGGGGGAGACACCCCACTAACTCTGGGCCAGCAGAAGCCCACTGTGCCTCCCCTGGAATCACCCTCTGCCATCAGCAGAAGACAGACCATCTCTGAAGTGCATAATCGCTGCCTCTTCTTAGCAGACTCAGCCTAGACCTTCAAATTGATGGTTACCCAGTGCGGCACGGCTAGACTCTGTGGAGAGGAGGCAGGAACACATAATCATTCCACGCCCCCAATCCAGGCTGCTCCAGAGCCCTCGCCACACTGACGTTCCTCAGAAAATCCTCCGAGAGGCCGAGGATCCCCTTGGATACAGAAAGAAGACCAGCGAAGTGCCCCCGGGACCCAACATCAATTCCGGGTCAGAGGCAACTGACCTCGCACTGAGTGAGCCCCTCAACAGGCCAGAAGGCAAAGGATCACCTCTGTCTTTTCAACAGGACCTGCCACCCAGGGTCTCCTCACAACCTCCACTTCTTCCTCCATCTAGAACTCCATTTTCCATCAGGAAAACTCAAGAGTTTGTTCCAATAGAGATCCAAAAGAGATTTTAAACGTGGAGGAAATCTACTAATGAAAACCAACAAAATGTGCTCCACCCATACAGTGGAATATTACTTGGCCATAAGAAGGAGTGACAGATGCACGGCCATGCTACAATGTGGATGCACCTTGAGAACATGATGCTGAGTGACAGAGATGAGACACAAAGGCCATGCGTATGACTCCATAGATATGAAATGTCCAGAGTAGGCAAATCCATAGAGACAGAAGGTGGGTTGGCAGTCTTTTAGGGCTGGAAGGGGTCAGGGGTTTGGGGTGATGGCCAAGGAATGAAGGGTTTCTTTTGGGGATGATGAAAACCTTCCACAATTAACTGTGGTGATGGCAGCACAATTTTGTGAATACACTAAAAACCATTGAGTTGTGCTTTTTTTTTTAATTTTTTTTAAGTTTATTAATTTTTGAGAGATAGAGACAGAGTGTGAGCAGAGGAGGGGCAGAGAGAGAGGGAGACGCAGAACTCAAGCAGGTCCAGGCTCTGAGCTGTCAACACAGAGCCCCACGTGGGGCTCAAATCCACAAACTGTGAAATCATGACCTGAGCTGAAGTCAGAGGCTCAACCAACTGAACCACCCAGGTGCTCCTTGAGTTGTGCATTTTAAAGGAGTGAATCGTATGGTATGTGAATTAAATCTCAATTTAAAAAAAAAAAAAAAAAAGCATTTGGGAGAAATTCCTGTTTCTCCTGGAATGGGGCCTGAATCTTGGAATGGCAGTGTCCCCCAGGTCAGCCTCCAACAGGCGCCTAGGGAGAGGGTGACCCCGCAGAGCCTCTCTGGGGGCTGCCCCACTCCCCACCCCGACCCTCCCCAACTCCAAAAGTTCTAGCTTGCTCTTGACACAGGAAGCTGCCGCGACAAGTCCCAGGAAGATCCCAAGACGGAAAATCTACATTCCACAGGACACAACAAGCAGTAACTAATGCCAGACACGCGGCATCGAGCTTGCAATAAATGTCATCCTGTTTGGCTTCTGAAAGGGTCTCTGATATGCAGTTAATGCCGCATTCAGGCTCCATCCAGCCTCCATCACGGGCGATATGCAAATGCGGCTTTTGTCACAACCGGCACTAACTCTAATAACTCCCAAAGTGAAAATGTTCCCATAAAAACCACCATAAAAAGTCCCTTATTTTACTGCCAGCTAAGTTTTCTTTACTTGTTGTCAGGACTTTCTCCTCACTGTTGATTAGCTAACAGGCGGCACGTCATTTTTTTTCCTTTAGAGAAACCAGGGCACACAATCGCCAACCTGTCCCCTCCCTCCATCTGGAGCACGCCTTGCTTCAGCTGCCTCCACTGCCCAGCCCCCTCTGAGCTAAAGGGGCTTATAAACCACATTTACCTTCCCCAACGGGCGGCTGAAATGCATTACCTTTGGTCTGCTGGTTGCACTCCCTGCTCAAGTGGGAATATAAAAATCAGCCTTATTTATAACAACAGAACACCTCTGTTCCCCGGGTTAGACGTGGCTCCGTGCCATACCCACGCACGCACACACACACTCTCATGCAAGGACATATGAACACACACACACACACAAGTACACAGGGGCATGTACGCAAGGGCACTCGAACACACGTAGGCATGCATGCACACAGACACACACACACACACACACACACACACACACCACACACACATCAT
The DNA here is from genome assembly GCF_028018385.1 of Neofelis nebulosa. Lineage (NCBI taxonomy): Eukaryota > Metazoa > Chordata > Mammalia > Carnivora > Felidae > Neofelis > Neofelis nebulosa. The sequence continues at coordinate 217,772,909 of NC_080783.1, forward strand.
GCTGCTTTTCCCAAAGCACTAAATGTCACATTCATCCCACAGGAAAGGGCACAGCCAGGCCCTCCCAGCTAGACCCTGCCTTTCTGTGCCTTGGTGGTGAATGAAGCCTGCCTCTCTTCCAGCCCAGCACCGTGCACCCAGGTCAGAGAGGAGTGGGCAGGTCTCCAAAACTCTCCCTGTGTGAGAACACAAATAAATCTCCACCTGCCACTCTGAGATCCTTGGAAGAGGCCTCAAACCTCTCCAATAGGAGACAACTCCTTCCCCCAGCTGACCCGGCCTCCCCTCCCAGAGCCCTGACACAAGATGACATGATGGAAGGCCGTCCCCTGCTTTCAGCCACAAAGGCCTGCAGTCCTACAATGGACTTATCTCTGCAGAAGCCTTCTAATCCTCCTTCCAGCGAATTCCTGGTGGCATCCCACAAGCAAGACACACTGGCTGCTCCCACCAAGGGGTCCCTTGGAGAGAAGAATCCAGCCACCCCTCCATGCACTGCACAGGGACCAAAGCAAAACGGTGCCTTACAAATATGTAGAAAGGAGTGGGTGAGTCGGTCACCTTCCTATTTATGACCCTTTGCCAATGGGAGCAGCAAGATGAGAAAATGCAGCCTCCTTAGTGTAAACTGCCTTTGTGGACCCACGAGCGGCCACTGCCAAGAGTACAGGGATGCCAACAGGGGAGGAAAAGCGGTCAGGACCACCACGTTTTCTGCCCAAGCAACACAGACCTGAAGTCTCTGATGAAACGTGGGTACAGTGATGCTCCAGGCTCCGAGACGTGCAGGAGGAACACACCGCACGGGCAGATGCAGTGCCCCCGCCCGGGGAATCGGGACATCGCGCCCTACCCGGGGCAGTCTCCCGCACCCCGCCTTTGCAAGCATCTCCCCGTCCCCCAGGCGACCCTCTCTCCCTACTAAAGCCATCAGGGGCCCAGATCGCGGTGGGCACGTTTCCGCTCGCTCGATTCCCCCACCCCCACCCGGGACTGGTGACCGTCAGGGTACAAGTCGCTGCGTCCCATCCCCAAAGGGCCCGCCGGCGCCCCGGGGCCCCTACACCCGGCCCGGGGTCCGCGGCACCCCCCCCCCAACCCGGTCGGGGGCTCCTCAACCCCGCGGGCAGGTGGAGCCCAGTACAGCGCCCCCTTGCCCCATTCTTCTCCTCCTGGCAGCTCTGATTCCTTTACTGGGGGTTTTAAAGGTCATGTTCTCCGTCAGCGGAAACATTCTACATGACACTTCTGAGGCAGAGGCTTCTTTCAGAGGCATTTAATCCGAGAACAGGCACCCTCTGAAGAAAAGGGTTTATAGGTCACCGCTCAGGCTGCCTTATAAATCACGCCGCCTCCTGCGGGCGTGATGGGGGCGCCGGCGGAGGGGAGGGGGCGGGAGGGGCGGCGCAGGAGAGAGGGAGGGGCCCGGCAGGGTTGGGGAGGGCAGGACCCCACAGAAGGGGCGGGGCAAAGAGGGAGGGAGGGGCCCGGCCCGGACGGACCGGCAGAAGGGGAGGAGAAGCGCGGAGCGCACAGGCGGGGAGGGGGCAGGCGCCCCCGTACCGGCTCCTGGGCCTGGGGCCTAAGACGCTCACATCCAGGCCCACCTACCAGCCAGGGAGAGCTGACCTTGGCCGAGCGAAGTGAGGCGGCCTCAGAAGAGGGTTTGGGGAGGGGCTGCCAGGCAGACAATGGGGGAGAAGGTGGCACCCGGCTGTGTCCGAGCAGAGACCCTGTGTGCCCTGTTCCCACTGTGCTGTGTGCCCAACACCGAGCCTGTGTGAGCGTATTTGTGTACTGAATACATAAGAGTGCCTGGGAGAGGCGTGGAGGCCATCAGACCAGGAGACGCTGATGCTCCGTAAAGCGGATGCTCAGTATAGCAGACACCGCAGAGAAACACCCCCGAGCCCAGGGCAGGTCGGGGGAGGTGCCTCAGTGGGACAATGGAGAGGGCCAACTGAGGCTGAGGGCTTGGTCTCCCAAAACAAAACAAAACAAAAAAAGGCAAGATGATTCCCATCCCAGAAGACGCTGGACTGGCTGCTGGGGAGCCATGCCCAGCCACCCGCTCTCCCACCCCCCGCTAAGTAAGAAGGGCCCCCACCCTGCCTTGTACCAGGGCAACAACCCGCAATGACCTTGAGAAAGGTCCTCTCTGCCTGCCCCTCTCTCCGGGGACACCCAGCCAGCCCCCACGTCCCCGTTCTAGAGTCTGGTGCCATCCCAGTGAGAGGGACAGTCTTAACCCCAGTTCATGCCTGTGTCCAAACCTCCAAGCTGGGCTGGCCTGTGGTACTCCTGTCCCTTGGAGGCCCAGGATGAATGGGCTTGGATCAATTCAATCAATCCCCTCAAAATGTTAAAAACCTGAGAAAGGTCACTGCCAGTGAATATTCCTTTCAGGAAGAATCATCCTGCTCACCCCACCCCCAACTCCAGAAATAGGTCTCAAGGACACATGCCTGCGAGCCTGGAGCCCTCGTGCTCCTCAGCCGCCATGACCATAGGGAGTGGGCACCGTGGGGGGGAGGGAGGGTAGGTGGCCAGGCGACCGAAAGTGCCTGAAGAGCAGCGACTCGCAGCAAGCAAACGGGCAGCTTCTGGCAAAGTCTGGAAGACCTTCTTGCCCACCAGCACCCACCCTCAGTCACAGTCTCAGCAGCCCCCCGTTTTGTGTGGGTCTTCGCCCTGTTCACTGCACAGTCAGGATGGCAATGGATCACGGGCCAAGGAACCTGGGGCCGGGGTGGGGTGACAGGAAGACTAAAGATGGGTAGGCGCACCGGCAAGCCCGCCCTTTGGCTCCTGCTGCCTGGGTCCCCGCTCCCCAGAGCTCTTCCGGCCAGTGGGTCCACTCCGCAAGCTGCAGTACAATCCACTTTTGCTTAATGTAGCTAGAGTTGGGTTCTGGGGCTTACAACGAAGGACACTTCACTGCATCACAGCCCAAACACTTTTTCCAAACCTTCCTAAACTCAGACAAGTTAAAAAAAAAAAAAAAAGTGAAAAAAGAATTAATGCCAGAGATTCCCCTAGTAAGAATCACTACTCACAGTCAGAATGGACGTATCTGTAAGGCTGCGTTCAGCAGCCGTGTCCGCCCTTGACTACCCGGGATTTAAAATCCGGTCTCTACCACTTGCTATAGCTGCACAAGATGGAGAAATTACAAAACTGCTCTGGGCCTCAGTTTCCTCACCTGTAAAATGGAGGTAATAACAGACCTCAGAGGGCCGCCACGGAGACTAAGTGTGTTCATCTAGGTATGCGAAGGGCTCCAGGGAAGACCTCCATGTCATGAGTGCTCTGTAAGTATCTGCTGAATTAAATCAAATGCAATCCCCTAACAGTCCGTCATTTACTCATTCATCATTTATCGAGCACCCACTGCACGCACCCGTTGCCCCAGGTGCAAGGACACGAAGGCTGAGAGGCAGGGAACCTGCCCTCGAGAAGTCCCGGTCAGCTGGGGAGAGAGACCCATAAACACATCAATCCGAGTCCGATATGATAAGACTATTCTGGAGGTATCAACACAGTGCTGTGGGAACACAGAGGAGGGGTGATTAATTTTGCTTCAGGGGCTGGGGGAGTCTTTGCAGAGGAGGTGACATTTGAGCTGGACTTTGAAAGACGAGCTCTCCACAGAACTAAATCTGGACCGGGTGCCAAGAGAGTCGGCCTCGGAAATCAATCCAGCCACCGGGGGAAGGGCAGTCGGCCACAGGATGACTTCCCACAGGCTCCCTGCCCCCAGGACAAGGACAGACAGGGCCTCGGCTCCCCCAGGCTGTGAGAGCCCAGACTCTCCCTGGATGCGGGGCCAGGCCTCTGTGTATAAACTGCTGTCTTTTCCCACGTCCGGGTGTCTGCTCACCTCCAGGTAAGAGCTCTGTCCAGGCGAACTCCCCCAGTCTCCACGTCTTGAATGCAACTTGCATTTCCTTCCTCCGAGAACGAAAATAATCACGATTGCTTTTTTCAATCGCATCCTACTTTCGCAGCATGCGTTACAGGTTTCAAGAGAGAAGGAACACAGAGTATCTGTCAAGGCCACAGCTTCATCCCAGCTCCGCCACAAACTACCTAGTGACCTGGGGCTGGTTATTTAATTTCTCAGGCCTCAGTTGCCACATCCATAAAATGGAACGACAGAGTTGCTGTGGGGATGAAATGACCCAGAGACGTGAGGTTTTCACAACAGCATCTAGGCGACAGTGGGCCCAATGGAGAGGATTACTAAGATAACGCACAACCCGCACTTCATACCTGGTATGCGAGACGCTCTCGGTAAGCATTAGCTTCTTTTATTACCCATGCTCCCTTTCCTGGCACCTGACTTTTCTGCGCCTTGTCTCCCAGACCAGACTGTGACCTGCTGGAGTCTAGGGCACATCTCACTGGTACGTACCGCCAAGAGTCTGGCTCTCAGAGCCCTGGGGGGCCCGACAGGTGAGCAGCAGTGCCCGATGGTCACCCCTTCCCCCCCCACTGCCTGCAGACCCCGTCACAACGCCCCCACGTCCTGTGGGGACCCCCCACCCGCCCCACACACTCGTCTCTCCTTAGCGTTACTTCAAATGCCTGTTTGAAGGGGATTCTGGTCACCCTTTTCTCCCAGAACACACTGTGTACAAATCTGTAATTTCCCCTGGATATCTATATAATTTTTTCCAGCACAAACCGAACCAAGGATGAACATGTTTTCAGGACTCTCTGCAGAATTGCTGATGTTATTTTCCCATTGTTGGCAGCAAGGACTCCACCAAAATACTCAAGGTCAAGAGACCAGCATGGTCCTAGGCAATCTGTACCTCTTAAAACAGTGACAAATATGTTATTTAATTTTAATGAGCTTTTTTGCATCTCAAATCTAATTACAGCATTATCAAGTACTGCTTTGAACTGCAGGTGGCTTCTCATTACGTGTGCAAAGCCTGCCACGAGCATTTTTCGTGAATACTAATAACTGCTTAATTTTACTATCTGCTTAAAAAAAAATAAAAACTCCCAGCAACTTATAAGGCATCTGTGGAGGGTGAGCCACACGGCAACACGGCCTAATTAAAAAAAATAAATACTGTATGTGGCCACCCTCGAGGATGACAGCTCAGGAAGAGGCAGAGGCGCGGTGGACTGGGGCTGGGAGGGGACACACTCCGTGCACTTCTTGGAGGCTCTGTTTTATTGCAGGCTTATTGCATCACATTCAAATTTCCCAATTTGCTTGCAGTTCAGAGAGAACGGTTCCGTCAACAGATTTTCTGGGTGACGGACTTCAGTAATAGGCCTGGAGCTGGAGGTCCCTGAGGACGCGCTCCAGAAATCCGTTGTGCGGACAGGTCCAGGGAGATGCCTGCAAATCATCACGAAAAAGCTGTCGAAGAGGGACTCCAGCTGCCTCCTATCCAGGCTGCAGTGGGAAAGGGTGGAGGCGGCCGGTTGGTCCGGGCTACGGGTGAAAGGCTTTGCAGTCCCCAAATGGAGAACGTTATCGCGCCCCCTGCCAAAGGGTCTGTGCGATGTCTGGGTTTTGCGTGTTGTTCATTTATTTTGAAAATTGTTAGCACTGAACTCCGTCTCTTAAGGCTAGCTTCCTGATTTGCACCTCCTCTGGGGAGGCGGTCTAGGAGGGACAGGTTAGCGCTGACAACCCCCATCTGTGATTTGCGTTCAGGAAGATTCCAACAGTCTGCTCCCGGGTTCTGTTCCCACAAGTCCACACTGTCTCTGATCTGGAGTTCCTAGAAACCACAAGCCCCATCATCGGGGTAGGGCTTGTCACCTGCCCGGACAGGCCATGCTATCGATCCAGCCAGGCTTCCTTCTCTTTCTCGTTTCCCGTAGGACCAGCTCAACAATCCCTCCTCAAGTCTGAGCCCCGCCTGTGCCTCGCTCAGAGGTGACAAAGGTCAGGCCTGCCCACCACCCTGCTCCTCACCTGCCTCTGGTCAGGCAAGTAACGTCCCCCTGAAGATCTGAAGATGCCCACGTCCCAATCCTCAGAACCTGTGAATGTGTCATGTCACGTGGCAAAAGGGAAGCAAGACTACAGATGCAGGGAAGGTTGCTGATCAGCTGATCCTGAGACGGGAAGACTACCTGGATGTGCCCAGTGTCATCCACACAAGTCCTCAAGAATGGAGGAGAAAGAAGGCAGAAGAGTGGGTCAGAGAGCCGTGACGTGAGAAGGACTCCACCCGCCATTGCTGGCCTTGAACATGGAGAAGGGCCCGCAGGCAAGGAATCCACGCCCTTCCTAGAAGCCGCCCTGCCCACGCCTTGATGTTAGCCCACTGAGACCGGTGTCAGACTTCTGACTTGGGAGCTGTAAGATAATACACCCGTGTTGTTTTAAGCCGCAAGTCTGTGGTCATCTGTTTTGGCAGCAACAGGCAGGAAGTGCAGTGCTGAGTGCTGGTCTGCAGATGGGCATCAGGGCCCCCCGGAGAAAGCGTCACCCCGTCAGGCTGCCAACAGCGGGGCAGGTGGCAAACACATTTAACAACCTACCTGCCAGTCTCTGTCCTTCTTCTGGGACTTCTGGTACACTTCTGGTTTTCTTCCAGAGAGCGAGCTGGAAGCAAGCCTCCGTCAACTCCACCCAGCCACGTGTGGCTTCGAGGCTTCCCAGGCCCGCATCCGTGTCCTGCCTCGGATTTCGTCTTTGCGTGCGTTGAGCTGAAGAGGGGCAGACCGTGCTGGCCCGCCCTGGAGGACGGCAGAAGGACCGCTGGGCCCCTCCAAGGCCACCCTCACTGGACGCTACTTACTAATGACTTAATCCCCACCCCACCCCTGGCGCACTGCCTCCGCCTGGACTCATAGAAGGCCACGCCTCGGGCAGGACAGGATCCCTGATGTCAGCCTGTCACACGGATGCTCTGCCGTCAGGTCCCCGACACAGAGGGAGTTAATGGGCCAACACTGGGCCCTTTGTTTTTATAAGAGAACAAGTGGTTCATGACAAAGAACAAAGTTTCCTTCTTTACGAGGCCATCCTCGGTGCTCCCTCTCCAAGCCCATTACAGCCTAGTTATCTCGCGCACAGCACTGCCACACAGGTACCGTTGCCACCGACAAGTTCATTTAGGAGAATTTATGGCCTGATTGTGCAGCTGTTGCCTTCTGAGTCAGTTTTAAGAGATTGTTACACAAGCAGTGTCATAATTTAGTCATGTTTTCATCTCACAACTGTACTGTAATTACTGCTGTTAACAGCGAACGGTAAACAGAGCAGGAGGAGGGCCAGCCAAAGGGAGCGCTAAAACACTGTGGACCGGGCAAGGCAGAGGGAGGAACGTCACCTGGGACCCCGGAGAGCCCACGCTGACCCGGCAGGCCCTCAGGTTGACCGCGGTGTGCACCTGAGTGAGCACCTGGCAGAGGTGAGGGGTGGAGTCCCGCCTGCCTCCCAAATTCCTGCCAGGTCTGGGGCACTGGCAGGCCTGCGAGAGCCAGAACTCGGCAAGACCCAGGATGGTTCTGGGCTTGGGGGGTGGGGAGCTCCAGGTAGAGTGCCTGGAACGAAGTGGGTGCTCAAGCCACAACGCGCTGTGGGTCCCCAAATGAGACCCCGCTGCAGCACCTTCTCAAACAGAAAATACCAGAAGATGCTGCTGCACAGGGAGGGGGGGAAACGACAGAAGCAGCACTGAACCTTGCTTCCTCCGATGCGTGGCTTCCCTCCTGGCTGTTGCCCGCAAGATTATTTGCACAGAAAGACTCCCCTGGAGCAAACCTCTCGGAGTGCTCTGGTCTTCTCCCACTGGCCACCGAGGTGAGAGCCCACAGTCCTGGCAGCCAAGCTCCACCCAACCCAAACCACTTCTGCCCCACAAGCAGCAAAACAGGAAGCCTCAGGCCCCAATCAGAGCATGGAAGGGCTCAGTGAGGCACGATCCCGACGTGGAACGAGGGTTGGAGACACACGTGGTCCAGGCAGGGCCCTTGGAGAAGCCAGTTCCCACTGCATGACCACAGTGACGAGAATGTAATCCTGAAGGCCACCCCCACAGCAGCAGCACCCCCGGGGGCTCTGACTCTCCCCGGGGTCTAGAGAAACTAAGTGGCTCATCTGGGGCCACAAGGCCAGGCCCCCACCCAGATCTAGCTGACCCCGAAGCCCCGGCCCCATCCCGTGTGCCATCTGGACATGGCCCGGGGCTGCCAATGAGCAACAGCTTCTCTCCCCACCCCCGTGTCTGACTCTGAACCAGGGCAGCGCCCCCTAACATGTGAAGGCACAGGTGTTTTTGGACCCCAGGTCAGAGGAGGCATGGAGATGACAGAAGAGGTGGAAAGATGTGCAGTACCTGGTGCCTGGTGTCATCTACCCCTGGGGAGGCCCCGTGGGCACTGTCCACCCTGCCCCCCCCCCACCCCAGCTCACTCAAAGCCACTGGCCATGATTAGTGGGAGCTGATTAGGGAAAGGTCGGATGCTCTGCAGAATCCGGTGGCTAACGAGGCCGGAAGACTCATTTCCAGATTGCCGGAGCCGCAGAGAAAAATTGAAGGTCTGGAGACAACAATCAATAAACACAAAGCCCTTGTAGCGGAGGAAAATAAAGACCATGAAGTGAAGAGGCATCGAAACAGCGACCAGGAAAGCAGGTGCAGATGGAGAAAGGGCAGGGTCGGAGCCCAGGAGCCTGCTCCCTGAAGCCCACCCTAGCCAGGAACCGCCCTGCTCCAGGCAAAGAGACAGAAGGTGGCACAGTCCCAGCGCCATGTGCTCAGAAACAGGTGCCCGCTGGTGCTGTTCCAACTCCCAGCTGCCTGGGGTCCCCGCTGGACTTTGAAAGAGGCTCATGTTCCTTAGGGGCTCGGCTGCCGAGCTCAGAGCCTGTCACCTGTGTGGCATTGGACGAGTGACATAATGTCTCTGTTTCTCACAGACTCATTGGTAGAGTCCCCACCGCCGGGCTGCTGCTCTGTACCAGACACAGGCCGGGCACACAGCGGCCCTGCCATGAACAGAACTCCCGTCCCTATTCTGCAAAGCAAAACTCAGACCTCAGAATCCAACAACATACCTGTCACAAAATACTCACTGGGGGGTTCGAGAGGTGATGTGGGGGATCCACTTTGGGTAATGAAATGTTGGCACAGGTAAGACAGAGCTGTGGTTTATGAGAATACATAGAGAGTCAGGGGTCTGAGGACAAATAGCACTGGGGCTCCCCCCACCCACATCCCACCTTGGACATGAGTGGGAGACCCCTTCTCCCCTGCACTGGGCACCAAGTAAATGCCCTCCAACCCCACGACTATCTGGGGCCCGAGACCAAGCCGGTACTCATCTACCCACATGGCGCCCAGCACCTCTACAGACAGACATCACCCCTTTCCGGCCTATGCACTGGTCAGCCGTCAAATTGACATTCAAAAAGCTGCAACATGAGACTGGCTCTCCCTGGCTAGCTGACTTTCCATGAAATGATGAGAAAATAGACAAGTACGATAAATACAGTGTGTGTGGCTGACTCTGCAGGTCAGGGTTCAAGCCGCATCGGCGTCATTCCCCAGGAAAGGGCCTGGGCCTCCCACCCCAAGGCCCCAACCGCCGAGGTCAGTGAGGGCAAGCCTCGGCCCTGAAATCCAGAACATCCTCAGAACCGGAGGACCGGAGCTTCTCCCTCAGAAGCCAGCCCGTATCTTCACGGACTTTCACATCAGCGCTGGGTTTTTATGCCAGTATAATGCTCAGCCATTTTATGTGGGATTATGCACTGTGTGTACCAAAAAGCTCATAAAAAAAAAAAAAAAGAAAAAAATTGAATGAACATTGTTTTTAAAAGGCCCTTAAAAGGCTATAAAGTGCAGTGACTTTCATACCCTTGGGTTTTTTCCATCTTGTATTAGAGAGTTCCTCAATCAAAGCGGACTCTGGGCATAAGGAGGTGACAAGGAGGTAAGAAAAGTGGATTCCAAGGTCAGGGAGATGGGAAATTCCAGAGCAAGCTGGCTCCCTATGGGCACCGTTGGGCACAGGCTTAGGTCCTGAGCCTGTCCCCCATGAGGCAGTGGGCCCTGAGCCAGGAAGGACTTGTCGCTGGGAGGGATCTGGTTCTCCAGGCATGTAGTCTGTGAAGCCACAGCCTCCGGGTGTGATGGTGATGGTGCCCCTGCCAGGGCAGAGAGTGGCTTGCCTGAGGAAGAGGCTGCTGTGCAGGGCCAGGGACTGAGGACACGTGACATAGACCGCTGAGGTCTTGACCAAATTCCCAAGGCTGGACCCCGGCCCCTCCACATTCTCCGGGTCTCTGCACAGCCCCTAAGGGCCAGCCACAAGCATGGCAAAGGGAGACCGTTCTTGACAGTTTCTAGAATCTTTCTCCCTCTCAGACAGGCGCAACTCCAAATAGGGAACGTATGCTGAATTCCTAGAAGCTAGAACAGCGATGTAGAGAGAAAACAATGGGGCGGCCGCAGGATGGGCTATTAGGCAAACATTAAAAGTCGTGTTTGCAAAGAACATTTAATGACTAGGGGACAAGCTCGCAATAGGTTGTTCAATTAAAAAGTAAGCTACCAAAAATGTGACCCCAGTTTTATGAGATGAAATAAACGCATGTCTAGACAGGAGGGGGCTGGAGGGAAACACCCTAAGGTCAACAGTTGTGGCCTCTGGGAGGGGAGATCTAGGGGTGACCCCCATTTTCCTCCAAATTCTTTTCTGTATTTTCTAAATTCTCTGCCATGAATAATTATTTTTCTAATAGGGCTTGATTATGGTAAAATAAATATTTAAATGATATTCCTTCCCAAAGAAAACTCACCATTTTATCCCATTTGATGCCAGAGACACCTAAACAGCCCCATGCTACGTTTTCCTTTTCTTTTTCTTTTTTTAAGTAGGCTTCACTCCCAACGTGGAGCCCCGTGCTGGGCTTGAACTCATGACCCCGAGATTAAGACCTGAGCTGAGCTCAGGAGTCAGACATTTAACTGAGTGAGCCACTCCACTCCGATGCCCCAGGTTTTCCTTTTCTGTACAGCTGTCCCCACAGACAGAAGGCACCAGAGGGTGCGCACAGCAGTGGGGGTCCGCTGGAAAGAGGCTGGACAGGTGGTTCAGGAGAGCAGCAGAGTGCTACAGGGGCGGGGGGGGGGGGGGGGGGGAGGGGAGAAGCCAGCCCGGACACGGGCAATGACATCGCTCCACCGCCACTGGCACTCCGCGGTTTGCAAGACACCCTCACCCTGGACCCTCCCAGGCTCGCAACAGGGGAAGAGGCGGTTCCCAGGAGGGGGCTAGACTCTCTGCCGGGGCCACAGTACGGAAGGACGGGCCCAGGAAGGCCCAGTGAGGGCTCTGGAGGAGATTAAGGTCCCCCAAGTGCCTACACCAGGCTGGGGCTTTGCAGAGATTGTCTCTTTCGGTCTTCCTAACAGTCCCGTGAGGTAAAGATGCCTCTTATGACACCCATTTCACAGGCCAGAAAACTGATATTTGTTCCTTCAGCTGGAATCCACTGCCTCCAGTGTGTGCCAGGTCTATATCGGGGATTTCTGTCCATATCACACTGAATCCTCACAATCCCCCTCCAAGGTAGGGAATGGGTCCCAGAATGTAGAGATGAGAAAGCCAAGGCTCAGAGAGGTTAAGTGACTTACCTAAAGGCACACAGTTAGTAAGATGCAAAGTTAACATTCAGTAATGGATGGATGGACTGACAGACGGATCCAGGTCCGGGCCCCGCAGCCTCCGCTACAGGCAGCTGTCACACTCTTGTTTACATTCTGACTCCCAAGCCCGTCGCCTGTTTGGCCCCACAGAAACATGGGAACAAACACACTTCCCTCCTCTGGGGCCTTGTCCTTGGGCCCTATCGGGACTCCGGACCCCGAACCGGCTCCAGAAAAAGTGGCTGCAACTCCCAGCCCACGGCCATAAGGCAAAAGAAGATAGAGATGGCTCTGTAGCCTCTTCCTTCTGCTCCAGGATAAAGGCCAGGTCCCTGTTTGTAGGCTCTCCCCCGGCGGAGGCAGTGCGGAGCCTGCGGGAGTCAGCACAGGCCTCGGGGGCACCGCTAGACGCCCCTGCTTGCAGGACAGCCCCACGGCAGGAAACCCCTCCCTCCACCTTGAAGAGCCTGACCCCACCTTCCCCTCCTCCACTGTGATCGCTGCTGGGACCCACTCTCCCCCCTGGCAGCATGTGGCAGGACTGCCCCTCTGTTCTACCCTGGCGGGGGAGGGGGGGGGGGGCAGCGCAGGCCCTGGGACTGGTTCTGTGTGGCCAGTGAGCTTCGAGGTAGCACATCACTTCTGGCCGAAACATTTAATACCCAGGTTAGGACCCCAAGGCTCTTGCTTTCCCTCCCGCATAGTGACCAACATGCTTGAGAGAGGGAATGCTCCATCAGCCGGCACCCCCAGAGCGGCCCCGACGAGCCCAGCCCCTGCCCACCTGCAGCGAGCCGGAGGCAAAAGTGCCAAGTCACCTGCTGCTGTTTCAAGTCACTGAGACTTGGGGGCCACTGTCCCCACAGTCTATTCCAATATGCAGTTTGGAGAAAGCCTGGCTCGGGAGGCACTGGGTTCCTTTTTCACTGTTCAAAGTCCCAAAGCTCTCAGCCTCGGAATCCAAGGAAATACCTCACTACCTGTAACTTAAATATATAATACATAAGACCCCATCAAGATAGGAGGCTGCCAAGATGTCACAGGAGCTGACAGCCTCCACGGGCCCCAGAATCCTCTTAGCAATTAGGCTTATATGCAAAGGCAGTCTGGTAGTCTGGGAGCAGAAGGTCATCCCCTTCCTTACTTCCTCCTCCCTAGGCTCCCACAGCCAACGCTGTCCCCCTACCCCTGCGCAGATGAGGCCCCGGCTCAGCATTCAAGAGGCAATGGCCCACGGCTAAGCTGAGAGCCAGCCAGCAGAAAGGTCCAAGGACTCATCCATTTTTTGGCTTTGTGGGGCCTGGAGTCAGGCACACGTGGGTTCCGGTCCGGCTCTGCCACGTTTCTGCCATGTGGTCTCAGCAGAGGAACTGTGCCCGTCAAGTGGAAAAGGGTCGCACTAGCCTTTCAGAGGCTGGTGGTGAGAACCAGATGCCTGATGTACATGCGATCGGCACGCGTCGCTGCCCTTCCCTCTGTGCGGCCTCGGGGATAATTCCCAAATTCAGTGCCCTCTTTTGAAAAATGAGCTTGGACTAAGTGAGCTCTAAAATGAGAAAATTGTGGATGGAAAATACTAAATCATGTGCTAGAGGTCATACAGAGAGCAGGCTGTCAGGGCTCGGACTGCAACATCCAGGCTCTGCCCGCCCCCGCCCCGATCTAGGGCTCCAGACAGCAGGGTCTGCAGGGCGGGCTGGATAGGCTGCCAGCGGCACCTCACTGCGCTACAGCACTTACCGGCTTCGGCAACTCTGTCCCTCCCCTCAGGGAGTTCTATGATCTGGGAGCAAAAGGTTGCCTCTTGGAATAAAGTGGGAAAGGAAAGTCACGAAGAGGCAGCCTCCTCTCCCCAGAACTCCCACCCACAGCACCGTCCACGAGGTCTCTACAGAGGGGACCACCCTCCATACACCTGTCCCCAAGGTAGCTGGCACTGCCCCGAGCATCCAGAAGGGATCACCCGCGATGCCAGCAGAAGAGGCTGTGGTGCCACATGGGACCCGGCCCCAGCCCTGCCTGCCGGAACCGTTGGGACCCCAACGGGTCACAGATCCCCACCGCACCCCGACCCGCCCCCTGCAGGAAACACCCAGGTGCGGGGCTGAAATGGGAAGGACTTAACCCATTTCGGTTAATCATCAGTTCTAAAGATAAAGTCGGGGAGTGGATTAGTCACAGGGACTGGATTAGTCAGACTTCTCTCAGAAAAGGCCGGAGTTTGTGTGAACAGGTCTCTGCTTTTCCCTGCAAGATTATCCAGCCTCTCTCGACAGCAGCTAGGCCAAAGCGGGGAGGGGAGAAAAGGTGCCACAGCAAGGGGCCGCGTCTCCAGAAGTGATGAAACCTGGCAAGGCTGGCCTTCTGGGGATCCTGCTTTTTCCATGTTTGTTTCCCTTTAATGAATTTCCTTAATCATTTCAGGTCTTCTGGTGCAGAAACAGCAGGTACAATTTCTGGGGTCAAACGCCTGGGTTTGAGGGGAGATCCCGCTATTTATGAGAGGCGTGCACGGAGCCACTTAGCCCCTGTAACCATCAATTTTCTGAGCAATAGCAAGTAGTGATATTGAGTGACGATTAAATAGAACATTGTATGTAAAGCGTTCAGCATAGTGTCTGGCACATGGAAGATGTTCAATCCACAGGACATCCCACCCCACCCCTACCATACCAACATTTCCCAGGGCCCAGGCAAGTCGCCCGAGCTTTCTGAGTACCAGGTCTCATCAGTAAAACGGGAACACTAAGACTCATCCCTGCTATCTACCAGGGCAGCTAGAAACTGAAGTGACATACTAGAAGAGGAAGCCTTCAGTAGGATGTATAAATATTACAGTTTCCATTTTGCTGTCTGGCCTATACCGGTACCTATGGGGAGTACCCAGCACACAGAGGGGAGCTTAGTGAGAGAAGCTTGTTATTGAACCATGTGAATGTCATCAGCCAGGTTGGCCCTGGTCTGTCTCCAAGTGGCCACCATATACAGGGATGACACAACTGGATGAGAAAGGACTCTAACAAGTGAACTATAGGGAGCAATTCTGGGCCAGTCCCACAGCTCTATCACTTGTCAGCTGTGTAACCTCAATTTTCTTAATCTCTCTAAAGCCTCAGTTTGCCTATCTGTCAGGTGAGAATAAGCATTATCATTACTATACTGGAGTGATGTGAGCATTAATTAATATTCATTTATTCCTTCCATTCAATGTTTTACTTGAGGTTCTAGCCAGGGAAATTAGGCTAGAAAATAAAATAAAAGACATCCAGATTGGAAAGTGAGAAGTAAAACTATCTCTGTTTGCAGATGAGATGCTCTTAGATATAGGAAATCCTAAGGAATCAACATACAGGGAAAAAAAAACAAAACAAAACTATTAGAACTAATAAACAAGTTCAGCAAGGTTGCAGGACACAGGATCAATATACAAAAATCAATTGCATTTCTATACACTTGCAATGAACAAGTCCAAAAATGAAATTAAAAACACAGTTCCATTTGTGATAGCATCAAAAAGGATAAAATACTTACAAATAAATTCAACAAAAGTAGTACAAAATGTATACTCTGAAAACTACAGAACACTGTTGAAAGGCATTAAAGAAGATCTAAATAAACAGACATCCATGCTCATGGCTCAGAAGACTCAACAGTGTTAAGATGACAATATTCCCCCAAACTGATCTACAAATTCAACACAATTTGTATCAAAATCCCAAGTGGCTTCTTTGCAGAAATTAACAAGCTGATTCTAAAATTCATATGGAAATAGAGGAATTCAGAATAGCCAAGACAATCTTGAAAAAGAAGAACGAAGTTGGAAGTATCATACTTTCCAATTTGGAAATTTACTACGAAGCTATAGTAAGCACGACAGTGTGGTACTGGCGGAAAGATAGATCGATAGATCAATGGAATAGAACAGAGAATGCAGAAACAAACCCTCCCATTTATGGTCAGTTGACTTTCAACACAGGTGCCAAGATCATTCAATGGGGAAAGAATAGTCTTTTCAACAAATAGTGCTAAGGCAACCAGATATCCACAAAAGAATGAAGTTGGACTCCTACCTCACACCATATACAAAAATAACTCAAAATGGATCAAAGGCCTAAATGTAATACGAGACAAATAAGTTAATTTAAAATTTAAAATTTTAATGAAATTTTAAAATTAAAAATGAGCAAAGGAGGGGCACTTGGGTGGCTCACTCGGTTAAGTGTCCAACTCTTGAGTGGGGCTCGGGTCATGATTTCATGGTTTGTGAGTTCTAGCCCCATGCTGGGCTCCACGCTAACAGCACAGAGCCTGTTTAGGATCCCCTCTCTCCCTCTCTCTCTGCCCCTCCCCCACTCATGCTCGTGTTCTCTCTCTCTCTGTCTCTCAAAATAAATGGATTTTTAAAAAATGAGCAAAGGATCTGAATAGACAGTTCTTTAAAAAAAAGATAATCGAATGTAAGACATACAAATATGCAAATGGAAGATGTTCAAAATCACTAGTCATCAGAGAAATGTAAATCAAAACCGCACACCCAACAGGATGACTATAATCACAAAGAAAGATAACATTGGTGAGGATGTAGAGAAACTGGAATTCTCTTCTACAGCTGGCAGGAACGTAAAGCAATCTGGCAGCTCCTCAAATGGTTAAACATAGAGTTGCCCATGACCCAGCAATTCCACCCCTAGCTATATACCCAAGAGAGATGAAAACATATGTCCACACAAACCAAGATTGTGCATGAATGCTCACAGCAGCATTATTCATAATAGTCAAAAAGTGGAAACAACCCAAACGTCCACAACTGATGAATGATAAACAAAATATGATATATCCAGCAACAGGAAGGAATGAAGCATTGAAACAGGCTATAATACAACAAGGATGAGCCTTGAAAACATTATGCTAAGGGAAAGAAGCCTGTCACAGAAGACCATACGTTATATGACTCCATTTCTGTGACATGCCCAGGATAGCATAATCTATACAGATAGAACATGGGGCCAGGGAGATTGGGGAGCGACAGCTAAAGGGTTTCTCTGGAGGTTTCTTTTGGATGGAAGTGTCCAAACACTGGCAGTGCTGGTGGTTACACCACTGTGTGACTATGCTAAACCTACTGAACCATGACTAATGAGTGAGCCATGTGCTATATGAATTATATCACGATAAAGCTGTTTCCAAAAAAGGAAGCATGTATTCATTTGACAAGTATTTATTGAGTACCTATGATGTCCGAAGCACTGTTCTAGGTGCTCAGGAAACATCAGCGAACAAAACAGAAAAGATCCCTCTCCCCTGAGAGTAGGAGACAGAAAATTAACATAATAAAGTAAATCATGTCGTATCGTAGAAGGTGATAAATGCTATTTTATGTGGGCCAGGAGGATCTGAAGTGCAGAGGAGGGGTGTATGACACAACATGAAGCAGGGTGATCCGGGCGGGTGTGTCATTGGGACAAAGACTTGAGGGAGATGCCCGAGGAAGCCAAGAAGCTCTCAGGGAAGAGTGCCCCAGGCAGAGGGCACAGAGAGAACAGCCCATGCCTGGGCCACAAGGCAGGAGTGAGCCCATGTGTTTCAGGAAGAAAAGAGAGCTCATTGTGGCTTCAGGCCACCGTGGACAGAGGATGGGGTAAGAGAGGCAGGCCAGATGGGTCCTCACGTGCCCTCATATATGGGGCATGGGCTCCTCAGCAAGAATTAGAAGGCCACAGTTGAGCAGAGGACTGTCATGGTCTGACTTGTTTCGTTGTGTTGTTTTTTTTTAAGTTTATTTATTTTGAAAGAGACAGAGATAGTATGAGCAGAAGCAGGGCAAAGAGAGGGAGACGGAGAATCCCAGGCAGGCTCCGCCCTGCCAGTGCAGAGCCAGACACAGGGCTCAAACTCACGACACCGTGAGATCCTGGCCTGAGCTGAAACCAAGAGTCCAAAGCTTAACCAATTGAGCCACCCAGGTGCCCCAATGGTCTGACTTGTCTTAAAAGAATCACTCCATATCTGTACAACCCATGTTCACAGAACATTGTTCACAACAGCCAAATGGTGGAAACAAGCCAAGCGTCCGTTGACAGATAAGCCAGATGTGGTAGATCCATGCAATGGACTGTTATTTGGCCTTAAAGGGGAAGGAAATTCTCACACCTGCTACAAATGGATGAACAGTGAGGACACTATTACGCTCAGGGATATAAACCAGTCACAAGAAGACCAATACCGAGAGATCCTACTTATATGACGAACAGAGAGGAGTCAAATTCAGAGGCAGAAAGTGGAACAGTGGGTGTGGAGGCTGGGGGAGGGGAGGGGACTTAGTGTTCCACGGCGGCAGCCCCCCAGTTTTGCAAGATGGGAAAGTTCTGAAGACGGATGGCGGGGGTGGCCGCACAAGGCGAAAGTACTCAACGCCACCGAGCTGCACACTTAAAATGGTAACTTTTACATGACACGTATTTTTCCACAATTAAACACAACGTTAACAAAAGAGTCACTCTGGCTGCCGGGCTGAGTCTGAAGAGGTGCCCTCCGCAGGTAGGTGTCACCTGTGTTCGATGTCCCCTGGCCTCTTTCCCTCCACCTTGGGAGCAGCCACGTTTCAGTGTGTGGCGGCCCAGAGGGAGTCAGCGGGAGAGAAGGGGGCCAGAGCTGAGCCCTGAGGCCCCCAGAGGAGACCAGGGAGTGGCCGCCAGCAAGGTGAGAGGAAACCTGCTGGCCAGGCAGGGCCGCTGCTACTCCGGCGGGGAGGGAGGAATCAGCTGTGTCAAGTGCTCTGGCGGGTCAAGTGACACGTGGACGAGCCACTGCATCGGCCACGGACAGGTCACTGTGACCTTGACAAGAACTAACACCTGCAGAGTGGTCAGCACATTGCCCAGCACACGAGGGCCTCCGCGGAAATTACCGGAAGGTGGGAGGGCTGGGCCCCCTGCATTAACGTTCTCGGTCTGCCGCGGGGCGCATCTCGGGCCCGGCCAGCGCGAAGCAGGCCGCTTAGGTGCTTCCTGGCAGCGTCCCTGGTGGAGTCTGGCCGTCGGCGTGACTCTGAGGCAGGACGGGCCCGAGACCACCCAGTTGTCGTCCACCTACCAGCACACGCAGCACCTGCCCCCTGCGGCCCCACGCCAGGTGGGCAGGCTGGCATCACTGGGAAAGGGGCAGCCGTTGGGCCTCTGGGGACGGTACAGCCTACGGACTGCACTCTGCCTTCTGAGCTCACTCCCTTCTCTGCTGGTTGCACAAAGAGCCCCTGGTTTTAACTCTGAGGTTTATCCACCAGCCAAATGAGGAGGAATATTTTATAAAATTGTAATACTGCATGAAATTGCTAAGTACATATATAAGGCTAATGTCACTGTAATATTAAAATACTAAATTCATTTATATACTTTTTATTTAAATTGCCGGGGCAACTTGCCAGAATTGATTAAAAATTCTGAACAGGGTGTATTGTATGGGCCAATTATGAAACAGGGTGTAAGCACTGTGAGTTGCACTGTAATATGCAGAAGACCATTTGTAAAATGAGATTTCTTTAAAACACACACACACACACACACACACACACACACACACACACACAAAGGTGAACAGAGAATCAGGGCACAGAGGCAGACTTTCGTGCAGCCATGGATTCACACGCTGAACCGCGTGGATAAGGCCCCCAGGAGGGCAGCACAGCCCCATCTGCACCCTGTGGCCGTGAGGCTGGCTTCTGCCCTCACTCATTCACATGCCTCCCGCCTCTTCAGGCTCTCTAGTGGCATGAATTTACCATGATGCAAGCCTCCCTGCTCTCCGTCTGGAGTCTTGGGAGAGAGCCCTGGCCACATACAGAATGGCCACGCCTGGCTTCTGGCCCATCCCAGGCATCTCCTGGCTGGGCAAGGTTACAGAGCCATGTGGCCCACCAGGATTGCCTCCACCCATCAGGAGCCTCCGATCACCGCTCTCAGACTGGGCTCAGTCGGCCTGCAGGCCTGCCCGCAAGTGCCGGGCCACTAACACCCTAGGAGTGACTCTCAGCCTAGGAGAGAC
Organism: Neofelis nebulosa; assembly: GCF_028018385.1. NCBI lineage: Eukaryota > Metazoa > Chordata > Mammalia > Carnivora > Felidae > Neofelis > Neofelis nebulosa. Next base: position 217,792,585 of record NC_080783.1, read on the forward strand.
ATGAGCTGGTGGACCAATGCCCTGGCTTTGTCATCCCCCCACTGGAGCTGCTCTGTGCTGTGCTCCCACCATCTCTGAGCTCAATGATACCTGCTCACCTTCCAAAAAGCACCAAATCTGTGCCTCAGGGTCAGCTTCGAGGGGAGCCACATGAAGGCACCAAGTCCCTGTACTCTCTCCAGGTATGGAATGGACACCAGCATCTGATCCCTGAGGGACGGAGGTCAGGGAAGAGCTGCTGGAGAGCTGGGCACATGTGCAATCCGGGAGGGCCTAGGGGCTGGCAGGCATCTTTCTCGTAGGGACACCACCGTCTCCCAAAGGCATCCTGTGGCTTCACACACACCAGCGCCCAGTGTCCATGGACCCCAACGGACACCAGCTTGGGAGGGGCTCCTAGGAGCCCCCATACAGTTGTGAGACACCCCCTGGAAGGATGCACCCAGAGAGGCAGCAGGGGACGGATGCAGGAGAAGGCTCTGGAATTCTCCCTACCCTGCACTCACTGGCCCAGTAGGCCCCACAGCAGGAGAGTGAGACAAACCACTCCCATTTGTCAGGATGTCCCACAGATGCCCCTGGCAGGCAGGAGTGATGAGGGAGACAAAACCGATAGTGACACTTGCAGAGTGGACACCTGCTGTGGCCTTCTCTGTCCTCCCTGCCATGATCCACAGCCTACTGTCAAACCCCTGATTTCCACTGCCTCTGGAGACCTTGGATTGTTACTCGTTCTGGACCCTTGGCTCCCCAGAAAGCCCATCCCTTCTTTATACTCAGCAACCACAGCCCCTAGGCCAGCACAGGCCCCGAACAGGCCTCTGTCCCACCTTCCGGTTGGAATGTCGAAGGCCCCACAGAGACGTAGGTGAAGCCACCGGGATGTTTGGCACTGGCCACATGGCCGACGTGGGGCTGCTCCCTGCCCTTGAGGAGCTCACGGTTCAGGGGAGGAGACACTTACTCCTCCATCCACCCACACACTCAACAAATATTCGTTGCACGCCTGCTGCACGCTGCACACTGTTCGTCAGAGACCCTGGGAGGAGCAGGTAAGCTTCCTGATCCCCTGGAGCCCACGTGCGAGTGAGGAGACAAATACGAAGAAAAACCCTCGGAGAGTACGTGAGGGCCAAGGTTTGAAAACGAAACCTGGTGAAGTGATCCAGAGTGAGCGGGATCACCCTGCTTTGGGCAGGTAGCAAGGCTTCCCTGAGGGGAGGCCTGAGCAGCCAGTACAGTGTGTCCAGTGACAGAGAATCAGAGTCGTGGACAGCAGAGGGCCAGGCGGGAGGGCCTTCCCGCGGGGGCGGGGGTGGGGGCGGGGGCGGGGGGCTGGGAGGGGGCAGGCACTGCCCCAAGAGGGGGCTAGCTCCACATTCCCTGCGGGGTGGGTGGCGCTGGGTCCTGAGCCCAGCCTGCGGCTGTTGGCTCCGACACCCACACACACATCACCATGGTGATTCCCTTCCATCGGGAAACAATCGTGTTTATTTTCTCTTCTACATTCTGGACTAAGGCCATATGATAATTACAAAACGCACAGCCCATAATGTGTTCTAAACTGTCTGTGCACACTCTGTGGCTTTGGAATAATACGTAAAATGCTTAATAAAAATTAATGCGGAAAGAGAGTCATCAGCCTCACTTGGAAATAAAATCGGTATTAATTTCTTTGCCCATAGTTTCCCTGAAAAGCTAGTGGTGACGTGGCTCATCACCTCGACCTTTGATATGACCCATGTGGGAGACACCTGCTCCTCTGGCAGTGACCTCAAGTCCTGATGGCCCCCGGGTCTGGTAATGACACGCGTGCACACGGCGGCCGGCCACCACAGCTCCCTGGCATGCAGCAGACTCTGTTTGTTACTGTTTGCTGAAAGCACTTCACTGAGATACTCAGAGCAGGCAGGCCCAGGGGTTGCGGGGAGCCAGGGGAAGCCCCAAGATCCTGCCGTGAGTATGGGGCTGTGGCGGCAGAGCGGGGAGTGTGTGTGGCTGCATGCAACCCCGGCCAGCCGGCACCACAGTCAGGCATCAAACCGAGGGCCCCAGTGGGCCGCTGGGTGCCAGAGGAGGGCACGAAAGACCGGAAGTACAAAGGTCAGGACCACACTGCTTGTGAGGGGTGGCGGGGGACCTCTCAGGAGACCTGGGAGGATGGCATGGCTGAGTGTCTGTGCCCAAGGCCTGCCAGCGAAGGCCCCGTCCCCATCCTACCCCGGTGGCAGTGGCCCCAGTGCTGCCAGGACGGAGCAGAGGCCACACGTCCCCGGAGGCACCCTGCAGCCAGCTGCAACCCTGCCCTGGTCCCGCGGCCGGGACCCTGCAGCAAATCGTCTGGGACCCCTCGAAGCTCTCGGTCGTCTCAGGGGCCCTGGTCCCCGATGCTGAGAGGGTGTCAGCCACTTGAGAAGAGGAATCCCTGAGTACTAGTCTTCAAACTCGAGACTGCTGACATCCTCAAACTGTTTCCTGGGTAAGAACAGAGTTGGCTTTCTCACTCCTTCCTTTACCCCTACAAAATTAAATGTATGTGTACACGTATTAGGTGTGACTGAGAGAGCGAGCTCCGGGGCCCAGCTCCGCCACTCGCTGAACTCGGGTCTCCTCATCTGCAAAACAGACAGAATAATATCTACCCAGGGGTTGGGAGGGCGGGGCAGGGGGTGATTAAAGGAGAGGATGACTTCGGCGGACTCAGCCAAGGGCCCGGTGTGATGACGAATGTGGCGATGCCATCGCGGAGACCGTGGTGGCCGTGATGGAGGCAGAGCCCTCTCTCTGGGTTGCAGGCAACACCTTGCAGCGAGCTCTGCTCACCGCCCCAACCCGTAAGCCAGAGCTCTCCTTCCTCCCCCAATCCCCAGGTCCTGCAGCCTCAGCAGATGCGATCGTGCATCCTTATTCATCAAAGGGAAGGTCAGAGGAAATGAGCCCCTCCCCGTGCCAGCTCACATTCACAGAAACCTCATCCCCTCCGCCCCATCCACAGGCATCCGCCTCCGGCCACCGGCAGCACCCGGCACCTTCAGAAACACTCAGCATCATCGCTCCCTGGATCCCAACTGCTAAGCCAGTTATTGTATTTTACTTGCAGTGGAAATTCCATCACTTTGTACTAAATCCCACCGTATACAAAACATCGAGTGGCTTCTACTGATAAGAAGAGATACAGCAGGAAAATTGCCACATTAGATACTGCCTATTATCTGGGCTATTTTTGTTGAAAACTGCATCATCTTAGGCGCGAGCTAACGGCACAGACTCCCAGCGTCAGGGCAGACTCCCCACGGCCTTCACTCCACGAAATCCAATGCACTCTGCCGAGTCAGAGTGCCGCTGCTCTGTCCAGGGTTTTGCTTTCCAGAAGGTTTTAATGCAAGACAACTAGGAGGGCAGTTTTGTGGGGTCATCCTCCAGGCTGACGCTCATCACCCTGAGCGGCCAGAAGGCCCACAGCCCCAGGTCACAAAAACACAGCGGCTTCCACACCAGGAACCGCTGAGGCCCCGAGCCCGCCCTCTAGGGTCTGCGGGGTCCCCACCTGGTGACAGAGAAGGCCCAGCGAGGGGCTATCTAGGGCCCTTCCCCTCTGAGATGCAACCAACGGTGATTTCCACGGCCATGGCAGAAACGTGAGCGTCCACCGTCAGGTGGCATTTTGCAATCCAGGAAGGAAAATTATTCATTTCAGCTCAGAAAGGCCACGGAAAAGTTTACTTCTTGCAAATGTTTTCTTTACAAAAGCCAAATCCCAAAGCTAATATGATGTGGGGCGGATTAGACAATTAAAGCAGGCACACGGAATACAAATCTGCATTTGTTCAGCTGGGTCTAGAGGAGATCGCCATTCCCTTCCTCCCACAAGTCAATTTACTCAGGGAGAGCAGCCTTCGCTCCAGATAAGCACATTGACTTTAAAATAAAGTGTGTGCCAACAGCTGCAGCCCCGCGACTGGAGCAGGCAGAGATGTGGCATGGAATGATAATTAAATATATTTTCATCATCCGTCATTTTTTTGCTGCAGGTGCCAGGGTAATAAATCTGGACTCGCCTCTTTTGTCAGCTGGCAGTGAACACATTTGAACGTGAAATCTCCCGGGAGGAATTAAGAGTCACTTGGCCTTGTAAAGGAGAAAGGGTTTTACTTCCAAACTGCCAAGTGGGGAGCTCACAGCTGATTGGTTTCATAATACTTTATTATTTGACAATATATATGCCTCGGGTTGTATTTCAGAATACCACACCTACGGGATAACCAGTGCTCCAGGAGATTTGTCATCAAATTCTAGAATAAAAACTTATTTGGGGAGATTTTCACCACTATTTCTTTTTATGAATCCCAAATTTAATGTATTATTGACTAGGTATATTCCCATATTTTAAAAACTTTTCTTCCGTTCTTCAAATTCCTCAATAGCCTTCTCCCCTCACCCCACCCCACCCCTGTAACCTACTGAAGGGAAATCTGGTGTCTTTGTTGCCTGTCGTCTGAGTTAAGTGCTTTCGATTGGCCTAAGGAGTTTGGTTGACTTTTTATTTTGACAATTTAACAGCCCCTTCTCCCCAGGGGCGGCCTCCAGTGAGCGGTCCTCAGAAAAGCCCACTGAAAAGGCACATCAGAGTTTCTTCAGAGCCTTTCCTTCCTCTCCGACAACATATCTCTTGCAAAATACCTTCACTGAAAAGCAGGTCTGGGTGAAGCCAGGGCACCTGCCGTGGGGCGTCAGACGGCTCCTGCCAGCCACAAAGCACCCCTGGAAGGAGGTGAGGGACTCCACGGCACACATTAACGGTCAGGAGCACACACAGACACATGACCAGCCCAGGCAGGGCCACAAGTAGCCAAGTCTTCTTCTCTTTCCTTCTCCAAGGAATGTTCTGGAAAGGAAAGCCTTGCCCAGTGCCCACTATCAGGGTCACCTGAGGCTCCACACAGGGTCAACATGCGTTCACACCTGTAGAACCTCAAGCCCTAAGGCCAAAGGCAGATGACTCAGGCAGAATAAAGAAAAAGAGCTCCACTCACACTTTCCTGAAGGAAGGGCAGCTTCCTTGCCAAGCCTTGACCCAGGATCATGAGCAATGGAAACTTCCACAAGCATGTTTGAATTTGTCAGCTCTGCCTTCCTCAGCAGGGACCTGGGCTCAGCCAAAAAAACAAAAAACAAAACAAAACAAAACAAAACAAAAAAAAAAAAAACCAAATCCCAACACCCTAAGGTCAATGCAAAGGGCCTCCAATTATAAATACAAATATCCTCTCCTTTTACTGACTATGAGCGCCTTCTCATCCAGTCACCCGTTCGACCCCACAGCTGCCTGGTGTGGGGTGCTGCCAGGTGACAACTCTAGAACAGAGGACCCACAGAGAATACAATCTGAGGCTGGATCCCAATCTCAATCCCAGCAGGCTTTGTTTCAGAAATCGGAGAGCCAATTCTAAAACCCATATGGGAACGCCAAGGACCCAGAGTATCCAAAACAATCTGAAAGAGAAGAATAAAGTCGGAGAGCTGATTCTACTTTGATTCAAAGGGTTTCAAGACTTGTTATAAAGCTATAGTAGTCAAGACAGCACGGCGCTGGCGTAGAGATAGACAACCGGAACCACAAAACAGAACAGAGTCCAGAAACAGACCCTCATGTATACGGACAAATGATTTTTATGAAGCAGCAAAAGGCAATTCAGTGAAGAAAGGGGGAGGCTTTTCAACAAATAGTGCTGGAATGACTAGCCATCTACAGGCAACAAAAATTAAAGTGGGCCTTACCTCCTACCTCACACCATATACAAAAATTGACTCAAAATGGGGTAAAGACCCAAGTGTAAAGCCTGTAACACTTTGGAAGAAAACATAAGGGGAAGTACTCACGGCCCTCTATTAGGCAAAGACATGACACCAAAAGTACCATCTTTCAAAACAAAAGTATATACAAATTGCACTTCATCAAAATTCACTCCAGGTCCTCAAAAGGTAGTGCTAAGAGAATGAGCAGAGAAGCCACAGGCTGGAAGAAAATCTTTGTGAAACATTTGTCTGCTAAAGGACTACCCGGAACATATATAAAGCACTGTCAAAACTCAATAATCAGAACACAAATAACCCAATTTTTTTTTTTGAAAGGGACAAAGGATTTGAACAGACATTTCACCAGGATGATACAGAGGAGGCCAGTAAGTATATGGAGGTCATTAGTTATTAGGGAAATGTACATTGAAACCACAAACAGGTGCAACCTCATACCTAGCAGAACGGCCAAAATTAAAATGAATGACCACGCAAAAGGCCGGGGAGAGCGCAGAGGACCTGGAACTCTCAGACCCTGACGGCGGGAATGTAAAATGGGGCAACCACTCTGAAAAGCAGGTTAGCAGCTTTCGTAGGATCTGGCCATTCCACTCCTAGGTATTCACTCAAGAGAAAAGAAAGCATATGTCCTTACAAAGATCTGTACACAAATGTTCATAGCAGCTTTTTAACAGTCAAAATCTGGAAACAACCCAAAAGTCCATCAACAGGTGAATGGACGAATTTTGTCATATCCACACAGTGGAACACTACTCAGCAATAAAAAGAAATGAACTGACACACGCAACACGGATGAGTCACAAAGTAATCGTGCAGAGTGAAAGGAGGCAGACCAAAAAAAGAGTACAGACTGTACGATTCCAATTATGTAAAACTCCCGAAAATGCAAACTAACGCTAGTGACAGAAAGCAGAACAGCGGCTGCCTGGGGGCGGGAGGCGGGGCAGGCCCAGAGGGAGGGATTACGAAGGAGCTCGAAGACACTTCTAGAGTCGGGGCCGGACACGCTGACTCTCTTGAGTTAGCGATGGTGATGCCAAAACCCACCGAGTTGAACATCCTCAATATGTACAGTGTAGCCTATGTCAATTACGGCTCAATGACACTGCTTGTAGACAGAGACCGGCATGTGAACGGTGCCCCCGCGGCTGTGCAAGGAGGCCCAGGATGTGCAGGTGCCACGAGCCCAGGAGAGAAAAGAAAACACATCCACAGAAGGAACAGTGATTTGCCCTTGACTAGTGAAAGAGCTTGCGTTAGAATTCAAAACATCCCGTCTCGTTCGTTCATTCGTTCATTCACTCACTCGTTCAGTAAACGGGTGTTCCGAGCCCTGAGGACACACAGAGAGATAGGGTTACTCTCCTGAAGGAAATTAGGACGGGAACCCTGGCTGTTCTCTATCGTAGCCATAAGCTAGACCCGTGCAGGTGTGCGAGGTGAGCACACAGCCAGGCTCCCAGCTGACTGAGCTGACTGAGCAAATTACACAAGTGCTCTGTGCCTCGGTTTCCTCACCTGTAACAGAAGGATAATAGTATCATCCACTGCAAGGAGTTGTTATGATTTAACAAAATTACATCTTCTTAGATTCTTAGAAGGCTGCCTGGCACATTGTAAGCACTCAGTCAGCGTGAGCCACATTTCATGCTAGAATTATCTCTACCTGTATCACTACACTATCTGTAGAGACATACACCAAGATATAAAGAGGTCTCCGGGGGCTGAGATAAATGACTCAGACTCTATCTGCTTTTCTCTATTTCCTTACTTTTCCTCACTGCTCCTGTATTCCCTCTAAAACTGAAAGTTTTGAGTAAATACAAACACACAAATCAACAAGTAAGCTGGAAAGCCGTGTTTACTGGGACACGCTTTAATGGCAAGCTCCCTGTGGGTTCTGAGCCCCCACCCTCTCCCCTTCCTCAGGCCTCCTAGAAGCCCTTCCCACACACATGCAAGAGCCCAGATCAGAACCTTCACCTGCAGCAGTCGGAGGTGGGACTACAGGCTTCTCTTCACCCCCATTTCTTGCAGCCTTTTACTCTGACCAGACTGAGGGCATCTATGCCCGGGGAAAGGGCTGCTATGTGGAATGGAGAATCAAAGAATCAAAGCCACAACTTCTGGGTTTCAGAAGCCAAGGCCTAGACATATGCATAAGAGGGGCAGGGTACCCCCCCCCCCCACTGCGGGGATCTCTTCCTGCCCAAAGCCAAGCTGGAGGGACAGTGAGGGCTGGACATGTGGGGCACAGATCCCACCTCCTCCCCGCCCTGGTGAGGGGTGAAGCAAGAACCTCACAGAGGCCCACGCTTCCTACAGGGGCCTCTTCCCTCAAGGGGAGCTGACAGCATTCACCCTGCGCCCCAAAGAACAGAGATGGCTGCTGGAGGCACAGGGCAGGCAAGGGTTCCTCACCCACCCAAAAGGGGTGCAGAAGAAGCTGAAAAGGACCTGGCCCTAAAGAGGCCTTGCATGGGGTCAGAGGCACAGCAGCGATCCATGTGGGGTGCCAGCCAGGGACCCGAGGCAACTGAGGACCCCGTGGCCTGCATGCCCTCCTCTCATACCAACAGACCCAGTAATGGATTAAGGGAAGCTTTAAATTGACTTAGAACCCCCAGAACTAAGTGAGATTATGTTCCTGTGGCCTGGTGGAATGAAGGATTGAAATAGCAATTAAATTCAGTTAGAGAGGGTGGGGGGAGGGAGAGGGAGAGGGAGAAAGCTCTGTGTCACGGACCCCTGGACTGTGGCCTGAGGTCAGTCCCTGCTACACACTTGTATGTGGTCACCGCCAGTTCATCCTTCCACGTACTAAATCAGTGCACACACAGTGAGGAACACAGTCCACCAGGCCCCAGCTACAAGAGGGAGGGAGACCTGCACCTTGTCCTGGGGAGCTCGCCCCCAACCCAGGAGACAGGTGTGCAGACAGAGGAGGACAACGTCACAGGGTATCTGGAGCGAGAGAAAGTGAGGCCTGTCCCACAAACCTTCTGGAGAGAGCATCTGGGCAGAATCTGGAAGTCTCCAGGGGTCGACGAGGGCATTTGAAGCAAGTGCAAAGTCAGCTTAAGTCTAAAAGTGGCTTCACCCAGCAGGGAGTTTACAACTTGGAGAAGGAGATACACACGCCATGAGAGCTAGATGAAAGCAGCGTGGGGGTGGTCGCTGAGGGTCCACAAGGCGTGGACGTGGCATCCCCCAGGTGCTCACTGATGGACTTCCATCTTTCATGAGGGTTTTCATCCATCCTCCACGAGATGAGAAAAAGGACAATGCAGCACACTGTCAATAAAAGCTAAATTTCCTCCAGTTAAAGAACTGTCCCTTATTGTGAGACTATATATCCTTCCAACTTTTCTTTCAGGAAATGTTAATGATACACACTAGACTTTTTCTAAGTCCTCCTTGGCAAAATTAAAAGTGGGTGATCCTGTAAGTCCCTCCCATTAAAAAAAACAAATACACGGCTATGTGAAAACATTCACTCAGCAAGATGTGCCTGCTGGGTGCCCCTGATGGGCCAGGCCCGAGAGGTGGTGTGGACAAAACAACAGTGAACAATACAGACACAGGTGCCGACAGAGTCTATGCCTGCATAGAGCTCGTGTTCAAAAGGCTGGTAGGAGTAAACAGTTGGCCTGGGGGTCTTCTTGAGACAAGGTCCTCACAGACAGCCTTTTTGAAAAGTGACGTGTGCAATGAGACCTGGAAGATAAGCTGGGGCCAGCCATGGGAATGGCAAAAGACAGAGGGTCCCAGGTAGGGGTGGGGAGAGGAGGGGGGGGTGGCAAGTGCAAAGGTCCTGGGGTAAGATCTTAGACCAGACAGACAGAGGGCCAGTGAGGAAGAGACAGTGCAGTGGCACGCGGCTGGAACCACGGGTAAAGGCCTGTCTGGGAACAAGACAGCCAGAGGCATCTTCCCAGGGCAGACAGAGGTAATGAACTCTTCCCTCAGGAGGGTTTAGAGGGGAGCAAAGGTAGAAAAGAAGGCTGTGTGAGGACCAGAAGAGAAGAAACAAAGGCCTTGGGGTGAAGCACCTGTTTAACACAACATGGCCCTGCCCACCTGGGTTTATAATCGGTCTGTACCTAAGACACAGGTGCCTGCTGAAGAACCTCTGGTTCCTGGTCTGATACTTGCATAGCGGGCAGAGCAACTTAAAAACCTTTTCAGACTCCCTGTTTGTAAATCTAGCAGTTTGGGGGGCTCCCTGCCCACTGAAGCAACAGATTTCGGTATTTCAGGCCGAGACCACGTACCCACCAAAACGAGTGTCGGCTCTGAATGGCAAGGGTAGTTTTTGTTGGTATCAGCAGCATGGCCACAGACTGGAAAGCATTTTGTTGAGAGGGAGGGTTTTCTGAATTCATATCCTGGAGGATGCAGATCATCAGGTCCTTCCATGAGCATGGAGAAGATGCCTTTCCATAGCGCCCCCCCCCCCGCCCCCCACAGCTGCTGCCCAAGGCAGGAGAACAGGAGCAGAGGGAGCAAGAGTGTGGGACCCACCCCTGCCTATCCTGAGAGGTGGGGGGCGGGGGGGGGGGGGGGGAGGCAGAGGAAGAAGGTGGGACGTGACATCCTCAGCCTCTCTCCACACCACCCCCAGAGAGGTATGTAGGACTCTGAGGGCCTGAGGGCTAATGATCTGAAGAAAGTCACAGGTTCTAGAAATGTGGTTCCCAAAGTGTGCACCGAGGCACCCTGGGGAGCCGCAGTAAAATCCCAGAAGGCCAACAGGATATCTCCAGGTACTGGGCAATACTAAGTATCTGGCAGACACTGTTGGAACTATAGCTTGGGGTGGTTTCCAGTTCCCCCCACAGATCACCCTACATCCCTTTTGAGCAAGTGATTTCATTGCAGACCTGGGTTTCCAGTGCTTGCAGAGACAACAGCCTGGTGGGAATGCAAACTGGGGCAGCCACTCTGGAAAACAGTATGGAGGTTCCTCAAAAAATTAAAAATAGAGCTACCCTACGACCCAGCAATTGCTCTGCTAGGTATTTATCCAAAGGATACAGAAATGCTGATTGGAAGGGGCACATGCACCCCAATGTTTATAGCAATGCTATCAGCAATAGCCAAAGTATGGAAAGAGCCCAGATGTCCACTGACTGATGAAAGGATAAAGAAAGTGTGGTTTATACACAATGGATATAATGGACTACTTGGCGATCGAGAAGAATGAAACCTTGCCATTTGCAACCATGTGGATGGAACTGGAGGGTATTATGCTAAGCGAAATAAGTCAGAGAAAGACAAATATATGATTTCACTCATATGTGGAATTTAAGAAACACAACACATGAACATAGGGGAAGGGAAGGAAAAATACAATAAAAACAGAGAGGGAGGCAAACCATAAGAGACTCTTAAATACAGAGAACAAACTGAGGGTTGCTGGAGGGGAGGTGGGGGGGGGATGGGCTAAATGGGTGATGGGCATTAAGGAGGGCACTTGTTGGGATGAGCACTGGGTGTCATATGTAAGAGGTAAATCACTGGGTCCTGCTCCTGAAGCCAAGACTATCCTATATGTTAACTAGCATGAATTTAAAAAAAAAAAAAAAAGAGGCAAGTGCCTCACAAAATCTGTATAGAACAAGGGTGGTGGCACCCAGTCCAATTCAAGGATTTGAAGTTGTCCAGCACCCGATGGGCACGTACTCCATTAGTAACTAATATGGTTATTTAAGAATGAAATAAAAAAATTATGAGTACTATATTTTCAAGCAGCTATTAAGTTGTTAAGGACACAAATATTTATTACGGTTTTTGGATCTAACTACTTAATAAGCAGAACTGTGAGCTATTTCTTGCGGCCCAGGGAAACACTGAGGCACTTGGGGGGCCAAGAACCAAGAAAGTTTGGGAACTTCTGCTCCGGGGAGTGGGGGGAGTGACTTGGCCCAACACAGAGCAGGTGGATGGACAATAATGAGTAGTCATTGCCACCGAACACATCAGGTGTTGTACTAAGTGACTGGCTGGCTGCAGAAGTGCAGACCACAGCCTGCCACAGAATGAGTGGTCAGTCAGAGGTGACTGTCATCACAATTATATTCTTATGACTTTTATTGTCAACATGACATCTGTTGGAGGCGGGGCACAGAGGGGAAGGAAGGTCCCCACGGCTATACAGCTGGTGAGGGGAGCAGTGTCCACAGCCTGCCCCTTCCCCCACGCACCGTCCCCGAGGGGACAGATCAGCTAAGGACAGCTGAATGCCTTGCTGAGAGGATGCAGAAAGGCCGAGGCCTCTGATGGTCAGGATGGAAAGGCCCCTTTGGAGAAGATTAAGACCTATGAGGAGTCCTCCTCCAAAGTCAGCGCTCCTGGGGCTCAACAGTGCAGCTCCCTGCAGAAGGGACCTTCGCCCTCAGCTCCTACCAGGTCCCAAGGACACACCGCTTCCCATACCCCAGGGTACAGAGGGAGCCTCTGAGAGACACTCAGAAAGAATGAACGTGGACCCAACACAGCCAGGCAGAGACAGTAACGCAAGGGGCTGCGGCAAGCCATTTGAGTAAACTCACCAGAGTGAACCCCAAATCCAGGACCCTACCCTCCTCTCTCACAAGCCAGCTCAGGCCACTTAGAAAGAACTACCTGTTCTCTGCAGAGGCACATGTGAGTGACCATGTGACCCCATGACAAACCGGGCAAGGCATCGGAGGTGAGGGATAAGGGAGAAAGGGAGCGGTGGGCTGAGCCAGCAGGACCTGCCTCGGAGCAGCCCAGTGGCCCCGTTCCACAGAGGAACGCAAGAAGCAGGTTCCGAAATGGCTTCCCCAAGTCCTCAGGCTTCGGGAGCCCACCCTGCCCTCCGGCTGTGGTCACCAAGGGCCCAGCATGGCCTGGGTCTGATATTTGCAGTGCCGTGCAAGGCCCCCACCACACCCAAGCATGCTAGACTGTGTTACATGAAGAAAACGCCCAGAGAAGTTGGACTAAGAGGCAAACCCAGGCTGCCAGAGTTCATCAGAATCACTATTTGCAAGATTTCTATCTGCCCTGCTCGAATCATTTCAGTTCCGAAGGGCTAGACTCCCCGGTATAGTAATAGAAAGGGTATTCATAGGCGCTCTGGCTTCCAATAAGATGTAAAAACTTAGCTCACATTTTTTAAAGTTTATAAATAGCCTCGGAAAAGAAGCTGGAACGCGCTTCTTAGTAAATACAGCCGACCTATTTTCCTCATTCTTCACCAGGAATAAAGCGCCTGTTACCACGGAAAGTACAGAAGAGCCTAAATATATATCCCCTTCTCACAGGCACCCACATCAGAAAAACAGAGTCGACACCAAGGTGCTGAAGGAGGGAGAAGCCAGCCCGGGAGGGGCGGTCCCCAGCTACCTTCCCGCACTTCAGAGGGCCAGGGTGGCGGGCAGGTGACTGCCGTCGAGCCCGTGTCCCAGCTCTGGAGGGGGACAGGCCCCGACTCCAGGCTCTCTAGCTAAGTGTCACTTAGCTCTCCCCGACCCACTCCCCTCCCCAGCAGCTGGCTTTTTCACACATCTCCCCAGCTCCCCAGCTGGAAGCAAAGCCCCCTCTGGGCCCACTACTCACACCCAATCCCCAGAACGGGGCCTGGCACATGATAAATCAACATTGATCAGATGCACAGGTTTGTGCCTGTGTGGCCAGGCCTGACTTAGCCTGTGTTCGAAGCACTGTTACCAATTACAGGCGGGCAGGTCACCCCTTCATTTGAGAGGCTGCAGGCCAGTCTGTCTGGTCACAATGGAGGGAGTCCCTGTTTCTGATGAATTCTCTACCTTAGGGAACTCATTTTCCCCCTTCCTTTTGGCAGCAGCTGTGGCATAAAACAATTACCCACCAAACCCGGCAGATCTGGCCAACTCAGAGAAGGAACAGTCCTTCTGGGCAGTCCTATGGGGAAGGGAAGAGTGGCTGTCCACTGCTCTGTCCCTAGGACATGTGTGACTGGCACATGACAGGTGCTCCATCACTATCCACGAATGGGCACCCGCAGCAGAGCCACTGGTGGGTGTCTGGCCAGGGGGTCCTGGGGTTCCTGAGGGTCCGTAGCCGACCCACTGCTCCAGAAGAATGTTCTCAGAGGGGCTGTGGGCAGAGCAGAAATGCAAAGCCTCCCTGCTCGATTTTCCCAAAGAACCACAGGAAATACAGAGAAGGGCCAGCTCTGGAGGCCCCGCAGGGATGGGGCTTGTCACCCTGCGGGAACCAGAAGTTTCCCTCAGACATTTCAAAGCATCAAAGTCTCCAGGGTTCTGCCACACAGGGAGGGAGGCATGTGGGGCAGACACAGCCAGTGGGGCGGAGGTGAGGGACACTCAAGGAGGCTTCACACAGAAGCTGGGCGGCCAGAGGAGGAGAGAAGGTAGCTGGCAGCAGGGAAGCCTGGACCATCATGGGGGCAGGATGCTGGGCCAGACCCACGGGGAGGCCCCTGGTTTCCGGTCACCAGGAAGCCAATGACTGGCATGTGCTCCCACTCTTCTTCCGGCCCCAGCTGACCCTACACACACCCCAGGGGGCCAGCTCATCACCACGGGGAGCAACCGTGTAGTCGCCCACTTCTTGCATACGAGACCCTTCCCAGGCTGGTTGAAACCTATTTCCCTGCCCCCATTTCACACCTTCGACCTCGAACAGTCCGGGCCTTGTGACAGAGACCAGTGAGGGCTCCCAGCGCCATGCTGAGGACCGGGCCATGGGCCATCCCACGGGGGGGATGTGGCTGGTGGGGATGGCCTGTTATCCCTCCTCCCCTTCTCAGGACCCTTACATTAAACCTCCTGAAATAGGGGGGAACTCCAGAGCACCTCTGAGTGAGCCAGCTAGCCCACTAGCCACACCAAGCAGAGCCCCTCCTGCACTCTGGTGCTGATGGGGTGACGCAGGGACATTCCCAATCTGACCATGGACTGTACTTGCCCCGCCTGGGCACACCACTGGACCCCCACGTACTAGTCCAGTGTTTTGCCCACAGCAGGTGCTCAACCAGCACTGAAGCCTACCTTCTTAGAGTGAGTGCGTGCTTGGGGTCACGCCTGATTCCTGAAGTCTCCTTTACCAGTTATCTCTCTAGATTGACTTTAATTCATCATCTTGGTTATGATCATAAAAGAGCTTAATTGATACTCATTTGATGGCATCTACCTTACCTATGGAATTTATTACTCCAGGGAAGGACAAGCAGGGACCAGCAGGCAGAGCTCACTCACCCATCACCAGAGAGCCACCTGCTTTATCCTCCACCTGACTTGTTCCGGAAACATGTTAAGAAGCGGGGGGGGGGGGGGGGGGGGGGGGGGGGGGGGGGGGGAGTGGCGCCTGGGTGGCTCAGTCGGCTAAGCGTCCGACTTCGGCTCAGGTCATGATCTCTCAGTCTGTGGGTTTGAGCCCCACGTCGGGCTCTGTGCTGACCGCTCAGAGCCTGGAGCCTGCTTCAGATTCTGTGTCTCCCTCTCTCTCTGACCCTCCCCCATTGCTCTGTCTCTCTCTGTCTCAAAAAAATAAATAAACGTTAAAAAAAATTTTTTTTTAAAAAGAAGGGGAGGGGGTCTCCCAAGATCCCAGCGCCCCAGATTAAAACCCAGCTTTCCAGGGAGATGGGAAGCCATGCACTGCTTTCAAAACATGTCTGCAAAGCCCTTGGATCCCTCCCATCAGGAGTGTAAGTCCCCTCTGCTTGAAATAATGGCTCTTGCAAGGGTCCACCTAGTTCTCTCAGGACACGCACCTCCGGTGCCCACGTGTGATCTGGTTGTTTAGAAGTTGCCATGGAGACCATGGTTGGCGAGGGGAGCCCAAAGAGCCCCCACTGGTGTGCCTAGCAATTTGCATCTTCCCAGACCCGGGATGAGGCGCCTGGCTGCCCTCTGGCTGCAACGACACTATGGCACGAGACCCCAAACGAGAGCCACCTGGTGACGCCCAGCCCGCCTGCAGAACCGGCGGAAGTGATAACAAGAGATGGTTCTGCCTCATCTGTGATCTGGTATGAAACCAGACTGCTGGGACCATACACAGACCTCGCTGGCTGTGGGGCCTTACTCGTCGGAAGTGAGGGAAGTGGGGACCAGGAACCGATTTTTGTCAGCCTTTAAAAAAAAGAGAGAAAAAAGAAGAAAAAACCAAGAACAAGTAGAGTGGAACAAATTCTTCCTAAAGGTAAAAGTTCATTCCATCCGAAGAAATATTCTTTATCCTGAAATCACATCCTTCTTCTGTTAGTGGTGTTAAAATATTCTTCCTTCTACGAAATGAAGATCGAGTCGCTGGTGATTGGCTTTTAATGGCCTCACTGGTCGAATTATAGGTTTTTAAAATATGAACCCGTCTGGGACGGCCAACGTCAGGGAACCCACCTGGCTAGCTGGCCTCAGATCGCTTCCGCATCTGATAGGCCGTGATTTATGAAATTCCCTACAGAGAAGAGGGAGCTACCTCTTCTCACACCAGACACACTCGACAAAGCCCTGCCAGGGCTTATCAGCTCAGACACCTGGCTCTGCTTTCACCCAGCTCGTGGGTCATGTGACAGGTCCTTCGCAGGCTGCCGCAAACCAGTCCCCCGAAGGCACCAGCCTCCGGCCGGCCTGCCCCGGCTTCCGCTTCCGTCACCCACTCCTCCTGCTGGGCCCCACCAGGCCCCGGGGCCACCGAGCAGGTGGGGAGCTTGAGGCTCGGGCAGAAACAACCCCTCCAGACCCCAGCACGGAGCGCCTGGCTTCATGAGCCGAGTGCCTCTTCCAGCAGCATCTGGCCCGTCCGAGGCAGGGCAGCTCGCCACAGAAACACAACAAACCTCCGGAAAAAGGTGTCAGCAGATCTGCACTTTCCAAAAACGGAGTGTTTTCAGGTCACGGAACAGAAAGACGCCAGCCAAAAAATGCTGTGGACTTCATTTCTAAAATGGTGAAGCGGCCTGAAATGTTTCGTTCATTGGCTTCTGGCTTGCGGGGTCTCACCTGGCCTCCCTGCGGCCTGCGGTCCTCTGGAGCCACCACAGCTCCGGGGCGAGGCTGGGCCACAGTCTCAGCCTTGTCTCCTCTGCAGCAAGCGGTCCGAGGCCACGGAGGAGGAGGGTGCAGATCTCTGCAGCTCAGGGAAACCTCGTGGGGTAACACGGTGGGGTCCCTGAACCTGAGCCTATCTGGCTTCCCCCACTGTCCGCCAAAGGGCACCCAAGAGCCCGGCCCCCGCCCTCCGCCCAGCCCCTGTGTGGGCACAGGGGTGTGTGCAATGCCCCTGGGCCTCCCCGGCAGAGGCTGCGGGGCACGGCCGGTGAGCGCTGATCGTTTCCCGATGCCAGATAAATACCGTTGTGAAGCCACAGTATTTCTTGAGCACAAACAGTACAGTAAAGCCCAGACATTTCTATGCAATTGGGAGACATTTATCCTGTGACAACATTCTATTCCAATGACTTTTCTATTACCGCCGATGATTAATGATGTAAATTCTGTCACTTGGGATGATGGATGCAGGGCAGCTGAGGGGCCTTTGCATAGATTACCCAAACCCAGCCTTCCCATTGGCTCCCAGGACAAATGTGGTCTGAGCTTCAGTCAGGCATAAATGTAAAGTTCTCTTAGATTAAAAAAATATTATTCTTCCGCAGTACTCTCCAGTAGCAGCTCGGGATTGGGTGAAAGCTTTCTCCTTCTTCAACGTGTTTTTGCTCTTCAGCGTCAGGGCTGCTGAGAATAATCACCTAACTTAGCAAACAGAAGCCAAGAAGGCCTTCGGCACTGGGAGCCACGGCAGGAAAGTTAGAGCCAAGAGAGCAAGGCCCAAGGCCTCGGCACGCGGGGCCCCACGTAGCCCAGGTCCCAGGCCGACAGAGGCTTCCCTCCTTCTGTGCCTTGCGTGTTAGTCCAGTGACTTGGACCGTCTTCCCCAGCCGCCCATGGTCTCCACCCGCTAGGAACCGCCATGGTTCAACACCACAAAGGTGTGCAGATGTCTCCTTGATGAAGACCTCCCTGATCCTACTTTGTGGCCCTGCCTCTGAACTGCCTTTAAGTGCTGTGCCTTCTGGGGCTCTGCAAGGCTGTCTTCCCTCTCGCTCCATTTCCCCCTTGGGGTTTCCATCCATCTCCAGGGCTTCAGCCGCTGAGGACTCCCAAACCCATGTTCTCCAGACCCATCTGAGTTTCACGCTCTTAGACCCCACTGTTCACGGGTGTCTCCTGGGGGCCTCTGACTGCAGTCTTCTGTACTCCCCTGGGCCCTGCGCGGCCCAATCTGGTCTCCTCCGGCCCAGCTGGCCAGCACAGAAGCACTGGAGCCACCACTGACTCCTCTCTGGCCTCATCCACCATTTCCAATCGATGACCAGCTCCCACAGATTCCTTTCCTTAACAACCTCCGGACCTGTCACTCCAGGTCTACTGCCCCATTTTGGCCCAATGGTCACCTGATCACAGCTAGTTCAGAGTCTCTAAACAGCTCTCCACGCATCCAGCCTGGCCTTCCCTCCGAGGGCTCTTGTCAGCCGCCCCTGGGCCCTCCAGGGCTTTCCTAGGCGTGTCACGTAAACGCTCCACCACAGCTGACCCGGCTCTGCACCACCGGGCACCTACAGACAGCCCCAGCCCCGTCCCGGGCAGACGTCGCCCTCGCTCCCCAAGGCGCACACTCGCCGGCCTTCCTGCAGTTGTTGGACACGCCGTGCTCCCTGGACACAGCTTCACGGGGCAGCTCCCCCTGCCTCGAACAATCTTCCCTCTCTCAGCCCCCTTCAGCTGGCTAACCTGTCCCCCAAGTGTCAGCTTAAATGTCACTCGCTCAGAGAAACTTCCCTGATGCACCCAACCCGAACCACACCTGTGGTTCTCTGCTGTGGGCTCCGGGAGCAGCCTGTGACTCTGCCCTCCTACCTCTTGACACAGCTCTCCCTTCCCCCCAGGGTGAGCTCAGGGTCCACGCCGGCCTCGGTCCCCACGGCGGCCCCAGCACCTCCCACAGCGTCGGCATAGAGTAAGATTCTGTCACACAGCTTCTCGGCAGCTGCACCGAGCAGAGAACTTATCTGGCCACTGGGCTTCTTCCCATCCCTCCTGAGAATGCAACCTCCCCGACTTTATCTCTGCACCCCTGGGGAGCCTGCCATGGTCTCGCACAGAGCAAGACCTGTTCAGAACAGGTTTATGGAGAAAGTAGGAAAGAAGAAAGGAAACAGCCTCATAAAAGCACAGGGAACCCAGAAAACCAGTGGCCTCGTTCATAAGGCAAAGGCTTAAAAGTTTAAAGAAGGAGAGAGAATTGATGTGAAGTGTGCAGCCAACATGCGGGCCTGTAAATCAAGCCATTGTGAAAGGCAGGGTGAGAGCTGCCCGGCTTCCCTGCAGACGCTCCAAAGCAGCTGTAATTCAGGGGCAGGGCGGGCCTTACAGGAACTCGGCGCTGCGCGCAGATCTGGATTCCTGGCACTCCTAACTCAATTTGGCCACCTCTCTTAGCGTCCTTGCTTGGAAAATGGATGGGCTCTTTGCTCTGTGAGGTCTGGGGAAGGCCCAGGCTCTGTGCTGACAGCTGGGGGAACCGGATGCGGTCCAGCCAGGAGGATTCCCCCGGGGGCAGGGAGAAGCGCGGAGGAAGAACACAGTCATTGTGTGCCCTGGCTCCCCTCCTGACCTCTCCGAGGCATCTGGATCTGGGGAGAGGAGGTGTTCACAGGGCGTGCCCTGGAGACCCTGGGGCTCCACTGCCCACGTCCAGCGTGAAGGACCCACACCCGAAGAGTCGGAACGCACAGACCAGCGACCAGTCCGGTGCCAGCGTCTGGAGCGGGCCTGATGGTGGGATCAGACCTTCGGTTGTAGGGCAGAG
Source organism: Neofelis nebulosa (assembly GCF_028018385.1). Classification (NCBI taxonomy): domain Eukaryota; kingdom Metazoa; phylum Chordata; class Mammalia; order Carnivora; family Felidae; genus Neofelis; species Neofelis nebulosa. Next base: position 217,812,247 of record NC_080783.1, read on the forward strand.
GGTCTGGGAGTAGTCAGGGGCCATCCCTGCCTCCAGACCCCAGGCTTGGTCAGCAGCAGGGCTGGATGCTCCCTTTCTTAGCGACCGTGAACATCACTGACTCCATCTTCCTTCTCAAACCCGTGGCTCCAACCATGCCAGGTCGCCATGGCCGCTGAAGCTGGTGGCCAGAGGCCAGCTGCTGCTTCTCTCGTGATTCACCATGTGGACCTCCTGGGCGCCTCCTCCTGACCCTGACCCTGGCCCTGCTCCACCCTGCAGACCCTCCTCCAGCAAGCCTCTCCTTTTAGACCACTTCTCTGACCCCTCCCTTTCCTTGCAGGGTGCACTGGTCTCTCCCATCTGGAAAATTAAGGTTTATTTGGCTCTACCAAAACTCTTCCCACTGGGTTGTTCTTCTTCACCTCTCTGTGAAACTTCTCAAAGGGGAGCCCCAGTCAGGAGGCCGGGTGGGGAAGGAGTTCAAGGCCAAGTCCCCACGAGGACTGGACAGACCGAATGATGAAACACAGAAATTCAGAGATCTTATAAAATTGCTGTATTTCTTGGCTGAGTGAATGCACATACCCCATTGCAAAAATTATTTTCCAAGTTTGATTTTAAGGTTCCTGGAGTGGAAGGAGTAAAACATCTAATTTTTGAAATCTTCATAAATATATGCATTTTCTTTTTTTTTTTTTTTTTACAAAACTACTTAAATGAATCCACTTTTGCCTGACAAAGTAGAGAAATCCAAAGCTCTGGGATTTTAAAAGCTTCCATTAAAGCAGCTTTTCTTTTTTCAAAAAATAATGAATTGAAAACGAAATCAGAAGGCTTAATTAAGCCCCAGGCCAATGAGAGGCCGCCAGGATGAAGCCCCTGACAAGCCCAGAAAGTGGGAGCAAGGCCGTGTCTCCTGCTTCTCTTATTTCTGAAGCAGGGCCAGCCAAAGGCATGCTTCTGCATCGTACAGAATTAGAATTCCACTGTGTTTTTTTCAGCAGTACAGTATGTCTTCATTGGTGCTACAGCAGGCTCGTAAATTAAGATAAAAAGCTGGTGAGATGGAGACAAGAATGTGTTCCTGGGGAGAGGAGAGAGGGCGGGACCGTGCCCCAGACTTTGTGGCCGCTGACACCACGGGCTCCCCATTTCCTCAGACCTGATGAGCTAAAAGCCCCAACTCTTCCAGCCGAGTCTAAGCTGGCTGCATCTCAAAGAGGGAAAGGTCCGTGACCCAACGGCACCCGTGTGCCAGCGCCCTCCACGGGCCTGTCTGGGACCAGAACCTGAGAAAGGGTAGACAGTGGCCAGACAGCCTGCCCACCGCTCAGGGGCCACAATGGCCGTGGGCAGCCACCAGCTGGGGCGTTGTGTAGCTGTGTGTGCGACTTCACCTTCACTCACGCGCATACCCACTCATCCACGAGCTTCTATGCAGCACCTGCATATATATCGGGCGCTGTCTTAACATCAGAGAGAAGGTCAGTGAGAAGGTCAGACGTGGACTCTTTGTGCAACCTACATTCAACTGGGGGAGGCAGTTCTGAACCCCTCAGAAATGTTATTATGCTTAGCACCCCAAAAGCGGTATGAGACCATGTGAGCAGAGACCCTCGCCCTCCTACAGCCTCTCTGCCCCCTTCTCAGAATGCCGACGAGCCCCATGCCTCGGGCAAAATGGACTATTCGTGTGCCTCCGTATCCATCCTTGCCTGCTCCCATGCCCACATTTGTGCTGCCTCTCCCACCAGGGAGGCCCTCATCCCTCTCTCTCAAACAGCCCACTCCGCCTTCGGAGCCCAGCTCCACACCAGCTCCTTTGTGAGCTCCCCCTGGTCCTCTCCCCACCACCTCTCTCCTCTGCCGGCCCGGGCACTGAGTGCACAGCCTGGCCCGGCACAGAAATGCTCAGCCATGAACAAACACTCAGGAAGAGAAGAGTGCAAACTTCAGTGCAGAAAAACCCAGCTGATTGCCAGAAAGCCTCCAGGAAGAAGCCCATCTGCGTCTCGGGTGGAGGAAGCTGAGGTCGGGGGAGGGAGGGAGGGAGGGAAGCAAGGTACACGAAGCAGGGGTCAGGGCCTGGCCAAGAGCTCTCGGGGGCCAGGCAGGATGACTCCCGTGCTATGACAGTGCTCTTCTGGGGAGGGCACCCCAATGCAGCTGGAGGGATGGGCAACCACAGAAGCAGGACTCCACAGGCCCCTCAGCAGAGCACTGAACAACCTGACAGAGCCGGTGACCGGCATGTGGAAGTCACAGGAGTACGGGTGTGAGAGGGGAGCACGCAGCCACACGGGGCGGCTCATTCGACCCTCCCGGCACCCAGGCCGGGGGCAGGGTAGGTGGGGGAGCGGGGCCAAGCAATGGCAGCCGCGGCAAAGATGACAGCACAGATCTAGAGCACGACGGGAGAAACTAGTCCCTGAAACCAGTCCTTTTCCTCAGTGCGCTTTGTCCTCAGGAGTGTTCACATACATGAGAGGAAGGACCGCACCTGGGTCCCTTAATAGAGGGCACCTGAAGGTGACTCACTCAAGGCCACAGCACTGATGGCCACCCGGGGAGGTCGGGTCTGTGGCTGGGGACAGGAGGTGGCTCTGAGCCCAGGCATTGGCACTCATGGCACTTGGGCTGGGTTCAGATCCCGCCTCTGTGATTTACCAGGGCCGTGCCATAGACAGACCACACAACCCCACTGAACCCAAACTTGCTCCCCTGCAAAGTGGGAACAGAAACACCTCCCCAGCCCCCCAACTGGGTAGTTGGGAGGATTCTGTGACACACGCGTGATGACCAGCAGTGGGCCCGGTTCAGTCTAGAGCAGCTAAGACAGAGTATCCCCCATGAACTGGGGTCGAGTCTTCTATTAAAAAGGAGGCAGGGGGCACCTGGGTGGCTCAGTCGGTTAAGAGACTCTTGATCTCAGCTCAGGTCATGATCTCCCTCGGCTCCTGAGTTCAAGCCCCAAGTTGGGCTCTGCACTCCCAAGCAGAATCCCATTCTCTGTCTCTCTGCCCCTCTCCCACTCTCACTCTCTCAAAATAAAATAAACTTAAAAAGAAAAAAAAGAAAAGAAAAGAAAAGAAGGCAGAGGTGGGATATATGGAAGGTGAAAGAAGGGGTCAGCCTGGGTGGGGGGAGACAAGCCCCTGGTAGAACCACCAGAAGAACTCTCCCCAGGGATATCCCCCCCCCCCGCGCTCCCCGCCCCCGAGCCCCCACGCCATGCAGAGGGAGAGAGCCTCAGGGCAGCCACTCATCGAATGTACATTATAAGTTTCTCTCCTATGGCAGCAGAAATACCAAGGTTATTCTGAAAAGTACTAAGAAATGTTAATTCCCGGGGGCTCTTTATGTAAAGATAACTAAAGTCAAGAGGCCAGAGTGGCCCCCAGGAGACAGGAAGAGAGACACGCTTTAATATTTCATTAGTGTCCCATTAGCAAGACAACACACGTTTTCACACTTGGTGACTTCTTGGGAATCATGTCTCATTCAGAAACAAATGGGGACACAACTGCTGCTTACCCTGGCGGCCTGCTAAGTATCCTGAGGCAGCCAGTCAGAAAGGACTTGACCTTCAGGGCTATGGCTACGACACAATGAACTCAAGAGTGCAAGACTTCTGGGTGCCTCCTGCGAAACCTGCTAATCTGGGATCGAGAGCCAACCTGTTGAGCTGAAGGAGGCAAAACCTTCCTTACTCTTCTTAAGCCAGGCTCATACGGCTCGGCTCTCCAGGCCTGGCACAGTACAGCCCCCCACCAACCCGGGCATTCTGAAATCTGGGCCATCAGCGGTAGGGGGCAGGAAATGAGGAAGACGGGGGATGGGATGTCCTTAGCCATCATTGTGCAAATCGTTGCCTCATTCATTTGCTCAACAAATATGTACCAGGCTCCCAGTGTGTGCCAGGAATGAGCCCGACGCCCAGCTCAGGGCAGGGAGCATGCAGACCTCAAACAAGGAAGTGGAGGGAAATAATGAAGCTGTGAATTTATGTTCACGACAGACCGAAGAGGCAGGGCCACTGTGCCCACTTTCCAGACGAAAACACTCAGGGAAGTTAACTGCCTTCAGCAGCTCAGGACCACGGACTCACCTGCCTCTCCCGGCCGCTGGAGGCAGGGGCACAGCAAAGGGAGGGGCCTGGCCGCCCCTGTGGTACCTGGAGACAACAGGACACCTGTGAAGACACCGAGCAGAGGGCCTTTGTTCTCTGGTTTCTAGACTTGTTACTCATGTCTCCTTCTCCGGATGGACAAGAATTGCCAACGGGCAGGACGACTGGCATGAAAAGTCAAAGGAAATGACAACAGGCAGTGTCCTCTCCAGCTCAAATAGGGCACCTTCATACAAAGTGGCCTCCTGGGCTCCTCAACTCCCTCCTAGGACCGCCTCACAGAGCTGGCCCGCAGGTCCTGGTCCTGAGCAGGAGTCATCATCCACATCCAGGGAGCAGAGGGCATCTGGCCTCCAGGGACACCCTCCCCAATTCCCTCTAATTTGGTCTATTAATTTAAAGCACAGGAAGCTGGCCAGGAGTGGTAGGCACAGGGGATGTCTGCGAGGATGTAATTAATGCAGCTGCTCCAAACGGAAGGTAACGCCTTGTCTCCTCATTAGCAGATGTACAGCAATTTAGCATGACATCCTGGAGGACAGCAATGGGGACACACAGCTCCCTTCAGGTCCGTGCCTCGCCCGCCACTTCAATTTCCTCACTGTTGGGCAATTACAAAGTGCTCCCAGCAGAAGGTTCCGAGCAGCCGGAAGCCAGCGCTGGAAAGGCCGGCAGCCCAGGGGCCAGGCCCAGAGCACCTCAGATTCGGCAACCACAGTTTCCCACACAGAGACCTAGTAGGTGACAGGAGAACCCACCTCCCTCTTTTAAGTATCTCCTCATTCGACATTCAGCAGGGGTTCCTGACCCTGTTTGCTGCGCTCTGTAAACACAGAAGGCACAAGATGGGCTGTGAGGACGTGATGACCTTCCCAAATCGTGACATGTCGGAGGCACACAAGGCATGCAGAGAGCTGTTTTCAACAGCTCAAGCACACATCAAGTCATATTAGCATTTTCCCTTCAAAAAAACAAGCCCAGCATTGCAAAAAAAAAAAAAAAAAAAAGCTTGCTTTTTCTTGCAAACCTCGGATGTTGCAGAAACATTTCATAGAGAGGGTTAACCCTGCAGAGTGATGCTCTGGCCTGGCTCAAAAGAGACACACACAGGTTTTGGGCCACCCAGGCGATGACCCAGGCAGAAGCTGGAAGGCAGCCAGGGGGGAAAAGTTGCCATCCTGGAGTTCTGAGATCGCAGCTCTTCTTTCCTACCCAGAGGTCACCTCTGGAAAGCCATGGCAGCTTTGGAACCATCTGGGTTGTAAACTTACTTATGACCCCACATAGGGAAGATAAACAAAGTGACCCCTTCAGCCACTACACAACCACCTGGGCCCTCCAACAGGTAACACAAGGCACGTGTGCAGCAAGGGCCTGTGGACCCCACGATCTCATCAGTGTTCAGGTAAGGCCAAAGGCCAAAACGGGACCGCTGCAGAATCCACCATGGCGCACTGAGAGAGGCCATGGGTTGGGGGTTGGTCTACGCTGCTTGCACGAGAAAGGTGCTAGGTTAGTGCCACCCTCTCAAGAGCTGAGCCTGAAAAATAGGACCTGGAAAGTTCACTGAGGGGTGGTTTTCACAAGTCTTTTTGTGCACACGGATTAAGCTTACCTGCTCATCCTCAGAGATCACTCCAGCCTCACCAGCTTTTTAGACTAGAACCTTCTCCACCTCACGGGCTCTCTCCCTCTCCCACACATGTACGCCTCTGCCACGTAGAGCCCAACCCCTTAGACATGTCAACCAGCCCCAGGGTCTGCTCTGGGGCTCACCTCAGGGTGGAGACCCCATTCACCTGACAAACCCCCCGACACCCCGCCGCTGGAGATCCCTCGAGACCCAGCGGCCCGGAGATGAGCCTTTTTCTGGCTACGAATTTCCAGATGATGCCTATTCCCAACCCACCCTAAGGGGCCAGGAGCATTTCCTTGCGTGTCGTTTTTTGGGGAGTGCCCCGGAATGAAACAACTATGATTTTGCTTAGAAAGAACAGCTCTAGGGTTTTTTTCCAAACGCAGCCAGAACAGGAGGCGAAACTGACCTTTCACGTGTTTTTTGAATTAATTCAGAAATACTCTATCCAAATACAGAATATTAGGTGACTTTACTTCGTGTGCCCTTTCCTCTAAATTATTAAAAGTCCCAAGAATTCTCCAGTCTGCATCTAACATTTCAGATGACCAAAGCAGACAAATAAATTGAGTTTTCTCCTAAGGCAAGGCAATCTTTGTTTTCCTGAAGAGTAAAAAAGAATGTGGTGAGTCAGCCTGCTTAATCCTACCTGCCTCCATTGAAAAAATGGGAAAAGGATTATGATCTAAAATGACCAGGATGCTTGTGGTTATTATTGTACTTTACCATGTTATTTTTTGATTCAACGCCTTTTAATTAAATTTAAATTGATTGAGCAGTTTCAGTAATGATTTCTCAATGCTCATGTGCGATTCTGAAAACGACAGAATCTGGCTAAATTACTATTGCACACTTACCTGTCAATAACGACTCCTGTGAAAAACTGCACACTCAGAGCCGGGCGAAGACTGTCCCACTGAGCAGTGCGGGGGCGGGTGGCTTGCAAAGCAAGGGACACCTTGGCACACAGGCCCCAGCCAGCTGTGCAGTTTGGTCTCACGATACCGGACCCCCAGCGCCTCATAAACAGGATTTTGGCAACGTTGAATCAGTGTATTTTTTTAAATTTTATGTCCACCTTCCGATTCTCCACCCCAAGAAAATAAAATGACTGAGGACTATGGTTCACAATTATGAACCCCATGCCAAATCTGGAGCAGGGGGACAGGGCCACTGTCCTGAGAGGCCTGGATTTATGGAGGAGAATCAGGAGGTGAGCCAGTTGCCAAATTGCTGACACAAAAACCTTTTCTTGGGAAAAACACACTAAACTTTTACTTTAAATATGCTTCTTGAATATTCTAGCTTAGCATCTGCAATGAGCAGTGAACAGCGTCTCCTGTGCCAGGAAACAGATAAGCTGTGGGTAGAAGGCCTGGCGGGGGAGTGCAAGACAGAGGCCTGGCCATTGGTCTGCACGCCAACCAGGGCGGCGGGGCATCGTCGGCGGGCACGGGTGCCCACTCTGCACCGGGCTTGGAGGGCCAGGGGCCACAGTAATGGAGACGGCAAAAGCCCCTTCTTCCTGCCACAGGGGAGACAGAGGGTCCACAGCAGCAGCAGCAGGCAGAGAGTGAGGGTGCTCGTCAGAGAGGGTGGGGGCAGAAGCCACGCGAACGTGCATCTGAGCACAGCTGAGGGGAGAAACGGATGAGAAGAGTCTGGGGTTCCAGGGAGAAGGAACACGAAGTACACAGGCACGGGGTACGGGGGAGCTGTGAGCCAGACCGCCTGAGGCCTGAAGGTTACCGGCGGTCTCTGGACTTTACTGGAAGCGTGACGGGGTCTGAGCAGAGGGGCTGGCCGCTCAGCCGGTCCCCAGGAGAGCTCGGACAAGCCAGGACCCACGTGCCCGAGGGCAGCCCTGGGGCAGTTGAGGACACTCCCAGCTCCCTCTGCCCAGACAAAAGGACAGCCCCAGCCCCTAGGGTGGCTACCCACACCGCCCAGTTGGGCTGGCCTCACAGACCCTTCGGTGTCTCACCAGGACTGTCAAACCCAGGGACAGTGCAAGCTCGCTGTACAGCAGGAGGCGTGAGCCCTGGGAGGTGCCCTGGCGTGAGGGTCCCGGCACAGCTCTTTGGAAGGAAGCCAGGACCCCCTCAGTTCCCTTCTGCGGCCCCGCCTTGCTCAGGAAGAGCTCCTTAACCACACTGCCGAGACGGACTCTTGTCCTTTGAAATCTCTGCACCCTTCCCGGAAACATGGGGATGTGGGAAGGTACGAGGGGGCCGCTGAGCCTGCAGGGCCAGCCTGTCGTGTGCCCTGACAGCAAGAGTCCCTGCAGGCCGGGGACCACGTCCCTGTATCTGTCCCAGAGCCCAGATGTCTGGCGACTCAGCAAATAGTGACCGTTGACGATGCTGCTCGAGCTCCAGGACACCCTAGAACTCTTACTGTCTCACCAATTCAAGGACACAGGGGAAACCACACACCGGATTTTTAAAAAGCAAACAAACTGAAAAGCAATTAGAACAGACAAATCACAAATATTTAAATATCGAGGCCCGAAACTGAAGTCTATCTTGACCCTGGATCTCCATTTCCTCTTCAGACCCAAGGGACCCTGCTGGACAACAGCGAGGCCGTGTCACAGGCACAGACGGCACCAGCAACTGCCTCCCAGGTGGGTCCTCAGCTGCCCGCAGCGGCTCAGGCAGCAAGGTTTTCAACTTCGCTAAGAGGAGTATTTTGATTTGCCGAAGAAACTTGCACTGGCCCCAGGCAAATAACAACTGCAGGAGAGTATTTCCTACAGCACCTTCCTCTCTCACTCCCTTTAGGGAAATGACTGCTGCACTCAAAAGTGAGGGGGAGGGAAAATTAAATAAAAAATATATTTAAATAACAGCCACAGAGCAGCGACGGGATGCATGGATTTCTGAGCCAACTTCCCAAAACTCGTGCTGCTGTGATTTGCCTTTGAAGCAATCTCACTTTGCCTTCTGTTGCTTAAACAGTAATTATTAAAGGCATCAATTAAAGATGCCCAACTCTGCCGTCCCCATGGCCGCCGTCCCTGGCACATCTCCCGCCCCGCCTGCGGCACCTGCCGCCACCCTTTTTTTCTGTGTCAGTGGGGTAGGACCGGTCCAGAATAAAGCCTCTGCTCTGGGTCCACATGCCACTTGATTTAAGGTCAGCAGAGGGATCGCCGCCCACCCACAGCCCTGCTGGGAGTGAGGAGGCTGGATCAGCCTTTTTGCCATCTACAATCAGCATCAGCAGCCCAGACACAGCGCGCGTATCCGGCACGGCAGACACGGTCCTCCACTAGGCGCCCGGCAGCTCCGTCTCCTGTAGAGAGACCCTAGGCCGTAGGCTTCTCCCCGCCTTCCTCCCACCCCTCCCCAGGAACAGGAGAGCCCTGGGAGAGCCAGATCACCAGAACCATTTGGACAGGACATGGAAGAGGAAATCCCTCTTCTTGGCACAGCACTGGACAGCTTCCAGATCACAGAGTGGTCCCTCCTGGCCGGTCCGAAGAAACCGTGGGCCATTTCGGCCCACACTCCAAAGCAGGGAACGGGCTCCTGTGGCCAGAGCGTCGGCATTCAGCCCCGCCTCCCCTGGGGCACCTGGAGGAGCAGGGAGAGTGTGTGGGCGCACAGGTCCAGGGCAGGGATAGAAAGGCTATCCGGCTCCAGAGCACACACGTGAGAGATCCAGGTAGGATCCCCAACGTGGAGAGACAGACACATTCACAAACTAAGAAAGAAATATGCGAAGCGCCACACAAACCCGGAAGAGGGAACGAGTCATTCTGCTGAGGTACGGGGACAATACAGAGAGGAGGGAGAATTTAACTTATGGATGTTCCCACTACCCAGGTGCAGGAACGACGTCATCCTAAGGAGCTGAGGCTTTATCCTGAAGAACAGCAGTAACTGCCTTCGGATGAAGGCACAAGTGGTTTGTAGGGAAAGGGAGATCAAGGCAGGGAGACCCAGGAATAGTCCAGGGGTTATGAGGGCCATGACCTCGTGGGGCAGTAGTTGGTTGGGAGAGACAGAAAAGACAGACAGAACCTGCCATTCAGATTCCAGGGAGCACCAGCGGGCGTCGAGGAAGATGCCAGAGCCACGAGCCTGAGCCAGTGGTCTCAGGGGACACCCCGAAACAAAGGATCAGTAGGGGTAAAATGACAGATCTGGCTTGGGATGCAGTGACTTTGAAGTGTTCGGTACGCGACGTGAAACTCAAGAGAGGGGCAGGGCCTGACGACCCAGATGTGGTGCCTGCCACGGGTGTAGAAGGGGACATCTAAGCCATCGGAACACAACACAGGCCAGAGTTCTTTTACGGAGGAAAAGAGGGCCAAGGACACAAATCTGCGGCACTGAAATCTCAAAAGATGGCCAGGAGGACAGCAAGGGCTGGGCAGCAAAGCAGGAGAGAAATGTGTCCGCAGCCAAGGGAGAGAAAGGCTTCTTTTTTTCCAAGAAGAAAAAAAGAGTCAACTTCAACGAAGGTTGATCCCAGGAAGGATGAGGGTGGAAACCTGGCCACAGGAGTTAGTACTAAGCATCCTCGGTGAACCCCAACATGAGAGTCTGCTGAACGGGATGGGGGTGGGGGTGCCCAACTTCGGTGGTTGACGAGAGGTGGGAGGGGAAACGCAGAAAGAGTTGCAGGAAAGGCTTCAGAGAAACTTTATACAAAATGTGAGTAACGGCACATTTACGAGCAGAGAGGAGAACAATACAAAGGGATATTCAGATACTTCTGCCCTGGAAGAAGAGCACAAGCCACGGGTCATCTCGGAATTATCAACAGACTGGTGATGGTAGAAACCATGCCCACAGACGACACTGCCCACGGAGAGTGGAACAAGAGAAGAAAGACCAAAGCAAGAGCCCCGATGTCTGAAGCGAGCTAGAGCTCTTTTCCAACCCCTAGTTCCACGCATGCAGCTCAGCCCACAGGGCTGTGATTCCAGCCACATTAGCTTCCAGACGGGGCTCCTTATGAGGAAGGCACGTGGGAAGTCTTCAAGTTCTCCTCCACACTGAGGGCCGATAAATGGTGAGCTGGTAAATAAAAGCAGATCCTGCAGGACACAGAGCCAAAAAACATGGGGTTACTTACCTGTCTCTTTGACATTCTGAAGCTCTGAGCCTGTCAAACCATGCAGTCGGAAGCTGAACCTTTCCCCCCACACCAGCGGAATACCGCATCATGTCAACAACACGGACCACATAGAAATGTGTGCTATGCAAAATGCACGCAATGATGACCAAACAGAAACAGTAGTGTAAAAAAAAAGGATTCAATAACATGTCTATAAAACAGAGTTTAGAGAATTTTATTCAGTATAATTAACATCCAATAAAATGCACGGATCTGAATCTGTTTAACGTCTTAATGATTACATGTGCCCACACAATCACACCCTACGTTGGGGGTTAGGGTTCTTCCATCACCCTACAAAGTTTCCTTGCTTTCCTTCCAGTTCCTTCCCCCACGCTGTGCACTCATGAACTATTGTCCATCACCACAGATTGGTTTCATAAAGTACGTACTGCTTTTGTTCTCGAGATCCAACCATACGGTTGTTATCAGCACTTCACTCTTTTTACTGTTCAGGAGTACTCCGCCGTGATAACAATGTGTTCATCCATTTTTCAGAAGACGGGTGCTGGGGCTCTTTCCAGTTTGGGGCTTTATGTAAACATTCTTGTACAAGTCTTTTTGTGAACATATCCGGAAGCACCCCCTTATCCACGGGAGATTCGTTTCAAGATCCCCGGTGGATGCCTGAAACCATGGACAGTACTGAACCTGACATACACTATGTTTTTTCCTATAAATACATACCTGTGATAAAGTGTGTACATCAGGCACACTATGAGATTGACAACAATAACTAAGAAAATAGAACGATTATAACAATATACTGTAATAAAAGTTAGGGCACTGTGGTCTCCCTCTCACTGTACTCCCCCTTCTTCCTCGGATGATCAGAGATGAAGGAGGTGAATGGCGTGGGCAGGGGACAACGTGTTAGGCTACTACTGACCCTCTGTTGTAAGCGTCAGATGACGAGGGTCATCTGTTCCCAGTAACTGAAACTGCAGAAAGCAATCCTCGAGTAAGGGAGGATTACTGCATTTTCATTTCTCTAAGGTAAAAATACTCAAGGGCGGAACTGCCGGTTCACAACACAGATGTTCAATTTCATACTAAATGCCACACGGGTGTCCAAAGAAGCTGTGCCGTGTCATGCACCCACCAGCAACGTACGACATGGCACCTAATGGTGTGAATCTGTGCCTCCCTTCCGAGGCCGGGGGTGTTGAGCACCTCTCCACATGTTAACCGGCCATTCATAGACCTTCTCTCGTGAAGGACCCGTTCTAAGAGTCCCGGTCTATATATTCTGACAAACATGTACAGTTGTGCAACCACGACCACGTCATCAAGACACAGGAAAGTTCCCTTTGCCCGTCCGTAGTCAACTCAGCCCCACTTCCAACCCCAGCAACCACTGAACTGTTCTCTTTCCGCGTACTTGTACCTCTTCCAGAATGTCCTATAAACGGCATCAGGCGGTATGCAGCCTTCTGAGTCGCTTTCTTTTCACTAAGCATTAGGCAAGCGGGATTCATCCACCCCGTATCAGTTTGCTTCTTCCCACTGCTGAGTAGCGCTCCATCGAGCTCACGGAGCCCTGTGACCGTAGAGCGACGCTGGGTTTCCCACTCTGGGGTGTCATGGGTAAAGCCACTGCTCACACACAAGGTTTTGTATGGACACAGCCTCTCATTCTCTTAGGTAAATGCCTCCAAGTGAAACTTCTGGGTCAGACTGGAAGTACGGATTGAAGACTTCTAAGTGCAGATTTAGAGAAAACTACCAAATTTCTTTCCAAAACGTCTGCATCGTTCTGCACTCCCACCGGCAAGGTAGGAGGGCTGGAACTACCAAGGTTTTTGTTGTTTGGAAAACATTCTAATAGGTGTAGACTAGTATCTCACCGCAGCTTTTACCTTCATTTCTCAAACGGGAGCCCCAGTCGGGAGGCCGGGTGGGGAATGTATTTCACACGCTCAGCTGCCATCTGTGTATCTGAACGTGTCGACTCAACTCTCTTGCAGGTTTTTAGGTTGGCCATTTTAAGGACTCACGGTAGTGAGTTTTAAATGTTCTTCATACATTCGGGATGCGAGTTCTTTATTAGACATATGCCGTGCATACACATCCTCCCCGTCTGTGGCCTGCAGTATCATTCTCTTATCAGCATCTTTGGAAGAACAGAACTTTTGTGTGTTTTTTTAATGTTTATTTATATTTGAGGGAGAGAGAGTGCACGTGAGCAGGGGAGGGGCAGATAGCGAGGGAGAAACAGAATCTGAAGCAGGCTCCAGGCTGTCAGCACAGAGCCCGACGCGGGGCTCGAACTCACCAGCCGAGAGATCGTGACCTGAGCCAAAGCTGGACGCTCAACTGACTGAGCCACCCGGGCGCCCCAGAAGAACAGAACGTTTAAAATTTTGATAAAGTACGAAAATATGATTTCTCTCATAGATTGTGCTTTCAGTATGTAAGTAATCTCTGCTTATTCCAGGGTCACAAAAACTTTCTCCTCTGTTTTCTTCTAGAAGTTTTATAAATGTGTTAGACTCTAAACTTAGATCTATCTTCCATTTTGAGTTAATTTTTATACATGGGACCAGGTACGGGCCAAGGTTCATGTTGTTTACACAGATGTCCAATTGGTTCCGATTGCCATTTGTTTAAAAGACCGTCCTTTTTCCAATGAATTGCCTTGTGCCTTGTCAAAAATCAACTACCCCTGTACGTGTGAATCTATTTCTGGCGTCTCTCTTCTGCCCCACTGCTCTGTGTGTCTATCTCTTTGCAATACCCCACGGACTGATTCTTGTAGCTTTATAAGAAGCTTTTCTGACTTTCAAGAAAACCGGACAATGAAATCTTGTAGTATTTTTCTTTTTTAACACCGATTTGGCTTGTTCTAGGTCCTCTGCATTTCCACGTAAACCTTACGATCACCTTGTCTACATTTTGACTAGGATGGTGCCACATCCCTACTTCAACTTAGGGAAAACAGGCAGGCATCTTAACAATAGCGAGTCTTTCAGGCCACAATACGGCCTCCATCCGCTCAGGGCATCTCTCGCTTCCCTCAGCCCCACGTGCCGGCTTTCAGGGCCGAAGTCGGACACGCATTCTTGGTGTTTTGTACTGGGTGTTTCTAAAGCTACTGCCGATGATACTAATTTTTTAATGCTGCCTTTTGCTCCTATACAGAAATACAGTTGACTCTGGATCTTGTATCTTGTTGAATTCACATATTCTTATAGGTGGATCTTTTTCATAATCATACTGTTTACAAATAAAAGTTAACTTCTGGAGTTAGGTTAACCTGACTGAGACTCTAGAAGATAGGTGCCTTTCAATGATTAGAAAGTGCCCAAACTTTCGGGGGGGGGGGGAGGGGGGAGCAGGGGGAACCTGCAAGAAAACTCCCTTTAACTGCACAAGTTCAGAGGACAGCATTTTTACCTCATACCCTCTTACAAGGGGTGGCGGAGTCCCCATCAGGGGACCACAGTGGCAGTGACAGACACAGCTCCCCTCCCCACACACCTCCTCCGGCACGGCGCCAGGGCTGACGGCTCGCCTGAAGGAGCCAGTGGGCCAGGGAGGGAAGCGGCCTTCCCGTGCGTCTCCGCCCTCCGTCATCCGGAGAGTCCCCGCAGCCCGCTGCCAGTACGCTCTCTCCCGGCCTGGGAAGCAGACTTGGGGTTCCACCTGTGACTTTTCAAAGGGTACTCGATTCCGTCTTTGAAAGAGCTCCGGGAAGTGGGGCTGCAAATAGCATTTTTCCCGGCGCACAAGAGGCACACGAAAAGGTCTCAATTACAGGACACCAACAGTCCGACAATACCAAACACGAAACAGGGCCTGCAATGCAACACCCAAAGCCCTTGGTTTAATGGGGAGGCAGCACCAAGTTCTCCAAGTTCATGGCTCAATTACTGAAGTACACAGAAACAAGGAACAGATCACCTGATGAAAGTCTTGACAGGGGCTTGCGTTTAAAATGCACTTCTGGGGGCGCCTGGGTGGCTCGGTCGGTTAATCATCCGACTTCGGCTCAGGTCATGATCTGAGGGTCTGTGAGTTCGAGCCCCGCGTCGGGCTCTGTGCTGACAGCTCAGAGCCTGGAGCCTGTTTTGGATTCTGTGTCTCCCTCTCTCTCTGCCCCTCCCCTGTTCATGCTCTCTCTCTGTCTCAAAAATAAATAAACGTTAAAATTTAAAAAATAATAATAAAAAATAAAAAAATAAAATGTACTTCTGGGGGCGCCTGGGTAGTTCGGTCAGTTAAGCATCCGACTTCGGCTCAGGTCATGATCTCACGGTCCGTGAGTTCGAGCCCGGCGTTGGGCTCTGTGCTGACAGCTCAGAGCCTGGAGCTTGTTTCGGATTCTGTGTCTCCCTCTCTCTCTGACCCTCCCCCGTTCATGCTCTGTCTCTCTCTGTCTCAAAAATAAATAAACGTTAAAAAAAAATTAAAAAATAAAAAAAATAAAAAAATAAAATGTACTTCTGCCACCATCTGATTTTTCTCCGTCCCGTAACTTTCTGTAATTTGACTAAGGTCCGCAGGCACATCTGTGGGATCGACTGCTAGGATCAGTTTGAAGCTTGTTCCTGCCTCCATCACAAAAGCCAAGTAATAATTTTCACACTACTGTTTCCGGCCAGTGGTTTCCAACACGACTTCTTTATTAGGAGGTGGTGAAACCACATATGAGTGTGTGTGTGTGTGTGTGTGTGTGTGTGTGTGTGTGTGTGTGTGTGTTATATATAATTTTTTAACGGAGAAATAACTCCAGAGCACTCTGCTGCCATTCTATCAAATGCAAGGCAAGTGATTGCTGAGTTCCCAATTATGTTCAACCTTAAATCACACTGTTTGGTCTGGTTGTATATCCAGCCCTACAGGGAGTTGTGCGAAGGCATATATTTGGCAAGCTTTCAAACCACAGCTACAAAACATGTGCTGAAGAAAATGATTCAAAATATTAAGAAAGCAGTCATTTATTTTCGAAAGCCTGTTCACGTGAGACAATAAGCTGCTTCCCAGAATAGGCTCCATCCATCAGGAAAACACTAGAACCCAGCACAGGCTGGCTGGAGTCTGCCTCTCAGCCATCATATTGCTGTGATTATTATTCATCATCCGGGGTGCGTCGCAGATGGATATGCACGCTGGGCACCCTTCCGTGGTGACAGCAAACGCTCCCTGACCCTGGAGAAGCACCCACGGTGCCGATGACCTCACGGGCCCTATAGGACTACGCGGATGGCCCTACAGATCCAGGTGAGGGCAAGCTGTGGGCACCCAGGCACAGGAAGGGGATGGAAGGCAGGAGGACCTTGGTGCCCGGTCCAGGTCAACCGCTTCTCCGTTATAAAGAGGACAGTTCAAACAAACCAGGGGATCCATGTCAACCAGGTGCCTATTTGGAGGTCTGCTATATGACGAGAGGCTTAGAAGTCCTTCTGGGAATCAGGCCGGCTGAGCCAGCTAAGCTTGGCCAGCTGAAGCAAAAAAGGAGATTCCACTTGAGACGAGAGTCAGGAAAATCCCTTTCCAGTGTCTTTCCCACACTCTTCCCTGGAGACTGTGTGTACCATCCTGAGGGGCTGGCTCGCAAGCCCAGTGCCACCCAGGGGGGGACCACTCCCAACTCCTAGCGCCTCCTCTCACCATCTACAAGCTTTAACTTGTCTGCTAAAGGACATAATGTATAAGCCTCTCCTGCCATCACTACAACCCAAGGAAGGGGCAAAACGTGAATCTTATAAAGTATACATAGTAATTAGTTTTCTCTAAGTCAGGACACAATGAAATTTAACAAATATTTAAGTTTCTCAACCAACTCGAAACATGGAATGAGTCCAACACCATCAGACAAGGAATTTAAAACTGCGCTTCAGCGGGTGAACCACTGGAATCTCAACTTTCCCAGGGCAACAACTGGATTTGTGGGGCTCTTCAGGTACCACTAGCGATGGTCTGCAATGCAGAGGGAAGTTATGGACAGCCGGTTGGCCAGAAGTTTCTGCAAATACCTTGGCCGTGAAAGAACGACCAGAAAAAGAAAACCAAGCAGTTTGTGGGCAGGTTACCCTTCTTGCTTTTTTAAGGCTGGGAAAGGAGACGGGAGCGATAGTAAATGGGCGCTTTTCCCTTGCTGACACGCGGTGCCAGTAAAGCACAGCCAGGATGCCCTTCCAGAGGGGCAACCTCGCTTCCCCGGGCTGGACCGGGGCACCCTCTTTCATTCCCAAACAATTAAATAATGACCACCATCTACACCGAGTGGGTGTCACGCACACTGTCATGTGGCTGCACACGCGGATTTCTAATAATTCACGTGGGAAAGTCACCGCTCTTCAAATACTTACCAGCAACATTGGCCACTAGCAGCCAGAGATGTATGGGAGTATGTTTAGAATATTCAGCTGACTAAGCCAGCACCTTAACTTTAAAAGCAATCGACCAAAAGGGCCCAATCAGAAAAGTGATACAATTCAGGGGTACGTGGTAGCCTCTCACAGGGTCTGTTCTGGAGGAAAATGGCTCCCAGCAAAGACAGGCTTATGAGTTGCAGTAACTAGGAAACCAATGACTGGTACCTTCTCCCACGCATGCGCCGGTCCACCAGCTTGGCAGCACGGGTTGTGCCGTGGTTGCCCTGCTGTGGTTGCCCACGTCTTACGTACGGGACCCTCCGTAAACAGGTCCAAACCTCTTTTCCAGCCCTGTCTTGCCACCTCCATTTCACACATGTCACTCTTGAGCAGGCCAGGCCCTTTCTGGACTCTGCCTGGCCTCATTCTGTTTGTTCCCTCCAGCTCAAGCCTGTTCTCTAGCCAGACAGGCGGGGGACCAGGCCGTCAAGGTACCCTGTGTGGGTGGCACTACGCTCCAGTCACACACGAGAAGAAGGGATTCACTTAATTCCAATCTAATGAGCTGATGCTCAATCAGAAGCAATGTAAAAGCTCCAGCTCAAGCGCTCTGTCCCTCGGTCTCAGTTGTAAGAAGGTCCATTTCACGATAAAATCACTGAGAAGTTAGTGTTTTTACTACAACAATCCAACACTGTAATAACGTCCCGGTAAAGACAGCGGCAAGAATGGAAAGTTGCACAGGGGAGCGTTTGCTAAGCAGACAGGTCTCCCGAGGTCTACAACCCAGTCCCCAGCTGGCATATCTGAGACCAAAGGAAATACTCTGACAGACGGCTTCAGTGGCAGATGATGTCTGAGATGCCACGAGTTGGAAATGAGATTCTTTTCTTCTCTAAGAAAGCTGAACACGCAAGGTTCAATGAACTACTTCTCTCATCAACTTCCCAGGTATCCGTAGCCTCCCTACATTTTCCTCCTAAAAATCTGAGGTACAGCCAAGAGGAAAACCAAGCAAGCTAGAAGCTACTCACCAAAGTCTAGACTTCTGCAAACACTGGTGCCTCAGGAGATCTGTCCCTCACCCCAGAAAGAATGTTGAACATAGAAAGTGCTCATAAGAAAGATGCCACAGGAGCAACCACAGAAAATGAGGTCTGGTTCTCAAGCGGGTGTGGGGGAATTCAAATTCAGTCTCTGGCAAAGTCCGGCAGTGCTGTGCCCCTCCCCGGGCCAGGAGGAAAACCATTACTGCTGGGCTCCCACTGAACCAAGGACACTGGGGACACTGACTTTCCATCTCACTCAGGGAGCCATGCGAGTGAGGGCCCTGAACGTCTTGGGACACGGGCTGATTCTGTTTAAATACAGCCATTCTCTGAATCTCCCAAATGTCAACTTCCGATGACAAAGTGCACGGTTTAGAGAGGTGTTTCCCAAACAGCTCCCAAAACCACCCGGGGACAAGGACGTCAGGACTGGCCTTCTAGGTGCCCAGTCCCACCAGACTGGCCTTCTCCTTGGACAGGAGAGCTCTCCAGGGCTCCTCTCCTGCAATCAGTGACAATCTGTATGCTCACGGGCACTTGTAGCTGCTGAGACTACAGCTGGAGAGACGGACAAGGTCCCTTCCCTAAAAGAGCTCACATCCCAGTAGGGCGGGGAGGAGACCAGGAAAAGGGAAAGGAAGAAACAGAAAATTTCAGACCGTAATACAGGCTATGAAAAAAATAAATAAATAACCAGGTGACAGAGCTACTAGGGGTTGGCTGTCTGGGAAGGGCCTCCCCGAGGAGACGACGTCTGAGGTTAAGACCTGAGTGGCATGGAGAAGCCAGCACACAAACGTGGGGTAGGAGGGGACAGCACTCCACGTAGAGGAAACTGCTCACGCAAAGAAGCACGCCTGGTGTGTTCCAACTACGGGAAGGGTCGATGTGTCCAGAAGGAAAAGCAAACGGTAGGGACCGAGCACGGCAGAGAGCAGAACACATGGCGCTCCATGTGGGCACTCCAAATGGGTAGAGGGTCACTGTAGGGTTTTTAAGCAAGCTAGTGAGCTCACCCCAGTTTTCTCTTTACTAGATCACCCTGGCCCCTGCACAGGGAGCAAGACTGGCGACAGGAGTCCAAACAGGAAGGGGTGATGGATGTGCGGGCAAAGAAAACGAGGGCAGCCTGGACTCTGGAGGTACCTATAGAGAGGACTACAGCAGGATCCACCTTAGAAGGAGGAAAGAACTTACAGGTGGATTCCACGTCTGGCAGAGAAAAAAGGGCAGAATCAAGGACACGCCTGAGCTTCTGGCTTGATGTACTGCTCAACTCGTACGAGGCATCACTGGTCTTTATTCTCACAAATATCCTTCCACGCTCTTTTCACCGACACTGAACTTCGACCTCCCCAGACTACAGTGGACAGAGAACACTGTACCTTCTCTAAAACTGGGAAGCCGATTTGGAGACGAATACTTACAACCCTGCTTCCGACTGCAAGGTCTGTTAAGTTCGGCCGAAGGGACAGCTGACGCGCGTCTATAAGCGGCCTCCTGAGCTACCTGCCTCCTCCCGTGACATCACCCTCCCTACTGAAAGGTTTCATTTTCCTGGCTTTGCAAAGGCCCTCCCTCCATCTGAAGCAGCTGCTCACAGAGCATTTCAGCTTCCTTTTACCAGGCTTTTTTAAACAGATACTTTTTCTACCCGGAGTTTGTCACCATTTAAAATGTTGTGCTAGTTAGCAGTAATTATGTAAATGCAAGCAGCCATTTCTATTTTTAAAAGGGAACCCCATTTAGCATTCTTACATCCTGAAATGTTTAAAATAGCTAGTCCAGTGATGTTTTCACTTTATTCAAACTGTTTGTGTGGATTTAAATACAGGTTCAGCCGAAACCAAAGCAAGTCAAACATTTACTTTCTATTAAACATCTAAATCAGAAGATTAAAAACCTATTTCACATTTAACAGAAAGAAGCCGTCAAATCAGCAGAGCAACAAGCGGCTTCCCCGCATTTATTGCCAAGCTGGGCTGATGTCTGAGAGGTAATCAATTTAGGAAGGGAGGGAGGGATTTCTTTAAACTCTTCAAAAAGGGAAAAATACATTTGAGCAAATCTTTTAATTATAGTATCTTCCTAAGAACCTGCAAAGCCTTTATTCTTTCCAAACTTAATGCTTTGTAAAGGCAACTCTTGCCCCTTAATTCCACATGAAATATTCAGTATAGCATAATTAAATTTTATTCCATGCTATTTTTATTGGGCTCACAGAAATAGAGGGTGGCATCATCTCTGAAACAAACTTCCCGGCAACTTCGCATTCACTGCGAACGGGTGGTTCTGGAAATTGAACTTAAGATACAAAACCTACTCCAAATGGCAGTTTCAGCCCCAGACAGATGGGTGGGTATTAAAAAGATGGGCTCATTCGTATGTCGCAACCACAGCCTTTGAATAAACAACTGCCCCAGTTCTCCACTTCCTTCCCTGAGTTTAGCACGAGGTGCCTCTGGGCACGGATCTTAACTTTCAACATGCAAAGACGGGAGCCTGTCTGATTTTTCATTGTAAATCTATCTGGTGGGGAAAGAAAAGAGAACGGAGAGAGACAAGGAAAGAAGTGCCCTATGGCTGAAAGAAACTTATAATCAGAATAAATATTTGGATGACGGGATGGTTTGTGGGGGGCGGGCTTAATGTTTTTGGTCATTATTATAAATTATACAACCAAAGTCTCACTCTTCTTTCTAGTCAACGTCAGAAAACCACGAGTGAACACAAAACGTCCCCTTCTCAGACTGGCGGCCCAGGTTACAGACCCACCACTCACAGAGAAGGATGAGTGGTAAGCATCTCGGGCGACCCACAGCCAAGTCCATCAGCAGGGGAAAGCCCTGCGGCCCCCAGTCTAACCTTCTTGGGATCCGGTCCCACGGCACTCCCCCGATGGGACATGGCCTGGTGTGACAGTCCACTCCCCCACGACGTGCCCACAAAGCTAAAACTTCATCTTAAATCCTGCTAACGTATCAGCAGGGACGACGACCTCAGATCGAGGATCACCCAACCTCTCTGTCCAGCCGGACAGCCCCATCTGTCTTACTACTCCCTCAAAAGCGCCAAGTTCAAGAGGACAACCAAAACAACAGCAAAGATTTCTCCCACGTGACATCTGGAACTGCTGTAAGGGAGCACCAAAACCACTCAAAGATGGTTCTTTAATGAGACTCTTAGAACTTGAAAAGATTAAAATATATCTTAATTCGTAAGAATTAATCTGACTTTGGCTTTGTAGTTTGGTCTAGGTTATTGATTAAAACAACGACAACACAAAAGAAAAACTACCCACCAAAGTCCCCAAAGTGGTGAGACTTAACTGCCCAGGAGTGACTGCCACTACAGCCACCAGCACCTGGGTTCCTCTAAACTCATGGCGTCAGAGAGGTTAAACGAGGTGCTGTTAGAAATAGAGACCTAACCAAAACCCAAATGACAACAAAATTAAATTTTATACCACAGAAACAGAAATTAGAATTTATATAAAAGCATCTACTCCCACCATATCTGCCAAATTTTCTTCTTAGGAGACTCATTTCTATTTTCTGATTAGATCTAAATGTTTAAATAATATGTACTGTTGGCTTTTCAAGAACCTGGTCCGTTGACTACTGCTTCAAACTATATCGTCTTGTTGCTCAAATATCTCCATGGCTCTTGTAAAAACAAAAACGTCCCATGTGTCTTGAATGCCAAGGTTACCTCCAGCAAGATAAGCAGCCCCAAGATCACAAACAGGACGCCACCTCAGGGGGGTGCTACAGGTACACCAGAGCCTGAGGATGCTCACTCTCTGCACAGGCAGGGACTGCCCCTGAAGGCACGGGATGGGGAGATTCTGTTAAATCAAGCCTAACAATGCTGATCTGATCACATCCAGGAAGGATCTGGGTTGAAGCAAAATATGAAAATTGTCAATTAGGCATCAGAAAAAGCGTTGTGCGTGTTAGAAACACAAATAGGCTAACTGGGGTAGAATTTAGCCAATATAAAGGAGGGAAAAAAGCATTTCCAAAGCCACATTACTGCAGGAGTGCTGGGGGAGGGTCTGGGCGAGAGGGGTTCAGCAGCCTGCAGAAAGGCTCTAATGCCCTCAGGTTCTCACTCTTCCTAGGTGGCCTCCATCAGGTCCCCCCCTGGCCTCCCTGACTTTACCCAATTTCATGAAAAGGGAGTGACAAAGCCCTCCCTGCCTATCTCTCGGGGTGGTTAAGCAACTAAATGAGACGTGTCTGTGAAATCATTTTCTTAAACTGTAAAGGCCTGTATGACGTGAGCGGCTACTAGTTTTCATATGCTAAATATAGGTTGTGTCTATATTAAAACCAGCTGGTGGGCTTTTAATTAGAAAGTCTAGTCAGTTCTTTCTGTATTTCTAAATGTAAGAAGAGTTGTTGGAATTTGGGAGTCTTCTGGGAAATGGACATGCCTCTACCTTGACGTAAACTGTGACGGTGGGAGACGTGGCTCAGAGTGTCAACGCATCTCGGTGACATACCGACACCAACCGCCTGCCTCTTCTCCCCTGTGGGTGCACAGCTCGTTAAACAGGGAACTATTTAGGTGTTAAGATCCTGGAAGATCAAAGACCACTCTAGTGTCCAGTGGCCACAGACAGGGACCAAAGTAAAAACAGAAGGATGATCTAGAAACAAAGGCCACATCTACAGTGGAATTCAGAGACTCGAGGCAAACATCTCAGCCTTAGCCACGTGCTCAATTGGCACTTAAAGCCAAATGTGATCAAAGTTCACAGGGATCATATATGAAAAGTTATCAGGAAAACTCAAGAGTGTCAAAGCGAGGCTCACAGGAGAAACCAGATACGGGGAACACCGACCTCTGTGCTACCTCTGCAACTTAGCTGATACTCTAAAATTACTCCAAGATTAAAAGTTTATCTTTTAAATTATCTTTTCCATTAAAAGGGAGGGAAGGAGCTTGCTGTGGGGGAAGAGAAAGAAAGGAACATGTTACGTGATAGCAACCTGCACAAAGTTTAAGACTTTCTCACATAGAAACTCATTTCCACGCCACAACTATCTCCTGACGGTAGGTTCGAAGCAGCAGCAGCAGCAGCACTATTTCACGGCTAAAGAAACTCCTAAAAGATGGAGCCACTGTCCCAGGGTCCCACAGCTTTTCAGAGGTGGAGGTGGGATGCTATACCTGGTCTGCCTGACCCCAACGCCCGACGAGGAACCCAGTGTGGCCGAAGGACCCAGGTGGGAAAGGCGGGGCTGCCCTCTAGGGAGGATTAAAATGGACGAGGAGGGCCCACTGACTTCTAACCCACCGGCCAGGTTTGTCTCGAGCGGTACCAGTGAGTCAGCCAAAGGCCAGCAAATCACCAAGTGACACAGTCCCCTCTCCAAAAGGCAAATTAAGAGATGCATCCCCCTAGGAGAATCTCAACGTTGGTAAACCTCACAGTGAGTTCGCCTGAAAGTCCTCTCACCCGGAAATGCATCATAACCTACGCTGCTAAAGACGACTCCGTGTAAGCTTAGCTGTTCCCAGTCAACCCCCCGGGCCATGCCTTTCCGGAGGAGGCCACTGCCAAGCACCCGACACGTGAACAGTAAGTGACAGACAGGCACAAACCAACCACCATGGGCCTTTTCAAAACCCACTCAGAAAAGAACCAGTTACGGGGCACCTGGGGAGTTCCGTCAGTTAAGCATCCGACTCCTGATTTCAGCTCTGGTCATCGTCTCACGGTTCGTGAGTTCGAGCCCCATGTCGGGCTGTGTGCTGGGCCTGGAACCCGCTTAAAATTCTCTCTCTCCCCCTCTGCCTCTCTCCCACTTGCCCGCACGTGCGCGCTCTCTCGCTCTCTCTCACATATATAACTCTCACATATATATCGCTCTCTCATAAATAACTGAAAATAAAAAAGAAAGAAAACAAGCAGTTACGAGGCGGCCCCTCCTCAAGAGCTATCTGAAGGCTCACGGGTCATCCCTCTCAGCCTGATGTCCTCTGCGTGCCACCAGAGGGCACTAACTCATGGAATCACTCTTGAGACACTTAGGTCACATCCTAAACTGCAGGAATGTTGAACGAAAGCTGGATTTCAAAGCAATGAAGGGCTGGGTATATAATTTTGACAGTGGCTTTGAGCATTTGCCCGTCATAAATCTCCATTTAATTCCATAAAACTTAGGGGTACACACACGGCAACAGGGTGTGCTAAAAAAAATAAGTCAACCAAATCTTCAGATTTATGAAAATAATATATTTCAAAATAAAAGTGAGAGTTACACACTTGCTCCTGCTTCTCTCGGCTCTGGGGCTGTCGTGTGGGTCGCCTATCCCGGCGGCTTATGCACGTCGCGCCCAAGAGCCCCAAGAAAAACATCTCTGGATCCACCTTGCTTTTAAAGCTGCTCTGGATGGAGTTAAAGTGGACATTCACCACATTAAATTACAGCAGTTTATTATGCATGATTCAAATATGATTTAGTCTTTTTTACTAAAATCCTTCTAAGAAATAAAGAGCACACATTTGCTTGGGCTCACTGTGCCCTGGGTTGCTATTCTGAGCACATTATACTGATTTCATACTTACAACATTCCTTTGAGAGGCTGCAAAATTCTATTTTCGTAAAAAGTTCAACCTTGCATTTCTTGAACGCAATCAAGAATTTTTCTTTACATTTGTATCCTCCACTGATGATTTATTTGCCCACAAAACTATAAATGCAGATTTGTGAGTTCTGCCTCATTAACCACCTTCTGCAATTATTTCTTCACCCCAGAATTCACACTTCTCATACTTCCATGGGGAGGATGACATGACATAATCAAAATAGTTCAGCGGGAAGTTTAATGAAAATGCATCATGCCCTGAAAGGTTTTTTTGTTTTGCTTTGTGGTACATAAAAATCTGCTCTTGGTTTTTCACACTTTATTTAAAAGGAAGTGAAACATATTTACTGATTCGATCAGAAACGTTGGTTGCTTCTCTAGGTGAAACAGAATTCCAGCTCGACCACCGGGTTTTTGGTTTTCCTGGTTTTAGTGGATTCTTTCAGCGTCCAAGAAATAACTGAACTTCCCAATGAGATGAAGAAAAGTTGACAAATGCAATGCATCACCCTGAGAAGTTTTGGTTCTTTACACAATTCGTTACAAGTTAGTGCCCCCGTAAACTCGTGACACACGGCCTACGTCACATCCGTTTCAGATTTTGTTTTTGACCTTTGTGTTAAAAACAAAACCAACAATCCTCCTCCAAGGTTTCAAGAACACGTGGGTATTCTGGACTGTGCCAGCACACAAGGAACAAAGACAGAGCAGCTGCGACGTCTAGGTATTCTGGAACAAAAGCACTTTTGTTAGTACCATCTGAATAACTGCCTCCAAGCTCCCTCTATGCCTTCGTTCCTGCCTCTCCGATCTAGGAAATATTTTGGTTTCTCTTATTTACTTGATGCCAAAATCTACAATTTTAAATTATTAAACATTAAGAAAAGTTAAAGATGTCTACTCTCTACCTATTTTTTATTTCTCAATGCTTCTTTCTAGACTCTCACTGGACATCTTGATATTAAAATAAAGGAGAGCTTGTTTTATTGCTTTACCGTGATTCACGGGACCTGAGTTTTTACAAACTGGAGGTCCGTGGCCACCCTGTGCCGAGCATGCCCGTCGGCACCAACACCATTTGCTCACTTCAGGCCTCTGGGTCACATCTGGGTCATTCTCACCGTATTTCCAACTTTTCCCTTAGCACATTTTCATAGTGATCTGTGGTCAGCGATCTTTGATGTTACGGTTGTCATTACTTTGGGACGCCAGGAACCACATCCACGTAAGACGGCAGACTTAACTGATAAATGTCGCGTGTGTCCTGACTGCTCCACTGACCGGCCGCTGCCCCGTCTCTCTCCCTCTCCTCAGGCTTCCCTGGCCCCGGAGACGTGACAGGATTGAAATGAGGCCAACTAATAACCCTACGATGGCCTCTAAGTGTGCAAGTGACCGGAAGAGTCCTACACCCCTCAGTTTAAATCAAAAGCCAGAAACGACCAAGCTCAGTGAGGAAAGCGCATTGGAAACCGAGACAGGTCGAAAGCCAGGCCTCTTGCGCCAAACAGCCAAGTGGTGAGTTCAAAGGAGAGTTCTCGAAGGAAATTAAAAGTGCTTCTCCAGTGAACATAGGACTGATAAGAGAGCCAGACAGCCTTCTTGCCGACATGGAGAAAGTCTGGTCTGGATAGAAGATCAAACCAGCCTCGACATTCCCTTAAGCCAAGCCTAATCTGGAACAAGCCCAACTCTCTTCAATTCTTGAAGGCTGAGAGACACCAGGAAGCCGCAGAAGCAGAGTCTGAGGCCGGCAGAGATTAGTTCGTGAAGTTTAAGGAAAACCGTCTCCGTGACGTGAAAACACAAGGTGAAGCCACAGGAGCCGATGTAGAATTCACGAAGGCGGCCACACGCAACAGCGGCTGTCGTCAAGGGCTTTCATAGCTAGAGAGGAGAAGTCAATGCCTGGCTTCAAAGCTTCAAGGGACAGGCTGACTCCCTTGTTAAGGGCTAACGCAGCCAGTGATTTTAAGTTGAAGCCAATGCTCATTTACCATTGTGAAAATTCCAGGGCCCCGAAGAACTCTGCTAAATTTACTCTGCCTGTGCCCTATAAATGGAACAACAAAGCCTGGGTGACAGCACATCTGTTTACAACATGGTTTGCTGAATATTTTAAGCTCCCTGTTGAGAACTACTGCTCGGGGGGGAAAAAAGATCCCTTTCTAAGTAGTACTGTTCGTTGACAATGCACGTGGTCACCCAAGAGCTCTGATGGGATGACGGGATTAATGTTGTTTCCATGCCTGCTAACACCACATCCATCCTGCAGCCCATCCTGAGCAATTTTGACTTTCAAGACTTGTAATTTAAGAAATACATTTCATAAGGCCATCACTGCCATAAGCAGTGATTCCTCTGATGGATCTGGGCAAAGTAAACTGAAAGTCTCCGGAAAGCATCTACCTTTCTAGAGGTCATTAAAAAGCGTTCACGATTCCTTGGAACAAGAAATCAAAATATCAACGTGAGCAAGAGCCTGGAAGAAGCGTACTCCCACCCTCATGGATGACTGTGAGGCGTTCAAGACTCCAGTACAGGAAGTCACTGCAGATGTGGTGGAAACAGCAAGAGAACTGGAATTGGAAGTGGAGGCTGAAGATGGGACTGAACGGCTGCCATCGCAGGATACAACCTGAACAGATGCGGGGCTGCTTCTCAGGGACGAGCCTCTTGAGATGGAATCTGCTCCTGGTGAAGACTGTTGAAATGACAACAAAGGATCTAGAACATTCCATAACCTTAGTCGACAAAGCAGTGGCAGAGTTTGAGGGGACTGACTCTATTTGTGAAAAAGGCTCTACTGTGGGTAAAATGCTATCAAACAGCATCACATGCTAGAGAAAATCAGTCATGAAAGAAAGAGTTAATCAACGCAACAAACTTCACCGTTTTCTTAAGAAATTGCCACGGCCACCCCAACCTTCAGCAACCACCACTCTGATCTGTCAGCAGCCATGACATCGAGCCAAGACCCTCCAGGACCAGCAAAGGGATTATGATTTGCTACAAGTTCAAATGATGGTTAGCATTTTTCAGCAGTATTCTTTAATTAAGACACGTACATTTTTTTTTTTTAGACACAAGGCTATTATGCATTTAGGAGACCACAGTATAGAGTAAACTTAACTTTTATGTGCACCAGAAACAGAAACATTCATTGGACCCGCTTTGTTGTGATACTCGTTTTATTGCAATGATCTGGAACCAGAACTGCAAGGTCTCTGAGGTGTGACTGTATTCCAGAGATGTGACTCACGTCTCTCCTACATCTCTGTCCTCTACGTCTTCATCAGGAGGCATGGATACCGGAACAGAGAATGAATGTGTAATTCCTAATTCTAAAGTCCTGATTCTCTCTGGCATCTCATAAACATGCTGTGCCACTCATTGCAATCACAACAAATTTTTTACATTTACCAAGTTTCACTGGTTATCATTTTTAAAAGTTATATGTAAAAGACAAATTAAAAGGAAACATTCAGAAAGGACGCAATGCCAGTTGATCCATTCATTCACTCAGCAGCATTTATTTAGACTGTACACGGTGCCAGGCCCTGGAAACATGAGGATGAACAGGATGGAGGTCCTGCCCTCGTGGAGCTTCCATTCTCGTAGGAGACAAGACAGTGACCAACACGTAACTGTATCACTGCTCTGGAGGTGAGTGCTCTTATAAAAAGAGAAGCTTGTGAAGGGGATCGAGAGTGGCATCTGGGCATGAGGATGATCACGGAGACCTCTGTGACCAGGGGGCATGTGGATACAGACCCGCTCTCCCAAAGCTAGGTCAGACGGTGGATCTCCTTCATAATGACTGCGGATGAAGCAGGAGCGGGGCACTTTAATCTATTTCATTTTCAGTAACATTCAGTTCGAGTTAATTTTGGGTTTTAAGTGCAATCACTTCACTAACGGAATTCTCCTGGAGCCAGACATGGGGTTGTGGGATGGCAAGATCCCCCTAAGAGTTCTGCCAGCCCTCAGTCCAATGTGCCAGCCCTCCCGGCTCCAGCTCTGTGGGTCCCTCCTCTTGCAGCGCCCATGAACAAGTGTGTGGCGAGAGCCTGAAATAAATAGGTGTAAAATGGGTCAAGACCATCGCTTCTATTTCTGTTTTTAACTGAAGAAAATGTGCCCCATTTCCAGAGGCAGAGAGAGAAGGAGACGTCTGAATAAAGACAAACTACAGTATACACTAAACACACACGTGTGTGTACATGTAGAAATGTACCCCACACACACAGCTGAATTGGGACAAACTACAATACATAAAATGTATGTGTATGTACACATATAAATGCACCACACACGCACACACATCTGAATAAAGCCAAACTACAGGATACATTCAACGCCCGCATGTATGTGGACACATATAAATGTACCACATACATACACACACAAGTGACTCACTTCCCTACGGTAACTCAAAAGTGGGCCTTTTACAATCAGCCTTTATACAATCCTCACAACATAACTTTTATCGGTTGCAGGATGTATCTTTAAGAGGCCACAGGAGTTTTTTAAAGGGTCAAATTAAAAATTAACGGTTCAAAATGATCAAGGTTGAGATTCAATTAACACTAATTTTAGAAGAATTTTTTTACTGACTATGCATATTCAGTAAACTACTCAAGTTTTTGTTTTCTTTTTTTCTAACATAGCATCCCCAAGGAGCCATTATGTACAATCGGCTCTCTAATTCAGATTAGCGTGTCTAAGTACACATTGACGCAACAGAACACAATGCTTCGAGAGGCTCCCCTGCTAGACACCATCCGGTGAAGCACAGGCCCGAGAAGGTGGACCCCTCGGATTTCATCCCCAGCACCAACACTCGTTACTTTCAAACGGCGTCATGTGCTACAGGAATGCCGTATTTCGAAGCGATACTGAATGAGGAGTAGAACCAACATTTCCTTAATTGTGGAAGATCCTAATAAGCTACAGGTGACTTCCACAGTGGCCCTGAAACCGCCAAACGCATACTGACGCCGAAGGAAGCCACAGGAGGTCTGTTCTTTCTGATCTCACTCCCCTCCCCTTGCTTAGGTACTACTGGAGGGGAAGAACCATAAAGTGAGTGATTTGGGGTAAAACACTGAACACCATGCTAATGAGTCTTTGAGGGCAAGGTGTGAGCCCGTGGCAGGGGAAGGGTTGTGATGCTGCGTTGTTTTTCTACTTTGGGGATGATTTCCAAACCAAACCTCTCATCGACTGAGTAGAAGCGTAACTAGTGAATTCCCATGGAGCCGGGTACTTATGAAAGAGCCAACATACTCAAGCATGTGTCCAGTGCAGAGAGGCAGGTCGGCTTCACGGGCCAAGAGGATGGTGGTAGAAAGGACACATCATGGAAAAAAAGAGCTGTGAGCTTCTTACAAGGAAAGTCCTCACATTTATGATCTACTTCCCTAGTTGTTACTCAGTTAAATAATCAGTTAATTAAGACACCAGAACAACAAACTGAAGATTGTGAGGCGATCAAATGCAAATTACGGGGGCGCCTGGGTGGCTCCGTCGGCTGAGCGGCCGACTTCGGCTCAGGTCACGATCTCCTGGTCCGTGAGTTCGAGCCCCGCGTCGGGCTGTGTGCTGACGGCTCGGAGCCCGGAGCCTGCTTCCGATTCTGTGTCTCCCTCTCTCTCTGACCCTCCCCCGTTCATGCTCGGTCTCTGTCTCAAAAATAAATAAACATTAAAAAAAAAATTAAAAAAAAACAAAAAACAAATGCAAACTACGTTCTTTAACATGAATCAGGACTGTCTCTGTGGAATCAGACCGCAGCTTCTGACTTCATTGCCCTGTGCACATGTGCTTTCTGCTACCTAAATCTTCAGACCTATATAAACCAACACAGTATATTTATTCCCTTCCCCCAAAAACAATGATTAAGTTTACCATTTTGGCTTGGAGGTACATTACCTCACTGAACCCTCCCCTTTCATCCACCCATATTCCTTTACTCAGCCACACGCACAGGCTGGGCTGGGCTCTGGGGAAAGAGAAACAGGTGAGGCCTCACACCTGCCCCGAAGAGCTCACAGTTTAGGGGATTCAAAACACCAATAAAGAGACAAGTTACAATATGCTGTGACAAGGGTCCTCAGACAGACATGGAAAGAAGGGCTCATTAAAAGGGAGCCAACAGGACAGGCCATGCAGAAAGGGTGTATGGAGAAGTGACATCCAGGCTGGCCTCCAGAAAGACCCTGTCTGCCAGGCACAAAACCAGGAAGGGAGGAGCAGAGAAGGAGGACGGTGGCAGGGAGCCGGCGAGGCAGGTTGTATTCGCCCATGAATACCTCCCTCCACCTACAGCGACATGCAGAGATGGGTGTCTGCAGTTCGTGAATACTTTATTAGTAAAGGCAAATCCAAATGACAACACAGAGAAGCCTACAGAGAGCTGGCATGCATGGGAGTTCTATGCACCCTGAGGCCAAGGGAGGCCAAGGGAGGCCAAGGGAGGCCAAGGGAGGCCAAGGGAGGCCAAGTGCTTGCCCACTGAAGGCCAAGCATCTGCTTTCGTTAGGGTTATGCTGGCCACACTGGATCAAGTTTCAGTGTCAGCAGTGAATTTCTGAAAGAATAAAGTACAAGTTTAAATGTTATGCTTTGGGGTTTTTTCGAGGCAAGAATTATAACAAGAGCATGCTAGTGACCCAGATCTAAGTAAGAAACAACGAACAAATGTCAAAATGCTCAGTTTCCTAGTCTCCTAGACACACTGACCTTCACTTTCCAAGAAACCCAACATTGTGTGTGGACCGAATTAAGTAATCACACTAACAATGCTTTTTAAAAGCTAACGCTTTGGTTCTCTTATATAACATGTGTTATCATTTACACGTGGCATCATAAAATCGCTCTTCTTTTGTTGAAATTCCAGGCCATTCGTCATAAAGATTTACACGTGAAGGAGTGACTTTATAGGCAAAACACCATTTAGTGGAGAGCAAAACCTCCAAACAAATTGCAATAAAGCCATCAATGTTCTTTAAATTTCTTGCTTAATTTCCAGTTCTTGATATTCACCCACTTTCCCATTAGATGGAAACATTTTAATTAGAATAAAGAGAGTTTAAGAAACTTACATAAGAAGCTTTCATTATCACTAAATTGTGTTTACTGAGTTTTCTCTTACATGAACACAATGGCGCCAGAAGGACATTATTTTTAAGAGGGTGCACAGTTAGTGACCAAGTGGACTCTAGGACACTCTTATGGGATTACTAAAGTCTGGATGTTAACTAACTACAGCCCACATTCTCCTGACGTTAGTTCACACGAAATGAACAAGCAATTACTCCTTCAAAACAGAAGCCATCCAAGAGCAAGAAATTGACAAATACATGGCTCCAGACTCTTCCTGAATATGGGGACTGGTAGGATTTTTGTTGTTGCTGTTGTTAATCTTAACAGAAGAGGAAACAAACAAAATTGGATCCGAAGTCATTTAGGCCCAGACTGAGGGAGTCTGTGCACCTCTTTCCCTGGGGCTCGTTGTGGGTATGGAAAGCAGCAAGAGCACGTGAGCGCAGAAGGCATTCCTGTTCACCCTTTCAAACTAGCTTGATTCTAAAAAACAAAAAAACAGCTTCTGACCTCATCATCACTTTTTACTAATCTTTAAAGACACACTGTGGATCAAAGCCAAATATACGAACTTATCTGAAGTTATTCTGTGTATACAGGTAAGACAAAGAGCGTGCACGGGGACCAGACATGTAAAAATCTACTGCGTGGTAAAAGGCTGACCGTGCCCACCCTTTCAAAAGCATCGGGTGAGGACAGGCAGGGCTTGTATGCTGCTCCCTGCACCACATGGGACCGCCTCGAAGCTACTAAATGCTGGCTTCTGTAGGAATTCAAATACATTTAGGATGAAGTATAAATGAGCCGAATTTGAGGTAGTCGAGGTTTATGCCAAAATAAAGATCGAAATCTCAAAGATAGGACAAAATAAAGATAAAATTCCAAAGGATACTTTTTTCCTGGGGGCAAAAAAACGACTGTAATGAGTTGCCCACATGGAGTTAACATTTTCATTAGCGACTCAACGAAAAGCCTTCTGGATGAAAATAAAAACCAAGTGAAAAGCTGCCATTTTGGGAAGAACTTGTCAAAATTATGGTTTTGTATTCTGATATTTTACTGTGACTCAGAAATCTTGATTCCAAGGAGGTACCACCTGGATTTGAAATGAGGCAAGAACGATCCCTCAGAACCTCACAGATGCTTTGAGAAGCAGGGCAGGATCAGGGTCAGGAAATGCTCCTTGGTGGGGGAAGGTTACAGCCGCGGCCACTGAGGTACAGATTCTAGTAACAGCCACAGCACCCCCCTTCTGCCTCTCCAACCTCTGTTACTCTCATCAGGAGTCATAAGCAGTTTCAGATCCATGTAGACAATCCTTCTTCCTAAACACTGGCCTGTTCCTTGACCCATTCCTGTCTAATAACCTTGAACCGTACTTCCCCAAGGTCATCCCCAACCTGTTCGAGATGGTGGCCGTGAGCCAGGTGTGGATACCGAGCACTTGAAATTGTGTCGGGTCTGAATGAAGAGGTGCTGGAAGTATAAAATCCATATCGGATTTCAAAGACTCAGTACAAAATAAATGTAAAATATCTCAATAAGTTTTATATTCATTAAATATAAATAAAAAATAATATAAATATGTATCACTGAAATTAATTTCATTTGTTTCTTTTTATTTTTCAAATATGGCTTCTAAAACATTAACAATTACACGCATGGCTCACATTATACTTCTCTTGGACTGCACTGCCCTAGGCCTTGATGTTAACCCAAACTGTACCCCTTCCATATCAAATGCAAGCATCCCTCTAGTTGACTATCTCTACTCCAACCATTCCTTTTTAAAAAAAAATTTTTTTTTATGTTTATTTATTTTTGAGACAGAGAGAGACACAACATGAACGGGGGAGGGGCAGAGAGAGAGGGAGACACAGAATCGGAAGCAGGCTCCAGGCTCTGAGCCATCAGCCCAGAGCCCGACACGGGGCTCGAACTCACAGACCACGAGATCGTGACCTGAGCTGAAGTCGGACGCTTAACCGACTGAGCCACCCAGGCGCCCCAACTCCAACCATTCCTGATCCTACTCCTTGAATCCCACTGACGCCATGGCCTCCTGCTGCCCTCATTTCCCTCTTGCTTCCCTTCTGCTACCCGCCTAGCTTAGAGCACGGGGTCCATCATCACCCCAGCACTCAGCTCCCTTGCCCCTTCCCCACCAGGATACTCCCCCGGCAAAATCCCAACCCTGGGCTCAATCCTCCTTTCTGCCCTCTCACAGCCTGCATCTAGGCAGCAGAAAGCAGAACTCTTTGAAGGCACCAGCTCTGTCTGCTTCCTGTCCTTCCCGTTTTCGCTCCAGCCAGCTAGAATCGGGCTTTTGTCTCCCCACTTCACTCCACCAGCTCTGATCAAAGTCACCGATGACCTCCATGCCGCTAGAGCCACGGTCAATTCTCAGTCTGCATCTGACCTGACCTTTAGCAGCATCTGACATCGATGATCACTCTGCTTTGAAACACATTCTTCCAGGAGACCCCACTCTCCTGGTTTTCCTTCTCTGGTTGTTCCTTTCCATTCTCCTTTGCTTCCTTCTCTTTCCTCCTCTTAACACCCCAGCGCTCCGTGTTTGAACACCTCTCCCTACCCATACCCCCTTCAGGATTTCACATGTCCCAGAGCTGTAAGAACCTTCTATATGCTGCAAAGACTGCAAAGTCTGGCTTGAGCCTAGGCCTCTCCTCCTCTAGATTACAACTCCTCTGTGTGACTCCCTAGTCAACACCTCCACTTGGCATCCTGGAATTAACACGTCCAAAACACAACTCTTGCTTTCTCCTCACCCTTTCTCCCCAACCTGCAGCTCCCACGGGCTTCCCAATCTCAGCAAAGAGAAACTGCATTCTTCCAGCTGCTCAGTGCAAAACCATTGGCATCAACCCCGACTCCTCATATTTGCACACAACCTGTCAGCTCTTCCTCTGAAACACATCCAGCATCTGACCGCTTCTCAACACCCTCGTCCAGGCCACCCTCAGCCCTGGACGGTCTCACTGGTCTCCTTATTTCCATTCCTACCACCCTAAACCAGGGAGCTGCAAACTTTTTCTTAAAGGGCCAGATAGTAAATATTTTAGGCTTTGTGGGCCAGATGGTCTCTGTCGCAACCACTCAACTTGGCTGTTGCAGCTCAAAAGCAGACTCAGACAATATGCAAACGAATGAGCGTGGCTCGGTTCCAGTAAAACTAGAACTCAAATGGACACTGAAATTTGAATTACACAGAATGCTCATGTATCACAAATTATTATTATTCACCTTATTTTTTTCAACCATTTAGAAATGTAAAAAGCATCTTAGTTTTGCGGGCTGCACAAAACAGGTGGCTGGCTGGATTTGGCCTGCGGGTGGCCATTTGCCAACCCCCGCCCTAGACTGTTCTCTGCGCTACATTCAGAGTGATCCTTTACATCAGGTCGTCTCCCTGCTCCAAAATTCTCAGATGCCTTCCTTTCTCATTCACTAAAATCAAAAGACTTTATTACCATGACCTGTCAGGCCCTGCGGGATCCAGCTCCTGGCTACCTCGTCTTCCTCTGCTCCAACCCTCCTCAGTGTGACCACACTGGCTTCCTCGCTATTCTCCCGGCTTCTCTCCTGCTCCTGCCGAACTCACATCCACCTTCAGGCCTTTGCTTCTGCTGTTTGGAACAGTCTTACTCCAGATACTACCTGGATCACTGTGTCACTTCCTTCAAATCACAGTACAAGAAAGACACCTGCTCAAGTCACACTTGCTAAATAGCACACACATGCACCCACCCGGGCCGACATCCAGGAACCCTCTAAATGGTTTACTTTGCTTCCCGGCTCCTCATCACACTTACTGTCATCAACGTTTCCATGGTTTATGTAGAAATAAACACAATAGGCCGTTTTTTAAAAGAGAAAGTCACAGGGTGTGTAAGAGCATGAAACCAGCAGGCAGGTTACCTGGGGGGAAAGACCCACAGCACCACGTCCTGCTACGTGACACTGGGTGGTTATAGTCACCACTCTGTACCTCGGTTTCCTCCCCTGCAAAACGAGGATAACAAGAGCACCCACTTCCTCGGTGTTCTGAGGAGTAAATAGCCAATAAATGTAATAACAGGTACATATAATCAATCAATTACTGGTACTTGTTTTTTTTAATTTGCCATTTTAACCATTTAAAATTTTTTCACGTTTATTTATTTATTTTGAAAGAGAGGGGGAGAGAGAGAGCGAGCAGGGGAGGGGCAGAGAGGGAGAGAGAGAATCCCAAGTAGGCTCCACACTGTCAGTGCAGAGCCCAACACGGGTTCAATCCCACAAACCATGAGATCATGAACTGAGCTGAAGTCAAAGAGTCAGACCCTTAACTGACTGAGCCATCCAAGTGTCCCATTGCTTGTTTTTTTTGTTTATTTATTGGTTGTGACAGCTCCCTCCAACCAGAAAATAAGCTTTTTGAGGTGAATGGCCTTTTGTTTACTGGTTATTCCTGGTTATTCCTGGTTATTCCTGGTGACGAGGACGGCATCTGCTACCGGACATTCAATACAATATATACTCAGCAAATGAGCGTTTGAGTTTAAGTCATTTGAGGGTAGACAACACTCTACCCCCTGCTCCAGCCATACACTGACACCAGGGAGAGCAAAAGCTCTCTTCAAACCCACCACAGAATGAAATGGATAATCTCCTACTCCAGGCGGGTATGTTTGAGAAGGTGGGGAAACAACAACCGAGACCCCGAAGGAAGGCACCCCTGCCGACCTCGGGGTAGCAACACGTCACCTCCCGGGAAGCCTCCTACACGCTGTGCTGCATACGCCTGGGTTACATGCTCACACCTCCAGCCAAATGAGACAATAAACAGATTTCACAGCCGGTCAGGTTCAAACTCTGCATATGAAATGGCACCTTACCACCTAGGAGCACAGTTTATATATATATATATATATATATATATATAGGTCCCAAGAGAATTCCTGGACGCAAGCATCAAAGACCATTTATTCAAAGCTTACATTTAACTGGCTTCATTTTTTCTTTAATGTGTATTTATTTACTTTGGAGAGAGAGATCGTGTGAGCGCACAAGTGGGGGAGGGACAGAGAGAGAGAGAGAGAGAGGGAGAGGGAGAGAGAGAGAGAGAGAGAGAGAGAGAGAGAGAGAGAGAGAGAGAATCCGAAGCAGGCTCCAGGCTCTGAGCTGTCAGCACAGAGCCTGACGCGGGGCTCAAACTCACGAACCTCGAGATCATGACCTGAGCTGAAATCGGGCGCTTAACCAACTGAGCCACCTAGGCGCCCCCAACTGGCTTTTTCTAGAAACAAAGACTATCTTGCCAAATAGCGAAAGTCTTCCCCAAGCAAAAAGGTGGTGAAAACATCTCTACCTGTCAGACACATGCGCTACTCACAGCGTGCATCACAGGTCCATGGATTTGGCACTTCTGCTAGAATTACTGAGTTCTGATTTACAGATGGTATGAAGATGAGTTAAAAAGTACTCCTGGGTTGGGGTGCCTGGGTGGCTGAGTTGGTTTCAGCTCAGGTCATGATCTCACAGTTTGTGGGTTTGAGCCCCACGTTGGGCTCTATGCTGGTAGCATGGAGCCTGCTTGGGATCCTTTCTCTCTTTCCCTCTCTTTCTGCCCTTCCCTGCTTGCTCGCTCTCTCTCCCTCTCTCTCCCTCCCTCAAAATAAGTAAATAAAACGTTAAAAAATAAATAAATAAAGTAGTTCTGGTTTCTACTATTTTGTGACACGGTCTTTGATATGAAGATACCTATACATCCTAGTATGACACGAATTTTTTCAGGTGAGAGCCCTACTTCCTTTCAAAGAAATAGGGGTTGGAGTGACTGGGTGGCTCACCAGGTTAAGCCTCCGACTCTTGATTTCAGTTCAGGCCATGATCTCATGGTTCGTGACGTCAAGTCCCCGTCAGGCTCTACACTGAGCACAGAGCCTGCTTAGGTTTCTCTCTTTCCCTCTCTCTCTCTCTGCCCCTCCCCTGCTCGTGCACGCTCTCGCTCTCTCTGTAAATAAATAAACATTAAAAAAATAATAAGTAAGTAAAAGAAACAGGGATACGGTCACCTATAGTCAAGCAAAGTAGAAACAACTCTCCTAACCCTCAAAACTACCATGTTTCACCGCGAAATGGAAAGCGAACATCTTCAGCCAGTGGTTCTACCAAACAGACAAACGTGAGGGAGACGTAGGCGGTAAAAACACACCTTTATCGGCTGGCATATAATTCAGCTGCAGAGCCCTACGGGCAGCGCAGCAATGCCAGACGAGCATTATGGGCGAACGATACGAGGAAGGGCAAGAAACTGGGGGCTAACAAGAAGATGCATCCCAAGAGGTCAAGGTGAACTGGCAAGGACCTCCCAAAGCCTCTTCTCTGCACTGCTCGGGCCTCCTACTGACAGTGGCCCGACCTGAACAAACGAATGGGGCTCCCTGGGCAGAGGTTCTTCTAAGTGATAAGACCCGAGGTAAGTTTTTTTCGGTTATCCCCAGTGGCTGTCGTGCTTTTTAAATTCTGCACTTGGCCATTAAGGTCACTGTGACATAAACAACACAGAGGGCCTGCACGAGCCAGGCAGGCACACGTCCCGTATCCCAACGCTGTACTGCTATAGGGTGGCAAAACCCGAAAGCTCAGGATGATAGCACTCTAATTTAATACTGTATTTAGCTGACGATCCTACATAACCCTTTGTCAGCTTTTGTGATCTAGCACAAAACCACATGCCTTGTGATATACCAGCTGGGCTGTGGTAATGCCCTTGACTGGAGGCTTAAAAGCTTTGGTAGGGACAGAACTTTGATGTATTGTATTTCCATTTCAAACTGCAACGATCATCCCTGGATTTGGCATCACACAGAGTACTGCCAAGATTAGATTATGGCTGGTTAAGAAGAGTACCCCTCCCCTCCGGTGCCGTCCACGAGTGATGCGGGTCTCTGCTTTGCTTGTTTGCAAGATCGAAAAGCCATGACTGCCTGGTTTACAGGATGCAGGCATAAGAACCATCTGCCTGGTCTGGTGTTTCTTTAATTAAAACTTTAATTACAGATATATCTCTGCACAGATACGTGCAGTCTATCAGCTCCTGCTCTTAATTACCTGCGCTAATGAGAACAGAAGGAGTGAGTGTTTGCTGAGCGTCTACTATGCGCGAGCCCCGGGGCCGGACGCTGTGGCATCACATGAGCAGGCCGTGCCGGGTCAAACGGCCCAGCCCAGAGTTCCAGCCCTCCCCGCCCGTCCTCTTGCCACCATAACGAGAGAAGTGAAACACTCAGGATTCTCCTTGGAAAAGTGAAGGGCGAAGAGGGGTCAAGTATTTAAAAGGATCAGCGCAGATGAGAGCAAAAGCACTGGACAATCGACCCCGACTCACCGCAGTCCTGAGGCGGGCGGATGTGCTATGTGTCCGTCCTCACGCCGTGTACTGGTGACCCAGGGGAAAGATTCATGAGGAGAGTGGCAAGTCTGGTCTAAATCCTATGGTTCCGAAGCACGTCACACGGAGCCACGGTAACCGTGGCCCGTTTCGCAGGGAAACCAGAAGCACAGACGAGAACTAACAGGAGAGGTTTCCCGTGACTTCCTGACGGTGCAGCCGCACCGCCACCGCCTCTCTTTCACTAGCCCCTCTCTGGCGGCGGCCAACGGCCACTGAGGAATGGCAGGAACATCTCATCCTTGTCCCAAGCGTTCCCTGGCCTCCTCGATGCCTGGAGAAGGGCTAATCTCCATCAGAACGGCTCCTCAGCGGCCGGACGGGGGCCACGAGGAGGCCCGCTGCTCGCCCTCAGAGCGCTCCGCCTGTGGAATCCGCTCATGTCCAGCTCTGGAAACTATGCAGCAGATACACTAAAAGCCTGATACCGGTGCCTCGACAACGGTCAAGTCCATCCTAGTATCCCACATTCTGTCCTACTCGGTGAATCACAAACAAAAGCTGACCGTGTTCAGGCTAATGAAGGGTAGTGCCTACTCCTCAGAAAGATCGATGTGAAGACAAATTAAGGAATGTCGATGTGAACACCTACTTGGTGCTACGCCCCCTGGACGACTGCCAGTGCTTTGCCGTCTGACGACAGAAACGCCCAGAGGCATGTGGACGATGGATGGAGAAAAAAAAAAAGAGGAAGGACAGGAGGAGGAGGAGTTGGGAGCCAGAGGAAAGGAGGGGAAAATAAAGATACAAAATGGGAGAAAAAAGGAGAAGTGAGAGAGGAAGAAGGCAGAGCCCCCTAACTGCATTCAGTTCTGAGATTAACTTCAAACCTGATTTTGGGGATGGTCAGACGCCCACTTCCAGAAAACTACAGTCTGTGGAGTGGACGGCTGGGACTTTTCCCACAGAAAGGGTGCTGATTACAGATGGCTGAATTACTAAATTGGCCCACAAAGGCCCATTTAACTTACAAAATAGCTAGCTATAGAATAGCACTCGGCCATGTTCTGGAAGCATGGGTCTATACGTGCACAAATTATTTACATTATTTTCTGTCTGTAACATAAACTCCCTAGCTTGCTGAACCCAGCGATCAATGGCTCTCGGCTAGAAAGGCCAGATCAGAGGCTGGGACACGGCCAGGGCTCCATACTTTATAAAGCTAACAAGTGATCCTGGATGTGCAGCCAAGATGGAATGGAAGCCACTGCTGGGGAGCCCCTGTGAGGACCACACATATGATGCAGCCTTCCTGGCAATGGTGGAGGCAGGTCACCGGAGGCCGTACGAAGGCAGGGCTGCTGATGGCTGAGGGACAGTAATGCACACTGCTGAGTCCCCTGTGACCAAACAGCGGAACTATTTCTGGTCAGGGTGCAGCCACGTTTGCCAGGAAACCCAAGGAAGCAGGTGCCAGGAGAAGGACAGCACCTGGATTTAAGTCCCTGTTCTGTGATTTCCAAGGAGTATGACCCGTGAAGGCGGATCCAACCGCCTGAGCATCAGTGTTCTCTGGTGCAAACCATCACCCACCTCAGAAAAATGTAGATGATTAAAATGCATGGAAATGACCTGAAAATACATGTGACACCACCCCCCCCCCCCCGCCCCCAAACAGTGACTTCCTCCACTTTTTCGACTTAGAAGGAAGCACTGAAGCCTCATACGGCTTTCCGACTCCTTGGGAGCCCACCGGACAGCTTGTCGGAGCCAAAGGAGAAGGAATCCGTGCCAAACTAAGTGAAAGATGAGGGGTCTCTTTTCTTGTATCTCCACAGCCAAAAACCGCGAACACAAAGGGACCTATCAACAAAGGCTTAAGTGCTCTGAATCATCTAAACTTTTCTTCCTAAAGGTCAGGGGCCCAGAGGTACCTTTACGCACCTGAACCGGCACCTGCTTTAGAGGCGCCTCATAACCGTAAGTGTCCCGTCCCGGCTCCCCTCCCTGGGAGCACGTCCAGCTCTCTCAGTCAGAAGACTAACGGGGAAGCTCTCTGAAGCTTCGCTTCCTGCAAGGTGTGTGCTCCCCTCAGAATTCCGTGTCACTGAAACCCCATCCTGCCTGGGGTTCTCCTGGCATGCAGAATCTGGCCTGGACGCCACAGCCACCACCACCCTGCCCGCCACCCCTGCCCTAAGTACTGTGCAGACATCGACTCCCCAGAGACGCATCATGACCCTCCGAGTAGGTAGCTACTCCTACCATCTCCATTTCAAAGAGGAGGAAACTGAGGCACAGACAGGTCAAACCACCCTAAGGGACCCAGGTGGGAAGTGGCACTGGACCCAAGGCAACCTGGGTTGCCCCAGAGCCCGTGCTCCCGGCCACTCAGTACAGAATCCACTCCACCCGCCTCTCAGCATGACGATGGCTGCGGCCAATAGGACAGCCACAGGATGAAGTTTAAGTTCAAAGCACCTTCCTCCCGCATTCCCAGTGCGGCCAGCATACAGTGTTTCATTTATCCTGCCAACAACCCTAAAAAGCAAGTAGGAGACATAACAACATCTACATTTCACATAAAAGGAAACTGAAGTAGAATCCACAGAATGTTTCAGAAACTCCTACACCGTTAAGCCAAACAACTGATTTCACTGTTTTTAATAACATCACATCAAAGTCTCTGAAGTCTTTCTACTCCCGTTCTTTAGTGTTGGAGAACTACCTTAAAAGATAAGAACGGCACATCCACATACCCTGCTAGTCAAAAGCAGGTTTTTCTGACTTCCAGACTAGAGCCTCTCTAATCATGCTTTAAAAAACCACATCCGTGCGGCTTACAACTTACTAGAATTCCTAAATACTAAGCAAATAAGCGCTTATTAAAAATAAATCCGGGGCGCCTGGGTGGCGCAGTCGGTTAAGCGTCCGACTTCAGCCAGGTCACGATCTCGCGGTCCGTGAGTTCGAGCCCCGCGTCAGGCTCTGGGCTGATGGCTCGGAGCCTGGAGCCTGTTTCCGATTCTGTGTCTCCCTCTCTCTCTGCCCCTCCCCCGTTCATGCTCTGTCTCTCTCTGTCCCAAAAATAAATAAAAAACGTTGAAAAAAATAAAAATATAAATAAATAAATAAATCATAAACATGTCCATACACTAGCTCTCTTTGAAAAATTAAGTTATCTTAAAATGCACTTAGCAGAAAACTTTAAAGAAAATCTAACTGACCTAATTGCAAAACAAAATATCACAATAAAAGCATTTCTCTTGGGCACCTATGTATGCCTCTCCAGCTCCTACTGGACTTATGAATAAACTATCCGACTGTCTCTAGGAGACATGGCAGCCTACGGGGAAGAGGTCAAGAGGCCCTGATTCTGTCAACAGGGAGCATGTGACCCTCTGGGGACCAGCAGCCCGCTCCCCACAGGGGCTGGGTGGCTGTGAGGGCCACACGGCCCCTTTCAGCCCTGAGAGTCTCCGTGCGGTAAACTCCAGGCGGGCACAATTCCTGCGGTGCGGGAAGGATGTCACCTCAGAGGAACGAGTAATGGGTAGGATCTGGAAAACATTCCTACACAACTTTGAAAGCATTCTCATTTAAAAACAACAACACCACCTTAAAATGCAAGGCGACAAGTAAGTTGCTCACAACTATTGGGACATTCATTCCATGCACTTCCTGGCTTTGTAATCACAAGATTTATATTTCTCAGCTCTGGTATTTTGCAATTCTGTGAAAAGACAGCCAAGGTCACAGGCAGTTTTACAGGTATGTAAGTATAACAGACAAAACCAAGCCAGTAAGCCTGAAGAAGTGTTCATGAGAGTTCCAATCTCCAATGAACAGCTCACTACAACTAATTTTAATTTGTGGTTCTAATGAATGACATAAACTTTTATAGGTATCAACAAAGCTCAGAGAGGACTTAAATCCATTTCAGTGCTCATTTAGCAGCTTCAGCTGTGTGCAATTAAAGCATCAGCATTAAATGTTAGAGAATAAAATAATGAGACACTTAAAAAATAATCTGTGCTTCAGCAGGCCAGACTAAGAAATTTCGCATGATTTTTTTTTTTTTTTTTGAACTTGATTTCTTAGGAATATCCTGCCAGTTCAAAGAATTAACTCAAGTTTGACTTTTATTTTTAGACTTTGGTTTGTTTTGCTTCTGAGTAAGAATTTTCTGAAAAACAGAATACAGTTAAAAATGTCTGAACAACAGTCACCAAATAGCATATGTCATAAAGCAATCAGGTATACAGACCACTGCAGCTGACCACCCAGGCTTCAGCAGAGACAAAAGGACATTTCTGATCATGTTAAAAATGTTGCTTGTTCTCAACTTACGCCTCAAATAATGACATAAGTATTAAAGGAGGGGAAAGGTACATTTTGGGAAAAAGATGACTTTCTTATCTTCTAGCCCATACATGGAACTAAGGGGCTCATTTTCTGACCCAATAGTACTTGAGAACATAAAATGTAATCTGAGGTTGTAGAATGTGGCAACTAAGACTAGTAAATTCAAGTCGCCACTATTTCTGAAAGACAGAGGAGGTAATCTGCAAAGGGTGGGGTATGTGCTGATGGGGAAGGGGTGTTATGTGGAGCGAGGAGGTGGTGGCTGGTTGCTGCGTATGTGAGTTATGTGTGATCACCAAGTTAATTTAGCTATTGCAAAACATGAATAGAAAAGGAGATAATATTGTACGGGGAGAGGCACTCACTAAACTTAAATTTTAAAAGGATGAAAACACAGATTACACTTTATTTTAAAAACTGAAATGAATTTTAATACAGAAAATGAAGACAGCATTTTGCAAATTTATCGCTCAAAGGGGTATCTCTATTTGAGGAAATCAGCGTGTTACACTTTGAGAGATGAAATGTTACAGCTTGTACACCAAAATTAAAAAATGAAATTAAATTAAAAAATGAAATGGTTACCAAGGTAATGCAGGTCAGGGGATCAAAGGTGAAGGGTCACACATTATTAAAAAGAAATCCAAAAGGACGGCTGCATCATGATCTCTGCAAAACAAAGGAGCTCTAGTAAGTAAAACTAGTATCTCTGAGAATTTAAAATCAAGTTCTTGAAAAGAAGACTCCCCTGTAATTGAACACAAGTCATTCCTGA
Organism: Neofelis nebulosa; assembly: GCF_028018385.1. Taxonomy (NCBI): domain Eukaryota; kingdom Metazoa; phylum Chordata; class Mammalia; order Carnivora; family Felidae; genus Neofelis; species Neofelis nebulosa. The sequence continues at coordinate 217,856,736 of NC_080783.1, forward strand.
TTCTGTGTAGAGCCATTTTTATGTAGGCACAAAACCAAATTTCAATTACCTGTTACCAACAAAATTTTTGCAGACATTTAACCGTATTAACATTAAAACCCAAAACATCTCCGATCATAAGTGACTGTGAAGTACTGACATTTCCACTGGACCCCATACCCTGTTTTCTGGAAATTACAGTGTTTGATAAGTTGCCAATAGATCGGAAATCTAATTTGGTCACAGTGTGGTGAGGTTTTTTCCTCTCCTCAAGGAATGAGTTCCAAAATTGAGTTTTTGCAAATTTGTTTCATTTGAAGTAGCTGCATAAAATTTCCATTATTGGAACATTTAGTGCAACAATGTTCTAGAAGATAGCAATAAAGTGATACATGATGAAATAAACTGTGCAACTCCATCTATTAAGATCTGTTCTCACATTCAACTTTCACTGCACCGAGGGGAGAAAACACATTTTAGGCAAAATAACTTGCTAGTTCTAATGGATTTACACAGAATTAGTAGAAGCTGGACAAGAGAAGTATCTGACAGTGAAAAAAAAGTACCTGACAGGTTAGGCTTCAATTTTTTGTTATTATTTACTCATCTTCCTCATTAACAGATTAGAACCATCGGCTTTAAAAAGGACAGGAAGGGCTAAGGTTCTGTTTGGCAACACGCGGCTACCACCTGAGTCACCACAAACCTACTTCGCGGCAACAGCAAGCATGACAATTAACACTTACAGCGAGTAATTCCCATACTCCTGTCACTACTGAAGGAAGCGAACACAACCATGATCGAGATCGCCTGCTCTCTAACAGGGAACACTCCCTGATTTCAGGACCCACAGTCCACAGCACCTCCTGGACAGCAGGCTCTAGCAGGCAGTGCAAACAGTGGCTCCAGGGTAAGTGACAGGCTCCGTGGGGAGCCACAAAGGACCTGATGTCAGCACCGCCCTCCTTTCAGGCCCCTAGTTGCACTGCACCCCAAAGTATCTGACACTCTGAGGTTACCTTGTTCAAATCAAATTCCAAAGACACTTACATATTAAAATACAGACAACTGCCCGAAAGGATTTTATCAAAAGGAACGGCATATGCTTTCTGATGGCTGAGAGCAATCAATAACTAAACAAACGCCATAAACATCAGATTTCGGTTCCCCCGATTAGATTCTGTTACAAAGGACGTGCAGAGAGGTGCATGCACCAGATACCGGTGTGTTAGTGCCTTAAGGCCACGATTCTAAAAACACGATTTTTTTAAGTTCCATAGCTACTGAAAAGTAAACTAGCATTTCATTTCTCTGGAATGCTCATCTCATGGAAAGTCTGTCACATATGTATTTGCTGCTGGGAGGCATGCAGGCGACTGGGAGCCCTGCAGCAGGAATCGATAGCCTATCAAACACAGGCGTGTGTTGTTCTAGGGGCTGGTGCTCAGGTATGCGGGAGAAGGCTAGAAGCCAGCGGTGTCAAGTTTGTTTTACTAAAAGATCTATTAAAATGACAAAAATAAGTGGGGAGCTTGGGTGGCTCAGTCAGTTAAGCTTCCAACTGGGGCTCAGGTCAGGTCATGATCTCGCAGTTCAAGCGTTCAACTCCAGCCCTGGGTCGGACTCTGCTGACACCTCGAAGCGTGCTTGGGAGTCTCTCTCTCTCTCTCTCTCTAAAAATAAATAAATAAAAAATAAATAAAGTGGGGCGCCTGGGTGGCTCAGTCGGTTGAGTGTCCGACTTCGGCTCAGGTCACGATCTCGCGGTCCATGAGCTCGAGCCCCGCGTCAGGCTCTGTGCTGACAGCTCAGAGCCTGCAGCCTGTTTCAGATGCTCTGTCTCCCTCTCTCTCTGACCCTCCCCCATTCATGCTCTGTCTCTCTCTGTCTCAAAAATAAAAATAAACGTTAAAAAAATATTTTAAATAAATAAAGTGACAAAAAGTGTATCTACTCTGATCAAGTATCTGCATCTACCCCTTCATCACCAAGACACGTGCATTTATTAACTAATTTCCTCTTAAAACTAGAGGATGGAGTCCTTATAGAGACTTTTTCTAAAGTCTTCTAAATCACTTCTAAAATTCACCAACTCACAAAAATATGTTAGCCCAAATTTTCTACCAGTTTAAGCCCTGCCAAAGCTGCAGACACACCAACCCATTCCAACATGACAGACGCCCAGGAGCAAGGAACTGCTCTCGCTACAACCAAGCACTTTCCCACAGATCATACCACAGATACGATCACAGCCTAAGTAACAAACACAAACAGAACTCTCCCCAGCTAAATACTTGCAAGCTCTGACAAACAAGCGGCTCTGAATAAGTTTGTGCCAATAAATAAAATTCTGGGTGATTCAAGAGATCTATGAAGGACTTTAGCTCATGTTTTTCAAATGACTTTAACTGGGGTAGAGGAGAATAAAGGCCACCAGGAGTCAGCACATCCCTAGTACCCAAGGGTCCTGGAACATACTTTCATGGGTAAAAGGAAGGCTCAGGGGCAGGGCACACATTGTCACCAGAGCCCCTTTGCTGAGACAGGCACCTGGAACACACAGACATTTTCCCACAGAAACAATCTGGCAATTGTCTACTGGACCTGAAATCTGGTGAAGCGACAGGTTGGCTCAGAATTCCAGAAGCTATGGGGCCTGAGTAGCTTTTTATTTTTTGTTCAAAGGACTGGCCCAAGCCAAAACCTGATGGATAGAAAGGTTTTCCCAGCCCCCTTCCTGGACCCCAGACAGAGTGGCTCAGGAACCAATTACCATCCTCAGATCTCCTCCAGGAACCCCCTTTTCTTCCCTGAGGCCGTTTACTGGCTGACAACAAATGGACTGAATTTATAGAAACCGGTGCATGCAAAGACTAAGGGGGCTTCTTCAACCCAAAACAAATCTCTCGTTGGTAGAATTGGCATTTTTCCACCAAAGGGTACACAGAGGGCTCATCTACTGCAAGACAGTTCCCTTCCAAAATGATTACCGGTAACTGAATTCAACAACAAATGCTCAAAAATCCTACTACCTCCTAAAACTTCAGGGGTATAACTAACATGTACGCTATCCTCAATCTCAACTGGAAAACTCGGGGGGCCTGGGTGCTCAGTCAGTTAAACGGACAACTTCAGCTCAGGTCATGATATCACGGCTCGTGAGTTCGAGGCCCACATCAGGCTCTGTGCTGACAGCTAGGACCCTGGAGCCTGCTTCAGACTCTGTGTCTCCTTCTCTATCTGCCCCTTCCCTGCTAGTGCTGTCTCTTTCACTCTCAAAAATAAATAAATATTAAAAAAAAAAAAAAAAAAAGACATCCATAAACTGGAAAACTATGCTGCCATAGTGCAGAGTAATAACATCAAAAAAAATAAATAAATAAACAACCAAGCTTCATTTTCATAAGACCATCAGGTCATCAGAGTTCTGGTGAAGAATACTTTTTGCAGGGAAACCCTCACCCATATTAATTAAGCTCTCAATGTCTGGACCACTTTTTAGAGGGACATGTTTTCCAACACACTTTGTATTCTAGTTAATTTTTACTTATTTACTTATTTTTGCCAAGGACCAGCCAGCATTTATAGGCACAGAGAATTGGCTCGTTTCTCAACTAAATAAACACAGGACAAAGAACATCATTTCTAATGAGGTTAATTAAATCATAACACAAATGCTGCCATTTTCACCTCAAGCATATTACTTACAAAATAAAACACATGGAAGAACCAAAAAGAAATGAAAAATAAAGAGCCAAGAAAATGCAGAGTCAGGATGCTAGGAGACAGCTGGCAACAAATGACAGTACAGCCCTATCTTACTACTGCTTTACAAAATGTCTAGTAACTCAACAGTACAATGCTTTCTACAACAGAAACTAACCTCAGCACGTATGTTCAGAGGTGAAAAAGAGAAATGGCCAGCCAAAAGTTTCCAGTGTGAGCCAAAACAAAAACAAAAAACAAATCTTTACCTATAAATACAAGGAAATAAATCACCCACATGTCATTCAATAAAACAGACTGAAATAAAATGCACTTGAGCAAAGTATATCCTTCAGTTAAGAGGGGATTATATTCCTACCGCCTTTCCATGACAGGGTTTGTTAGAAACACCATCTATTGAGAAACTAAGAGAACAGACAGCATTTGGTCTTCTGTGCCCTTCGGACAACAGTCACCATCTCTACCATTTCTTCAGCTTCTCCGGAAATACAGCTCTGCCAAGCTTCTCAAAGATAGTCTGTTCAAAGAGATTTGTGTGTCTTTTTCTCTAAACTTTCTATCAGTGACAGAGCAACCGATGCCTACGATCATCACCTTACTTCCACTAGTCCTCGGAAAGAAAATAAGAGCCAAAACTACAGGTTAAATACTTTCTACCTACGATTTTACCCTCAACAATGTCATTCCCACCCACCTCCCCCCCAACGGCTTCAAAGGTTTCAGGAAAGAATGAAGAGCGTGGGAGGAAGGGACAGCAAAGAGCCCCCAGGAACTCTTCGGAGTGATGAATATGTTCATTACGGTGGAGCAGGGCCGTGCGGTGTGGGCACGTGCACACCCTTCACTGCACACTTAAGTCCGTGCCATTTACTACATGCCAATTAAACCCCGAAAAAGCCACTTAAGAATGAGGGGGCATGCAAGACAGAGACTCTGCCCACCCCTACACCCTTTGAGCCGCATGGCCGTGCTGTGGCCCCCGTGCAGAGAAGGCTGAGAGCCAAGGGGGAGTGTGGGGGAACCACTTATTGCTGAGCCGCTGGACCCCAACTCTAGAACCACATTTGCTAAATGGAAAATCAGAGAACTCTGACCGTTTCTCCGAAATGATGAAATCAGCTTTAGACATACTCCTAGCTTTGCAAATGACATGTAAATTCACCAAATATTCTCACATTTTTTTTCTTCAGATTTGAAATTTATGTCAACTTGCCGTAGCCAACACCCATTCCTTTCTGATACTATCCCACTAGGGAAAAAGAGCAACACAACATATGCCAAATTCCCCCAAATACAAATTTATAAGAAATAAAACAAAAGGGAAACAGGCTGGTCCACTGTGTACCTTACTTGTATCTTACTTGTTCCTCAGTTTACTGATCGCGCATGCCCGCGCTCCCTTTAACTGCTCCATGGCTTCCTGCACAATAATCAGGATCATTGAGACTCCGACCTTTGCCTTCTCCTCTTTTCACTGATGCTCGGACTTCAAACTCAGTTAAGTCTTATTTATGTAAACCAAGTCATTTGTAAAAATGGTTTCCCAAGTCCTGTCACAGGGAGATTACAACCCAGTGCATCAAACGAGGAACTACACAGACTGCAGTTTTGGCAAAAGCACCAGGAGAGTCGGACTAGAACAGTCACAATCATCGCTGTAAGAAACAGGGCCCAGGTAGGTCCAACCACCCCCTCCAGCCCCACACATGACCTGCCTCCTACAGGCAGGTGTCAGTCACCATGTCAGAGCTGCCAAAGTGGACAGTCAAGGAACAAATTCCAGCTGATAACAGCTTTAAGGCAGTCCTCCCTCCCAAAACTATTAACATTTTTAAAATGCCAACTGATCCCTAAAAAGTCTTTAAAACCCAAAAGAATGAAGAAGCTACACTGAAAGGTCGGTGGCTTCACAAGACACAGCGAAGTCAGTCCTTCCCGGGCTCTGAAACCAGGTCACGTGGTTCTAGCTTCCAGTAACAGTTCTACCACTTACTACTTGCATGACCTTGGACAAATTGTCTGAATTTTCACTGAGTCTCACTCTCTTCATTGACAGCATGAAGATAATGACACCCCCACCTCACAGGGTTACTGTGAGAATGACAGCAAGTAATATGAACTGCTTAGCATAGTGCTTAGGACCTACAAAGCAATCAACATTAGCTGTGTGCTTGCAACGATTATGATCCTGATCATCTTATATCCTTTTTCTTATCTCATTCTTTCCAAGGTTTACAATGCTGTTCCCATTTCTGCAGGCGGAAAAGGTTAAGTTCAAGATATAGACCTTAAAAAGGTAGAGCTGGAATTCAAACTACAATCTGTCCAGATCTGTCCTACTCCATGACTTAGCACCAGAGGGTATGGAAGGTTCCCACTGGCCCTACCCCGTCCAGGGCTCTGCACATGTTAGTTAAGGCAATAAATGAACAGGTAGGTCCTTCAGGGGAATACATGCTTCCAGATCCACTGCTGTACCCATCACAGGACCTTACAAAATGCAAAAGGACAGAGGTAGGGGGGCACCTGGGTGGCTCAGTTGGTTAAGCATCCAACTTCAGATCAGGTCATATTTCATGGCCGGTAGGTTCGAGCCCCGCATTGGGCTCTGTGTTGACAGCTCAGAGCCTGGAGCCAGCATCAGATTCTGGTCACTCTCCGCTCCTCCCCAGCTCATGCACTGTCTCTCTGTCTCTGTCTTTCTCTCAAATAAAAATAAACATTAAAAAATATTAAAGGATACAGATAGGATTTACAGCAGTGGAATGATAGCATTAAATTCAAAGCCTTATTTGCATATTTGCATGTTTGAAAAAAGGAAGATAAACCTGTTTTCCACTCTGCAGTTCTACCCACTATTGTAAATAAATGACAGATCTTGGGGTGCCTGGGTGGCTCAGTTGGTTAAGCATACAACTTTGGATCAGCTCATGATCTCACAGTTCATGGGCTTGAGCCCCATGTCTGGCTCTGGGCCAGACAGCTTGGAGCCTGGAGCCTACTTGGGATTCTGTGTCTCCCTGTCTCTCTCTGCCCCTCCCCCGCTCACACTCGGTCTCTCTCTGTCAAAAATAAACAGTAAAAAAAATTTTTTTTAGGGGCTTCTGGGTGGCTCAGTTGGTTGAGCGTCTGAGTTCGGCTCAGGTCATGATCTCATGGTTCGTGAGTTCGAGCCCCACGTCGCGCTCTGTGCTGACAGCTCAGAGCCTGGAGCCTGCTTCAGATTCTGTGTGCCCCTCTCTCTCCACCCCACCCCTGCTTGTGCTCTGTCTTTCAAAAATGAATAAACATTAAAAAAAATTTTTTTTTTTTTAATTTTAATAGAACACAGATCCATTTATTCAACAAATACTTACTGAGTACCTAACTCTGGGGCGGGCTCAGTACAAGAGGTGCCAGGGGCACACAGTGAAGGGCAGAGAGGCCTCAGCCTGCGAGTGAGGACTCCCACACACAGGGCACCATGCAGAGTGAAGGAGTGCAAGGCCGTGTGCAGACCCCTGCAGGGGTGTCCCTGCAGCTCTCAAGGGGGCCTGAAAGTTTCCCCTAAGGAAATAACATACAGCAGAGATGCGAAGGACAAGGTGGAGAGTGACCATCTTTTAAGCAGCGGAAGTGACATGTAAAAGGCAGCAGGGCAGGAAGCAGCTGACAGTGCAGAAGGAGGGACTCAGGGAAAAGAAACAGGGGACGGAACAGGAATCAAGGGGAGAGGGGCTTGGCCGGAGGCTGGAGGGTGACAGATCGCACAGGCCTCACAGACCATGTTGAGTAGTTGGGATGACATCTCCAGTACAACAGGAAATCAACTAGAGGACTGAGAAAAGGGGTACTGTAACCCTGCTGCATGTTTAAAAGACCACTCTGGTATCTGGGTGGAGACTGGGTCGGGAGGAGGCAAGGGTACAAGCAGGGACAGGAGCCAGGAGATCCCTCAAAGCAGTCTGGGCCCAGGTGATGGTGGCTTAGACGGCAGTGGTGGCTGTAAAAAGTGATTTGGACAGAAAGGAAATTTGTCTGCAAACAGAACCAGTAGGTATGGATTCAGTGTGGAGTAAAAGGAGGAAGAGGAGGCAAAATGGCCTCTGAGGGGGAAAAATAGTAATGCACAGAGGAGAAACCTGATCAACACCACCTCAGCTAGGTGATCAAGGTTAACACCGTCAGTGATGAGTCATGTTGACAGCAGGCACCCTTGATAGGACGTGACGAGGATAGCAGTGTACCTCTGGGGTCTGCCTTCCCCAAACCCATAACCCCAGCCTAGTGGTGAGGAAAAGAGCAGACAAACCCAACTGAAGGACATACAAAATATGTGATCTGTCAAGGACAACAAAAACAAGGCAAGTCTGAGAAGCTGTCACAGTCCAGAGGAGCCTACGGAGACCTGAGTGAATGTAATGTGGCATCCTGGATGGAGTCCTGGAACAGAAACTGACTTTAGGGGAAAACCAAGGTAATCTGGATAATGGGTGGAGTTTAGTTTATAATAATGCATCAGTACAGATTGGATGGGACCAGTGTACCAAAGTAACATTAAGAGAGAAACTGAGCAGGGGGTACACAGAAACCCTCTGAAATATTCTTGCAACTTTTCTGCACATCTAAACCTATTGTGAGACTGTAGAAGTTTATTTTAAAACTGCCCCCCTGCCCCAGGTCTGACTGGAGCCCTTTATTGAGACAGGAGAGACAGACAGGAAGACAATCAATTCTTTTTCAGACACACGAAGCAGAAGCTCGTCAGACCCTCCAGCAGAGACATCAGGTAGGCAGCTCTGGCGTGGAGCTCGGCAGAGAGCACTGGGCTCAAAAACAAACAGGAGCCTGGAGGGGCCCGAATCTGTGGAATGGACAGGCGGGGGCAGGCAGGGAGGTGTCACTGAGATAAAGAATGGAAATCAAGATGTAAAGGCCCTCAGATTCCCAGAAATAATCCACACTTAACAGTCACACAGGAAAGGTCTACTTTCAAGCCCCAAGGAAATTCCACCTTCAGATGCTGAGTAGAGATCAAGAACAAAAACCAGCACGTGGGAGGAAAGCCAGGAGCAGACACCATCCCAGAGGCCAAGGGAAAAGGCGTGTTCAGCTTGCTTGACTACATCTGAGAAACCTAATCGGATAAGCCCAAAAAATGCTCCTTATATTAAACAACTCTGAGATTACTGGTGATCTAAGAAAGAAGTTTCAGCAGAATAATGGAAGCTAAAATCAGACTGGAGTATTTGAATCAGAGGCAAAAAGTTGGGGAAAGACAACTCTTCTAAGAAGTCTGGCTCTCAGATCTGCACACCCTGTTCACAGCAATATAATCACAACACCCAACGGTGGAGGCAAGCCAGGTCTCCATCAGCGGATGGATGGAGAAATTAGGTGCAGTGTGTACGTAACAGAGTATCACTCAGCCTATAAAAAGGAAGGACATTCTGACACCTGCTACAACATGGATGAACCTTGAGAACGTTATACTAAGTGAAACAAGCCAGACACAAAAAGACAAATATTGCATCATTCCACTTCTATGAAGAACTTAGTAGTCAAATTCACAGAGAGGGGAACAGAGGTTTGCCAGAGGCTGGGGGGCAGGAGAGAATGGGAGTTACTGTTTAATGGGAACAGAGGGGGGTGCCTGGGTGGCTCAGTCGGTGAAGCGTCCGACTTTGGCTCAGGTCATGATCTCACGGTTCGTGAGTTCGAGCCCCACGTCGGGCTCTGTGCTGACAGCTCAGAGCCTGGAGTCTGCTTCGGATTCTGTGTCTCCCTCTCTCTCTGCCCCTCCCGTGCTCACGCTGTCTGTCTCAAAAATAAATAAAACATTTAAAAAAAAAATTTTTTTTTAATGGGAACAGAGTTTCAGTTCCACAAGAGGAGAGTTCAGGAGCTAGATGCTGGGGACAGGTACACAACAATGTGAATATAGGTAATGCCAAAGAACTGTATACTTAAAAATGGAGCTAAGATGATACATTTTATGTTCTGTATATCTACCATGATTAAAATGTTTTAAAAACAAGTCTGGCTCTCAGAATGGTGAATCCACATGAAGCTATGATGACCTATGATGAAAACTACTTAACGCTGGAACACCTTAACCTAGGTTAGCACTCCCTCATGACATGCCACCCATGATACACGGGTAACAGGCACTGAGCCCTTCAGGCTCTGCAAGGGGCCCAGGCCACCCAGAGCCCTGCCCTGTGGGCTGTGACCTCAAGAGAACTCACCCACTAACCCAGCATACCCTGGAAATACTATTATTTTTGGATGTGTTCCCAGATGGGAGGAAAGCTGGGAATCAACAGCTAGAGAAATGAAGGTTAGCGATCGTTTCAATTCTACTCTCAGGGGCAAGAAAAGTCGCTTTACTTCATTTTCTTCATCAACCCACAACATTTGCTGCCAAAAGCAAAAAGAGATTGTGACCTCAGCTTACAGAAACTGGTGTTCAGATCATTCAGAGAAGCCAATGAAGCCACACTCCAGTTTCTGAAAGATCTCTGAGAACAGATACGAGTAATAATATTCATGATACATCAGACTGATCAAAATTAAGGAAGTGTGTAAGGAAAGAAGAGCACACAGTGTGGTTCTGATGAAGACACACTAAAGAGATCAATGAACAGGGGGCATCAAGATAAAGAACCACGTGCTTGTGGAAACTTAGCACAAGGTAATCAGGCAACATTTCAATCAGTATGAAAGGCTCAGGGATTCAATAATAAGCATGCATGGGGGCGATGAAATTAGCGATCTACCTCAACCTATCTACCCATTTACAGAATACGTTTATTTGTATTAAACATCTAAGGATAAAAGCACAAAACAGGGAAGAGAATCTAGGGACAACACTACGTAACTGGGGTGGGGAGACTGTCCCAGGCACACTATCAAGGCCAGAAAGAGTCATGAGTGCATGACACATAGGACTGCCAGGGGATGTATAATGAGTTCAGAAAATTAAGACTGAATTACAGGTGACTAGCCACGGAAAAATGATACACACACTTGTCTACAGAAAAACGAAGAAATCAGAAAGAAAAAGATGAAGAAAAGGGCAGAAGAATGATCAGACAAGTCAAAAAAGTAATACAAGTAGCCAAAACATGCCAAATCTTAGGAACATACAAAGAAATGCAAATTAACAGACACGTAATTTTTCACCTGAGAGAAGAATTTTAAAACCAAGTGTTGGTTAGGGTTTGAAGAAATGGACACTCATACTCAACTACTGAGATTACAAATTGGTACAGCCTTTCTAGAGGGCACATGACAAATGTTTACACTCTCGGATGAATAACTCTACTGGCAGGCCTCTCTCCTATGGAAATAACTGGAGAAGTGTGCAAAAATATGAGAACAAGAATGTTAAGTGCATCACTGATTACATGAGCCAAATGCTGGGACAATCCATAAGGGATTGCTTTAAATTTTTACAAAACATCCCTGGCTACGGCTCTGGCGTGGGAAATGAGCACAAGAGACAGTGGCATGGGCAAAAGAATGGTCAGGCAAGAGGCATGCGTGATTCCTCCTGTGTGTGTGTTGGCAGAAGGGGGATGTATGTTCTCACGTATACATATACACGTAAACACACACACACATATGTATACATATTCATTACACACTCATACGTGATTTACATATGCACCTTTAACGTTCAGGGAAGGATATAAATCAAATTGTTGACAATGGTTATCTCCTGAGGTGTAAATTTTAAGAAAAAGTTTCAATTTTTAATCTCTACACTCCTTTGTTGTTAGCACGCTTCCAATGATCACTGATTATCTTTGTAATTAAATATATGTTTGTATACATTTATAATAGAAATCTAATAAAGTGATTTCATTGGGAGGGGTAGATTACCTATGGCAAAAAGGATGTAGGCGATTTAGTATGCTCCCTGTTCCTCATTCACAGTCCTCTGAATATAAGCCAGCTTCCAGCTATGACCGAATGGTCTTAAAACATCTGTATCAAATTCTTTTCAACAAAGGAATGCCCTACACTTATCAGTCAGAAGTTACATCTTCTTGAGCTACGACAACATTATATATGGCATTGGAATCTTCAAATAAAAAGCCTAAGACTTGACAAATAAAGGGCAATCTTCATGCATACCTAAATGAGGAGAAGGCGTTATGGTCTGTCAATACGATTTCAAGCAAACAAAAGATCATCACAAGGCGAAACTTAGCAAAGGCTACATGAAACACTCACTGAAGGATGGGTCCAGTTAACTGATCGGAAGAATAACGGCAAGGAGTGTAACTTTAAACTCAATACATAAGCGCTGCAGTTGAACTCTAGCTAAACTGGTTTAACTGGCGCACACACACACACACACACACACACACACCACCAGCACCACCGCTTTAAGGGAGCAAGACAGGTTGTAAAAGAATTTCAATATATAAATTAATATATACTACCAATTTGATTTTTAAATTACTAGAAACAGCCACCTTTCACCTGGGTAATACCCCGGAGGATGAGGAGATATGTAAATTATTATTAATATAACTGAGAAACACACGGTGGACAAAACTAATGTCATGAAACAAAGTTAACTCAAAGAATTCAAAATAAAATTAAGCCCTCTAAAAATATAGTTAAATCCTCTAAAAGCAAATATAATTTACAGTAGTCCCCCCTTATCTGCGAGGAACACCCTCGGTGGATGCCTGAAACCACAGAGAGAACTGAGCCCTCTACAGACTGTGTTTTTTCCTATGTATACGTACTCTGATAATGCTTAATATATACGTTAAGAGATTAATAACTAATAAAATTGAACTGTAACAATATACTGCAATAAAAGTTACATGAATGTGACCTTTCTCTCAAAATATCTTACTGTACTGTGCTCACCCTTCTTGCTGTGATGATGTAAGATGACAAAATGCCTACATCATGACATAAAGTGAGAGGAACGACATAGGCACCATGACAGAGCGTTTGGCTACTACTGACCTCTGACAATGTCAGGAGGAGGATCATCTGCTACCAGACCACATCCGATTGTGTGTTAGGTGATACCGCAAACAGCAAACCACAGTTAAGGGGTTACTGCTGTAATCTGAATTGGGGGTATCAGCAATAATACCCCTACAATATGCAGACCCTCCCTACAATGTATCTTCATCTACGACTAATCTCGTCTTGGCCCCTCAATGTGAGATAATAGAAAATGTATGTTAGTCTCTGGCCCCATGCATGTCACAAAGCTCCCAAACCCTTATAATTTTCCTAAATGATAAGATTCTTTTGTTCCGATATTTGGTATTCAACCCTATCTGTGACACAGGGCTCCTAAAATCCTTGTCTATTCCTAAACGACAAGAGCACTTGAAGCATCTTTTGTTCTTATGAGGCAACTTCACATTGCCTCCTGGATGGTTCCTGAAAGGTGGCTGGTCACCAGAAAAACCAAGCCACGATCAGAAGCTTTGAATTTTTAGCCCCACCCCACCCTCCAGAGAGGGAACAGGGGCTGGAAATGGAGTTAACAACTGATAACGAGGAAGCCTCCACAAATCCCCAACAGTATGGGGTTCAGGGAGCTTCCAGGCTGGCAAATACATCCATACATGGCAGGTGACCTACCCCACCTCCACAGGGACAGAAGCTCCGGACCCTCCCAGACCTTGCCCTGTGTATCTCTTCATCTGGCGATTCACCGGTATCCTTTATCGTGTCCTTTAATAGGGGAACCTGGGGGGCTCAGTCAATTGAGCATCCGACTTCGGCTCAGGTCATGAACTTGTGGTTCATGAGTCTGAGCCCCGTGTCGGGCTCTGTGCTGACAGCTCAGAGCCTGAAGCCTCCTTGGGATTCTGCGTCTCCCTCTCTCTCTGCCCCTCCCCTGCTCACACTCTGTTTCTCTGTCTCTCAAAAATAAATAAAGGTTACGGGGCGCCTGGGTGGCGCAGTCGGTTAAGCGTCCGACTTCAGCTCAGGTCACGATCTCGCGGTCCGTGAGTTCGAGCCCCGCGTCGGGCTCTGGGCTGACGGCTCAGAGCCTGAAGCCTGCTTCTGATTCTGTGTCTCCCTCTCTCTCTGCCCTTCCCCCCTTCATACTCTGTCTCTCTCTGTCTCGAAAATAAATAAAAACGTTAAAAAAAATTAAAAAAATAAATAAATAAATAAATTTAAATAAATAAATAAATAAATAAATAAATAAATAAATAAATAAATAAAGGTTGGAAAAAAAAAACTTATCATGTCCTTTAATAAACTGATAGACATAAGTTTTCCTTTCTACAAGAACTCTCCTGAGTTCTGTGAGCTGCTCTAGCAAATTAATCAAAGCCAAGGAGCGGGTCATGGGAACCTCAGATCTGTGGGCCATCAGAAGTACAGGTGAGAACCTGGACTTGCCACTGGCATCAGATGAGATGGGAGTGGTCTCGTGGGGCTGAGCCTTTAACCGGAGGTATCTGATGCTATCTCCAGGTACACAGCTTCAGAATGGAGTTCAACTGTAGGACACCAAGCTGGTGCTGCAGAGAACCCCTCCGACATCCAGTGTCAGAAGCGCTAGGAGCATGGCCGGGGTGTGAGCGTTTTAGGGGGACACAGGAGGACTGAGTTTTTCCGCAACTCCTTCCTTCCGATCCCCAGGATCCTGTCTCATTCATCGTTCACACATTTACTGAGCACCTACTATGCGCCGCGCACCACTCCAACCTCTAGGGGTACAGCAGTGAATAAAACAAAAACCTCTGCCCTGGTGTATCCTGCACTCCAGTGACATCCAATCCATCAATGCTGCCCGTACCACTTAAAATTACATCCCACTGCCCACCCTACCTCAGCTCCTATATCTCCCCGTTAATAGGTTCTATTTGTTTTCCTTTTTACAATACATTTAGCACCTTACTTTGTTTACGTTCAGTCTTCTCCATTAGAATGCAAGCCCCCTGAAGACAGATTTCTTTTTTGGTTTCATGTGTATTCCAAGAGTGGAGAATACTGCCTGGCGTAAGACATTCCAATATTTGTTTACCTGACTGCCTTCTCTCTATGGTCTCTCCCTCCCAACACAAATCACTTGTCCCCCCCTCTCCCAACCTCTGTAAAGCAAAACACAAGGTTCCCGGCTCTACACCCTACCCCCACCTTCCACTTTACAGCCCAGCTTCAAGTTACAGCAATTACAGAGCTGCAGTATGCTGTGGTCTGCACTCCACCTAGGGACCTGGGGACCTGGGGACCTGGGGGCCTGGGGGCCTGGGGGCCTGGGGGCCTGGGGGCTCGAACTTGTCTCGTCCCCAGCCACTCCCTGCCTCCCTGCCCACTTCTTCACGCACCCCAGGGCTCTTCTGCCCTCAGTCCAGAACCTCCTCTCTGATCACTGACCTCATCAAGCTAACTCTTCCTCATTCTCCTGTCTCAAGTCATGAAAAGAACAAAATATCACTTCGTAAGAAAGTCTTCCCGACTTCCAATCTAAATCAGACCCTCCTCTCCTATGGCAGCCTGCACTTTCCCTTCATTACCCCTTTATTCGACTTTGTAAATATGTGCATATTCTTAGGACTATTTGCTTAAATGGCTGTTTTCCCTTTGAAGGCAAAGGGTGTCTCCATCACCACTGTATACACCCATCCCCAGGGACTGGAGCAGTGCCTGATTCAGGAGGAGCTCCTGCCTGACAGAATGGCGGGCTATCCTACTAGGCTTCAGTGTCTATTTTGTCCACTCAACTATCTGGTAACAAGCACATTTCTATGTCTGGCATGGAGAGAATGGTTAACAACATGTATTAAATAAATGCTGAACGCATACAAAGAAGGGGAGACACCATAATCTTATTTGCCAAGGGGAAAAAAACACCGGCATCATCTTGGCATCTTGATCTATACAGCCTTCCAGATGTTTTCACTTAAGCACTGCAACACGGGTGGCTTCTCCAACATCCAGTTCCTGCAGCACGCAGCTTCTCTGGCCTCCAGACAATGTGGCACACAGAGGCCAGCAACGCCTGGCGGCCAGCAGCTTCCCCCGGCACCGCCACCTTGGGCGAATTTGCAGCAGGGTACCCCCAGTAAGACAGCTCCCCACACAAAAGCTTTCCTAGGATGTACTAGAGAGCCACTTCTGCCAAGTCCCAGAGGATAGATTCCTACCAAGCTCCACCAGCACGATGCCAACAGCCACCTCGGCCACCTCTCGGCCTTGCGGTAAGCCACAGCGTGTCCTCAGGACAAGGTCTGGGTCTCATTCCTGGGGGCCAGGGGCCTTTCCCCTGGGAGCTCTCTCTCTCAGCCCTAGAGGGAGCAGCAGCTCTGCCTATCTGCTACTCTTAGCTGCTTTCAAGTTCTCTTTACTTCTTGCTAGCCCATCTCTGGTTACTTCAATTCCCTGTTACAGTTAAAAATTCTTCATAGTAAACTTTTTCTTTCAACTTACTGTTTGACTTCTCTTTCCTGACTGGATCCAGACTGATATGGATTTGGAATTAATTTGTATGTTTGTACGGTCGGGCATCACATTTCTTTCCCACATGAATATCTAGATTACCATCTATTCAAAAGACTGTCCTTTCTCTACTATTCAGGAGTGCCTCCTGTGCAATAAATCAAATTTCCAGATCAAGCGGATCTGTATCTGAACTCGTTTGGTCATTTGATCTACCTGTCTACACAACATTCTTTTCATTACCATAGCTTGATAATCAGTCCCACTATTCAGGACAGTAAGTCTGCTCAGGGTGTTCTTCAAAATTATTCTGGCGATTCCTTGCTGTTTACATTTCCATGTATACTTTAACATCAGTTTGTCAAGTTCCACCAAAAAAAAAAAAAAAAAAAAACTGCTGGCATTTTCAATGGTATCATATTAAATGCATAGATGAGGGCGCCTGGGCGACTCAGCTGGATAAGTGTCTGACTCTGTATCAGCTCAGGTCAGGATCCCAAGGTCATGGAATTGAGCCCCCTGTCAGGCTCCACACAGAGCATGGAGCCTGCTTAGGATTCTCTCTCTCCCTCTGCCGCCCCCCCCTCTAAAAAATAATAAATAAAATTTAAAAAAAAATTTAATGCATAGATGAATTTGAGAAGAATCAACATCTTACAATATTGAGTCTTCTAATCCATGAACATGGTATATCTCTCTATTTAGATCTTTAACTTTTCTCAATATTTGTTTTCTGTATAGATACCTCATGTTTCTACAGATTAATTCTGAAAAGTTTGCTGTTATTTCAAGTGATATTTTTATTACATTTTGTTAGTTGTTGGTATATAAAATTGAGACTGTGTCCAGCATTACCTTAAATCTTGCAACCTTATTTATTAATCATAATTAACTTATAAGGAAATATTCTGGATTTTCTTCGTACACAATTATGTCATCTACAAAATCAGTTTTATTCTTTACCTTCAGACACCTGTGCTTTTTATTTTTCTGGTCTTATTAAACTAAGTAGGACTTCTAGTAAAATAATGATTAAAAATGGTAACAGTAAAAGTAACTTAATTTCTTCCCCAGGCTCAGAAAGAAAATTTTCAACATTTCACTATTAAACATGATGTTTGCTACATAATCTCTATCAAATTAAGGACTGTTACGATTTAGTCATGATGTGTTCTAGGATTTCATTTTAAATGGATGCTCAATTTTATCAAAAGCAATTTTTGTATCTATTGACATTATCACATTATTTTTCTGCTTTACTTTATTAACTTGGTGATTTATACTGATTTTTCAAACAGGAAGCCTATCTTTATAAGTCTGATTTCAACCTTTTGAAATCTGTCAAGAATTACTTTGGGGATCAGCAATTTTGATAAATGTTCCATGACTGTATAAAAAATACATACAGATTCTAGATATTGGATGCAGTGTCCTATTTATTTCATATTTCATTTTATTCACTTTTAATATTTATAATTTCAGATTACTTGTTCTCTGTCCCACCGGGTCTAATCTACTGGTAAACCCAGTAAGATCAATTAACTCAAGTTTTTAATTGTGTAATTGAGATATTTTATACCCTGATTCTTTATCAGTTAAAAAAAAGCATTGGGGCGCCTGGGTGGCGCAGTCGGTTAAGCGTCCGACTTCAGCCAGGTCACGATCTCGCGGTCCGTGAGTTCGAGCCCCGCGTCAGGCTCTGGGCTGATGGCTCGGAGCCTGGAGCCTGTTTCCGATTCTGTGCCTCCCTCTCTCTCTGCCCCTCCCCCGTTCATGCTCTGTCTCTCTCTGTCCAAAAATAAATTTAAAAAAAAAAAAAAAAATTAAAAAAAAAAAAAAAGCATTAAAATTTCCCACTGTGATTTTGGATTTGTCTATTCTTTGTTAATTTTGTCAATTTTTGCCTTGCGTATGTTGAGACTTTATTTTCAGGTACATACAGATGCAGATCTGTTGAGCTGACTAATTTTATCATTATGAAATGTCTCTCCTTCTCCCTAGCAATGCTTCTCTGCCCGAAGTTCTACTTTATTAATCTAATCAAGCTTCCTTTCAGATAGTGTCTCGGTGATACATCCCGTTCTACTATTTCACTTTCTACCTATCTGCATCCTTGTAAGCAGCATGAAGTTATGCTCCACTTTTATTTTTTAAACTGCTCTGTCAATTTTTGTATTTTAAATGAAAACTTTAGTTCATTTTTCTTTCATATAATTACTAGTATCACAGGTTTAAATTTACCTTCTTACTGTTTGCTCCCTGTCTGTCCCAAATGTTCTATGTTCCTTCTTCTGTCTTCCTGCCTCCTTTTGGATTAACCAAGTTTTACTTGATGACAACTCCTCCTCCT
This sequence comes from Neofelis nebulosa, assembly GCF_028018385.1. NCBI lineage: Eukaryota > Metazoa > Chordata > Mammalia > Carnivora > Felidae > Neofelis > Neofelis nebulosa. The sequence continues at coordinate 217,875,214 of NC_080783.1, forward strand.
CTCTATTTCCCCTCTGTCAGTCTGGTAGGTATATATTCTCTTACTATTCTTTTAATGAGTATCTAGAGATTACAACATGCATCCTTGATTTATCAGTCTTAAGTAAATTAATATTTTTGCCACCTCCTGGACAATGCACAACCACAGGCTGCTCACTATTTACATCCCCACAACTTATATGCCATTACTATATATATTTAATTCTATGTATATCATAAACCATGCAAGACACTACTGCTGTCCTATACGTCGATTCATTTGCATCCACCCTTGCTTTGTTCTTCACTTTGCCTGCACCTTAAAGCTCTCATGCAGGATCATTTTCTTTCTGCCTAAAGAAAAATCTTTACTATTACTTCCTCCAGTGCAGGTCTGGTGGGATCACTTCTTTCCATTTTTTGTTGATAAAGAAAAGATGGTATTTTGTCTTCACTTTTAAAAGGTTTTTTGCTGGGTATAGAATTCTAGGCCAGCAGTTCACCTTCTTGTTTGTATTTCTAAAATATTCCGTCGTCTTTGACTTCTGCTGCTTTTGAGAAATTAGCTGTCAGTCTTACTGCTCTTTTGAATGTAATATGTGATTTTTCTGTGGCTACTTTTAAGATTTTCTTGTTATCTCTGGTTTTCAGCAATCTTATGTTTCAGCGAGATTTTATCTGAATTTATCTATCTAGCTTAGGGTCTACGGTATTTCTTGAATTTGTGATCCGATGCTTTTGTCTGTTATAGACAATTCTCGGCCATTCTCTCTCCAAATACTGCTTCTGTACCATTCCTCCTTCCTCTCTTACTGGATTTCAAATACGTGCTCATTCAACATTTTCACTGACTCGCATCATACATACATTCTCTGATGTATTTCCTATCCATCTTTCTCCATATTTCTCATCGTTCTGAATATTTCTTTTCAATTTATTGCTACTACTAATCTACTGTTAAGTCCATCAATTAACCTCTGAATTTCAATTCAGTTATAATCCTTCAATCTAGAATTTACATCTGGTTCTATCTTTTTTTTTTCCTTTTTTTAAAATTTCCTGTTCCCTGATTCTTCATCTTGTCTTTGATTTCTATTTATTTTTATTTTTTTAATGTTTATTTATTTTTGACAGAGACAGAGCATGAGTGGGAGAGGGGCAGAGAGAAAGGGAGACACAGAATCTGAAACAGGCTCCAGACTCCGAGCTGTCAGCACAGAGCCCACTGCGGGGCTTGAACTCACAGACAGCGAGATCATGACCTGAGCCCAAGTCGGAAGCTCAACCAACAGAGCTACCCAGGTGCCCCTTGTCTTTCATTTCTTTAAACATATTATGTATGTCACCCTTTTCTAAAATGTCATTATCCGGAACCCTGTGTCTCCTCTTCCACAGTCTGTTGTTTCTCTTGGTTTCAGCCAAAGTGTCAAAATCTCATCTATCGGATGAGTGCCAGTTGTAAATAAATGCAGATATCATGTGAGGTTCTGGGTAATGTTATCTTCTTCCAGAAAGGATTTACATTTATTTCTATCAAGATCACCTTGATCCAGTCAAAAATTAAAAGAGGATTTGAAGTTAAACTTCAGCACTTCTGAGAGACTGCTATTCCTAGCATGCAGGCCTTTGAGACCTCGGCTCACAGCCTAAGAAGTTGTCCAGGGTCCCTCCTCCCTGATCTGTATCAAAGTATCATTTTTGTCCTCCACCCTCCAATCCCTTGAGTCCATCAAAATTTCTGTCCAGTTTTTCAGCTTCTTGTTTGCCTGCCTCTTCTTGAATTAGCAAGTTCCTCTAGGGCAGAAATAGATTCAAATCTGGTCGCATATCTATTAGCTGCCCTCCTCCCACAGATCTTGGCCTCACAAATAAATCTTCACCGTCTTCTAGCTCCCCATTACCTTCGTAAGTTATGTCCAGCTTTTCTACTTGGAAGAAAGAGGGTCAAACCACTTAATCTACCATTTCTCCACTCCCATATTTTCTATCTTTGGGAGTTTATACCTCTTGTGATTCTCTTCTATCATTTTATCAAACTTTTGGAAGGAAGTAGAGATAAATCCACTTCAATGACTAACTGCTTAACCAGTTATCTCTGGTTACTCATTTTATTAACAGATCTTCTATATATTAAGGATATTAAACCACTGTCAAATATGTGGCAAATATTTCTCCCAGTTTGCCATTTATATTTTAATTTTACAGTATTTTTAGCACACAGAAATGGTGAATTTATATGCAGTCCAATTTATAGCCTTTTCCTAATTTTGGTGTCATTAAGAACACTGAACACTGTGTAAATATGGACCCATATTTTCTTCTAGTATTTTTATTTTATCTTTTTAATGTTTATTTATTTTGAGAGATGAGAGAGACAGAGCATGCAGGAGGAGGAGCAGAGAGAAAGGAGAGAGAGACTCCCAAGCAGGCTCCGCGCTGTCAGCACGGAGTCCAACAGGGGGCTAGTATTTTTATTATCTCTATTTTTTACATCTAATTTTTAGAGTCATTTTGTATCAGGTATAAGGGACAGACCTAACCTTATCTATCTTTTAATTGGTAAGCCAATTGTCCAAATTCCATTTACATAAATAACCCTCCATTTCCTCCTCTAAATGATATCTCAATCACACAAAAATTAAAAAATATTTTCTTAATATTTATAGGAGTTTTCTTTGCAGTGTGGTACTGCTGATCCCTCCTGCTCATTCTCCTTGCTACGCTGTCCTCCCTTGCTTTCTGTGATCCTCCCAATTCCCTTCCTCTCCAGCTATTCCTTCTGAGTCTCCTTCATAAGCTCAATTTCCTTCCTATTCCCCTCATTCTCTTACTTTCCAGACAGGATGAGGGAAAATGGTTCATTTCTCAAACCTCCCCCTTTCGTGATTCTCCCTACTCTCCTTGGGACGTGTCACCTATAACATCAGTTTCTTCAAGCTCTCTCCCGAGCACCCAGATCTATACACAACTGTCTTCTAGGATCTCTATCTTAATCTAGATGTTCCACAGATGCTCTAAGCACAACTCTACAAATATTAAGTTTGATGTCTTGAAACTTGCTCTTCTCTCCATACTCCATTATCTACAGCACCACTATCATTCAAACTACAGTCTTAGTCACTTCTCCTCTGCTTCGCCATCACATCTCAGAGATCACGACAAATCCTACTGATTGTAGGTCAGTTCCTTCTCTACTGCCATTGCCTAGAAACAGGTCTTCATTATCCCTGGTATGGATTCCTCCCCAGATTTCCAGCTTCCCTCCAAACCATTCTCTAAACTGTCCAAGGAGTGGCTGTATAAAATGAAAACCTGATCATTTTACTTTTCTGATTAAAATCTCTCAGTGGATCCCTACTACTTATGAGATAAAAATGTAAACCCAGCGTCACACGAGGCTTTCTGTGAGCTGGCTGCCACCAGTCTCTCTAACCTTACCGCCTCCATCACTCTCCTCAAACCCTGTGCCAGCCATTCCTGATCACCCACGTCACTCCTGCTTTCACTCCTTTACACAAGTAGTTCCTTCTGCCTGGAAAGTTTTCTTGCTGATTCTCGTTGCCTAGCAAACTCCTAATCATCTTCAAAACTTCATCTGCACTTTTTATACAACGGCCACCATTTATATGCCTCAAATTTACCTTGTACATACATACTTCATAATTTCATTATATGCTTTATTGCACCATACTGCAATTACTTTTTATCGATGTCTTTCTACATGACTGTGACCACCTTTCCCTTCCTTCCAAATGGCTAGACTTATCTCAGAGTTTGGGGCACACAACTGGCACTCAAAATGATCGCTGAACAAATAGATTAACAGACAAAATGCTCAACTAACTAGCTTAGAGAAATTACCCAAAGTGTTGCTGTTGTTGTTGTTTTTTAAGTAGGCTCCACACCCAGAGCAGAGCCCAACACAGGACTTAAACTCATGACCCTGAGATCAAGACCTACGCAGAGATCACGAGTCAGATGCCAACCAACTGAGCCACCCAGGCCCCCCACCAAAAATGTTATTTCTTTAATGGAAAACTATAGAGTGACATTTGATTCAAAATAAAACCCTAAGAGTCTCATTATTTAACAAATGTATCACTGAAGTTTTGCAGATAGTCCAGAGGCACTATAAGTAACAGTAACAAGGTTCTATATTAGAAATTTAGGGGCACCTGAGTGGCTTCGTCGGGCCGACTCTTGGATTTCAGGTCAGGTCATAATCTCACGGTTTGTGAGTTTAAGTCCCACAGGGCGCTGCGCACTGACAGCAAGGAGCCTGCTTCGGATTCTCTCCCCTCTCTCTGTCCCTCCTGCTGTTCACACACGCAAAATCTCTGTCTCTCAAAATAAATAAACTTTAAAAGAAAAAGAAGAAGAAGAAAGAAATTTAACCCACGTAGAAATAATGGTTAGGGGACTTCTGTTAGTTAAGGAGTTAAAATGGGTCATTCAAAAAACTGGCTATGTATGCCTTACACCAAAAGAACATAAAGCTAAGAGTCTACATAACTACAGCAGAAAATTATCTGGCCTTTACAAAGGAAGGGTACAAGATACTCTTTGTTTCTGAACTTCTGTAAAAACCTTCACGCCCATTTCCTCACTCTGGTACAACTACAGCCCCAGGCAGGAAAGCTGCAGAGCTTTCTTTATTTGGGCAATTGCTTCCTCATTACAAAGAGGATAAAAAGAACCATAACAAACATTCAAATAAAAAAATGGCTCCATGTAAAATGAAGAGTAGATAAAGTAAGTTTTAGATGATGAGAATGTTTTGATTTCTCATTATCAAAACAGATTTGTTACGAATGCTTACTTTAAGTACAAAGAAATATTAGTTGAAATTTTAAAATCAAACATATGCGGTAAAAAGTGATAGAAATATCCCATTAGCCTATTTTCAAAACTTACTCATGGATGTTTCAGGAACCCTGGAGGCCTCGATGCCCACCCCTGCATCCCTGGGAATAACACCTCACTGTTACACGGACGTGGACGACTACCCTCAGACTTCCAGATCCCAAGCCGGGACATTTAAATCATCCACCTTAACATCTTCTAATCATTAAAAAGCTAGAAATCGGGGCGCCTGGGTGGCGCAGTCGGTTAAGCGTCCGACTTCAGCCCGGTCACGATCTCGCGGTCCGTGAGTTCGAGCCCCGCGTCAGGCTCTGGGCTGATGGCTCGGAGCCTGGAGCCTGTTTCCGATTCTGTGTCTCCCTCTCTCTCTGCCCCTGCCCCGTTCATGCTCTGTCTCTCTCTGTCCAAAAATAAATAAAAAACGTTGAAAAAAAAAATTTTTAAAAAGCTAGAAATCAAAGACTAGAGCACACTGAGCCCCCACAACTTGATAAACCGCAGACTCCCCACCTACTGCACTTGGCTGTGAATTTCCGTCTCCTGTGTGTGTGTGTTGCCACATGTACCCACGGAAGACTGAGCACTCGTGAAGCAAACACTTGTGGAAGCCCCACCCGTAGCAAGAAAGAGTTCCTAATCTCCAAAATCTCCTTTCTCTCCCAAAGGTAACTACTACCCTGATTTTTGGCTTCATTATTCCCTTGCTTTTCTTTGCGATTTCCAACCTATCACAGTCTTTGTTTAAATATCAGCTTTACAGAGATATCATTCATTCACATACGATAAAGAGTATTTTAGGATATTCACAAGGTTGTGCAAACATCGCTGTGGCCGTACAAACCTCTATTGATTTGGTCAAGCTGGACTTTCCCAGGATCCCTCTCTGAGTCCGCCTGAGATTTAAAAGGTGGAAGTGGAACAGCCTCAGCTCTCAGAAAGTGGGGGCAGACAGAAACGGGGGCCAGAGGATTCCAGCTTGTCTACGTGCTTCCTCTTCTGACACTAGCTTTGTTCCCCAATGGCTAGCCCTGATGACCAAGAAAAGACCCTCTGCCTCCTGAACTTCCCGGCCCCCCCTCCAGCTCCACCTACCCCTACATGCCAGGCAGCAGCTGGCCAGAGGTGACAGCATTTCCTGCCTGGCTTCCCAGCACCCTGCAGGCTGCCCCTGACCCCCGACCCAGAGATTCAGGAGGGGCTTCTCGATGCTTCTCTAACCTAATTCTCCCTCTGGGCTCTTCCTGCTCTAGCTTCTCCCACAGGTGCATACAGTCTATTCTTCCAACAAATAAATCCCTTATTCCGTAACACTCATGGTGCTTCTGCTGCCCTGACTGGCGCCCAGAGTTACGTGTCTTCCTTGACACTGGCTGAGCACTGGCTCTTTTCAAACTTCACACAAATAGAATCAAACATTACATTTTGAGATTCTTCCCTGCCACCGCATGGAGCTGTATTTTGCTCATTTCTCATTGTTCTTTAATAGCCTATTTTATACTATATGCCATGTCAACAAACTTTTTATCAAACTATTATATACAAACAAAAAAAAACACAAATCACAAGTGTATTTGTATGTGTCCGTGTACACATATCACATCCATAATCAAAAACAGAACATTACTGGCTCCCCTACTCTCCAAAGGTACCTACTTCTGACATCCAACCTGTAAGTTCATTTTCCTGCTTCTGAAATGTTTTGAACTTGTATCCAGAAGCATACAATATATACAATATAATCTGAGAGTCTGGTTTCCTTCATACCATACTTTGCGAGCTATCCACTGCCTGAATATAGAATAAGCTCATTCATTTTCATTGCTGCACAATTTTACATTATATGAAGATAACACAATTAATGTTTCCATTCTGTTGTTGGTGAGCATTTGGGCTATTTCTGGTTTTGGGGAATCTGGAATCACACTCCTGAGAACGTTCTTGTACGTATCTTTGGTATACATACGCGCGTTTCGGCTGGGAATATGCATAAGCAGGAGAGCTGCCGAGACACGTGGCGTGCATGTCTTGCACTCTGATAGGTAATTCTAATTTTCCAACACTAACGTAGATGACCTTCAGCAGTGTACGAAAGTTCCCACTGCTCTGTTCCCTCCCAGCACCTGATGCTGTTTTTAACTTAGTCATTTGGGCTTATGATGGCACAGTGCCACGGATTTAGTTACTTTTTCCCCAATGACTGTTGAGGACCTATGTATGCTGACCATCTGTGAAGTGCCTGTTCAAGTCTCTGGCCCATTTTCTATTGGGTTTGTCAGTCTTTTCCTCAAAATATTCTGATTACAGGCCTCTGTTGGCCAACCCTAGTCTATGGCCTGACTTTTCATGTACTTGCTGGTGTCTTTTGATAAACAGTTCTTCCAACGTAATCCAACATTTCAACCTTTTATTTTACATAAAGTTAAGTGCTTTTTGTATTTTATTTAGTATTTATTTACTTTAAATACAAGCAACTGAACTAATGTTTTATAACATATTATGTTATTAGCTGTTTTATCTGTTAACTCCTGGGATCCTCTAAACCATTCTTAAAAAGTAAGTAGGATCACAGGGAACCCGGGTGGGAGTCGGTCGAGCGCCCGACTTCAGCTCAGGTCACGATCTCACAGCCTGTGGGTTCGAGCCCTGCATCGGGCTCTGTGCCGACAGCTCAGAGCCTGGAGCCTGCTTCGGATTCCGGGTCTCCCTCTCTCTCTGCCCCTCCCCCGCCCGCACTGTGTCTCCGTCTCTCAAAAATGAACAAACGTTAAAAAAAAAAAAAAAAAAACCTGGAAAAAAAAAAGTAAGTAGGATCATCCTGGAGGCACAGGGTGCTGGAGGTGCACTCAACAGGAGAAGAGGAGGCTGCCAGATCCAGCCACCTCGTATAACCTTAGCATCGTATAATAAACAACTTGTACCAAGAGCGCTCTTCAAACCATACCTAATCCTCATACATAGCACACACACATACACACACACACATAACATTCGGCCACACACAGGGAACACATGTTACACACGCATACATCACACCTATTAACATTTACCCACATACATAGCACATACATGTAAACATTCATCCATATACACAGAATATATACACACAGACCTATAAAATTTACCCACATAAATAGAACACAGGCATGTACACATACATATAACATTTACCTACATACACAGACATAAACACTGACCCATACACATATATGTAATAATACCCATGTGCACAGAACACACATACACGTACATAACATACATGTAACAGTTATTCACACACACATAACGTTTCCAGTCCACATTGCAAAAACTAAAGAAGTCAACCTGGCTGAAGACTAAATTGTATTTCCAATGCAATCTCATGAAAGAAAGAGAAGATACAGGGCTAAAGCAATAACACCAGCATCAATTCACAGAAAATCACAAGTAGATAATTTAGTGGTAAAGAGGAATAATGCAAAAAAAAAAAAAAAAAAAAAAAAATCAAACAGTAAGAAAACTGAAAATTAATGAGTGGGTTTGAAGGAAAACAACTATTTTGGTAAAAGAAAGCCAAGTGAGATTAATCTTCACTACATATTAGTAAAGTATTTTGAAAGCCATACTAATTTGTTGTCATGGTGCACTTATGTCAGTGTCAGAGATGAACAGTACAGTGAAGGAAATATGGAAATATACAGTGCAGATGGCTGTACTTACTCTCCTACCAGTAAGACTGCCCGCAATGGAACAATTACGAGAGACCATCAGTAGGTAGTACCTACCCTGAGAACTCCCTACATAAGGTTTGAACTAACCTCTTGGATCTTTTTTCCAGATCTTTCCCTGACGAAGCCAACAACATCAGTCTTCTGACAACCGAAGTTTCTCAAAAACTGATCATCTTATAAAATATGGTGTCTTTCCAAACTGGCTGGGTGGGCACTTTATCTGGAAGGCTCACTGTCACAGTGCTCTGGGATTAGATGGAAAATGGAACACTGAAGAGCCTTTCGGTATAGACAGAGAACAGTAGCTAACTGATGGAGATGGGCTATGGGAAGAAAAGTAGAAAGAATAATTTGTTACAAGCAAATGCTTCATCACATTAGGCTAAAATATTCAGAAAAGAAAAAGGATAAAGAAGGCGACAGGAAAAACAGAAACAGATCACCTCTGTCCCAACAGACACCAGACTCTGAATGTTATCCACTGCTTGAGTCTTAGTCCAAATTCGGGAGTGTCAGCTGGTCCCAATGATCTGTGTTCTAATAATGTAATTGCACATTTCATAAAGTCCACTTGACTATTACAAATGTTCCCCTCCAGATTTCCTTCTGCTTACTTTTAACCACAGTGTGTTTAATTACAACGAAGGCTTCTTCTGAAAGCAGTCAACAGTACAGTTTGAGGTGGTGATTCTCAACCCTGGCTGCACTTAGACTCTCCCAGGGAGCTTTTAAAAATCCCCAGCCTGGGGCTCATCCCAGAGACCTCTATTTAATTGGACGGGGAGTGGGGGGGAGGGGGGGGAACCAGGCCCTGATATATTTAAAAAGCTGTCCAGATGACTCTCATATTCAGCCAGGGGTGAGAACCACCAACATAAAGAGCACTGGGAGAAAGAGCAGGGACCGGTTTGTCTGAGCTTCTCCATGAGGGCATTTTTACCACCTTGCACAGAATCAGAGAAGACCCACATGTACACTCACCATGACACCCAAAAAGCGCTCCCCCTATTTCTAAATACCCTTTAAAGTGTCAGTGCCAGCCCCACGTGAGGGCCACTGGCCCAGAAAATGAACGTGTCTGGTCTGCGCTAACTCGGTCTCCACCCCTCTGGGCATCAGTTTTCTGAGCCACGGGTCTGGTCCGACACGCTCTAACTTGCTTCCGACACCCTGGGCTCCCAGGCCTCACTGTGGCAGCTGCCTGTAGAGGCTAGAAGCCCGAGCAGGCAGAGTGCAGTCCTGCCGCCCAGCTTCACCCAAACCATCTCTACTTTCGTCTATTTTCTACATTTAGGTTCCCCACAAGTTTATGTTTGAAAAAAATGGTTCAGCTGTTATAAAGACATTTTTTAGGTTTGAGAACTGCCAGACCTTCCCGTCCCAAAGTACTAGTATTCAACTGAGAAACACAGGGCACACAGGAGCTGAGTCTACATTTGCAAAGAGGGAGACTCAGCTCTGACACGTCATGGGTGGCATGGCGCACCGTGACCACAGGGCATTCTGTCTGAGAGGCAGTCCTCTGGAGAGAGGCATGTGGAAATTTTGTTTCTTCTTTCAAGGATATGTGCCGGGGTTGGAGGGTGACGTGGGAGCGGCGTGACCAGCGAGCTCTAGGATGGCTCCCGCCATCCTGGCCTCCAGTGTAAACTTCTTCCCTTTGAGTGTGGGCAGGAGGACCCACCTGGGGGCCCGAGAGTTGCTTCTAAGCAACAGAACACAACCACATGATGGGATGCAGCTGATCACACGTGTGATAACATCAGTTAAGACTACAGCATTGGGACGGTCTCTCCCTTGCCGCCTTTGAGCCAAATAGCCATGTTAGGAAGGCACAAGTAACGAGGAGCTGACAGCTGTCTTTAGCTGCTAACCAGCAAAAAACTGAGGCCCGCAGTCCAACAGCTCATCAGGAACTGAATGCTGCCAACAATCCCATTGGCCAGGAAGAGGATCCTTCCACAATCAAGCCCTCAGATGACAATCCTGACCAAAACCCTGAATGCAGCCTCAGGAGACCTTAGAGCAGAGGCCCCGGCTAGGCCTTGCCTGGACACTGGACCCACAAAAACTACGAGACAGGAACTGTATGGTGTTTAAAGGCACTACGCGTACGGTAACATGGTCACACACAGTGTGAAACAAAGGACAGAAACAGCACACTCCGTGGTCCTGCAGTGAGAAGAGCAAGGCACAACCGAAGAGCTGGAAGAACATGGCTGAAGCTCAACCAAAGCGGGGATGCGGGCCTGAGATGAGGCTGGAGAGAGGGGGCGGCGAGGCGGAGCAGGGAGCAGGTCGGCCATCTTAACGTGTTTAAATTTCTATCCAGAACACAGTGGAAAGCCCCTGCAGAGTGTAAAGCTAGGAAAAACATGATTTGATTCGCATTTTCTATTTTAAGAGGGTAACTCTGACTGCTGTGGGGAGAATGAACCGGAGGAGATTCAAAACAGACGCAAGGGAGGCACACGGGAGGCTCCTGTGGGGTCCAGGAAAGCAGCGGTGATGGCAGCGCTGGGAAAATGGAAGGGTCACAGTGAAGACGGAACCGGGCTCATGAGCTGGGATGAGAGAACTACATCCTCATTTCCCTAAACTCCAAGTGAAATGCAGTATTGTGTCTAACTGTGAGTAGAGCAGCAAACCTCAGCAACACAGGCTGCACCTGTGACTTGTAAATCACAGATGGTTTTCATCCCAATCACCCATGTCATGATCCAAAGTAGCACTTGTGTTTATCATTGCTTCAAATTTATGGTAGTTACCGACCCACCACTAGATCTTGTTATTTAAGAACATTTAAGAAGTACATATGTTGTCCTGCCACAAATCACATCTGTGATATATTAAGACTTTGATAACTATTTCAGTACATTGGTTTCCTTTGTAATCCCAGAAATGGTTTGCTTTAAAAACATCATTCTGAGGGGGCACCTGGGTGGCTCAGTCAGTTAAGCGTCCAACTTCAGCTCAGGTCGTGATCTCATGGTTTGTGAGTTCGAGTCCCATGTCAGGCTCACTGCTGTCAGGGCAGAGCCCGCTTCAGATCCTCTGTCCCTCCCCCACTCGCTCACACGCATGAACTCTCTCTCTCTCTCTCTCTCTCTCTCTCTCTCTCTCTCTCTCTCTCAGAAATAAACACTTAAAAAAATAAAAATAAAACACGTTCTGAGAAAGTATCCACTGGCTTCTTTACTCTGCTACAAAAAAAAACCCCAAGAAACCCCTGGGCGGGGGGTGAGTCGGTAAGGCCTGGTGATCTCAGCGGGTGAGAGCGAGTAAAAATAAAGACTACTACAGGGGCAGCAGATTTGAGGAAAGATCCAGAGTTCGGCTCTGGACAAGTTGCCTGAGGTGCCTATAAGCATCTGAGTAGGTGTCTGAGGAAAAGTCGGGGCCTATAACTTGGGACATACGTGGTATCTTGAGCTGCATCGCTAGATGAGAATACTCACCGCTAGATGAGACAGTGCAGCGTGTGAACAGAGACTGCAGGGCAGAGCCTGGGGGAAGCTGACCCTTGACAGGCTGGATGAGAAGAAAGAGGTGCCTGGGGGCTGAGAGGCAGTGGCCCTAGAGGAAAGTGCACCCCAGAAGACGCTCGATCGCGAGCACAGAGAAGCGTCTGGGGAAGGAAGGGCACCGATGTTGAAAGCTGTTAAGAGGCTACAGAGCGTCTGCCGGGTTTGGCGACTTGTATGATATTGGAAAAGACGGGCAGTTTCACTGGAGCAGCGGTGGAGGGTGTAGGCAGGAACTGAAGAGTAACTGGAAAGTCAGAATGTAGAGGAAATAAGCGGATCGCTTGCTTGAGAAATTTTAACGTGGAGGATTTAAAAACGGGGCTGTTGATGGAAAGGGAAGCTGGATTTTGTGGACATTAATCTGGACGATCTGGTAAAATGGAGGGACCAAGGATGCAGGAGAATGCAGGATGACTGCCGGACTCAAGCCCTTTGCAGGAGAGAGGGGTTGGTGTCCAGACCTCCTGTGACCAGACTGGCCTCTGACAGAGGGAAGGAAGACACAGTTTAATGGTGGAAAGATCTGGAGAAGCAGCTCAGCAGCTGAGAGGCGGGGGTGTTGGTCTAGTGAGAAACACGCAGAAAGTATGAAGTGGTCATGAAGCCGGAACAGGCTGGGCTGGTGGAGAATCCTAGAAAACTGTGGGTGGTGAGAAGTGCTCACTTGGTAATCAGAATTAACAGAGACAGAAGTCTGATTCTTTATCCTGTTTTTCTCTGGCAACACTGAGCTGCTTGGGTGTGGGCACACACAAGCCAAGAGATAGGTAGGGTTCACTGGGAACAGGGATTTGTCCAGTTGGGTGTGATAGCAGGAGAGAAGGGCAGGAAAGTTAAGGGCATCTGTAGGAGAGTGACTATGGACTATGGAGTATGGAGTTTGAGCTGGATGGGAAAACAAGAAGGGAAAAGAGGACACATGCAGATAAGGTGCAGGCAAGGCCCCTCCGAGGAGGGCGTGTGGGAGCAGCACGAAGGTCACACGCTAGGGAAGTGAGGGGAACTGTGGGCAGCTGTGGGTGAGGAGAGGAGCTCTGCCAACGGCAGGAAATGCTGGCCCGCTGGCAAGTGACCACGGACGGTCCACCAGCTGGCTGGCAAGTGACCTCCGAGGGCCCCAGAAGAGTGGAGCACATAAACTCAGTGCCTTGCCTCCTGGAAATGACAGCTTTGGATGCACCTGTCAGTTATGAGATGGGTCGTCTAGAACGCAAGCTCCACAAGGCAGGGATCCGTTCGGTTCATGCCTATTGTGCCCAGATCCTAGCATTCCATAAATACCGCTGTGTATGACTGTTTTAAAACGCAATGAAGTGGGGGCGCCTGGGTGGCTCAGTCGGTTAAGCGTCCGACTTCAGCTCAGGTCACGATCTTGCGGTCAGTGAGTTCGAGCCCCACATCGGGCTCTGGGCTGATGGCTCAGGGCCTGGAGTCTGCTTCTGATTCTGTGTCTCCCTCTCTCTCTGCCCCTCCCCCGTTCATGCTCTGTCTCTCTCTGTCTCAAAAATAAATAACCGTTAAAAAAAAAAAAAAAAAAAAAAAACCCGCAATGAAGTGAAGGAAAAACCGAGGCAGGAAAGGGCTGAGCTCTGTGCCGTATGCAGGACGCACCCTCCACCGTGGCACCGAGTTGTGGCCAGACCACAGCAGGTCCCCAGGGAATAAAAGGCAGATGTTCTACCTGGACTTCAGAGATCTGGCCAACCACCGACAGGATGGTGACAGCATGTGACAAGGTGGTGAGTGGGGACCCTGTAGTGGCTGCTGGCAAAAGTTCTGTCCACGGACCTGGGGGCATCCAGATGAGTCATCAGTACACTCTGCTTTATTGTAAATAACCATGTCAATTCTTTCTCTGGGTATCTCCAACTCTATAAACTGTTTCTTGGTCTTGCTCTAGGTTCCTGGCTCAGGGAACCCATTCCAGCTGACACCAGACTCGGCCCCTTCCTTAGAGGTCTTCCCTGAATCTCTGCACCGAAGACGGCCCCCACTTCACTCTCCTGGCACTGGGCTCTGTGCTTGCCTCGTAAAATGAACCACAATTCCCTTTCCTTCGCAGCAAAACTCCCACCAAGAGTCACTAACGCTTGCAGCCCCCACATCCTCACCCATTTGCCCTGATTCCTCCCGTTCCATCGGGCCTCGGTGCCCACCACACTGCTGAAACCACTCATCGGGGTTACTAAGAGCCTCCAGGGGCCCAAACCCAATGGTGACTTCATCCTCATTTTACTCAACTTCTCAGTGGCCTCTGATTATACCCTCTGCAGTAGGAAGATTAGTGGTCCAGCAAAGATAGCCACATCCTAATCCCCAGAACCTGGAAATATGTTGTGTGCACATGGCAAAGTTGCAGGTGGAATTAAGAATTAAGACTGCTAATCAGCTGAGCTTAAAAACCGGGAGATTATGGGGCGCCTGGGTGGCGCAGTCGGTTAAGCGTCCGACTTCAGCCAGGTCACGATCTCGCAGTCCGTGAGTTCGAGCCCCGCGTCAGGCTCTGGGCCGATGGCTCAGAGCCTGGAGCCTGCTTCCGATTCTGTGTCTCCCTCTCTCTCTGCCCCTCCCCCATTCATGCTCTGTTTCTCTCTGTCCCAAAAATAAATAAAAAACGTTGAAAAAAAAAATTTTTTTTAAAAAACCGGGAGATCATCCTGAATTATCCGATGGAACCAATGTAATCAATCATTAGAGTCCCTAAAACTGGAAGCAGGACGCAGGGGAGGTCAGAGTCAGAGAGAGGCGCATGGCAACGGAAGCAGGGTCAGAGACACGCTAGGTTGATGGCTCTGCAGACGGAGGAAGGGGCCACAGCCAAGGAATGTGAGCGGCCTCTAGAAAGTAGATCAGGCCAGGAAACAGATTCTCCTCTAGCACCTACAGAAGGGAGCGCAACCCTGTCTCCACCTCGATTTTAGCCCAGTGAGCCCAGCGGCGAACGTCTGACCTACAGAACTCTAAGATAATAAAGGTGGGCTGCTTTAAGCTGCCAAGTTTGTGGTAATTTGTTACAGCAGCAAAAAGGAAACTGCTACAGCCTCCTTGAAACCCATTCTTCCCGGGGCTTCCACCGCACACTTGTGTGGTTTACCACGACTCCGCCGGCTCTGCTGCCTCCCGCTCCACTCAGGGCTTATCTCGTCCCTTCTCCTAAATATCGTTTGCCCCCAGGGGGATCTCATCTAGTCTAATGGCTCTCCAATTTGTATCTCCAGACAGGACTCCTCTCTCTCACTCCCAGACACATGCCACTTCAGGGTCTGACAGCCATCGCAGAATCAATACGTCCAGCCCTACCCTCCCTTCACCTCCGTCTCCTTTGTCTCTGTTATGAACACCAGCAAGGAGGTCGTGGCTGAAGCCACACACTGGCGATCGTTCTCGACTTCTCCTTTCTCCTACCTCCTATGTCCAGTCCCACGAGTCCTAACACCTCCACCTCCAAAACGCATCCCACTTTTCAACCTATCCTCTTCCCAAGATCGCCAGTTATTACGACAGCCTCCTCACTGGTCTCTCTGCTTCCCCTGTTGGCCACAGAGCAGCCAGAGAAACACTTTGAAAATAAAAAAAAATCCATATTATGTCACTCACTTCCTGAGAGCTTATCCTCCAGTGACTTACTGTTACTCTTAAAATAAAATTCCAAGTCTTTCTGCCTACCAGACACTGAGAGCTAGCCCCTGCCTACCCTATCTCACCTTCCAGAGGCTCACTCTGCTCCAGCCAGGAGGTCTTTTTTATTGTTCCTCAAACCAAATGCATTTCTGCCTCCGGGCCTTGCTACTCCCTGTGTCTAAAACATTCTTCTCCTAGATCCTCAAGCAGCAAGCCCTCTTTTATCATTCGGGTCTCAGTTCAAAGGTCACTTCCTAACAAAGTCAAACCGCCACTGGGGAGCCTGGGTGGCTCAGTCGGCTGGGCGTCTGACTCTTGGTTTCAGCTCAGGTCGCGATCTCACGGTTCGTGAGCTCAAGCCCCACATCATGCTCTGTGCTGACAGTGCAAGCCTGCTTGGGATTCTATCTCTCCCTCTCTTTCTGCCCTCCCCACCCCCCAAAATTAAATAAACTTTCAAAAAATTAAAAAAAAAAAAAAAAAGGGAAAGAAAGTCAAGCCACCCAAGTAAAGTACTCATACCTCAGTATCCTGCTGTATTTTCTTCTAGGCACTCTCTGAAATTCTTGTCTACTTGTCTACTTGGGTATTGCCTTTCCTTCTAAACTCCATGAGAACACTAACTTATCTGTCTGTTATCCTCATCATCTTCAACCAGTGCATGGCACGCATGAGGCCCTCAAAAACATTGCTAAGCATAAATGAGAGCATAAAATGCAATGGAATACTACTATGCAGTCAGTAAATATGATGCTGTGGATCACTGTCAAAGTCCTAAGATACATACAACATAGCAAGAAAAAGCCAGATTACAAAACTACATACACAGTATATCTATTCTGAGTTAATAAATATAATATACAGCTACATCAGCAGAGAAAAATGTCTGAGGAGACATCTATCAAAAAGTCAACTGTTTCTTTTTTCTTTTTCTTTTTTTTTAATATTTATTTATTGGGAACGTGCATGCAGGGGAGGGGCAGAGAGAGGAGGACAGAGGATCTGAAGCAGGCTGTGCGTTGACAGGCTGACAGCAGTGAGCCTGACGTGGGGCTCAAGCTCACGGACCACGAGATCATGACCTGAGCCGAAGTCGGACGCTCAACCGACCGAGCCATCCAGGTGCCCCCAAAAATCAACCGTTTCTTCCGGATTGGGAAGATCCGGAAGATCTTTGGGGAGATCTGCCCACCTTTCTAACTGTGCCACGTGCTGTGGGAACTGACGGCAGGGAGGTGGTGGTGAGTGGGTTGTCCCGCTCTCCAGTTTCATTTTCCATAAGGCAAGAGCGACTCCACAAAGCAGAGACTCGGCTTCCCACCTCAACCCTGCTCCCACCCTGGACAGGAGTGACTTATCTCACTGCTGAGTTTGAGATAAAGAACTGAGTGTGCCTGCCTTACTCCTTCCTTCCATGGGTTTGGGAACTGGAGCTCGCACACAGGCAGCACACTTTCTGCTCTTCTCTTCCATGTCAGAACTTTTTCAGGGGTAACTCCCATGGATGTGTTTGTCACTAGCAATCAGCAGTAGCAGCCCAGGCCGGATAGTTCAGAGACGAAGTATAAACCGTGTCAGTTGGTCACTGAACACCCACGATGTGCCACGTGCTGTTTAAACTCTCTGGATCCAGTAAACAGGGCAGGGGAAGACTCCCATCCGCCTAGACCTTACAGTCTAGCAGGGGCAGCCGGACAAGACGCGATAAGAAGCGAATTATGCAGTCTAGGAGACGACGTCACATGCTGATTCTAGAACGCTTAGGTCTCATACCATCTTAGTCCGCAAAACAAAAACTACATAATCACCCCACGGCAGGTTCTCTGAATTGCTTGAGACATTGATTGTTAAAAATTACGGGAAAACGCATAAATACAAAAATTGTGATTAAGAATGACTAAAGCATCTACCAAAACGAATTCTTAAAACAATTAGAGTTAGGAAGCACAAAAATAAAGTAAAATTCTAGCATTCACATTAACAACCGTCTTCTGATGCCAGGAAAGGTGTGCTGTCGCTGCGTGGTTCAAACACAGGAAAAATGGGAAATGACTCTACTCTGACCTCAATTTTATAGATCCTGCTTAATTTCAAGCTTTTTTAATGTATCCTTTCTCAGAAATGGGAAGCAAATGGCACTGTCCCTTTCAAACCTTTCTTAACGTTTAAAAAGGTAAATATATTTAAGTGTTTTTTCCCCTGCTCTTTCTGAGAAAGCAGCTTTTGAAGCCCTTTCTAAATAAGAACGCAGCTTCCAACAGGATAGCTTTCTTCTTGGCCAGCTTCTCTGAATTCGTCCTGTCCGGGACCAGGAACGTGAAGAGGGTGTGGCCTCTCTCACTCTGTCCTTAACCTTCTGTTGGGACTTTCCCCCTTTCCTGAAGTGCTACCCACCCTTTCTTTAAAAGGGAACTACTTCACGCGTGAGTTACACACAGAATAATGGTCCCTCTTTTTCCAAAGGCTTTTGGTCACTGAAGACCCACTATGTGCCACTGTTTTAAGTTCTATGGATCCATCAGTAAACAGGACAGGTGTCTGCTCTGCAGATGTTAGGCCTTTTGAAAAACCCTAGAACTAATAAGCAATTATACAAAGTCTACCACCTTCCTATAGACCAGTAATGAACAAGAGGAATTTGAATTTTAAAATACAATATTAGCACCTCCTCCCCCCAAAAGTGAAATAACTATGCATGAATCCAACAAAATACATACTAGGTCTGTATGAAAAAAACTATAAAACTCTGATGAATAAAATCAAATAGTTATGTAAATAAACGGAGACAGAGTCCATATACACAGATACGGAGACTTGTTTTCAAGATGTCCATTCTTTTAAACTTGATCTACAGATCCAATGTAATCCCAATCTAAATCCCAGCAACAAAATGATTCTAAAGTTTATACAGAGAGGCAAAAGACCCAGAATAGCCAAGTCAATACTGAAGGACAAGATCAAAGTCAGGGTGGGTGGTGCCTGGGTGGCTCCAACGGTTAAGTGTCCAGATTCTTGATTTTGGCTCAGGTCATGATCTCGTGAGATCAAGCCCCACATTGGGCTCTGCACTCAGAGCAAGGAGCCTGCTTAGGATTCTCCCTCTCCCTCTCTTTCTCTGCCTCTCACCCGCTCATCCTGTCTCTCTCAGAATAAACAAACTTAAAAAAAAAACAACACAAAAAACAGTGTGGTATTGCCAAAATAGACAAATCAATGTACACAGAGAACCCAGAAATAGACCCACGTGAATACAGTCAACTCATCTTTGACAAAAGAGCAAAAGCAATACAATGGAGCAAAGATAGTCTTTTCAACAAATGGTGTTGGCTCGTAGGTGGAATTTAAGGAACAAAACAGATGAACATAGGGGAAGGGAAGGAAAAACAAAGTAAGATAAAAAAGAGAGGGAGGCAAACCAAAGAGGCTCTTAATTACAGAGACAAACTGAGGGTCGACGGAGGAAAGGGGGGGGGTGGAGGTGGGCTACATGGGTGACGGATGGGCATTAGGAGAGCACTTATTGGGATGAGCACTGGGTGTCATATGTAAGAGATGAATCATTAATTCTACTCCTGAAACCAATACTACACTATGTTAACTAACACGAATTTAAATTAAAAATAAAAAAAATAAAAGATAAATAATTTTTTAAAAAGGCAAATGGTGTTGGAACTGGACATCCACATGCAAAAAAAAAAAAGAATCTAGATCATACATCCTTCACAAAAAATCAAGTAAAGTGATTCCAGACCTAAATGTGAAATGCAAAACTATAAAACCCCTAGAAAATAACACAGGAGAAAACCTTGATGCCCTTGGGCATAGCGTTACTACACCAAAGGCACGATCCACCAGGACCCATGAAAGAAGTAACTGTTAAGCTGGACGTAAAAAAAATTGAAATCTCTGTCCTGTGAAAGACAAAGTCAAGAGAACGACTGGGAGAAAATATTTGCAAAAACACATCTCATAAAGGATAACTCTCCGAAACATACAGAGAATTCGTAACACTCAACAGTAAGAAAGCAAACAACCTGATTAAAAAATGGGCTAAAGATTTTAACAGACCAAAGAAGAGATATAGATGACAAACAAGCATACGAAAAGATGCTCCATGTATCAGTCATCAGGGAAATGCAAATTAAAACAAGGAGATACCTTTACACACCTATTAGAACAGCCGAAATCCAGAACACCAACACCACCAAATGCCGGAAAGACCAAGAACAACAGGAGCTCTCAGTGTTGCTGGGAATGCCAACAGGACAGGCACTTTGGAAGACAGTTTGACAGTGTCTCATAAAACTAATCATACTCTTACCATAGGACCCAGCCACCACACTCCAAGGAGTTGAAAACTTATGTCCACACAAAACCCTGCGGATGTTTATACCAGCTTTATTCACAATTGCCAAAACTTAGAAGTAACTAAGATGGCCTTTAGTACATCAACAGACAAACCATGGTCCATCCAGACAGTGGAATATTAGTCATCACTAAAAAGAAAAGAGCTACCTAGCCATGAAATGACATTTTCACACCAAGAGTGCACCATAATGAGAACGAGGGACTCTGGGTGATGATGGTATGTCAGTTGTAAGAGAGGTACCACTCTGGTGGGGGGCACTGGTAGTTGGGGAGGCTATTCATGTTTGCGGGCAGGGGTTGTTACATGAGAAAACTCCCTGTGCCTTCCTCTCAATCTGCTATGAACCTGAAACTGCTCTAAAAAAATTTAAACCTTAATTTAAAAACATTTTTTTTTTCATAACAGAAAAGGTAGAATGGGTGGCCTGGGTTCAAGGGCTCCTGTTGCAACATCTCTGGTGGCCATGCCCTCCATCATAAGCTCCCTCTGACTTCAAGCACAAGAGGCTCTACTTTCTAGACCAGGTCAAGCTACCTCTCAGCTTCCTGTTTTCTTGGACATGGAACCTTCTCTTTTTTTCCCCAGAAACTCCTTGGGAATCCAAAAAGAATGAACTCAAAGTTAAGAACTCAGAATTCCACCTAGATGTGCACACGCACCCCTGCTCAGTCCTGCCCAACTCCCCAGAGCCGCAGCCCCTTTCCCCTCTCCTCCTTTCTCCCCAGGTATAAACAACAGGTTGGTTGAGTTTCACATTTATTTCAACTCTACACCCTTCACCAGACCAGAGAACACACAAGCACGAAAGCATATGAGAAAGCCTCAAGAAATCCACACATCCTGCCCATAATACTCTCCCCTACAGAGAAAACACTCTCCCAAACACAAATGTATCTTCATCACATCCACCCCAGCCCATCTGTGGTTTCTCAGCCATCTAGAAAGGATTTCTTTGTGTGTTTTTTTCTTTTTCCTTTTTTTCCAGCTTTCTAAAAGCATTAAAATTGGAAAACTTAGGTTATATTTTAGGAACTTCTCTTAAAATCTTCAACAGAACTTCATAATCACCAAGAATACAGAATTTATCATTAGAAACATTTGGTAGGTAGTATTAAAAAGACTGGAAGGTGGACAGACAGGTAGGTAAGTAGGTGTTATGAGGTTCAGCTTTAGGGATCTGCTGTTTCCAGCTATTTGGGCCAAATGGAGATGGGAAAGAAAGAAAGTGGAGATGATCCTTCAAGCTACCTCTTCAGAACAAGGTCACAAAAATTAGAATATGCCTCCACATAACTCCTACAGCCACCCGTACTTTTTTTTTTTTTTTTAGTTTATTTGTTTATTTTGAGAGAGAGTACAAGTGGGGAAGGGGCAGAGAGAGAGTGGGGGAGACAGAATCCCAAGTAGGCTCCATACCACCAACACAGAGCCCGGTACAGGGCTCGAACCCACGAACCACGAGGTCATGACCTGAGCCAAAGTCAGATGCTTAACCGACGGAGCCCCTCAGGCCCCCCTGACCAGCTGTACTTCAAAAGGGCTTCCTATGTTATATAGGAAGATATTAACAGACGCTTTAGATAAATACCAAAACAAAAACTGCATTCTCTTACTTCTAGGTACAAGAGAAAAAGATTCTAGAAAGCTCAATTGTATCCCATGAAGCCAAAGTACACCAAAATATATCTGAGTGGTATAAGGGCAGCAGAGCTGGGACTCAAGGCAAGTGAAATTAATCAGAATACACTTCTGGGGGGCTGAGATTCTTCATCTAGGTTAAGTTTCTACCCGGAACTTGTTAGAAATGCACATTCTTAAGCCCCACCCCGAACCTACTGGAGCAGAAACTGGGGGTGGAGCCAAGCAATCTGTGTTTTTAACAAGCCCCCCAGGTGATTCTGATGCCAGCTCAGCTTGAATACCACGGAGCTAAAAAGAATGCCCACCTCTCCATGTATCCTTCCCTTTTCCATCTCAGCTGGTTTTCCAGCAGGACTCAGCTTCCCTTATGGGAAGTCATCACCACCAAAGTCTCCCACCGTTACTACATAGCGCCGGGCAGTTTATCCCCATGAGACCCACTGCTGGGAGTGCACAGAGTATACAGAGTTTCAATGCAACTGAAAACTCTACTCAAGCCCTCTTCTTCCCTCAGAAAAACATGGCCCCAACTGGATCCTCACTGGTACTTGAACATTTTAAAAACAATCTCAGGAAACAGCTCTGTGTTAAGACCTGTGCAAAAGGACAATCTATTCAAATTTCAGCTCCAGTGCCAGACAGGTATCAAAGCTTGGGAGGAGATACCAAAGAAGAACCTTGAGGGTGCGACTCCACTAAGTCCAGGGAGATGGAAAACCCCTAAGCTGTTGTGGGGTGATGAAAATGTTACAGAATTACATGGTGGTGACTGTTGCACAACTGTGTATATACTATACTAAAAACCTCTGAACCAGGGCGCCTGGGTGGCTCAGTCAGTTAAGTGTCCGGCTCTTGATTTCGCCTCAGGTCGTGATCTCAGGGTTTGTGAGATGGAGCCCCGTGTTGGTCTCTGTGCTGACAGCGCAGAACCTGCTTGGCATTCTCTCTCTCTCCCTCTCTCTGCCCCTCCCCAGCTTGCGTGCATGCACGTGTGTGCGTAAGTGCACATTCTCCCTCTCAAAATAAATAAAAACATTTTAAATGTTTTTGTTTGTTTTTTTATTCATTTTTGAGACAGAGAGAGACAGAGCATGAGCAGGGGAGGGGCAGACAGAGAGGGAGACACAGAATCCACAGCAGGCTCCAGGCTCCGAGCCGTCAGCACAGAGCCCGACACGGGGCTCGAACTCACAGACTGTGAGATCATGACCCGAGCTGAAGCCGGACACCCAACCAACTGAGCCACCCAGGCGCCCCAAAACATTTTAAAAAATAAGTTAAAAAAGTAAAAGTCACTGAACCATATGTTTTAAAAATAAAGGATGATTAATAGTAAAAAATAAATAAACACATACCCCAGCTGGACCCAAGCCTGCCTTAAAAGTCCTCCACTCCCAAACAACTCTGAAAGCAACAGTGACTGAGCCTCCAAAACTGGAGAACTGGGCTTGCAACATATCCTAGAAGGTGACTTAGCACATTCGTGAAGACTGAATAGAGGCCAAGCAGGTGGCTCACCCAGCACTCAGCTGACAGGTGGCAGAGTCAAGACTAGACTAGATAGAACCAGTTCCTGACTGTCAGTTCTGTACCCTTTCCAGGTATCAGTGGTCCTTGAGTTCACTACGGAAGTTTTCATTCCACATCTTAATTTAATATAACCTGAAAAA
This sequence comes from Neofelis nebulosa, assembly GCF_028018385.1. Lineage (NCBI taxonomy): Eukaryota > Metazoa > Chordata > Mammalia > Carnivora > Felidae > Neofelis > Neofelis nebulosa. The sequence continues at coordinate 217,898,590 of NC_080783.1, forward strand.
AATAAAACCTAAAAACCAATTTTTCTGGGGCGCCTGGGTGGCTCAGTCGGTTAAGCGTCCGACTTCGGCTCAGGTCATGATCTCGCGGTTTGTGAGTTCAAGCCCCACATCGGGCTCTGTGCTGACAGCTCAGAGCCTGGAGCCTGCTTCCGATTCTGTGTCTCGCTCTCTCTCTGCCCCTCCCCTGCTCACGCTTTGTCTCTCTCTGTCTCAAAAATAAATTAAGAAACATTACCAAAAAAATCTCGGGGCGCCTGGGTGGCTCAGTCGGTTAAGCATCCGACTTTGGCTCAGGTCATGATCTTGCGGTTTGTGAGTTCAAGTCCCGCGTCGGGCTCTGTGCTGACAGTTCAGAGCCTGGAGCCTGCTTCAGATTCTGTGTTTCCTCCTCTCTCTGCCCCTCCCCTGCTCATGCTCTGTCTCTCTCTGTCTCAAAAATAAATAAAACATTAAAAAAAAAAAATCTTTCTACCACACAGATCCACTGCTCAAGTTCGTGGTCTATGATTACAACTGCCTGGGTAGCCATTTAAGATGTCCTCAGGCTAATGAGAAAAAGCAGAAGTGAACTTCAGACTAAATCATGTATTTGTACCAAGGCCTAACAAGAGACTTCTAGAAATGCTTGCTGAGCAAAAATCAGTTTCTAAATAGTTCAACGGAGAGAGGGATGGGGTCACTGCAGGGCACATGATAGTGCCACGTGCCAAATTCAAAAGACCCTGCCTGAGAACACTCACTCTTACATTCATGTTGCAAGAGACTTTGTGTGTGTGTGTGTGTGTGTGTGTACATATGTATATATATACGTATATATATATATATATATACACACATACGTATATATATATACACACATACGTATATATCTGCATAAGAACTCCAAGAGTTCACAAATTTATACTGAGTTTTTTGCGTTTCTACCCATTTCATTCATTCAACAAATATTTATTGTACAGACTATGAGCCAAGTATTCTCCTAAATGCTACATTTTGAAATCATATTATATAATAAAAATCATTTGGATGAAAACTAAGGTAGGTCTGCAGGAATTTCCTTCCTTTAAAAAAAACTTCTTTAACATCTTGTCCAAATATCATAAACATTACTCTAACTCTCTGCATGGAAGAGCTGCTTCTCCTGCCGTTCCTCAGAGCCAAACCCGCCTGCTTTGACCTCTCCTCACCTGTCGTGCCCCACCGATGTGGAAGGACATCTGCCCCCAGCATTTCAGTACATCCAATCTCCCTCTGCTACTCCCAATGCTAAATTGATACAGGCTGTCTGATTTGCACGCTCATTTGGATTCTGGTATCCATTCATCTCACCTCATACTACTAAGTTAAACAGAGGAATTATAGTTAGCCCAACTGCTACAAAATTGTCACATTTAATTTGACATCTGATGCCATACATTGTATTCAAAATTCAATGGCTTCCCTCTTAAAACTTCACTCTCTGTCATGGTCACATCTGTACTTGCCTATCTGCATATTAACCAGGAGGGCCCTGCCTGGCCTCAGAGAATAACCTGAGAACATCTGAACTGTTCTCACAGCCAAAAGCTACACAAAACAAAGGCCAAGCTCAGGTTAACTAGCTTTCTGATCGATCAATACCTCACTCACTTTCCTAAGGCTAATGCTTTTCCTTTGAGCTCCCATCATGGAAGTCTGAAGGGTGCTCAATGATCCCCCCCCCCCAAAATGTGGATCTATGTTTCAAAAAGACAACATATATATTCACTAGGAAAACCAATCATTGCAAAAATTACAGCCCTAAATGTATGATTCTATAAGGTATACAAAAGAAAAATTAAAATACAAAAAATACTCAAGAATATATGCGAACACAAAAAAAATGAGCAAAGGAATTTTGAAAAGGTGGCTTCTAATTAAAACAAAACAACTGAAATGAAGTAGAAGATCATAAACCTCAGTCTTAAAGCCCATTTTCCTGACCTGAATATAAAAAATTGAAGGAAACAAAAAATACTCAGGACTTAAAAGTGTCATTCTCTCCCTATAAAGGGACCCTCAGGTTCCTTGGCCTGAGTTAGAATGCACCAGTCTGTAGCTATAGGCTCTCTACAGACATTTTAGGATTAAAGAAGACGCATTTTATATGAAGATCTCTGAAGCTACCACCAACTAAAAAACCTTCGATGCAACTTTAAGATCAGTACAAACTAGAACTCTACTTTGCTTACTCTAGAGAAACTCTGCATTAGAGGAAAAACAAAAGAAAGAGCATTAATAGTTCAAAAATAGTAGCAAGCAAAAGCGGTTTGAACATTTAAGGAGAACATTCTCATTATAAAAGGTTTGTTGGTGTGGCATTAGTTTGGCTTTGGAAGAATGCCATCTGAAATCCAGATCCAGCGACGGGCGGGGGGGGGGGGGGGAGGGGGGGGGATGCAGTAGTTATATTTTAAGTCAAGCAGCTAATTAATGACTAAACAAAAGAAATTTCAGTCTGGACAACATACACAGAGTACTAATATGTGTAATTACGAATAGTCATTTGTGCAATCAGAAAGTTACATTAGCATAATTATTTCTGGCTCTGGGCCTTAAAAATATTAACTTAAAATGTAGAAACCTTATAATAGCGCACCTAATGAAGATGTGAATACCAAAACTGATTACGAAAAAAGAGCTGGTTCTTTAACAAATTTGCTCTGTTTAAATGCATTCCTTCTCTCCTGCCCTGGATATAAAAATCAAACCTAACCCTCAAGTTACACACAGATTCAAAATTTCTACTTCTAATATTTTTTCCCATTATCCGGAGCCTACATATTAATATTCATTAAGAATCAAAACTACTTCCCTAGGAAAGGGGTGCTATTTAAAAAAAAAAAAAAACTTCATACAAACACACATTGAGTTTATATATAATACTTAAATAAAGAAGCCAAACAATTTTATAAAACAAGAAGATTAGAAGTCACTAAACAGCTCGCAAGATCTTGAGAAAGTCTATTTGAAATTATTCTTTGGGACCAAACTGTAGACAGAACAGGCTCTGAAAGCAGGCTGCAAGGTTAAATTCCCAAGTCCACCACTCTTGGGCACATTACTTAACATCTCTGTGGCTCAAATCTCCTCATCGATACCATAAGGATAACCACATAACCTGCCTCACAGGATGAATTCAAGGAGTAAATGCGATTATTCACATCAAGGACCCACCAGTGCCTCGCACACGATAGATGCTGGCTCAATGCCGGTTGCCATAATTACTGCCACCATCATCATCATCATCATCATCATCATCATCATCATCATCCCTCCTCTGTCACCTGCAAGAACCTGAGCAAAGGGTGTGTGTGGCTGAGAAAGCATAGTCCAAAACTGATTTGTTTTTAGACACAACATTTGTTTTGCAACTGCAAGTAACATTCAAGAAGGGCAGGAGCTTTTACCTATTCCAATGCAGTAAGAAAGGTTAAAGTAGCTTAGTTGGACCTCCCTACCTTCTGGTAGTCTTCCTTTTTAGTGACTTTCACTTCACAAATATTTGCACATGAACCCACAAGATGAATCCTATGTTAACTCTTTTTACTCCAAAAGTAAATTACAGAATGGATTTGCCAAGTACACTAATGTGGTTAAGATTTATGGGTCTTTGATTAAAAGCCAAGACAACACACAATAGAATGAACATTCCTACGAATTAGTAAACAATATACAAGAAATTAAGCTCGGAGAGAGATGGGCCCTTGCAAGTGTGCTATCTTGACCAAATTAGTCAACCACTTTTTACCAACATACCCTCAACGGTAAAAGGAAATACTGCATATCTTGTAATGTTATTATACGGCTTAGAAATAATTACACACGGTGCCAGCCACCAGCAAGGAACACAGGCTCGATAAATGGCAACATCTGAATGGGCACAACCTTACTCTCCCTCTCGCAACAAAGACACAGCACACAGTACAGAAGTTGGGTTTGCTCAAATAATCACCAATATTGCAACACCGACGTGAGTAAAGGAATCTCTCAAAAGTACGGAGGAGTCCCATCATGCCCAGGACGTGCACTGCACACACCCAGCAGAGAGCAAGCGCGGGCGACAGAGACACCTGGCACAGGCAACTCCGGCCACCAGGCTGCCGTGCACACGGGCCGCGCGGGGACTTGGAAAACAGGGATCGGCCATGCTCTCCGCCACTCTCCCTCCCTCCAGCCTCTCCCAGTGGGGGCGCTTCATCCCAGGCAAGGGGGATCTAAAGCAGTTTTTGTACAATACCACTCCTAAATACAAGCTTCTTCACGGAGTCCTCCACCAAAACACAGCAACCTATTCCAACCCCAGAGGGAAACGGGCCCCTGCTAATGGCAGGATGGCTACACTTTATGAGCGACTCGAGAGGCCCCACGGGCAATTCTGACTAAGCGTGCCCCTGCCGTACACAGGGCCTACAGCCCCAATGAGAGTCAAGTCCACAAAGTACACCTCCATCGGGTCCAGTGTCAGCGTGCAGGCTGGCAGGCTGAAGAGCATGGGGAAATGCCAGTACCCAGCTAGATCAAAGAAGGAAGTGCTTTAACACAAGTACTGACTGTTTTGTTCCTATCAGCCAAGCCAGTTAAAAAAAAAAAAAAAAAAAAAAAAAGGCAGGTTACCATCCCCACATAACACTGCAGAATCAAGGACTCCTAAGACTTCAGCTGTCACTCCAAGATTCCCCTATTTTTCCCAAAGCCAAAAATAAACAAGAAAAAAAGCCAATGTCCTCTGCATTGAAATGAAATATGGGCCAACCTTTAAAGTCCGTTCTCTCGTAAGAGTGTTTGTCGGTGTTGAGCTGACACAGAACTGAGAGAACAATGGGTCACGAGGGAAGAGAGTGCGCGCCTTGACCCCTGTGGGCTGAGCCACCCCTGCTGCCTCCAGCCACCCTTGGGACCACGCTTTGTTCACTGGTGTTTTCAGCAGCAGTGACAGCGTGCGTGAACCATCCACGGGTCTCAGAGCCCCCAGGTGTATGTTTCGCCAGAGAGGGGACCATGGTCTCCCCACTAGACGCGGACTTTCACAACACTGTGGTCTCCGAGGAGCAATGGGGGCCGGCGTCCTAGAAGGAAATACAGAAGAGCTCTGTATTTTCCTTTTACGCTCATCCTCGACAAAAATTGTTTGTTAGGTATTTTATAACGGATCTGAAGTAAGAGTCGAGTGGAATGTGTCAACCACCGGAGGTAAATAAACATGAAAGTGAAGGCCTGTGCACAGATCCAGTCTACCAAGTGGGCTTCGGCTACCGTGACTCCACCTTCAGAAGACCCTTAAGACCACGAATTTTAATTAAGCACTTGCTGGCTCTGGTTTCAAATATAATTTCAAAACGTAATTAAAAATAAATTGCCAATTTCACGTAAAACGTAATATGGAAGAAATACATACCGATTACATGTTTTATTTCATTTCTAAATAAACTGGAGATAATGTATAATGGCATGGTAGCAGATCCATGTTGCAGGGAAAACTAAGAAACATACTGAGGTTTTAAATAATTCATGACCTAGTTATGACCTACTGAACAGTTCCCAAATCATACTATTTTGTTTAGAGAGTAATGATCTATGATTAAGACTAATTTTCAGCATATTTACTTCGTTTTCACGTTTACAATAGTTAATCAATGACTGATTAAAACAACAGGCCTCTAAACTGGCTACTGTTTGTCAAGGTAACAGTATTCTGTCTAAGGGGGAAATATAATTTATGCAAATAATCAAAATATACGTACCTCAAAAGAAATTTAAAATCAGTGGAGACAAGGAAACAAAGCTATGAGGGTCTAGCGAGTATTTAAATCTGTAAACTGGAGTAAGTAGAGAGACTCTCACCCACAGAACCTCTTAAAACTCAAAATAAAAGCACTCTAGGTCAAGAAGTTAGAGCAAAATAATCTTGCAAAAATAAGGTAAACAGGCAGCACTATTTGTCTTATGTCTTTTAACAAAACCGAGAGCCCAATACAGAGGGTGCGTATTTAACTTAACTTGGAAGTGAACGCCGAACCAGCAACACAACCTGACTTAGAACAAGGTTGGAAAACGAGTAATCACAGCCATCTGAATCAAAGGAATAGAATTCCCAAACTGATGGACACATACCCAGCTCTCATCCAGTAACAATGAATGGGTATTACCCTACCTAAATTGAAATACTCGGATTTCAAAATAAGAAAGATGACAAAGGGATCCATGCCTAATATCAAGACTCCCAGACAAGATTCACCAAAAAAAGAAACCTCATCCGAGAAGATCCTTTCATTCATTCTCCTTTACCAAATCTTCTAATTGGACGCCAAATATACAATCTACCATACGGCCTCCGTTCTCAGTAAGAATTCCTATCATTAAGGTAAACCCATTAATTCTCCATGCAAACCCTTCATCACAGAGGACTGGGAGCTGTTTTGCTAATAAGAAACCTGCCCTTCCCACAGAAACTTCACATTGTCAAGACACTGCATGTTCTATGGAACACTGGGGCTGTATCTTTATTAACTCATGACGATATAAGAACTAGTGTTTAACTAAGATGCGAGCAGAGTTAACCACCAAATGCAAAAGCCGCCAAAATGCAAGAAAACACAAACACAGTAGCTCCTGCTACCTTACTTAGTAAGTCAGCGTGCACGTTATATTTTTCAACACAAGCCAAGCAGATTAGAGACCGTTCAAGAAACATGTTGGTTTCTGTTAAACCCAGATAAAATAGTCTTCTCATTTACAACTTCCTAGTTCAATATTTTGATTTTAAAGCTAATAAAAAGTAGTACTATGCAAAATGACCTAACAATTGTGCCCTTAATATAATTATACCCCTAAAAATAGAAATTTATCTACCTCATTAGTGTTCCAACGGTGCCTCTCTTTGGGTAAACTTGAACATTTCGGCAGACATTCAAGCAGCTTTTTCGGTAAAAAGATTTTTACATGACTACTATTGCTGTTCCCATGATCATCTATAAAGAAGAAAACAATAGATTCAGAGAAAATAATAGAGAAAATCTCCTTTTAAGTATACTGGCAAGGTCAGAAATGGCAGCTTAGTTTGGTCACCGTGAGACCAAGAGCACCATCCCTCTTGGTTAGCAACGCTCATTTACACACTGATCAGATAGGTGGCAGCAGGAATCTGGTCAAGAGGCTCTAACGTTAAGATCGAGCTTTTGCTCCGTGACAAGCGAAGAACAGGGAATATCCCAGCAGCTGCCCATAACCAGAACATTACTTTTAAAGGTTCTCCCACCAGGTTTCCATGAAGTACATCCAAATTGCAAAAGGAGTTAACCTCACAAAACCCTGAAAACTTCTACTAACCAGTTGAAAAAGTTTTAAGTGTTTTAGGGAAGAGGAATTAGAATAAAATATGACTATTGTATTCATAAACTAATACTACTTCATCCCCTTGAATACAAATGAGACTTATCCTTTCAAAAGCAAATTACAAATCTTATCAACATAAACACTCTAAGCTACAGTTAGCTACCTAGGTAAATACAGAGGCTGGTCCTTCTAGCCTCAATCTGGAAACATACCATCTTAATTAACTTGATTTACATATACATATCTATTTAATTAATGTCTTTCATCAAAAAGTAACTCTTCTAAATCAGTGATAGAAAAGTTCATTACTTTCAGACAAGACGGTATGTCTGACTATCTGATAATCAGTCTCCCGGATACTTTATAGAAGAGATCATTTCCTTTATGTATTATTTCATTCATTCATTCATTCATTCATTCATTCACAGATCATTTCTTGTTTCATTCCCGTAACAAAAGTCTCTTCGCCTGGCTCAAAATTTCTTGCCCATTCTGGCACATTTAGGTCAAAGTTTCAAATTACCCAGTCTGGTTTCTGTTTTTTGTTTTTTTTTGTTTTTTTAATGCAAAATGGAAGCCCCAATATCCAAAGAGTGCAATGCATAACCAGGTACTAGGAGCAATACATTAAAATACTAAAGACTGAATTTGCTCCAGAAAGTCATAGTTAAAATAACTTATTCTGATACTAAATGGTATAAACTGAACTCCAAATCAAGAGTCCAGAATTCTGACCCAGTTCTGCTACTTTCTAATTGTGTGACCTTGGGTAAGTTACTTAATATCATCGGTTTTCTAAATCAAGGAGAATTAAGTAATCTCCAATTCTCCTCCAGGCATAAATCCCTAGGAAATTTACTGTCATTCAATAAATTTAAATGCCTTACAACTAAAAAACTTTATATAGGCATACAGGAACTAGTTAATAATATTAAAAGTGAAATACAACAATATACTTTTCCAGTAATTTCCTGTAATTCTGTTTAGCATAGCCTATTTTTTGAACACGTCAAAACCATAAAAGAATAAAAAACTTTCCACCGTCACAATAAGATCCTCTCCAAACATTTTTCATCTGATTAAGACATTTCTTCTCAAGGAAAAGATCTTAACAGAAAAATATTGGGCACAGAAAGAATTTGAAAAAATTTACTACATCACATGGAAATATTTTAAAGGGAGGAACTTAAGAGAATTTTAGCGTGCTAAATCTTTTTTGGTCCATGAACTACACAACCAATTGAATTATAATGCCCAATCCTCTATTTCTATAAGCAGTATAAAAGCTTGAAAAACTTAAAAGCTGACGGCTTTTAAGAATCCAAAATTTTAAGAGCAAAATAAAATTAAACTTTAAAAAAATCTTGCTATGAAATCAGAAAGCGAAGTGTTCGACTGAGAGGATGTTCATAGAAAGTTCTGTATTAATTACCCACTATAAACCGGTGTAATGCTATGCACGCTCCCTGCACTTCATCCTCCCGAGGGAGGCACCACGGGCCATAAAACTTTAAAGCGCAGAATACCAATCACATGAGCCTTCACCTCCCTTCTCTCTTCCCCTAAAGTGGTTTTATTCTCGTTTTCTAAAAAAATCTCCCATGATGTGTACAATTCTGAAAGCAGAAGTGAAATTCTAAAATCTATACTCAATTCAAATAGTCCCCATTTATCGGATGCCTTTTATGCAAACAGTACTACCCTCAGTGCTCAATCAGCAGGCTTACTCTGAACTGTATGGGACTAGTCATATCTCTGAGAAAACTATTATTTAAAGGATAATTCTGAACAATAATGAACATAGTATTAAACCCCGGCTTCTATTTTTATGTTTGTGATCACAACCTGATGTTAATTATCTATTCTTTCAAGTCTCCTTGAGGGACTCAGCTGTCCTGTGGCTATAAAACATATGAGTGTGTGTGTGTGTGTGTGTGTGTGTGTGTGTCTGTGCGTGTGTGTGTGTGTGTGCACGCTCCTACCTATGTGTACACATATGCATGTACACACAGACAGGTGTGTGCTGCTGCCTGCGTGTACATGTGTGTCCATCCACACATGTAGGTATACACACGTGTGTGTGCATACACGTGGGATGAGAGAAAAGAGATACTCTTCTCAATAGCACAACTAACTGCCACAGAAGACGCTTCTGTCTTCCACTCTGATACCAAATCAGGCAGCGGTGAATCGGCCCAAAGGCTTTTAAAGAGGAAAAGAAGAATGGCTGTGTAAGCACTGTCTCAATCACGATTCCAAATATAGCATTTTATGGGGTGCAGCCATGGGTTCAAAAGGAAGAGGAGTATGACAGGCCAATGGGTTCCCCTTAATCAGTTTTTAAACTGTGCTATTTCCAGAATTTTAGGTTCATGCCGAATATAAATTGGATGTTTTTTAGAAACACAACAATGGGTAAATTTTCCCACTGTGCATTATGAAGATGGCAATTTTAATACTGGGTAAAGAATATTAGGAACTCAAATACGCAGAATCTTGAAACTCATATTTTCAAATTTCGTTTTTTCCGGTTATAGTGTGATGAAGAGTAACTGCTTTTACAGGAAAAGAACTGCTCACGTGGCTAAACTATATAACTGTGTTTTTCAATTAAAAGCGGCTTTTTAGTGTGTTTGGAATGCCTATGCAGGATACAATAATTAGATAAATACATGTGCCAGTTTTCAAATCTCCATGTCAGTACTAAGACTGTAACAGAATCTTGAGTTAACGGTAAAAGTAAGGTTTACACCGGTTTCGGCTCCATCTCAGCATTTAATCCAAATCGTTAAACTTTGACACTGCAAAATGGAAGTGTCAACCAAATACGGTACAACATTTCATTATCATTATCTGGCAAAATATGCGTGTATGATATATGACTTCGCAAAATAATTTTCTAACCTACTTCACAATAAAAATAACTGTGAAGCTCTTGAAATTGACAGATGATGTGCCTGGCTGACAGCTATAATTCTAGAGAGTGAACCATCTTTTCCAGACAACCTTCAAATATTTTCCAAACAATAATTTTAGAGGCACAGTATAATTTAACTAAAACTCTCTAAAATGTGCGAAAATGCTCATTCGCTTAATTAGGCAAAAAGTGGAATTCTTGTTTTCATGTTTTATTTCTAAAAGCTCAAAGTCACATCACCAAATCCTTTCCAAAGATATGTATTTGAACTCTCTCCTTGGAACACATTTTGGCTTCTGCAAGGGAAATTATAACTACATTAACTCTAACCTGGAAATGATAACATCCATTTTATTTTGATTCATAATTAATAAAAATTAAATAATTTTGGTGAATAATTATGAACACAGTTATTCAATCAAGTTGATTATGATTAATCTCTCAACCTCTAGACCAAACTGTTCAAAATTAGTTGGTATAACAGTGAACCCAATTCCTAAATCTTATTGGGAATATATTTGATCAACAACTTGGAGTGGTAAAATTAAAAGGAAGCTCTACAATGTTTCTGTTCTGCTCTAATTATTATGTGCTTAGATTTAATTAGTAGGAAAGGAACTGATTCCAGAAAACATAAGCACATATTGTTATATTCAAGTCAGCACAGCGCTCACAGTAGCAAATACCACCGTTAGTAACCTAAGACCTTCAAATCATTACTCATCCAAAATAAATATTAATTAAGCACCAATGTGCTTAATTATGTGCCAAGCATCGGTATGATATCTCTCTACAAGAAATTCTCCAAAATGAACTGAACTCAGTTGTAATTATCCGAAAGACTTTCTAAAGTTGAAAAAGAACAATAAAGTTTTGTTTTGTTTTGTTTTGTTTTGTTTTGTTTTGTTTTGTTTTGAAGAAAACATACCTAATGTTGCTATTTAACAACCCCATTCCTCTTCTTCGAGTGTGTGATCATCACATCTTACCCTTTCTTGTTTTAGGCGGCCCAGATTTACCCTCTCCCTGTCAATCACACTACCAAAATCTCTGGTCCAGGTTTAGGTCAACTCCTAACTCGGGTTCAATAAACTTCTCACTATTCAGCTGCATTTACATTTTCCATTTAAAAATATGCGAACGGAGGCCGATAAAGTGGGAGCACAGGAGGTTTGCAATCGACTGCTTCAATTTGGGTTCTGGGGCATTCTCTCCTGCTTCATTCCATTCCATTCCATTTCATTTCAATTTGAGCTACATGTGATCAAATAAACTTATTTTCTACTATTTATTCAGAAGTAAACATTTGTGGGACTCTACGTCAGAAAGAATTTTACATTGTGTTCTCTCATTTAATTTCCACAATGACCCACCAGGGCATAATTACTCCCATTTTCCAGATGAAGAACCCGAGGTTCAGATTAGCTTGCCCGGGAGCCACAGCTAGTAAGTGACTCAGTGTGGCTTTTCCCACAGTAGCACGCGGCTACTCAAAGTCACGGGAAATGGACACTAGAATTCTAAAACTGTTGTATTAGTATCTAACATTTGCAGAGTGTTTTGCATTTCCCATGTGATTAAACCCTTTGCCTTTTTGAACCCCCACAGAAACTTTACGAAGGGAGTACTGTTTTGCTACCCCCAGAAGGATTAAGTAACTCATCTAAGATCACACAGCAAGTTAAAGGCAGAACCCAGGTCCCCCGAGGCCTGGTCACAGGCTATTTCCACTGCACTACGAGGATGGAATCACTCTCACTGCCAAGCCCACCCCTTCCTGTAAGTCAAAAGCTTTTCGAATCCTACCTTCTAGAGGTGGCACGGTGTTGAGAACACAGTAGGTGCTAGTTCCGCAGAATACACTTTGGGAAACGCTCTAAGGAAACAGAAAATAAAATGTAAAACTAATCTTTGAAAAAGATATATACTGGCTCTTCTGTGATATTCCTGCCAAAGATGCAAAACCTGAATCTAATCATGAGGAAACATCAAACAAATCCAAATTGAGGAACATTCCACAAAATGACTGGCCTGTAATCTTCAAGAGTGTCAAGGTCATAGAGTCAGAAAGGACTGAGAACTGTTCTGTAGCAAAGGGGTCTGAGGAGACAACACAGTATGGACCAGGGTTCGGACTGGACCTTTCTCTACAAAGGTCACTGCAGGGTCACCTGGCACAGCTGCAGGAGCATCTGAGGATCAGAGGGTAGAAATGTCCCAGTGTTAATTTCCTGATTTTGATCACTACATAGTGGTTACAGAGGAGAATGCGCTCATTTGCAGAAAATACAGAAGCAAGTATTTGAGGATGATGAAACGCATCAGCAACTTATTCTCACACAGTTCAGGGGGAAAAGAGCTCTTTTGCACTACACCTGCAATTTTTCTGTAGGCTTAAGAGTGTTTCAAAATTTAAATTACACGTGTGTAAAAAAAGATACAGGCTGGTGAGCACACACTATGTGTATAATTTTTTTAATAGGGACCATATGTGCTGCACAGACAGGAAACGTTTGCTAAGAAGAACCAATGCCATATTCGTTTTGCAGCTACAATGCGAACCATCTCCCAACAGTGAGCCCAACCCCCAACTCATTCGGAAGGACCTAAGGAGTCCAACTAACAGTGTGGCAGGTGCAGTGAGTCAGGAGGAAGTTGGAAGACCAGGTCTCTGCTCTCAGGCTGCTTCATGTAGATAAAATTACAGTTTTTATGTAAGAAAAACTATATAACAGTAACTTTTTAAAAAGGAAAAAATTTCTGTGAGTCTTGCCAGTCAATTATTTCGGCCCTAAAAATATCCTTCTTCAGTTACAGTATTAAATAAGTTTTTAGATTATTCATCCTACATTATAAACCACATATTTATATACTTAGAAAACCAAGGACAGTTTATAAGTTCAGCAACCACCCTTAACATTTTATATTTAAAATGTGAAAAGCTCAGTTCTCTCACTTGCCAGCTACCCTTGGGAAAGTAAACTAACATCAGCATGACCTCATCACAAAGGGCAGTGACGGAGCCTCTCACCTCTCTCGCAGGGTTGCCCGGGAAACTTACATGGGGTGATGCGTACAAAAGTGCTTTAAATTCAAAACTACGACACAAATATGAAGCGCTATTGTTTCTGTGTTTAGTAAGAATAATCTGTAACAATGTTAACACTTTCTAAGAACTGACCAGTTGCCTGAATTGTGGGGGGGGCCAAAGAGAGCGTTGAAATCTGACTAAACTTGACCTCTATGAATTTTCAATTTCTCTCCTTATACCAATGATCAAATGCTTCACCAGAGATGAGGTCTTTCTCCACAGTGTGACTGCTAGCAAACAGAATAACCATCAGCTCCCTACTTTACTGTTTCTAGAAAATTCTCGATCCAGGACTTTTACCGTCCCTTCCTCTGTTTGATTTAATCAACAATGGTACCTACTGATTAGCAACCTGTGGTAACACAGGGATTCTCCCCATACACTATCAACTAAGCTCAGAATTCACGCATCCTTTGGAAAAACCAACATTCATCTCTTCCCGTGACTGTGACTGTGGAACTACGGGGCATTATAAGGAGTGGCTGATGTAAAAGCCAGCAGCAGTCTGACTTCGAGTAACGTCTGCAAGAGCCGCCAGCCACAGCCTTCTAACCACATAACGCAACCTCTCATCTTAATGTCGTTTCAGAATGGAAACTTGAAATTTTATGATGTTAAAAAGAATGCCTTACATTCAAAGCTTAACATTTTCTGGCTTCCTGTTACCAAAAACAGATAGTATAAGTTTACACTTAACAAGACATCTTAACAACGGTCTGAGTGTCAAAAGATCCAAAAATTACTAACGTACAGTGGGATGCACTAATGAATGGCTTCATAAAAAAGGGCTTTTACATGCACCTAACTTCAAAGTTCGACAATAGGTAAATGAGCAGTAAAATGTACCAAATAACTAATAAGAAAAATTAAACACTAAAAAAGGAAAAAGTAACAGAAATACCACGAACAGTCAACCATGATTTCTCCTCAGCACTGGCATAATGAAGTCTTAATAGTTAACCAGAAAAGAAACTCCTTCACAAACACTGAGAGTGAAATCAAGTCATTCTATCCTCAAAAACGCTGGGTGCTCAAGGGAAAGAAGCTAAATCACAAGAAAACTTCCATGAGCAATGGCTACCTGACACTGAAGACCCACAGGCCAGACTCCAGGCGAGGCACTTTCATTCCACGGACGCTTACAAGGATTTCTAAAGCCTGTTCACAGCACAAAGCCAGAGGTGGCTCTGGGAGGAAGGAGCACCGGTCTGAGGGTCTGACTGTATCCCAGTCCCACAAACTGCTGAGGTCCAAAGCAAACAGCTGGCCTCTCTGTCCCCAGGACAATGCTCTACGTGCAAAACCACAAGTTCAAGGGCAGACAGATCTGGGTCCAAGTCCGCCCTCAGCTGCCCGTCTCCATGCTGCCCTTCCTGGCCGACTCCAGCTCAACCGTCAAGAAGCCTTCCAATGACCGAGTTAGGCAGCCTTGCCGGTGTCATCCGAGCAGCCCGCGTTTCCCTCTCTGTAACTCCTTCTACTTGTTCTACAATTATTAAAGGAGCACCTAATGTGTACCAGACATGGTCCTAGGAGCTGGGACCTAGCAGTGAACAAGACAGACAAAGACAAAGGTCCTACCCTTGTGGGGTACCAGCCCGTGGGGGAAGGGGGGGAGGGGGGGTAGTGGGGTAAATGTCATGGGTATAAAATGGATGGTGTGCTACAGTGAGAAATCAGGTAGGGAAAACACCATTTCTGAACGTGCATCCACACGTGGAGTACAAGGCCTCCTTGACCGAAGCATCAAGAAAGCTGGCTTCTCTCAACAACCAGATGAGCGGCTCTTAGCATGACTGCATGTCGGTAGTCCAGGGAGAGTTTCTGAATGCTGAAACACAGGCTGTAACCCTGACCAGGTTACGTTGGAACATGTAGGGCTGGGACCTAGGCATCAGTATTTTCTGAAGGTTCCCAAGTGATCCCAAGATGTATGCAAGGATGGGAACCACTGAGATAAACCAGCAATGTGACTCTGGGCAACTCGCTACTTTAATCAGCTTCCTCAGGAGCAAAAAGGGGGTTGACCTTCAACAGAGCATCTCCAACTCTAACGTGCACGCAGGTCACCTGAGGGCCTTGTTAAAATGCAGGTTCTGATTCACAGGTCTGAGTGTGGCCCTGTGACACTGTGCTTCTAAGAGGCCCCCAGGCAACGCCCATGCCATGATTCAGGGCCATACCTTGAGTATCAGGAAGCAGATGGTCTAAAAGATCAGGAATTGGCGTGAAAAGATCCTTCCAGTCCCAATGTTCCTCCAGAATTCTATGAATTCCCAACAGACTAAAAAAGCATGCCTGTCTGTTAACACAAACTATAATAAAAAACCATTCCAGTAAATCCAAGCAAGACAATTAAAAGAAACTACAGGGACAGTGTCCGGCATCTCCAGAAGTACCCAAGAGGGGAGACACGGAAGCTCTATAAAATGTACTCCCTGGCTTCCGAAAGTACTCTATCAAGTTGCAGATGATACTAAAAAAATGTAATGAAAAAATAATACATGATTTATTAAGGGCTAAAATGAGCAGATGGTGGCAGTACAGAAACTCAGTAACTCTCTGTGTACCAAGCACAAGGTCTTTGGAGGCATGGGCTCCCTTGAGAGAACCTAGGTCAGGGTGTGACACATACTTTTTGGATGCTGGAATAAATTAAGCAAAATGCTACATAAGAAGTGATTACAGGCTTTTGAACAGAGAAGTTGCATGATGAAAACTGTATTTAAAGTTCTTTGAAATAAGGACTCAGAATATTTAAGTCTCCATAGAGTCCCTTTAAAGCCAGCTGAGGCCCCACACAGCTCATTAAATCAAAGGAGAGAGGCCACACTGAACGCAATAAACCACTTGCATCAATTAGAAACGATACAGTAAAAAACTTTTGCCACATATCTTAGCATGACTCACATCGATTCTGCAAATTAGCTGGTCATTTCACATAACATGACATACAAGTAATGGAAAGGAAAGCGGAGTCCGAAGTTCTCAGCACCTTTGCTCAACTCACCAGTGTTGCCTAGCGTTCCAGGCAGTACGCCTAGATCAGTTAGGGAGGCTACTCAGAGCAAACTGTACCATGGCTCAAAGACTATAAATATTTACTTCTTGCTGGTGTAAAGTCCAAAACGGGTGTTCCTGATCAGTAGAGGGCTCCCCTACCAGCAGCGGCTCTGGCACCCGGGCTCCTTCCATCCCGCGGCAGGCGCCCTCCCAGGTCACTGGGCTCTTCTGCCTCAGCCAGCAAAGAGGGCAAGCGCCCGGATGACCATGCCTGGAGGGTTTTACGGGCCAGGCCTGGAAGTGGCACACTTCCCTGCTCTCGTTCCATTGGCTAGACTTGGCCACAAAGCCACGCCTAATTGCAAGAGAGGCTGGGAAATGTGGTCTGGCTACCTGCCCAGGAAGAGGAGATGGATTTCTTGATCAGCTACCAGTCCCTTGAACAATGCCATTTGTGTGTGTGTGTTTTTAATTACAGAAGAATCACTCCTTTCAGAAATGTCTTCTGTTAACCTACAACTCCACCTTCAATCCCTAAGGCTATCCAGCATCTAAAACCAATCTAGTAGCTTTTCTTCTCTGACAAATATTTTTCTAACATACTCAAAACAAGATGATCTCAAGGGCATCCTTAAAGGGATGTCAGGCTCCTTCGTCCCGGTATCTCCAGTACTTAATACTTAATGTCTAACACACAACAGAAGCGCAAATGTCTGTTGAATTCCCAGATGAATGACATTCCCAGAAGCTTGTGGAAAAGAAAAGAGAGTGGCCCCATGTCTTATGATGGTGTGGGTGGGATTTACTGTGGCCATCGGCCTTTTTAAGACCCTCTCTCCCTCCCCTAATGCTGCCCTGAGTAGCCACCCATCCTCTGGTCCCATAACAAGCAAGCAGTAAGACAAAAGCTACTTTAGGAGCGCCTGGGTGGCGCAGTCGGTTAGGCGTCCGACTTCAGCCAGGTCACGATCTCGCGGTCTGTGAGTTCGAGCCCCGCGTCGGGCTCTGGGCTGACGGCTCGGAGCCTGGAGCCTGTTTCCGATTCTGTGTCTCCCTCTCTCTCTGCCCCTCCCCCGTTCATGCTCTGTCTCTCTCTGTCCCAAAAATAAATAGAAAACGTTGAAAAAAAAAAAATTAAAAAAAAAAAAAGACAAAAGCTACTTTAGACCAACTCAGAAGAACTAAGGGGTAAAAATACTCAACAGCGTTCACAAGACACCAAGAGGCCCAATGCTAACATTTCTGGCGAGAGCACAGGACTGCTGAACAAAAAGGAACACGAGGTCTGGCGAAGGCATGCTCTGGAGACGCTCCGTAAAATCGGGCTAATGATCTCTGAGAGTGTACCCCTAAACACAAGTAACTTTATCCTTTTTCTTTCTGAACCACAAAAGGTTAGTGGAGAAAGAAATTAGGCGGTACAGTACAAAAATATTTTGTGCTCACATATTACCTCTTTTCAAGAAGTTTAAAATATACCATAGGCACTACTATAATAACCTTCCCAACATTCCTATGGGACAGAGACAAAATTAAAGTATGTACTCAAGTTAAAAGGAAAACCGGCTGATAGGTGGTTGACTCCCTACTACCAAGGCAGGCTCAATAAAAAGGTGAAGTGGTAACCTCCAAGGTAATTGGGGCACAAACCATTTTAGGCTCTCAAATTGAGTTCAACACCCAGAATTGAGTTCAAAAGCAAACAACTAGCTAAAACAGACCACAAAACAGCTGAAGTCCTAAGAAGCTTATAGAGGAACAATATATCAAGCCTGATTTATGACCTGAGAAATCACATTAATTGATTCGCTATTACCAGAGATTCATGTAAAGCGTATTTAAAGTGATTTCAGAATGAAAAAAAAATTATTCTTTCTAGATATGAATCACAGTATCATTAGAATTTTCATAACTTTAATTTGGCTCAATATTCTGAAAATAATCAAAGAGCACTTATTCAATGTCCACATTTGCACAAATAGATGCTAGCAGAACACATCCAGAGAGAAACTATATGAAATTTAAAATTACATTGTTTTCCTTGCACTTATTACTAGCACTAATGATAACAATGGTTTTTAACTCTTCAAAGACAGAGCACTATAAAATATCAACAAAATCAGCCCGATAAACTAGGCATTCTGTTTGGGTTTTTTTATTTTTTCAATGTTTGTTTATTTTTGAGAGGAAGAGAGACAAAAACACGAGTGGGGAGGGGCAAAGAGAGCAGGAGGCACAGAATCCGATGCAGGCTCCAGGCTCTTTGCTGACACAGGGAGCCCGATGCAGGGCTCTAAGTCACGAACCATGAGATCATGACCTGAGCCGAAGTCGGACGCTTACCCGACTGAGCCACCCAGGCGCCCCTAGGCATTCTATTTGATACTCTGCACACGTAACAAGCACTTTCATACCTAAAATCCTATTTTGGTCCCAGCAGGTAGCAGAGCAGACACGACGCCTGTTCTAGAAAGGGAGACACCACAGCACGGGTAGACGCTTGACAAGGCCATTGGCCAAAAAGGAGCAGAGCAAGACCCAGGAGCAGGTCTTCCCACACACGCCCATGCGGTCTCCAGAAGAGCTCAAAGGCTCTCTCCCCGATGATGGCAGAACACTGCTCCACGAAGACACAGCGCGGAAGTTCGGGCAGAGCAAGTAGACAAGGCAGTCTGACGGAAAAGCCGAAGCAAGTGCGGACACTGAGGGAGATCCAGGAATATCGAGTACCTGGGCTGGGAGCTCAGCATCCTGAAGGAAAAGGCTAACAAGGATATTGCCAGGCTACCACACAGGCCTAGACGTTGATCTGGTGGGAAGATTTTCTGGGCTTCTCAAACATTTTCTGGTCCGTGAACTACAGACCACCCATCACCTGTCACTACTTGCTACTGCCCAAGGACTAAAACCTCATCAAAACTAAAGGGGAGGGGCGCCTGGGTGGCGCAGTCGGTTAAGCGTCCGACTTCAGCCAGGTCACGATCTCGCGGTCCGTGAGTTCGAGCCCCGCGTCAGGCTCTGGGCTGATGGCTCGGAGCCTGGAGCCTGTTTCCGACTCTGTGTCTCCCTCTCTCTCTGCCCCTCCCCTGTTCATGCTCTGTCTCTCTCTGTCCCAGAAATAAATAAAAAACGTTGAAAAAAAAAAAAAAAAAAAAAAAAAAAAAACTAAAGGGGAGAGGGCGCCTGGGTGGCGCAGTCGGTTAAGCGTCCGACTTCAGCCAGGTCACGATCTCGCGGTCCGTGAGTTCGAGCCCCGCGTCGGGCTCTGGGCTGATGGCTCGGAGCCTGGAGCCTGTTTCCGATTCTGTGTCTCCCTCTCTCTCTGCCCCTCCCCTGTTCATGCTCTGTCTCTCTCTGTCCCAAAAATAAATAAAAAACGTTAAAAAAAAATAAATAAATACAAAAAAAAACTAAAGGGGAGAATGACACCGTGTCTCGTAACACAGCAATGAGGCATAGGCCAAGAAAATGGCAGCCACACTCCCCCGGATGGAACCAGACTATGTGGGAACCTCACCTAATCCACACACAGCCAGAGCCAGGAAGGAAGCCAAGACATGCTCCGAGGCCAAAACAGATTTTTTACAAAGTCCACGCACAAAAGCTCCCATACTTCACTGTGAGGAGGACTCTCTGATCCGTATTCCTAAGCTTGATTACTATTAAACTATTCACAGTTCTAATAAGCTTAATTATCAGGTTGCCAAGCCCATGGAAGATCAGAAACAAATCAGAAGGAGAAAGGATAGCTAGCAATTGACAGGTCGGGAGAAGCAAGAGTGACAAGGGACAGCAAGAACAGATTTTTTTTTTTTTTTTTTACACACAATAAAAACTGGATACAAGGGCTTGAAAGGTACAGCAGTTTGGGGTCACTCATCATAAAAGCAAACACTACTCAAAAGGCCCTAAAAATAGCACCGTATTAAATAAAGGCCAGTTCAATAACTTAGGTACAACATAATAAACCCACGTTAACAAGTAAAATGTACATTAAAGTCCACATTTTTTACTGAACGTGGGGGCAAGGGAGAGGACATACAATTTAATACCTTTGTTTGCACACCAGTTTACGTTCAAAAAAATACCTGCACAGCAATTACCTCATTGGGTCCTCACCAACATCCTAAGGCAAACAAGACAGATATATCCACTGACCAAAAATTTGCTGGTACATAATTCAATTTTAGCAAGGCAGAAGGGTTTGTCAATGGCAATTATAATACAGTCTGTTAACTGGTTTAACAGGAATGAGCACTTCAAGAGGCACCTGCTCACCTTGTCAGGGGACGAAGAAAGAGGCCAGGGAAGGTTGCCTGAGAAATGTCACCAACGCGACTAGATCTGAACCCTCACCTGGAACTTCACCTCCAAAACTTCCCTCTTTAAAAGTTCCCATTCTGTCATTTGCATCCTACAGGGTCTCTTTCTGAAGAACAGTCCTATGCCTTCCACTGCCATCGTCCCTCTCTTCTGTGAAGACAAACTCTATGAGTGGATGCTCCATGACCCCATCTCTTGATGTTAACACTTAAGACACCCTTGTGTAACTCCTCCCCGTGGGTGTGCGCCGGACCTAGTGACCTGCTCCCGCCCTACAGGACATGGCACAGGTCACAGGATGTCACTTCCACCATCAGGTGATACAGGTCGTGCCTTCTGTCTTGCTCGCAGACTCTCTCCCTTGCTGGCTGTGACGACGCGGGCTGCCGTGCTGGAGGGGCCCGTGAGGCCGGGAACTGAGGCCCTCAGTCCAACCACCCACAGAGAAGTGAATCCTTCGAACTGCGTGAGCTTGGAAGAGTATCCTTCCCCAGTCGAGCCTTCAAATGAGACCACCTTGGCTGCAGGCTTGTGAGGCCCTGAAGCAGAGGACCTAGCAAAGCCCTAACTAAACTCCTGACCCACAGGATCAGATAATAACAGTATCCTGTTCTAAGCCACTAAGTACACGGTAACTGTTACAGCAGCAACCCATAACAAGCACACCCACAGTCCATCAGGTCCCAGTGACCTCTTCTCAGCAGAGACTTCAATCATCATGTCACTACCGTGTTCACCAGCACTCTGCACTTACCACCACAGTCCCTGAAGGAATTATCTGCCCTCCTACCACCTCTTTTCCATTCTCTCAACTCACTACCAAACTGACAAAATCAATAGCTTCTTCTCAGTCTTCATTCTGCCCAAACTCTCTGCAGCATCACAACTGATAACCTCCTTGCAGCCCTCTGCATTTATATTCTTCTTATTCTACCACCCCTGACCGTTCTTTCTCAGTGTCCACTGGTCCTCTGCTCTCTGGTGACACATTTCCATTCTCATGCCCCTTCTCTTCTCCCATGACAATTTTACTCACTACTAGGTCTTCCAATTCTTTTGAGCTGATTCATTCATTCAACCAACTGGCACTGTTCCGGGCAGAGATATCAACAATAAACAAGACAAACAAGGTCCCTACTTTCATGAAGCTTGCATGCTCTACCAGAGGCCCTGCAAACGTATCTCTGTTTACCCCTCCAGGTCTACTCACTGCCCTGCTCCCACCCTGCCCTGTGCCAACGAGGCTACTCTCTAAGGACTCCCATCACCACAGCCCACTTGACCTCTGAAAGTGCCCAATGAAAAAGAAAAAAACACAGGGACAAGAATGACTCCCCTAATTTCTGACCCATACTTGGAATGCCATATTGTACAGGCATTATGTCTAAAAGACAACCGACACATTTGCATCCAGTCTCCAAAACACATCCTCCTGGACTGCCTATCCCAGTTAGCAGCCTTCCCTAACCTCAGCTGTGGAGGTTCAAAAGCTAGGAGTCATCTTCAACTATGCGCATCCTTCAAGGCCCACGACACTGTGTCTCTCTCACACGCACAGACTCAGTCACGCTCACTCCTTTATCCAATCCACTTCTACACACATTCTTGCCAGAAGCTTTTTCCTCCCTACTCCAGTCCCTCATCTTCGTTCATTCACTCATTCAACCAACAAACATTTACTAAGCCCATCCTAAGCGCCAGGTACTCAAGTCTCTGACTCTAGATTGTACACCTAATGGAGGGAGAAAAAGAAATAAACAAGCAACTCCCATACAAACTTAAATATGCCTGAACGTGGAAAACCATAAAGTGCTGTGGGTGCACACAGGAAGGGCATACGTTCCAGTCTGAAAAGAGAGGCAAGGTCAACAAGGCTTCTTGGACAAGTCTCATTTAGAGTGAAGCCCAGAGGACAAGGAGCGTCAGTAAAGCAGAGCACACGTAAGGGGATGTACGCATGGTTCTAGAGGGAGGTGCACCTTCTAAGCGGAGGCAGTGGCAAGGTACAAGGCCTAAAACCAAGAGAAAGCATGGTGCTCCTGCCAATCGGAATCTAGAAAAATTCAACACGGCTGGAGAATGGAGAAGAAGCTGGAGATGTAAGCAGGTGGCCCTTCTTAGCACCTTCAAGAAGAAGTGACTTTATCCAGTCAATCCCACTCCTATGCTAAGGAAAAATAATAAGGCTCTAAATGCCTCTGTCCCAGAGCAGACAAAATAAAATCCAGACTCCTCGGTCTTGACTTTCCGAGCCCCTGCAACCTGACCCCTACCTACTTCTCCAGGCTCATCTACCCACATGCGCCCAGAATTCCAGCCACCTTGTACCCTCCTGGCTCTGCGCCTTTCTTTGTTCCATTCCCTCTGCTTGGAATTTCTCCTCCAACTACCATGTTTGCAAACCAGTGATGCCAGGTCAAATTCCACCTCCTTTAAGAAGTCTTCTCAGGTCCCCCCACTGCCTGCTGAAAGCATTTTCTATGACCTGCCTTGAATGAGTCACATCCATATCTGCTGCTCTGTAGACTGGAAGCTTCTGGGGTGTGTATGAACTGAAGTGAATCCCAATTCCAAAGACTAGGAAAAATGTTCAGGAAAATATTCAGTTTACCAGTACTGCATTCCTAAGTAACCAACCATGGGAGATCATGAAAAAGTAATTCCTTTTGAATTCTATAAATACAATCAATCAAAAGCCTAGATTTACGTTTTCATAGAAATACCTCTAAGTAAAAATGTTACGCACTGCTTCATAAGATTAAGAGACATTAAGTAAATAAGCCCAGAAAAGTTACTTGTGCAAAATCACAGGGCACTTAAGGGGCAGAGTAAAGACCAGAGCCATGTGAAGTCGTCACTTCACATCCTTTTTCTCAGAAGCTTTAAAAAGCCAGACTACAGCCAGAGCATCCCCGCACATCTCACTAACCAGCTCATCCGATTACCTGAAACATTTTCCTCACTCTTCTCTCCATTAATTCCCACTTTGCTTCAGAGCTCAGCTCAAGAGGCCTCCCCCAGCCCCACAGGGTCAGTCAATCCCTTCATCACACACTCGCCTTCACGACACAGAGCCCTGCGTGGCACGTGGCACTTTTACTGTCAGTTTCCCAGTCAGCAACATGAGGACAGGGGCAGCGTCTGTCCTTCTCTGTGCCTGGCACTTTATTACTACTTGTCACGTAAATGACCCGACTTTAGGGTATTAACAATAACTGGTAGTCACAGGGCCCCCACAGGAATACAAGACCCTAAACTCTCTTCTGACACATCTGACAATAACAATTACATGAATTTTAACATCACAATTTCATAGTAACGCATTCTCTTTGATAATTAAATACTCATACGTGGAATCTGTTAATTCTTTATTAATCAGAACCAGTGTTAAGCAGAATATCACGTTTTGCAAACCAGCATGCTACCAGCAAACTTTCACGTCGGAAGAACACACACCACAAGCCAAACTACAGGATATACGAATAGCTATTCGCTCTCTTGGAACCTGGGAAGTCCAATTCCAGCCTAAAAGTGAACTACAGTGTTTCAACCAAAGCAGCCTACTATATTAATAAATTAAAACAACAATATTCCTTTTAAGGTAAGATGCTTGGCTGCTTGAGTTACCAGTCGTTCCCAAAGCAAACAGCAGATCCGGATTCATAAAAAGGATTTAACCTCCCCAAGTTGATCCACAGATTTAACATAATCCCTATTGATATCAAAACTGCCTTTTTTGTAGAAACTGACAAGCCAATCCTAATATTCATATGGAAATTCAAGGGACTCAGAACAGCCAGAACCATTTTGAAAGAGAAGAACAGGGTTGGGAGACAGACACTGCCCAATTTCAAATCATAACTGCAGAGTTAACTATAACTTAACCAGTATTCAAGACAGTGTGGTATTGGCGTAAGGGGAGACATACACATCAATGGATCAGAATTGAGACTCCAAAATTAAACCCACACACTCATGGCAAATTGATCTTTGACAAGGATCTCAAGAAACTTAAAATGGAGAAAGTATGCTCTTTTCAACACATGGGGCTGGGACAACTGGATATCCACGTACAAAAGAATGAAGTTGGCAGCCTGCATATGTCACAAAATTACAAAAATTAACTCAAAATGAATCAGAGACCTACATGTAAGAGCCCAGACTACAAACCTCTTTTAAGAAAACACAGGTATACAGGGCGTCTGGGTGGCTCAGTCGGTTGAGCATCCGACTTCGGCTCAGGTCATGATTTTGCAGTCCGTGAGGTCGAGCCCCATGTCGGGCCCTGTGCTGACAGCTCGGAGCCTGGAGCCTGCTTCGGATTCTGTGTCTCCCTCTCTCTCTGCCCCTCCCCTGCTCACGCTCTGTCTCTCTCACTCTCAAAAATGAATAAATGTTAAAAAAATTTTTTTTAAGAAAACATAGGTATAAATCTTCATGACCTTGGATTAGGCAGTAGTTTCTTGCTTATGACAGCAGAAGTACAAGCAACAAAAAACAGATAAATTGAACTTGAAACTTAAAGCTTTTGTGCTTCAAAGGCCACTATCAAGAAAATGAAAAAACAATCCACAGAATGGGAGAAAACATCTGCACATCGCACATCTGATAAAGGACTGATATCCAGTATATACAAAGAACAGCTACAACCCAACAGCCAAACAACAAACAATTCAAAAGTGGACAGAGGACTTCAACAGACATTTCTCCAAGGCAGACACACAAGTGGCCACTAAGCACAGGAAAAGATGATCAGCATCACCAGTCATTAGGGAAATGCAAATCAAAACCACAGTAAGATACGACTCCACATCCACAAGAATGGCTATAATCAAAAAGACAGATAATAACAAGTATTAGCAACAATGTGAAGAAATTAGAACCTTCAAACATTGCTGGCGGCAATGTAATATGATGCGGCCACTTTGGAAAACAGTGTGGCAGTTCCTGAAAAAGTTAAACAGAGAGTTACCACATGACCCTGTAATTCCACTCCTGGGTATATACCCAAGAAAACTGAAAACATGTCCACACAAAAACCTGTACACAAATGTTCACAGCGAAATTATTCACAGTAGCCAAAAAGTAGAAATAACTCAAATGCCCATCAATTGATGCATAAACAAAATGTAGCATATCTATATAGTACAGGATTACTCCCCATAAAAGGACTAAAGTTGTGATACATACTACAACACAGATGAACCTTGAAACCATTTTGCTTAGGGAAAGAAGCCTGTCACAAAAGGCCACCCATCGTAGGATTCCATTTCTAAGAAATGTCCAGAAAAGGCAAATACGTAAAGTAGATTACTGACGGCCTAGAGCTGGGAGGAGGGAGGAACACAGAGTGGCTACTAACGGGTAGGGGTTTCTTTTGGGAGTGAGGAAGACATTCTGGAATTAGTAGTGAGAGTTGCACAACTGTGTGAATATAATAAAAGCCACTGAATTGTATATCTTAAAAGCTGAATTTTATGGTATATGAATTACATCTCAATAAAGCTGTTACTACAAAAGAAATGTATCTAATGTATCTAATCGCTTTAACTCCTAAAAACCACTTTGATGGTTGGTTGTGTCTCTTTAAACTGTTATATTCTTTACTCTCTTGTTAAGCAGAACACACTAAATGTTGCTTTTCTCCATATGCTCGAGGGTCACCACTACAAAACATCAATCACTAAAGTGCTGTGTATTCAGAAAATTCATTGTGCAGACGATTAGCCCTTTACACAGTACCCCCAATCTACTGGCCTTTCACCTACCTCCACCTGCCTACCCTGTAAAATCAAGAAAAACCAGAGTAGAGGCAAGAAGGACATACCAAGGAAAAGCCAAACAACGCGCCTACCCGTGGCCACATGCACTTCAACAGAGGCTGTCTGCTGTTTTCTTCACCGCACACCACCTCTTCTTACTTAGGATGCGTGTTTCCAACTTACCAAGTTCCACAGCAACAAGAGAATTAAGGAAACCCACCCAAGTATCCTAACTGTGGAAAACCTCAGATGCCAACGGCATCCCCAAACTGCCTTCTTCTATCTGAGAACCACACACGGCAAACACTGCAGAGACCATCTCGTTCCAGCGTGTCCTGCCTGCATCACCAACGCTCAGAGCACAAGCCCTGGGGCAGTCACTCATTCACACTGCTGACTTACTCTGTGCACACCTAGGCTGGCCGGCCAAGGACACCTGGCCTCCTACCTGTAGCTACAGTGAACACTTCCTCTGCAGTTTACTCCCTAGAGCAACCGAACATAAGTCCACTGTGGAGTCAATCCTTCTCTCGCACTATCGGAGGCAGAGTATAAGATGCCAAGACCCCACGCTACCGGACCCTTCTCACACGATTCCCTCTGCCCCCTCTGAACGGTCAGCAGGTCCATGGACCGTAACCAACCCTCCTTCACTGTCGACTAGACCAGGATGAACACCTGGCCGAGAGGAGTCAGTCCAATTGTCTGGAGTATTCTAAATACGAGCCTTCGGGGCCAGAGCCATTCAATGGCGAGCACCGGGACCAGAGCGAGGAGATACAGGAGCCACGCCGGGGGCCGTGGCAGGCTACGGTGGAACGAGGAAGCCACACAGCAGTCAGTAAAGAAATCTCATCTGCAAGGAGAAACACAGGTAACAGCAGAGCTGGCACATGTGGTGTCACAGAAGAGACCCCAGCTCAGCCCAAGGCGTCTCTAGAGGAAAAGTCTACTACCTCAGAGTCTCCAGGTGCAGTTCCCAGACCGTCTAGCTGCACTTCAGTGTGTCCTGGGAGGCTGGAGAGTGCTCCGAGCTCTTCTTCTACATAAACCACCGTCACCGAACCAACCTGAATGGCTTGTGTCCCTTGCCATCAAAACCGCTCTAACTAAGGGGCGCCTGGGTTTTCTCGCTCAGTCGGCCGAGCGTCCGACTTCGGCTCAGGTCACGATCTCGCGGTCCGTGAGTTCGAGCCCCGCGTCGGGCTCTGCGCTGACGGCTCAGGGCCTGGAGCCTGCTTCGGATTCTGTGTCTCCCTCTCTCTGACCCTCCCCCACTCATGCTGTCTCTCTCGCGCGCTGTCAAAAATAAACAAACATTAAGAAAAATTTTTTTTTAATTTTTAAAAACTGCTCTCACTAAAGTAGGGCCTGTTACTCTCCCCGACCTCAAGTGTCATAGCATCTACTTTCTTATAGAAATAAACCTCAGGGCCTGACGACCATCATTTATTTATGGTGCATGTTTGCGTGCGAGAGATTTTGACACACTATTTAAGGCACGATCTCTCACCTTGGGGTAATAAAAATATTGTCAAATATTTATTGTTTAAGACCTTATAGCTACTCTTTCCATTAGGTTTTGAATCCATCTGGAGTGTGTGGTAAAATATACAGAACACAAAATTTACCAAATAACTTTGAGTATACGATATGGGGCATTAAGCACATTTATTGTTGTACGACGTCGTCACTCACCATTGTTTGTTTTTATTTTGGGGTTTTTTTTTAATGTTTTTTATTTATTTTTGAGAGAGAGAGAGAGAGAGAGAGAGAGAGAGAGGGAGCTCAAGAGGGGAGGAGCAGAAGGGCAGACGGAGGATCCGAAGTGGGCTCTGCACTGACAACAGAGCCCACCACGGGGCTCGAACTCACAAACTGTGAGATTATGACCTGAGCCAAAGTCAGCCGTTCAACCGACTGAGCCACCCAGGCAACCCTGTCTGGGTGTTTTCAAGTTTATTTATTTTGAGAGAGAAAGCGTGCGCATGCACACGCAGAGGGGAGGAGCACAGGGCAAGGGAGACAGAGAACCCCAATCACTGTCAGTGCGGAGCCCAACATGGGGCTCGACCTCACCAACCAGGAGATCATAACCTGAGCCGAAATCAAGAGTCACACTCTTAACCGGCGGAGCCACCCAAGCGCCCCACTATTGTTTATTTTGAAAAGCATCCTGAAAATCAGGAATTTTCCATTCTTATTAAACAGGTGATTTCTGGGGCGCCTGGGTGGCGCGGTCGATTAAGCGTCCGACTTCACCCTGGGTCACGATCTCGCGGTCCGTGAGTTCGAGCCCCGCGTCGGGCTCTGGGCTGATGGCTCGGAGCCTGGAGCCTGTTTCCGATTCTGTGTCTCCCTCGCTCTCTGCCCCTCCCCCGTTCAAGCTCTGTCTCTCTCTGTCCCAAAAATAAATTAAAAACGTTGAAAAAAAAAAATTTAAACAGGTGATTTCTGTTTATGCTCCTTCATCAAATGATAAGGGCAAAGAACCTCACTGAGGTGGTACTGAGCAGGCTGGTGAGGCAGGCAGCCGAGAACATCCAACAGCTTGGAGCAGCCCCAGAGCAGCTAAATTCATCCTCGGTTCCTCTAGATGTGGCCACAGAGGCTAGAGACTAAAAATACCCGGACAGGATAGATAACAGCTGTCAAGGATACTCAGCCAGTTAGAAAGGTTGCCACTATCACCAGATTTGCATCAGAAGACACCTGGACAGGCGGCAATGGGTCACATGTAGAATAATCAGATTCAGTGGAGAAAGACTGATGTGCCTTGCCTCCCAGGATGCCTGGAATAAATCTCTGGACCTTGAATCTGGCCAAGCAATCTATGGTCAATTTCTGGAGGACCCCTAGGAAGAAAAACAAGTACTTCAAAAATGTTGGGTGCCCACGCACCACCTTCGGCTCATGGTTAGCTTTCTCTTTAAGCACAATGGCATCTATCGATAAAATTAAATCAGGAAGAAACCTCCATCAGAAACTCTGTCAAAGCAAATGATCCGACCAGCACATTTCTTAACAGCAGAGACAGAAAGGATAGGGCAAAGAATGTTGACAAGAAGACCAGAAACTTGAACGTTCCCCTCAGTACCTTTGAATATGAAAAAAAGTTTAAAATACAAATTACCTTCAAGGCCTCTCCAAATGCCGTATCTGTAGCATATGGGGGAGCGTGCCCAAGAGAAGATCCTACATGATCAGTTAGTGAAACTAACTCCCCAATCCACGAGGTTTTTTGTTTAATGTTTATTTATTTATTTTGTGAGAGAGAGAGAGAGTATAAGTGGGCGGAGAAGCAAAGAGAGAAGGAGACAGAGAATCCCAAGCAGGCTCTGTGCTGTCAGTGCAGAGCCCAACGTGGGGCTCGATCTCATGAACTGTGAGATCATAACCCGAGCCGAAATCAAGAGTCAGACACTTAACTGACTGAGCCACCCAGGCACCCCAAATCCATGAGTTTCTTAATAGGAAGAGTCCTATTTACTGAACTACTAGCAATCTATACACACTCACAAACGTTGTATCAACCAACTCCAGAAAACACAACTAAATGAATATAAGTAAGACTACCTTAAACACAAAAACTCTGAGGTTAGCAGCCACATCTTCATCTGTACTCATACGATATGTCAGTCTGTTTCTCCACCACTGGGAGCTCTCCTCCACATCAGAATAAAGAGCTGAAACGTGGCACAGGGAACATCTCTGTGCTGCGCATCTTTAACAACTTTAATAATGTTTCACATCTTTTAAAGTAAATACTCATGACAGGTGTTAGACCTAAAAAATTAAGTCCTTTTCGTACACCTGGAAGAAGGACGTCAGTAACTATAGTTCAAACTCCTCCTGCACAGCTTGAGCCAAAAATACTAATTCTTGACCTGGAGCAAGTACCTCAAAAAGAAGAGACGAAGTTACACAGAAGAGCTGCAAACCAGCAAAGGAGCCATTAAAACATATTCCATACATTCAATTTCACTTTCTGTCCATCCTAAGTGAGGATGCGAAGGAACTTCAGAGGTCATCACTAGGACAACCCTTTACCCAACACATGAATCATCTCAAAATTATCACCAACTAACTCAGTACACAAGACCCAAAGTCGAGGGAAAGCAGGACGGGAAGTGGGCCAGAACCAAGAGTGATGAAGAAGAATCTGGTAAGAAGAGAAGGCTGCAGAGACCCAGGGAAGAGGCTTCTAGCACGTGGCATACAGACATGGCAGCAAGGACGGCAGCAAATATACCGCCAGCTGGAGTCCTTGGGTCCTACCTGCCAGGTTCCTGGCTCTAAGAGAGAGGAGCAGGAGCAGGGGTCACAGTGGGCTTATGCTAAAAGACCAGGGGACGAATATTACACTGTTTGGGTCAGATGACAAAACCACAGCAAGTCTTCCCAATGTTTTGCCATCCGAGATCAAAACCCGTAACTCTTCATAAATCTGAAGTGGAACACAGTTCTGAAAGTGAGCAAATGTTCACAGAGACCCTCCACCACTCCACTCAATATTCCTTTCTTCGGTAGTATTTACAATTAGGTTCCTTCCTAGAAGTTACATTTAAACAATTTTAAAATGCTTTAGTTCTTAGAGAAAATAACAAACATCATCGTCCAATGCTTCCAATAAGTCATCTTCCAATGCTTATTCACATCTACTTGCTCGTATTTTTGTTCATAGAGCACCCAGCTGGAGGGCAAAGCGAAGTGAGAGACCACACGCTTCTCTGGGGAACGAAAGGAACGCGAAGCTCTCGTTTCACTCAGGACGGGAGGAGACGGTCTCTCTGAGTTGCCAGGAGGTTTAAAAAGTCATCTCAGGAGCAACACTGGCTATCAATCAAAATGGCTGCAGTTCGAATCGTCTACTCTCATCATAAATTGTAGCTGCGCTAAAATGATTTCTAAATATAACACACTTTATCTCTAAATGTTTCTTGGCAATTAAATATCTAGAAAGTCAACACACCCCCGAGAAAGCAGAGAAAATGAACTTTTTTAAAGCTCACCATTCATCAACTACAGGAGGCTTGAAAGATGCCACACGCCGGAGGCTCAGCCTCAAACTCGGCCCTGCAGAGGAAAACTCCAAATAAGATTTCTTCCAGAACTGCTCTCACGCAGTACTAAATTACAAGCAGTGACCTCCCTGCAGTGACCTCCCTGCAGGAGAAACGGGTGTTCAGGGCTACAGAGAGGGCCCTGGAGGGGGCTGCGCCACCCAGCTGAGGGGCGGGGGGGGGGGGGGGGGGGGGGGGACAGAAAACCTGCTCAGACACGGGCAGCAGCAAGTGGGGGGGCAGCACGCTCCTTACAGGACAGTTAACTACCACCTCCTGAAAACAGAAGTCTCAAGCAACAGTTATTGAAAATATTTCAAGGCCAACACAATGCCCCGCCCCCCCAAAAAAGAAAGAAATCCAAATGTGTTCCAAAAGCAATTTGTGTGGAACATAACCTAATAGCCAGGCCTCACCTCTCCAAATTTACAGGAGCTCCTCCACTTTAGTCAAACTGCAACCAAAATGCGACTTTATGACAAAGGAACTGCAGCAGAGGGCTCTGAACTTCACGGAGGAGCAAAGCCGTGGCGTCAATATGCGTGCAACACCGCTCAGTCGGCAAAATCATGAAGTCATCAAACGGACTGTTTTTAGGTTTCAATCTGTTTCGCCACAAACCCTGTCCAAAGCTCCATCGAAACAACCCCAGTATCTTATCTTTTGTTTTACCTTTTATCGCTGATTTATGGGCTGACTGATGGTAAACTGATTTGTGCCTGTGCCAGAAGTCAGTTCAGGAATACAGAAGGAGAAAAGAGAGTTAGAAGAGCAAATTCATGAATGAAAGTGCTGACGTCATAGTTCAGCTCCCGGCAGAGCTCAGGGTAGTCGGTGAAGAAACAGTGTAGCTTTTGGGATGGTAAATCGCCAGCCATTTAGTAAAGGAGATAAAACAGAAAAAAGGCCGTGGCTCAGAACCACGGCTCAGAACCGGGAGGGTGGAAAAAAAAAAAGAGAAAGAGAAGAGGCTGGATTAACCTTTTCCTGAGACCAAAAATGAAAAATACACGATGCGTATGCCACCAACAAGCGTAACTCCTAAACCATGGAACTGTTTCATGGTACCGTTAAAAGTAGTATTTTTTAAAGATACAGTTAGTGCATCTCTAAATAAGTAGAATATAGTCCTATTCCCACCTTCAATCTTCCTCCTACCACATGCCATCACGTTCAAAAAAAGAGCACATAGTACAGTTTTAGTTCTTCCTGAAAACGACCTGGCACTGCCACACATACCCCACCTAATTTTAAGCAAGTCTGAATACAATGGGGTGGGACTCAAGGACCTCAGGCAAGCTACTGGAGTTTTTATGCGCAAGGGGAAAAAATGCTTTTATCTAATGATGTAATATAAACTAATAAAAAAAGAGATTATAAAAATTTGATTTACTCAGAACTATTAAAAGCGGCTGGTGGTGTGGACTGTTCACATTTTTCATCTCTTGCAAGGGCTGAAAATACAACCTGCGATACAAACTTCTGTAAAGTTTAGACACAATTTCCTAAAATCCTTTCACGAAGGACACTTAAGGAACTGGTTCCTAGATGCCCAATGCTTCCCAGGAAATTTAAGATTATTGCATCCTTAGAAAATCAGCGACAGCGACCCCCAGAATCCCTGGTGACCTTGCTCCAGAGCCCAACACCACAAGGACATCGTCTCTTCTTTACCATTCATACGGCTTAAATAGCCATTCACCCAAAGTGGGATTTTTTTTTTTAATTTGAGCAATAAACAATTTTGCCAATAAACATTTTAAAAAGAAGATCTTATTAAGTTAAAATGCAAACATACCGGTTCTATCTGTAAATCTAAAACGTTCAAAGAGATCATCTCACATTTCCACCACAAACATCTTTGATAGAACATCACTACCCCCTTGTGGATTTGCAATAAAAAATCCTTATCTTTTATGTTCACTTTTTAAATATTTCATTCTGAACTTCCATTAAAGTTTACATTTTCTTCACTAAGAAGGGTTATTTTATTCCAATTACTTTTCAAAAAGAGAAGAAACACTTAACATTTTAAAATAATCAATCCCATAGGCTTCTTTATCTTCCAAGCATCTCCATGTTGGGGAGTGTCCTTTAGACAATAGCTATGTGAGCCACTTTCAACGTGGTAACCCCACCAGCATTCCATTCTTCCTCAGATTATCTGACTTTACACTCCCAATCACCACTTTAGATTAGCTTCAATAATAAATGGCTATTTTCTTCACTGTTGCATCTTTTTTCTACTTGATAATTTCACACTTCATACCAATCTCTTTTTATGGCTTCCAAATGGTTCGATGTCCAAGTGCCCCAGACAACCAATGGGGCACGTACACGTACATCCTCAGAAATAACTTTTCAGACAAGGATTAAAAACCAAATCTAAATTTCAAAAATATTAATTCTGGACCGTATTACTATATCTTCAGAAATGCGTCCTGGCAATCTCAATCAAGCCCAATGAAGGAAAACAGATAACACCTGTTTTTCAAAACTAGAAAGAAAGGCTTTGTTTTCCTCTTTGTTTTTAGTTGCAGGACTACCTCTGGTTGTATCTGCGTATAATTCTAATAAAACACACAGATACATCTTGTTAAATGCATACTGTAAAAAAGATTAAATAAACTTAAACATCTGGTTTATCACGTGTTACAGACACCAGATTTAGCTTAAAGTATATAAATCACCTCCACAATAACGTACAGGCCACAGAGAGAAAGTCTGAGTCCTGACTAGTCGCACGGCCATTACTGGGAGCTGACTCCCCGTTTTCTCGCAGATGTTGAACATGAAAGTAGGAACACGGTAACTTACTATTCTTATGAGAAGCAAACCCCAGTTTTCACTCCAATGGTTAGATAGAAACGAAGGAGGAAAAACAACCCACTTTGCAAGTGTTTTTAAGAAACTCAATACACAATCTTACCTTGTGGTAACCTAGAAGGAAAAACGAAAAGACACGATGCGGGGTCCGCTAGATGACCGAATGCTATGTGTTCCAAAGGCTTTTCGCATGTCCACCCCAGTGAATACTGTACACGTAAAAAGTATCAATTAAGCAACACGTGCGAACTGGTGACTGAACTGCAGAATAGGGACAGTCGGAGCCCGCCTTCACGGTTCGCTTTTGGGGTTTTGTTCTAATTGCTGTTTGGGGACTTTTTTTTTTTCTTTTCAGAGAAGGTAGGGGGAGATACTTCAGATGACATTAGAAGTGAAATTCGTGGTGAGAGTAATGCTACTCAATTAGTCTCCAAGCAGTAAGAAGTTTAAAACCATTAAGAACTCAGATCCAAACATCTCTTTCAAAGTATGTTACTCTGTCCCCTGGTAACTACAAGACCACACTGCACACAGCAGAGCGAGGAACACAGCCCCACTCCTGCGCATCCTCCCCCCAGCCTTTCTGCGAAGTCTCAGGCAGGGATACATTATGTGACTTGCAAGGCTTGGCTAAATCGGAAAAAAAATAAATAAAATGTGACTGCACTTTTCCAAAAAGGGGGAAAGGACTCGTGTATAAGAGAACATGCAACTCTACTAGAGCAAAATACTGGGGTGGATATAGAAGAACTATTCAAAAAATACCTCCGGTCATTCCATCTTATGACACGTCCATCAGTTGAAAGCAAACAACAATCGTCTAAAAAAAAAAAATTTTTTTTTTAAGTGGAAAGTAATGTGGCTGACACTTGGCTTCTCTTTGCAGTGGGGTACATAATATTTCTTTTTTAGTCCAGGGTAATGAGCTAAAAAACGCTCAGGAAGCATTACCAATCTTTACACAAGGAGGCCCATGACCTTCTACAAGCAATGGCGCTCAAAGCAGAAAGATGCAACGCAACCTGAGAAACACACAGCCAGCATACTGATGGGGGGAAAAAAACACCACCTTTAACTTTGTCCCACCATATGAAAAATCAGGGACTGGTGTCCATTCTCAATAGATACAGAAAAACACTCTCCTTACCAATACGGGACAAATATCACGGAATGGAAGACGAGCACGCGTCTGACAGGATGGCAACGCATCTTAATCACAGGAGAAGGGCACTACATCCGAGGACGGCACAAAATACGGGGATTGGATAGTGTCTGGTCAACCTGTATCCTGAACCTGATCTGGGGTGCAAAAAAGGAAAAGAAAACAGAAAAGAAGAAGAAAGAGAACGACAGATGACACACTGTACCCTGGAAAAGAGAGTGAATGACCACGCGGCCCGATTCGTGTTACGTGGCCAAGGAAGCAGAGCACAAGAACACTTCCGACTGTCACCCCTCAACACACCAAGGACCATAGCCAGCATGACAGTAACGTGAGAAGACCCCACCGCCTTGTGAAGGAAGGTCCCAAACGTAGTATACTTGTTGGCTCTGCCCAAAGAATGTTACCATTACCAAGCCAAAGAGACAGAAGGAAGCTGGCCAAACGCAGCAAAAACAAGCTTCCAAAATCCTACGTGAGGAGTCCCAGACGCCAGAAGGACACAGTGTTTCACCCGGGCTCGGTCTCCACTTACAAATACTACTACCACCCCAGCCTTGTGGCCTGAAGCCCGTTTTATCCCTCTGTCCCTCGGGAGACAGAAGGGATACTGCCTCTCGCTACAGGATGAGAGGAAAGGTGGGCGCCCCCCTTAACTAAAAACCGAAAGGCTACAAATACAGCAGATCTGCAAATACCTCTTTATGACAATGACAAGGGCAATAAGGAAACTTCTTCACGTGGGAAGGAAAGGGAGGTAGGCCTTAGGTCATCTAGAACATCAAAAACTGGCATGATAAGTGATTCTAGAAGATACAGAACACTTTAGAAAATGATCTGTTATAATGGAAACACACATCACCTGTCACCTCAAAAATTCTTCAGTCACATATTCACGTGAATAAAGGACACTGCCAAACCACACACAACAACCCTAAACAAGAGTTCTTAAGAGTGAAATACCAGCAGAACTGGTTTCTACAGACATTGTAAAGGGGAAATCTGATTTAATATAGAATGGAAAAAAAAGTGCACGTCAGGTTACTTCTTTGTTATTACTGGCATCATTCTGTATACCAAACCTACATCCAAAAACAATCAGAGACTACTATTTACCCAAAAGGGGCACCTGGGTGGCTCAGTCGGTTTAGGCATCACACTTCAGCTCAGGTCATGATCTCACAGCTTGTAGGTTCGAGCCCTGCGTCCAGCTCTGTACTGACAGCTCAGAACCTGGAGCCTGCTTCGGATTCTGTGTCTCCCTCTCTCTCTGCCCCTCCCCCGCTCACGCTCTGTCTCTCTCTCTCTCTCTCTCAAAAATAAACATTAAAAAAAAAATTTTTTAGGGGCGCCTGGGTGGCGCAGTCGGTTAAGCGTCCGACTTCAGCCAGGTCACGATCTCGCAGTCCGTGAGTTCGAGCCCCGCGTCAGGCTCTGGGCTGATGGCTCGGAGCCTGGAGCCTGTTTCCGATTCTGTGTCTCCCTCTCTCTCTGCCCCTCCCCCGTTCATGCTCTGTCTCTCTCTGTCCCAAAAATAAATAAAAAACGTTGAAAAAAAAATATTTTAAAAAAAAAAAAAAAAAATTTTTTAAAGACAAGACACAAATAAAAGTACTATTCAAAAAAGTATAAAATATTCGAAGTCATGAAACAAACAAGGAAAGTCGCGAAACAAACAAACCTGGTAATTTATACCAGGTATCTAGCCTAAGAATGGCCACCACGATTGAGCATTAAATTTACATAGAACACGTTCTGGCAGCAAAAGTGTAACAGCATCTCATACAGTTCTTACCATCTGAGGACATGAAAGATACCAGTCAGTCATAAGAGGAAATTAGTTTTCTGCCCCTTCTTGCCACAAAGGATGCATTTGATTTTCTGTACTATACAAGACCTACTATGTTCTATACTATACCGGGTAGGCTGCTGTTCAAGTGTTAAACAAGCATTCCCACCAACCATGTATCTAAGTGACCTAAAAGTTACGCCTACCCATTTAAAAAGAAGACTGGCCTTACTTTTTTCCACACATACCCTGCACACAGTCTGAGGGAAAGCTGCCCTCCACCCTCTCCCACACCCCCACTCCTGCAGGGAGCGGGTAAGAGTTCTGGGGGATAGTACACCATTCAGAGTATATTTTTGTAAGACTACAATCCAAACAATGAAAACCCAGAAAAGAATTCCTTGAAAGAATATAGAAAAAGATAAACACAAGACTCATTGAAATGTCATTCATACTAAAAGGTCTCAAGCACAGTCACATAACCCACAGATCCCTGAAGCTCAGCGAATGTCTCCAGAATGCACGCACTCAGTGATGGGAACATGGATGCGAAAACAACCCCTCTGCAAAGGACAAATTCAAAGATCCCACAAAGGTGGCAACAGACACAACCACGAGGGGAAAGAAAGAGAGCAGGAGAATCACCTTCTGTTGCTTTTTCCATAAGGAAATCAGGAAGAAGTACAACTGCACACGACGAGTATTTCCCGGAACCTAGGGAACCTAGGGAAATGGGAAATGAAGAATGGCCCGAAGCAATGAAGGAAGAGTTAAAAAAAAAAAAAAAAAAGTTAACCTACAAAATGGGCTCCCTCAAAATCAGAAAAAAAGTCTAATCCCACCAGGCACATGGGCGAGACCCAGCATAAACAGAGAATTAAAATAACACCACCTGACACTAAAGAACTGGCTATTTTAGAGAAAAAGCCTAAAACTAACAAGATGGAAAAACACAGGTAAGCAGGACGTCTGCATACATCTCCAGGAACACACAAGAGCAACCCTGCTCTTTCGGAAAGGAAAATCCGAACCAATCTGACCTTGAGCAGAGGATGCTATACACACATCCGCACTCCAAATCCACCGAATGAGGAGATGGAGAAACCCAACATTTAACAGCAAGGTAAGTCTTCAGGAAGACAAGGGAAGAGATGTCCCATGAACCACCCAACCTTGTCCGAAGAGCTGGGGGGCAGGGCTGAGGGGAAGGACAGAGGGATGTTCTAACAAGAAGATGTGAGAAAGAAAGTCCTTCGGGGAACCCATCTAGCCTGACTAGCTGCAAGAGAACACCGTCCGCTGGCAGAGTAAGGGAAAAGTGGATTCCCCATCATCTAAGGGGACGAGCGACACAGAGCACAACTGCATTTGAACTCAAAGAGCCCAACTTTACACGCTAACCTCAAGTGTGCTCCTCCAACCCTTACCGTGTTCCTTCCACTGCCCGCAGTATGGAGCACCCCGATTAGCAGGAGACCTGGGAAGGCAGGTGGTAGGCAGGACAGGAAGGGACCCACCACTGGAAGTGAGATGGGAACGCTCACTCTCCTGGGCGCACCCCAACATCTACAGCAGACACTCAACTCTTGCTTTCCAAGGCTCGTTAATACCACACCCTAAAAATACACAATTCCATCAAGCTGAGTATAAATACAGACAGAATGACAACAGCATGAGAACTTCTTTAAAAAACTGGAAATGGAGGTAAAAAGCACTACTTTGGGGCAGCGGGTGTTGTGCCCACCGGGTAACTCCATGTGAGCTAAAGGGCAAAGTCTCGAAGCCAAAGCCTAGCACTGGCCCAATCTTCCAGATCACCCTGCCTCCTTCCTCAGTAACCCGGGCAGGGAGAGTGTCCTTGCGAGAAAAACGCTTAAAGGTCCAAATGCTCAGAGTCTGATAGAGCTTGTTGGGGAGGATCAGGCTCCACACTAAGCCTGTCAAAAAGTGAGACTTTGCTGCTGAGTGACAGCAGCCAGCAGCCATTCCCGGCTCAGGGAGGGAAGGGACCGGGGGGCCCCAGAGGCGGCTCCACCCACCATCGCCCTGCCCCAGAGCCAAATGGGCAGACTGTGATACTCAGGACAAACATGGACAACAGTCCCTCCCACCCGATGATGAAGTGTCACGGGCCTTCCCAAAGGTACCTTTTCCTAATGGGCACAACCTCTCTCAATTATTTAAATGGCCAAAATAAAACAGCGACATATTTACGGCTGCTCATTCCCAGTTCTGTCACAGAAACACATATTCTCACCCCCTCCTCTCAATGCCCCAAATACACGAAATCTCTTTCCCCTACACAGCAGTGGAGAGATGAAGATGAGAACCTTTCACCCGACGAAGAATCAGGCAGAGGATACTACCCCTAAATTCAGAACGCCCAAGTTCTGGTGTGCCCCAGCAAGCACTGTACACTTCATGCACTCGGGGACCTGGTGAGCGCTCAGGATGCCATTCTGCTTACTCCATACAGTACAAATGACAGATGCAAGAGTGGTAAGAACTGGCCACTTATCAGTGAGTTTTCTGATTCTTCTAAGGTTAGAGAGTCACCGACAACAGTACCTTATGTCCCTATCTGTACACATCAAGGTCCCCACCTACACGCAGAACGCACAGCTAGCCATCTAACCCTTCCAACTTACCGCGTACACGTAGCAGATGTGACTTTGTCTGAATGCATACCTACACGTGTGTACGTACAAAAAATGCATGGCATCATGTTTTTCGCCAAAAGAGAACCAGAGCAGTAAAAAAATAGAAAGCATCCAAATTTCCCCTTCACCTGAAAGCTACAAGATAAAAAAAAAAAAAAAAAAAAAAAAAAGTTCAGATCCCATGAGAGACAACACGAGGCCAAAGGAAGGTTCTAGTACAACAAGAAGCACACTAGCAACCCCTTCCCGAATGGCACGTGGGCGACATGAGTGTCTACACTCCCTTTTCTAGATGGGAAGGCATATGGCTTCTTCTTACCCAGCCAACATGAATACAATTTAAGAAAAATCAGAAAAAGTCAAGGTAACAGGCTCACTAAATATGGCTGACAGGGAAACCGAAGCCGCAAGGATATGGGCTCTCCTAAAAAAAGAAATGGGAAGTTTATTTCCAGGGAAGGTTCAAAAACTCTTGAACGTAGAATGCACAGTCAGGTTCTTACTGCACAGAAGATAGTAATGGGACCGCCAAAAAACAAGGGCACGTGACCATGTTGCGGGTGGGGTGGTGTCAACTGGTGAACGCTGCCCCCGCCTAGGAGGCAAGAGTAAGCCGGAAGCAAAAACAGACCTGGTTCTGCTCAGACACAGAGGAGTAATCACCGTGACCCCTTCTTACTCAGGTACCAGGCACAATGGAAGCCCTGCCCTACATCTGATCCCGGGCCCCCACCAACACCCACACAAGAAACTCTGAGGAGAGAGAACACGCTAGGGGAGACAGCCAAATGGGGAAAGGAGCTCTGGAACGTCAAGTTTCTCCCCTAGGAAAAAGAGGGCAACTCAAAGGGTATTCAGGAAATGAGCTCACCCTAACCCAGGAAAGTGAGCAGAGAGTATGCATAATCTGTAAGAAGTATCTGCTTTCCTATTTAGAAATGACTTCAGAGCTGCACAGGCCCCCACTACCCCACTGGGTGAGGAGGGAAGAAGAACATGGGGAGCCCGAGTCCCCTTGTCCTGGCAAAAGGGTCACTAGACGGTGTGCAGAGGCCCCAAAAGCTTCCAGAGAAGATGAGAGGTTGAGACAGACCCCTCTGCCAAAGAAGGATCAGGGTCACAGAAGGTAAAGGGCAAGGGAGTATGGAGATCCTCACTTGCCATAGAAACGGAGACCCCACCCTCCTGGCTGCGAGGGGTGCAAGGGCAGGAGTAGGATGGGAACGACTGCTAGGGGCGGGGATGCTGCGCAGGCCCCCTTCCCACGAAGGGAAGGGGGAGGGGTCACACGAGGCCCTTCGGCCCGGGGACGCTCAGCAGGAGGGGGTCCCCCTGGCGGGGAGAAGCACGGGGACCCCCGCCGGCTCTGGGAGGCGCCCACGGGGCTCGAGGGTGATGCTGGACGGAGTCCGCCTGGCCCTGCCGCCCGAGAGCCAGGGGCGGCGGGGCTGAGCGCCGACCGTGCCCCCGACAGGGACCGGCCCGGGGCAGCGGGGCGCGGGGCCGGAGGGGGCCCGAGGCGGATAAACTTTCCGCCCCGCGGCCCCCACCGGGCCCGGCGCGGGGGGCGGGGGGCCGCGCCGCGGGCCCGGGAGCGGCGGGGATGCCCGGTCCGGGTGGGGGAGGCGCCGGCCCTCCCTCCGCCGGCTCCTCCTCCTCGCTGGGCCCGGCCCCCGCCCGCCGGCCCCCCGCCCCTCCGGCCCCAGCCCGCCCCCGGGTGGGGGTGTGCGGCGCCGCGCTCCGCCGCCCGGCGAGTCACCTCAGGACCCGGCCGCGCTCCGCCCCCCCACCCGCCGCCCCCTCCCCGGCCCGGGGCGCCCGCCCGCCCGCCGCCGCCGCCGCGCCCCCGCGCTCCCGCCCGGCGCCGCCGATGCCCGGGATGTCCGGCGGGGCCGGGTCCCGCCGCCCGCCGCGCCGCCCCCGGCCCCTCACGCGCCGGCTCTTACCTTCCGGCTTGTTTTCGGCAGCCATTTCCCCTCCGCGCGCCACATCCTCCTCCTCCTCGCGACCGGGACCCCGAGCGCGCGCCTCGTACCGCCGCCGCCGCCGGCCCAGCCACCCCGCCGCCGCCGCGCACCCGCCCTGGCCCCGCCCCGCGGCCCACGCACTGCGCCCGTTGGGCCGCGCGGCTGCCACTCATAGTGCCCGCCACCAATCGCCCCGCACCAGGGGTCTCACTACTCTCCGGGAGGAGCGTCCTATCCGCCCGGCCCATTGGCTGGTCACCACCCAACGGAATGAAAGGATTGGTCAAGAATCAACGCCCCCTCCCCACCCACTCCCAGGAAAGCCCGCCTTCCGGACCTAAACAAAGCTTCCCAGTGGTCAGAGTCGGAAAGAACTGCCCAGTCAGGACCCGGCCGACACCGAATATTTCCTCGAGGCCGAGACGTGGCGCTTTGATTGGGCGTTACTACAGTGTTTCCCAGGCCGTCCAGACCAATCAAAGGGGGTTCCCGGAACTCGGGAGCGGCGAAGGGAAGCCCCGCCCCCGAGCGTGACCGTCAGGAGGAAGGCGCTCTCTCATTGGCGCGCTGGGGCTTTTCCCGCGTGCTCCCGGGGCTGAAGGACGTTCCCGGGGAAGCCGCTGCCGGCGCGTGGGGTCCCGGTGGCAGTGGAGGACGCGGCGGGATCTCCGGAATCCCGCGGCCTGCCGCTGCCGGGGGACACCGCGGCCCGGGGCCTCGGGGCCGGGGTCGGCCGGGCGCCGCGCTCCGGAGCCCGGTCGGCCCGGGAGCCCGGGCGTCGCTGCCGGCCGTGGGGGAGGGGCGCGCCTCCCGCCAAACCCCGCCCCTTCCCCCTCCCCCCCCCGCGCTCCGCCCCTCCCCCCCCCCCCCACGCCCGGGCGCCCGCGCAGCCGCGGCCCCTCGCGCGGGTGCCCGGTCCGCCCGTGCCCGCCGGTGCCCGCCTTCCGTTCCCCACCCCCGGTGCGCTCCGTTGTCCCCCTTTCTGGCGGCTTAAAATACTGAAACTTTATTTTGGTCACGTTGGCCATGTGACCCACAGAGCCGATGACTCATAACTGCCTGTCCCAGGATGAGGCCGCCGAAGGAAACCTTGGAGGAGCGCTACGCCGCGGCGCGCCCGCCCGGAGGGCGAGGCAGTCCAAGTTTCCTTCGGTCCTGGGTGTAGGGTCGTGGTTCTTCGCAGCGAATGTTCCAGCGCCCGCGCTGCGTGCGGGGTGGGAGGCCAGCCTGGAAACAGGTCAGGAGCACCCCGCGGGGGACACGCGCGCCGCCGCGGCCGCTCCGGAGGGCTGTGCGCACGCGGGGGACCGGCGCCACCGGGGGTGGCGGGGTCCGGAGTGCCCCCTCCCAGGGAAATCCGCACTGGCGCACGTGGGCAGGTGATACCGGAAACAAAGAAAGGGCTGAGCCCTCCAAGTTTAAGAGAAAAAGGAAGAAAAGTTGAATGGAAAGCAGAGCTCCAACCCCTCTGTGTGGATCTTGCGTGGCTTGCAGTGGGAACATTTCATTCCTCAGATGTTAGGTTTTTTTCCCCTTCCTACCGTTGAAGACGACTAGCAGAATCAGCGAAAGGTCCTCGTTCGAGAATTTTGACGTTCGGATTTGACTGCCGAAGTGAATTCTGTGCCAAGCCTAACATGCGTTCTTGTAGTGTTCACAAGTAAAAATTTAAGTTTGCCAGGAATAAAGATGTCCCAAAAGAATGCTTTGTATTAGACACTCGTTCTTCAACAAACCTTAATTTTATGAACCTCAAAAAAATGCAAAAATTTAACAACTAGGGTGCAATATTTTATCGATCGGCATTCTTAATAGTACCTATGTTGACGATTTGAGTAGTGAAACGTCCTTAAAAGTGCTGGTGGCATTGAAAATTAGTATAACCCTTTTGAAAAGCAATTTTACTGTACGTATTAAAAGCCATAAAAAACGTCTGCATCTGTTGACCCAGTAATCTTACTTCTGGGAATCTATTCTAAGGAAATAACACTAAATGCCAAGAAAGCTATATGTGTGAAGGTATTCTTCATAGGATCACTGTATTTATTACAACAAAAACTTGGAAGCATCCTAAACATGCTAATAATGTTGGGTATTTAGTAAGTACATTGTTTTACATCCGCACAATGGAGCATTATGGTAGTCACAGACCTCAGAATAGCTTACCCATTGCTAGGTGAGGGGGAAACTGTTCATTTATCATATGATGTGTTTCTAGTTAAAAAAAAAAAAAAAAAACTGGATTTTGTAAAAAGGTTAATACAAAATACACTAAAGAAATAACATTCAGGTGATGAGGAATGGGGTTGTTTTTTAATTGTCTCTGTTGTCTATAACATGGTCCTAACTATACAGCTTTTATAATTGAAACATGTATTGAAATTAAAACAGGATTTTATCCAGTGCCTAATGGAGGCCAGAACACTGTTAGGTTCTGAGGATGTAAAGGTGAATAAAGTTGGGCGTCTCCCTCCACAGGTCTCACAGCCTAGCAGGGGCTAACAAACACAAAAAACAGGTCACAAGTCAAGCTGCAGTGGGGACGACACGGAGGTCATGAATGTCACCAGAACTTGAAATAAGCAAGGCTGTCATAGCAGAAAGCACCTGTGGGGAAGCTTCTTAGACTCGGGCAGAAATGGCAGTTTTCAAACTGCAACCTGGAAACCTGGGGAAGTGAGGGGATCCTCGGGACTCTTTCTGTGGGTCGACA
This sequence comes from Neofelis nebulosa, assembly GCF_028018385.1. Taxonomy (NCBI): domain Eukaryota; kingdom Metazoa; phylum Chordata; class Mammalia; order Carnivora; family Felidae; genus Neofelis; species Neofelis nebulosa. The sequence goes on from NC_080783.1 coordinate 217,943,219, forward strand.
AGGTCAAAACTGTCTTCCTAACAATACTACGTCAGTCTCTTACGCACGTACAGTGTTTTCCAGAAGTCACATAATACATGACGTCAAAACAGACTGAGGGCAGAAGCAGCTAGGAGAATCTAGTTGTCTCTTATTAAGTGACATGTTAAAGAGATTTGCAGAACCATAAAACAATGCTGCTCTTATCACTAACTTTTTCATTTTGGAAAACTTAGTTACTAAAAAATATGTATGTTAACATGTAATGGTTTATTTTTTTTAACGAGCTCATAAATTTTTTTTAAATTGCTGTAGAGTGTATACGTGATAAATAAACATATCACAAACAAAAAGCTCTTTGGGGTCCTTAATAATTTTTCAGAGTGTAAAGAGATCCGAGATCAATGGGTTTGAGAACGGCTGGCCCAGAGGATGAGATGTTGGGGGTAGGCTGTGGCTGGTTGGCTGTGCTGTTGTCTAGGTGACTTCAGGCTGCTGTAACAAGGGACCAGGAACAGTGGCTTGTAACAACTGAAATTGATTTCCCACAGATTAGAGGTCTGAGATCAGGGTGCCTCCTCCCACTGTGGAAACCAGAGAGGGGAAGCAAGTCCCCTCATGACTCTTAAAAGGGCACTAATGCTATCATGGGGCCCCACCTTCATAGCTTCATCCAATCCTCATCATCTCCCCAAAGCCCCACATCTTAATACCATCACATGACTGGCAGGCTCCAACATACAAACTGGGGGGTGGGGAGGGACAAAAATATTCAGTCCATAACAGCTGGTGTTTGTTTTTGCTTGAGAGGTTACCAAGAGGTGGGCATTTCTAGTCTGGGAAGCCATTTAGAAAGTGGCTAAATGAGCCCATTTATAAAGGAGAGGAGTAGGGAGAAATGCTGGACACCCTACCCTATAAATCCTTGCCCATTTTGGCCCCAATGTTCTTCAAGGAAAGAATTCTGTCCAGGAACAGATGAACATAGGTAAATAAGGGGAATATTAAATGATCGCTTTCTCATCTCAAAAAACATTCTAAAAGAGTGTTCTTTCCTGGTCAGCATAATTACAGTGATTGTGTATCGTGACAGGTGATGAAGATAAGAGTGCCAGGACTTGAACATAGTATTGGAAGTCCTAGCCTCAGGAATCAGACGACAAAAAGAAATAAAAGATATCCAAATTGGCAAGCAGGAAGTCAAACTTTCACTCTTTGCAGACAACATGATACTCTATATGGAAAACCCAAAAGAGTCCACCGAAAAGCTGCTAGAACAGATCCATAAATTCATCAAAGTCTCAGGATATAAAATCAATGCACAGAAATTGGTTGCATTTCTATACACCAATAATGAAGCAGCAGAAAGAGAAATCAAGGAATCGATCCCATTTACAATTGCACCAAAAACCATAAAATACCTAGGAATAAACCCAACCAAAGAGGAGGAAAATCTATACACTGAAAACTATAGAAAGCTTATGAAAGAAATTGAAGAAGACACTAAAAAATGGAAAAATATTCCATGCTCATGGATAGGAAGAACAAATATTGTCAAAATGTCAACACGCCCAAAGCAATCTACATATTCAATGCAATCCCTATCAAAATAACACCAGGAGTCTCCATAGAGCCACAACAAACAATCCTAAAACTTGTATGGAACCAGAAAAGACCCCGAATAGCCAAAGAAATCTTGAAAAAGAAAACCAAAGCTGGAGGCATCACAATTCCAGACTTCAGGGTGTATTACAAAGTTGTAATCATCAAGACAGTATGGTACTGGCACAAAAACAGACACTTACGTCAGTGGAATTGAATAGAGAACCCAGAAATGGACCCACAAACATATGGCCAACTAATCTTTAACAAAGCAGGAGAAGAATAGCCAATGAAATAAAGACAGTCTCCCCAGCAAATGGTGTTGGGAAACTTGGACAGAGACATGCAGAAGATTGAAACTGGACCACTTTCTTACACCATGCATAAAAATAAACTCAAAATGGATGAAACACCTAAATGTAAGACAGGAAGCCATCAAAATCCTAGAGGAGAAAGCAGGCAAAAACCTCTGACCTCGGCCACAGCAACTTCTTACTCAACACGTCTCCAGAGGCAAGGGAAACAAAAGCAAAAATGAACTACTGGGACCTCATCAAAATTAAAAGCTTCCACACAGTGAAGGAAACAATCAGCAAAACTAAAAGGCAACCAACAGAATGGGAGAAGATATTTTCAAAGGACATATCAGATAAAGGATTAGTATCCAAAATCTATAAAGAACTTATCAAACTCAACACCCAAAAAATCATACAGTGAAGAAATGGGCAAAAGACATGAATAGACTCTTTTCCAAAGAAGACATTCAAATGGCTAACGGACACATGAAAAGATGCTCAATATCACTCATCATCACAGAAAGACAAATCAAAACCACAATGAGATACCACCTCACACCAGTCAGAATGGCTAAAATTAACAACTAAGGCAACAACAGATGTTGGCGAGGATGGGGAGAAAGAGGATCTCTTTTGCACCGCTGGTGGGAATGCAAACTGGTGCAGCCACTCTGGAAAACAGTATGGAGGTTCCTCAAAAAATTAAAAATAAAACTACCCTACGACCCAGCAATTGCACTACTGTTATTTATCTAAAGGATACAGGTGTGCTGTTTTGAAGGGTCACATGCACCCCAATGTTTATAGCAGCACTATCGACAATAGGCAATGTATGGAAAGAGCCCAAATGTCCATTGACAGATGAATGGGTAAAGCAGTTATGGTATGTATGTATATATGTGTATACACACATATATATATGTGTGTATGTATATATATATGTATATATATATGTGTGTGTGTGTGTATATATGTTTGTGTGTATATATATATATATATATATACACACACACACACACATACACACACACACACAATGGAGTATTACTCAGCAATCAAAAAGAATGAAATCTTGCCATTTGCAACAATGTGGATAGAACTAGAATGTATTATGCTAAGCGAAATTAGTCAAAGACAAATACATGACTTCACTCATATGTGGAATGTAAGATACAAAACAGATGAACATAAGGGAAGGGAAGCAAAAAAATATAAAACCAGGGAAGGGGACAAACCATAAAAGACAAATATAGTGAACAAACTGAGGCCTGCTGGAGGGGTTGTGGGAGGGAGGATGGGCTAAATGGGCAAGGAGCATTAGGGAAGACACTTCTTGGGATGAACACTGGGTGTTCTATGTAGGCAATAAATCACTGGATTGTACTCCTGAAATTATTACTGCACTATATCTAACTAACTTGGGCGTAAATTCAAAAGAAATAATAATAAATAATTTTTTTAAAAAAAAAGAGTGGCAGGACCTGCTTCCTTAAACTGGAAGTTACTGGATTTGACACAGGAAAGCATATACTGAACCCACTTCAGAGGCTTAAAGACTCCTGCTCACTCTTTCCCAACCCAGGACAAGGAAGAGTTGAGTTGTTCTACCCATGACTCCTTAGCTTTGGAAGGGCTACATTGTTCAAAGTAGTACTGTCCTAAAGTTCTACTTCCAAAAAAGTTTCTCCCCTTGCTTTCTCTTTAGTTATTCTTTTTTATTTCGAGATCACTACAGCTTTGCAAGCAGTTGTAAGAAAAAATACAAGAGATCCCGTACCCCCTTGCCTTTTTAAGACAAAACATAATGAAAACTTGTGAGCTTTAGCAGAACAAACCTTTCCCTAGATATCCCGTTTTTCCAATCCTGCAAACCCCCATCTTTCCTCCTTTCTACAACCTGCCTGCCTCCACGCACAGAATGTCAGCCGTTGTCATCTCGAAAAGTCTGCTCTCGGTGAGCAAAGTACAGGCTTGTCAGTCCACACATAATGAGCTCTTTAGGCCTAGTAGGGCTAAATTTCAGCTCATTTGAAATGTAATTTGAACATAAAAGTCCTGCTTTGTGGACAAAGAATCAGTTGAAATTTTGAACATTTTCTTTTTATTTCTTTTACCAAAGTACAGCCAAGTCAGCGGGGACCGGATCTCTAAGGCTAAGGACCAACCACACCACTTCTGGTGGGTTTGTTTTCCTTTTAGTATTAGAACCCAGAATAGAACATTATCCTTGTGATAGTGGTTCCAAGAGATGTTATCTAAACGACAGCCTTAATTGTAAAACCTTCCCACAACTAACTAGAATTTAAATAAAAGTTGGCGGGGGTGAGGGGGAGCTTTCCACATCACCCAGCTATTGCATAAAACAGGCCTGAGTGCACCCGCTCTCCACGGACCCTCCTTGGACTTAACAGCTAAGTGCCTTTGACAGGATGTCTGTCATCTTCATGCCCTACTTAAAAAATCAATCCAGTTTTTTCTGGACTTTCCCTTTAAAACGAGAGTCTTGGGGCACCTGTCTGGCTCAGGTGCCAGACAAGAGCACGTGACTCTTGATCTTGCAGTTGTACGTTCGAGCCCCACATTGGGTGTAGACATTACTTAAAAATAAAATCTTTTAGGGGTGCCTGGGTGGTTCAGTCGGTTAAGTATCTGACTTCGGCTCAGGTCATGATCTCACGGTTCATGAGTTTGAGCCCCGCGTCGGCCTCTGTGCTGACAGCTGGAGCCTGCTTCGGATTCTGTGTCTCCCTCTCTCTCTGCCCCTTCCCCCCCTCAAAAATAAACATTAAAAAAAAATTTTAAGTAAAGAATAAAATCTTCTAAATTCATTCATTCATTCATTCAAACTAAAGTCTCTTCCCTCCTTCTTAAGCTTTCTGGTATTACAGCCTAATCCATTGTTACTGAATTTGAACTCAGGATCAAAGAAATGGCTACTTTCTTTTAAAGAGGGAAATGGTTAAAGAGCCAGGCTTTGCTGGTTCAGAAGGGTACATACGCAAAGAACTTAACGACTTCAGAAGCTAACAGACTTAGGAGACCAGGAAGCTACCTCTGCTTTCTGGAACCCAGCGAGATATCAGTGGGGCCCCCCGACTCTCTGTAGAGCAAGGACTTGTGGGCAGCAGTCTAATTGGAGGAAGGGGCGAAAGTACTTAGTATCTGCCCTGCAACCCCCACTTACACATTCGTTGTCTACTTGTACGGTTCCAGGAGGCAAATAGAGACGGTAGGGCTGCTCATCACCCTCTGGCCACCACTGAAGGCTGGTGAGAGTATCTGGAAGGTTCCTAGGTTTTGTTTGTTTTCTTATTTGCCTCAACACTTTCCATTGTAATTTATTTTGCCTTTCCGTCTTCCAAGGAAACTTTAATTAGTTGTTGAAAATAAAGTGACCTGTCAAAACACCTGAAGGAGAAAGCTGCTGATTACCTATCAGTACTGTTGTCTCTGATGGGCACTGAGGCGCACCCAAGAAAAATCAGCCTGCTGCCATCTACCAGAGCCCATAAACACAGCATGGACTCACAGGCATTGAACTGTCGTGAACTTCTCCATTTTTCAAATGAAGTCAGCAATTTATTTTTCTTTAAGTATTAAGCTGTGGGATATTATGCAGCCATTAAAAAGATGGGGGTAGCAGTGTACGGGTGGCTCAGTCAGTTGGACGTCCCACTCTTGATTTTGTATCAGATCATGATCCCAGTTTCGTGGGATCGAGCCCCGTGGGGGACGCCATGCTGAGCGTGGAGCCTGCTTGGAATTCTCTCTGTCTCTCTTCTCTGTCTCCCTCTGCCCCTCTCCCCAGCTTGTGCTCATGCACTCTCTAAATAAATAAATAAATAAATAAATAAATAAAGGGTACTGCCATGTAAGTTTCTCCAGCTTAGCTGTTGAATTGGAACAAAGCAAGACACAGGGCATGATGTATACTGCTCTCATACTACACAATCATAACATCTATTGTACATAGAATATTGCACATATTCTACCATGTACAGAAAACATTTCTGGAAGGATAACAAGAAACCTAAATACTACCTAAATTTTCCTTTGCGAGTAAAACAGAAAAAAGAAATATGGCTTACTCTTCATTTGATATGGTTTAAGTCTTTCTTACCGTGTGCATCTACCCAACAAATATTTATTGGGTGCCGACGATATACCAGCTACTGATTCTAGGTGTGGGGGTACAGCAGTGAACAAAACAGACAAAATCCCTGCCTTCATGGAGCTGGCACCGAGGGAGGAAAGACAGATGATAAGCAAATACATGATCAAAGGTTAGAGAATGATAGATGCTTACAGAAAAATGAAGTAGGACAAGAGGGTGCTGTTTTAGACAGGGCGATGTCCCTGAAGAAAGTAAGAGTGAGCCATGCAGTTACCAGGTAGAAGAACATCCCAGGCAGAAGAAACCGAAGGTGCAAAAGCCCTGTGGCAAATGCACGCCTGGTGTGTCACAGAGACTGCAATGAGGCCATTCGGGAAGAGTGCTGGACTTGAATCCAAAGAGGAATCTGAGGCCAGATCCCACAGGACTTCGAATCCATGGTAAAAGGTGTGGACTTTATTCTGAGGGTCCTAGAAAGTCTATGGAGGGTACTGAGCTGGGAGTATACTTCAGTGGTGTTTTTTAAAAAATCACTCTGGGGCACCTGGGTGGCTCAGTCGGTTGGGCTTCCTGACTTCGGCTCAGGTCGTGATCTCCCGTGGGTTCAAGTCCTGCGTTGGGCTCTGTGCTCACAGCTTGGAGCCTGGAGCCTGCTTCGGATTCTGTCTCCCTCACTCTGCCCCTCCCCCGCTCATGCTCTGTCTCTCAAAAATAAACATTTTTTTAAAAATTAAATAACTAAATCACTCTGACATGAGGTGAATAGGCTCTAAGGGCGTAAGAGAGGAAGGAGAGACACTCAGCAGGCGATTATTACAGTCAGGATCTAATGGTGGCTCAAACAAGGTGTATTAGTTTCCTGTGGCTGCTGTAACAAATTACCTTAGTGATTTAGAACAACAGAAATTTATTCTTTTACAATTCTGGAGGCCAAAAGTCCAAAATCTGTTACATTGGGCCAAATTTAAGGTGTTGGCAGGGCTGTGCTCCCTCTGAAGGCTCCAGGGAAAATCCATTCCTTGCCTCTTCCAGCTTCTAACTGGCTGATGGCCACATCACTCCAATCTTCAAGGCCAGCATCTTCAAAACTCTCTCTGCCTCATCTCCACATTGTTCTCGTGTGTGTGTGTGTGTGTGTGTGTGTGTGTGTGTGAGAGAGAGAGAGAGAGAGAGAGACAGACAGACAGACAAACAGAATCTCCCTCTGCCTCTCTCTTAAAAGGACAGTTATAATGGCATTTAGAGACCACCCAGATAATCCAGGACCATCTCACTCATCTTAAGGTCCTTTTTGTAAAGTTTGTTTGTTTGTTTATTTGTTTATTTTGAGAGACAAAGAGAACATGAAAAGGAGGGAGAGAGAGGAGAGAGGGAAGGAATCCCAAGCAGGCTCCATGCTGTCAGAACAGAGCCAAATGCAGGGCTTGAACTCCCGAACCATGAGATCATAACCTGAACCAAAATCAAGAGTGGGTCACTTAACCAACTGGGCCACCCAGGCGCCCCATCCATCTCAAGATCCTTAACCATGTTGGCAAAGACCCTTTTTTGAAATAAGGTAACATTTACAGGTTCCAGGGATTATGACCTGATATCTTTGGAGGCCATTGTTCAGTCCAAGGGTTAGCAAAAAAACATTTTTTTTCAATAAAGGACCAGATAGTAAATATTTAAGCTTTGCAAACCCTGTAATCTCTGTCATAACTACTCAACTGTTACACCTGCTGTGGCAGTGCAAAAGCAACCACAGACAATATCGAAACAAATGGCCATGGCTATGTTCCAAATGAACTTTATTTATAAAAACAGGAGGCAGGTCATAGACCAAGATGGGGGACTTAAGAGAGAGGTGGATTTGGAATATGTATTGAAGGTAGAGATACTGCTTGGGTTTTGCTAAAGCATAGGATGTGAAGGATAAAGGAAAGAAGTGCTTTGGGCCAAGGTTTGGCTCCTAGGATATTGGCCTCAGCAATTGAGTTGGTAAGTATTGCCACTTAAAGATTGGGGAGAGGCAAGTTTAGGAGAGGCATCCAGAATTCCATTTAGGACATGTTAATTCTGAAATGCATATCAGATATCCAGGTGGAGACATCAAGAAGGCGACTGGATATATGCACATTAGGCACAGAGAGGTTGTGGCTGGAGATACAAATCAGGGAGACAATCAGCGTCCAATGGCATCTAAGACCATGGGACTGATGAAGGTTTCCTAGGGCATTGGGAGTCTAATTTATCTCTTACTCATCATTTTCAAAAAGCTTATAAAAATCATGACTCTCTGGGTGCCTGGGCGGCTCAGTCACTTAAGCATTCAACTCTTGGTTTCAGCTCAGGTCATGATCTCATGGTCCGTGAGATCGAGCCCCACATCAGGCTCTGAGCTGAAAATGCTGAGCCTGGTTGGGATACTCTGTCTCCCTCTCTCTCTGTCTTCCCCAGTTCTCTCTCTCTCTCTCTCTCTCTCTCTCAAAATAAATAAGCTTTAAAAAAATTATGACCCTCACACAAAGATACAGTGAGTACGTGTTGAGAATTGTCTCTAGCTCCTTAGTTATGGGGGAACCAGTAAGATACTGACACCAGTTGGAAGAAGAATTTGAAGAAGAGAAGTATATTTATAGGCAAGCAGGAATGCGTGGTCCAAGATGCAAAAGTGGTTCATATCCTATGGCGCAATGAAGTGGCATGTTTTCCTGAGGGCAGAACTCAGTTGTGTCTACGGGTAAGAATCTTCTGTATTTCTTCACAGATTTCTGCTCCTACCAGGTCCACAGAAAGGCAGTTAAATGTGTTCACTCCAGGGGTGCCTGGGTGGCTCAGTCAGTTAGGTATCTGACTCTTGATCTCAGCCTCAGGTCATGATCTCACGGTTCATGGAATAGAACCCCACACTGGGCTCTGTGCTGATGGTGGGGAGCCTGCTTGGGACTCCCTCTCTCTCTCTCTCTCTGCCCCTCTCCCCCTCTCAAAATAAACATTTTTTTATGAAGGTGCTCACTCCGGTAGAATCACACCCTCCCCAGAGGGTCCCCCAGGCAATGCCCAATGCTTTGCTAAAAGGACAATCTTGCTCATTTCCAAATCTTGGACAACCTTTCCTGTTCCTGTGATTCCACATTTATTGAGCACCTACTAAGTGACAGGCACCATTCAGTGCAATGAAAGTACATCACTGAACAGAAAACACATATTTCTGCTTTCCTGATGCTCACCTTCTAGGGAAGGCAATAAACATAATAAAGAAAATCTATAGTATGTGAGAAGTCCATAAATGGTACAGAAAAAAAAAAAAAGTGGAGCAGGTCAGAGGGGATCAGGAGGACCAGAGTTGGGGAGATGTAGTTTGAAATAGAAATGGTCAGGTCAAAGGCCAATTAGCTCAGCAGGTTAGATCAGGGTGCTGACAGAAAGCGTCAAAGGCCAATTAGCTCAGCAGGTTAGATCAGGGTGCTGACAGAAAGAGTCAGGGTAGATATCATCGTGAACTTGACCTTGGCAGGACGAGTGGGGAGTCTGCCTGGCTCAGTCAGCGGGGCATGGGACTCTTGATCTCAGGGTTATGGGTTTGAGCCCCATGCTGGGTGCAGAGATTACATACATACATACGTACATACATACATACATACATAAATTTTTAAAAATTGACATTCAGGGGCACCTGGATGGCTCAGTCACTTTAGTGTCCGACTTCCACTCAGGTCATGATCTCACACTCCGTGAGTTTGAGCCCCCGCATCGGGCTCTGTGCTGACAGCTCGGAGCCTGGAGCCTGCTTCGGATTCTGTGTCTCCCTCTCTCTCTGCCCCTCCCCTGCTCTCTCTCTCTCTCTCTCTCTCTCTCTCAAAAATAAATAAACATTAACAAAATTTTTTTAATTGACATTTGGGCAAAGAGTTGAAAGAGCTGAGGTAGTTAACCTCATGGATATCAGGGAGAAGTTTGCTTAAAAGACAAAAAGCATTTGGAATTTTTTTTAATTTTTTTAACGTTTATTCATTTTTGAAAGACAGAGACAGAGCATGAGCAGGGAAGGGGCAGAGAGAGGAAGACACCGAATCCAAAGCAGGTTCCAGTCTCTGAGCTGTCAGCACAGAGCCCGACACGGGACTCCAACCCGTGAACCGTGAGAGATCACGACCTGAGCCAAAGTCGGACGCTCAACCGACTGAGCCACCCAGGAGCCCCATATTTGGAATTTTTAAAAAAGAAGGTTAATTTTGTTTTTAATTAGTGAAGGAAAAAAATGTAAGCAGTAAAATTTGAGTCATAGATTGAGCCAAAACAGTTTGTTTCCCTGCCGGCGACGCCTTCTTTCCGATTCTAAGCAGACTGTGATGCCGTGGGTACAAGATAAATGCTAAATCAGAAGGATGATTCTAACAGTCCTGATCTCTTCGCCCTTTTCAGAGTGAAAATTGGCTCTTCTTTCTCATTGGAGAGGAGTCCCATCTGCCTTGCTCTCCCACCCACAAAGAATTTGACTGCATGTGTGACAAATACTTAGAGGAAAAATTAAACTTTTAGTAGTAAATAGCAATTCAAACATAGGTTTCTCGAAAGAGATTTTGCTGGTTAATGGAAGTGCTGCTCTGGAGTAGACCCGGAACTCCTGATGTGGTTTCTAAAACTCTGCGATAGTAAACGTAGAAAAATGAAGTTTTGTTTCTCTGTTCTCTGTTGGTGTTGGGGGTGGGGGGCGGTGCTGGGATTACTTCCATTTTAATTCAAACTGTAAAGCAGAGCCTCAAGACCTGGGCAAAGATTTCTCACAGCACAATTTTCTTCTGTGACAAAAGATTTCTTTCTTTTTCATCTTGTCAAACATAATCACTCACAGATAAAGTCAATTTGCTCTTTTTGCCTTCGTGTTGGGCTATTTCCTTTTGCCAGCTGACTAACGTTTTCTAGGGCAGGTTGGAATTAATCATTCAGCACCCTGAGATTTTTCAGGCCAGCCGGGACTGAGGATTCGAAACAATAAAATCCACAGTTCGCCCTCTGACAAAGGACCTCACACTTGGCAAGGAGTGGACCACAAACCACCTTAGAAAACAACAGTTTGGGGGCGTCTGGGGGGCTCAGTCAGTGGAGCGTCTGACTTCGGCTCGGGTCACGATCTCACAGCTTGTGAGTTCGAGCCCTGCATCGGGCTCTGTGCTGACAGCTCAAAGACTGGAGCCTGCTTTGGATTTGGTGTCTTCCTCTCTCTGCCCCTCCCCCACTTGCACTCTGTCTCTCTCTCAAAAATAAAAATAAACATAAGAAAATTTTTTAAAAAAAGAAAAAAAGGGGCGCCTGGGTGGCTCAGTCGTTTGGGCATCCGACTTCAGCTCAGGTCATGAGCCGGTTCGTGAGTTCAGACTCCACATCGGGCTCTGTGCTAACAACTCAGAGCCTGGAGCCTCGGATTCTGTGTCTCCCTCTCTCTCTGCCCCACCCCCACTTGTGCTCCAACTCTCTCAAAAATAAATACACGTTAAAAAAAGTTTTTTTTTTTTTTTTTGAAGACAAAAACGGTTGGGAAAATTTCACCTAATAGCCCAGTCCTGATTCTCCGGATCTGGAAAATGTGCTCATTTGTCACCCTAACTAGAAGTCATTTGGTGCTAATTATTCTAGAACTCGTGGCCGTTCTCCACTTCCCCAAGGGGCCTCCCCCTCAAGTGCAAGCACACTTCATTGTTTTATCTGTGACAAACCCCAACCCTGCCTTGTGGGGTTTCAACCCGGAGGCTCTGAGCCCTGAATGCTGGTTCTCCATTCACTGCCTTCAAGTGACCTGAAACGCCATGATCTTGCCACCAGGCTGGAGCCTTCGCAGGCCCCTCCTGCAGAGCCAACCTCCTCCTGCCTGTGCTCAAAAACCCGGGCCACTTGCCCTTCTCACGTCTGGAGCTTCAAGCCCAAGAGGCAGAATGCGGTGCCCGGCACACAGGAACAGCAGGCCGAGAGCAGCCAGGCTTTTAGGCCAGCCGGCCAGGGTGCTAGAATAAATGTCAAGGGATATTTGCTGCAAAGAGGCTCCAGAAATAATGTAAAATTGTTCTGTCCTTTTAAAAATGGAAAATGCCTTGGCAGGGTGATATATTATTTGCCTGGCTGCATTTTCTCTCTGTCTCCGTCAAGGCTTGGAAAGGACTGGCACTTCTGCCTTTCCAAGCGGAGCTCAGTGTAACTGGACCACATCTAATGCCTGTACGATGCAAATGAAGATTGAAAGTGTTGTTTCCTTTGATGTGTGTGACTAAATGCTCAAAGGGGATATTTTCTTTTCGATCCTCCAGTGGATAGAGCCTCTTTAAAAATACCTGTTGGCTCCCTTTCCCCACTGGCGATTGCCGTAATTCCTGCATTGGAGACGGAGGTTGGGTACAGTCATGATGAATGTCTTTCTCTGAGAAGAATCCCCTGCTCGTGTTTGCAATGATGGTTAAAGCCCGGGAGGGAATTAAGAAGCGTGAAAGGCACGTTAATGATGGGTGTCTGCAATGAGCCACTCAGGCTTTCCTGGAAAAGTCCAGAGAGCGCATTTTAAGAGCGAAGTTGGGGAGGTGGATGAGTCACGGCCGGGCTTTGCAGTGACGCCAGCTCTTTCTGGCGCCCAGTGGCACAAAGGGCCTGGGAAGCTGGTGGGACCCCCGTTGGCGAGAGAGGCTGACCCACAGGTCGGCCGTCCCGTCTTACCCCTCGTCTCCTCCGCCAGCAGCCGAAACAATCCTCACCAGTGCCGGGGGAATCCTAGCTCTTCTCTGAATCTGGGTGGTTTCTGGAGACACACAAACACACGCAAGGAAATTAATAGCTGTGAGCGTTGTCAGGGCTCCCAGTCTCCAAACTGGCTGAGCTGGGCGCTTTGAACCACTTTCGAAATGAGAAGAAGCCGAACCGTGATCCCACCTCAGCTACTTTGTCCTCCACACCCATGTTCAGCAAGGCAATCTACAAGAGACACTTCCACGGGAACGCAAACACAAACAAACAAACATTTGGATCCATCTGGGACATTTCCTTTACTTTTCATGCCACCTCCTTCCCCCTGTTCCCTGGTACATGTTTATAGTGTCTCACCCGGGGAGGAAGCTGGAACGCGGATTGTTCTGGAGATGGGAGACTAGTGGGGAGGTCCAGGATAACAGGGGCTCGTCACATCCCGTTGCTCAGGGACCTGAGCAATAAATAATGAATGAAGAATGAGTGAATGAATGAATGAATAGCCCAGCCCTATCCAGAGGAACCGCATTGTTTCGGGAGCAGGAAATTCACATAGAGAGGCAGGAAAGGTAACCCTTGAGTGGATGCTGTGCTAATCTGCTCCAGCAGCCATAACCCTGTGCCATCGACAGGGTGGGGCTTACATAACAGAAAGTTACTTTCTCACAGTTCTGGAGGCTGGATGTCACAGAGCAGGGGTCGGCAGGTTTGGTGCCTCCTGAGGCCTCTCTCTCTGGTTTGCAGATGGCTGTCTCCTCCAGTGTGCCCTTGCAAGATCTTCCCTCTGCACACAAGCACTCTTGGTGTCTCTGTGAGTCCCAATTTCCACTTCTTAGAAGGAAGCTGGTCCTACTCAATTAGGACCCACCCTATTGAGCTCATTTTAATAGAACCACCCTTTACAAGGTCCTGTCTCCAAATACAGTCACATGCTGAGGCACCAAGGGTTAGGGCTTCAAGGTACCAATCTTTTTTTTTTTTTTTTTTTTACTTACTTTTTAAAATGTCTATTGATATTTGAGAGAGAGAGAGAGCACAGCAGGGGGTAGACAGAGAGAGGGTGCGGGGATCTGAAACGGGCTCTGTGCTGACAGCAAAAACCCTGATATGGGGCTTGAACTCACGAACTGTAAGACCATGACCTGAGCCGCAGTTGGACACTTCACGGACTGAGTCACCCAGGCGTCCCCAATACGTTGGTGCTTCTTAACGCAAAAGAGCGCTGGTCTCCTTTCCTGCCCTGTTAGCTGGGACTACATTCTCCAGGCCTTTCATCCAAAACATGTTATGCAAGTATCCCTTCAGTGTAAACCCTGAAGTACTTTTGTCTTTTAAGATCCTGGTTTCCTTCCTCTCTTCTTTCGTCCGTATCCTGAGAGGCAGCATGATATGTCAGCAGGTGCCGGTGGCCTCCTGGCTCTGCCCATGCAGACTATTGCCTGGCAGGTGTCTCGACGTTGCTGAGGGCCCCCTCATCTGCAGGAGGGGCCCGATCGTCCCTGCCCTGCCTGCCTCACAGTATCACTGTGATGATCTCACAGTGTCATGTTTATGTGTCCAACCGGCTACATGTGCCTGCCGAGGTGTATAAATCTCAGAATAAACAAGTCCATCTTTCCAGAGCATCTGTTTTAAAATACGATCGTTATATTAAAATAAGCACAGATGCATTAGGAAACAGAACAAAAAAATTGGCATGAAACGCAAATAAAACTGAAGATTTCAAATAAAATGTGTCCTTGCTGCTGCCTATGTGTTTCTGTCGTCCCGGGTACTGGGGTGGGGCGGGGGGAGTTGGAGCAATGCTAGTATGCCATGAAGATGTATGAGGCCACTCTCCAGGTACTGATAGGGAACAATTGCCAAGATATATTACAAAGTGAAAAAATCCAGGTGCAGAACAAGGTGTTACCATTTGTTTAAAAAAAAGCAGGGGGCGTTTGGGTATTTATAAATGCTCGTGAATGCCAAGCACACTTTGGAGTCATACAAGGAAACCCGTAACGGGGTTACCTCGGAGATAAAGACCTGGGGGACTGGGAGACAGGGATGGGAAGGAGACCTCTCACCATGAACCTTCCTGTATGACCTGATTTTTCAAAACATATATGGAGTACCTGTTTTTAAAACGCATTGTTTTTAAAAGCCACAGTTCCTATTTTAAAATTAATTTGTTATCGTTATTCAGATGATAGTCATCAGAGTTACGTGGAATATATGAGTATATGAACTATGTGAGTTACATGAATATGTGGCTATATGAACCATATGAGTTATACAGAGTATTTGGGTACGTGAATATATAGAGTAACGAATATATGGAGTTTGTGAATATTCAGGGTGAGACACCTTGGATGCAGCCCTGGGCAATGCTAACATTGATGAAGTGATTGGATTGGAGACTGAGCAAAAAAAAGAAAGAAAGAAAGAAAGAAAGAAAGAAAGAACCATAAAAGCAGAAAAGAGAAGGAGGAATCAAAGAAGGCCACAGAGAAGCCAAGTCAGAACCAATTCACACCCAGTAGGACGACTACCATCGAAAGCAAAATAAAATACAACAGAGTAACAAGTGTCAGGATGGGATGGAGGAATTGGAACCCTGGGCGCTGCTAGGGGGCTTGGAGGATGGCTCTTGCTGGGGAAACAGTGTGGCGATTCCTGAAACAATGAAGCATAGAATGACCATATGACCCAGCGCTTCTACACTCAGGCATACACCCTGAAGACCTCAAAGCAGAGACTCACGTGTTCGTACGCACACGTTTGTAGAAACATCATTCACAATAGCGAGAGGTAAAAGCGACCCAAATGTCCATCCCTGGATGAACGGATAACCGAACTGTGGTATTCGCGCAATGGGATGTCATTCAGCTCTAAAAAGGAAGGAAGTTCTGACCTTGCTGCCGCACGAACGCATCTTGAAGACGATATGCGAAGTCTCAAATAAACCAGTCACACAAGAACAAATACTGTACGATTCCACTTCCGTGAGGCCCCTGGAGTAGTCGAGTTCGAGGAGACAGAAAGTGGAACAGAGGTTGTGTAATACAAGGCGGGGGGTGAGCCTGGGGCATTAGTGTTTCACGGAAGCAGTTCCAGTTGGGAAACGTGAGAAAGAAAGTTCTGCAGGTGGACGGTGGGATGGCTGCTCAGCAATGAGGATGTACTTGATGTCCCCCGAACTGCTGGTTCACATGGCAGATTTCACGTCACATGTGTTTTGCCACCGCAACAAAAACATCCAATTACAGGATGGGTGTGAGTCCAGCCTGGCAGTCACCAGGGATTTCGACGCGCGCGGCGTCTGGGAAGGCAAAAGGGCAGAAGCCAAATGAGAGAGCATAGGACAGGAAGACTCTGACAAGGCGCCCATAGAAGGCGGCAGAAAGGTGGGGTGGCGGCTAAGGAGTGGGGGCGCATTCTCAGCCCTCCCTGGACTTCTCTGCTCCCTTGGCCAGGCCCGGGCTCCAGGATCACTGCTGGTGCCGAGGTAGGAGGGGGAGGCTGTCCGTGCCCACTCCGAGGGACCCTCTGGCCTCTTCCAAGCCAGCCTGCTCCTCCCCTTCCCCTCCGTTGTGAGCACTCTTCAGTTTTCTTACGGTTCAGGCTTTCAGAAACAAGGGCCAGCATCTTGCAGCTCCCCCCACAATCTGCCAGTCCCAGAGCTTGTCAGAGGCAATGAAATGCACAGCCAGCTACCTACCTGAAGAAGGGGAGGGAAAAAGAGAAAATACAGAGAAAGAGAAAAACATACCAGTGCACATGTTTCCTGGGGTGTCCGAGCCCACGTGCGGCTCCTTACTGGCTGAGACCAACAAGGGGAATGTGCTTTCTAGCACCTCCCCTCCGCAGACTTATGTTCGATCCCCTCCTCCTCCCCCGTGCGGTCTTCCCGATGCTCCCGTGCCACGGTCCACCTACCCTTACACTTGACATCAGAATTCACTCAACACATTGTTCATTAGCACCTGCCATGTTGCATTCCCTAAAGCAAGGCACAGAAGGGCCTTTCTGCTTGTGGATTTTAACATTCTTGCAGCGGGAGACGGATAACAAAGTTTAAAAGTTAAGTATATATGTGAGATAGTGTTAATGCTATAGGAAAAAAAAAAAAAAAAGTCCAGAAATAGGGAAAAGAGAGAGCACGAGTGAGGAATGGAATTTCAATTTCCAAAAGGGCAATCGGGGAAAGCAAGCCTCAGGGTGATATTTGAGCAAAAATCGAAGCAGGTGAGGAAGAGCCCTGTGGGTCTCCGGGGGAAGAGCATCCCAGGCAGGAGGGAGAGTCAGTGCAAAGGCCCTGAGGCAGGCACCTCCCTTGTGGGTTGGAGGAAGAACAAGAGGGTAAACTGTTGCACTTGAGTGAGCACAGGAAAACAGTGGGAGATGTGCTCAGAGTTTAAAGACGTGAGCAAGCAGATCTGACGGTGTGGCTTTGCTACCAACATTAGGACTTTGGCCCCACTAGCTCCTTCCCAACACCATCCCGAAGGCTCCACCTAAAACATGTGAACTTGGAGTTTCTTTACTACGTGGCAAAACTCGTAACCCAGAGTTTACTTCCCATCTATTCTGCCAGGTGGAGAATGAACCTGTTACAAATGTTAATGATTTAAGAATAAGATGTGACTGATCGGGTAGCCCGTTCCTTTTCTTAGAGAACCAGAATGCAGCCAAATCACAGCCCTGTCATTTCTTGGTTATCAGAGTCACCATCGATGTGGCATACGCGTCAGGAGAGTAAAAGATTGATTTCCACGTTTCTTTGTTAAACATGGACGGTTCTGTAAAAACCTGCCTACCTTCAGAGTACTGAGAAGTCAGGGGTGTTAGCAATGGGTGTGTCCCCGAGTGAGTAATGCACGCCCTTTTCTGGCAGGGCACACCTCTGGATCCGTGGTCCTCAAGGTGGGGGTCCCTGGATAAGCTGTGTCCATAATTTTCTGGGAAACTGGGAGAAATGCAGATCCTGGGGTACTATTCGAGACCCACAAAGTCAGAAAGTCCTAGAAAAGAGGAGCCCAGTGCTCTGTGTCTTAACAAATCCCCCCCCCAGGTGATTTTTTTAAATATATTTTTGTAAAGTTTATTTATTTACTTTGAGAGAGAGAGGGAACACACGAGCAGGGGAGGGGCAGAGAGAGAGAGAGAGGAGACAGAGGATCCCAAGCAGGCTCTATGCTGTCAATGCAGAGCCCAATGTGAGGCTGAAACCCACAAACAGCAAGATCATGACCTGAGCCGAAACCAAAAGGCGGACGCTTCACTGACTGAGCCACATAGGTGCCCCTTCCCCAGATGATTCTAAGGGGAGCTGAGGCTTGAGAAGCATTTTCCAGACGACCTCACCCCTCGCCCCCCTTTAATCCCTGCCTTCGGGAGGGGTAGACACCGGGAAGTCGGAATGAGAAGAGAGAGACTTTTCTTTATGCCTTTAGCTTCCGGGTTCCCTATCTGGAGTTTTCTTTATAGATGATCTCTGCTTATTTAAGATGCGCACATGTAAGCAGCGGGGACCACATCCAGGCATTTTGTCATGGGCACTCAACCACACACACACACACACACACACACACACATGCACACCTCTGTGCCCAGTTGCTCTGGCAAGCCTAACACAACCAGATGACTTCTCCAATCCCTCCCTGTACGCGGGGCAATGTTGAAACCTTTTGCCAGTTACAAAGTTTCTCTGCAGAGGAAAACAGTGGTAAAAATGCCAAATGATGTTGTTTTTCAAACACTAGTCAAACATGAGGCTCACTCGTTCAATGTTTGCGTGATCGGGATAAAACCAACTGTTCTTTTGGCTAGCACCTTCTCATGTACCGCTCTTTCTAAATAGGATATAGGGGAAACCCTGGTAACCCAGCCTACCTTGCAGTCTGCAACGCATAACAAATGGTCCTATTTCTTCGTTGTAATAGAAGTTTGAGTCCTTACAGCACTCCGGGAGACCCCGCCAAGTTTACCAAAAAGAGGTTCAGAACCACGGCGGGGGTGGGGTGGGGTTCCTATCCCTTTTTACAGCCCCTCAGTCTGGTGGCCCATCCATCTAACACGACTGTCTTACCACTCGCTGATACGTTCTTGGGTTTTGAAGGAAAACAGCTATGCCAGGAATTTTATATGAGCAGTAGGTGCTGAGTCAGCGTTGATTTGGTGTATATTTTCCTACCAGCCTGATGAGACAAGTCACCGGATTATTTCCCACCTTCCGGAGCCAGAAGCCCTGCATGGGAAGGAGAGTCAGCCCGTCCCAGTGCACACGGAGAGTCTGTGTCAAAGGCAAGGGGAAAATTCCCTCGTTTTCCATGCCATTCCTCAGCGAATACTTTCTGTAGGTAAAAACAGTCCTGAGTTATGACCAGCTTTGGGAAGAGGTGGGGGGAGGCCTCTGCCAGAGCTCTTTCTCATCAAGGGACAAATTGAGGCTGGCCCCGGTTCTGGTTCCGCCCATACCAAGGGGCGATGTGGATGAGCCTCCCAGAGCCTAAAATGTTGATGCTTGGGGACAGTGTTGTCCCTCCCAGCATGCCCCCAGCAGCGAGCCGAAAGGGCACCCAAAGCCAGACCCAGGAAGAGGGGGAAGCAAGAGAGACACCGGCCCCGCACCTGCACGACCCTGGCCGAGAGCACCTGCCCGCTTTGCACCCGGGCCTCCCCAAAGACACCATGAAATGCTACAGAGGATTATCTAACAAGACAGGCTGGAACCTCCACCAAGTGCAATTCTTCAAACCATCACATAGTTAGCAGTAAATGTGCAAGACTGGAAAGGAAATGGAGAGAAAATTCGAGGGAGTCTGCTTCCAAACTCCTCTTGGGCCATCAGGATTGGGTATCGACAGAAGTCCTTGGTTTCCCTTACTGTTCCCAGCACCGCTTTGCAACTTGGGCGCATCGGAGAAAGGGGCCCGGACCAATGGCCTGACTCAGCCAAAATGACACAGCGGCACTGGGCAAGTCACATGGCTTCTGTGAGCTTCGGTTTCCTCGTCCGAAAACGTGCATGGTGCCTACTGTGTCACACCGTGACCTGTCGTGAATGTCAGAGAGTATCTGTACAAGGTCTTTGGAAAATGAAAGCTATTTCAGGGGCACCTGACTGGCTCAGTTGGTAGAGCATGTGACTCTTGACCTCGGGATTGTGAGTTCGAGCCCCATGTTGGGCATAGAGATTACTTAAAAATAAACTCTATTTTAAAATGCAAGATATTTCCGGGGCACCCGGGTGGCTCAGTCCGTTGAGCATCCGACTCTGGCTCAGGTCATGATCTCACGGTTCGTGGGTTCAAGCCCCGCGTCGGGCTCTGTGCTGACAGCTCAGAACCTGGAGCCTGCTTCGGATTCTGTGTCTCCCTCTCTCTCTGCCCCTCTCCTGCTCACACTCTGTCTCTCTCTCTCTCTCATATCAATAAACATTAAAAAAATTATAAAAAAATAAAATGCAAGATATTTCATACAAATGGAAGGCACAACAGTTACCCTCTGCTCTCTATCGCTTACAGATCTGCAGCGGGTGTCTGTCCAGCCAGTCATTTTCTTTCTTTATTTTTCTTTAAATTTATTTATTTATTTATTTATTTATTTATTTATTTATTTTGAGAGCAACAGAGACAGTACGAATGGGGGAGGGGCAGAGAGAGAGGGTGACAGAGAATTCCAAGCAGACTCCACGCTGTCAGTGAAGAGCCCTACACGGGGCTAGAACTCAAGCACATGAGATCATGACCTGAGCCAAAACTAAGAGTCAGACGCTTAACTGACTGAGCCACCCAGGTGCCCCAAGACAGAGACATTCATTACGGGAAATGGCTCATGTGATTATGGAAACTGAGAAGTCATATGATCTGCCTTCCACAAGCTGGTGACTCAAGAAAGCCAGTGGTGTAATTCAGACTGAGTCCAAAGGCCTGAGAATGAGGGATCTGATGGTTTAAATCCCAGTGCAAGCAATGGAAAAGATGAAATCAGCTGTCCCAACTGAAGCAGGCAGGCAGGAAGCAAAGAGGGGCAAAGGCCTCCTTGCTCTGCCTTTGATTCTATTCCAGCCTTCCAAGGATGATGGCACACACCCACACTGAGGAATGAACCTGTGTTCCTGAGTCCTCCCATTCAAATGCTCTTGTCACTTGGAAATACGCCTGCCCCCGCCCCAGACACTACCAGAAATAACGTAGAATCTGGGCACACCCTGGCCCAGTCAAGCTGACACATAAAATTAACTATCAAAGTCACCAAATGGTTTTACGTCATAAGTATTCCAAGGAATATCACACTAAGTGCTGGGGAGAACAAAGGAGAGATCACCTCCATGGAGGACACCAGGGCCACCTTACAGGAGAGGGCTGACCAAGATGGGCCTTGAAGGCTGAATGGGCATCACCATCCCACAGCATCGTGATTGCTCTCAGAAAGGTTGCCTCTCTGTGTTGTCATTCATTGACCCCACAATATTTGTGTTTCTGTGCGAGCTCGGGCACTGTTCTTGGCCCTAAGGATACAGTGGGAAAGGACAGAGACCATGTCCTGCCCTTACAGAGCAAGATGGACAACAAAAGAAAAAACAAGGTGGTGTGCTATGTGACAGGTGCTCCGAAAGTCAACAAATCAGGGAAATGGGACAGGGGAGACCTCCCTGGGTGTGCAGGACAGCGGATGGACTGGAGCTTTGACTCTCTGGAAGAAATGCATATCAGGCACACGGAATAGTCTGTGCAATCGCCCTGAAGAGAGAATGAGCTTGGTCTGAGGAACTGATAGGAACACCAGACAGGGAAAGAAGGAGCCGGAACTGAAGGGTACTTGTTGGGCCCCCTGAGGAGGAGTTTGGGTTTTATTCTATATGTAGTAGAAGCTCTATTTGTAGGATTTTCAGCAGGGGAGATCATATGATCTAAACTTCTGCAAAGTCAAGATTTTGTTCCCAATAGTTTCCAACCATTTATTGAAGTGAATTGAATTTCATCCACTCTTCCAATATTAGCCATATGACCTTGACCAAATTCCTTCACCGTCGACTGTCCCACAGAATCTTCTTTACGCTTAGTAAGCTTGAGCCCAGCATGTGTTACATGAAACTCTGGGTTGCCTCCCTATAGTGGGGAGGCGGTGGATGACGGCTGGGGTGCCTTCCGTTTCCACGAGACCCGTGCTTGAGTCTGTGATGTCAAAGCACTGAAATGGCTGTGGGGTTACCCAAGCTTCCTCTGGTGCTCAGTTCCAACTGCATTATAACTGCTCATTTTCCTGCAGAATGACCCAGGCCCTCCCTCAACTCTGTGCCACAAAGGGAAAATTAACAGTAATATAGAAAGTTAAGAAGGTGAAAGAACATTATCACTCTTGTCAACAATAAAATCTGCTGCTGATATTCAGTTGTGAAGACAGGCACATCTATTATTTATAGAATACAGATGGTTAAATATTAAATACTTGAACCTAGGACAGTGTGAGGGTAAAGCCAGGAGTGTGAACTTGTCAAAATCGTAAAAATGGTAACTCTTTGCAAGGGTGGAGTGCACCTACATTCATCACTGCTTTTATTGCACTATAAATTAAGGGGGGAAACTTACGCTGTGTCAATTTCAAGTCCTAAGTGGGACCTGCGTTATCTCTGGGATGGCATCTGTTCAAATCGGCTTCACAAACAGCAACTGACCCACCTGCTTAGAACTTTTAACTGTTTTGGCCGGGAAGGTGGCAAAAGGTAAGATTTGCCCCCTTGTTTGCCACATGAGGGATTGGCACGCAAGGAAAACATTTTATGAGTTGGCAATTTTCCTTATACTTGCACGTCTGATCTAATGGTTGCCCAAAGGTTTGTGTTGACGAAGGCAAAAGTACCTTGCAAAAATCTTGAAAGTCACACGTGGTCTCGAATATCTTAATTTCTATATGATCTTGATGTTCTCCAGTTTACCTTAATTTGTTTCGGGCCTGAATTTTTCATGCAAGCTGAAAAACTTGAATCACTGCCATTTGCTTTATAATATGAAGCGAGATACCATGAGGTCTGTCAGAATTGGAGTGTCCACTCAGCCTACCCCTACAGCTCATAGGTGTAAGCTTGATTTCTTGATGTACTGCTCATAATAAAATGATTTCTCCGTCTTCTTACAAAGAAGAGTTGCACACCCAATTTGTTTCTCCCTTTTAAAAAACGTGTTGAAGTTAGCCAAAAAATTTCCAGTGAAGCACCTGATTCAAATACAAATTCTGCCCAGTAAAGTAGGCAGTCTTATGTTTAATAAGTACTCAGCAAGGATTATGCATTAAATGATCTTCCTCAAAAACTTGCTGATAGACTTATCAATACCGGGCTTAATTTTAATGTTAAAGAAGTAAATTCTGAATATTTCCATTTTAGGAGGAAAGGAAACCTATGACTTAATTGTATAACAATTTTAACCTTGATTATCCCTTTTTCTGATTGAACGCTATACAATGATATTAAATTCAAAAATTAATCTAGCCTGCAGGATGGATAATTAGTCAAAAGCAGGGAAAAAGTCACAAGAAATTAACAATGAAATCAATTCCTTGATTTTGTGTCACGCCTCTTTCTCCTGGGCATTCTGAGGCAGATTTTCAATATGAGCTCATTTCCTTCTTCTAAATTCTGCTGAAGTTATATTCTAGAAAGATCTAGACTTTTCCTTTTAGAGACAGGAAAACCAAGTTAGAGCAAAGTTCCATGGTGACAGGATGAAAAATCAGAGGAAGAAATGATTCAGGAAGGGCTTAACTAGGAAGGAGGGAAGAGGCAGAGATCAGAGGAGCTGACATTACCTGGCAAAGAGAAGGAGGTCCAAATGGTTAGGGCTGGAGCAGAAAACTGCTTTCAAAAGCTGCTGGGAATCTAGCAAGCAACCATCCGGTTCGGAGCAGGAAAGCAGGGAGCTCCAGGAAGAAGATCTCTGGTGAAAATAAATGGAATAACTGAGAGCTTGAAAAGGAGTTGAGAGTAGGGTGAAGACAAGTCACACACTCGAAAGAAAGAAAGAGAGAAGGGCAGGCAATTAGACCTTCAGGGAAAAACAACAGAAAGTATGAAAAAGAAGCAAGCAAGATGTGTCATAAATTTAAGTCGTCCATGGAATACAACATATGATTTTTTAAAAATATTTGGGAAAATGGCACAGAGTTTGCTCTTAGCATCAAACATGCCCAGGGATGTCGTTTTAATGTAAAGCCATTCATTGGCTTTTAGCCTTTCAATTCAAACTGTAGACATAGCATCCAAGATTTGGTTGTGTTGTCAGAATGCAAATATTACCAACTTTGATGTTGTGAAATGTAGTTAATAGTTGTAACAAGGAAGGAGGAAGGAAAGGGTGGGTATAAATATCCTTACCTGACAAAGTGAAGGATCAAACGAAATTATGGACAGTTGATACACAAGAAATCAAGACATAAGCCCATTATTTAAAGTTAGGAAAATGGCTTTTAGAAGATTTAATAATAATGTAAATGTCAAACATTAAGAGAAGAGGGAAAACTCAAGGAGGGACTCAAGAAGAAATAGAAAATATGAACAGACCTATAAGAGACTAAATTAGTAATCAAAAACTACCCCCCACCACCCCTACAAGCCGACCTACATGGCTTCACTGGTGAGTTACACCAAATGTTTAAACAATAATTAATACCAATCCTTCACAAACCCTTCCCAAAAATAAAGCAAGAGGGAAACAGTTCCCAACCCATTCTGAGACAAGCATTCCCTGATACCAAAACTGGGTAAATGCATCACCCCCAAAATCACATACCAACATCCTTTTCGAAGGTAAATGCAAAAATCCTCGACAAAATATTAACAAATAAAATCCAGCAACATATAAAAAGGATTATATGACCATGTGGGATTTCTCCCAGAAATGCACTGTTGGTTTAACATAATGAAAATCAACCAATGTCATATACCATGTTAACAGAGTAAAGGACAGGGGTGCCTGGGTGGCTCGGTTGGTTGAACGTCCAACTTTGGCTCAGGTCATGATCTCATGGTTCCTGAGTTTGAGCCCCGCATTGGGCTCTGTGCTGACAGCTCAGAGCCTGGAGCCTGCTTCAGATCCTGTGTCTTCCTCTCTCTCTGCCCCTCCCCAGCTCATGCTCTGTCTCTCTCTGTCTCTCAAAAACAAATAAAACATTAAAAAAAAATTTTTAATAAAAAAATAGAGTAGAGGACAAAACTACATAATCACTTCAATAGACACAGAAGAAGCACTTAACCGAATTCAATACTCCATCACATTATTAGCACTTAACAAACTAGGAAAAGAAGGAAACTTCCTCAACCTGATGAAGGTATCTGTATAAAGCCCACAGTTAACAGCATACTTCATGATGAAAAACTGAACACTTCCCCTCTACGATCAGCATAAGACAAGGGTGGCTATTCTTTCTTCTTCTTCTTCTTCTCTTTTTTTTTTTTTTTTTGGTTCATTTATAATTTTTTTAATATGAAGTTTATTGTCGAATTGGTTTGGTTCATTTATTTTGAAAGAGAGAGAGCAAGTGAGGGAAGGGGCAGAGATAGAGGGAGAAAGAGAGAATCCCAAGCAGGCTCTGCACCATCGGCACAGAGCCCCATGCGGGGCTCGAACCCATGAACCATGAGATCATGACCTGAGCCAGAGTCGGACTCTTAACCGACTGAGCCACCCAGGAGCCCCAAGGATGACCATTCTCACCATTTCTATTCAATATGGAACCAAAAGTTCTATGCAGGGCAATTAGGAAAAAAAAAAAAAAAAAAAAAGCATCTAGTTTGGGAAAACAGAAGTAAAACAATTCACAGATGTTATGCTCTTATATATAGGAAATTCTAAGGAACACACACATACGCGCGCACACACACACACACACACACACTATCAGAACCAGTAAACAAGATCAACAAGGCTGCAGGATACAAAATCAATATATAAAAATCAATTATATTTTCATACACTAACAATGAACAATCTGAAAATGAAATTAACAATTCCACTTACAACGACATCAAAAGCTGAAAGCCACAGAATATTATTGCAAGAAATTAAGGAAGACTGAAAAAGATGGAGTCCTTGTTTATGGACTAGAAGAATTAACCGTGAAAATGGCAACTCCCCAAACCGGCCCACAGATTCAACACAATCCCCCACAGACCTAAACGCAAGAGCTGAGACTATAAAAATCTTAGAAGAAAATGTAGGAGTACGTCTTCCTGACCTTGGATTAGGCAATGGTTTCTCAGATATGACACCAAAAATATGAACAATAACAACAAAAAATAGATGCATCAGTCACTGTGAAAATGTAAAATATTTGTGATTCAAAGGACACCATCAAGAAAGTGAAAAGACAACCCACAAAGTAGGGAAAAAAATATTTGCAAATCATATATCTGATAAGGATCTAGTTAGTCAGGATACATAAGGAATTCTGCCACCTCAACAATAAACAAGTAATCCAATTTAAAAAGACAAAAGACTTGCATAGACATTTCTTCAAAGAAGATCTATGAATGGCCAGTAAACTCATGAAAAGATGCTCAGAATCATTAGTAATTAGGGAAAATACAAGACAAAAACCACAGTCACAAACCACTTCACATCCACTGGAATGACCATGAGAAAAAAGACAGACAAAAATATCTTGTGTTGGTGAGGATGTGGAGAAATGAGCAGTTGCCAGGGGCTGGGAGGAGGGAAGAATGAGGGCTGACTGCTAATGGATATGGGGGTTCTTCGCGGGGGACAAAATGTTCCGGCTTTAAACGTGGTTGCACAACTTTGTGAGCACGCTAAGAATCCACTCAACTGCGCACTTAAACAGGGTAAATTTTATGGTATGTGAATGCTAGCTCAAGAAAGCAGTTATAAACATAAAAGACAGAAGGGGGGAGCACCTGAGTGGCTCAGTCGGTTAAGCGTCCTGCTCTTGATTTTGGCTCAAGCCTTAATCTCTCAGTTCGTGAGGTCGAGTCCCATGTCGGGCTCTGTGCTGTCAGCTGCTTGGGATGTTGTCCCTCTCTCTCTGTGCCCCTCCCCTGTGTGCGTGTGTGTGTGTGTGCACGCCTGCTCATGTGCTCGCTCTCTCTCTCTCTCTGTCTCTCTCAAAATAAATAGATAAACTTAAAAAAAAAAAAAAAAAAGAAGACAGCAAAGGGAAAATGATGAACTAAAGCCTTATCTTTCCAGTTAGGAGTCAAAAGGTAAGAGCCCCAAATTGATAAATCAAACAGTAGAGGTGTGACCCTAGCACAGCACAGGAAGCTCTGGAAGAATTAAAACAAGGAATGTAAAGTCACTTTTGGGAGAGGGCTGGGAAGTGTTGGAGAAGAAAGCTGCTTTGCCACATTATCTCTTTTCTACTTATTTGTTGCTGTGTGCGTGTGCGTGTGCGTGTGTGTGTGTGATTTTGACACAACAGAAAAAAATCTTAAAAATGCAAGCATTTTTTTTCAAAGCTCTTGGAGATCGAGGCCAGGGAAAGGGAAGCTTTGCAAGGTACTCATGGGACACGGAGGTGGAGATTCTGGACCAAGCTTCTTCCAGGAACCGTCCTCGTGCTGAAATCTTGTCTCTGCTGCACACCTGCTGTTGCTCCTTGCGGCCTCCCGCTGCGGCCAGATGACCCTGTCTGGGCTCCAGCAAGGGTAATGACTGATACACACTTTTCCCAACCAGCTGAGAGATCAGAGAGTGACACCATCAAAGAAGGAACAGTGAAAAGAATTAACTGTAAAATTAATTAAATGTCATGCATCAGAATCGCAGCCAGATTGGAACAAGAACGTGGCTGTGGCTCAAGCAGCTAGCGCTCCACTTTTGCGTATCTCTTGAACAGCCCCCCAAGTGTGCCAGCAAATTGGGGGTTCACACTGTCACCGGTGGTCTCTATGGCTTTCATTCCAAGTCACTCTTCTTCTGGGTCAAACCTGTTGTTCAGCTACCACACAGCTCAGAGAGTTCTCCATTTGATCCCACACTCTGGGGCGGGGAAAAAAAAAAAAAAATAACAGAGTGTAAGGTAATTTTGTCCCAGATCTTTCCCTCCGAGTCATGAACATAATAGATTTGACTTTTTACATCGTGTGCCCCCCTAAGAAGCATAAAAGAAAGGTTACACTGGCAGGCAGCTAGAAAAGAGTTTAATTAATCCCAAAGTGTGCGCTTCATTTGGAAAGTGCATCACAAAGAATCCTGTGTTTACTGAACTAGATCCTTAGGGCCATTATCCCTCCACCAATGGTGAGATTTTTCTGAGGGAGCCTTGTCCCTTGTGGTCTGGAAGGTACTGCCATTAAAATAAGATCCACACAGGGAACCAGAATTGAAGATGCTGAGGATTCAGACACTTTCCCCTTGGCAGAGGTAATTGGCATCCTGGCATTTGTGGAAAGATCTGAGCCCTAATCCTGCAGACTTTGATGGGGCCAAGCCAGCTTTCCCCAGACCGTTCCCACGAAGGAGCCCAAGGGTGGTCTGCGTCTGGCATCCTCCTCGTTTGCTATCCCTTTTCTAAACGCAGAGCTGCCCTGTCTTAGCAGACACGCTTGAGGGCTGATCAGAAACTATTTGCTTAGAGGCGCCTGGGTGGCTCAGTCGGTTGAGCGTCCGACTTCGGCTCAGGTCATGATCTCACAGTTCGTGCGTTCTGGCCTCACATCGGGCTCTATGCTGACCGCTTGCTCGGAGCCAGGAGCCTGCTTCGGATTCTGTGTCTCCTTCTCTCTCTGCCCCTCCCCCGCTCACGCTTTGTCTCTCTGTTTCTCAAAAATAAATAATTGTAAAAAAAAGAAAGAAAGAAAGAAACTGCTTAAAACAAAAAATGGAGTTGTGCTTTCATTTAGCATTATCTTATTAGATGAGTGATTCATTTAAAAGCTTAGGATGCTGGACGTGGATGAACCTTGAAAACACTCACTGGAAAGTGCCGGCCACAGGAGGATAAATACGGTGGGATCCACGCTGTGGGGTCCCTCGGGGAGTCAGACTCACAGACACAGAGAGAAGAAGGGCGGGCGCCAGAGGCTGGGGGACGGGGGCGGGGGGTTAGCGTTTCACGGGAACGGAGTTTCAGTTTGGGAGGGTGAGAAAGTTCCGGAGACGGACGGTGGTGATGACTGCACCACATTCTGAATGTACTTCATGCCAACTGCATACACTTAAAATGGTTAGAATGGTCATTTTTACGTTACATATATTTACTAAGATTTTCAAAAATACGTTAAGTTAAGGCTCATTCTAGCAAAAAAAAAAAAAAAATAGCACAGCGTTGTGCTTTCTGCTAGGTGTTAGCTTCATGCTGATCTCAGAGGCAGCTTTAGAAGCCAGGGTGGGGGGACCCTCCGTGGGCATCGGAGGGCAGACCCAAACTCTTCTGGAGACCTGGAGGGAAGAAATTTTTCCTGCTCATGAGTAATGACTGTGGTTTTCTGGCAAACATTAAGGAGGAAGGAACTAAAAATACTTACCGGACACCCTGCCAAAACTCCACAGCGCTCAGAACGTACCAGGCCAACACGTAGAAGAGGCACTTTCAGAGCGCGAGGGACAGGACTAGACACCAAGGTCAAAGTCATTTCACACCTTCCCCTCGCCTCTCGAGAGGCTGGGGCGCAGGAGGAGGGACCAGGCGCCCAGCGCTGCCCCAGCCAGCTGCCCGGAGCCGCTGCCCAGGAGAGAGGAGGTGCAGGACGAGTGCCCCCCGCCCCAACTGGCATGCCGGCCGCAGTCCCCGCTCCCACCCAGCTGCAGGGTTCGCTGAGCCCTGCCAGGCAGTGAAGCTGAGACAGAAAGAGCAACACAGACGTTTCCCCGATGCTTCCTCCAAGCTGCTGGAGTCCAAGCCCCAGACACCTGCACAGGGGGTGGGTGGGAAGGAAATGAAGGTGTGTGAGGGGGTGGCCCAAAAGGGGTCTGGCCCTGGAGACCCGCGCTTCTCAAACTTCAGTCTGCCTGCGTTCACCGGGGGGAGCTGGTTAAAACGCAGCTCTGATTCAGCAGGTCTGAGCGGGGCCAGAGATCCTGTCTTCTAACAGGTGCTCAGGTATGCGGCCGCTGCTGGCTCAGGGACCGAGAATGAAACGAATGGCCACCAGGCAGAGAGGTTGGGGGGGGGGGGGGAAGATAATGGTGGTGGGTTACTCAGGTGTGGTGAGCTCCTGCTTTGGAAGGTGAATGTTTTCTAAATCCCGACCTTGTCCGTGCAGGTCGGCATTGGAGCCGAAGGCCCATGATTTTGTATCCAGCACATGTGAGAATTTCCCTCAGCGTAGGCACTGCCCGGGACCCCTGTGGGTTTGGAGGGTGCAAGCAACCACTATCCACTAGGGGAAGAGTGTCACTGCAGAGAGGGTACACGCTGATCCGAATGGGAAAGTCGAGGAGTGTGACAGAGGGGTTCAAGCCCCAGATGTTCTACCTCAGCTGCGTGACCCTGGGCAAGCCATTCTGAGCCTCAGTTTCCTTATCTACAAAATGGGGCGAGGGGGGCGCCTGGGTGGCTCAGTCGGTTGAGCGTCCGACTTCAGCTCAGGTCACGATCTCACGGTTCGTGGGTTCGAGCCCCGCGTCTGGCTCTGTGCTGATGGCTGGGAGCCTGGAGCCTGCTTCGGATTCTGTGTCTCCCTCTCTCTGTTCATCCCCTGCTCTCACTCCGTCTCTCTCTCTCTCTGTCTCTCAAAAATAAATAAAGACTAAAAATATTTTTTTTAATAAAATAAAATAAGATGGGGCGAATAATGATACCTTTCTGTGGTAGACAGCACAATGGCCCCCAAAGAAGTACGTATCCTAATCCCCAGAACCTGAGACTGTGGGACCTTACATGGCTAAAGGGTGTTCCCAGCTGTGGTTAAAGACTGTGGCTTGGGGCGCCTGGGTGGCTCAGTCGGTTAAACATTCGACTCTTGATTTTGGCTCAGGTCATGATCTCACAGTTCGTGAGTTCGAGTCCCACATCGGGCTCCATGCTGATGGTGTGGAGCCTGCTTCGGATTCTCTCTCTCTCTCTCTCTCTCTCTCTTTGTCTCTCTGCCTCTCCCTTGCTTGCTCGCTCTCCCTCTCTCTCAAAATAAATAAACATTTTCAAAATAATAAATAAACCTTGACTTATGGAGAAGGTCCTGGATTATCCAGGTAGCTCCAAAGTCATCACCAGTCTTAAGAGGGAGACAGGAGGCTCAGTCAGACAAGAAGACACAGTGAGGACAGTAGAGGTCAGGGAGAGAGATTTGAAGGTGCTATGCTCCTGGCTCGGAGGATGGAGACAGGACCCACAAGCTAAGGGATGCAGGCAGCCTCTAGAAGCTGAAAAGGGAAGGAAAAGGAAGAAAATGGACTCTCCCACTCCCCACCCCCAGGGCCTCAGGAAGGAACAGAAGTCTGTCCACACCTTGATTTTAACCCCACACAACCCATTTCCTCCAGAACTGTAAGACAACAACCTGGTGTTGTTTTAGGCCACCAAATATGCAGTAATTTGTGACAGCAATCATAGCAAACAAATACGCTTTTCCACAGGAAGTTTGTAAAGATTCATGAAACTGCGTAGGCAGCTCCTAGCACGGTGCCAGGCACTCAGGCAGCTGCAGCTATTGGTGGGGGTGGGGGACGCTCATGTTCCACCCCCAGCCTGGCCAGGAGCATGGAGGTCATTACTAAGTGGTGACCCTGGACTTCCTGCTTCCAAGCACCTCCGATGCCTAGAGGTCAGACAAGCTTGGCGGAGAAGGATCCCCAAAGCGAGGGCTTTAGAATCACAGATGAAGGGCAAAGAGGACCTCAGTCCTGAGGGTTCCAGCCAGCATCACGCACTTTCCTTTCACCTAAGGATTAAAGCCCACTTTGTAAAAATCTCTATACCTCCACAATAATTTCACAAAGAAATGCCATTTTAGGGTGGGGAGGAAAGAGTATAAAATGGATGATGTGCAGCTTGAGTTTCAGGCTGATGCAAAAAGGGGCGGACACAGAACTGAGCCTCCCAGGAAGGACTTGATGATGGAGACCGTGGCTGCAGCCCTTGAGATCGCACGCGGCTCCCGGATTACCAAACCTGGACCCGGGCCAGGGTGTAATGGATCATAACTATGGAGTAAGTTATTCAAATTATGATCATTTCAGGAACCGTTTTTTTACGAGAAAATAAATTTTAAATAATAGCATTTTAAACTTTTTATGGTTACATTTGTCATGTGACCTGAGACAAGGTATATTTTTGCACTAAAATGGGGCACATTAATTATCTCCAAAGTAACACTCGCTCAGTAACAACATCAGCAGGATGAAAGGGCAGGCTGGCCCAGTCAGCCAATCCTCCGACCTGAGACACGTGAGCACACACACGTATGTGCACCCACGGAGGGTGGGACAGGACGGTTCGGCCTGTGGGTCCAACATAGGTCACCGAAGGGCGGGGGAAGATTGTACACAGGGCAGGTGACTTAATGCAGGCCCGGCAAAGCTAATGTGTGTGTGCGTGTGTGCGTGTATGCACGTGCGTGTGCAATTGTGCACGTGTGCATGTGTGTATATGTTTGCTTGTTTGTTTAGCAGCTAAACAATCAGTTCATCTTTGGCCATACGCTTCCCCAAACTTCTAGAAATGGAAAAGAAATTTCTATCAGCAATCGTTGCCGACCTTTCTCTCCATATTCCCATGGGAGCCCAGAGGGTCTGAGCCCACCCACCGCCCCTGCAGGTGATCGGGGGCCTGGCAGCAGAGAGTAGGGTTGTCGAACAGGAGGTTTCCTGGCAGGAAGACCGGTCACTGGACCTAGGAGGTCCACACAGTCGCTGTTGTCCCTGGGAGGAAGGACAGGAGGCTCATACATAATAAAAAGAATGTTTTGTATAGTGCTTTCCAGTTTACAACTCCTTTTCCATTCATTGTATCGCCTGCCCAGAACTGGCTAATATAATTTGTGGGGCTGGTACAGGCCCCATTTAAACATTTTTAGGAATTTTGGGGCGCCTGGGTAGCTCAGTCGGTTAAACGTCCGACTTCGGCTCAGGTCATGATCTTGCGATTCGTGAGTTCGAGCCCCGCGTCGGGCTCTGTGCTGACAGATCGGAGCCTGGAGCCCGCTTCGGATTCTGTGTCTCCCTCTCTCTCTGCCCCTCCCCAGCTCATGCTCTGTCTCTGTCTCTCAAAAATGAGTAAACATTAAAAAAAAAATTTTTTTTTAATTTTTAAGAGTTTGAAGATGGCAACCACAGAACATTAAGCCAAGCCCAGGACGCTCTGTGACTGCCCGGGTCAGCCGCCTGTGTAAGTAGCCCTGCTCCTGCGGAGATTTAGAATTTACCATTTGAGGCATAGGTACCACCCATTGTCTCCCATGCCCCCCTCCCCCTCATCCCCCTGCCGTGTGCTTCCAGCTGCAAAGTACAAACACCCAAAGCGAACTGGCTTAAGCAACAAGGAAATGGACGGGGTGCCATGACTGAGAGTCAAGAGAAAGCTTGGGCTTCAGGACGTCCCTAATGCACTGGCTGTGACTCAGTTTCCCTGCCTTGCTCTGGGTTCTGCCCTCTTGGGCAATGACATCATCCTCAGGTTGGAAGCAAGAATGGCTGCACATCGGGGCCCCCCCCCAACTGTGCACAACATGCCGTGCACCGACCCAACCTTGGATTCTTTGACCAAGAACTAGCAAGAAAGGGGGCTCTACAGCCCCCTCCCCATCCAGCTGAGCTCAGCCCCCAGACCACCTTGCTGCTGCGCTGGGTGTTGCAGAGACAAATCCACACGACCGCACCAGTGCCCTGCCCACCTTCCTTGGTGAAAGCTGTCATGAGCTGCCATGTTCTCTAGCATATGACATTGACCTCGAGCCATATCTATTTGGGACATGGGTGCCCCAACCTGAGGACCAACAACCAATCGGTTATATATTGACCTGTATAGAAAGATGGATTAGACCAGATTGTTGCTCTGGGCATTTGAAGGAAGAAACCATAGGACTCAGAGAGAAGGAGGACCAGTTAATGTTCAAAACTGAAGTTTAAACATTACAACATGAAAAGAAGTCAGGGAGGCCACAGAGGGTCTCGTGCTACCAAAATCATGAACAAGATCCGGGTCCAGCAGAAGCCATAGGGTAGAGATCTTGAGCAAAAGGTGAGAAGCAGGAGAGTGGGGGAACGGAGGACCCGAGTAGCCTGGCGGAGCCCCAGAGTGAAGCCCACAGAGTCCTGCTCCCAAGGGCCTGAGGGCAGTCCAGCCTCTGGCGGCATTGCCCAGCCTCGCCAGCCCTCCTCGTTCTTCTCCTCTATTCGCTCAGTAGGTTTTTCTCACAACCAGAGGAGTCCTGCTTCAAACAAGGATCTTAGATTTAACTGCACTTTTCAGCTAAGAGGAGAGACATACAAGAAAAGAGCCCTTCCTTCATTCAACACGCACCGAGAACTCCAAGCCGAGCACTCTGCCAGGCTTTGGGGACGCTATGGGCGGCCGGTCCTCTCAAGGACCTCGGTGTGGCCTCGGGGGAGGGGACAAGACAGGTGAGCAAGTGATTACCCTGTGGTGCGATGATAGGGAGAGGAAGGAAATGATTCAGAGTCCCCAGACTCCTCCTTCTCTGAGGGAAGTGTCCCCAAAGCTTAAACCACGTTCGAAATGGATGCTCTGAGCCAGCGTGAGATGGAAATATTGAGTAAAAAACAAGCATATGGCAAATTTCTCCGGTTCCCCTCCCCACTGTTTCCCCTGGATCTGTAATCCTTCCACTTCCATGAAAAAGAATTAAAAACAAATAACCAAGGTTTATCCAGAGAGCTTTGCACAGATTAGTCCTTGCAGTGGGTAAAGCCCGCAAAAGTACGGCTTGCAGATACTGAGAACGCTGATAACCAAAACCATATCCATGGTAACTGATCAGAAACATAGGAAATCTATGACATAGGAATCTCTGATGAGACAGAGTAATCAGATGGATGATAGTGACTTATGAATCTAGTTACGGAATTCTATGAGAAAAAGAAGAGGAGGGAGAAGGAAGGGGGTTCGCTTCTCAACACAACATCCATCTACGTCAGAATAAATAACCTCACCTTGATTCCAAGGGACTCGCCTTTCTCTCTGAAAATATCCAGGGATATTGGGTGCGTATTGGCAGGTTGGTGCCGGCTGGGGATGGGGCATGAGGAAGAACTTGCCTATTTTTGTGGGGAAGATTGAGCCACACTTTCCTGATTCACTTATCCTATGGGCATTCAATACACCCACTGCACATTCACGGACCGATATTTGATATTGAAACGCTGGTTTAAGAAAGCCTTAGGTCCCGTGGGTGAAAAATCTTGCGGTCAGAACTCTGAAGCAAAAAGGTCCAAGGAAATTTGCTCCAAACTTTGGAGGGGGACATTAGCTTAATTCTCTGAGGGACAGAATTACAGACTTTCCCCTTCCTTGCCTCATTGAGACCTCCTTAACATAACAGGATGTGCTGTTAAAATCTGAAAGAAATCGCACCGCATAAATCATAAAGACTGAAGTTTAATTTTTAGATTACAAGAGAGAAAAGCGAGCCTGAGAAGACCGCCCTAAGGTCAGCCGAAGGGGACGGGAATTGATTTCTCATGAAGTCATGGTTCAACAAACCCCTGGCCAGATGTGACCTGGCAAATGTCCACATCTGTATCAGAGAATCCAAAGTGCCATCCTTTCGTACTTAGAAAATAGATTAATAACAAGGCAAGTCACGATCGCATTAACAACACGACAGCTGCCGGTCTGATGAATTGGAATGGGCAGAAGTATATGGAACTTACATTTTCGGAGTCAATGAGTTTTGATAATTGAGTTTATCCCTTGTGATGAGTACAGTTCTAGGAAATCTAGATAAAAGTGTTACGGGCTCTGTTTGCCTAAGTATTTCCTGAACAAGGACCGTTAGCTTTGTATCACTTGTTTGGACATTGTGTTGTCATTACATCCAGAATAAGATGTTCAGTGGTGTTCTCCAGCACCGTTTGCACCCCACAGAACGCCCTTTTTTTTTAAAGTAATCTATGGAAATATCTGGAAATCACCCAGAAGAAAGGCAGCTCTCTGCTTGGTGAATGGCTAGGAGGGGCTGACCCTTTTCACCCCTGTCCCCGCCGTTACACACAGTAGCCCCTGGGGGGATCCTGGGGAGCACAGTTTGAAAACCACTGCACAATCCACAGTGGAGCTCCATGATTCTTTCCTAGTTCATGGACTATCACTGAAGCTTCAGGAGGATTTGGGCTTGGGTTGGCCTTGGTTTGGGTCTGCATGGGCTGGCCCAGCAGAAAGCTGTCTGGGAAGAGAATGCACTGAGGGCCGGGGGCAGGGATGGGAGGGAATCTGGGGCAGAAGGAGCCTGGGAGTCACCCAGAGAGGGTGCCTGGGATGGTACGATAGGAAGGAAGACGACAGATTGGGAATTTGGGAGGAGACAAGGTTATAAAGGGTCTTGAATACCAAGCTAAACAATCTGGCCTTTGTCCTATGTCACTAGACTCTGTGACTAGTTGATTAGACTAGTTCCCTAAGGCTCCCATAGCAAAGATCCACAGACTGGGGGGCTTAAACAACAGGAATTTATTTCCTCACAGTTCTGGAAGCTGGAAGTCTGAGAGCAAAGTGTTGGCAGGCTGATTTCTTCTGAGGCCTCTCTGCTTGGCTTATGGATGGCCACCTTCTCCCTCTCGCGGTCAGCCCTCTGTGTGTGTCTCCTCTCTTCTTAGAAGGATAACAGCCACGCTGGGTCAGGGCCCACCCTAATGATCTCATTATTTGACTTCATCACCTCTTCAAAGTCCCCCATCTCCAAATACAGTCACATTCTGAGGTGCGGGGGGCTAGGGGTTCAACGTATGAATTTGGGGGAACACATTTCAGCCCATAACATTGAGATTTATAATGTAAAGCACACACACACACTCTCTCTCTCTCTCTCTTTTATTTTTAATTTTTTAATATTTGTTTATTTTTGAGAGACAGACAGACAGAGCAGGAGTGGGGGAGGGGCGGAGACAGAGAGGGAGGCACAGAATCTGAAACAGGCTCCAGGCTCTGAGCCCCCATGGCTGAGCTGCACCCCAGCGCAGGTACAAGGAGAGGTGGCTGTCATCTGGTGCCCGAGGGAGGATGCATTCCAGAGCACCACAGGAGTTCAGGCAAGAGAGGAAGAACAGTGTAGAGGGCAGAAAGTGTGGCGGGCACGTGTGCGGGACTTGACCCTGGAAGGGTGGGCAGGGCTGGGCTAGGCCAATGAGGGGAGGCTCTGCGTTAATAAAGAGGCGAAGGCCGAGCCACAGGACAGGCTCTGCAGCTGCCTGTACAGTTCGCAGACCTCCATGTGTGAGGTCTGGACATAGCCACACTCATTAGCTTAGGAAGCCACTGCTTCTCAGAGCACAATATTTAAATAGGAAGGACTTTGCCCTGACATCTGCATTGATCCTGAAGACATGCCCGGAGGTGATGCCGAGAGCCCCCATCCTCAGGAAGAACATTTCCTTCCTTCAGCGATTGGGTTTTGGGTTTTGTTTTGGTTTTGGGGGTTTTTTGTTTTTTGGGTTTTTTTTTTTTTTTGCATTTTTATCCTGTTGCAACACACTAGGCAAGCTCTCATTGCCTCCAAAGCCCTCCCAGGCACTCACACCAGCCCCCAGTTGGAGGATAAAGGAGGGGCACCCCTCTAAGCAAGTCACAGGGAACCTGACATCCACCATCACGTGTGTTTCAATGGCACTGATTTTAAAGGAATTTTTAGACGGGCTCCAATAACAATCTGGAAAAGCCAGACTCCAGAGAACAATGAGAAAATGTAAAGAAGCCAAATATAAAAATCCTGGCACATGCAAAAGAAAAAAAAAAATCAATTCACTTCTCCAGATTACAACTGGAAATTCCCAGAGGAACAGGTAGATTTTTTTTTTTTTTGGGGGGGGGAGGGAAGAGGAAAAGAGATTATATTTTATGGGAAGAGATACAATAACCATTCTCTTCCCATAAAGCAAGTGATGGAAGATTGTCTCTGCTCCATAGATGCACACTGCACATTCTCGGGATAATACCAACAGGAAATCAATAGGATCTTTTATATGTGAAAAGACATTATCTCTCACAAAAACTTGCCACTCACTGTTAATCTTGGTCCTGAGACAATAAGTAGCCTTTAAATCGAGATCTCTGTTTATTTTTAAGTTATCCTTATTATTTATTTGTTTAGAAATAATCACGTTCAAAGCTTCACCCTTCATTAGGGCCAGAGGGCCTTCAGATAACGCTTCAGGACAAGTGTCTCCACCGAGGGCCAGACGCTCTCCAGAAACCTCCCTCCCGGCCGCATCCACTCCGGGTGAACGGCCATATCGTTAGCCACCAAAAGCTTTATCAGGGCATAATTTGGCAGCTGTGACGAGCTCGACGGGATTTATGGGATCTCCTGGTTTTTTGCCTCCATTGATCTGAAATGGAACCAAAGTTAATATTAGCAAAAAGCACTTTGTGCTAGGGTAATTTTCCCATGAAAGGCTTTGGCGACTGGTGGCTTTGAACATCTATCATCCAAGTGCTCTTGGCCAACTCTAGGTCATGAGTTTCATAATACCCAAAAGACTAAATATCCTTGTCTCTCCTCCCATATGAGAATCTAACCACCATCCTGGTGAACTCTCTCATTTTTCCAAGACACTAATTTAATTGTCACAGGGTATAAACCCCATTACTATCAGGTTCAGATTTAGCACTGGCTCTGACCTTGTATTAGCTTCCTGGGACTGCCCTAACAAAGTGCCAAAAACTAGGTGGCTTAAAACAACAGAAATTTCTTCTCTCACAGTCAGCAGGCCTGAGCTCTACCTGAGGACCTTGGGGGGGCAAGGGGGGAGGGAGGATCCTTCTCTGTAGCTTCCAGCTTCAATGGCAGACAGATGTCCTTGGTGACCCTCGGCTTGTAGCTACAGGGCTCCAGTCGCACGGCCACCCCTCCCTCTGTCTTCACGTGGTCTTTCCTGGCTGCATGTCTGTGTCCAGGTTTCCCTTTTCCATAAGGACGCCAGTCACATTGGATTAGAACCCACCCTAATGACCTCATCTCAACTTGATGACCTCTTGCCAAGTCATCTTGGTGACGTCAACTTAAAGACCCTATTGCCAAGTAAGGTCACATTGTGAAGTATGAGGGGTTGAGACTTCCACGTATCTTTTTTGGAGGGCACAACTCAGCCTAAAACAGCCTTCAAGGAATTCATCTCTTATTACACGCAGACTAGATAACTTGTCATACGACTAGGTTGAATTAGGGGTTCTTGACCTCTGCACAAGTAACATCGTTTTGGGATAATTCTTTGTCCTGTGTATTGCAGGATGTTCAGCAAAATCCCTGTCCTCTACCAACTAGAGGTACAGGTAGCCACCTCCTGCCCCTTTTAACAACCAAAAGTGTCTCCTGACCCTGCCGAAGGTCCCCTGAGGGGGCAACGTCGCCCTGACAGGACCAACGACTTCAGTGAAATGTAAACCAAGCTTATGAAGGTGCTTCATGCAGACTGAACCCTAAAGAGCTGAGGGTAGTTCTATGTCAATCAAAGAAGAGTCCCAAAAAGAGATGGGTCCTGAGGAGTCCCCTAAACGTCTGCATTCCTTCATTAATGTAACACGCATTTACTGGGCGCGGTGAGAAAAGAAGAGGACAAAAGAGATTTTGAAACCCCTGCCTTAAACATCATACATTTTAGCGGGGAGGCTGAAAATAAACAAGATGAATAAAACATATAATATGTTTAGATATTGATGAAAGGGGATGAGCGCAAGACGAAAGCGAGCAAGGAGGACAGGAAGCGTTGGCAGGAGAGGTGCTGAAATTTTCGACAGGGTGGCCTGGGAAGGGCTCACTGAGATATGGGTACACACCTAAGAAGTTGGGGCTGGGGGCTGGGCCGCAAAGATTTGGAGCAAAGACCTTGCAGGCAGGGACATTCCTGGGATGTGTGAGGAACAGGAAGAGGCTTGTGCAACAGGACAGATAAGGCGGGGCTTCCGGGTCCTAGCAAAGACATGCTGGCCCTCCTGGTGACACGAAAAATCAGCGGACACGTGTGTGGAGGGATGACCCCTGGCCCAGCATGGTGGGTGACAGGGCCTGTGGCGAGGTTCTGAGCGCGTATCTGAAGGCACAGCTGAGCTTTAGTGGTGGGCCGGAGGTGGCCTGGAAGAGAAAGAAGGGGTCTTTGGCTCCCGCCAATGGAAAAATCGAGGTGGTATTAAGGGGGACGAGAAGTCTGCATAAGGAGCAGGTATGAAGGAAACATCAGAAGGAAGATCAGGAATTACTGGAATGCGAAGACTCGGGTGTGTTACGTGACAAAATTTACCAGTTTGACCACCTTTAACGCTACGGCTCTGGGGCACCTGATACGTGTGTTGTGCCTCCATCACCACCATCCATGTCCAGAATGTTTACATCTTCCCCACAGGTACGCTGAACTCCTTAAACACCCCCACCGCTCCCCAGCTCCTGGCAATCACCAGCCTTACTCTGTCTCTGTGAGTTGACTGCTCTAGGAACCTCATGTAAGTGGACTCTCACAGTGTTTGTTCTTTTGCGACCGGCTTACTTCACTCAGCATCACGGATGAACTTCAAGGTGCATCCACATTATAGCGTGTCAGAATCCCCTTCTTGTTTAAGGCCGAACAATATTCCATTGTGTGTATGGACCACGCTCGTCCATGGATGGACCCTTGGCCTTCTTCCACCTTTCCGCCATCGTGAATAACGCTACTCTGAACACGGGCATACAAATGTCTGTTCGAGTCCCTGCTTTCGGTTCTTTGGGATAGATACCTGGGAGTAGAATACCTCAATTATATATGATAATTCTGTCTACATTTTTTAAGAACTGCCCTATCATTTTCCACAGCAGCTGCACCATTTTACATTCCCATTAGCAGTGTGCAGGAGTCCTTGCCAACACTTGCTGTTTTCTCTTTGTTTGTTTTTTAATAGCCCTACTAAATGGGCTTGAAGTGGTATCATATTGTGATCAGAAGGTTAGTTTTGCCTGTGTTAAGTCTGAGATGCCTATTAGACATACAAGTAAATACATCCACTTGGATATATGGACCTGGATGTGAGGGGAGAGGATGGGGTGGCTAGACAGATTTGGGGGTCAGAATCTGTGGGTGGTACTTAAAGCCATGAGCCTGGCTGGGGAAAAAAAAAAAAATTATCTGGAATAGTAACCACTAGCCAGATGCGGCCATTTAAATGTATATTAATTAAAATTAAGTAAAACTTAAAGTTGACTTACTTAGTCACATCAGCTGCATTTCAAGTACTCGACAGCTACATTTGACTAGTGGCTATTATATTGGACAGTACGGATGTAGAGCATTTCCATCATTGCAATTCCACTGGACAGCACCGGTATGGGGACTATGTAAGATTTTTTAAAAAGGGGGTGGGGGGGCGCCTGGGTGGCTCAGTCAGTGAAGCGTCCGACTTTGGCTCAGGTCGTGATCTCGCAGTCTCTGAGCTCGAGCCCCACGTCGGGCTCTGTGCCGACAGCTCAGAGCCTGGAGCCTGCTTCGGATTCTGTGTCTCCCTCTCTCTCTGCTCCTCCCCTGCTCTCTCTCTCTCTCTCTCTCTCTCTGTCAAAAACAAATAAACATTAAAAATAAATAAATAAATAAAAGAAAAAAGAGGTCCAAGCACTGAGTCACAGGGCACTTCAACACTGGGATCTTTAGTGGAGTGGGGTACAGGTTGGCCTAAAGGTAGGGTTACCTGATGGCCCTCTTTTCCAGGGACAGTCCAGATCGTGCCTGTGGGTCTGAGATGATTAACAGCAGCTCCTTAAATTCTGAAACGCACTCCACTTTGACAATATGGTCACCCTACCTACCTCCCACTCCACGCTCACTTACTCTGCAGTAAGAACTACCAGGTGGCGTCTCCTGTAAAGCAGGGGTGCAGAACTTCAGTGATCCACACAGTCCATACCTGGGCTCCTCCACCAGTTACCGGGAGCCAGTTAGAGGGCTGGGGATGGTCTGCTTCTCCCCGTGACTAACCCGCGGAGGAAAAGTGTGCGCATCGGAGGCCACGCCTCTGGTACTGACAGGAAGCAGGTGTCAACCCACAGCCCCTGTCCTCAGGGTCATGAGGGCAAGCACAGAGCTTTGGGTCCACTTTCCCCTTCTGTTCGCTGGTTCTGTTTTGTTTTTTTTTTTTTGTTTTTTTTTTTTTTTGGGACAGAGAGAGACAGAGCATGAACGGGGGAGGGGCAGAGAGAGAGGGAGACACAGAATCGGAAACAGGCTCTAGGCTCTGAGCCGTCAGCCCAGAGCCCGACGCGGGGCTCGAACTCACGGACCGCGAGATCGTGACCTGGCTGAAGTCGGACGCTTAACCGACTGCGCCACCCAGGCGCCCCTGTTCGCTGGTTCTGATACGCTAAACCAAAGATGAGTTTAGATTGGCAAAGTTTGGGCTGTGAGATCTCCTGCTAGAATTTCCATCTCACCTGCAGCCTACCCTGTGGGGACCATCTGGTTATTTACAGCAAATCTCACCTTACTCGTTACCATTTACACGCACATGCAAAACTAAGGGAGAGCCTGAAGAGCTAGGAATGTGAGGATCCGCGGCGCTCCCACGTCAGTCAGTCCATGTTTCGTTAGCCAGGGGGGCTGGAAAAGGAGAGAAAACCGGGAAGTCATGGGCACACATTCCAAAATCCCCCGTGACATCTTCAGAAGGAATGAAACCCCATGGCTGGCAAAAACAATAGCCCCTGTTCAATTCTGAAGTTTAGATGCGCGTTGGCACCGTTCTAGCTCAACCTTTCGTTTCCATGGAAACCATTCATGATGCCACACACACAGAAATGGGGATTCTGACCAGAGCGAGACAGGAGTAGCAGCACTGAAAACTAGCTTTCAAGTAAACCTGTGGCAGAGGGAAGGACAGGAAAAGCCATGGAGCCATACTAGAGGGAGAGCAGCACTCTCAGGGTCCCCAGGATGAGCACTGGTAGCCCGAGTAGAGCCCACCGACCCCAGAGTTGGTTCTGATGACCTGGCCGGCGACATGTCCCAGCCCGAATCTGCTTTACTTTTTTCCTTTTCTTTTCTAATGCAAAAAGCGTGTTCTACAGTGGGTGGGAAAGGACTCTTTGCTGTAACTCAAGCATAGGAAGGTGTGGGATGGAGGGAGCAGAAATCACCCATGGTATCAGTTTCCTGTGGCTACGGTCACAAAGTACCACAAACTGGGGGGGTTCGAGACTTGAAATTTATTCTCTCACAGTTCTGGAGGCCGAAGTCTGAAATCCGGATATGAGTAGAGCCACGCTCCCTCTGAAGACTCTAGGGGAGAATCCTTCCTACCTCTTGCAGCCTCTGGGGGCTCCTGGCGTCCCTTGGCTTGCAGACACGTGGTTCCAGCCTCTGCCTCCGTCTTCCCGTGGATTCTTTCCCTGTGTGTCCGTGTCTCAAATCTCCCTCTACGTTTTCTCGTAAGAACACCTGCCTTTGGATTTAGGGCTCACCCTAAATCCAGGATGATCTCATTTCAAGATCCTTAATGACATCTGCAAAGACCCTTTTTCCAAGTAAGGTCACATTCACAGGAATGAAGACGTGGACGTACCTTTCTGGGAGCCTCTGTGCCACCCAGCAACACCCACTGTGCCCGGGGAGATGCAAAGATTCACATTCTCGGCCCCGAATTGGCGATCCTGCGGGTCTTGAGGCTTTGGCCAATTTCAGAGGAATGCCATGACCAGTTCCTATCATTCTGAGACCCAGGCTCGGCGGGGAAGCTGCGTCGTTGCCATGGTGATCCCACACCTTGAAACTTTTGTCCTTTTGCATTGTTCGCAAGGAACTAATTACTGAAGCTTGGCTGGAAGCACAGGAATGTGAGAGGTGGAGTGTTTCTGCAGGAAAGTCATTGCTCCGAGTGGGGACCTTCCTCTCCCCTCATCAGACAAGCAGAATCTGTGACATTCTTTGGATTTTTCCCAGACGACCGTTGTACTAGGCTCAGTCACAACGTTGAACATAATCAGGCACATCGTAATCGGACGCATCTGGGAGTGAGGAGAACAGCCCAGTGGGAAGGGGAAATAAA
The DNA here is from genome assembly GCF_028018385.1 of Neofelis nebulosa. NCBI lineage: Eukaryota > Metazoa > Chordata > Mammalia > Carnivora > Felidae > Neofelis > Neofelis nebulosa. The sequence goes on from NC_080783.1 coordinate 217,987,037, forward strand.
TGCCCCTCCTCACCCTCACCACGTCCCACCCCGCCAGTCCAAAAGAGATTCTGAAAACGTTCGACCCCCCAGAAATGCGGGTGGTCACAGGGACGGGAAGGGAAAAGCCTCTGCATGAACATGATTCATACGGCTCTGCCAGGCACGGAGCAGAAGGGCCAGGCAGCGGGTGAAAGCCCACTTCTCCGGGGAACTGCACCAACTTGGAGAAGTTGTTGTTTACCCTTCCTGCGGTTTTCGTGCAGGCGAGCTTGTAAAAATGAAGATTTGGGGGATTCGTCAGAGTTTCAGCCCGGATAGAATTTTGGCAAAAGGTCCTGTGGGTAATTTCCTTTCTCATGAGCTCTTTCAATGCATCCGTCCCCTTCTGGATTCAGCGTCCTGCCGGGGGGAGCGTGCTGGGGCTTGAACACATGGCCCCAGTGAGCCCTGGAGAGCCTACCAGGTAGGAGGATGCGGAGGAAAACCCCCTCCTTCTTAACGGTGTTTCACAGCAGAGGCAATTCTCGCTCCTATTAACACCACACTCCAGACCAAGATCAGCGTACTAGTGAGGAGTCAGGAGTAGGAAAGCAAAGTCGAGGTGGTCTGGCAACTTTACGCTATCTTTACGGAAGGAGGTTATGCATTTTTGAGAGCACAGGACGATTAAATACATTGTCCACAAAAATAGAAAAACAGCCCCGCCTCTGGACAAGCGAGGGCTGCAGCTGCCATTTTCCTGAAACGTCTCCCCCTCCGTTCCAAACCTTCAAGAACAATTTTCTTTGCCCACTTGTGCCGATCGGGACCACAGGTCTGCCCTCTGCTGGTTAAGGGACATTCGAGCAGCGTTCCGACTGGGAAGGGGATGATGTTGGGTCCCTTAGCCACCTGCCTGGCCAGGGGATGCAAGGTGTCCTCACTCGCAGACACTTCATGTTGGAGTCAGAGCTGTTAAGTGGGCAAGAGAACATTCCCCGCCCTCGCGGGTCCCTGATAACATCTTCACACACCACGTGTCCGAGGGAAGGAGAAGACAAAACTGACGTCACCACACGTACGGCTCAAGGTCCTCTGAAACATCATTATACAAATCAGTCTAAAAGCGAAATAACAATTGAACGTAAAGGCAGTCCTAAAAGGAGACAGACCTGCGTCTGAATCCGTTTTGAGGTTTACGAGCTCTGAGGGCTGGGACGAGAACCTGCCTGAGCCCAGCTGCCTCCTCTGTCAAGTGAAGCTATCAGTAATTACATTGGAAAATTAAATGAGAGGAATCCGTTAGCACAGTGTCTGGCACATGGCAAATATTCTATAAATGGTAGCTTAAATATTTTCCTTTTTCAATCCATTTAATTCTAGAAGCTGGAAAATCTTTCTCTTGCGCGCGGAAAGTAGGAGAAGCCGACGTCAGAGAAGAGGGGTTCATGACCTTGTAGTTCATGACCAGTGTCGTCACCTCTAACCCAGAGTTCTTGACTAGGGTGATTTTGTCCCCTAAGAGACTTCTGGCAATATCTGGAGACATTTTTGGTTGTTGCGGCTGGGGGGGGGTACTACTGGCATCGAGGGGGTAGAGGTCAGGATAGTGCTAAGCTCTTACAGCGCACAGGACAGCCCCATAATTACCCAGCACCAAATGTTGATAGCACTGAGGTTGGACACCCTGCTCTGACCTTTCTAGAAGCGTCTTGAGTTTTATTTTTTTAATTTTTTTTTCCTGAGGGTCGGGTACGTGAGCAGGAGAGGGGCAGAGAGAGAGGGAGACACAGAATCCGAAGCAGGCTCCAGGCTCTGAGCTGTTAGCACAGAGCCCGACGTGGGGCTCGAACTCACAAACCGTGAGATCATGACCTGAGCCAAAGTCGGACACCCAACCGACTGAGCCACCCGGGCGCCCCTGAGTTCTAGAACTTTCAATCTCTGACAGGCAACATTTCTGCTAACTGCTTGGCTTTCTTGACGACAGTGGGATCCAGAATCAAGGATAAAATCTTCTGGATTTAAAAGCCACCCAAAGTCAAGAGATCAAGACTCCCAATATATTTTTTTAAAATGTTTAATTGTAATAAAATACACATAACATAAAATTTACCACCTAAACCATTTTGTGTCATTTATTTGTTTATTTTGAGAGAGAGCGAGAGCAGGGGAGGGGAAGAGAGAGAGAAGGAGAGAGAGAGAGAATCTCAAGCAGGCTCTGTGACGGTGCAGAGCCCTAGGGGGGGCTCGAACTCAGGAACCACGAGATTGTGACCTGAGCTGAAATCAAGAGTCAGATGTTCAACTGACCAAACCACCCAGGTGCCCCCACCTAAAGCATTTTTAAGGGTACCGATCAATAGAGTAAGTACATTTACGTTGTTGTGTGACCAATCTCCAGAGCGCTTTCCATCTTGCAAAACTGAAACTCTATAATTCTACACCCATTAAACAACTCTTCATCTCCCCTCCCTACAAGGACTCCTGCTATCTCTGTAAGATAAAATACTCATGTGTGTTTTTTTTTAATGACCTACAGCAGCCATCCAGGCACTGTAAGACGATCTAGCCTAAGCAGACACAAATCCCAAGAATGCCAGAGACGACTTGGAAACTGCCTTCTTCCTGGGTATCATTGAGCTGCTGATCTATCTACTTCTGGAACCTCCTGGCTTCTTGCTAGATAATAACTTCTGTTTCAGGGAGAAAACATGTAAAAACAAATTAAAATAACCAGCCAACCAACAAAATACCCATAGGTTTTTCTTTGAAGTTGGCACTTAATTTAAAAGAAGACATCTCTTTGGGATACCTGGGTGGTTCAGTCAGTTGAGTGTCCAACTCTTGATTTCGGCTCAGGTCATGATCCCAGGGTCTTGAGATTGAGCCCCACATTGGGCTCTGTGCTGAGCATGGAACCTGCTTGAGGTTCTCTCTTTCTCTCTCCCTATGCCCCTCTCCCCCACTTGTGCTCTCTCTCTCTCTCAAAAAAGCAAATAAGTTTAAAAAGAAGACATTTCTTCAAACCTGGCATGACTCTATGGTCAAAGCGGGTCCCCTCTGTGACAAAGCCACCTCCACCTGTCTCTCCTTGGGGTTCCCAAGAAACGACGGGTAAGGGAGCTGGGCAGCTTATCACACTACAGAACCACGTATTTCCTGAGATCAGGGATGTTCGTGAAGAAGGCTGACCGACCCCAATTCAGAAAGGCTTAGAGTTTCCCTTGGCTCTCTGCTGGGCTCCTGGGGTCCCTGGCACCTCAGCCTGAGCTCTGTTGCCCTACCTATCAGTGGATGAAAACATCTCTCTGCTTCCCCACTTCCATCATCTTTTGCTTCGAGCTCTCTTTCCTCTTGGTTTCAGTGCACGTTAAATACATGCATGTACGTTAAGCTCTTATTACATGCAGACACACAACGCTGTTGGAAATAAAATACAAACTATTTCAAGCACTTGCCTCCAGAGCTTACAGTCTAACAGAGGAAATAAACGTGTAAAGGATGGAAATTTGTCAGTGGAATATAAGTGGTATGAATGGACATTACGTTGTACAAAAGGACTGAGATTAAACCTGATGAGACACAGATAGGAGGTTGTCTTTGCTCCCTCCAGAAATCCCAATGAAAGGATAACAAAGGAACTAAGTATAAATACACATGGACACAATGCATGTAAGAGACAGCATTGGACAAAAGATGCGACAAAAATTTGGAAGACGGAAAATGGAGGGGCCCTTTGTAACAAACTTGGGTTACAGCTTTCTCCACTTGGCTAAATGCTTGTGAGGTCAGGGAAGACAACTGAAAAGTGGGCTGGTTTGTGCTACAGGATCCAGGAGTGATTCAGGAATTGGAGGCTGGACATGTGTGTTGCTAGTCTATGTGCAGATAGTTTAGAACCTCAAATCTTTCCCCAGTCTAGCCAGTCAGGCAACTACAGCCCCACCCGCACCCTGTAGGGGGTTTATTAATTGCTGAGGCTCGACAGGAAAGGCCCTGGAGTCTAGATAACAAAGCAAAGGTAGATAGCAGATATTGTAATGAAATGCTATTCCTGTCCCCTTTCCTACAGAGCTTTTACCTACCCCAGGCAGAGGGAAAAGTAGGACTCCTCCCTGGGAAAACCAATACACCCAAGAGAAAAGACCTACAGATCTGACATGTGGGGGGCCTTACCTGACAACTCTCTAAGAGCCCCCCTGAAGAGTAGTCTTGAACATGTACACGGGGCTCCCATGAATAGACAGCCAAGGATCACCAGAGTTTTGAGAAAAGTCCCTTCCACCCACCCACACATACCCACAAAGGCCAAAACAAACAGGGGGAAAAATAACTAGGAGGAAAAACAAAAAGTGAAAAGGTAGAATAAAACTTAAATACATTCTCAGAAATACAAGAGAACAAATTGCATATACAAACCTATATGCAAGACAGCCTGGTATTGGCATAAAAACAGACACATAGACCAATGGAATCGAATAGAAACCCCAGAACTAGACCCACAAACGTATGGCCAACTCATTTTTGACAAAGCAGGAAAGAACATCCAATGGAAAAAAGACAGTCTCTTTAACAAATGGTGCTGGGAGAACTGGACAGCAACATGCAGAAGGTTGAAACTAGACCACTTTCTCACACCATTCACAAAAATAAACTCGAAATGGATAAAGGACCTGAATTTGAGACAGGAAACCATCAAAACCTTAGAGGAGAAAGCAGGAAAAGACCTCTCTGACCTCAGCCGTAGCAATCTCTTACTCGGCACATCCCCAAAGGCAAGGGAATTAAAAGCAAAAGTGAATTACTGGGACCTTATGAAGATAAAAAGCTTCTGCACAGCAAAGGAAACAACCAACAAAACTAAAAGGCAACCAACGGAATGGGAAAAGATATTTGCAAATGACACATCGGACAAAGGGCTAGTATCCAAAATCTATAAAGAGCTCATCAAACTCCACACCCGAAAAACAAATAACCCAGTGAAGAAATGGGCAGAAAACATGAATAGACACTTCTCTAAAGAAGACATCCGGATGGCCAACAGGCACATGAAAAGATGTTCAACGTCGCTCCTCATCAGGGAAATACAAATCAAAACCACACTCAGATACCACCTCACGCCAGTCAGAGTGGCCAAAATGAAGAAATCAGGAGACTATAGATGCTGGAGAGGATGTGGAGAGACGGGAACCCTCTTGCACTGTTGGTGGGAATGCAAATTGGTGCAGCCGCTCTGGAAAGCAGTGTGGAGGTTCCTCAGAAAATTAAAAATAGACCTACCCTATGACCCAGCAATAGCACTGCTAGGAATTTATCCAAGGGATACAGGAGTACTGATGCATAGGGGCACTTGTACCCCAATGTTTATAGCAGCACTCTCAACAATCGCCAAATTATGGAAAGAGCCTAAATGTCCATCAACTGATGAATGGATAAAGAAATTGTGGTTTATATACACAATGGAATACTACGTGGCAATGAGAAAGAATGAAATATGGCCTTTTGTAGCAACGTGGATGGAACTGGAGAGTGTGATGCTAAGTGAAATAAGCCATACAGAGAAAGACAGATACCATATGGTTTCACTCTTATGTGGATCCTGAGAAACGTAACAGAAACCCATGGGGGAGGGGAAGGGAAAAAAAAAAAAAAAAGAGGTCAGAGTGGGAGAGAGCCAAAGCATAAGAGACTGTTAAAAACTGAGAACAAACTGAGGGTTGATGGGGGGTGGGAGGGAAGGGAGGGTGGGTGATGGGTATTGAGGAGGGCACCTTTTGGGATGAGCACTGGGTGTTGTATGGAAACCAATTTGACAGTAAATTTCATATATTAAAAAATAAATAAATAAATTAAAAAAAAAAAAGATAAAATAATCAAAGAACAAGAAAGAGCTCTGGAAAATTTAAAAATTTTTTTAATGTTTATTTATTTTTGAGAGCAAGAGACAGAGACACACACAGAGTGTGAGCGGGGGAGGGGCAGAGAGAGAAGGAGACACAGAATCTGAAATGGGCTCCAGGCTCTGAGCTGTCAGCACAGAGCTTGACACAGGGCTCAAACACATGAACCACGAGATCATGACCTGAGCCAAAGTCAGACACTTAACTGACTGAGCCACCCAGGTGCCCCTGGAAATTTTTAAAAAATATATTATGACAAGTATTTTTCAAAAACCAATAGAAGAACTGATAGACATAGTTGCATCTCCAACAAAGACTCAAAGAACAAAAGGATGGAAATAAAAGCACGTGGGAATCAGTCCAGGAGGTCTGGCATCACAATAAACATAGCTCCAATAAGAATAAACCCAAAAAACCAATTAAGTGGAATTAAGTTATCAGTCTAAGATATTTCTCCAGATATATCAGATATATCCAGATATATCAGTCTAAGATATTTCTGACTGAGTGACTCAGTCAGTTAAGTGTCCAACTCTTGATTTCAGTTCAGGTCATGATCTCACTGTTCGTGAGTTCGAGCCCCATGTTGGGTTCTGTGCTGAGTGTGGAGCCTGCTTTAGATTCTCTCTCTCCCTCTGCCCCTCCCCCCCCCAAAACAAACAGACAAACAAACAAAAGAATATATTTCTCCAATGGACAGAAATGAACCCACTGAATGCATAGCACAATCCATTTTAGAAGATCTATACAAGGTACATCATCATGTAATTTCAGAAAACCAGGAATAAAAACAATGTTTCCAAAGAAAGAAGAAAAAAAAAAAAAAAACAGTTACAAAGCCATAGGAACTAGAACAGGGTCCATCTTATTGCCAGCAACATTGGGAAACTGAGGTTGTAAACCAATGCCTTCAAAATTATGAGGAAAACTCTTTTGAACCTAGACTTTTGTACCCAGTCAAACTATCCACCTAGCAAACTCACTATCAAATATAAAGGTAGGATAAGGGTATCCAAGTTCTCAAAAACCTGGAAAGATTTACTCCATTAAAAACAAGGAGGGGTGCCCTGGTGGCTCAGTCCGTTAAACGTCCGACCTCGGCTCAGGTCATGATCTCATCGTTCATGGGTTCGAGCCCTGCATCAGGCTTGTGCAGATAGCACAGAACCTGGAGCCTGCTTTGGATTCTGTGTGTGTGCCTCTCTGTACCTTCCCCTGCTCATGCTCTGTCTCTCTCTTTCAAAAATAAACATTAAAAAAAGGGGGGGGGAATGAAACAAACAAATAGGAAATAGGGCATTCAGGAACAGGGGTGGCAACAGTGAAGACAGGGAATGGGTCATCCTACAGTGACAGTCTAGGGAAGATGCAAGATGACAGCTGTGGGACAGGATGTATGTTCCATATATAAAATTCTAGAAAATGCAGACTAATCTACAATGATAAGTAGCGGATTGGCAGTTCATCATCTTATTTATTGTAATGGATTCACAGGCACATACATGTGTCAAACTCATAAAATTTTTCACTTTAAACATGCGCATTTTATTGCACGTAAACTATACTCCAATAAAGTAGCAAAAAAAATTTTTAGGAAAATGAGAGAAGTATAGAGAAGTAGAAGACTGGTCCTGGAGAACTATCCACAAAGAAGCCATAGAGACAAAAAGAAGGAAGATACAAAAGAGAATAAAAAGCATACAGAATACACTGAGAGGGTCTAACACGCTTAATTGAGATCCCCAAAGAAACAAGAGAATCATGTCACGGCAGTAATCCCAGACATCTAAAGGAAGTGAAACCGTATTGGGAACAATGTGCTGGAAAACAAAAGAGCTGCCAAACTAGATTCCTCTACCCTGAGCGGAAAAAAAATCCCTTAATATTAATAAAGACAGATAAAGATCTTTTCAGATAAACAAAAGTTGAGAGCATTGTTCAACAGCAGACCCCATACTCAAAAAAATTCCACACGGTGTTTGTTTAAGCTGAAGGTCAATGACCCTTCATGGAAGCTCAGAGATGCAAGAAAGGTTCAGAACCAAGTTCAAGAATGGTTCAGAGATTTAAAAAAAAATTTTTCTGGCTAGAACCAAAGCTCCATGAAGAAAGTCAGGAGCTATAAGGCTGAAAGATGTGTGAACCTAGATCACACGGGTCCTGAATACCAGCAGAAGGAAGTAAGGATGATGGATACAGAGCAACATGGAGGTCGAGAGAGACAGAAAGCAGAGCAGTGGAGGATGGAGAGCTTATAATGAAAAAGAAGGCAACGCCGTTAATGCTGCCTGGGGTCCAAGCCAATGGCGAGGAAACAGATGCCATTGGCTCTGGGGCTCAAGAAGTCACTGGAAACTTTGAGGAGGGAATTCTAGTGAAGGATGGGAATGAGGGTCTGATGGCAAGAAGGGAAAGAGTGAGGGGCGCCTGGGTGGCTCGGTCGGTTGGGCGTCCGACTTCGGCTCAGGTCATGATCTCACGGTCCGTGGGTTCGAGCCCCGCATTGGGCTGTGTGCTGACAGCTCAGAGCCTGGAGCCTGTTTCAGATTCTGTGTCTCCCTCTCTCTGTGACCTCCCCCGTTCATGCTCTGTCTCTGTCTCAAAAATAAATAAACGTTAAAAAAAAAATTTAAGAAGGGAAAGAGTGAGTGGAAAGGAAGCAGAAGCAGCAGGTACCTCCTCTACGTGGAGGTCTAAGAAAGACTTAGGTCTACTTCTCCAAAGTAGAACTTTTGGTTACTCCCTCCAAACCCTGCCGCTTCCCTAGCTTCCTCGGGAGCATAGATGGCCTCACCCCCCGCACCGCAAACCAAAATGGAGGAGTAACTAACCACCGATTCTGCTCTTCCACCCCCACCCCCTCCAGACCCAACCTATCGTCACTTCCTGTTGACCCCAGTGCAACCAGTGGTCCTTGCTTGCCAGCCCCGTGCGGCCCCCGTCTTAGTGCAAGCCCACCTCCCTCTCTTTCCAGAACACTGTGATAGCCTCTAACAGAGGAGGAGGGGAGGGGCTGCTTCCATTCTTGCTCCCTCTAGCCTCATCCCCCTGGAATAATCCTTCGGAGGGGGGGATGGAAATAGGACCATGTCACCTCCCTGCTTAAAATCCTTCCATGCTCCCCATCGTGGTTGGAATAAAATTTGAATTCTTGAACACTGCCCTCCACGAGCCCTAACCGAGCTTCTTTAACACCTTTTCCTACCGCTTCCTCCCCACCCCCACCCCCACCCCACCCCCCGCCCCCACCTGATACGCTTCATGCTCACTGAACGATCAGTCTTATGCTTCACCCTCCCTGTTCCTGGAGCACATCAAACTTCTTTCTGTCTCTGAGCCTTTGCACCAGAACGTTCTTCCCCGAGGTCTCGCAAGCTGGAGCCTTCCCGTCATTCAGTTCAAAATTACCTCCTCAGACAGATCTTTCATAACCAACCAACTTCACATGAACTCCCCCCACCTGCGACGTCCCACCATTACATCAGCGTGTTTTATTTTCCATACAGCACTCAGCATCTGAAATTATCTTGTTTATTAAGTGACTGGTTTATTGTCTCCACTTCCCCGCCCGGTCCCCTTGGAGGATTAATTCCACTAAAACAGAAAACATGTCCTTCTTGTGAATTGCTGGACCGCCAATGCCCTTTCCTGGTTGTTGCCTTCCAACTTAAAGATAAGCTGAGGAGACACTGTGGGGGAATTTACAGAGGCTTAATAAGAGGTGAATGCAATAGGTTTACCAAGTAACACTGGGGGCTCGTTGAAGTCAGATAGCATCAACTGTGCGTTTTCCAAGACTTTCCCCAGCTACTCCCGACAGCCCGGGAGAAGCGCAAAAAGGTAGAGAAGGAGGAAGAACCAACCGGAGAATGGATGTGGTGGACAGAGCCAAAGGTCAAAGGATTTTTGATATCGCTGAATGACCAAGAAAGCAGCTCGGAAAGGACCCCAGCTGAATGCTGATGGATTAGGATGGATTAACACACAGGGACCAGGGACCTAAAGTTGCAAACGGCAGGGAAACCAGTACCCTTGGCACAATGGATGGATCACCTTGCAGGTGAAATGCTGAGTTCCAAAGGCAGGAGCTCTGAATCGGAGATTGCGGAGATGCACACTTTGTCGGGATGGTGAGGTCTAAACCTGGTGAGGTGTGACCCCACCTCCCCACCCCCTGTCCGTCCCTGCACTGCTGCCAGACCCCCCCCGCCCCCCCCCCCCAAGGCTGCCTCTGGGGTGTGGGACTGTCTCAGTTCTTGGAGGAGTGGCCCTTCCTCTGGCTGACTCAACCCTTCTGCAATTGTCATCTTGGCTAAAGATGTAAATGACACGTCCCTGAAATGCTAAGGGGGGAGATACCATCAAGAAAATTTAATCCTTGAGTGCCTGCAGACTTTCCCTTCTTTTCTTTAGCTAAGGAATATTTTCCCCCTAACTCCTCTTAACAGGGTTATCAGAGTTCAGGAGGAAAAGAGAGAACAGGCTATGAATGGCAAACAGGCACTGAGTCCCAATCTGGACTCAGTGACAAGAGAATAATAAAAAAGATTAGAGGTAATTTTTCCTCCTGAATTATAGAGAAAGGGTGTGGATCCAGACCAGCTGTGCAGGGTTGGGTCAGGCTGCTAACCTCATCTCTCAGGAGTCCTACTCAGGAAAAGGGGGAAGGAGTGAAGGGGTTCCAGTTGGGGGATGCCATGAGTAGCAAGTAAAATTGCAGGGCTCCCAGTCCAAATGAATTTCAGACACACAATGGATTTTTTTAGTATATGCATACGCCCCATGCAATATTAGTATACTTATCCTAACAATTATTCACTGCATATCTGAAATTCAAATCTAACTGAGCCCTGTATTTAGTGCTAGAAAGGAGGGCCCCAGCACTAGATAGAGCCATTAAACAGAGGAAGCTTCCCGATAGGCAGTCCTAGGAAGGCCACATGTTCCGGGTCATTCTGAATACGAATGGTGGTAAAGGTTAGGGGCGCCTGGGTGGCTCAGTCGGTTAAGCATCCGACTTCAGCTCAGGTCATGATCTCACAGTCTGTGAGTTCGAGCCCTGCGTTGGGCTCTGTGCTGACAGCTCAGAGCCTGGAGCCTGCTTCAGATTCTGTGTCTCCCTCTCTGTCTCTCTGCCCCTCCCCTGCTCATGCTCTGTCTCTGTCTCAAAAATAAATAAAAAACATTAAAAAAATTAAAAATAAAAAACAAATGGTGGTGAAGGTCAAGGTTTTTATCTTTTCTATTTAAAGCTAAGAGAATTTGGGGCGCCTGGGTGGCTCAGTCAGTTAAGCATCCGACTTTGGCTTAGGTCATGATCTCGCAGTTTGTGAGTTCGAGCCCCGCGTCGGGCTCTGTGCTGACAGCTCAGAGCCCGGAGCCTGCCTCAGATTCTGTGTCTCCCTGTCTCTGCCCCTTCCCCACTCATGCTCTGTCTCTCTCTCTCAAAAATGAATAAATGTTAAAAAAATGTTTTTTAAATATAGCTAAGAGAATTCAAAAATGATAATATATACATATATAATACATACACATGTATATATAAATATATTACATAAGTATACCAGGCTGGGCTTTGCAGCTAAATTACAAACTGGTTTGTGGCTTTACCCAATAAAGAGAAAACAAAAATGCAAGGCAGTGGGGCACCTGGGTGGCTCAGGCAAGTGCCTGACTCTTTAAAAAAAAACCCGATGGGGCACCTGGGTGGCTCGGTGGGTTAAGTGTCCGACTTCAGCTCAGGTCATGCTCTTGCCGTCCGTGAGTTCGAGCCCCGCATCGGATCTGTGCTGACAGCTTCAGAGCCTGGAGCCTGCTTTGGATTCTGTGTCTCCTCCTCTCTCTGCCTCTCCCCTGCTCATGCTCTGTCTCTCTCTGTCTCTCAGTAATAAATAAATGTTAAAAAAAATTAAGAACAAAAACAAAAAAACATGAGGTCGTGACCTGAGCCAAAACCAAGAGTCAGACACTTCACGGACTCAGCCACCCAGGTGCACCTCAAATGCCTCGCTCTTGATTTCAGCTCAGGCCATCATCTCACAGTTCGAGTTTGAGCCTCGCATCAGCACTCTCAGCATGGAGCCTACTCGGGATTCTCTCTCTCTCTGCTCCTCCCCCACTTGTTCTCTCTGTCTCTGTCTCATATATAAATAAATAAAGTTAAAAAAATGCAAGGCGGGGCGCCTGGGTGGCGCAGTCGGTTAAGCGTCCGACTTCAGCCAGGTCACGATCTCGCGGTCCGTGAGTTCGAGCCCCGCGTCAGGCTCTGGGCTGATGGCTCGGAGCCTGGAGCCTGTTTCCGATTCTGTGTCTCCCTCTCTCTCTGCCCCTCCCCCGTTCATGCTCTGTCTCTCTCTGTCCCAAAAATAAATAAAAAACGTTGAAAAAAAAATTTTTTTTTAAATGCAAGGCAATGAGTTAATGTGGCTGAGTTTCGTCCGTTGCTCTGGCACGAGTAACGGTTGAATGGGTGTGGTAACTTATCAATTTGTACTGTTCCTGGTTTCCATTATTTTGCCCATCAGAGATTAGGGTTTTTGGAGGGAGAAACAAAACAGCCAACCTCCGAAATAAATTTACTCTCAGGCCTGTGGTGTATCTAAGTTATTTTCCATTTGTCACAACCACTTTCCAAGTAACCATACTACAAAGCATCATGGGCCCGAGAGAGGACAAACACAGAGCATCCCTGAGTCACTATTTATTTTGTTCGGGTGACGATAAAAACCAGGTCATCCTCAATCATAGAAACGCAGACCTGAACGTTCTGAAACATATGTTAGGTCCTGTTTATATAATTCCTAGAGGCGGTGTTTTCCAAAGCAGAAGAAGGATAGCAAGGAATTTCTACCCAACTGAGCATTATGGCCCAATTAACGTCTACAAACCTAAGGAAAAAAGGAATGTCTCAACACTGTAGTTTTTTTTCCCCCCAGCCTCTCTGTAAGAAATTCTTAAAGACCAGCAAATGTCAGCAAGCAACTTAGCCCTAATCACTGTTCTGCAAAGGAGAAAAAAGAAAGACCGTAAAAAATTGCTGTGATAGCTTGCGGAACATGAGGGTCTGCGGAAGCTACTGCGGAGAAGCCTCACACAGCTAGAGAAACAGCTCTTCCTTTGCAACCCCGGGGCAGAGGTCGGCTCCAGACTGACTCAATAAACCTGCCTCCGCTCACCTATGTGTCTCATGCCAAAAGATCCTAAGAGGGGTGGGCAACTTGGAAGGGACCACACACAGGCCCAGATGGTGAACATCTGGCCAAAAATTAGAAAGAGAAAGAAATCAACTTCTCAAATCCACAGACAGGTGTTTGGGGCTTCCCAGGGGACCTGCTTAGGAAGGGCAACAGGGATGGTTCTAAACTGATCCTTAGTTAAGGAACAACACACACTCCTGAGAAATAATGAGGAATGGATACAGGTCAGCATGAACCAAACAGGTGGCAAGAGTATGGGAGCTCTGCTGTCCACCTTCTCTTGATAATTGCATCCTTTCGAAGACATTTAAATTATTTAGATGATTGTAACCGAGACATCTTTAATAATGGACCAAACAGCAGGCACCAGGTTGAAATCAATTAGACTCCACCGCTAAATTATAAGGTAGAAATTTACAAGAGGACGGCTCTGGGATAGGGACTGAAGGTATATATGCCTGCCAGAGACAATTATGTTAGGAACCAAATGGGTATTGCCTCGTCAGTTAAGAAGCAGAAAAAATGGTCAGGTGCTCCTAAATATAGGGCAATAATAAAAAACGATAATGAGGAGGCTGGTCCTCTGGGCAGGGTTCTGGACGGCCGCGAGGAAAGACAAAGAACAACGGAGGCAGGAACCAATCCCGTTCTGGGGGTTTCCTGTGCAAAGACGAGCCAGCAAGCGGGGCCTCGAGGAGTCTCGGGCCAGGGTGGCCTCACGGGGGTGGCCTAGGTGGGGCTGTTTGGGACAGGATGCTCGCCGCACCGGTAGCCGGCGGGAGGAGGGGGTGATGAGGCAAGGGAGAGGTCGTGGGGCACACAGGGAGTCCCCAGGTGTGACCGCAACGTCCCGGTCCGGTCCCCGCTGAGCCGTGCTGGCTTCAGGATCACGAGCAGCACGTGGCTGGCCCCCGGCGCCGCGTCCCGCCCTCAGCCGCGCGGGGGCGCAGGGCGCAGGCGCGCTGCCGCAATGCGCGGGCGGCGGCGACGCCACTCCGGTCCGCCAGGGGCCGCTGTGGCGCAGGCGGGCTGGCCCGCGCTGTTGGGGCCGCGGCTCGCCGGTCCCTCTTGGGCACGGCCTTGCCGGTTTGGCGGGGTGAAAGGTTGCGAAGATGGCGACGGCCTTGAGCGAGGAGGAGCTGGACAATGAAGACTATTACTCGTTGCTGAACGTGCGCAGGGAGGTGAGGCCTGCGGCGGGACGCCGTCTGGGCGGAGGCCGCGCCCGGTGGCTCGGGAGGGCCGGGCTGGCGGCCACCGCTCCGTCCCCGCCACGGGCGGCCGGGACCCGGCGGGGAGGCCGCGTGACCCCGTCCGACATGCGCGACCGGCCGCCGACCGGGCGGTCCCCACTGCCCCGACCCTTGCACTGGGGGTGTCCCGCCGGCCTCTGCCCCTGCTCTCGACGGCCGGGGCGCCGCGTCCTGGCAAGGCCAGAGGCCCCGGTGCCCGCAGGAGGGAGAAGGCTCCCCGAGGTGGAGGCTCTTGGAGTGGGGTTCCCGGCCCTCCAGGACCCGGTGCCTCGTCCGGCTCACAAACTCACCTTGGCCGAGGGGCTAGGTCATCGCCCCCGGCCGGCAGAATGGGAAACTGAGTCTCAGGCACCAAGGTCAAAGCCACCAGCAAACCTTCCCACGGGGGTCTGTCCGGTTCCCGAGTATCCATGGGGACGTCCGGCTTCTGAAGTGAATTCAGGCCCCGAGGCACGTGGCTTGTGTCCTCCTGTCCCCTGAGCTGCTGTCCCGAAATTGCAGGAAGAGCCTCCCGAACCTACAACCTCAATCCGGAGGCCGCAGTTTAGGAAGAAGCCGTAAAGCCAGGAAAGCAGGCGGTGCCCCAAGCACGGCCTCAGCACGCGCGTCGCTTTCCAGACGCCCAGTGTTTGCACCCTGTTTCCTCCCCCAGTAAGAGATAGGGTCTCACGCTGTGCCTGGCACGTAGTAGGGGCCCAGTAAGTTTCATTTCTTGTTGACCAGCCCAGTTGACATCAGCGTGAAGGGCAGGAAGGCTTCCAAGGTCAGGTCATAAGGTGGATCTTTTATCTCTAAGCTGCCGGGTTCGGTCTTCCCAGCCCTGCTAGAGAACCGTTAATTCCCTCTCTCATTTTTCCCAGCGATCGTAATTAGCCAAGTTTGACAAAGTTGTAGACAAAACCAGTCACATGTGTGTCGTGCGTAAATGTTGGTGTGCATGGTGTCTGTCGGTAATAGCCAACATTTTTTGAGTACTGCTTTTGTGCAGGGCCCCGTGCCGAGTGAACACTTTATGTTACATTATCTTGTTCATTTCTCACCCCGGCCCCTAAGGGAAATGTTATGATAATCCTTGATTTACAGCTCAGAAAACTGAGGCAGAGAGAGGTTAAGTGACTTGCCCAGAGTCACATCAGTAGAAAGTGCGAGAGCCTGAATTCATCCCTGGGAAGTGCGGGCGGAGCTTCCGCTCTGCTGTCATAACTAGTCAGACTACAGAGCTGCCAGTTCTGGTACCGTGAGCTTGGGCACCCACATAAAAATCCCCCAAATGTGCTAGCTAGCCACCATGCATTATGAACAATGAACTGTCTGGGGGGAACTACAAGTCATGTTATCTGCCGTAGGCACCTGGAGTTTCTCATAAGTAATAAACAGTAAAGCTTGGGGTGAATCACTTCTTTGGCCTTGGGTTTCTTTCCCTTTGAATGAAGCTGTTTGGCTAGTTACTAAGTTTTCTCCAGTTCTTAGAAGCAAAGCAGTATATGAAACCAGCTTTTCTGAAACCAGCCTTTCTTACCACTGGTTTATAGTCGGTCTTATCAGTAATTGAGCAACAATGTATCCCATTTTCCAGGCTTACTGAATCTTATTTCAATTTTTTTTTTTTAACGTTTATTTATTTTTGAGACAGAGAGAGACAGAGCATGAACAGGGGAGGGGCAGAGAGAGAGGGAGACACAGAATCTGAAACAGGCTCCAGGCTCTGAGCGGTCAGCACAGAGCCCGACGCGGGGCTCGAACTCACGGACCGTGAGATCATGACCTGAGCCGAAGTGGGTCGCTTAACCGACCGAGCCACCCAGGCACCCCCAGGCTTACTGAATCTTAGGCAGCTGCAGATGATCAAAAAGATCTAGAATAATAGACTTGGCCAGAGTCTTTGGTAAGCATTTGTCAGAGGTATACCTTAAAAATGCTGGGGTCTTAGGACTTGCCATTGTTATTGGACTGATGAGTGGGAGCCAAATATTTATTTCTTTAAAAAAAAAAAAAAAAAAAGTCTTCTCTCTCCCAATGAGTTGAGGCACTTTTCATGTTTATGGCTGTAGGTGAAATTCCTGTGAAACATGTTCTCTTGCTAAAGTCACTTTGTGTTCCCTGTGTCCACAAGCTCTGTGTAAAATGTTATCAAGTGTGTGCAGATTTTATCTCTGAAGATTCTACTGGAAGAGAAGCTCTGAAGGTGATCTCTGGATTTGATATTTACTAGAATTTGTTTTGTGAAATCAGAAATCAACCTGAAGTTGAAATAGCATGATTTAGTTGGAGAGTTAGAGGAAAAATAGAAGTAATCTGAACTCTTACATGTGTGGTTGGAAGGAGACAATAACACCTGTTTATTTGCTGTCAGTTCTGCAGCTTGACGCCATTTACATATACCTGTAGGAGGCAAGGTCCTCTTCCCACCAGTTATTCAGAGTACCTTCCAGAGAGTACCTTCAACGCTCTGTGTTCAGGAAGTTCAGAGACTTTTCCCTAGAAACCTGAAATGGAAGCAACCTGACCCAAAACCGGGGAATTCTATTTAAAATTTGAAAAATTACAAGCCTGATACATAGTTAAAATTGGAGTAATACAGAAATGTTAAAAACCAGCTTACAAATCTCTTTTTCCAGGTTTTAAACTTCAAAATATCCACTTGTATTGTATTTCAGAGAGTGAAGCAGGCAGCTAGACAGGACCAGATTCTTCTCTAAACAAGACTTCTGTGATCTTTAATGAGTCCCTTTTCTCCAGTGTTCTGGATTTCCTGTTTGCAGAGTAGAGCCATTACCACACTGAGGAGGGAGTAATTTATCATTAACCCGGCACTCTGAAACCAGATTGGCATCTTTGGTTTAGTGTAGTCAAATGTGTCATCATGTGCCTAAAATCTAACTGATCTGAGGTTTCTGGGATGACTTTCCAGGACTTAATTGGGAGAAAGAATTCCTGACCAATCAGTGAACTTTTCTTGATCTTTATACATTTTATAGACATTTTAACTGACACATTCTACACTGAATTTATGCCTTTTTTTAAGCTGAATTTATTTCTAAGTAAATGACTGAAATTCCTGCTTTATCAATGTGGCATTACCATTAAAAGAAGCTCTTTCATTTTTACGGATGCCTTTCAGCAGTGTTCCTAACCCATTTTAAGATCTTTGATCCCAATCAATTTAGCTTTCAAGGGGCTGATCTCCTTCTCAAGTTTTAAACACTTTTTAAAAAGACAGTTAAGGAAAAAAATAAACTTACGTGAAAAGGTTTTTTTTCCTTGCTAATCCACCTGTGGAGGTCAGTCTTCTACACTAGCCTTGAAACTAGAATTGCAAAACTGTCACCTACCAATAAAAAGTTTCCCCGGAGTCCCTGCACTTTTTTTCGTTCCCTGGTTTAGAGCACGCTGTTCTTTCCGAAGTTTTTGGTTGTCTGGGTTTCTCTGGCTGGAGATGAGAGTCACAGAGTGGGGCTAAACATTCAAGTTTGGACTGCGGATGGGAAGAAAGGGCTAGAGCAGGAGAGGAAGGTTTACTGGCCACTGTCCGGATTGACCTAGAGGGATGTCACGCAACCCAACAGGATGGCTTGGCTGGATGTCTAGACCGTGGAGTGTAGTGGTGTGGGCTCAGCCAGGCGCACACTCCAGTCCCCGAAGCAGGGAGGTGTTGTTTACTCATCCGTTGCTTATCTAACTTTGTGATGAGCAGCTAATTTGGTCTTAAGGAGGGATATCAAGATAGGTCTGAGAAGGTTGTTCCTATGTTCAAAGTTACCATACTTTGTAATCGTGACTCTGCTTAAAACGTGTGCATTCAGGAAGTATTGTTAAGCCTTGGTTGTCCAAAAACCTGTCTTCTCCACATGATCACATTCCTAAAGTCACCTGTAAGAGGCTGAGGAGGAAGGTCATTAGAAACTGGAGTCTCAGCCCACATTGCCCCTGGGTGACAAGTCATTTAACCTCTTTTTTTTTTTTTTTTTTTTTTTTTAAACAAGTCATTTAATCTCTTAAAGTGTCCCATTTACTCATGTGCTATAGTACTTCAGAGTTACTGGGAGAGTAGAAAGAGGCAACACTGTGGCTTTGCAGCCAGAAGGTCCTGTGTTCGAATCCCCATTTTACTATTGGCAGGAGCGGGTTCCTGCCTCTGGTGCAGTAGTTTACTCTTCCTGCTTCCCATTTTCTTTGATGTTGAAATGTAGGTGACAGGCAATAGTTTATTAGGAACTTACTGTGAGCCAGCATGCTGTATACTGGAGTTTGGCAAGGTAATGAGGATATGTATACAGTGCCTTTGTACAGGTGGATGTTCATTTAATATTTATTGTTATTTCTTGAATTTTGATAAAGCATGAGGTTTTGCTTATTTTAAAAGGACATACGTGAACATAGAAAAGCTTCGATACACTTCATCCTGGCTAAGTTTGCTATTCGTCTGTTATATCGATAAAATAAAAAACACAGTGCCAGGATTTGTGCTAAGTGTTAGGTTATGAATTCCCAAAGTTTTCTCTTTCTGTTCAAAATACTGAGTTTCTTCTCTTCAAAAGACAGTTATCCCTCTGAACTCTGCTTCCTGCAAAGTCATGACTTTGAGTGGGGAGGGGTTCCCAGAAGGTGGAGCCAAGTGTGGGAGTAGGGCGAAAGGGATAATCCAGAAAGACAGTGAGTATCTGTGGTAAAGGCGCAGAGGGACCCAAAAATATAACTGTCGTGAGCTGTCGGCCTTTAAGGGCCCAGGCAGGAAGGGGAGGACCTCCCTGATCAGAAGACAGAGCACTGGGGTCAGGAGGGTTCCCAGCTAGAGTTCAGAGAGGCTTCTGGGTGCAGAGGGAGCTCTTAGGATACCCAGTTGGTTCCAGTGTCATAATATGATTAGCAAACACCATGAGGTTAAATTTTAAAACGTGTTTTCTTTAATGAACCACAGGCTAGTTATTACCTTTCTGCTTCAGGCATTTCAAACAATTGCTTCTTGAAATTTTAATGCTTAGTTCTGCATTATCTACCAAAACACCTCTCTTTTTTTTTTTTTCTTTGCTAAAGAGAATTCAATTGAAAGCTTTTATATTTGCTGTGAGTTCAGTAGTAAAACAGTGGATAAGAGAATACAGGACAAGGGAGCAACATGTTTTCGCGTTTCCCTTGGCTGTGGAATTTTAGTGTTTAACTTTTATTAAACTTTGACTTTTATTTTATTTATACCCTACCTTGTTCAAGAAAGGATTTAAGACAACTAACAGGAATGAATAAATAAAACGGCATGAGAGTTTAAAAGGGGGCCCCACTGGGAGAAAGACCGTCGGGAACACTGCCGCTTTATCATCAGAGTTGCGGCCCCTACGTTATCAAGGTCCCTTTTTCCCTTGAAGGAGCTCGGAGCTTGGAGCCTCCTCCAAGTTCATAGCCTGATGGCCGGCTCCCGTTTGGCTCTTGTACCGTTAGAACCATATCTGCATGCGACGAGTGCACAGTGTTCCCTCCCTCGTTTGGAGGAGCCAGAACATTCTTCAGTGGTAAAATGCCAGCAGACATCAACCACAAGAAGTCTGCGTGAGTGGGCAGGATTTAACAGATGGACACGGAGAGAGCAAGTAGAAGGTCAGGCTTTTAGGGAAAAATAAGCCAAGCTCTTGATGCAAAGACAGGATCCGAACCATCACTTCTGACCCAGAAAGGAACTGGAGCTCATTTTTCTAAGACGCTGGCCTTTATTTACTGTTGTGTCTCAAGGGCACCAAAACCGCATATGGACATGACCGGGAAGAGAAATGAGCACCAAATTGTACAGCGGTCAGAAAAATCTCCCCTCAGCCCTTGGAATGACCTCTGGTCAGGAATCAAACTTTCTGCTCCACTGGCTCCTTTGTCCTCACATTCCGTTGTCTGTAGAGGTGGGCTTGGAGGAAAGCCCCCCCCCCCCGCCCCCGCCCCATGAACCTTGAAGGTGACCAGGGGCTTGCCTTTTTCTTTGTTAGTATGTAGACTTCTGTCATTACTGATCGCCTATTCTGTTTTTGAATTTATATTGCCATCTTGGGGGGAATGAGTTGTGTAGATTTTGTAAGTGTTTTCCTTCCGTGTAAGACAACTTAGGTCTCGGAGTTACTTAATCAACCCCCTGTTTAACTTTTCTGACTTATTCGTGATTCTGTTGTCTCTCTCTGAAGCCCACCTTCCCGAAGCAGCATCTAAGATGGGTGTAGGAGGTTGACTTTTCAAAACCCATGACATGGACTGTATCCACCTGCCCCCTGTGCTCTACAAAGCTGTGGCCGTGTTCAGGGTTTCAAGAGAAGGACAGTTGAGGCCACTGAGCCCAGCACCTTCCATGGAAAGCCCCTGTGCACCTTTGTCGGTGATGATTTGAAAAGGCAGATATGGGGGCGGAGCTTGGAAAGATGAAGTCCTTGAACTCAGATTTGAGTTTGACTTTGTAGCAGCCTTACCTGGGGCAAGCCGGTTAGCCTCTCCGAGCCTCTCTCTTCACCCATAAACTCCAGACAATAATTTCACTGTCCTAGGGCTTTGGGGGAAATTAAGCAAGAACGCATGGAAGTGCTCCGCATAGTAATGGGCATGTTATTATGCAAAGTAAATGTCAGTATGTTGTTATTAGTATCGTGAGCATAAAAGTTAATAAGGAATGTGCTTATTGATTTGTCAGAGTTCCTCACACAGTTTGGATGAGCCCGCTGTGTGATTGATGTTTTGTAAATACCTGTCCCCTCTCTGCAGCTTTTCACTCTCATGAACCACAGTGTGGTCCTGGCCAGGGGCCAGGGTGCACGGGCTCTTCCTCTCTAGCCAGCTTTTGGGTCAGGGGTCCAAGGTCAGGGAAACTCCTTCTCCACCTCAGATCACACTTTTAAATCTTTCTGATCCTCATTGTGTTTACCTCGTTTTAAATGGAGGTCCCAATACCAATCTCGAGGTGTTCTGTGAGTATTTTTTTTAATGTTTATTTATTTTTGAGAGAGAGAGAGACTGCGCATGAGGGAGGGGCAGAGAGTAGGGGACAGAGGATCTGAAGTGGGGTCTGTACTGACAGCAGCAAGTCCAATCGATGCGGGGCTCGAACTCTCAAACGGTGAGATCATGACCTGAGCCAAAGCCGGACACCCAATCTACTGAGTCACCCAGGCGCCCCAAGGTGTTCTGTGAGTATTAAAGCACCAAATGAGGAAATACCAGTGGGAGTGTTTTGTGCAAGTGTGTGTGTGCACCACGTGTGTGCCTGTGTGCCACCTTGAAGTCCCCTTCGGCTTTGGCTCCTCTGATGCTCCCTTTGTCCTCCTTTCTTACCTTGCCAGGTGCTCATTCTCCGTCCCGAGAAGTCCCCCAGGTTTGGGCCTTGTGAGCTTGGCTCTTCTTAAAATCTCGTGCTTCTCCTGCATCTCTGTGTGCCTTCTGGGCTGTACATGGCGGTCAGATTCACCTTCCCCCCCAGCCCAATGCTTCCAACTTCTCCCCAACCCATGCATCTGAGCCAGAACTCCTGGAGTGCTTTTTGGTCTGTTTCTCCTCACGGCATTGAGCCCCTTTTAATTGTCCCACCAACGCATTCAGCTCATAAAGCCTCCCCTTGACCCCCTGCCGACTCTGATCCTTCATTTCCACTCTGACTTCTGGGCTCCCAACCAACCCTCTAACCTCAACCCTGTGGTTCTGCTGCACTTTTCCTTAGGTCTCTCTGATTTTGATTCTTGTCAGTCCTAGTCAGACTGTACCAAATTAATATCAACAAACAGTACCAATCGCATTATTTCCCTGCCCAGAAACCTTCCATGACCTCCCATTGTTTATCAGGTCAGGGTCAAACTCTCGGCTCCGTTTTAAAGCACCTTATAAATTAGATGTTTTATGTTTTTTTGCCTACCGTATGGTGATGTTCTGCTTTTCTCCACTGCAAAGTAAGCGTCATGTGGTTAGGGACCACAGCTGTCTGATTCCCCGTTATATCCCTTTGGACAGTGTGGGTATATGATAAGTACCTGCCAATGTTTACTGAATGAACGAGCAAGTGGATGGATGTCCAAGTTCATTTCCTGCCAGCCTCCTGCTTATACTTCTTAGCTCTTGTCAGTTTGGTCAGTGTTCTGTCTCTGTCCCCAACAGTGGCCTGTTCGTCAGGATGTTCTTTTCCTCTGAAATGCCCCAGCCCGCCCTAGATACCAAAGCAAATCACAGTCCACCTTTTTGCATTCCCATTTGGGTCCCTCCACCTCCATGAAGTTTTCTTCGCATTCTCACTGCCCCGAACTTATTTCCCCCCCACTAATGTTAGCATTTCTGTCTTGTATTGTTTAGTTAAATCCATACGTGTGGGGTTTTTTTAGGGGAAGCACACATCCACACGCACACCTAGTTTGTAAACTCCTTAATATATTTCTGTTGTACCTCCTGTGGTACTTAGGACAGGGCTGGCACTCGATCAATGGACTGACTCGAAGAGGTCAGTATTTACTAACATCATATTCGCATGTCTAGACGTGTTTTACTTTGTGGAAAACCTGTGTGGAAGATCACATTGCGGTTTTGGCAACAGACCGCTCTAGAGGAATTTATTGGAAGGAGTTTATCAGTTATCAGCTTGGCATTTCTAAATTTTCACTTAGAAAAACTGTTCAAAGTCAGATGCAGGAGGAAGAGAGCAAATTGAGATGCAGGCCTTGGAGCTCGCTCCCTGCGGAGACTGGGTACCAGGCCGGGAGAGGCACGAGGGCTTGTCCTGCTGGGCTGGTGCTTTTTCACCTGGGAGACACCCTGTTCCTCTTCTGTTTATTGCAGGGGGAACCGGTTCCTTCTTTCTCATCTCTTGCACGGGCATCAGTGACGATATTGGTAAAAGCAAATACGTTTCAGATGGATTCGATTGTAGTTTCTTTTGTCAGAGCTCAATTTTCAGGATGGACAACGCGGGTTTAGTCTCACTCGAAATCCTGTTCTGCTTGAGACGCTCTTGTAAAGATGGGTCAGGCGGAATGAGTCTGCACCACGCCTGAGATTGAGGGTGAGTCTGCGTGCATCGTTGGAGTCTTGCTGTTTGCCGATGAACCCCAGCTTATTTCCAGACCCTCCAAATGAAAAGGTAGAAGGCTGTGTTGAGCAGGGCAAATGACAGTAGAAGACGGCAGGACTGTGTGTGAGCGTGGTTTTATTGTGTGGAGTTTCGGACTACGTGGTGGGAGCCTTTGCAAAATGAAGTAGGACATTTTTCCAAGTCCGGCTTAGTGCTTTGGTGAGGACATGACTTGGTCTCCTCAGTGACACCAAGTGATCTGGAACAGCCCTCCTCCATGAAGCAGCTCTTACTCAGCACAAAGAACCCAGACTTTCTTGGTGTCAGTTAGCTCTGAAATCTGCTTTTTCCTTTAAATTGTATGAGCACCAAGTATCATAAAAAAATTACAGGTTTTATGAGCTGATGCAGTTGATTTCAATCAGATTGTCATGGAACATATGGACAATAATGAATCTTCAATTGTGGTAATTAGGCAAACTTCCCAAAATCCAATAGAACATAGTTTGTGGAGACTTCCTTCCGGAAATACAGCAACATAGATGCAGCCTGGGGGTTTGGGCTGGAAAGTATAGGCTTCAGCAACTAAAGACCTAGTGGCTTTCCTTTTCCTAAAATGAACGTGGTAAATTGCTGCTTACGTGCTTCAAAGTATTGAATTAAATCTTGTCATTGCGTTAGTTTTAAGTGCTGCACACCATTTATTGGTTCTTTGCTTGCCGGCCAGGACTACACTTCCTGGTCCCCTAGTGGTTGAGCGAGGCCCTGTGACTAGTTCTAGCCAATGATATGAGTGGAAGTGATGTGGGTCCTGCTCAGGCTGAGGGGTTTAAATGCTGGTGTGACAGCCAGAGAGTCTCTGTCTCTTGCCCTTCCCTCTGCCTTAGAGACTGGCAGTGGTTCAGGGGCACCAAAGTGGCTCAGTTGGTTAAGCGTCCGACTCTTGGTTTCAGCTCAGGTCGTGATCTCGTTGTTCATGGGTTTGAGCCCTGCGTTGGCACTCTCTCTCTCCCTCTCTGCCCCGCCTGCACATGAGTGCGCGCTCGCTCTCTCTCCCTCTCTCTCTCTCTCAGGATAAATAAATAAACTTAAAAAAGAAGAAATTAAAGCTCAATTAATAAAATCTAAAAGGAGACATAAAGTGTACTAGTATTTCAGTAAGGCACAGGAAGACTGAAGGATTTCAAAATAGCTATGTATTGAAAAATAATGAAATTACAGAGATACAGACATCACAGCAGATAAAATGAAAAATATCTAGTAACTACACAGTGAAATAACTGAGAGCCAGTTGAATGAATCTCTGAAATCTCTTATATTTGTGTTGTAAAACTACCACCTTAGAAATTACTAGCAAACACAATACACAAGTACACATTTTGTTAACCATCAAAACAGTGATGTCATCACATATCATTTGGCCTTAAGTAATTTCCACTGTACGCATGACACGGTGAGAAAAAGGCAAGCGGTGGCTTAGTTTTATTGAAACTAGTTTTCAGACCCCCAGGGGGCCCCACACCACACCCCGAGAACCGCCGCCCTCCCCGATCATGACCGATACAGTCTCCGTTCAGACATACGGGTGTTCCTCACCCATTTCCACTTACTTCGTTAAATGAAAATAGAAAACGAAAGCAGAGTGGCTGTATGCTCTTTGAGTGTGTGCATCACATTGATTCCAGAGATGGTCTTCCCCAGACTTTGGGTAGGTGGAGGTAGTAGTAGCTTCTTCAGTGGCTTCATTATTCAACGGAAGCAAATAGGATGGAACTGGAGTCCGAGACTTTTCTGAGGATGATGCCACAGCAGAGATCAGAAGAGAGACAATGTATAGGTTTGGTTTTGTAAAAGTGGAGAACTTCTGTGTTTGCTAAAGACAAAAAACCAAAACCTAAAAAAAAACAACCCATAACACAATTTAAAAACTCAAAAGGAGTATACAGTATATTTATTTGATCAACAATTCATCTATTTCCAATGTATATAAAGAACTCTTGGAAGTTAAGCAAAAAAAAAAAAAAAAAAAAGGGATAAATGCCCCAATAGGAACACAAAACAAAGGAAACAAATAGGTTATTTCATAAAAGAAGAAATCTAAAATGCAAATAAATACATGGAAAAATATCCACCCTCAATAGTAAACAAACATGCAATTTTTTTAGTGTTTATTTTTGAGAGAGAGAGCAAGTGGGGGAGGGGCAGAGAGAACGGGAGACAGGATCTGAAGCAGGCACTGTGCTGCCAGCAGAGAGCCCAACACAGGACTTGAACTCCTGAACCACGAGACCATGACCTGAGCTGAAGTTGGATGCTTAACTGACTGAGCCACCCAGGTCCCCCCCCCCCCTTTTTAATGTAAACAAACATGTAATTTAAAACAGGGTACCCTTCTTTGTCTGCCAGATGGACAAAGATTGTTTCCTTTCTAATGGTAACATTCAGTGCTGATATGCTGGGTCTGCTGCCCCCCCCCACCCCCACCCCACCCCCGTCCCCCCGTCCCCCAGCCAGAAGACGGGACGTTTATTCCCTGGAGAAATTGAACCAGGAAAGCTTCAGAGCCTAGACCTAGACGCAGTGGAGGGCGAGAGTGGCACCCTTACAAAAGCAGGGAATACCTGAGCGATTGTATCCTGCATGGTGAGACTTAACAGCTTTTCCCATTTGTTCTCTGTGCTCTTTCCTGAAAAAACTAACCTATCAAAAAGAAAACACTGCCAAGTGAAACTTCCCTTCCTGGTCCTCTCCCAGCCATTCCACAGAGAGGCTCATCAGATGACAAGGCCTATTCACATAGGGCTTCCAAATACTTTCTTAGTATCTTACTGTCACATATAAATTGATATTAAGGAACCATCAAATATTTGAAGGAATGCTCCAGTCTGAAATTCGAAGATCCTGCAGACAGAGAAGAGAAATGAAAGAAGCAGTGCAGTGAGTTTGAAAACTAGATGGTCTTCAGAGAGAGAAGATATTACGTGTAAGAAATAAGAACAAGGTGATACTTTTAAAAGAAATATATACAAATGAAGAAACTCTTGGAACTTAAAAATAAGATAGAAGTTAAAACTCTATAGAGGGCTGGAAGATGAGGAAATCTCCATGAAAGTAAAATTTAAAACTTAGAAGACCAACTCTTAGGCAGTAAAAAGGGGAAGACAGTATTAAACAATTATTACCAGAAAGATTCTCAGAACCAAAAAGTATGAGACTCTAGATGGAAAGGGCCAATGAAGTAACTAGCACTGTGGGTGGAAGAGAAAAGACCTGTGCTGAGGGTAATCATAGGTTAAAGAGAGCATCCTAAAAGTTTCCAAATAGATCACAAAGTATTGGAAATTGGAATGACATTAACCTATCTCGGCAGTGGTACTGTAAACTAGAAGACAATGAAACAATACAGTAAGAGTTCTGAGGGAAAAAGTATTTCTGGGCAAGAATTCTATCCTCAGCTAACTATTTATCAAATATAAAGGCAGAATATAAGAACATTTTGGGGTGCCTGGCTGGTTCAGTCAGTAGAGCGTGCAACTCTTGATCTCAAGGCTCTGAGTTCAAGCCCCATGATGGGTGTAGCTTACTTTAAAAAAAATTTTTTTTAATTTTTTAATGTTTATTTATTATTAAGAGACAGAGAGAGACAGAGCGTGAGCAGGGGAAGGGTAGAGAGAGGAGGAGACACAGAATCTGAAGTAGGCTCCAGGCTCTGAGCCATCAGCACAGAGCCCGACGTGGGGCTCGAACTCACGGACTGTGAGATCATGACCTGAGCCAAAGTCAGTTGCCTAACCAACTGAGCCACCCAGGCGCCCCTCCAAAAAATTTTTTTTGAGATCTGCAAAGTCTAAAATATTTTTCCTCCTAGCCAACCTTTGTAAAGGAAACTACTGGAGGTTGAGCTTTACTAAAATAAAGAAGAAAACCAGGAAAGAGAAAGGTTGTAGGATACAGAACAGAAGAGACTGACTCAGGAAGATACCCTGGAGGATGGTGACAGGAAATCCTAGGATGAAGTTTGTCTAGCAGGCCTAACATTGGACACAATGCAGAGATCTCTGGGAGGGATACCTCTTAGGAAAAAAGAAAAACTTGGACTTGGTAAACTGTTTTGTATTTTTGTAGTGAAAAGAGTATTAGAAGTCTCTACTTATAAGTGCCTTACTATGAGGAGTTGGAGAAGAACCTGTGATAGATACCTAGAAAGCTAAAGCAAACGGAAAAAAGTTAGGCAGTTACTAACTCCAGGAAAAATTAAAAGTAGTTCAGGAAAAGAAATAACAATCACAGTATCTGGTTCATTCAGCTTTGAGCTATATTTTCATAGTCATAATAAAAATTAAATTAAGTTTCAGGGTACCTGGGTGGCTCAGTGAGTTCAATGTCTTGATTTTGGCTCAGGTCATTATCTCATGGTTGTGAGGCCTAGCCCCAGGTCAGGCTCCTCGCTGGGTGTGGAGCCTGCTTGAGATTCTCTCTCTCTCTCCCTCTCTCCCTCCCCCACTTACATGCCTGTGCACTCTCTCTCAAAATTAAAAAAAATTGAAATGATGTGGAAAATACTTAAAGACCAATAAAAGTCACAAAAACAAAACCTCATAAAGACCTTTAAACAGAAAAAAAAGACAAAATTATAGAAAAACAAATATTTTGTCTATAATTTTCTTTTTTCTTTTCTTTTTAAAAGTTTATTTATTTCGAGAGAGAGAGAGTGCATGTGAGCAGGGGAGGGGCAAAAAGAGAGGGAGTGAGAGGATCCCAAGCAGACTCTGCACCGTCAGCTCAAACACAACGCAGGACTCAGACTTAGGAACCGTGATCATGACCTGAACTGAAACCAGGAGCTGGAACTTAACTGACTGAGCCACCCAGGTGCCCCTATTTTTATTTTTATTTTTATTTTTATTTTTATTTTTATTTTTATTTTTATTTTTATTTTTATTTTTATTTTTTTAAGTTGTTTTTTGTTTTTTGTTTTTTTTTAAGTAAGCTGTATGTGGAGCTCAAACTCAGCCCCTAGATCAGGAGTCACACTTGCCACCAACTGAGCCAGCCAGGTGCTATGTACTTTTCATTTTATCCATGATGAGTATGTATACTTTTCTAATAAGAATAAAGGTTTTTTAAAGGTAATTCAACTGGGAAAAACCTAGCACTTGACTCATTTCTTTAGCCTATTTTGACCAGAAGAATTGATGGCCATTTTTATCTCTATGCTGATGACAAAGCTTTTGTTCATATTTTTGAAATTGGTGTTTATTTTGCTTCATATCCTCACCCAGACTTAATATTCTCAGTCTTTGTCATTTTAGATATTCTCACGGTTGTGGAGTGATACCTACTTTTGTTTGTAATTTGCACTTCCGTAATGACTAATAATATTGAATGTCTTTTCATGTACTTTTTAGCCATTACTGTATCACCTTTGGTTGAAGTTTCTGTTTAAATCTTTTACTCATTATTTTATTGGGTTTTCTTCTTTAGTTGTAAGAGCTCTTTGTATATTCTGGATACGGGTCTATTGAATACATGTTTTACAAATATTTTTCTTTTATTGTTCTGACAGGAAATCTTTAACTCAAGGTTACAAAAATGATCTCCTATGTTTTCTTTTTAGAAGTTTTATGGTTTTAGCTTTCACATTTAGGGTTTTTTTTTTTTTTCCTTCCATTTTTGAGGGTTTTTTTTTCAATTGTTTAAACTGTAAAATACAAATAACAAAATTTACCATCTTACCCGTTTTTAAGTATACAGTTGAGTGGTGGTAAGTGCATACATATTGTTGTGTAACCATTACCACCACCTATCTTCTAAAGTCTTTTCATCTTGCAGAACTGAAATTCTACCCATCTGCACACATCCCAAAGTGTGTTCTGGTGTCACGAGTAGAATATTGTATATATGTCTGTTAGATCTACTTGGTTTACTGTGTTGTCCCGGTCCTGTTTCTTTATTTCTGCCTGGTTATTCTCTACATTATTGAAGCAAGATAGTGCAATTTCCAACCATTATTGTAGGACTGTCTATTTCTCCTTTCAATTCTGTCAATTTTTGCTTCATATATTTTGACAGTCTGTTATTAGGTAACAAATAGTTATAATTGTTAATATGTTCTTTCTATATTGGACCTTCTATGAATATATATTGTCCTTCTATGTTTCTTGCAACCTTTTTTGATTTAGTGTCTATTTTGTCTGATATTAGTGGAGCCACCCTACTCTCTCTGTTACTATTTGCAGGGAATGTTTTTCCATCCCTTTACTTTTCACATATTAGTGTCTTTGGTTCTAAAGCTAGTCTCCTATAGACAGCAAATAGTTGGGTCGTGGTTTGTTTGTTTTTTTAATTCATCCTGCTAATCTCTTTTGATTGGAGAATTCAACCCGTTGAGTTTAAAGTAATTATTGATAAGGCGGGCCTTATTTCTGCTGTTTTGCTATTTCCTTTCTATGCCCTGTATCTTTTTTTGTCCTTTAATTTCCAAATTAGGGTCTTTTGTGTTTAGCCATTTTTTAATAGTGAAACGTTTTAATTCCTTCCTCATTTTTCACATGTATTCTGTTTTCTTTGTGGTTTAGTGTGTTAAACTACATTTAACTTCCTAATACTCTAGTTTGAATTTATACCAGCTTAACTTCTATAACATACAAAAACTCTTTCCCATGCCTTTCAGCGATCGAGGTCATAGAATTACATCTCTATCTGTTGCGTCTCCAAAAAATAACCTGATAACTGTTTTCCCTAATGCATTAGCCTCTTACATGATGTAGAAACAAAATGTGAAGTTACAAGCCAAAGTTACAAAGGACTAGCTTTTAGTCTGACAGGCTTTTTTTAATGTGTCGGTCACTTAAATTATTAAGAAAACAAAATGTGGAGTTAGGATCTGTTTTTGCAGCTAACACTAGCTTTTATACTTGCACTTGTCTTTAACCTTTACTGAGACCTGTATTTCCTCATATGGCTTTGAGTTGCAGTCTTTCATTTCACTCCACAGGACTCCCTGGAGCTCGCTTGCAGGGCAGGTTTAGTGGTAATGAACTCCCTTGGCTCCTGTGTATCCGTTTTTGTTTATCCGGAGGTCTTTGCGTGACCTCTTGTCTGATGCAAGATAAGGGTCCAGGTTCTCCTTTCTGTATGTAGATGTTCCCCTCTTTCAGCATCTTGTATTAGAGACTATCTTTTCCCCTTGAACCATCTTGACCTCTTTGTCGGAGGTCACGTGGCCGTATGTATGTAGGGGTCGGTTTGGACTCACTACCATGCCGTTGACTTTTGCATTGGTTCTTTCCCCTGTACCACACTGTCTTGATGCCCATAGCCTTGTGCTAAATCTTAAAATCTGGTCACATAAGTCCGCCGGTTGTTTTTCAGCTATTCTGGCTGATAAAACAACTAGGAAAGTAACATACCTTTGTGTTCCATAGCCTTTGTTTTTCCACATGAATTTTAGAACTGGCTTGTCTGTTTCTACAGCAAAAGGCCTGGTGGGGTTTTGGGTTGCGTGGTATCTGTAGCATGCTTTGGGAGAATGTGGCATCTTAATAATGTTGACTCTTCCGATGCACAAAAATGGTTTATCCCTCCATCGTTTTCACTGTCAGAGTTGTGTTGTGGCTGCCCATGGACACGTCCTGCACGCACTCGTTCCGTCCATCCCTAAGCAGTTCGTGTTTGTGATGGTACTCTGAGTGCATTATCTTTTTAAATTTTAGTTTTTAGTAATGTAGGAAAAAATTGATATTTGCATATTGACCCCATATCCCGTGACCTCACTAATGTCACTTAGCAGCCTTTTTGTAGGTGCTTTATGATTTCCCACATAGGTGATGTCCGCAAATGCAGAAAGTTTTACTTTCTCCCTTGTAATCTGTATGCCTTTTAGTTTTGTGCCTTACCACAGGAATTTCATTTTTGTCTTGTGTAGCATCGATGAATCCAACCATTTTAACAGGCCACTAAACTCTACAGTCAAGTCACAAAGGACCTTTCCACTGTGAATGTTATGATCACTAAGGCTGGATTTATAATAAATTTACTTTAATTAGAAATATAACCAGATGATTGACATGCTGGAACTTTTCAGACTTAAGGCACAGTACATCTCCTTACTTTATATAGGATTTTAGAAACAAGTGTGCAACTGTAGGTTTCATTTTTAATGATAGCAGATTTCGAAATGATACCAGTATTTTTATGATAAAGAGTTTATCATTTGTGAAATATTGAACCAGTGACCTTAGCTATTCAGATATGATGAAAGGCCCAATCTAACCTTTTATTGAACATGATATTTATTAAAAATGAAACTCCTCGTTTCTATTACTTAATCAATAACACATTAAGCCATTTATTAATATGATTACAGAAGGTCTTGCAGATTAGATATTCTGCCCCCTTGTCATCTAGTTTAACAACCAGGAAACAGCAGTCTAAGCTAGAGTCAGCCAAATCTGTCTAATCATGCGCCTGTAACTTTTATGAGATACTGGAAAGAACACTTAGAATTTGCAGAAAGAAAATAATCTGTAGTTGCTGTCTTGGAAGGAACAAGCCCCTTTTACATCATTACATAAGTAAACCTACCTGGAGAAGATCTATTTTATTTAGTTAACCATTATTTATTTGCTTAAAACAGTGAGGTTTGGTACAGGTGGCATATTGGTAAATGTGGCAAGAAATGCGTCGCATGCTTGATGTCGGCCAGGAAAGAAGCCTGTGGTAGGAGAAAGAAGAAAGAGCTGCAGAGTCGGGACTGTTGAGGCACATCTCTGCTATGGGGTCTCATGGTTTTTATTGAAACGGAGTGCCCATCTAGCAAAGGGCAGGTGTCCTAAGTGAATTTTCAGAAACGAACTGCTTCCCGGATGTGCACTCCTGTTACCCTGTGCCAGTACCCTGTGTCCTGTTCCGGTCTCAGTGTGCGTGATGCCACGGGAGTGTCGAGCTTCACTTGTGACAGTTAGGACAGCCAAGGACCCGGACCCCTTCGGAATACACAGCATTGTTGAGTGCTCTACAGGTCCCACTTCATTTACTCCTCACGGTAACTTTTGAGGAGGGAAGTCCCGCAGTCTGTGGTTTCAAGTTGAGAAAATGAGGAAAAGGTTTTACAAGAGCCACCCTTTGTAAGCAAGCACCGTAGGGTCTGCTCTCCCCTCGTTGTCTCCCCATCCCTGAGACTTTGCAGATGAATGAGCTAAGGGTCTGAAAGCTCATTTGCCCCCAGCCTGTGTTCTTCACCACTAACCTCGGAGGCAGCCGGCTACAAGTTGTTCAACAGTGTAACGTTCAGGGGCTGCCCCAAAGGGAGGGCGGAAGACTGGTGCTGGAACAGGGCAGACATCTGCCTGGCAAGGGGCTGCTCGGTCAGCCAAGTCTTTGACCCCCTTCCAAGAAGCTGCTGATGTAAAACTGTGTGCAAATGAGCCTCTGTCCAAACAAGCAGCAATGGTCTGTGTCTGGTTTAAAGGACAGGCAGAGTGTCTCAGGTATAGGTGTTTCTTTTCCGGATAACAGATCATGTGAAGTCAGAGCTGGTAGGGCTTGTAGAGGTCAGCCAGCCAGCCACCTCCCTGCCCAGACAAAGAAGCCTAGGGCCCGGAGGTGAAGGCATCGTCCTGATGGCACCGACGGGCACCAGGCCTCCTCACGGCCTCTCCTCTCGGGCACGTGTGACTGACATCTTACCAGTCACATGGAGTGTCTTTCTTTTGGAGTTCTTCAGAACTCCTTGTTTAAAACCTCTAGGGAACCTGCACAATGTTGCTGGTTTTCTAACATCTGATGAACTTAGTTTTGCATAAAGTGTTTAAATTTTGTGCCTGGAGCATCTGGGTGGCTCAGTCGGTTAAGCATCTGACTCTTGATTGCTGTTCAAGTCACAATCTCACGGTTTGTGACAGCCAGAGCCTGCTTGGGATCCTCTCTCTCTCTCTCTCTCTCTCTCTGTCTCTCTCTCTCTCTCTCTCTCTTCCCCTTCCCCGCTTCATGCTCTTTCTCTAAATAAACTTAAAAAAATAAAAATAAATTTCATGCCGAAAAGTTATTACTAAAGTACAATAAAGTTTTTCCTTTTTTCCTTAGTGAAAAAAACTCATTAGTCCTGGAACTGGAAGGTAATGAAAAGTTGTGGAAATTATAGAAAAATGTGGTCAAACGTTTTCCCTTGTAACCTTGATCCCTTGATCAGTCCCTGTACTGGTTCTCCTTGGGGACACGTGTTCTGAGGCCTGTTCCTAGTGCACTGTTGGCCCTGGCATTCTCACCGGGGACCTGGTCCCGTTCTCTGCCCGCATGGCTGGTTTTTTGGTCCCTCCGGTGTGTCATCGGCAACCCAGAAGTGGGCTTCTATTGTCAAAATGGTGAGGGGGTTGCCTCCCAAAAACAAAATGTTCTTTACTTGACCGGTCATCTGGATAGAGCTGCCTGTTCGGCATCACCTCGAATAGACCCAAACGGTCCCGGAGGCTGATATGAAATCACACAGAATGTTTCCCCAAAATAGACCCAAGGGGCTGGCCAGGTTGGTGGCTCGGTGTTCCTAGGGCCTCTGAGGGATTTTGTGTCTGAGGACATCTTGGTGGCTGTGCGGCAGGCAAAGCAGAGTGTGGGTTTTATCCTCCCTGCCCCCCCCCCCCACCTTCTGTGCGGCTAAAATACACTCAGTCCATTGTACTTACTTGGTATCATCTGTTCTTCCCATGGTGCATGTTTTCCCTCAAACTGAGGACATGTGAGGACTGGGGAGCTGAATGCTTGGGGGGAGGTCTTCTGGGTTTGTGGGGGAGGGCTTTTGTTTCTATAGGATAGCAACGCATTTTTGCCCACTTTCTGTGCTCCCCTTTAGAATCAGAGATTGAATCGGAGGCTTGTGTTGGTTTTACAATTTTATTTGTGGTTTTTACGGGTAAATCTTCATCGAGGTTCCTTTGTCAGAAAACTGGATAAATGCATGGCCTTTCTGTCTGATGGTAGATAGCTTTTTTCCTGTCTGAACCAGTTTTCTGTTGAGAGTGCCTCCGCGTGATTTATTTCAAATAACTTGGGTTAGAAAGTAAGCGGGTCTGTGTGACGTTTTTAGTTTCAGCTCAGAGCACATCGAGCCAGTATAGAGACGCATCTGATAGCAGCATTTCCCAGCAAAACACAATTGCTGTTGATGTACATAATTGATCACTTTATTAACTGTGGAAAAAAGAAGCCTTATTGAAGCCATAAAGCATAACTTCATTATGTCCTGAATGTAGAAAGCAAACACATTGGAGAGTGGCTGACAGGTTCCCGTTTCAAGGCTGATTCTGATCACGATAATATTCAAGCAGCATTGATTGTTCTCTAACTGGATTTTTCTCTCCGTAGGCCTCCTCGGAAGAGCTGAAAGCTGCCTACCGGCGGCTGTGCATGCTTTACCATCCCGACAAGCACCGGGACCCGGAGCTCAAGTCCCAGGCGGAGCGGCTGTTTAACCTTGTGCACCAGGCTTATGAAGGTCAGCGGAGGGCCAGGCCTCGCGCACATGCCCTGAAAAGCAGCTGCTCGATTTTTAAGAGGCTTGATTTGTAGAGGACAGAAAGAGAGTCCTTAGAGGTGCATGAGAGAGGAGGTTAGGTTAGTGCTTTTTTACTGACAGGTCCTTTGAAAGAGCGGTATTTTGCCCTGGAATCAATGTGTCCGGTCAGTGGGACATGAGAGTGTGAGCAGAGCAGACGGGGGCCGGGCTGCAGGGAGCACTCAGGCTCTAAATCGCTCGCTGGCTTTCTTCTAAAGGGAGCTCTTCCAGGTAAAAGGCTGATCGCTTCAGACAGGCCCTCTTTGTTCTCTTTTTTTATGAGAACATTCACAAGAATGTTTTTTTTTACTTGAACATCATTTTATTGGCTCCGGGGCATTTGGTTAAGGAAAGGTTCTAACGAAAGGAAGAAAATGATGTTAGGGAGGCCAACAGGAAGTAGAATCAAGTAATCCAGGTTTTTATACTTACATCCTAGGTACTTCAGAAGGAAAATTTTGTGATGTAGCTGTGTATAAAATATTGAAGTCGGGGCGCCTGGGTGGTTCAGCCAGTTAAGTGTCCAACTTCAGCTCAGGTTCATGAGTTCGAGCTCTGCATCGGGCTCCATACTGACAGCTCCGAGCCTGGAGCCCACTTCCGATTCTGTGTCTCCCTCTCTCTCTCTGCCCTCCCCTGCTTGCGCTCTCTCTGTCTATATATATATAATCAAAAATAAATATTAAAAAACTTTTTTAAATGTTAAAGTAACTGATGGGTCCAGTTTCTGTTGGAGATGGTGGAAAAGCTCTAGCAACATAACAGTGATGGTTACACGACACTGAATGCACCTAATGCCGCTGAAGTATACACTTAAAAGTGGCTGAAATCAATTTTATGTTATGAATATTCTGCCACAGGTTTATAAATAAAAATTTAAAAATATTAATGCACTCTTAGAATATATGCCAAGTAAAATAAGTTATTCATTCTGGAACAGATTGGTGATTTGCTCCTTAGTTAAACAGACCAAAAATTAGATAATATGTTTCTTTATGAAATAAAGGCTTCTCGTTGTTGGGTGTCTGGGTGGCTCAGTCAGTTAAGCATCCGTCTTAGTCTCGGGTCATGATCTCACGGTTCGTGAGTTTAAGTCCCGCATTGGGCTCTGTGCTAACAGCTCAGAGTCTGGAGCCTTGCTTCAGATAGTGTGTCTCCCTCTCTCTCTCTGCCCTCTGCCACTTGTGCTCTGTCTCTTTATCTCCCTCTCTCCCTCCTTCCCTCTCTCTCAAAAATAAACATTAAAAAAAATTTTAAGCAATTTTTTTAACTTTTGTGTTTTTTTAAATTTATTTTTGAGAGACAGAGCGTGAGTGGGGGAGGAGCAGAGAGAGAGGGAGACACAGAACCCAAAGCAGACTCCAGGCTCTTGAGCTGTCAGCACAGAGCTCAATGCGGGGTCGGAACCCGTGAACCATGAGATCATGACCTGAGCTGGAGTCGGACGCTTAACCGACTGAGCCACCCAGGCGCCCCAACATTAAAAAAAAAATTTTTTAATCTATTTTAAAGACTTTTTGTTATAGACAAAAAAGCATATGCCATATTTCACTTTATGGTTTTATCAAAAAATTGGGCTTTACTGATGAGGAAAACTCGGGCTGCAGTGCACGATCCACGTCTGTGGTCAGCATTGGGTCTTTAGTAGATTTAACTCCTGCTCAGAAGCCTGTTCCTTTTATCGTATCCCGTTGTCTGAATGGCTGTGTGAATTTTACCGTTGTCTAAATTACCCCCGTGGCCAGCTTGTGTTGTCCTGGAGATACAGGGAAGAGTTAACAGAAAACCCGAACGGTTCTTGAGGAAGTGCTGTGGCAGCAGAGCCGCCCCCATGCTCAGCCTCATGGGGAGACCAAGGGAAAGCCGTGAACAGATAAGTCCCTACAAAATCCTACAGATTAGCTCAAGAAGTCTGCCTCCCACGTCTTCCAGTGGTCAGCACTTCTTCCTTCCCCGTTGGGTTTGCATATGGATACAATCATTTACATCGTTTTTTTAATTAGGCCTAAAAATACATGGGAAGTCTCAAGGGAGAGAAGTTTCGAAGGTCTTGCACAGAAACTGGCAGAGGAGGTGAGGAAG
Source organism: Neofelis nebulosa (assembly GCF_028018385.1). Classification (NCBI taxonomy): domain Eukaryota; kingdom Metazoa; phylum Chordata; class Mammalia; order Carnivora; family Felidae; genus Neofelis; species Neofelis nebulosa. The sequence continues at coordinate 218,023,993 of NC_080783.1, forward strand.
GGAGCGACCACTGGCTTTCCTAACACTTGCATTCCGCTTGGATGTCCTTCCAGTAGCTCTGTCCCTCCCTGAAAAATCTTTTTCTGATGTACTTATTTAGGTGATGTGGCAGCCACCATGGTGACAGGTGTTTGGGTCTTAAAATGATTTACAAAAAAGCAGAAGGATATTAAATATATATATAGTAAATATATATAAAGCTTATTCAGACAGGCTCTGATTGTAGAAAAATCTGATTTTACAATCGGAGCCTGTCTGAATAAGCTTTAGAAACTGGAATTAGCTCTTTCTTTTTGTTTGTTTGCTTTTTGTATTTTTTTGTTTTTTTTTTTTGTTTTTTGTTTTTTTTTTTTTTTTTTGCTTATTTCTTTATTTACATCCAAGTTAGTTAACACATAGTGCAGTAATGGTTTCAGGAGTAGAACCCAGTGATTCATCACTTACCTGTGACACCCAGTGTTCATCCCAACAAGCGCCCTTCTTAATGCCCGTCCCCCCACCCACCTCCCCTCCAGCAACCCTCAGTTTGTTCTCTTTGAGAGTTTCCTAAGATTTGCTTCCCTCTCTGTTTTTATCTTATTTTTCCTTCCCTTCCTCTGTGTTCATCTGTTTCGTTTCTTCAGCTCCTGAAATTAACTCTTTCATCCCCAACTACTGTATAGACTGTGGCAGAAGCTTAACCAAATTTGTTAAAAAACGACTGTTCTCGAGTGGCCCGAGAGTGCAGCTTCCCACCAGGTGCACCTCACAATGAAGAGTTGCTTGGACACAAAAAATCCGACATTTCTCATTTGTGTCCCACCTTTAAGCACATCCTGGACCAGATCAGATAGGCAGTTAGGGGGAAAGATGCACAGGGGTGAAGAGTGCCTCTCGGTGAGATTGTGCTTGGACAGGGAGGAAGGGAAGGAGGTAGATTTACCTGACGATGTTGTTTCCAGCTCTGAAAGGTGAATTCCGTGCTTTGTAAATGTGTGATTTTTAATTTACAGTGCTCAGCGACCCCCAGACCAGGGCCATCTATGACATCTATGGGAAGAGAGGCCTGGAGATGGAAGGATGGGAGGTAAGAGACCCTGTGCATCTGGCGTCCCAGAAAAGTCTTTAAACATCTGCAGAGCACCAACCCCCTGATCCCACAGCCTGGGACCACGTGCTTGAGAATACTAGAAGCCGCTAGAGTCCCTTTCTAGCTTCATACTTCGGTGTAAGAGATGACTTCTAGGCTTGGCTATGCCTCTGCGTACCTCCGTGTGCTCAAGCAGGTCAGCCATCCAGCTTGTCCTCTGTTTCCTAACCTGTCAGGTAAAAAGCCAGGGGCGTAGGCTGTACCAGTATTTTCTAACCCCCGGGAGGGAACAGGCTGCTTGGGGGTCTGATGGAAGACAGTTTCCGTAGGGGTGCGGTTCTGTCTCCACACGCATTTCCTGCCACCCTCCACCGTTTTGTGCCGCTCCCTCCGCCCCAGGTTACCAGTGACTGCATTTGGGACGTGTTTGTGTTGGTAATGTGTTGTGCGTGTGAGCAAATGGAAACACAGAAAAGTTGACAACTACTGGATTGAATTGCCCAGGAGGAAAAATGTTCCCCTGGCAGCCATGCTGTGTAAAAACAGTTACTCACGTTCACACAAGCTTCTGTTCTCCCTTTGCTCTGCCACTGACTAGTCACAGCCTCGAGCAGGTCCATGTTACGAGTGCGGGGAGGGGGAGGGACGGCACGAGGATCAGATGGGAAGATAGGGGAAGATGAATACGAAAACCAGGGGGAAAACCCTTAAGTTGCTGTGAGAACATATATGTGTTAGTACTTAATTTCATTAAAGAAACTTGGGTTTTGACGCCCCAGAAATTGTAGGAGGTTGTTAATGTTAAATTGGCCATTGTTGATTTCTTTCTCATCACTGTATAAATTACCCCTGATGTTCTTTTGGTATTGAATCTCAAGCCTGTAAGCCTGTCTCCTCTAACTAGCATTAAAACCTTCTACAGACCGTGGGATAAAGAGTACAAGAGAAGCGAGACAGCTTCTGGTTCCCTTTCCACTGCTGCTTAATATTGGTGGCTTGTGGGCCATGTTCCACCCGTGGCCATGTTTTGGTTGCCCACACAACAAATTGTAGTCGCTATCATTTAAAACTCGGGACATTTTGCATAAAAGTCCAGTTGTCTGTCTTCTCTTGGAAAAATCAGAAAATCTGGTAGCAGTGTATCTGACTTCCCCTGCGAGGAACAGCAGTCCACCAGATCTCCTGAGCCTCTGCCCTGTGGGCAAGGCTGTGCCGTCGGCCCTCCCGACACTTAGCACCTCCCGTGGTCTTACATCGGGCCTGCCCTTCATCCGCGGGTCCTGCCTGGCTCCAGCAGGCAGTCGATTTCTGGCCTTGGGTTTGATGGAAATAGCAGTGCTTCAGATCACATTAGCTCATCGTAGCAAAGCGTTAGGTCTGATAGCTAAGCATTTTTTCATCCTAAAAGGAAAATAGAATCTTGTTGTATTTACTGACTTTCTCCTCACCTTGTGTCCACCATGTTCAAGCTCCCTTGTTTTTTGAAGACGTGGGTCGGTTATAGTGTTTCGTGGTAGCAGTCAGCGCCGCAGAAAGGCTGCAGACTTCTCTTACATGCCCCTCCCTTCAGAGTCAGCGTTGTTCATTCCCAGCAGCATCATCCCAACTAATGGAGCGGTGGGGTAACATCTTCCTGGCAAAATATTGTGTGGTTTCCTATCACCAAACCAAATTATCTCCCTATTAGCGACAAAGCAAAACCGCATGCACAGTAGTGATTATACAAGTATGTAGGCAGTCATGGATGGTGAATGGGTAAGTTTTTATATGCATATATTTTAGTAAGCTACTTTAAGAAAATCAAGTTCTCATTGATCAGAATTGGCTTTTTTTGCATTGATTCTAAGCCTTCACTGAATATAAAAATGACTTCAAGGAAGAACACCTGGAGATCCCCTCCCAGATGTGCACTAAGAGATGTATCCGTGTCTAACACATGAGGGGAAAATTGAGCCCCTCATTCAGGCTGTGAATGAAGAGTCTCAGTGAACTCTGGAGCGCTCTGTGGGGCTGGCATCGCCACTCCTAAGAGGAGACCCCTCCCGCTGCTGGCTCGTTCACACCAGGACTCTCCTGCATCAGTCCGAGCTGCTTCCCCAGGGAGGAAGCTGAGTTCCCTTCATGCTGTTGCTGGTGTTATTTTCTAATTGCCGATGGTATCCATTTGCCCCACATCTGTTAGTCTGAACAGATGGGGTAGTCGCCAAAGGGTGCTGTCAGAATCCTAGCGCCTTCAGTCCAGAGATGTAAGAGCCCATCCCAGGCATAGTGGCCACTCCCTGCCCAGCAGAGGGGTCACCCCTTCTTTTGGTGGCCGCTGGGGAGCAAATGGGAGCTTGTTCGGGCTGTACTAAGTACCCTGCATTCAGTCATTAGGTAAGTTTTCATTCTTTGTTTTTGTCTTTTTCTTAACGTTTATTTACTATTGAGAGACAGGGCATGAGCATGAGCATGGGAGGGGCAGAGAGAGGAGGAGACACAGAATCCGAAGCAGCCCGAGGCGGGGCTCGAACTCACAAACCACGGATCATGACCCGAGCCGAAGTCAGACACTCAACTGACTGAGTCACCCAGGCGCCCCCCGCCCTTGTTTTTGTCTTTTAACCTTCAAGAGGCTTTGTCATTCTCCGGCAGGATTCCACGGGAACAAGATGCAGAGGTTCAGGCACACCCACGTGCAAAGCCAGCCCTTTCAGTTTTCCAAGTTGGTTAGCGGGTTTGTGTGGATACCCACGTTGGAAATGAGATTGGCTTCAGAGTGGCAAGGCTCACCCTGAGCTGGGAACGCTTGGTGGTACTCAGTCTGCTAACAGCTCGCCCGCGGAATGGAGAGCACATGCCTCAGTAGCACTGGCAAGACAGTACATCGTGTCCTTTGGCCCAGACCGTTCACTGTCTGCTTTTGTCTGCAGCCCCTTCCTTTGTCCTTATTTCACTGCTTCCGCTCTCTTAGAGGTCAGTCTTACCGTGTCTAAGAAGGTAACCTGCATTACCAAGATCATGAAAACAAAGGCTTGAAAGCTCTCACAGACTAAGGAGACACGATGACTGAAAGCAGTCCCAGAGCCTAGACTGGATCCCGGAACAGACAAGGGATGCGAGTGGAAAAACTGGTAAAATCCAGAAAGTCTGAGTTCAGTTCACGGTAGCACACCGAGGTTGGTTTTGAGATTTGGCAGCCGTCCCGTGGTTACGTAAGGTGTGAACATCGGGAGAAGCTGGGTGAAGGGTGTACAGGAACTTTCTGTACTATCTTTGTCGTTTTTCTAAAGTTCTAAGTAATCTTCTAGAATTATTCCAAAACAAAAGTCAGGTAGCTAGAATCAGAATTTTCAGACCAGACGGTACCTCAGGAATCCTGTAGTTTATAGCAGGGATCTGAAGTGAGAGATCAGGGGACCCCCGCTGAGGCCACCAGGAGGTTAGAGGCAGTGTGGGACAGCCCGCTTTTCACCAGGCTGCCTTGCTTTTCAGGGTCCCTGTCCCCTCTCCCACAAGGGAAGTCAGTCTTCCTGGCTAACGCAGGGACAGAACTAGTTGGTGAATGGATGGTTAAGGCGAACAGTCCAGGTGTGTGGATTCACGGGCTGCACATGATACGCTCTGTCGTCGAGAACGTCTGGTATTTACCAGCTGTAGTGCCATTCAGGAAGGTGTGCTCCTGGGTGCACAGGAGGGCACGTGTCTGAGGGTGACCAAGATGGAAGACGTGTGAAGGAGAGCATAAAGGCCGGGGGCCTTGGAAGCTGGAGCGAGACGCCCTGCCCGGCCCCTCACTGCTCGGGAGGTGCCAGCCATCCTGACTTTGCAGTTAGCTCTGATTATGCGCCAGCTCTTTGCCAAAACTCCTGTAAAATTGACTAGAAATGGGATGACTTAACCCCTGTGGAGCATCTGCCTCTTCAGTTCACCAGGGAGTGTGGGAGAGGGAGAGGGATTTGTACCTATTGATCCAGCCAGCAGAGGTGAGGCAGCTATAGAGTTTTTGAAAACAAATCTTGTTCTGCTCTGGCCTCTGTGGAGCCTGACACTTTCTGGTCTTAATTCCTGGAATCTTACGAATCTATTTTAAAAATACCAATATAGGGGCGTCTGGGTGGCGCAGTCGGTTAAGCATCCAGCTCTCGGTTTCGGCTCAGGTCACGATCTCGCCACCGGTTTCGTGAGTTGAAGCCCTGCACTGGGCTCCGTGCTGACAGCGCAGAACCTGCTTGGGATTCTTTCTCCCTCGCTCTCTGCCCCTCCCCCACTCGCACACTCTCTAAATAAATAAATAGATAAACTTAAAAAAAACAGTATAGAGGCACATACACCACATACACGGAGTCAGTGTCGCTGGGTAAGTCTGGCTGGTCAGACTCGTGCTCAGTGTGCACTCTCAACACCAGCGTCCCGTTGGGCAGACTACTCGGCGTGAAGCCTTTTCGTCCAGGTGGAACAGCCCGGTTGCTCCGGGACCCGTGGAGGGGGCTCTTCCGCTTCCCATCCAGACCCCCTTGGCCGTGGTGATGCGTCACGTAGGTCGCCACTGGCAGGTTCCATAGTCACAGGCCCACCGAATCTGGGTCCCAAGGTCACAAAGAATTCCTAAAATATTTTAAATCCTTTTTTCCTGATCTGTCTTGACCTTCACAGTTAAATGGAATAGTTGATTACTTATATTTCCCTGAAGCTCTCTTGTCTTTATTTTCTGTGATGAAGGGAGAGGCTGACATGACACGGCGGGGGGGGGGGGGGGGGGTGATGGAAACTGAAGCACTGAGCCTCACTTCCACTCTGTCCAGGGCAGGGACTTCGGGTAGGTGCCTCACACCCTCAGCTTTGGAGAAGTAGGTGAGCCTCCTTGTCAGTTAAATACAACCGAGGGTGTTGCTGTGAGGTAACGAAGCAGTCACTGGCGTGCCATTTAGGACTTTCATTTGTTCTTGGATGGTTTTTAAGTGTTCTGTTTTATTTTTGAAGTTTATTCATTTGAGAGAGAGCGAGTGCACACATGACTGGGGCAGGGGCAGAGAGAGAGAGAGAGAGAGAGAGAGAATGAATCCCAAGCAGGCTCCGCACTGTCAGCACAGAGCCCGACTCGGGGCTTGATCTCATGAACTGAGATCATGACCTGAGCCGAAATCAAGAGTCAGACGCTTAACCAGCTGAGCCACTCAGGCGCCCCATGTTTTTATTTTAGGAATTATTGATCACATCTGGTTATTAGAGGCGGAAATGCTGTTTTCCTTATTTTTTCCTCTTTACTTCCTGAAAGCATAGTAAACACATTTCTCAGTATGCTTTTGGCTAAGCCAGTTTTTGTATTTATTTTTCTGTATTGCTGAATGATAAAATAAAGGGACACAGAACCTAGAACGTGACCCGGTTTATGTGAGAATGCACACACACATACATGTATGCACAGAGGGTGTCTAGGAAGATGCATTAAGAACTAGATGTCAGCCTAGGAGAAGGAGGATGGCGGACAAGAGGGAGTGAGCTATAGGCCGATTGTACCTTTTTCCTTTATATCCTTCTGTACTATTTTGATTTTTTGCTGTAAGCATGTATTTTTTTAAACAATTTTTTAAACTTGTGATTTCCAGGATTGCTTCTTCTCACATCACCTCCCTTTTTAGCTGTTCTGTGAGCAGCCTCTCGAGGCGCCTCTGTGTTTCTCCCACTGATACAAGGAATGTGCTCTCTGGGTTTGTCCCCCACCCATCTCATGACTTTGTCGGCCTGCCCCCACTCTCGGTGTTTCTCCCAGGCCATGGCATCCTGGACCCCTAGAAATCATGTGGTGCAGTTCCCTCTTTCCGAGATGTGGGGCCTGAGGCCCACGGTGGCCTTTTCCTGCCTCTTTGAAATCTCCATTTTGTGATGAGCTAAGAAAAGCCAAAACGGAACGCCTTATTTCCTCATAGACTTGTCATTGTGCATCCCTGAGTAGTATTGTGGCCTGCCTTTTGGTACCTGAGTACCGTTTTATGCTAAGGCCCGTCTGGCATCATACATTCTCAGGGTCATATCATATTGAAGGGGGAAGAGTCCCACGGTGTAAAAACGCCCAGGCCTGATGGCTGAAGCTCAGAAGGCATCTCCAGCGATGGCTCCAGCACGCTGGGGAGAGATGACAGGGCAGTTGTGAGCACCTTCGTCCTCTGCTTTCATCTTCAACGTTTATCACTGGGCTGGGACTCATTAGGAAATTTAGACCACGAGACTTAAGGCGACGTATTCTCTGTAAGATTCCTACAGCGTCAGAGAGAAGTTTACCGAAACGAAGGAAACCACGCTTAGTCTCTCTGGGGAGCTGAAGGGAAGCATCGCCTTGGGGATGATCGGAGGGCAGAGCTGAGCGGACACGACCGTGAGCCTGAGCTCACCAGGGCCTGGCTCCGGGGGAGAAAGGCTTGTCGGGGTGTCATTGCTGCTCTCGGAATCCCAGGGCGAGGAACAGCCAGACCCGGGCCACGCGAATGCGCCACGTTAGCGATGTCCACTCTTGGTGTATGTTTTCCTCGCTTTCTGGGTCCTTGACTGCCTCTTCCTCCTGACTGTGCCTGCAGGTTGTGGAGAGGAGGAGGACGCCAGCCGAAATCAGGGAAGAGTTTGAGCGGCTGCAGAGAGAGAGGGAGGACAGGAGGCTGCAGCAGCGCACCAACCCCAAGGTAAGCCGGGCCCGCGGCGGTGAGGACGGCGTAGGCCTCACTGCCAGGCGGCAGGCCTGAGGCCAGTGTTGAGAGCGGACCGAATTGGTGGAACAAAATTGTGCGTATTTTATCTCAGAGCAGCCTCTTTCGGGAGAGCAGCTCCTGGTGGCTTTCGGCAAAGCTGCCGCTCAGGACCTGGAGAAAAGTGTCTTGAACCCTTGAACCGTGTGCAGGGAAGACCAAACCCATCCCGAGCCGAGGAGACTTCCCAGGCGGCAGCACAGGCGAGGTCCCTGAGACCCTTTCCTTCAGTCGTGCCGCCCGAGCCCTTGGCGGGTGACAGTCAAGGGACACTGTCAGCAGCCACCTGACCCCGCTCCAAAGCAGCAGGACTCCCTGCAGCACTGGGGCTGTGGGACGTTTCCAAACTGCCTTACGCGGGGCCCCGGCTCTGATCTGCCTGGACACCGGTGCCGTGAACACCAGTCACCAGGCTGTTCTGGCAACGAGGTGACCCCCTTTAACTCCCTCAAGTCCCCAAGGGAGTTTGAGTCCCGTGACCTAGTGACGGGCCCGAGTCTGAGAGCTACTTTTCGGTCCTGTGGATGATACCTTTTCCTCTGATCTGTTAGAGAAGCAGATTGTCCAGAGTGCACGCGCCAGCCCCGTGGCAAATGGGGTGTCTCCGTCAACTTGAGATGCCGGTTGTGTGAATGTCTAGTCGAATGTGACCCCGGTGTCCTGTTCGGCTGCACTTGACAAGGGCCCTCAGCAGCCGGACTCCCTCAGTGTGGCCCGATGGCCTGGCAGGCAGCCTGAGATCTAAAGAGAAAGAACAGAGGCTGGCTTACAGCCCGGGCATCGTGATAATATGAACTTCTGATCAAGTACATTCTAGGAAGGGGAATTTTTTTTCCAGACTCCTACAGCGTTTAGAGGACCGTATCTTCAGAACACTCCCATCTATTTGAAGCCTGCATTTCAAAGTATATTTATAAATGCCGACACCTCTCCTTCCTGCCCAGCCTCCCTGCAGCGGATGATGGCGTCAGTGGTGCGGGGCCGCCTTACGGTCGTGGGAGAGCGGAGAATCGAAACGCTGGCTGAACCGACTCGGGGCGGGTGACACAGTGGGGAGCACTAAAGGTCTCTGTGGCGCCCTGAGCCGTGCTCGGGGGTTCCCTTCGTGCAGCCAGTGCTCAGGGCCACGCGCCGCGGGAGGTCTGGTTTGAAAGTCGGTGTCGGCAGATGGAGTGAGGGTTGAGGAGACGGGGTGGGGCCTGGCGGGAGCAAGCTGTTGCTGTGGAATCTTTGCTGTTCTGGCTGCAGTTATGCTGCATTCCGAGCAATGAAGGGGAAAGAGAACGTCACAGTAGCCTGAGCCTCCGTGTCCTGCGATAAAATTGGCCATCTGGGTGCGCGCAGTGATTGCTTATTGGGATTCTGTGGAAACGTGTCTCCGGGCTATGTTTCCGTGGAATGAGAGAGCACAGCTGTGACCATTTCACACAAGCGTGCGAGTTATTGTAAAATTCCTAATACTTTGCTACTTCCATAAACTGCTTCCAAATAAATAAGACATTTTCTAACCAGAAATAGTGAGTGATAACCAGATGTTTGGCCATGCAGCATTTTGAGGAGAGCTTTTATTCCATTTCTGAGGGTTTTGCTTTTCATGATGAGTGGAAAGGTTTGGGATGTTCTCATCCTAAGAAAGGGGAGATCTCCTCTCTTAAGGCCACAGGGGAAGGACACTGCCGATGACCATCGGGCTCAGCACCGACCTGTTGTCACAGGGGACTGGCAGGCGAGCACATGTGTGGCACTGCTGTCTGAGACTTGGATGGGCGTTTCTCTCCGTTGTTACCAGCAAGAGTTTGTTGGGCGGGGATCTGCCGGTGGGATGTATGTATGAGAACGGGCAGAGAGGTCAGTGGGAAAAAGTGGTAGATGGGAAATATTCTGACACGGTGATGTGGGACCCGAAGCAAAGCGCGTGACCTGTGTTTAGTTTTCTCATCTGTAAAACGAAGCCGCCTGACCTTCCTGACTACCACGCCAAGTTGGGAAATGATTGAAACAATAGGAAATAGGTGTTAATTTATTGGAAACAGACACACGTGCTGGGTCAATGCAAAGTGGTACCCATTAGGTACCATCGAGGTTAAGAACTTTTGTTTTTGTGTCTCCTCCAGCACTGCGTGGGAAATACTTGGTTTGGTCGGGTAGTTCTGGGCCCATGGGGTGGGTCTGGATGGGGTCTGGCAGTTGGGATTTCAAAGTGGCCCTCTGACAACACCGTCAGCCTTCTCCCGTGGCCTTGGCCTTGTGGAGTCTCGGTGTGGCCAGCTACCTGTGAGTCTTGGTTTGTGTGAAATGAGCTTTGGAAAGCACAGTGGTGCTTAGAAACGATGAGCGGAATCCCCAGTTCCCGCGTGGGAGCCACCGATGGCACGCGTGCACACGCACACTCACGCACGCCCAGACGCCCAGACGCCAGAGGCAGCACGATAGCGCTTTCCACCTGGAGTCCGGAGCCCTGCACTGGGATTCTGATTCCACCCTCTTGTTCTGGGCCCGGGGTCAGGTCACTTCTCCAGTCTTCGCTCTGTTTCCTCTTGGGTGAAATGAAAGGTTTGCCACAAAGCCCACTGCTTGGGGTCAAGAGACTCCAAAGTCCTTAGTTTAATTGCCCCTGTTTTCTGTCTTTGCTGCGTGAGAGTAGAGTCGTGTTCCCTGCTGGAAAACGCGAGGCTTGGGTTGCTGATGTCCTGGGATCTCCCAGGCCCTCACATTGAGCAGGCGTAGGGGGTAGTTTGCGGCCAGACAGACGATGAGGCTCCTCCACACCGAGTGCGCCGTGCGTGACTGGACTCTGACTGGACCGCCATGGCCACCCTCCCTCCCTCTTCAAGATCTTGGTTTTATTTGCTTAATCCATCAACGCGTCTTGACATTCAGAGACTTAAGATGATGCAGTAGGGTTGTTCTGTGCCATGTTCACTTCATACTGATTATTTTCATTCCTTTCTTTGTTAATGCCCATAAACCTTCTGTCTCTCTCACGGCAGCCACTCTGGGAGTCTAAAGATGACAGGTCTCAGGCAGCGCAGTCGGGACTTTGTTACTGCCTCCTAATGAACTTGTTCCCATCCCGTGTGAAGCACACTGTTAAGTCAAAGACTGTTGGGGGGCTGTCACTGTCTGCCTCTGGGGGTATGGACTGCTTGCTTTCTGACCCCTTTACATAACAGTTCCTGGAGATCGGCACATTATTTCCTGGACCTTCCATTCTCCTTTCGCTGTACAGAGCTTAACGTAAACTCCCTGGCAAGACCTCCTTTCTGATTTTAGAAAGGCCAGCTTATTGGTTTGATTCCTGTAATAGCTTAAAAATAGAATCCAGCTGTATCAGGAAACATTTAAAAAATGTATCAAGGAAGACCTATAACAGTAAAAATATTTTTAAATCCCAGAGTGTTTTCATAAAGACACAGGATTACATTACTCAATTATTTTTAAAGGGTTTTTGAAAAGCCGTGTTTCACTTGCCATGGCTAATGATTATAGGCATCCGAATGAGCCTGTGGCTATGACTTCAGTCTGTTCGGTGGAAATGACTCTGATGTCATAAACTGACTCGGCTTCGCTGACAGGAAAATCGTACAGAAGAAGAGCTGTTCGAGCCCATATGTTGGTTGCGCTCAATGTCAGGAAGGGGCGACGTAATGTGTGCAGAAATGGGCAGCTGTCGAGAGTGAAGAAATTGGGAAGTTGGCACGGAAGAGGGGACCGAGTCCGAGAAGGCTGTTGGATAAAGCAGAGCTTTTGCAGAAGAGAAGGGCCGGCTGCTGTCCCCATCCTGGTGGTGTATAACCACTTAGAAACAAGGCGTCAGAATTAGAGACTTCGGTTTATGCAGGGAGGGCGGCCCAGGGGGGTGGCGTCCTTGGAAACTCTGGTAAGTTTGAGATTGATCCTCCAACATGAGAGAACATGGGTTCTGACTTTGATCCCAGAATGAATCTGCAGAGACCATCTCACAAGAGCCACCATGGGCTCGTCAGCTATAAAACAGGCAAACTGCACAGTGCCTCTTAAAGCAATTGCCTCTTTGGGTGGAATTTTCAGTTAGTAATTGAGAATGCATTTGACAGAAATTTCTCACATTATCCTTATGGCCAGATAAAATACAAACATGAAAATAATTCAGAATGAAACATTCCTGGCTGAATGAACACCTGATTCTACTCAAAGAGGGTTGATTAATGCATCATCCCCAGCCTGGTGAGAAGCTTCTCCTCATGGGAGAAAGGCTGTAACTTGTCATGCTCAGAATTTCTGTGAATGATGTCAGTGAAGATGTGTTTGTCATATTCACAGGTGACCCAAGGCCGAAGGACAAAGCCAAGATTCTAAAAGATCCCAGTGAGCTAGAATGGCAAGGTTAGACGTGCTAGCTAAGAGAAGGGGAGATGGGGAAATGGTGGTCTTTATTTGACTCAGTGTTAACAACAGTTTAGAGTATTTTGCAGGTTGGGAATGAGTACAATAAAGATGATTCATTTATTCACAAAGCAGTTTAAATTGGGTGCCTGTAAGGAGCCAGATCCTGTGCCAGATGTGGACGTGCAGCAGAGAATAACAGACGAGACCCTGCCCTCTTGGGTACTGGCCGAGAGAGACAATAAACACAGTACATAAAGCATATAATACGTTAGAACGTGACCGTGCTATGGCGGGAAGCTAGGTCAAGGTCCGGGGGGAGGAAAGCAATTTGAAATAGGGTGGTCAGGCCTTGCTGAGAGGATAACATTGGAACAAAGATGAGACAAGTCATCCGTGTGGATATCGGGGAAGAGCCTTCTGGATGGAGGGAGCAGCCAGTGCAGAGGGATACTGGATCTGGTATGTTCGAGTAGAGGCAAAGAGACCGGTGTGTCTGGAACAGTGATGGTGGAAATTATTAGTAGCTGAGGGCCAAGAGGCACATCTCCATTTCCCTGTTGAAAAGCAGCAACTGGCCTTAATTTGTGACAGTTCGAGAGAACAGAACCGACGGCACGGAGATGATCTTGGCTCAGTCTAAGGAGCAGTGAACGAGGTGGGCTGCTGGGGGCTGAAGGAAACCGCACTTTCATCCACCATCTCGTCCCGAACACAGAGCAGCAGGGACCTGCATCTTCCAAGTGGGGGGAAGGGGGGCAGTTATATAATTAAGATAAAAATAAGTTTTCCCGGCTGTTCACAGAGCCAGTGTGGGAGTGGGTGCCAGGCCGGCGGGTGGTGCTCCGTCCCGGCTGGAGCGCTTTGATGACCTCTGGCGGTCTCCAGGCCCTGCCTGGGAGTCGTGGTGTCCCTTGGTTATGTTAGCTCCTCCTGAAGAGGAGGCCTCTGAGACTCCGCGGCACAAGAAGTCGACGGATTTTTAAATATGCATATAAGACCTTTCTGAGATTTTAATCATTTTTAAGTAGATGCTAGTTTTGAAGTCTAAGGTGTGGGGAAATTTTTTGCAGGTTTTTGTGGTCAGAGTAATACGCGTAAGTAGTTTACGAAGTCGGGTACCAGACTTACTACAGAAACAAGCAGCCGCCCCTCCCAGCACCCGTCTTTCCCACCTGACTCCTGCCCCCACCCCACCTGACCCAGGAGAGACGTGCCTCTCCCCGCCCCCTGAGCTCTTGCTTCAGACATTTCTTCTGTATTCCTGAGTTGCACGTTTACACTGTTCTGTTTTTCCGGTTTCCCCCGGTCAGTAAAGATAAGGATGCAGTTCCCCAGCGTCCTTGTCCACCCAGCGCAGTTATAATCCCCTTTGGGGTTAAGTGAAGGTTCACCAAATAAATGCTCAGCTGAGCCAGGCGGGTGTACCACGACTACCAGACCTTTCTTGAAAGGCCTTTTCCTCACAGTGTCAGTAACTCTCCCTAGGTTCCTTTGACGAGCTTTCTATAAATCTGTCACTACTTCGTTTCCAGACTGTTGGATTCAACCTTCCCCCTTCCATCGCACTCCTTAGATACTCTCACCCATCCTGGTGGCACCCCCCGCCCCCAGGATCCCCGCTTCATCCTCCCTGCTCCCATTCCAGTCTGGACCCTGCTTTCCAGGCCTGCGTACAGCTGGGGCCCCAGGACTTTCCTCACCAGCTTCCTAGGAATGCCATTTCGTTCAGTCAACATCCTGAGCTGCACCAAACAGAACCTCCCTGTCCTCGAGGAGCTCGGAGGCCCAACCCTTTCCTGGGTTGGCTTTCCGCCTCCCTGTCTTCCTGATTGATCCTTTTTTGGGCATCCTCCAATAGCTCATTATAAAAGATGCCTGGAAGGCAAATTTCTTTGTCCTTTTTTTTCTGCTCTAAGTCTTTTAAAAGAAAAAATAACGTAAGGACTACGCATATATACACATACAAAGGATTACGTGTAATGTATAAACCGTAACAGGAGTGAGGAACAGGTAGGACCCCACCGCCTGACCCCAGGACAAGAGTACTGCCCACACCTTGCATCCGCTTCCATGGCCCCCGCCTGCCCCACCCCCCTGCCAGAAGGAAACACAATCCAAATGGCCATCCTTGTGTTGTTTTTTAAATTTTGCCATAAATTGTGTGTATATGCTTGGGGCGGCCTGGATGGCTCAGTCGGTTAAGTGTCTGGCTTCGGCCCAGGTCATTGATCTCAAGGTTCGAGCCCCACACTGGGCTCTCTCCTGACTTTGCAGAGCCTGCTTGGGATCCTCTGTCTTCCTGTCTCTCTGCCTCTCCCCCGCGCGTGCGCGCTCGCTCTCTCTCTCCTAAAAATAAATAAATAAGCATTTAAAAAAAAAAAAGGATGTAGGCTTAAGTAATACACTGTTTGGGTCTTATTTTTCAGCTTTATAAAAATGCTACCATGCTATCAGTAGTCCTCTGGGACTTGTTTTCTACCCACACCTTATACTCTCTTGGAGTCTGTGTGTTTCTCGTGAGGCTGTGGCTCTTTCGTTGTCGTTGCTGTAAACCAGCTCACCCACCCTCGTTTCCGGGGTTTTGCTGTTCAAGAACATTCCGCGTGTTCTCGTGCTTGTCTCCTCGTGCACACACGTGCAGCGGTGTCCACGAACACCGAGATATAAAATTGACGTTCAGCTCTTAAGAGGTGTCGCCACCTTGCTTTCCAGACTCTGCATACCTCAGAAGGTCTTGGTTGTATCTTTATCCTCAGCTAAGTATAAAGCCTGTGTGTGCACACGTTGGACAGTATACGTGTGTCGAGACACACGTGTTACGAAGTGAGTCTAACTTACTATTTAGTTACAGCTTCATATTTAACGTGAACGTTCCCGCTCTATTTTGTAACATCCACGAAGTTTCCTCTTCTCAGATGTGTTGTTTTTCTGATTCGTGGGAAGGTGCAAGGTGGGGCTCTGGCGCTTTGAGCTGTAGAGACAGATGCCCTGCGTTCGCATCCCATCTCAGACACCTCGCCTCTTTGTTCCTCGGCGTGTTCATCTGTGAAGTGGAGACAGTGGCGGTGTCGTCAGTGAAAAGCTGAAGCGAAGCAGAACACGTGTTGAACACTTGGGAGAGTCCCTGACACATAGCGTTCACAGCGCTGTTTTTTACGATTAACGCAACGTGTCTTATTTTTCTAAGGATATGATTCCTTGCAGGTCGTTTGCCGTTTTCTTTGGCGTTTGTATTCTCTGCTTCTTTCTCCTTCTTTCTGATCTTTACTTGGTTTCCGACTTCCGTGTTGGAGATTTCCCTCGAACGTGTGGTAATAATCTCGGGCTCTCTGCTCCCGAGGAGGGAGGCAGAAAAGCCCGGGCTTGGCAGGGCTTGTCACTCACGGCCTTAACTCCCTCCATCCTCGAAGGAGCCTAGTGTTGAAAGGCCTCTTCTACTCAGCGGGTGGTTGCTCTCTGGAGAGGAAACCCCCAGTCTCTGGCCTGGCTGTGGTCGGGGCGTGGGGGGAGCGGGCTGGGAGATGACCCTGTTTCCGGGGCCTGCCCCACCCCTCCCGCCAGACCTGGCATGCCTTCCCTTGGTGTCTTCAAAGACCAGGCCTCTGTCACTTGTCCCCTTAGCAAGCGGGCAACTCCTGGGGTGTCTGGCCCCTCCGGTGCCTCAGCCAGCGGCGGCCTGGTTCCGGCTCTTCCTCTGCCCAGTGACCATCTCCATCCTTTCCCAGTTTCTAAGGCTTGTTTGTTAGCACCTCTTCTCTATCACCTCTGTTATTCCTTGAGCCTCACTTTGGGAGGGAGGAGGGTTTCAAGACAATAATGCTATTGGTTTAACCAAAAATCCACATTGGTTATTGGACGTAATTGTACCAGAAGCCTTTTGTTTGTCCGTCATCGTCGAGATAGAAGAACAAAAGAAAAAAGAAAAAAAAAGAAAACAGCCACAACTCTGTCAACCACAGCTTCTTCATTTGAAAGTCTGTCGGGAAGAGGGGCGCCTGGGTGGCTCAATTGGATAGGTGTCTGACTTCAGCTCAGGTCGTGATCTCCGGATTCGTGAGTTCCAGCCCCGCGTCGGGCTCTGCACCGACAGCGCGGAGCCCAGAGCCTGTTTCGGATTCTGCGTCTCCCTCTCTCTGCCCCTCCCCTGCTCACTCTCCGTCTTTCTCTCTCTCAAAAATAAATAATCACTAAAAAAACCTGTTTTTTAACTGCAGATTCTCAGAGGAGCTGCACAGGAGTCTGTCAGGCTGCTCCCGGGGACTCTGCATCTAAAACGCAGGCTCCCAGGGAGGTCAGATGGCGGCTGACTTGGAGCTGCCGCAGGAGTCTGCAGGCGTGAGGGCACAAAGCTATCTTGCTTACAGTGTATTTTTGTTTCATGGTTAAAGAAAACAGGGTTGACTTAAGAATGCTTCGTTTGGTGGTCCAGTGTGGTTGTAGTTCAGAGGTTGGAATAGATGCTTAAAAGGCGATCTCTTCCTCCTATGTTTACCTCCCTGAACCTTTGAATCTTAAGAGTTGGTGATTTTTATTAAGTAGTTCAAACCTGAGAAACTAGGAAGTCGGATTCATTTGCTAAGTCGTGTTCTATTCTTGCTACCGTGGCCTGATTGAAGATGGTTTGAAACCACGGGGAGTGTCCTCCCTGGAGCCCAGTCGCTTGTGGTCTGGGCAGCGGAAACTGCCCTACGCGACAGACTGATTCTTCCGTCTCCGGAACAGATCACAGAGGTCTTAGGTGGGAATCTGTAGCTGCTGCCTGTCCCACTGACGGTGTTTCATCGGTATCACGAACGCATGCAAAGGACTTTGTAACTATCATCGTGTTGTCTTTTTATACTCTGATGGCAGAATTGAGTACCCTAACACAAGGCTCAGGCAACCGTGGCCCACTGTCTAGTTTTCTTCAGCCCGTGAGCTAAGAATGGTTTTTATTACATCTTTAATGGTTTTTAAAAAATCACAAGACGGGCATCTGGATGGCTCGGTTGGTTGAGCATCTGGCTCTTAATCTCAGCTCAGGTCTTGATCTCCAGGTCATGGGTTCAGGCCCCTCACTGGACTCCATGCTGGGCATTTAGCCTACTTTAAAAAAAAAAGAAAAAAGGAAGAAGAAGAATTTGTGACACATAAAAATGATATGAAACTTGGGGCGCCCGGGTGGCTCAGTCGGTTAAGCGTCCAACTTCGGCTCAGTTAATGGTCGCACAGTCCATAGGTTCAAGCCCTGCGTCGGGCTCTGTGCTGACAGCTCAGAGCCTGGAGCCTGCTTTGGATTCTGTGTCCTTTTCTCTGTGCCCCGCCCCCTGCTCTAGCTCGCTCTCGCGCTCTCTCTCTTGCTCTCTCTCTGTCAAAAATACAAATGAAACTTGAATTTCGGTGTTCTGAAATAAAGTTTTATTGGAATACAGCAAAGCTCATTCATTTAAGTATGACCTGTGGCTTTTTTGTGCCTTTCAGTAACAGCACAGACTGAGTGGTTTCAGCCATAACCGTCTACAAAACCTAAAATACGATCTAGCCCTTGACAGAAAAAGTTCGATGACCCTGCTCTAGAAAACTAAAGTGAAGTGTGCAAGTATTTTCCTTTGTAAACTCTTTTTATTTGAAAAATGTGATTTAATTACGATTTAATAATAAAAGGACACAAACCTCCATACATCGGATGAAAAGTTGTTGGGAAAGCGCTGGCTCATTAATTTACCCGGCATTAGATCTATTTTATCTTTCTCTTTTCCTTGATCTTTTTGATCTTCTGTCAGAATTCAGATCTTTCACCCCTCAAAGTTGTGACTTCTCATATAAAAGCATATTGTCTTGAAAGTTCCTGAAAGTGAGTTGGTAAGTTGCCACCAAATACCTCGTTAGCACACGGAGAAGAAAGCTCTCCGGTTCTGGTACTGTGACCAGCCCATTCTCAAAAGGTTATCGCCTTGAAATGGGAGAACAGCAGAAGGCAGACATCCAAACCACTCTTGAAAATATTAAGAGACATGTCCTTGTGCCCCCAGAATGATGTGATCACTCATGCTCTGGGACAGTCTGTTTCATCGGGTGTGGCTGGCTCTTGAGCCTAACATCCCGTACAGTGGCTCTCTTGACCTTTCTGGGTAAGTCCTTTTCCATAGACTCTGACCAAAGCCTGTTGAGTCTCAGAAGTCACCGCTCAGGTGCGTGGGTGGTGGCTCTGTAGATTAAACGTCTGACTTCAGCCCAGGTCATGCTCTCACAATTTGTGGGTTCACACCCTGCGTTGGGGTCTGTGCTGGCAGCTTGGAGCCTGGAGCCTGCTTCGGATTCTGTGTCTCCCTCTCTCCCTGTCTCTCTGCCCCTACCCCACTCGCACTGTCTGTCTCTCTCTGTCTCTGTCTCTAAAATAAACATTAAAAATTTTTTAATTAAAAGGAAAGAAACACAAAATAGTTGAAAAACTGATGACTTGAGCAATATTTTTGGCTTTTAAGGGCTCTTCTACCCTTTGGTACACAGGCTGATTGTCAGTGTGAAGTTAACACAAAGGTGTATCATTCTAAAATTTTTCTTTGGGAGAGGAAAGAAAACCATACTTAACATTCTGGAAGTTTTCACCCAATGCAATTAGACAGATAATAAAGGAGATGTAAATATTGAAAGGGCTGTAGTTTTTTGTGTAGGATATGATTGCCTGTCCTTAGAGAACCAACTGAAACCTGCCGAGACCAACAAGTTGAATGAGGCGGCCGTCAGGAAACCCCCAGAGATAAGACCGTGGTTGCCACCGTTCCTGCCGCATGGATCACCAAATAGGCTCCCCTGACCGCTCTCCCTGCCTCCTTCCTCGCCTCAGCACAGCAGCCCGACTGAGCCTGCAAAACTAGGGTGGGACCACGCCATCCTGCCTGAGGCGCTCCAGTGGCTTATATCATTCATTATGAGCCAGCACCCTGACAGTGGCCCGTATAGGGTGACCGTCTTTCCCCATCCAAACCCCAGGACGTTTTTGAGAGAGAAAAAGAGGTACTTAAAATAATTAAAATTTTACAGCTTTTTGAAATGTTTATTGACCAACACTGATTTTATTATATTGGAGAAACTATGAAATGGTTTATTTAAAACCTATTTTCAAAAATAAAATATTTCCTGTAAAAAAACACATACCTGTGTATATTAAAGCAGATTTTAAAAATTATATTGATTATGTGAACATGAAAAGTGGCAGAAGCAGGGGCGCCTGGCTGGCTCAGCTTAGAGCACGCGACTCTTGATTTCAGCATCGTGAGTTCAAGCCCCACGTTGGATGTCGAGCCTACTTAAAAAAATAAATAAAAGTAGCAGAAGCAGAATCATTTTCGGCACGCATTCACATACGTATATCAGCTGTATTTGTCTCTGATATTCTGCATTCTGGTTACGTATCAGTGCATAACCAATCACACCAAAACTTAGTGGCTCGCGTGAACAATTGGGTTTTCTCTCCTGGTCCTGTGGTTGACCAGACTCGGCTGGATGGTTCTCCCTGGGGGGTCTCCTCATATGGGTGAAGTCCAGTGGCAGCTGGGTCACACTGAAGATGACGTTTGCACTCTTGTGCCTCCCAGGTGGCTCTCCTTCTTCTCCCGCTAACCCCGGCTGGCTTGGGCTTCCTCACGGCATAGCAGTCTCAGGGGACATAGATTGTCCCGTGTTAGTGAGCTTCCCCAGAAAGCACCTCCAAAGGCCTGAAAGAAGCTTCGAGTCTTCCTGTGACCTAGCTCTGAAGGCTACACCTTCACACCCACTGCACTCTGTTGGACAAAAGCAAGTCCCAGTCCTGTGCAGAATCAAGGAGAGGGCTCTATGCAAGGGTCACATGCCAGCAGGCAGGACCCACTGGGAGGCCTTCTTTGGATTCTTACTCCCTCACTGTGGCACCACTATTTTTCCGAAGAATGTACCTTTAGCGTTTTTTTTTTTTTTCTTTCATGACGTTGCCTACCATCTTCTACACTTGTATTTAGTAAATTTGAAATTTTTAACATATTTGATTCTGCTCTGTATACTATAGTATTCTTAATTGAGAAGAAAATAGTCTAAATTCTAAATTTCTACCTTGTGGAGCATATATTTTGGCCCAAGTATTTTCATAGGTATTGTCTTTTTGCCTCCATTTGGAATATTTTTCTTTGACACATTTTTTTTTTTTTATAAACTGTCTTTATTTATGATCTTTTGACTGCTTCATCAAATTTACATGCCAGCCACAAAGCTGCAGGCAAGGCCTTTTCGTTCCGTTCCAGGATAGAAGATAAATTTAACTAATTAAAGATGACAGCTCCACCCAACGTTTCTTACCAAAAATTGAGATATTCCAAAATACCATTATGGAATTTCAAAATGAAAAAAACTGTTGGAGCTCTCTTATGCAGTTTGTCCTTCCTCAGGAGCTCAATTTCAGAGTTACGTGCTTTATTTCCAGTGATTGCAATTTCTTAAATATTTTAAAAGCTACAGGGTTTATTGTGCCATTTTAAAAAGGAGTCCTTTAAAGACTCAGACATTCCTAATATTCAATTTTTAATGCACTGGCACGCCACACATTTTTTTGTGTTCAGAATCAGCTTCACAAAAAAAAATTGCTTGTACTCTGCATACACAAAAATATTTGTACATTTTGACAACTTTAGCTTTTTTTCCATAGGTAGACTATCACAGCTTTTTTTTGTCTGTTTTATTTTATTTTTTTAAGTTTGTTTATGTATTTTGAGAGAGAAGAGGGAGAGCACAAGCAGTGGAGGAGCAGAATGAGAGAGAGAGAGAGAGAGAGAGAGAGAGAGAGAGAGAGAGAGAGAGAGAAAATATCCCAAGCAGGCTCCCTGCTGTCAGCTCAGAGCCCAACGCGGGGCTCGAACTCCCCAACCTCAAGATCCTGATCTGAGCTGAAATCAAGAGTCAGAGGCCTAACCGACTGAGCTACCCAGGTTTTGACACGGTTATGCATCTGTGTGCATTGTAACTAATCCCAAAACTGTTTCTACTCCTCCATAGGTCTCTTGATTCAATAAGATACTTGTACTGTAACGCTGTACTTTACCAAAACTGGTATTTGAGTGTCACCACAAAAACAAAATTTTACATTCATTGTGGAACATTCTGACTGGAGTTGACAGTAACATTTTCTCATAGAGTTCCCCCAATTCCCACACCGAGGATGAGGGCGGCACACAACCGGCAAATCTTGGACACCGACAGGGCGTCCGAGAATCCAACTCCATCCTGACACCGTCTACCCGGAGATGGCATCAGGTTGCACAGGTTAGGGGTTCAGTCCTGCGACACTGCTCCCGCCCCCCACTTCAGATGCCAGTGCCGAGTCCAAGGCCTATGACTGAGGGCTGCAGATTCCAACACCCTCCCCCTTGGGGCTTGCGGAACTCAGGAAAACACTTCAGTTTACAAATCAGCAGCCAGAGCGGGGTCTGGGGAATGGGTACGGGGGCTTCTGTGCCTTCTCCAGACACCCTACTCTCCCTGTACCTCCGCTGTGTTCACCAACCCGAAGCTCTCAGAACCCAGTCCTTTTGGATTTTTATGGAGGCCTCATTGCGTAGTCAGACTGACCTAGGTCATTGGCCATTGGCTGATTCAGCCTCTGGCTCCTCCCCCCCCCCCCCCCCCCCCCGCCCTTGGGTGAGACCACAAGTCGCCTTCATTAACATAACAGAAGACACTTTTATCGCCCTCATCACCAGAAATTTCTAGGGTTTCTGGAGCTGTGAGCCTGGAACCTTGTGGATGAAGACCAATAATACATTTAGTCATTCAGATGACCAAATATACATTTCTTATAATCCACAGCATTGTACGTTTACAATTCTAATCAAACAATTATTAACATTAACTGATTTTCTATTTGAAGCATCTGGTTAACACTCACATAAAACTGGCATCATTAGCAGCTGCGAGGTTCTTTTGCTACTAGAACGAACACACATACAGCTATCGCTTTATCTTTCATGTGTGCATTACAAACCTTAGAATGGAAAAATACTGAAATTAACAGAGGAACTACCATTTGATCTGTAAATCCCTGCTGCTGCTACCCTTCACTTCCGGGCATGGTCTTCAAAGAACAATGAACTAACTATTAAAGGAGACACTGGAGTTTAGACTTAATTTTCATGTGGTCTGAGTTAGCACTATGGATGGATGGTCGATGTTGAAAAACATTTCATACAAGTTACAAATTCATCGACTTACTGAGAAAATGGAAATTGAGTGCTTGTTTTTGTTGTTAAATATACACTATGTTTAATTTTATTGTTGCCTGGAGAATTTGTCAAAAAAGAATTATCCCCCCCAAACAACAGAACCCCTGCGTATTTACCGAATCAGGAGTTGCCCAGTTTTAAGTGACTTATGAACTAGGAATGGTTTTTATATTTTTTATGATCAAAAAAAATCAAAAGAAAAAGCTATATTTTGAGACATGAAAAATGTATGAAATTCAGATTTCAAGGTGAATGAGAGAGTTTTACTGGAACCGGAGCACAGCCGGGGTCAGCTGGGTGTGGGCTGTTCTCCTCTACAACAGTGACCGTAGGATCCACAACACCTAAAATAGTCACCGTGGCCCTTCACCGAAAGTATGCCACCGCCTGATTATACCATTCAGTAGGAGGAAAACACTGGCGAGAGTATTCAGGCTGCCATCTGATGTAAATATGCAGGGGTTTTGTTATTTTGCGGGAGGTGATGCTTTCTTTTTTGATAAATTCTCCACGCAGCAGGACTGCAGGACTGGCCTCCTGTCTCCGCCCGTGTTCACACGCACCTGCCGCTGTCCAGGCACACGGCTGACCGCAGCTTCACGCATGTCCCGGGCCAAGGCACAAGCCACCTGCCTGTGTCTCCTACGGCTCACACCCACACTGAGACGGGGAGCGCACCGTGCACCCCACACGCCCCTAGAGGGGACTGTGGCAGATGTCAGGAGTGGAGAGTGAAGGCCTGTCCACCAAACCCAGTCTGGCTTCTTGGTTTAAGTCAACCGCTGGCGAGGAGAATACTAGTTAAGATGATGGTGGTACGTTATATAAACGTGAAAATCTGGGATAACTGCCAAACCAGCAAAACTGCAGGATTCGGCTGGTCATCTCCTGGATCTCCCCGCTCCCTCCCCATGATGTCCACGGATCAGCCACAGGCAGCAACCCCAGCTCCTCCCAAGCCTTGTGCTGTTAGTGCTCCAGCGTCGTCCTCCCTCATTCCCCTCTCCCGCCTTTGTTCGCATGTCCCCTTCTCAGGGACAGAAACACATGCTCCCACGCTACTTTGGGGGCGGTAGGTGTTCTGGGTCGTGATTGTGGAGGTGGTTTTGCGAGTCTATATGTCTGTCAGAACTCACTGAGCTACGTACTTTGGGCGGGTGCAGTTTATGTTATTATATGTAAATTAAACCTCAGTGGGGGGGTGGGGGGCACCTGGGTGGCTCAGACGGTTGAGCACCTGACTGGCTCCGGTCGTGATCTCACGGTTTATGAGTTCGAGCCCTGTATTGGGCTCCGTGCTGATGGTGCAGAGCCTGCTTGGGATTGTGTCTCTGTCTCTGTCTTTGTGTCTCTCTCCCTCTCTCTCTCTCTCTCTCTCTCTCTCTCTCTCTCTCTGCTCCTACCCCGCTCGCACCCTCTGTCTCAAAATAAATAAATATTTTTTTAAAGAAAACCTCAAAACAGTTTTTTTGTTGTTTTTTTTTTTAACGGGCTGCAGGGAACTGAATAAAAACGTGTGCGTGGTCAGATATTTATATGTGGGATTAAGAAATATGCCCATTTGAAAAATGTTATGACGATAAAATAATAAACATTGATTTTCTGAGTGTGGAGCATTTTATATCAGTCAGCAAATTTTAGCTTCACATTTCTTGAGAGAATATGGTGTTCCACTTCTCATAGCTTAATTCTCAGATTAATTTTAGAAGGTGAAGGGCACCTGGGTGGTTCAGTGGTCAAGCATCTGGCTCTTGATTCCGTCTTGGGTCATGATCCCAGGGGTCGTGGGATGGAGCCTCGCATGAGGCTCTACACTGATCACGGAGCCTGCTTGGGATTCTCTTTCTCTCTCTCTCTCCCTTCCTCTGCCCCTCCCCTGTTCACTCTCTCTAGCTCTGGAAAAACAAAACAAAACAAAACCTGATTTAGAAGGTGGGAAGAGTTTTTCAATCTCCCGTTTGTCCACAATTGATTTTGTGTGCACTTTTTTTTTTTAGTTTATTTATTTTGAGAGAGAACATCCCAAGCAGGCTGTCAGCACAGAGCCCGACATGGGACCCAAACTCACAAACTGTGAGATCATGACCTGAGCCAAAACCAAGAGTCAGACGCTTAAGTGACTGAGCCCCACAGGCACCCCATCTCTGAAGTTATCTTTAAGTTTTAAAGAGTTTTGAGGTAGTTGTATGATTTAAGAGTGTCTAGACTCAAACATGAACATGCTTGGTCCATGTGGCTTGTGTCTCGGTTTCTGCATCCATGGGTTAAATCTAGAGATGACCTAAAATTAGAGCCATGAAGTGGGTCCTGTTTGGGCTCTAAAAATCAAACTGCGTAGACTGTTTTCCTTTCCCTGACCCTTGTCTTTGGCGTGTCATTCACCTGCAGACGCGACTGGTTTTCTGACCCTCGCAGTCGGTGGAGCTGTCCTGCTGGTTGGTGTGAACTGTGACATTCATGCTCTGCGGGCCTCCTGGCGGAGTCCTGCCCACACTCAGTGAACCGCCGGGTGCCAAAGCGTAGATTGTCTTTCGTTCCACAAATACCACCCCTGCTGCTGACTGCTTGTTTTTCTGCCCCAGGGGACCATCAGTGTTGGCATCGATGCCACTGACCTTTTTGATCGCTACGAGGAAGAGTACGAAGATGTGTCCGGAAGTGGCTTTCCGCAGATTGAAATTAACAAGATGCACATATCCCAGTCCATTGAGGTAAAGCCCAGACTCCCCCCACTCCCAACCCGCCCCCCAGTGCAGTGAGGCTCGGGTTAACGAGGCACAACGTACTGCGCAGCTGTGGTTTTTCTCATCTTTATTTATGAAAGGATGTAATTAGCCACTTAAAAAAAAAGAGGGAGAGAGAGTTCCAGGCACAACCTTGTTTGTTACTGCTTTGCTGACGTGTTAGCAACATGAGTGCCAGGGGACGCTTAGCTTCCAAGGTCGTAGGGCTCCCCCAGCAGAAATGCAAGCAGTCTAAAAGAAGTAGCGGCCAAGTTCAGGATGATTCGGGGCAAGAAAACAGACCTCCATGGGGGATTCCAAGAACCAGTTTTAGTTTTAACGCACACTCTATTGTGTGCAGAAAACTCAATATTCAGCTAAACCCAGGGTCACTAAAGTGTCGTCTTTCTACCCACGATTTGGATGTGGCACTGGGCCAGTCTGCTGAGGGTAACAGTAGGTCTCTCTGCCCCCTCAACTCCTATGTTTATCCTCAAGTGCATCACATGAAGTCCTAACTCTGGGAAACCGGCCCCTCTGGTGGAGCTTCCAGGGTTAGTACAGCCCTGGATTCAGTCCCTTGCACGGTGCCGGTGGCGAGCAAGACCTGGAGAGGTGCAGACATCCCACGATGGGAGGAGAGACACATGAGGCAGTCACTGTGCAGTCTGATGCCATCGGTACACCGGGAACCAGGATGTAGCCCTGTCTTTCCCTGGTTTTATTTCTAATTTGCCCATCAACACTCTTGCAAAACATTACCTTGGTGGCCACGTGCAGTTCAGATGGCAAAGTGGGAGAGAAGTGAACCAGCTGAGGTCATACCGTGCATCCCTGTACACTTGAGCTGTAGGTCACTTGCACCTTTGGCCGGGCAGATACAGCGTATTCATTAGGCTGCTGTCCTTGTGCTTCCTAGTGCTTTGATTCATTCGTTACCAGCAAATCTCACTTCCTAGGCACCCTTGACAGCTACAGACACAGCCATCCTCTCCGGAAGCCTCTCAACCCAGAATGGAAATGGAGGGGGTTCCATTAACTTTGCACTTAGACGAGTCACTTCCGCAAAGGGATGGGGAGAGGTAAGAATGTCGACTGGCGGGATCGTGTTGTCCACTGCAAAGTCTTATTTCTGAACATTTATACTCTAAATGCCAACCCTCAAAAAGACCTGGGTTGGTTTCATCATTGTATAAAAGGTGGATGTCAAACTTGCATGAGTTGGCTGTCCCCAAGAGAAAAAGTCTGTCTCGTGCCTGAGAAGGAATCCTCTGTCTGCTGGACAGCTCAGAGGTAGGACAGAGCAGCAAGATCTCCCTTGAGATGCCACCTTACAGAAATCCAGCCTCGAGAAACTCAGCATCTTTGTTCCCTTCTGGCAGAAACCTGTAGGCTCTTCCCGCCCCCTGCCCAGTTCAGAGGGCAGGTGCTGTGTCCGTGCTCTGCGCCACTGATTGGCGGTCATTTAACAGCCAGCTTTGCTGAGCACATTGAACTGCGCCAAATTAACACTGAAGAGTTGCCTTGAAAGTCACCCAGACAAGTAAATGAGGCAGCCAGAATCGGCTGGACCTCCAGGGCTGAGTGAGGGACCACTGATGACTTAGCTCCAGACGCCTGAGGGCTCTCTCCAGTCACCCAGGAGACCCTCAGGCAATGAAGCAGAGCAGACCGGGAACTCGAGGGAGGGGGGGCTCCCCCGCATCCGACCGCAGTGGGCAGCTGTGCAGGTGGCAGCGAGGGCCACAGGGAGCCAGTCTCCCCTTGTGACCATCAGAGGCCTGCAGCGTTTTCATTAGAGGGGCTCCTTTCTGAAACGTGCCTCCTTTGGATCTGTGGAAACAGTCCTCCATTTGGCAAAGGTGAGGAAGAGGTGTTAAGAATCTTCCAGCTCCCACTCTTAGAGCCCTGGCAAGGGCTGATGGCAGTGAATGAAAAGGAATTCTAACCAGAGGTGCTTACCTGAGACCTGGGTTGCTGCTATGAGAGAAAACACTAACACCTTCTCTTTTTCTCTTTTGAACAGTTAGAATTTGGAGCAGGGGATCTGCAGGGACCTTTATTTGGTCTGAAGCTGTTCCGTAATCTCACGCCAAGATGGTAAATATAAAGAGAGAAATCCTCTTTGTTGGTCCTTGTGGATTAGGAGACTAGAACCCGTGTGTTCTTTTTGCCAAGGTCATCCGGACTTCACTTTTCTGTCATACAAAGTCACCGGGGGGCAGACCCTGTGGCCCTGGCGTGGGGCCAAGGCAGGGTACCTGTTGCAGAGAGAGCTGTGGGTTGGCCGTCGCGGAGAGGGCTCGTCTGCTGCTCGTCCCCATCCGGGCCAGGCTAACACTCCGTGCTCCGCGGTTTCTTCCTCTGTGGGGATGAGGCCCCTGCCTACGCACCGGGGGCACTGAGGACCGGGAGAGAGAGACTGGAGGGAAAGCATATTCATGGGGAAGTTGGTCAGTGGCCTGAAATATTTATGAACTTGTGGGGATCGTTTCTTTGTCCTGAGAATGTTTCAAGTTCTGAAAAGGGTCTTTATTAAACAGTGAGAGGGCGTCTGGGTGGCTCAGTTGGTTATGCATCAGACTCTTGATTTCAGCTCCGGTCTTAATCTCAGGGTCGTAAGATCAAGCCCCTCATTGGGCTCTGCGCTGAGTGTGCTTAAGATTCTCTCTCCCTGTCTCTGTCTCTCTCACTCTGTCTCACTGTCTCAGAACAAAACACTGAGCACTTGTGAGACTGCCTGGCAGTCAGTGAGATGTGCAGATGCTGGCACTTTAAGGCCCACTTGTAGAACTGTACCTCACTCCCCTTCTAGAACCACAGAGATGTCCTTATTTCCCACCTGTGTGAGCTCAGATAAAAGAATTGGGTGGAAGGTGAAATAAAACCTCTTTCTTCTGGAGGAGAAAACAGTGAAAGGAGCCCTGAGATAGGGGCGCCTGGATGGCTCAGTTAAGCATCCGACTTCCACTCAAGTCATGATTTAACGGTTCGTGAGTTTGAGCCCCACATCGGGCTCTGTGCTGACAGCTCAGAGCCTGGAGCCTGCTTCGGATTCTGTGTCTCCCTCTCTGTCTGCCCCTCCCCCGCTCACTCTGTCTCTCTTTGTCAAGAATTAAACATTAAAAAAATTTTTTTTTTTTTTTCCAACGTTTTTTATTTATTTTTGGACAGAGAGAGACACAGCATGAACGGGGGAGGGGCAGAGAGAGAGGGAGACACAGAATCGGAAACAGGCTCCAGGCTCCGAGCCATCAGCCCAGAGCCTGACGCGGGGCTCGAACTCACGGACCGCGAGATCGTGACCTGGCTGAAGTCGGACGCTTAACCGACTGCGCCACCCAGGCGCCCCTAAAAAAAAAAAAATTTTTTTAAAGGAGCCCTGAGATAGATAGTCTGTGTTTGCAAAGCAGGGTTTTCACTTGCAGTCGGGTGCGTTTCTGCACACCCACCAGGTTCTTCAGGGGAAGACCTGTCCTAAGCTTGTCTGCATAATTCTGTCACCCCTGGTGCCAACCCAGAGCACAGATTCCTGCCCCCACCCTTCACACCAGTCAGGTCCTCTGAGAGGCCTAGGAATCTGTACTTTCATCAAGCACCCAGGTCATCAGATGCACTTAGGAGACACTTCACGGAGGGAAATCTGTTGGCCATCTCATTCTGGTTGAGCCTCAGAGTGAGTGGTCGCCAGGGAGGGGGGACTAGGGCTGGCTGGTTACCAGCCGTTACAGGTTTGGAAACTAAATTTCATCATAGTGCCCAGTAGTTGATGAGACTTGAGAATGCAAATGTGTAGAGAGGGACACCAGGGCGCTGATGCAGTGTCTGCTCTTCGGGGTGCCCTGATCCTAGGGTCGGGCTATTTGCAGTCCAGACTAGCGATCAGAAGGTTGCTTCGGGGTGTAGAATCAGCCCCGAAAAGGCAGACGGCCTGTGGAGTGTTTTCCATCTCCCAGTGCCTGCCTGCCTGCCTGCCTGCCTGCCTGCCTGCCTGGCCGATCTCTGTCTCGAGTTGGTCTCTCTGTGTAGGACGTGCTGGATAAAAATACTCAATCATATTACTTTAATTAAATAGGAATCTCAGTCTTTACAGTTTGATTCTTCTATTTTTTAACATTTATTTATTTTTGAGAGAGAAACAGAGCATGAGCCGGGTAGGGGCAGAGAGAGAGGGAGACACAGACCAGGCTCCAGGCCTCGAGCTAGCAGCACAGAGCCCGACGTGGGGTTCGGACTCATGAACCATGAGATCGTGATCTGAGCCAAAGTTGGACGCTTAACCGACTGAGCCACCCAGGCACCCCTACACTTTGATTCTTTTAAATGCCACTGTCTTAGGCTTTAGTCTGTCTCCTCCCTGTTTGCCTCCCCTGACCCCGCTGTGGCTGAAGCAGAATAACACAGCTGTCACCTGGTGTGACTTGAGAGAAGCCAGGGAAAGTTTGGATTAGGGGCCCTGTAGAGAGGAGGAGTAGATTCTTAATTCATTTGGGCATGAGCGGTTACTGAAAGTTTGCAAGAACACTGCGATCACAGCTGTCACGTTTATTATTATTAATGCAACAGTGACACCTTGCAAGCTTAGGAAAGAGACTGGCAATCTGGCAGATACTGGGCTGTTTGCTCACCTTTTAATGCTTTGGGTAAAGTGTGAATTCCTTTGTTTTTGAAATGAAATACCTTTTTTTAACCAGAAGATGGGGCTGACTCCTTTGGAAACCAACTTCTGAGGCCTTTCAGGGCAAGTCGTTTACTGTACTGGCTTCTCATGTGCACGGCCATGGGTGGACACCAGAGTCACATGGGCAGTCTTGGAAAAAATACACTGATGCCTGGTCCCCCACCCCAAAACTCTGACCTCATTGGTCTGGGGTGGTCTCTGGGTTAGGGGTCCTCTAACTTTGCTGCACATTAGAATCACCTGGCAAGCTTTAAAAACACTCCGGGCCTGTGAATCAGCTCCCTGAGGCACGGGAGCTGACCATCAGTACTTTCTAGATGAGCCAGGTGATTCCAGTGTGTAGCCAGCTGTGGGACCTGCCCGCCCGCCCCGGCCTCCACTTCCCCTGCTCCCGCCCTGACCTGATTCTCAGTTGCAGTCAGATTAGACCCACTGGTTTTGAGAACGCGGACATTCAGGGGACTCTCTGGCTGTAGTTACAGTCAGCATAGGATGGGGCGGGCGGTACACATCAGCAGGGAGGGTTACTAGGAAGATTACACCAAGGCGTCTTCTCGCTGTCTCTCTCTCTCAAGGACAGGCTCAGTGTCCTGCTTTCCTTTGGGCCACTGGCCCGGGGATTCATGGACGGGAGGGTGAGCAGGGTCTTAGCCTGGCAGAGAGGAAGGGACCAAGAACGGCTGAGAACCAGGTGTGTCATCCAGGACCCTTTCGATCTGTGTGTCCCCCCAGCTTTGTGACGACAAACTGTGCTCTGCAGTTCTCCTCCCGTGGGATCCGGCCTGGCCTTACCACCGTCCTGGCCCGGAACCTGGACAAGAACACTGTGGGCTACCTGCAGTGGCGGTGGGGTATCCAGTCGGCCATGAACACTAGCATCGTCCGGGACACCAAAACCAGCCACTTCACGGTGGCCCTGCAGGTGAGGACAGAGCCGCCCCCTCGTGTGTCCCTTACGTCCCTCACCCGGATCTGAGCACCCGTGGGGGCCCTGGGGGACAAGTTCTGTTCACACGCACTCAGTGTCGAAATGCTGTTGTTGTTCTCAGGCTCCCAGGGTAACTGTGTTCCAGTTACCCTAAAGCAAAATGCCCTTTTCACATCTTCTAGTAGGAGAAGCCCACAGAATCAGGGTGAGAAAGAGCACAGGTTGGGAAGCGACGTTATGCACTCAGATGCCACTGTGGTGGGCAGGAGCACAGGGTGTGAGAGGACCCGCCCCCCCCTCAGATGGCACCTGCCCCTCAGCCCTCACCACCTGCTGCCGTGTAAGAACGCAGGCTCCTTGGGGCGCCTGAGTGGCTCAGTCGGTTAAGCGGCCGACTTCGGCTCAGGTCATGATCTCGCAGTCCATGAGTTCGAGCCCCGCGTCGGGCTCAGAGCCTGGAGCCTGTTTCAGATTCTGTGTCTCCCTCTCTCTGACCCTCCCCCATTCATGCTCTCTCTCTGTCTCAAAAATAAATAAACGTTAAAAAAAAATTTTTAAAAAAAAGAATGCAGGCTCCTTGTCGCAGAACGTTTTCTTTCCGTGAGAAGTCAGGAAACTGGGTTTTTAAGTGACCTCTCCCAGCTTTTAAATATTGGCCTCTAATAAATCACACTCAGACCGCGGCCCCTGCCTGAGAGGCTGCCCGGGAAGGGAGCTCCGCGGCCGGTGTGCACACAATGCCCACCTTCCCGCAGAGTCGCGGCCGCTAGCCCTGCCTTCTCTCCCTGTGTCTTCCCAGCTGGGAATTCCTCACTCCTTTGCACTGATCAGCTATCAGCACAAATTCCAGGATGATGATCAGACTCGCGTGAAGGGATCCCTGAAGTAAGTCCTGGCCCGGCTGACCGGAAGCAGGCCTGCTGCACCTGTGGTACGGGGGCTTCCAAATGGCGGGCCGGACATGACCATCCCGCGGTCCCCGCCCTGAGGAACTGGAGTCTCGTGGAAGACCTGCGCCCCTGGGTGTCATTCGTGATCCCCTCCGGGTGGGGGTGGGGAAGGCGAGAGGGAAGGACGGGACCGGGGGTGGCCTCGAGGGGCCCGACGTGCTCAGGCCGCATGCTCCCTGCAGGGCCGGCTTCTTCGGGACGGTGGTGGAGTACGGAGCGGAGAGGAAAATCTCCAGGCACAGCGTCCTGGGCGCGGCTGTCAGCGTGGGAGTCCCTCAGGGCGTGTCTCTCAAAGTCAAGTAAGTTGAACTGGATCTTTCTGGCCCAGGCTTATCTGGCAACTTGTAACTCACCTGGGCTTCACCCACCTTAAGGATGAAAGAGACTTTGCTCTGTGATTATGTTCTTAAAGAGACGGTTGCTTCTGTCTCGGGCGGGTCAGCAAACGTCAGGGAGTCGCTCAGGGTCTGAGTCTGTGGTCAGGGACCTTCCACGTGCTCCGTGGCCCGCCTGCATCTCTCCCTCCCCGGAGGCCCCCGTGCTGGCCCCACCCGCCCACTCATCGACAGGTCACACATGTGACGCGTACAGGGTCGCCGTCAGCGGATGCGGCACCCGCGTCTCCCTCGGGACCAGAGCGCTGCCGCCTGCCCACACCCTTCACCGCTGCTCCGGTGGCGCTCCTTCCAGCCTCTCCCTGCCGCCTCTGTTACCTGACCGGCTGGCTGCTGCTAAATGGCAGCATCACGGCGGGACCCCGGGCCCCGTCTGTGCAGACTCCCTCCCCAGGTGGCCGCATACCTTCCTGCACTGACAGCTTACGTTTGCAGCCCCAGCCTGGCCCTCCCCCACACCTGCAGCCCCTATATCCCAGATCACTGCTCGCATCCCCCAGACATCCTGTCTCGACTCTCGATGCTTCCAAAGCTGCTCTGCCCAGAGCCTCCCTGTGCCGGTCGTGAGAGCCCCAGCCTTCGAGGTGTTCTGTGCGAAACCTTGGAGTTGGCCTTGGCCGCTCTTTTTCCCCACACTCCAAAGTTAATGTATCTCAAAACCCACCTGGGCTGTCCTCGGGAAGCATCTCCTGAGTGGGGCCGTTCCTCACATGCTCTCTGCTCCCACTGTCTCGTGTCTGAGTTATTCCTCTGTCCTCCTGGCCCATGTCCTTCACCCCCTGGTGACCCTGCTCTCCACACGGGCAGAGCATGTAGGTCAGTGTCTGTCACTCGCTGCTCAAACTGTCAGTGATTCCCTCAATCCCTGGCCAAAGCTAGAGTCCTTCAGGACTCTCCGTGATCAGGCCCTCACTTCCCGCTGACCCCTCCTCTCCCATATACCCCTTCTCCACTCCAGCCGCCCTGGCCCCCGCGCCGCTCCAGAGAACAGCAAGCCCACTCCTGCAACCAGACTGTGAGTTGCTCTTCCTTGGTCCCCAGATGCCAGCACGGCTGGATCCTTTGATTCCCTCGGGGCTCTGCCCAGAGGTCACCTGGGCAAAACCATCCCTCATCACCCTGTAAGAGCTGTACCCCTCACTTTACCCCAGGCAGACCTTTTCCGTTTGACCCTGTCTGTCCTCCACTGCACCACCTCCCTCTGATCAGCCGTCCACCTCGCCGGCCCTCATCAGGAGCTCTTTAACTTTGTTGTATTCTGTACGGTACTCCTAGAGCCTAGAACACAGCCTGGCACTCGAGAGAAACTCTGCAAGAGAGAGAGAGACAGACAGGAAGCAGATCATACCTCATCACGGTGTGGGAGAGGAGAGCCACAGCGGGTCACCAGTATCAGAGCCTCGTCGGGCCTCTCTCCTCTCAGCGATCTGAGGCCCCCTGAGACTTAATAAAGAGCACACAGAGAGCTGACAGAGAATTTTACTCTCAAATTGGGACCACTGACGACACAGTTCTCTGATTCCGTTTCTGGTTTTAAACACGTGTCCCATGCAGGTATTACATGACACAATCTGAATTCTCATCCCAAGAGTGCCGCTCTGCCTCTCGGAAAGAAACATTTTCATTTCGTTTCAGCCGAGTTCCCCGTGTCAGCAGGCTGAAATGTCCAGATTGCATTGTTGTATAAGCCAAAGTTTTCCAGAAGGCCCTGGAGTTCAGCAATAACACGTGATCTGACTTTGCTAACTCTTCTCTTATGTTCTGTTTATTTGGTGAATGACAATAATTTTTGAATGTTAAACCAACCTTACATTCCTGAGGAAAGTTCTTGATATCATAATGATATCATAATGATCACGATATAATACTTTTTATATATTGCTTGATTTGGTTTACTGATATCTTACTAAGGATTTTTCTATGGTTTTTTTTTGTAAGTTTTTTTTAATGTTTATTTTTGAGACAAAGAGTGTGTGGGGCGGGGGGGGGGGGGCAGAGAGAGAGGGAGACACAGAATCCGAAGCAGGCTCCAGGCTCCGAGCTGTCAGCACAGAGCCCAATGCAGAGCTCGAACCCACAAATCTCAAGATCGTGACCTGAGCCACCCAGGCACCCCTGTATCTGTGTTAAGGGACACTGATGGTAATTTTCTTTTTCTGTTATGTGTTTGTCAGGTTTTAGTATGAGTTATGGCAGCCTGATAAAATGAAGTGTTCCTTCACTTTACTTAGGAAGTGTCACACTTCACTTAGGAAGTGTTCCTTCTTCCTCTGTTTTCCGGGAGGGCTTGTGTAAGAATGATTTGTTCCTTAGGTTTCCTAGAATTCACTAGTGGAATGAGCAGAGACTGAAGGTTCTTTGTAGGGAGGTTTCTGAGAATGGATTCAGTACCTTTAATAAATCCAGGGCTTTTCCAGTTTTCTCTTTCATCTCATGTCAGCTTTGTCACTGTGTTTTTCGGAATTTGTCGGTGAATTCAGCCGGTGAATTTCTTAGCATGAAGTTGCTCATAATATGCCCTTATCCTTTTAATGTCTGTAGTTCTCCATAGATGAGCCTTGATTCCTCACGTTGGTAATTTGTGTTCTTTCTACCTTTTTTGTAACCAGTCTGGCCGGGGCACTTAACTTTCAAAGAACCAGCTTTGGCTTTGTTAATATTCTCTATTGTTTATCTGTTTTCTATTTCTTTATTCTTTATTCTTCTTTCTACGTATTTTGGTTTCACATTGCTGCTTTTTCCAGCTTTTTAAAGCCCAGCCTTACGTTACTAATTTGACATCTTCCTTCTTTTCTAACATAAACTTTTGAGGCTTCACACACTGCTTTGCTCCATGCCACAAATTTGGATATGCTGTATCGTTATCATTCAGTTCAAACTGTTTTTTAATTTTACTTTTAGAAATGTATTGCTTAATTTCTAAATATTTGGATTTTTCTGTATATCCGATTAGTGATTTCAACTTAATCTTATTTTGGTCAGAGAATGTTCTAGTCAGAGAATATTGTGTATGGTTCCAGTCATTTTAAATATATGGAGACTTGTTTCGTGCCCCACCATGTAATTGACCTTGGTGATCATGTGCACTCGAAGAGAACGTGTATTCTGCTGTAGTTGGATACAGCATTCTTTAAATACCCGTGGGTCAGGGGGGTTGACAACATTCACCAGAAATCAGAAGTTCTAGGACTTCACGGATTTGGGCAGATTTCTATCAGGTGCTAAGTGTTAAAATGTCCTGCTATGAGTGTGGAATCCTCCGTTTCTTCCCTGGTCAGTTTTGGCTTTGTGTATTTTATCTCGAGCAGCGCTCTTTGGAACCACCATCACAGTCAAGACCTAGAACATTTCCATCGTGTCCAGAAATTGCCTCATGGTCTTTGTGTGGTCTCCCAGGCCCTGGCAACCACTGCTCTGTTTCCACTCCCTATATTTTCGCCTTTTTCAAAATGTCATATGATTGGATTCATACAGTGTGAAGCTTTTTGTGCTTCTTCCGTGAGTATAGTACTTTTGACGTTGTCCTGTTTGTTTTTTTAATGAATCCTTCTCTCTTTTTTTTTAATGTTTATTTACTTTTTTTTATTTTTATTTTTTTATAATTTTTTTTTTAACATTTATTTATTTTTGAGACAGAGAGAGACAGAGCATGAATAGGGGAGGGGCAGAGAGAGAGGGAGACACAGAATCGGAAGCAGGCTCCAGGCTCTGAGCCATCAGCCCAGAGCCCGATGCGGGGCTCAAACTCATGGACCGCGAGATCGTGACCTGAGCTGAAGTTGGACGCTTAACTGACTGAGCCACCCAGGCGCCCCAAATGTTTATTTACTTTTTGAGAGAGAGAGAGAAAGAGAGCAAGCCAGTGAGGAGCAGAGAGAAAGAGAGAAATCCCAAACAGGGTCTGTCCCATCAGCATGGAGCCCAGTGCGGGGCTCAAACTCAAGAACCGTGAGATTGTGACCTGAGCCAAAACCAAGAGTCAGACACTTAACCAGCTGAGCCACCCAGGCACCCCTGCCCTTACTGTTGCATACGTCAGTAGTGTGTCCTTTATTTTTATCGCTGTTTGGAATGACATTGTTGATGTACCACAGTTTATCTGCTTATCAGTTTAAAGATACTTCATTTGGGGGCACCTGGGTTCCTCAGTTGGTTAAGCATCCAACTTCAGCCCAGGTCATGATCTCATAGTTCGTGAGTTCGAGCCCTGCGTGGGGCTCCGTGCTAACACCTGGAGCCTGGAGCCTGCTTCAGATTCAAGGTCTCCCTCTCTCTCTGCCCTTCCCCCGCTCATACTCTCAGTCTCTCTCAAATATTAACAAACATTAAAAAAAGGGTTTTTTTTAATAAACATATTTCATTTGTTTCCAATTTTTACCAACTGCAAATAAAGCCAGCGGACCTTCAGTTGCAGGTTTTGTGTGAACAGAAGGTTCCATCTCTCTTGGGTGAACACCTCGGAGCACACCCACTGAGCCGAAAGTAGGTGTGTGTTCCACTTGGTGAGAAAGTAGCCAGCTACTTTCCAGGTGGTGGCTTCGTGTTACTTCCCCAGCAGTGGCCTGCCATGAGAGTGAGAGAGAGAGAGAGAGAGAGAGAGAGCGCGCGCGCTCCGGCCGCTCCGCACCCTCGCCGCCTGGGCCGCTCGCGTTGCGAGCACTCGCTGCTGCAGCAGGTGTATGAGTGTCTGCCTGGCGCCCACGACGCTGGGCATCTCCAGGTGCTTGTTTGCCATCCGTCCTTTTTTTTTTCTTTTGTTTTAAGCAAAGTCTTCATTCAGATCTTTTGTCTGTTTTCGGGTGGTTTGGTCTCTTTTTTTTTTTTTTCGTTTTTTTTTTTTTTTTTTTTCTGCTTGTTCTTTGTCAATTCTGGAGTTGCGTTTCTTCCGAAGGATGTTGTCCCTTAACAGATTTGTTCTTTCAGTGCTCTGAAGATGTTATTCTACTGGTTTCTGGCCTCCATTCTTTCTGATGACACATCAGTGGTCATCTGAATCATTATCCCCCTGCACGTGATGTCCTTTTTTTTTTTTTCACCTTTATGTTGTTTTTTTGTTGTTTATTTTTCACTTTTGTTCTTCAACAGTCCACACCTAAAATGTACCTACATGTGTTTTTGCTATATTTATGCTGCTTGCGGTTTGCTAAACCTCTTGCATCTGTAAATTTATTCCTACATGAAATTTGGAACTTTTAAGCCATTAATTCCTCAAATATTTATTCCTGCCCCACTCTCTTTCTGGGACCCTAATTAATTAAACTCTAAACCTCTTGAGGCTCTGCCCATTTGTCTTCAGTATTTTTTTTTCTCTTTGTTCTTTGTATTGGATAATTTCTGTTGATCTGTCTACAAGTTCACAGATGTCTGTCCTCTCCAGTCTGCTGTTCAGGCCATGCACTGAATATTGTCTTTGAGCATAAAGAAGCTGCTCTCTAAAATCCTTATCCAGGGGCACCTGGGGGGTTTAGTCGGTTAAGCATCCAACTTGGGCTCAGGTCGTGATCTCATGGTTCGTGAGTTTGAGCCCCACGTCGGGTTCTGTGCTGACAGCTCAGACCCCGGAGCCTGCTTCGGATTCCGTGTCTCCCTCTCACTCTCTGCCACTCCCCTGCTTGCACACTGCCTGTCTCTCAAAAATAAACAACGTTTTAAAACAATAAAATACTTATCTGCTAGTTCCAGCATCTGGGTCGTCTGGATTTGGTCTCAGTTCATTATCTCTTTCTCTTGTGTATCTAGATGTATAGAGTGGTTTATATTATTGTGGGTAGGGCCGCCTGGGTGGCTCAGTCGGTTAAGCGTCCAACTTCAGCTCAGGTCATGATCTCACGGTTCGTGGGTTCAAGCCCTGCGTCGGGCCCTGTGCTGACAGCTCAGAGCCTGGAGCCTGATTCGGATTCTGTGTCTCCCTCTCTCTCTGCCCCTCCCCAACTCACGCTCTGTCTGTCTCTGTCTCTCTTAAAAATAAATTAAAAATAAATAAATAAATAAATAAAATTTTAAAAATTAATTAAAACATTAAAAACAAATACAAATATATTGTGGGTATTGTGAACAGTTCATGGTAGAGACTCTAGTCTGTTATGATTCCCAAAGAAGCGTTAATTTTTCCTTTTTAAGGTAATTAATTTGGCTGAAGTCAGACTGCAAACTGGGACTCACCTGTGTGGCAGCAGCTAGGCCAGCACAATTATTTCACTGTCGGCTAAGGCCTTGGATAGACCAGGGACCGCTGGGGGTTTGTGCCACATATATACCAAGAATTTGGGGTTCCCCATCTCTGATTCCCCTTGTTGGGGGGCCCCTCTTCCCATCTGCTGTGGTTGCCTCCAAACTCTGAGCGCTGGGTCTGCAACCTCCTAGAACCACAGAGTTCTTTCCATTGTTACCTGGCCACTGGTAGCCCGCCGAGACCTGTCCTCAGGCTAAAAGCTGTTAACGAAAACCGGGAAATTTCCCAGTGCTGTTCCTCGCTCTAGACTTTCAGGGTCCTGTGTCCCCACCTCTCTGCCCAGAGATCTTGTTAGTGGCCGGAGTTCGCAGGGGTTCCCTGTGGGGTGACTGCTCCCAGGGGTGCTACTTGACCGTTACTGGACGCGGAAGCTCTTGAACTTGCCACCTTTAGAAATCTTCACACGCTTCTTTCACTTCGATAAATTGAGGGCTGAGATGACCCTGCCTCCAGGACCCCTGGAGGTGCGCGCTCCCGTCTTCTCAGGCCACCTTCACTCTGGTCACGTGGTTGTCGTTGCTTTGCCCTTGAGGTTAGCAGATAGTGTGACCTTTCTTCCGTCACAGACTGCAAATCCAGCAACTACGCTTTGGAATCGAGAGCAGAAGGTGTGTAGCTCACGAAGCCAATGGGCTCCGGGTTCCTCATAACTGGTGGTGTTCAGTGCGTCTCTTTCCGTGACCGCGGTCTCCGTAACCCTGCCCTGGAAACGTGACTCCTCCTGGGCGTTCTGTTTTGTTTTTGTTTTCAGGTTAAACAGGGCCAGTCAGACTTATTTCTTCCCTATTCATTTGACGGACCAGCTCCTTCCCAGCGCCGTGTTCTATGCCACCGTGGGGCCACTCGTGGTCTACTTCGCTCTTCACCGCCTGGTCATCAAGCCGTACCTCAGGGCTCAAAAAGAGAAGTGAGTTCAGAGCATGTCACGGGCACGTCCGTAGACAACTCTGTGCTTAGGTTTTCCTGCCTTTTAGACGGAGATGATGATACTAGAACCTACTCAGAGGGTTGTTAGGAAAATTCCATTAACTAATCCGTGTAAAGGCCCAGCATGGTGTCCGGTCCGTAGTAAGTGCTCAGTGCAGGCTCTTCTCACGGCGGTACTGCTGCCGCGGGCCCATCGCTCCTCCTTCCTACTTCCAGAAAGGGAAACTGGTTTACAAAATTGTGCAGCCTGTGCACCACCAGCACAGGAGACAGAGCCACCGGTCCTCATCTTTTCGTGGCACTGAGTTCAGGAGGAGTGGGTTTGCGTTCTTACATATAGGCGCGCATTGACCAGAGTCTCTGAAGTTACAGAAACGTTTATTTGTTTTGCAGTTGCTTGTAGATAACCCACTGGAACATTACACCCAGTCTGAGAGGTGGTGTAGACTCGTAACTTACACCAGTCTGAGGTAGTAAGTCATTGAGCTTAGAGATTCTCCTCTGTGGGGCCCCTCTTAGCGTTTGAATCACTGGAGTTCCGGGCCCTGATTCCCCAGGAGGCTCTTCGAGCAAAGATCGTGTGGGGTCCAGTCTTCTGAGGGGACAGGTGTATGCTACCCCGAGTCCCTGTGCTTTGCTGCAAGAAAGTATATTTTGTATCCAAAGCAGTAAGTATTGTCCCGCCCAGAGCGTTACGTACCAGTCCAGAAGGCGGCATCCCCCGTGGCCCTCGCCTCTCTGGCCGCTCACTGTGCTGAGATTTTTGTCGGGTGGGGGCCTCTTCGCACAGCAGTGGGCTTCCCGGGCGCTCCGGTGCGGAGGGCGGGCAGAGCCGTCCAGGGACAAAAGAAGGGGAAGCTGCAGAGGCCTAAAATGAACAGACTTGCCTGAGACTGTCTTGGAAATATTTTCTAAGGCTCCGGAACGAGGCGTGCAGAAAGATCTCCGACTGTTCGCTGGGCGCCGGGCCAGCCAGGGGTTCTCCTGCCTCCCTCCACACTAACATGTGCCTTGTGTTTTTCTCACTTGAGGGAGTTGGAAAAGCAAAGGGAAAGCACAGCCACTGACATTCTCCAGAAGAAACAAGAGGCGGAAGCTGCCGTAAGTGCCGTAGAGACACGAGCCGGAAGTCCTCCTGCTCCAGGGGCCTCCGGATGTCGCCGCGCTGCCGCACAGAGCAGACCGTGCTGCGGGCCCCGCTCCCTTTGCCGGCCCGCACGCCTGGGACCCGGGCTCCGGGATCACCTCACGCTCTGCGTGTGGGCCTCCAGGGCCAACGGCTTCACTGGTCATTTTAGTCTCTGTATTGCTTATGGGACGCACTGCCGGGAACTTCAGTCCCTGTCCTACAGATTAGATGCACTTACCCTCAAAAGGCATAACAAGGTTTTCTAAGAACTGGAAGGTACTGTCTTCCTTTTCTTCCCTGTACGTGAATTGTTTTTATGTGACCGCACAGACACTCCCAGCCTAAGTGTAGGGGTACCGTCGGGTTCTCCGAGAGCAGAGGAGGGGCTGAAGCGCAGCCAGGCCCGGGACTGTAGCTCTGCACAGGGACGCAGGGCCCGGGGAGGGCCCTGACGGTGGCCATCCTTGTTCTTTGCAGGTCCGGTTGATGCAAGAATCTGTCCGAAGAATAATTGAGGCGGAGGAGTCCAGAATGGGTGAGAAGGCGTGGCCTCTCTCGGGGCAGGGTGGGCGCCGGGGGTCTCGAAGGAGCACCCTGTTCTCACGGTCCGGCTGTGCGAGGGGTGCCCGGCCGAGACCTGCCTCTGCTCAGACTGAGCCCGTCCTCAGGGCTCATCATCGTCAACGCCTGGTACGGCAAATTCGTCAACGACAAGAGCAAGAAGAGTGAGAAGGTGAAGGTGATTGACGTGACTGTGCCCCTCCAGTGCCTGGTGAAGGACTCGAAGCTCATCCTCACGGAGGCCTCCAAGGTACAGCACGTGCCCACAGGGTTCGGTCAGGAAGGGCCTTTGGGGAGGGGGCACAGCCTGGCGCCTCGGAGCGGCCGTTCCATCGCAGCGGAATCCCTCGTGCTGCTGGCACTTGCTGTGTGGGGTGTGACCCGCACCCAGGTTCTGTTTACACTGGAGCTAATTCCTTCGTTCGTTCACGCAGCAAGTGTCTATTAGTGTTTATGGAGCACCTACTATGTGGCAGGTAGAGCAGTGAACAAAATCTGTGTCCTGCCTTCATGCCTACGTTCTGCGTACCCCTTGCCTTTTTCCAGAAAGAGCGTGAGCTCTCCTGTGGCACGTTTGACACTCACCCTGGAGCCCGGGGCGGGGACAGTAAAGGCGAATTAAAATGCAGTTCGCTCCGGCCAGACGGGAGAGCTAGCGTGGGACAGGGGGTCTGTGTTGAGAGAGAAGTCTAGGCCCACGTAGGCTGCTTTCTGACATTCTCTGGCACCAAAGTTTGCCTCTTGCGTGGGCGGCTCCTGAGGGAAAGTTCAGGCCCGTCCACACTGCCTTCAGGTGGCAGCGGACAGCCGCGGTGCTGGGTTTTAAATGACCACCTCAAGTCAACTGGAGCGAGACTGTGTCTGTTACAGGCCGGGCTGCCCGGGTTCTATGACCCGTGTGTAGGTGAGGAGAAGAACCTCAAAGTGCTTTACCAGTTCCGCGGCGTCCTGCACCAGGTCATGGCGCCAGACGGCGAGGCGCTTAGGATACCAAAGCAGTGTGAGTAGCTGCGCCTTGGCCGGCGCGGGCCAGGGAGAGGCTCTCAGCCACTGATGGGGACCGGGACGTCGAGGTGGGTGACAGCCACCTTCCCCTGGGGGTCCGAGTGAGCCTGTGGCCTGGAAGCTGCAGCCTGGGTGGCTGGGTAGGAAGCAAACCCGGCTGCTCCTGTGCTCCGGAACCGGTGGATTGTCGAGCGCCTTGCACCCTGCCCAGCCGGAGGCCAGGCGGCCTCTGGGCGGCGGACGGCAGAGCCCCCAGTGGAAGGAGGGCGTGGGACAGTTGCCTTTTGATACATGCGGTTTGTCTCCTACAGCTCACAGGATTGATACAGACGGATAAACTGCTCGAGAAACCAGATTTCCAAGAGGCTGCAAAAAATCTTTTCCCGGGAGTCTACAAATTCGGAAGCAGGGAAAAAACCCAGACATCAGATGTGTTTATTTTACATTACTCCTATAGAAGGTGGTACCGTATCAATTATGTGGAGGGACACACGGACACCCCGCTTTCATGGGTGCTGTAGACAGGACTCGGGCCGCCCCACCTGGACCAGAGCCG
Source organism: Neofelis nebulosa (assembly GCF_028018385.1). Classification (NCBI taxonomy): domain Eukaryota; kingdom Metazoa; phylum Chordata; class Mammalia; order Carnivora; family Felidae; genus Neofelis; species Neofelis nebulosa. The sequence continues at coordinate 218,066,462 of NC_080783.1, forward strand.
CAGCGTGGCCTGTGGCTGTTTTCCCAAGGATCATGTCCCCAGAGGGAAGGGCCCTCGGCCCCCACCCCAGCCCATCCCCAGGTTCCTGAGCCCGAGGGCTGACTGCAGCCACCCACCCAGTAGCTCTCAGTCTGTCTTGAGGTATTTATGAAATGTCCTGCCTCACACACAGGACTGTGAACTACTTTTCCTAAAATCCACAGAGCATGGAAAACAAAATGGAAAAGAAGGAAGGTGTTCTCATGAGTCTCACGAGCAGAGGCCTCCAGAACGAGTGAGCGTCTGTCCGGTCAACTTCCCCAAAACCACTTTTTCCTGCTGAAATATTACTCAGTGAATCTGGAGAGGATTGTGTGGGTTTATAAATCTGCTTTTTATCTCAGAACGAATGGTTTTGGAAATTAGTGTCTTTTTTCCCCCCCTCCCAGAACTTCTCGAATCATTCCACTGGCAGGTGGCTTGGGACAGAGCGGTATAACCCCCGGTCCCAGGGTCCATCCCTGTCACAGGTCACTTCCTCCCAGGAGCCACCCGTGTCCTTGTGGAGAGAGGCAGGTGCGAGCTAAGCCATCCCTCTCAGCCTGCCCCCCCTCCCCGTCCCCCACGGCTCAGCCTGACCTGCCTTTGCCCCCCCACACTGGAGCACCGGAGCGGGGAGGAGAGGGGGAGCCCGGGCGGGCGGAGACCCTGGCCCAGGTACGTGCCAAATCCCTAGCGCAGGGAGAGGCCGGCGGGCCTTGCTTGCTCTCTCACTCACGGCCAGCAGGTGGCGCTGCTGCTCCCACACCTCCTCACGGGGGTCCGGTGTCCGCCCCCCTGGGTCCTCTTCCCTCACTCGGTTCGCTCTGTAGATGCAGAATACTTAGGAGCCGGGATGCTCCCGAACAGCCCGGTGTGTTGACCAAGAGTCACCGCTGAGCAGAGAGGCCCCCCTGGACGGTGGTGGCCGTGACAGCCCCCTGCAGCTGTCGCTGAAGTCAGGCTTCACTCCCCAACGCCGGTACCGGAGTAATCGCTAACACCCCTCTCCTCCAGTTTTCAAAAACAGTTCAGGTTGTCCAATTCTGTAATATTTATCTCTCTTTCAAAAAGTTTTCCTCTGAGCTGCTGCTCTGAATGTAAATCGTGCAATAAGCGTGGTGTGAAACATCGGACTTTGGGGCGCGGCCGTGCGCTCCCTCCGCGGCAGGTGGCTCGTCAGGGCACCGATTCTCGCAATTTTGTTTGAAATGGACTGTACGGAAGGCGCTCTCAGCGTAATAAATCTTTCCTGAAAACGGGATAGTGTTTTAATGCATCTTGTGTGTTCATTTTCAGGGATGGGCAAAATAAAGTAAGTGTGTGTCCCCCCCCCCCCCCCAAGGCCTCATTCCATCCTTTATTCTTTGCTATTTAAACCACATTTTTAACAGTTCTTTTTTGTTTTGAAAGAAAGAGCCAGGGAGGGGCAGAGACAGAGCAAGAGGGAAAAATCCCACAAACCATGAGCTCATGACCTGAACCAAAATCAAGAGTTGGATGCTTAACCTGCTGAGCCACCCGGGTACCCTTTTAACTACTTTTTTAACCGTGAGGCCGAACTTGAAGCCATGATTCAGTTTTACACATTAGACATTTGCCCGATAGATAAATGGGAGTCAGGACATCACTTAGGATCGTTGTCCCGTTTGTTGTGGTTTTTGTTTGGTTTTGTTTTTATTAAAGTCACCTTTTTTCATAGCCAAAGGGGGTCATGCCCTGCCCTTCCTGCGCTTCAACAGGAAACACGAAGTCAGCCTTCTCAGCAGCCACAAAGGACGGGAGGAGAGAGGGCCTCCAGCTAGCGCCTCCAGGTCTCTTCCCACCGCTCTGAACACAGAGCCCTCCTGTGAAACCTTCCTTAAGCCACAGTGGCATAAAGCGAAGAGGCAATTACTGTTCGTTTGTAGGAAACGTTCTGAGCATTCCCAGGTCCAAAAAAACCATCCCAGGTTTTTCAGATACTTTAGGCCACATCTTACTAACGGACGCATAAAATCGAGCTGAAGCACAGAGGCTCGCAGACAGCTGGGTGCTCGGCAGCTCGAAGCCGAGCTTCGCTCCCGGGGAAGGGGCCCGGCAGTGCCCGGTGCAGAACCAACAGCGGTGGCTAGTTCTGCTTTTCGCCTTTTCTCGCGAGAGTGGAAATCCTCCTCCGACCTCTTTAGGTTAGCGAAAGCAGGTACTGATGCAGGTCGACTGTGAAAGCAAACTGGTGTAACCTAGGCTCTCGGGAAACAGAACTCCTACACTGGTTTTCAAGTAAAGAAGGAAGACCGGTGGCGTAGGAAGACACTTTATTATGTCGTTCGCTCAGACCGGGCCGGGCAAGGGAGGAAGGAGGCACGCCTGATCTCGGAGGCGGGTCCCAGCCACTCGGAGCCGCCGTCCTCCAGGTGACCGAGGGCCTGGGCCCAGCTGCCCCGCCAGGAAGTGCACTTGCTCCCCAGCGGGGGCGCCCCGTGCAGTGGCTCTGAAGACCCCCACCCAAGCTTTTGTCGAAAGGACAGCTGTCACCTCCGGGAGCACCGAGCTCCTCTTGATCACGGTCCCGCCCTGTCCTGGGCTGACGCCACTAAACTTCCCCTGAGGTGGCCCGGGCTCCTCACCACGGGCTTGACCCGGCACGCCTCACTGTCCCTTTGCCTGTCAGCGGCAGGACTGAAAGGTCCGCGGCCAGCGCCCCACAGCCACCGTCCCACCCCCCCAGAGAGGCTCCGACAGGAAAGCCTGGCCGTGCGGCTCAGCTCTGCTGCTCTGGCGGCGGCCTGGCCTGGAGTCCCGGCTGGCCCGCTCTGTGGGCGCGGAGGCGGCTGGACATCCTCTGTATCACCAGCCTCTGAGCCTTCAAGCGCTTTCGGAGCTTCTCGTTTTCCTTCAGAGTCAGGAAGAGTTTTTTTTTTAGGGCATCTAAGTCCAAAAGGGCGTAGCTGTGATCGGACGGCTGTGCGGGGCTGGCCGGCTGACCAGGCGCCTGGCTTCCCTGCGGTCTCTGCGGCGAGACCTGAGGACACAGCGCGTGAAGGCGAGGCGGGTCCCAGGGCCGAGAGCCGGGGCCGTGGCGGGCGGGGACACGGCCCGGCCCGGCCCGGCCCTCGATGCCACAGCACCCCTGACGTCCCCACCTGCCCATTCTACTCGGAGGGTCCGAGATCGGGGCCGCAGGCTGTGGGGCTCCCACTTAGGGACCGGATTGCTTCTTTCTGTTTGAAGGGATCCCCCACCCCCGTGCGGAGCCCGAGCGACCACACGCTGCCTTCGTACCAGGGCCCCGCATCTTACCTGTTCTACGGGGCCGCCAGCGTGCGGGGGCAGCGCTTCGAGGGCGGCATCCGTCTTCCTCCCCAGGCCACACTCCGCGGGCCCCGCCTCGGAGACCACCTAGGGACAGCAGGGCGGAAGCGGGCAGCACACCCGGGATCCCCTCACGCCGTCCCGGGGGACGGCCGCGGCCAGGGGACCGGTGCAAACAGTTAACAGCCAGCCTGCCCCTCGGGGCCTGGACTCGGACCCTCGGAAATCGGGCACGAGCCACGCCGCCATGCTCGCCATGCTCGCAGTGAGACAGGAAGGAGGCCCGGGAGGCTCCGCCTCCCCTTTTCTAGGAAAACCTGGAATCCTCAACCCTGGCTTCCGCGGAGCAGGCGACAGACCCCTGCAGGCCAGCCCGGGGGCAGGTGCTGCCGCGCAGTGTCCCCGTCGAGGCCGGGGTCCTGACTTGGGGGTGCCAGTGCGGACTCACCTCCTCCTTCTCCGGGTCCGCATCTGCACCCCCACCGGCCGGGTCCGTGTTCTCCCTCACCAGCTGCAAGAGACAGAGCAGTGGACACAGGCCCCGGACTCTGCTCCTGGGAGGCCGAGGAGACCCCGAGAACCCCACCGGGCGCCCGGCCGCGTGCATCTGTCCCCGCTGCTCAGCCCTGAGTGTTCAAACGACCCTCTGAACCGGGCCCAGCTGTCGTCACCACCTCTGTCTCTCTCTCTCTCCCCGAATCTTAGGTCAGAGGCCCATGGACAGGCCCCGTGAAGCCACAGACCGAATTCCTACGTGTCACCCCAGGGCCTGACATGCTAGGCGCGTGGTAGTAGGTGACTCACATTTGGCTCATTGAGTGGCAGCCACGTAGGAGACAACATCCGACTCAGGGCCTGCGGCCAGTCCCGGGGCGTCCACGGAGCCGAGCCACCGGCCACGGGGCCAGAACCAGCTGCCCACGCTAGCTTCCGGCCCCGGGCACGGACAGCACCCAGGGGCAGGCTCACAGACGTCCCCCGAGCTTTAAACTGTAATGTCACTTCAGGGGCAAACCTTTTACCACAAACGCGTGCGAAGCTGTCAAACTCCCATCAGCGACACGCACTGACGGAGAAGGTGACTGATCAGAGGGCACAAAGTTTCGGTCAAGCAAAATGACGAAATTCTGGACTCTGCTGCACAAACATCGTGCCGTGGTTAACAGTACTCTGTTGTACATTCAAAAGTTTGTCCAAGGGGCGCCTGGGTGGCCCAGTCAGTTAAGCGTCCGACTTCAGCTCAGGTCGTGATCTCATGCTTCGTGGGTTCGAGCCCCACGTCGGGCTCTGTGCTGACACCTTGGAGCCTGGCACCTGCTTTGGATTCTATGTCTCCCTCTCTCTCTGCACCTCCCCCTGCTTGTGCTCTGTCTCTGTCTCAAAATTAAATAAACGTTAAAAAAAAAATTTTTTTTTACGTCTGTCAAGAGAGTAGATCACACGTTAAGTGTTCTTACCAGTTAAAATTGAATATATATCAAACAAAAATAAACGGCCTTCCATGCTGAAATAACAAAAAAACAGACACGCATGGAGAACCTACTTTGTGGGGCGCCTGGGTGGCCCAGGCGGTTAAGTGTCTGCCTCTTCGTTTTGGCTCAGGTCATGACCTCGGGGTTCGTGAGTTCGAGCCCCGCGTCAGCTCCGTGATGAGCCTGGAGCCTGCTTGGGATTCCCTCCCCACCCCCACCCCCCGCTCATGCCAGCTCGCGCTCTCGCTCACTCTCTCAAAATAAACTTAAGAAAGAAAGAAAGAACCTAGTCTGTTCAGGCCACATTCTTGGGGAAACAAATCCCTGCCCTCAGCCGAGTGCGGCAGCTGGTGGTGGTGCCCGAGGGAGCCGGCCCAAAGGGAAGGAAGGCCAGTGGGGGGCAACGGACACGGCGGCCGGGGGGTCCCTCCAGGGCACGTGAGGGCAGAGGCCCCGACGCGGGGCTTGCCGGGCACACGGCCGCACACGGGTTCACACGTCCTCACCCCGTAACTCCCTTCCCTCCCGCTCCCGGGAGCAGCCGCTGCACGCGTAGCGGTCGGGTCGGCCTCGGCTCTGCTCCGCCACGACCCTGCCTTCCCGGTTCACACAGGTGCCCGCTGTGCGGCCCACACTCCGGGACTCGGGACACCCCTGGGGTTTACGAAGCTCAGTATAATCCCCCTCGTGGCCGCGACGTCCCACGGTCCCCGAGCTCTCTCCTGAGCCGAACCTGCACGTCCCGCGCCACCAGACACGGCCCTTCGGTGTCTCGCCGGGAAATCAAACTCCAGGGTGCACAGGGCCCGCCTCATCCGGGAGCCCCACCCTCCAGGGGCTCGGCAAGCGCTGCCCTCCCCCCGCCCCACCTCCTGGGTCTGCAGAGTCCACGTGCTCTCGCGACCACCTGCACCTTCCTGCGACACCACAGGCCCCGGCCGGAGGGAGCCTGCCACAGCCGCGTCCCCACTCGCCTCCCCCAACAAGCCACGGTCTATCCAGGCCCGGCACCATCCGGCCCCTGCCACCCCCCGACCGGCCCGAGCTGATGCTGTTCGCGAGCGTGTCCCCCAGTCCCTCTCTACGTCTCCGCCCACACAGCCCCTGACCCCCTCCGCCGCTGCACCTGCGGCCGCCCTCCGTGCCCTGGCCAGAGCTCTCAGCCGGCGCGGAGGGGCCCCTGAGCGGCAGCGGCACGGCCCCCGGGGCCTTGACCACAGCTCTCAGGCCCCGGCTGGCCACTCGGAAGGAAAGGACTAGGTCGAGGGGCACCTGCGTGGCCCAGTCGGTTCGGCATCTGACTCTTGATTCTGGCTGAGGGCATGATCTCACGGTTCATGAGTTCGAGCCCCGCATCGGTCTCTGTGCTGAACAGAGCCCGGCTGGGGTTCTCTCTCTCCCTCTCACTCTCTGCCCCTCGCCCCGCCTCAAAATCAACTTAAAAAAAAAAAAAAACAAAAGCGTGAGGTCTGAATGTAACACAGCGGCCACCCAGCCCTGGGAAGGTCCTCACCGTGCGGCCTCAAGCCCAGCACACGTGAAACGCATCGAGGACCAAGCTTTTCGGCACACCCACCAGTCAGCTGCTTCAACAGCTTCTGGTCGCAAAGATTGATATATATACATATATATATATATATATATATGTATATATATTTGTTTTTAAGTTTTTTATTTTTGAGAGAGAGAAAGCAAGAGCGGGGGAGGGGCAGAGAGAGAGGGAGAGAGAGAATCCCAGGCAGGCGCCACACTCACTGCAGAGCCCGATGTGGGGGCTCAAACCCACAGGTCATGAGATCACGGCCTGAGCCGAAGTCGGACGCCTGACCAACTCGGCCACCCAGGCGCCCCAAGCATGATCCATTTTTAAAGGGGCTCCAAACTGCACATTACCTAAAGCAAAGGTGATGGCCAGCAGGGCCCCTGGGCTCTGAACCCTGGAGGCCTGACGGCACTGTGCTCGCTCGTTCTCAGCCTCCACCTTTGCTGGCCCTGCAAACGCTCCCACCCCGCGTGCTGGGCGGTCCCCCGTGTGCTCACCTGCGCGGCGTCCTGAAAGGCAAACACCGTGGGCACGGCATTCTGCTTCAGGTTTTTGCGGTTTCCAAAGGCGCTGAAGCACTCAGGTCGGAAGTGCTCGGAGCAGATGACCGTGTGCTGCTTGGGCTTGAAGTTGCCCCGGCCAATGTTCAGCACCCATTCCTTCAGCAGCTCCGGGCGGCTGAACGGGAACCTAGGAGGCAAAGGAGGGAGACAGGAAGGAACTTGCAAAGCTGATGTGGGCCCTGTAGACTTCTGAACTCTGAAAATCCCACGAGATATTTTAGCAGACAGCTTGGAAAATCCCGTAATCTCACTCTGTTAAACCACATCCAATTTCTGGAGGCTTCTGTCAGGGCCGGTTATGGCATCATTAGTAGGAAACCTGGGGTCATGAACGTGGCCAGAAAACCTTCTGAGGGTATACTTGCAGGGTGAGCCCATGTGAGCTCCCTCAGGAGCGTGCCACGTGCGGCCCTGCCCCGGGCACTGGGAGGGAGGAATGAATACGACAGTCCCACCCTCATAGAGCCAACCTTCGAGAATAGGAAAACAGACGGTCAACCAAACAGATCTGGACTGTGTAGGAATAAAGAGTAGGAAGTGGTCAGGAAGGCTTCCTAAGACGTGAGGTGATGCTGTTCGTGAGCGTGCCCCAGTCCCTCTCTCTCTAAGTCTCCGCCCACACAGCCCCTGACCCCCTCCGCCGCTGCACCTGCGGCCGCCCTCCGTGCCCTGGCCAGAGCTCTCAGCCGGCGCGGAGGGGGCCCTGAGCGACAGCGGCACGGCCCCCGGGGCCTTGACCACAGCTCTCAGGCCCCGGCTGGCCACTCGGAAGGAAAGGACTAGGTCGAGGGGCACCTGCGTGGCCCAGTCGGTTCGGCATCTGACTCTTGATTCTGGCTGAGGGCATGATCTCACGGTTCATGAGTTCGAGCCCCGCATCGGTCTCTGTGCTGAACAGAGCTCGGCTGGGGTTCTCTCTCTCCCTCTCACTCTCTGCCCCTCACTCCACCTCAAAATCGACTTAAAAAAAAAGATAAGGCCTGAATGTAACACAGCGGCCACCCAGCCCTTGGGAAGGTCCTCACCGTGCGGCCTTTGAGCAGAAGCGGAAGGAAGCAGGAGCGTGAGCCCGCGGATATCTGAGGGAAGGGCTAAGAGCAAAGGCACCGGGATGGGGCTGTGGTCAGAGGCAGGCTTGGCTGGCAGGTGGGCAGTTGGTGGGAGGGGGGTGGGGGCTGTGGGCAGAGGGTGATGGCAGAGGGAGGGCACCTGGTGACCGGGACCAGGATGTCAGCAGAGCGGTGACAGGCAGGCAGAGCTGGGATGTATTTTGAAAGCTGTGTGGCAAGGTTTGCCTGTGGGCCATAAAATAAAGAGAAGGAAGGAGTTTCATGGATTAAGATGGGAGAGGGAGGTACTGTAGGGGGAAGGGGGCAGGTTTGGGGGACCAGAATTTTGGTTCTCTATGTTAACTGTTAAACGTGACTTTATGTCCCCGCTGGAGTGGTGGGGGACACGTGTCAGAGGACGTATGTCAATGTGGGGGCCATCCCCATGTAAAGGGTGGTAAAGCCATAAGCCTGGGAGAGATCGGAGCCCTGGGGAGTAAGAGGGGATGGGGAGGGTACAAGACCACGGCCCTCACCCCGAAGGGCTCCAAGGCTAGTGTTGGAAATGAGGAGGACCCAGCAAAGGAGTCTGAGAAGGGACACTGTGACAGAGGAAGAGGGCATGGGGTGCCCTAGAAGCCAAGTGGGAGAGTGTCACGGGGGTCAGTGGTCAGCTGGGCCAAATGCTGCAGATGAGGATGGCCGCCACCAAGGGCTACTGGGGACCTGGCAGGGCACTTTTGTGGGAGTGGCCGCGGCAAGAGCCTCAATGAGTTGGAGAATCGGACCAAGTCCACTCCAGGCGTAAGCCCGGCTGAAAGGAACAGATACGGGCACGGGGAAGACCTGTCCCGGCAACGTCTACGGTGACGTGCTTGAAATGGCCAAAAACCGGAGGCACCCAAATGCCCTTCATTGTAGAACAGGTCAATGCTGGTATATTCGTTCAGCGGAGCGCTGCTCCAGACGGAGAGGAAGGCACTGCGCTCCATGCGGGCGGCTCACAGCCAGCGGCGAGCAGAGCAGGAGACGCAAGAAAAGCACAGTGGAGTCCACGTGTGAAGTTCAAAACAGCCCAAAGCGCCCCACGCTGACAGATGGCAGGATATGGGTCACCCCTGGGGATGAGAGGGAAGGAGGGGAGGGAGGGGGTGCGGCTGGGGGTTCCCTAGGGGCTGGTGAGATTATGAATCACAGCAGTGACGCCACGTTCACTTCGTGGAAAGGGCCGGACTGCGGACGATTTGTGCGCATTTCTGTAGGTCTTACGCTTCAATAAAAAGATTTACTTTGAAAAGGAAAATGATAATAGGAAAGGAAGTGGGGGCAGAGTGTGCCCAGCTGGCCCCGGGGTCGTGCTCGAAAGGCAGCACAAACACGGGCAGTGGCTGGAACCTGAGCTCTCCTGGGCAGGGAGCCGGTACCCCACCGGGCCCGACACGCTGCGAGCGCGGCGACAGACCCCACTCCCCCGACACCCTGGAGCGTTCTCACTCCCGCACGCCACCCTCCCTTCACGACAGGAGGTCTGGCCAGGGCTAAGAAGGGGCCAGCTCAAGGCAAACCCGATGGCCGTCACCATCACTCATTCATTTGGAAATGCATTCAGCCAGTACACACTGAGCACCTAAGCTCCAGGATGCACCCGCGAACAAGACCAAGTCCCGGGGACGACAGGCACCAGAATTGCAGAAGGTGCTAGGGGCTGCGGGGCGCGGCCTGGGGAGGGGCGGCCCACGCCGGACCCCTCTGCTCGAGACCTTCCCGATGCGCCCTCAGCAGGTTGCTCAGCCTCTCCGACAGTCTCCCCACGCGCCGAGGCCGGCCAAGGCGGCACAGGGCCGCCGGTGACCCCGCCGGTCCCCGGGCCGCCGGCCCCTCTGCGAAGGGCCCCGCTACACGCCCTCGGGCCTCTCCGGCTGCCGGGCAGAGGCTCCGGCGTCCCCGCCCAGCGCGCCAGGCCTTGGGCTCCGGCGGGGGGTCGCGGCCGGTCGGACGGGCGAGGGGTGTCGGCGGCCGGGCCCCCGCGCCCCACGGCGCCCCCGCCCCTCACCGGTGGAAGGTGAGCTGCTTCCTGCGGCTGCTGTAGCGGTTGCAGCACTGCCGGGCCGCGCACGACTTCGGCATCGCCAAACACCAGACCCAGGTGCCCCTAACAAAGATGGCGGCCTCGGGCCTGTGGGGCGGAGCCAGAGAGCGGGGCGGGGCCTGCGGGGCGAAGCCTGGCCTGCGGGCGGGGCGGGGCGGGGCCAGCGGGCAGTGAGGGGACCGTGGCGAGGCGGGGCCTGCAGGGCACGGCCGGGCTCGCGGACAAGAGCTGGGCTGTGGACGGGGTGGAGCCAGGGAGCGGGGCGGGACCGCCGGGAGGCGGAGGCGGGCCTGCCTCTGCTCGGCTCCTGGGCCATCGCCTCGCGAGGTCTCTCTGCCGCCCGCCTCGCTAGAGTCAGGTGGGCTCCGGGGTACCCCGTCAAGGGAGTGCGCCCGGACCCAGCTCAGGCCCGACACCCCAAAAGCGCCGCGGGTGCAAGTTCCACCCATTCGCGAAAAAGCCCGTGGTCCTCACCTCCTTGCTTTGAAGAATCAAGACACACCCACCAAACAGCCTTGGACACCTGGAAACCAGAGAAGGGCTCGCGGCCCAAGCTGGCCAGCATTTCTAAGGTTTTAACGGGTGTTAATAACGTAGATTTGGGCTGCTCAAAAGTCACTGGAGGTACTAGTTGACCACCAGTTGGGTCTGTTAGAGGTAGGCAGACACAGCGGACAGAAGGAGCAGGCTATGGGGACCCCAGAGCGTAAAGGGGCAGGATGAGCACCCCTGGGAGACTGCAAACCCACTTGCAGAACCTCACGGGAGGCTGCAGTTTTTACAAAGCAGGTAGCCACTCACGGGGATTCAGGCTGATGCACACAGTGTGATGAAACGGTGAAAGCTATTCATACTGCGGTTTGTTTCTGGAGAATTTACTAGAGAGGTATATGAAGCGTTGTGGGCACTTTTCATCCTGCCAAACCAAACTCAGGCTTCACCTCCCCAAGTCTCTGTGTGATCATCGTCGGGGGGGGGGGGGGGGGGGCAGCCACAGCTACGCCCTTCAGCACAGAAAACAAACACCTGAAGCTAGTCAGGAACCTCAAAGTAGCAATATATTTATTTACAAAATATACAGTTTCACAGAAACAGCTTCGCTTTATACACATAAACTTTATAATTACACAGAACCATGTAAACGATGTTAAGTGTCTGGCCTGGCCAATGCCAATGCGAGGGGCTTACTTTTGGGGTGACATCTTTCCCTCCCCTCCCTTTATCAGCCACCAACCAGGAGCCCCTAGATGGGCCATGCCTAATTTGCATAAAGCTGATTGCAGCTGCCCAGCTCAATCTAACACAAAAACCAAGGTGTCTTGACTTCCTAGACACCACCCACAGGGATAGATCGATCTGTTAAAAGAACAAAAAGGAAATGAAGGAAACAGATCAAAATGAGTATTAAGTACCTTCCAGAGGCGTCACCAGGCATTGAACCTTCTAAAAGCAATACAGCAATCGCCCAGGCTGGTAGTCCCACTGTAAAAATCACACATATTCTTAAATGCACTTTTAAAACTTTGTGGAGTTTTAAAAAAAAAGAAAAAAAAACACTTTGGAACTTTGGCTATTCTCATGGTGAAGACACTGGACAGGCAATGTCATGGGGCAGATCTTTGGCAAATTCCTCTCCGACTTTTCCTGGATGTTTGCCCTCATCAGAGCCAGACAGTTGTCTGGGGAAAAGGCTGGTTCTAAGCCCGCTTCTCACTATTTTTCTCTACAGCAGAACTTCCCCCTTGGGGATCTTCACAATAAACTAGGTTTCAGAAACTATTTCTATTTCTGTATTAATATGCGCAACAGAATACAAAACAAAACAAAAGGCAGTTGGCTGGTGAAGCATGAAAGATACTAGCACAGAAAATGGGCTCTGATTAGCAATTCGAGTTCAACCTCCCCCCACTGTGCCTAAGGGAGAGAACACAAATAGAGTCCCCGATGGTGGTGGCCCCACACAAGGGTGCCACATAGAGACAACCCCCCCCCCCACTGTAAATGTAAGTATGACCCACCAAGTCGGGCATCCTTCCCTTTTCATGCTTCACAAGAAACAATGTGTATGAAAACACACCCATCCATTTACAGAAAAAAACATTTTTGAGAAGAGTGTTTGAACTGCTCAAGAGCACTGTCAACTTCGGAGAAAGCGGAAGCCTTCCTCTCCCTCCAGGCCCCAGAGTCACCAGTGTCCCCTGCCCTTGAGCAGAGCCCTGTGGAGCTGCAGGCGCAAACTCCCTGGCTTCTCCAGAGCTGGCCTGCACAGGAGTTTCCCCAGTCCAGGGTCCTGGTTCAGATCTAAGGAAGTCTGCACCGTCCGATGGTATATTCCTGGAGACCAATGTTACCCTATCACTCACACACCAATTCAAACCAAAAAAAAAAAAAAAAAAAAAAAAAGGCTTCAAATCCTAACCTTGCCCTGTGAAACCAGCAGGCCAGCCTGTGTGAGAGCATACTGAGAATCAACCACAGGAGAGGCCTCCCCTCAAGTTTTCCTTACCTCATTATGTAGAGGAACACCATTCCCCAGTGACTGCCTAACCTTCCTGCTGCTACTGGAGTAAGGTGAGGGAAAGAGGAGGACCGAATCCAAGGGCCCTCTCGCTGGAGAACAGCTTGCCGGGCACCCCAGGACCTCATCCACCAACCGAAAAGGGCACCCAGGCAGAAAACTGCCAATACTTTTGGCTATATCGTGCAAAAAGACAGGTTTTTTACATCGTGCAAAACAGGAAACTGAGTTATGAACACGGGCCACCTCAACCCCCCCAACCAACCCCTTTTCCACCGAGAAGTGGCCACATACTGTCCCTTTTAACAAACAGAAAGAAACCTAGGGATCGTTAGCTGGCCCCCGCCCCAGGGCTCCTCCCAGAGCAAGACCGGAGGACTCTAGCTGGCAGCCAGCAGTGGGGGGGGACGACAGCAGCAACCACAGCAGGGAGAGAGGGCAGACCACGAAGGTTGGGGCAGCTTGATGGTTGCTGTACAGACACTTATGGTCAAAGACTTACACTCGAGAGAAAGCTTACACGTATGGCTGTTCACTAACAGGCCCGGGAAACCGAACATCTCCTCTCCAGAGACAGCGGAAGCGGGTAACAGCTCGCACCCGTTCCCAACGGAGGGAGCTTGTTAACAAAATGACAGCAAGGGTTCGCCACTACCACGTACCCTCCTTTTCAGCTGAACCAAACCCACTGTACTTGAGTGTTGAGTCCACCTCCACTGCAGAGAACACGGCTCTGGCAGCAGCTTTGGCCAACGAGGATTTTATTCAGTCACTGGCTATATACAGGGTATACCTTGGACAGCCTGTCCTTTTGCTTAGGCACCTGAATGGCAGGGGTCTGCCCGCACCAGAGCTGAGAGTTCTGTGCTCAACTAAGAGACGGGCCAAAAAGCCCATCGTCCCTTCTGATTCCTCGCCCATGGTCTCCTCGCGCACCGACAGTCAGTCCAGAAACAGTTTCCGTGAGCCCATCCGAGAACGGTTGGAGCGGCGGATGTCGAACTTGGAGTCCCGGCACTTCTGGCAGACAAACACTTCCGGAACATTGGATTTCCGGATTTTCGCACAGGACAGGTGAATCCAGGTGTGGCACTCATTACACTCAATCATAGGGCGGCCGGCGAACGGTTTCATGCAGAAGCAGGTGACGAGGTCCCAGGAGTCGTCATCTGAAAAGGGGAGGGAGACACATGTAAGGGGAGGGGAAGAACCTTCCTGCGACCCCTCCCCATCCCACCCGCTCCTCCAGTGGGTCCAGGCAGCTGAGTGCAGTCAAGCCTGATGTTCACCAAATGCACGGACTTCAACTTGCACTAAGGGCAGGGCTATCAGACCGGCAGGGCCCTAGGCAGTGCTCCCCTCTCTGAAAGCGGAGCAAATGCGTGAACGAAGCCACTGAAATGTGTGGCACCAGGAATTAACCACGAGAGGTGGACTTAGAAGCTAGATTATTTTTGTATTTGGAGGCCTGTCCTGGAATCTCAGCTGTCTCCAGCCGCAATCACCCCCTCCCCCACCACTTCCTAAACATCTCAGTGTCCACCTTCTTCTCCCTTCCTCCCTAGAGATGGCGGGGCACACTCTGCTGTCACACTGCCAGGAAGGGACCGTTCCAAAACTCCTGCCTCCATCCCCTGCTCTTCGGACCACCCGCCACGCGCGTGGCACTCCTCCGGGGACCACTCACCCGAATCCACCATTATGTCCTCATCATTGCCGGTGCTGTCCTCGTCCCGGAACACCACCTGCTTTCCCTGCCGGACAATAGTCCGTTTGCCTTCAGTCTTTATTTCTTTGACCTGATCAGGTGACACCGTGACACAAGATCCACTGGAAGGAGTGTCAGAGTCCCAGCCCGAGCAGGGGTCGCCGGGAGCCTGGGGGATATCCTGCAGGGCGGGACTTGTGGGGGTCTCTACATATGGGTCAGCGGCTTCCAGCTTCAGCAAGCTCCCCATGTACCCCTCCTTCACAGGCACATCACTGTCCCTCCGCTTCCTCTTCTTCTTCTTCTTCAGCTTGTCCGTTTTCTTTCTGTCCAGCAAGAAGTTACTGGGCTTGGCTCGCTGCAGGAGGCTCGGCTGCAGGTGGCCAAAGCAGCGGTCAGAGACCGGCAAGGGTACCGCGGACGCCATGTCGGTGAAACCAGCGTCCCAGCCGTCACTGTCGATGGTACCAGCGGTGCTGTTGGCAGGGCTGGGGCTGCTCCTCAAAGGGAGCTCCTGAAAGGACAGAAGCACAGGCGTGGGGTCCGAGTGTTTCGGCCGGTCCCCGGCAACAAGAGCTAGCCACAGGCAGAGTGTCGCAGCCAGGTCAGGTCAGGCCCACAGACCAGGGCTATCAGAACCGTGGCCTTCTCGGCTCTCACAGGCAGTACTCTTTAGGAATGGTGTCATGAGCACTCTACCGTGACCTTCCAGATAGAACGTTAACCCCCGAGGAGGAAAACCTCCTCTTGCTGAACCCTCAGCCCCTGGACCAGAGCCAGGAACTCATTCGATGCCCAGTAAGTATCTAGAAAAGTGCCAAGGACACCCTCTCACTCTCAAACCCCCTTATCTTTCCCCGATTGTAAGATCTCCTGTCTGTTTGTGCTCCCGAGGGGTGTATTTTTTTTTTTAATTAAGCGAATTTAAATTAGTTTTGGGAGTTTCCTGACACTCTTCTTCAAAACTGGAGACATCCCCCCAAATACTGCAAAATCAAAGTAGGTAATCATAGCCCCAAAGCCATGAGCTAATCTCTGTGGTTCCTTCAGACCAGTCAAGCATTTTATTTACAAACAGTGGCAACATTCTGCGTGGTACAAAAGACACACTTATCCACGTCCACGGCAAACAGAAATGATAAGCCAATGCTGGACTCTGACCTCTTAATAAACTTTCCTTTCTTTTGAGACCTGTCCAATACAAACCTGAACACCATGACCATGGTGGTCCTCAGTCCTGCCCGTTAGTTACTTAGCAAGGAGAAAAGAAATCCCTTAAAACACGGGATTTGGGCCACAAGTCCCTGAAGACACTGTAACATGGCGTGCAAAGCAAGTGGAGAGCTGCTCACCAGAAGAACAGTGTAGACCGGGCCTAACCGTCCAGCTGAACGCCAGGCTCTGCCACTGTCATTAGCCTGGAACCCAGGGCGAGGAGTGCCCCAGCGTCTTCGTCTTTAAAATGGGGACAAACAACAGCACCTGTCTCATGGATCATAAAGACCAAGAATGCTGCTCGGCCACTGTAGGCACTGCATCCGCACCGGACATTCAGAGCGGGCGGACGTGAAACATGTTATTTGCAAGCAAACGCTTAAAGTTCATTAAATCATTTCTAGACAAGCCTATGTTTTCTATCCGAGTTTTAGAAACCACCTCCCAGACAGGTCTAAGTTTCCTAGAAAGATTTCTACCTGACAGCCGTCTGAAGTCCCCCCACCCCACCCGTTCCAGACCCCCACCCTGCCACTGGCTTCACTGCCAGCAAGAAGGGTGGCCCTGAAGATTACCTCCTTCGGATAAGGAATGTAGCCAGCATAGGCCAAGACAAAGGTGCAGAATTTGTTGAAATCCTCCACAGTCCTGCGCCTCTTGTAACTGGGGGAGCACTCCTGTTAGCAGGCGAGAAAACGGGGTGTGTTTGAAAGTAGGCACTTGGAGATGGAACCACAGAAACAAAACTAAGCCAGCTGGAGATGTTCTTGTCAACCACTTGAAAATACACGGCTAGATTTACAAACGCTCCAGAAACAAGATAAGGTAGGTTTGGGTCCGAGAAATAGCACTGTACTCAGGAGACTGAAAGAAGGGTATTGTGGTGTTTTGCCAAGGGCAAACACTGGGGCACTGGTGGGCAGATAACAACATGCACAAGAATCTATTTCTTGTGCTCCTGTGGCATTTTCCAACATTATCACTGTCTCCAGGCCTATCAGGAGCTCTAATAATTGTTTTTGCTACAGATTTTCCATTTTGAAAATAAACTCCAGCTGCAGCTGTAATCCAAATATTTTTAAGTGATTTCAAAGTCAACTACTTCGTACCCTTCAGAACTCAACTCAGGTCTGACCCCTCCCCAGCCAGGGAGGAACTCCTCCTCCTCCTGGGCGCTCTCCTCCAGGAGAGGCCACTTCCGCTCGGCCCTCCGCTGCTGCAACACCCAGCGTCCAGGGGGCCAGCACCCAAATGCTCCCCGACTCAGAAATTAAACCAGGAACGTTCTTGCTAGGCTTAACTTACAGGGAGAAGAAATACTGGATGAAATACTAGAGGATTTTGGCTTGTGTGTCCTGTCTCCATTCAATCTAGAAACGTCCTTAACAAGAAGGGGTTTTCTCCCCGAAAAAGAGCAGCTCGGGGAGAAAACCCTTATTTGCTAAAAAGCAAAACAACTCTCCTTTATTTTGGTTTATTCGGCTAGCTTATTTACCAAGATTTCCTTCAGGCATTTTAGCACCCACCCCAACCCCATCCTTACGTGCTCCGCTCCCATTTCCAGAACCCAGGGACCCCCTACCCTGCTAGGGTGAAAGCGGGACAGGAAACTGGGGGGTGGGTTCCTGGACCCAGCCCAGCCCCTCCCCAGGACGGAGGGCCCAGAAAGCGGCGCGGCACCGGCGCGCCGCCCTCAGGTTTCCTTCCGAAGGCTCCGCTTATTTTTTCAACTTGGTTCTAGCAGACCCCCCTCCTCCCCCTCCGCCCCCCCCCCACCCCGCCGCTGGGACCCGAGGGGCGCGCAGGTCGGCGGAGCACCGGCCTCAGAGAGGTACCCGGCATTTCCTGCAGCGCAGAGACCCTGCCCCCATCCCCGGGAAGCACTGACCGCCCGCGCTCCGGCCACGGTGGGAGGGCCGCGGCCCTCGGCCCTCAAACTCTCGGGGCGAACTTTTATTTCGGCGGGGAACGCGCAAAAGTGGGTCAGGGGCCTGGACGCGGAGCGCAAGGCGGCGGCGCCCTCGGGCCCGGGGCGGAGGGACCCGCGCCGCCCCCACCGCGCCCGCCCGCCTCGCCGCCCCGCCGCCTTTAGGAAAAGCAGATGGCGGTGCGGCCCCCTCCCCGCCCTCCGCGGAAGCCGCCCCCCGCCGACACTCGGCCCCGGAAGGTGCGGGGCCCATCCCGCGGGGGAGGGGGCGCGGGAGGCCGGGCAGGATTCGGGGTCCGGGGCTGGTGGGCCCCGCGAACCCCCAAGGCAGCAGCGCGACGAGCCAACGCGCCCGGCGCCGCCTCCCCCACCCGCTCGAGCTGGGACCCGCACCCGAGCCCGGCGGACCTCGGGAGCGAGAGGGGACCGAGGCGGGGGCGCCGGAGGGGCCGCCCGGGAGAACCGAGGGCCGATCCCCGGAAGGAGGGGGAGCCGGGGCGGGGCGAGAGAGCCCGCGGCCGGGGGGCGGGGGCCCCGGAGGGGGAGGAGAGCGCGCGGAGGGTGGGGGGCTCGATTCGGGTGTTTGCGGGGGTGGGGACCCGGCAGGAGTAGGCCCCCGGAGCCGGAGGGGGCGGGGGCCGCGCGGGAGTCAGGGGGCGGGGCGCGGACTACCGGGCCCTGGGGATTAAGGGAGCAGGCGGGGGCGCGCGGAGCGGAGTCCCGGTCCGAGGGGGACCGCGAGCCCCTCCGGGAGGGGGGGGAGGGGGCTCGTCCGAGAAGCGGGAACGCGAGGCGGCGGCTGGGACCGAGTCCCCGGGGGCGGGGAAGGAGTAAGCCAAGCCGGCGGGGAGGGGCCGGGGGCGCAGACAGGTCCCGGGGCTACGCGAGGCCGGGGAGGGGTGGGCGCGGCGACCCGAGGGAAGCGGGCGCCGGGAAGACGCGGACGCCCGCGGGAGGGACGCCGAGGCGAGGGCCGGCTGGGAGGACCGGGCGCGGGCCCGAGTGGGGGGCGGGGTTGAGCGCCCAAGGGGGCGACGAGGGAAGGCCGGGGGAGGGGAGGGCGGCGCTGGGCCGGCGGGGGTCCGGCTGCGGGGAGCGCCAGGACTGGAGTGGGGGTGGTCAGGGGCGATCCGGACGCAGCCCTCACTCACCTCCGGGTGGAAGGCGGCGGCGCAAGAGTCGGAGTCCATGTTCAGGGTGGGGGGCGGCGGCTACGGGAGTGCAGGGGCCGGGATGCGGGCGCCGGGCCGCGGAGCCGCTCAGGGCTGGGGGCTCCGGCGGCAGCGCAGAACGAGGGCGGACCCGGGAGGGGTCGCACCGGCTGGAGGTGATGAGGGGTTCGGCGTGTTGCGTCCCGGGCTCTGTGCTCCCGGGCCGGCGGCTCCACGGCCGAGCAGAGTTGGCGATGCAGCTCCTGCGGCCGGCGCGGCGGGAGAGGCGGGAGAGTCGCTGCGGGGGGCGGTGGCGGCGGCGAGCGGGAACCCGACCCGCTCCCCGACCTGACGCCCAGTTCGGCTCGTGTCTCGGGAGGGAGGGCGGGAGAGCCGCGAGGGCTGTCGGGAGATGTAGTCTGTGGGCGACGGGAAGCCAAAGGCGCGGGGGCGGGCGCGGGGCATTGTGGGAGTAGTGGTCCCAGCTCCGCCTCTAAGGCGCACAAAGTCCTCCTCGCGGACTACAACCCCCATAGAGCTCCGCGGCGACTGCCCGGTTTCTGGGGGCGGTGTCTCCGGGACCTGAGGCTGCCGGAGCGGGGGAGGTGCGGAGGCTTGCTCCGGCTCGGCGGTGGGGGAGGGGCGGCGCGAGCGGTAGCGCCGCGGTCTCCGCGGGGGCGGGGGTCGCCTCGGCGGGTGGGGGCGGGGCTGACGGCTTTGGACCAGGAGGGCGGGGGCGGCGACTGGCGTCTCCTTTTGGACTTGGGGTTCGGGCCCCTTTGTGGGACCGTGGTCCCCGCGGCCCGGGCGGGACTGGGGGCGGCGGGGGCGACGGGCGCTGACGTCGCGGCCGCCCCTGGGCTCGGGTCGGCGGTGCGAACTTGTTTTCGCGGTGGGGGTATTCTGGCCCACTCCTCCTGTCCCACGGGTCCTGGGGCGGCGGGACCGAGGACCTCCTGTTGTCTGTAGGATCCACTTTGGGGTGCCGAGTTACTGCGTTTTTAGAAACTGTGCTGGCATCATCGATGTTTTGGAAGATGTTAGCCTTAAATTAGATTTTTTTTTTTTCTTTTTTCCTCTCTGCCTCATCTGGGGACTGCCCCTGCTTTCTTACTTTAATGGCATTATCTTCTGAATATATTCTCACAGGATTACAACAGTGGGTGAGGGAGAAACGTAGTAAAGATGTTTGGTATTGACATTGATTTTATTGATATTTAATTGAGAAGTTTGCGGTGTTTAAACGCTGGACCGCTGAGTATTTTACAACTTTATATGTTGAAGGTTGATTGACTCTGAACACTTAGTTGAAAATTAACCGCTCTGATAAAATTACCAGAGGAGGCCTGATCGTTCTTGAACATTTTTGATAAGCATTTAAAAGAAAAAAGCCTATAGATGATTCAGTAACATGTTTGGTAGCTTCGAAGACAAAGGAACTGTGCTAAAGAGGAGTGACATAAAATTTTTAATTTGAATCACAAAAACGACTCCTTGACTCACTAAATCGAAAAAGATGATTGGAAGAATCTTTTGGAGGTTATTTCTGAGGGAGTGAATGCTATGTTGGTTGACTATCACTATTGAGATTGTTAAAATAATTCCGAAGGAAACTAGTAGTTAAAGGACCGGGGTTTGTCTTAGAAATGCTTTTCTGAACCACAGTTTCCTAAATTCTAAAATTGTTATCACAGTTCCTTTCTCAAAAAATGATAGTTTACTCTTTTTGCTGTTATTTTTTAATGTAATTTCAGCAATGTCTTCCCGGATTGGAGAGAGCCACAGCGGCGATAACAAAATGAGGTGATCTAGAAAGTTAGATTAAAAACAGACATTGAACTTGGCCTGTGGAAACATCATCAACAGCTTCTTACCCAGTTGTCACATTCAGGTGATTTAGCAGGATTTAGAATGCTAACTGATCACTATGGCCAGAGCAAATGTCCTGAGGTTAGCCAGTGTTGCCCAGGGTCAGATCACCAGCAGCAACCTGTTTTGCCTGAATAAGAAAAGACCGGGGCTCCTGGGTGGCTCAGTCTGACTCTTGATTTCCGCTCCGGTCACCATCTCACCATTTTTAGTTGGAGCCCTGCATGGGGCTCTGCACTGACAGCATGGAGCCTGCCTGGGATTCTCTGTCTCCCTTGCTTTCTGTCCCTCCCCACTCTCTCTCTCTCAAATATAAATAAACACCTAAAAAATTTTAAAAAGGGCCAGGAAGGGATATTATTCTTTTGTTGGTTTAAAAAGTGTAAATGCCAAAAAGAGTATTAATTGGAGGTGAAGTCCAAGTAAATGAAAAGGGAATTTTTTTAACTGCTAATTATTCCCAAAGTAAATTCATAGAGTAAATGTTAATTAAATCCTTCTCCTATTAAGAAATTGAAGTGAAGAACTTGTTGGTAATAATAATGGCCTTGATGACAAAAGCCTAGAATTCAGGGATCTATATTGAATGGAATCACTCAGACACATTAAGGAAAGAAAATTCCAAACCTGAATTGTGTCATGTAACAGGGATCATTCTTGCTCAGAATAGGTGTTCGATAGATACTTCTTGAATAACTTATTAACAAACAGTAGTTCTTGGTACACAGATATGACCAGTACTTTCTGATGTCTGCTTGTTTCCCCGCCTGCCACTCCCAATAACTTCCTGGAGGATCTTCTTGGTCTCCTTCCTTTGATTCCTCTTAGAAGTTTGGCCCTCTGGAGGAGGTTTAGACATGAATATTTACCGTCCCTTCCCTAGACTCAAGGAAGGATTATAATACCAATAATTGACCCAAAGTCAGTAGCATAATATGTACTTGCATGATCTCATGAATACACAGATTATGTGTATTTAGTACAAAAAGGCAGAAAATATAGGCAAGCACAAACATTGAAGTAATGTAGTTGGTTTGTCTAGTTTATTTCTCAGGTGTCCTGGTACTATTCCTGGGCTCCAGGGGACAAATTTGGAATTCAAGGATTAATGCAAGAGCATTAGCCACAGTAGCCAGATACTTGGAGGCTGTGATTCCTTGTTTTCTGCCTTTAGGGAAAAAAAAAAAATTATTATTATTATACCTGCTGATTATTACAGTTATTTGGAAAAGAGGAAGAAAAAAGCCAACGCTAGCACAGGTTGTGACAAGTTTTAAAATACTAAGAATACCATAGTTTCCCAGTAAGTAACTTGAGAATGTAGTTATTTTAATTGGGTTACCAAATATAGCTTCACCTTTCTAAATCTCACGGCTATACCACATTCATTAGGGAACATTCTGGAAAGCTTTCTGCCTACCATTATAACTCAGTACCTGAGTGTGGGTATGAACATAACCAGAGGTTTCTTTCTCCCAGAATGACTTTTTGGTGGTTCAGCTTTAATAGAATATTCTTAGGAATTCGTGTGGATCTTTCCCATCCCGTTTTCTGATTTTTCTGACTTCCATCTCCAAGAGACCAAAAAAAAGTAAAACTTCCTCAAAATCATCTTGTTTTTAACTTTTAGTACCTTGATCACTGTATGAATATATACATGTGAATAATCTTAAGTCATTAATAAATAATTTTTATACCATGTATTGTCACCTCTTTATATAGTGAGGGAAATAACTTATGCACAAATAAGTCAAATGAACTTCTCATACAAGGATTCATAGCTAACACTGTGCTGGATATTGTTCGTAAGTTTTTGCCTACAGGGGCACCTGGGTGGCTCAGTTGGCTAAGCCTCTGACTTCAGTTCAGGTCATGATCTCAGGTTTCGTGAGTTTGAGCCCTGTGTGGGGCTCTGTGCTGACAGCTCAGAGCCTGGAGCCTGCTTCAGATTCTGTGTCTCCCTCTCTCTCTTACCCCTCCCCAACTCATAGGCATCCGCTCTTGAGCTCTCTCTCTCTCTCTCAAAAATAAACATTAAAAAACTAATAATAAAAATAAACGTTTTTACCTACTGTATCTCATCTACTTATAATAACATACTTAATAAATAGAGAATATTATAGCGTTCCTTAAAGGAAAGTTTAGTAAGTTCATTACAAATCACACTTGAGATGGTTCAGAATCAGTAAAGAATTGGGTGTACAATAGGAGAAAAGGCATACTCTCTTTTTAATGGTATAAATGTGTAAGTATGTGCTTCTAAGTGTTCTCGAAGGAAAAAAAAAACCCAGGATAACCGGCTTTTATAAAATGATCTCCATGACCTCTTGTCCTGTCTGCCTGAAATTAGAATTTAAATATCAAAATTGCATAGTTTAAATTTTTAGAAATGAAATGGTACCATTATTTGTTAAATCACATTACTTTCTCAGACAAAGACCATTTTCATGATATTGGAAGAGGTAAATTTTAAAAACTTTCATGGTTAAAATTTAATTTTTTTTTCTGTGTCCCCTGCCTCAGCAGCCTCCCCCCAGAAGTTTAATCTTTAAATACAAACATTTCCCCCCAAACTATGGGTTGTTGACTAGCGTTAACACCTTTCTCACTGAACACTAGTGTTTCTACCGTGCCCAGATGTGGAATGACATTGGAAGAATTTGCTGGCTCGATCATATATTGTCATAGTTAAGTGAATGAATTTCTCACTTTCCCATCTTGAACTTTTTTTTTTTATTATTAATTTTGAAAGAGAGGCCCCTGGGTGGCTCAGTTGGTTAAGCATCTGACTTTGCCTCAGGTCATGGTCTCCCAGTTTGTGAGTTCAAGCCCCATGTCGGGCTCTGTGCTGACAGCTCAGAGCCTGGAGCCTGCTTCGGATTCTGTGTCTCCTCTGTCTGCACCTCCCATGCTCATGCTCTGTCTCTCGATAATAAATAAACATTGGGCGCCTGGGTGACTCAGTCGGCTAAGCGTCCAACTTCGGCTCAGGTCATGATCTCACGGTCCGTGAGTTCGAGCCCTGCGTCGGGCTCCGTGCTGACAGCTCAGAGCCTGGAGCCTGCTTCGGATTCTGTGTCTCCCTCTCTCTCTGACCCTCCCCCATTCATGCTCTATCTCTCTCTGTCTCAAAAATAAATAAACATTAAAAATAATAATAATAATAAATAAACATTAAAAAAAATTAATTTCAAGAGAGCCAGCAGGGGAGAGGGGCAGAAAGAGATTGTTAAGCAGTTTCCACACTCAGCGTGGAGCCCAGCACGGGGCTCCATCCCACAACCTTGGGATCACGACCTGAGCCAAAACAGAGTCTATTAACCAACTGAACGACCCAGGTGCCCCCCTCCCCCCCCCATCTTGAACTCTTGTGGTTGATCAGATGAGTGAGAAAAGGAACTAGATAGCATGCCTGGGTTAGTGGGTGATTCAAATTTCCAAACACAGCTGATGGGTCTAAATCTGTTCCTTTATTTTCTAACCACATTCCTATGTTGCCTTAGATATGTACACATGGCTTCGAATGCTCCCCTTTTAGGTCCAGGATATTAATAATACACCTTTTTTCTCAAGAACTGAATTCTTAGTTGTATTTTCAACTATTATCTCACCAAACAGAGTATGTCTATCTAGTACAGAAAGAGAAAAACACAGGCAAGCACAAACAATGAAACCTCGCCAACTCAGAATATGTTACCTTCACAATTGCTTTGTGGGCATATGAACACAGACAACAAATTGGGCCATGCTACGGGTAATCGGATTTTTTGCTCGACACTGTAGCACGAATATCTTATTCCAATAAATATATGCATCATTATTTCTTCAGGACTTCACAGTAAGGCTGATTTGTTTAAGTACACAAAACTGGACTCCGTCCTTCACCAGAGCAACATTATTTGATTTATGAAAGATTTGCTTTCTGCAAGGTGGACAAGTTCTGACCCAGAGGGAGTGTAGTACTTTTCCCTACAAACATCCCACTTCCTGGCTACTCAGACTCTCTTGTCACAAAGTCTGTGCAAGTAAGCTATTGGCCGGGCTCCTGGGCCCAGGAATGCTGCCGCTGCCGTTAATAGCTGTGTGAACAGTCCATCTATGGGCAACACGCAGCCGCCTGGGTACCTGAATGTTTTTTTCACTCAGGCCTGTGCTTCCCATGCTGAAATTTGGACCAGATACATTCTCATGGCAGGATGATGAGATTCAAAGTACAAGAGAAAGCCTGCAGTTCGCATTTCAGAGATGGAGGAAAAACAAGATGTCTTCTCCAAAGGTTGTGCCCACTCAGCTGGAACCAAGAAATGACAGCAACCCCCGGGTGCCTGGCCCGCCCTGGGACACACGTGGGCGCGTGGGTGAGGCGTTCACCAGGAATGTTTCTGCGAGGCCCACAGGGCATGGGTGGGGGCTACTAAATAACAAAAACCCAGGTTTCTTCTGAGAAGCAAAAGGACTGGAGTCTTTTCTAAAACCGAGCAAAGCGTGTGCTAAAGAAAAAACATGGCTTCGAAGGGAGGGAATTTTTTTCACCTAGTTACGTTGAAAGTGGAGTCCTGGTATTGTATTCACGGGAACCACAATAAGGAAGATTCCTTTCTTCACAGTCACCCCACAAGTGACTGTGACGTTCCTGAACGCCCACATCCCTGGTTATTAAGGCAGTCCCCTGTCTGACCTTGAGCTAAAGGCAGTGTCCCCAGGCCCCTAGTGTCCCCTCTCCTGGAATAGGAAAAACTGCTGCTTTCGCCGCCGGAATTATTTACATTATTTATATTATTATAATTTTCTGGTACTTGAGCCTTTTGTTCAACCTAATAGCACGTTCTTCTGCATTCTCACGGCGGTCTCCTACCCTCAAGTTTTCTGCCTTCCCCACGTCCATTTCCAGGAGAGGGGGCCAGGAGCCTGGGGGTCGAGCCCGCGCGGGCCTGCGCCCTCAGAAGGCAGCTCTGGAGCCTGAGTCTCTATGAATCGGCAACCAGAAGTGCGCCTTGTACGCTGACGAAAGTTAATGACCGAGTTAGTCAAGTTTGAAACTCCTGCAGGAACACAGTGGAGCAGATTCTTGGCGTCTGGCCCCGTGTCACTTACAAGTGCGCCAAGAAAAAACGTCACCTAAAAAGCTTATACTTGTTCAAGCCTTAGTCCTGAATTGCAAAAATCCTGTCTTTTGAGATCTGCCCGGCAATACGGTTAACTAGCAACCCTCGGAACTAGTGGAATTCAAAACAAAATAAAAACAAAACAAGAAAAAGGTACTGTAGCGAGCCGCCCAGGGGCTCAGGGGCCGCCGACTGGGTAGGGAAGTCTGGCGCGAAAGGGGTGGCTCGGGTTCCGGGCGCCGAGCTCGCCCCCGCCGGCTTCGGCCCCGCAGCCCGGCCCGGTGCGTCGTGGGCGGGCCCTGGAGGCCCCCCGACCCCGGACGGAGAGGACACACTTCGCCCGGCGGGCCCGGCTCGGGCGGGGGGCCGCGGGAAGCCCCGTAAGGGCGCGGGCGGGCGGTAGTGACTCAGCCTCGGGCGCAAGGGGCGGGCGGCGGCGCCGGGCTCGGAGGGGTTAAGTGGGCGGGGCCAGCGACGGCCCGCCCCTCCCGGCCCGCCCCCGAGGCCGCGGCGCCCGGCGGTACTTATAGCGGCGGCGCGGGACGCGCGGCGTTCCTCCCGCTGGCCCCGGCCGCGGCGCGCCCTAGTTACGCCAACGACGGCGCCATGGAGCGGCCGGCGCCCCTGGCCGTGCTGCCCTTCTCGGACCCCGCGCACGCGCTGAGTCTGCTGCGCGGCCTGAGCCAGCTCCGCGCCGAGCGCAAGTTCCTGGACGTGACGCTGGAGGCGGCGGGCGGGCGCGACTTCCCCGCGCACCGCGCCGTGCTGGCGGCCGCCAGCCCCTACTTCCGCGCCATGTTCGCCGGGCAGCTGCGCGAGAGCCGCGCCGAGCGGGTGCGACTGCACGGCGTGCCGCCCGACATGCTGCAGCTGCTGCTCGACTTCAGCTACACGGGCCGCGTGGCGGTGAGCGGCGACAACGCCGAGCCGCTGCTGCGGGCCGCCGACCTGCTGCAGTTCCCGGCCGTGAAGGAGGCGTGCGGCGCCTTCCTGCAGCAGCAGCTCGACCTGGCCAACTGCCTGGACATGCAGGACTTCGCCGAGGCCTTCAGCTGCGCGGGGCTGGCGAGCGCGGCGCAGCGCTTCATCCTGCGCCACGTGGGCGAGCTGGGCCCCGAGCAGCTGGAGCGCCTGCCGCTGGCGCGCCTGCTGCGCTACCTGCGCGACGACGGGCTGTGCGTGCCCAAGGAGGAGGCCGCCTACCAGCTGGCGCTGCGCTGGGTGCGCGCGGACCCGCCGCGCCGCGCCGCGCACTGGCCGCAGCTGCTGGAGGCGGTGCGCCTGCCCTTCGTGCGCCGCTTCTACCTGCTGGCGCACGTCGAGGCCGAGCCGCTGGTGGCGCGCTGCCCGCCCTGCCTGCGCCTGCTGCGCGAGGCGCGCGACTTCCAGGCGGCGCGCTACGACCGCCACGACCGCGGGCCCTGCCCCCGCATGCGCCCGCGCCCCTCCACCGGCCTCGCCGAGATCCTCGTGCTCGTGGGTGGCTGCGACCAGGACTGCGACGAGCTGGTCACCGTCGACTGCTACAACCCACAGACGGGCCAGTGGCGCTACCTGGCCGAGTTCCCCGACCACCTGGGCGGGGGCTACAGCATCGTGGCGCTGGGCAACGACATCTACGTGACGGGTGAGGGGACCGGGGGCCGGCCGGGAGGGCCCCGGGTGTTAGTCTCCTGCGGCCTTGGGAGAGTGCGTTTTCCGAACCTGGAATCCTAGAACCGCCCCACAGTGCGAGCGCCCCTTCCCTTCCCCCGCCCCTTCTTGGCCAGTGGGTACGCTTCGAGAGCTGGTGCTTTCGACCTGGAAGTTCGTTGTGTGAGCTGCGACAAGCAGCTCCTTGTGGTCTCTGTGTTCCCCGATGTTGGGGGGGGGGGCGGTGGGAAGGGCAGGCAGCCTAGATGACAGATGAGCCCACTCCTTGCCCGGGAGGTGCCCCCACCCCCATTTGGTTAGAGGATACTGGGGCATTCACCCCGCACAATGGGCGCTTTCTTCTTCTCCCTAAGGAATCCAGGGACAGGAGGGGGACTGGCACTCGATGAGACACCCATTTCCCGTCCTGGGGATTTCCCCCACACAGCTGAGCCCCACAGGCCTTTTGACACTCTCATTTTGTCACCAGTGACAGGGTTCCCTCAAGCTTGCACCTAGGCTGGTCGCTGGGGGGTCACATGGTGTTTAGGCTGCTCCCTAGTCAGCGACTGTAAACATGGTCACATGCTAAGAGGTTTTCTTCCAGTTACTTGGCTCAAACCCCAAAACACTGCCGAGTCATGCTGGGCGGGTCCCATCCTGCCCCGGTCCTGGGCATCTCCCACATTTTTCATTAAAGATAAATCCCAGTTCAGACATGGGGCTACCTCCTTCCCTGGGGTGAGGAGGGGCGGTCTCTGTGACAGCTATATAAGGAAAGAACCGACTCGGCAAGCAGCCCTGGGCCCTGCGGAAGGCTGTTATCAGTCAGTGAACTGAGGCTGTGCCCCGCGTGGCACCTTCAGGAGAACACCAGCTCTGAGCTCTGGTGTTCCCACCCCTCAGCCCTACACACACCACCAGTTTGTGAGTGGAGAAATCTTGGGTTGAGGACGTGCTCAGCTCTTGGCCTGCTGCTCTGTTCCAGCGTTTGCTGGAATATGCTGGAATTGGTCGCTTTCCAGTTTGGGGTTGGTTGGCCCTGTGTTTGGGAACTGTGTGCCCTCCCAACACATGAAAGTCTGGCCAGTGCACTCCCTCCCAGAACGGGTTAGACTCGCCCCAACTTTGCACACCCTTCCATAAACATCTCAGCTGAGCAGCTAATCCTTTGGGGTTAGACAGGTGGCTGGGTCATTCCATACAGCTGCCTGGAGGGAATTTCACAGGGGCAAGAAAGCTGGTTTCAGCTGCCTTGGACGCAGTTATCCTTTAGGAGGAAGAAAGCAGGCAGAGTGCACTTTGTAAGAGCTTTGTGTTTTAAAAAGCTCAAGGCTGTGAGACAGGATGTCATGCGTGCTTTGCCCTGTGGCGCCAACTCTGGGGAGGGGGGATGTGACCCCGCCCCTGGATTCTGGGGATCCCTTCAGGCTGTGGGAATTCTAATGTTCTGGGTTTAACTTATGATTACAGCCGGCACCCCGGGGGGCAGTGAGTGGTTGGCTCTTTTTTTGAAAGAAATGTAGAAAGAACTTGATTGATTTTTTTTTTTTTTTTTTTTTTTTTTTTTTTTTTTCCTGGATGAGGCACATGTCAGTAACTTGTGCCTAAATCAAGAGCTGGATCCCCAGGATTCCCCCTATAGCGTTTCTTTTCGTGCTGGGCTCTTGCTTGCAGTGTGAGGTAGATTTCCTACCGGCTTGTCCTGGCCCTGCCTTGTTTGCGGCTGCCCAGGAAGGCCAGAATTCCACAAACAAGGCCCTGTGTGCCCTGCCACATGCTTTGTGGCCCCCCCAGAAGTTTTGGCTCTGAGACCCAGGCCCTGGTGCAGTTGGAGTGTTGGACAGTGTTTGTGGGGGTCCAGACCGCGATTGCTGTTTACTTAGAATTCTGGCTCCAGGCCCCTTGTTTGACCCACACGGATTGGCGGTGTTCTTGTGGCAGGAAGCTCTTACACCCCCGCTGGGCGGCGGTCGGCACCTGAGCTGCCTCAGGCGCCCCTCCCGGCATGGAGCCCCTCTAGCCAGGGCTTTGGTGAGAGAAGCCATGTGTTGACGCTGAAACCCAGTGAGGCTACTTCCTGCCCTGGGAGGCTCCCTCTGGGAAGTTCATCGAGGCCCGCGTGGGTGCCTCACCCCGGAGTCTGCACGGGCTGACCTGTGCGATGCACATCCCGGCAGGTGGGTCTGACGGCTCCCGGCTCTATGACTGCGTGTGGAGGTACAATTCCAGCGTGAACGAGTGGACGGAGGTGGCGCCCATGCTGAAGGCCCGTGAGTACCACAGCTCCTCCGTGCTCGATGGGCTACTGTACGTGGTGGCCGCGGACAGCACGGAGCGCTACGACCATACCACCGACTCCTGGGAGGCCCTGCAGCCCATGACCTACCCCATGGACAACTGCTCCACCACCGCCTGCCGCGGCCGCCTCTACGCCATCGGCTCGCTGGCCGGCAAGGAGACCATGGTGATGCAGTGCTACCACCCGGACACGGACCTGTGGTCGCTGGTGGACTGTGGCCCGCTCCCGCCCTGGTCCTTTGCCCCCAAGACGGTGACTCTGAACGGACTTATGTACTTCATCAGGTGAGTATCCTGAAGCCGAGGCCCCTCCGCAGCCTTTCTTACCAGGCCCCGTGCTAAAGTGCATCATCACTGTGCTCGCATTTCACAGATGAGGAGGCAGGCCAAGCTGGCATCCGAGGCTAGGTCTTTCTAACCTGTTAGAACAGTTTCTGTGGGCTTCTAGGTTTTCTTGATCAAGGGATCCTAACTGATGGAGTTAGATCCTTGGATTATTGATTGAGTGGAGTTAGGGCCTTTTAGAGAGCTGTCTGAGACTCTAGAAGCTAAACCACGTGTTGCTTTGCCTGTCTTCCACCCTGAGGATCCCGCTGTATAGACCCTGGTGGTTCTCTTGTGGCATTTATTAAGAAAGGAATCTGTCCTACATAGGAGGGGCTTTGCATCTTAAGAAGACTAGAGGAGGGGCATGTGGGTGGCTCAGGCGGTTGGGCGTCCAACTCTTGGTTTTGGCTCAGGTCCCAATCAAGCCCCACATTGGGCTCTGCGCTGACAGCGTGGAGCCTGCTTGGGATTCTCTGTCTCCCTCTCTCTCTGCCCATCCCCTGATTGCACTCTCAAAATAAATAAACATTAAAAAAAAAAAAAAAAAAAAAAAAGACTAGAGGAGGGCTTTTTGGAGACTTTGGGTCTTTGAGGAAGTGTTGCTTTGTCAGAGGGACCCTTTGCTCACCCAGCAGTGTGTCTTCACCCTGCCGCCGGATGCAAGAGCCGGGGGTGGGGGGATCAGCTCCACCCCCTCTGTTTATTATTTTTAATGTTTACTTGTTTTTGAGAGAGAGTGTGTGAGCGGGGGGAGGGGCAGAGAGCGAGGGAGACACAGAATTGGAAGTAGGCTCCAGGCTCTGAGCTGTCAGCACAGAGCCCAACGTGGGGTTCGAACTCACAGACCGTGAGATTGTAACCTGAGCTGAAGTTGGATGCTTAACTGACTAAGCCACCCAGGCACCCCACCCTCTCTGTTTAAAAATTTTTTTTTTTAACGTTTATTTATTTTTGGGACAGAGAGAGACAGAGCATGAACGGGGGAGGGGCAGAGAGAGAGGGAGACACAGAATCGGAAACAGGCTCCAGACTCTGAGCCATCAGCCCAGAGCCCGACGAGGGGCTCAGACTCCCATACCACGAGATTGTGACCTGAGCCGAAGTCGGACGCCCAACCGACTGAGTCACCCAGGCGCCCTGCACCCTCTCTGTTTAAAGCAATACTTGGGCATTCAGCACATGTCTCTGCAGGTCCCATCTATGCCTTTCCCGCCTGAGCTGGCACAGGAAGGGCCCACGGCCCTGGGATCTAAGGATCCCACAGCCACTCCGGACCAGGGACCACTCCTAGCAGGGAGCCGGCCCTAAAGCTGTCTGGCGGGAATGATGAGGACAATAGTTAGCACGTGTCAGCGCCCCCGAGCTGGGTGTGGTCTGCCTCCTGGGCAGGAGTCCATCTCTATGACTGTCTGACTCTCGAGATGGGCACCACTGTCATCCCTAATTCATAGATGGCAGCAGAGGCTTAGAGGGGTAAGGAATTTATGGGACAGCATGGGGTTTGAGTCCAGGACATCCAGCCCAGGGCCCAGTGCAGTGTTGCTATATCGTGGTCTCCCTGGGCCAGGCTGTGGCCTTGGGAGCATGGGGCAGACATGGAGTGGCCAGGGGGTCACCATGCATCTGTGGGTCTTGACTTGCCACAGCCAAATATCCCCTCCTGATGGGCCAGCAGGCGTTCAGGGAAGTAGGAGCTCCTGTCTGCTGTGCACAGCCTCTGTGTGTGTGTGTGTGTGTGTGTGTGTGTGTACATTCATGTGCACTTGTAGGTGTGTGTCCCAGTTCCTCCCTTCCTGGCCTAGAGCCTGTCTGAAGCTGTGGGATCAGGAGGGAAGGGTAAGAGCTGTACTGTGGTTTCCTCTGTCCCCTCTTAGGAGCCTCAGAGGACATATGCACTTGGCTTCTCAGCCCTTTTCTTGCGTCCTCAACTGCCCTGGCCTTTGTCTGCTCCCTCCACTCTGCTCCCCCAGACTAGAGGCTCCTTCCCAGGCTTTCTTGGTGAGCACATGCAGGGCAGAGGTAGCACATCATTGTATGCCAGGAAACCTCCGGAGTGCTCAGAGAAAGCCCTGGAATCTCGGCCAGCTCCTGGTCCTGTTATAAAACATCATCTGACCCTTCGCCCAGCTCCCCCTCCCCCCAAGTCAAGGTAGATGTCTTCAGAGAGGGGGTGGAGACAGCTATAAATACTTCTCTCAAGAGTGCCAGAACCTTGGCTTCAGCCCCTCGGAGTCCGTTCCAAGTTGAGCGCCTTTGAGAATGTCCTCCCCGCCCTGTGGTCCTAGAATAAGACGTGCGAAAAGGCCAGCCTGTCCACAGAAGGCCCCCTGTGCTTTCCTCATCCATGTCGGGGTCTCTTGTCAGGTGCTAAGCCCCCGCAGCTGGGAGCATCAGGGTACCCCCCACACCCCGTGTTAGCCTTTGTGTGGGTTCAGCTAAGCCATGGGAGGCTGGGGGTGGGGGGTGGGCTCAGCTCTGCCCAATCCCAGCCCCCAACCACGTGGAGATAGTGAAGGGTGGGGAAAGGCGTCCCGATTGACCTCCAGGGGCGTGGCGTGGGCAAGACCTGGGGTCTGGTTCAGATGCAGTTTCACGTTTGTCCCAGAGTCACTCATTTCATGCCTAGTAAGCCTCGTGTCTAGTAAGCCCCATCGCACCCTGCTCGAATGCCACCTGTCAGGGCAGCTCCTGTCCACAAGCTGCTGTTTGCAGGGGCACCAGGCACTGGGGGAGGGCAGCCCAACGGCCTCTGGCACTGTCATCCCCATATGGGCCACAAACTAAGATTGGTTTTTACACCTTGAAATCGTTGGGGGGGGCGGGGGGGAACCAAAGCAGGAGCCGCATTTTGTGGTATGAAAAGTTAAACGAGATTCAAATTCTGTCCACAAATAAGGTCTTTTTGGAATGCAGCCAGCCCGTTTCCGAACATCAGTGGCTGCTTTTGCGCTACAACAGTCACGTTGGGGAGTAGGTACAGAGCAGGCTCTGGGCGCCTGAGATGTTCACTCACTGGCCCTTCTGCTGACCCCGGACTCCTTACTCTCACTGCCATCTGGGGCTAGTGTCTGTGCTTTTCAAGGCTGTGCCTTTGAGCCTTTCCTTGCGGGGATCCAGAGCGTGTCAAACAAGGTGGAAAGATCCTGACCCCAAAGGGAGGGGCAGTGCTGGTGCCTTCTTTCCTATGACTGTGCCTATCCTGCTGGGCACGCAGGACACAGCAGTGAGTGGGAGGAGACTGGGGGGCTGACAGCGGTGGGGAGGGCCCAGGAATAGTCAGGGAGTGCAGGGGGGCAGGAGGGCTGGCCTGGCCTGGTCAGCCGTGGAAGGCTGTTGTGAGGAAAAGACACACAAGTGCAGGTCGGAAGACGGAGAGGAGACTGGTGGGCGGGGATGTGGGAAGTTCAGATCTGGAGCCAGCCAGGGGGGCTGTGCTGGTGTAGAGCAGCGTGTGGGGGGGGGCGGGGGGTGGGGTAGGGTGGTTAACCACCTGAAGGTGTTTGATCTTCAGGTTTGAGAAGTAAAGTCTGGTTCTGGCCTCAGAGCCCAGGCCGGATAGGTGTGTGGGCCTTAAGTTGGCCCCTACAAACCAGGGATGAGGGCTCACTGGCCTGTGGACTCCAAATGACATCAGAGACATTCCCAGAGGAGAGGGGCCTGCGTGGCCCTTCTCTCCAGCTCTTTACACACAAGGATGCTTCCTCCTGCCTCTGATACGTTCCCCCCCTCCCATTCACAGGGATGATTCTGCGGAGGTGGACGTATATAATCCCACAAAGAACGAGTGGGACAAGATCCCATCTATGAATCAGGTAAATATGCGGCTGTGTCGGCATTGGTAGCACAGGCTGGTCCTGTTTTCTGGCCAGAGTGTAGTCATGACGTGTTTGGGAGATGGTCCTGGTGGGCACGGCCCGTGCTGAGCCCTTTCCTGGTGTTATTGCACTTAATAGAGGGCTGGGTTTTCCCTCGGTTTGTACTTCAGGGGCACTGAGACCTTAAATAAATCCCAGGGTTAGACAGTTTAGTGAGTTCACCCATTCGGACCAGCATTCGATGAGTAGCTGCTATAAGCCAGAGAGCATAGGGAGAAGAATATTCCCCAGAGAGACAGCAAATGCAAAGGCCCTGGGGCAGAGTGTGCCTGGTAAGGTCGCAGAACAAACCTTACAGTCCAGGGTGGCTGGAGCAGAGTGAACAAGGGGACAGCGGAGGCAATGAAGTCAGACAGAAGGTCTCTGGGGATTGACCCTGGGGAATACAGTTATTAATTGAGTGCCTACTGTGTGCTCTGAACAGGACACTGCTACCAGTATCTGATCAGGGTGTCTCCCCTCTGCTTGTCGAGAAGAGAGGTGCTGAGTCTGACCCTGTGATGGAGCTGGGAAGGCTCGGTGGCATTTGGCCACGTGAGCAATCTCCTTAGTCCTAGTAGTTGTATATCTCCTCAACATCTTTTTTCTTCCTTAAAGTTCCCAAACCTGCTCCCATGATACCTCTGCATGGCAATTGTCACAACTTACAACATCCCAGTTTAACATTTGCACTTAGAAGATGGGACTTCTCTTCTCCCCATGATGACCTACACGTTACAGCAAATTTGGGCAAGAGGAGAAAGTCCAGGGGTGTGGTTCAGAGCCCAGATGTGAGTCAAGTCCTGGCTCGGCCACCGTCAGCCACGTGAGGCGCTGCTTCCCCACCTGTACGGTGGGAGGACAGCCGGGCCCGCCCCAGGGCTGGTGCTGCTCACAGGGAGAGTCGCTGCTTCAGCAGCCTCCCGGCCACCGTAGGAACCAGGCACGGCGTGTGGCGCGCACCCCCCCACCCCCGGCCCTGGTTCTGGAGCCGGGGTGGAGGAGGGCATTGGCCTGGTCCGGGGAGCGTGCAGAGGGCCGCTCTCATTTCTCCAGGAAGTGGCGAGGGTCCCAGGCACCTTCCCCATGGAGAGAGGCCATGGGGTTTCTGCGCTGGCCTGGCTGCCGGCCTCCACTTGCCTGTCTCCCTTGACCCGCAGGTGCACGTGGGGGGCAGCCTGGCCGTCCTTGGAGGGAAGCTCTACGTCTCAGGTGGTTACGACAATACGTTTGAACTCTCTGACGTGGTGGAGGCCTATGACCCAGAGACTCGGGCATGGAGCATAGTGGGACGGCTCCCGGAGCCCACCTTCTGGCACGGCAGCGTCAGCATCTTCCGCCAGTTCATGCCCCAGGTGCCCTCTGGTGGGCGCGGCTTCGAGCTGGACAGTGGCAGCAGTGACACAGATGTGGCCCGACCCCGGCGGCCGCAGAACCCTGACGAGCTGCACTAGCCCTGGCCTGGCCCGGGGAGGGCCTCGGTGCAGGTAACACAGCATGTCTGGGGGCGGGGCAGTGAGCCCCTCCTTCGTGCACAAGGACGGGTTGGGTTCACCAGGTGGAGTTGGGCTCTTGGGTCGCCGAGTGAGCCTCAGGATGTGACCCCAGGAGAGTCTCTGTGCATTTAGAGCCGGACTCACAGCTGCTGGGGAGCTGCCTCCCTGCCAGCACAGGGCTCTGGCTCTAGCAGGTGATCCCTCATGCTGCCTCTGCCTCTGCCTACTTGCTTCCATGTCGGAGAGGACGGCCTCTTGTCGGGGACAAGTCCTCCCACGAGAGTCTGAGAGTGGTCCAGGCCTGCTTTCCTAGGCCTGCGGGCTCTGCCGGCCTGGAGCATCGGGAATCTGGCAGACGATGGCTGCAGTGGGGTCCCCAACTCCACGTCCGGTGCTGGACATCCCAGGGGCCAGCTCCCTGGATGGAGGCGGTCTGCCTGCCTGGCTCCTCACACCTGCTGGGATGTCCCACCAAGACGTGCCTCACAGGCGCAGGGCAGTGTGACTGGACGGGAGTGTGGCCTTGAAGTGGGCCCCAAGGGACGTGCTGAGTAAACCCTGTCTCCAGTGAACCTGGGTTGAGGCAAATGCTGGGTGCTCCATCCGCCTACCCCACCAGCTGGTGTTGCCACCTGACTTGGAGGCCTCCAGGACTGTCGTCCCAAGTGGATGCACGAGAGGGCAAAAGCCTGCAGGTGCAAGGTCGTGGCTCCTCCCCGGGAGGCCCTAGGAGTTGCTCATTGAAGCCCAGCCGGGCCGATGGTTGCGGATGCCCTTCTCTCCCCTAGGAACAAAGAATCCCGCTGCTTCCAAAGGAAGCCCTGGACAGGGTGGCCCCCGTGATTGGCTGCAAGGTAAATGCAGTCTGGCCCTTCCTTAGAAGAAGGGTAGGGTGGCCAGGGACGCAGCCAGAAAAGAGTCTCTTACAGTGCCATTGCTGAAGGTCTCTGCAGGGCAGGGGGATCAGCCACCCTCCTCCCAAGCCTGGGGCATCCCCGGGAGGGTGGCGGGAGGAGCTCCCAGGAAACTGCGGCTCAGGGGTCCCCGGTTCCCTGTTTTCTCTGGGGAGTGAGTGGTCTGGTCTCCTCAAGGTCCCCAAGGATCCCTTGGCTGGATATGTCTTTCTTCCAAAGAGGAGGATGCTTGCATTTCCCTCACTAGAAAGCTGGAAAGCAAATGTTTGTTGAGTTGCCTTTCCCAGTGAACCACCTTGGAGACGTGTTCTTAGCAGGAGAAGAAAAGTTCTAGCTGTCGCTTCACAAACACTTTTTAAACACTTTCTTTGGCCAGATGGCAAGGGTTGTTCTGGGGGAGGAAGTCTTGCGGCCTAAAGAGCTGTTGGCTGGGGCCCCCACCTTCTCTGCCATATGCCGTCACTGTCTGGTTAGACCTGTTGCAGGAGCAGCTCCGGTCCACAGCCAGCCCTTCCCATCCCCTCAATTGTCACTCACCGGGTCACTCCCGCACACCCACTGCGCCAGGCGCTGCCAGACAGCCGGCCGGGTGGTGGTCCTGCCTGGGGCTCCCCCGCCAGGCGGGCCTGGCCGTGGCATCCCTTGGGCCCCGGGGGACTCCTTCATGCCCCAGGTCCCACCTTCGCCCCTCCTGGGGTGCGTGCTCCCCCTCGATCGGGACTTGCTGCCCCTGTCCCCCAGCGATGGTCTGACCTCACCTCCTCGGGGCTGGTGCTGCCTCCTCCTGGCTCTGGTGCCTTCCCAGCAGGCTCACTCCGCAGGGGTTTTCCATGCCCTTTGGTCTCTGTAGGTAGAGGATGTCCTGCCACAGTAGCTTGTCTCCTGTCAGTGGCAGCGGGGAGGGCAGGGCAGCACTGCACAGGACCGAGGGGGCCCTGATGTGCTCCAGGCACGGAGCTCTGCACCAGCAGCTGCGGCCTGCCCGCTCCGTGTGGGGACAGGCCACGCAGATAGGTGTCACGATGCCTGCTGACAGGTCACCTGCAGCTACCCCCACCACCCCACCCCGCCCCCGGAGCAAGAGTGCAGGCCTTGATCTCGTGGGGAAGGCTTTGGCTTTGGCGCCCTTCCTGAGGGCCGCCTCCATGGAGGGTCCCTTTGGCAGCCGGAGAAGGTGGGGTGAGGAGGTGCCAAGGCTGCTGGAGCTCTCCCCGCCTCCCTCCAGTGGGGCTGGGCTCTGTCAGGGTCAGGGACTTCCCGTGGTCAGCAACTTCCAGGGAGAGGTATCGTGTAACGCTTTTTTGTCGGGACGGGGCGCTGCGAACACGTTTTTCTGACAAAACCAGCCTCTGTGGACCGTACGGCAGGCCTGGTCCGTGCTGAGGGCTAGCAACCGCCCTGGCCTTCACCTGGCCTTCCCTGCAGACGCTCCCTTGTGGCAGGGGGCCCCGTGTCCTGGGTTCCTGCCCTTGGTTCTTCACCGTGACCAGCTGGCACACCACTGGCAGCTGTCGGTTGGCTGGTTCAGTGTGCACCCGTGACGTCCTCCTCCACACTCGCTCTCTAGAACTACGCGGGTCTCCTCCACCCGGGCCCCATCCTCTGTCGGGAGCACCAGGGCGGGGAAGGGGAAGCAGCAGCCTCAGCAGCGGCGGGTTCCTGCAGACCGCAGCCGGGGGTCCACGGTCAGGGACGGCCCTTCGGCAGCACCTGCTCCCCTGCCCAGCCCTCCCCGCTTCCCCCGGCGGGGGCTCTCGCCTGGGGACAACCCCCCCCACCCGCCCCCACCTTAGGAATGTCTATACACTGACCAGGGTCAGAGATGGGCCAGCTGGAGGTGGGACTGTGTTTGGATATACGGAACTTTTTAGTCTACGAGACAGTTTAAGTTATGAAAATTCAGTGACTCATATTTAATGCTGATTTGCTATAAAGTATTCTATATTTATATGACTTCAGAGACTCTTATGTACTAAAGGACACGCCCCTTTCAGTGTCCCAGCTATCTAGTTCCAACCCCAGACGGTGGGGCAGATTTGCCTATTTATTTGTTCTATAGGCCTAGGTGTCCAGAACCCTGTTGAGAGATTTTAGGATGCCTTCGATGTATACTTTTTGAAATAAAACTATTTCCTATACATTTGGTGTCCTGGTCTTCATCCTGCCGCTGCTGTCTTAGAGACTTCAGGCAGAGGCGAGGCGGGGCAGCGGAGGGCTGCCCCCGTGCCCACGGAGGAAGAGGACAGACCGGGGTGCCCAGGGCTTGTGCGAACGGTCTTGGAGCAAAGCTTCTGAGGCCCTTTCTTGTCTCCAATCGTTACAAGGTGGCAAGTAGCGGGAAGCGGAGGCTGAGCCCAGGGCATGAGGAGCACGGGAGTCCTAGCCCCACGTGCTGCCCCACGGCCAGTTTGGCCTCCCTGCCTCCACCCCTTCACCCGGTCCCCTGCCTCGCTCCCCCCACCTCCTGAAGGTGGGCTCTCCGGTGGTGAGGAGACCCCCGTCTGTAGGGGGTAAACCTCAGGCCTGGGGCGGGGAGTGGGCCCTTTAAGGAGGATCCTGGAAGAGGCCATGAAGTTCAGAAAGGTTCCTCGCGTATAACCCAAGGCATAGGCCGGTTTCTTTGTGGGGAAGGGAGCATTTTGAGGCCATAGTTTATTTTTTAATAACCTCACTGAAATAGAGCTGAGGCAGTTCGTAGTCTGGGCATCAGCTGTTGTGCCTGAATATGGGCCTTACCTCTGAGCACCCCGGT
Source organism: Neofelis nebulosa (assembly GCF_028018385.1). Classification (NCBI taxonomy): domain Eukaryota; kingdom Metazoa; phylum Chordata; class Mammalia; order Carnivora; family Felidae; genus Neofelis; species Neofelis nebulosa. The sequence goes on from NC_080783.1 coordinate 218,105,259, forward strand.
GGTCGAGGAATACAAGGAAAGACGGTTAGATGGGTTCTGGGTGTAAAACGGATCGTTTCCTTCCTCAGACTCCAGGAGGAACTGGGCAGTGTGGAGCTCATGTTTCAGGAGTCTTCCAGTGATAAGATTTAGGTGGTGCCCGACTTGAGCACTTGCTCGTGACTGTCACTGCCCCAATTCAGAGTTCGCTTCGTGCTGGCCACTAAGCAGAGCACCTCTGCTGTGCGTCAGGTGGTTGTAGAATGTGTGTGCGGAGCTGGACACCCATCAGCGGGTGGGGCCTATATCCCCTGCCCTTGAACCCGGGCAGTGAGGTTCCGGTGTCTGCCTGGACCAGCACCACGTGGCAAAGGGGACACTGTCACTGGAGGGCTAGGTCATGAGGCCTCACGGCTCTGGCTGGAACATGGGTCCTTGGCACACAGCCAGCATGCTGTGAGGAAGCCCGGGCGGCCTGTGGAGAGGGACCCAGGCCCACAGCCAGCACCGCCTTCCCAGGCACAGACACCCTCCCCCCCAACCGCGCCCTCGCCAGCCTCCAGGGAAATCCTGGGGCGGCTTGCCATCTGGCGGGAGGTAACCGCGGGCCCTCTCACCGAATCCTTGTCTACAAAGCGGGTGCTATTACTAATTCCGTTGAAGGGGAGGACATGAAGGAGTCGCCTGCCTCGGGGAACAGGGCTGTCAGTGAAGAAGCTGAGGGGGAACGTGGGCGCCGGCACCCACACGCTTTTTTCCTGCAGGATGTGCACCCGGCCCTGCCGTCCCTGCAGAACCCGGGGACCAGCAAGGCCTCTTGTCATCCTAAACTTGGCCTTGCCGGCACTCCAGGCCACCTGCACCGGCAAAGCAAGTGAGGACCCTCCCGAGGGAAGGATCCTGTCTGCCGTCATCTGCCAGCCAGGGTCCAGAGCCTGCTGACCACGAGCCCTACCTCAGGCTCCCCCCTGGGATCCGCAGCAGGCTTGCGGGGCGAGGTCATCGTCGGGGGCCCTGAATCCCATCCCCACTAGCTGGCAGCACCCCAGCTGTGAAACAGCAACGCCATGGCTCCCAGTCCTAGAACCCTGACAGTGAGACAAGAGCACCCGGGCCAGGGCCTGGCCCCTAAAGACACCCGCCCAGGGTCTGCCTCTGCTGAGGTCTCCCAACGAGGTGGGGAAGCGGCTGGCCGAGCAGCACCCTGAGGCACAGAGATGGCCAGGTGAGGCACCGTTTCTCCTAGAAGATTCGACAGGAAAGCAGCACACCACGGACACCAGGTTACTGGGGAACAGACCGCCAGATAGGCTGAAACGATGGAGTCCCGAACCGTGTGATTTATTGGGGGCTGGGGCCAAGTGGGCTGTGGTGGCAGGGGTGCTACGTGTCACAGTCCTCAGGGATGGCTGCCGTGATGATGAGCGAGGGCTCCATGACCCCGGAGCTCACCAGGCTCTCCTCCGCGCAGAGTCTCTGGCTGGGCAGCTGGGAGGTCAGGCCGCCCTGCGCCAGGGATGCCACGATGACCTCGGCCGAGCCCACCTCCAGCTCGGCGGGTGGCTGAAGTGCCACCACCACCATCTTCTCGTCCTCAATGACCAGGTTCCGGAGTTTGCGCTGCCGCGGGTTATAGTTCTCCACCCGGTCGTGGATCTCCATGTGCCTCCGGAGGTGGGCCTGGAGGGCGAGGGGACTCAGGGCTGGGCAGGGAGGGCCCCGGGGTCGGGGGCAGGAGGAGGGACCCCGGCCGGCCCCAGGCCTACCTGCCGGGTGAACTTGTAGCCGCACTCGGTGCATTCGAACTTCCTGACGCCCTTGTGCCTTCGGACGTGCACGCGCAGCTGCTCCACGGCTGTGGGAGGGAGGGGACCCCGGTGTTGAGGGGAGGCAGGAAGTGGGCACCACGGTGCCCAGATGAGGGCAGTCCGGGGTCTGCAGCTGCTCCGAGGGCCCTGCCAGGCTCCAATGCCACCCTGAGGGTGCCACTGCACGAGACCCTCCAGGGCTCCCGCCCTGCCCTGTCACCGCAGCTCCAAGCTCCAGTCTTTGACGCACAGGGAGAAGAGATTCTCTGATAGGAAGACTGGCACCAAGAAGGAGCGTGCGACAGCCACCGCCATGCCTGACCTCTCCCCGCGGACGCTCTCTGGCCCCGGTCAGCGGGATACGGCCCACCCTCCACCCCACGCAGGGCGTGCCTGGGGAAGGGTGAGAGCCAGGAGCCTCCCGCAGGCCCAGGTACCTTTGAAGGTCTTCCCACAGATCTGGCAGAAGTGGGGCCGGCCTTCCTGGTGGCGGCTGGCCACGTGCCTCAGCAGGGGCCCCTTCTCGGTGAAGCGCTGCTCGCAGAACTCACAGCCGAAGGGCCTCTCGCCAGTGTGAGTGCGGTTGTGCTTGTCCAGGCTGGCTGTGGGGACAAGGCGGGGGCTCAGCCGCTGCGCCGCGGCCCGGGACGGGGAGAGGACAGGCCTGCCTCACCTTGGGTGCGGAAGGTCTTGCCGCAGAGGTGGCACTGGAAGGGCTTCTCGCCCGTGTGCGTACGCAGGTGCATGTTGAGATTAGCTTTCTGGGTGAAGGCGTGGCTGCAGAACTCACACACGTACGGCCTCTCATTCCTGTCCGGAGCAGGGGGCGGGGCAGGAGCATCACCATGGGAAGCAGCCCCCTTCACCCCGCGACAGCTGGGAGCACGGCTGGCCCCGGAGCCAGGGAAACCGGCCAGGCCGAGGCAAACCCGCCTGAGCCGTGGGACCGGGCGCAGGCCGAGACCAGCCGTGTGGCACAAGGGCTCGGGCAGTGACAGGAGGGGCACCGGCGCCATCCCGGGAACCACAAAACTAAGAATCTGCCATCATGTTACCCTGAGATCCTCTCCCTCAGCCTTTCTGCCCGGCAAGCCTACTCCCCCCTCAGGTGCCCCCACCAAAGAGGCTACAGGCACCGGACTCAGGGTGGAGAACGTTCTGTCCCACACGAGCATCACCTAGCTGCCTTCCGGACCCCCCAGGCCGGCAGCAGGACCAGGCCCCGGGGAAGCCCAGCCAGCCCGCACCTGTGCTTGGCCTTGATGTGCATCTGCAGGCCGTTTCGGCTTGAGGCCCTGTGCCCACACTCCTCACACACGAACAGTTTCTCCCCTCGGTGCTTGAAGGCCTCGTGCAGCTGCAGTTCTGTTCGGGACAGGAAGCACTTGGCACAGGTGGGACACTGTGGGGCAAAGGGAGTGAGACCAGGCTGAGAACAGGGAGGGGTTCCCCGGCCCCCCGCACGACAGGAACCACACAGCCTGCCGGGTCTGACGCGGCTGTGGCCACCTCTCTACGGCCAGCTCCCAGTTCTCAGCACAGCCTGGCACTTACGGCGTGGGGCTTGGGGGCTCCGTGGAGTTTGATCAGGTGGCTCTGCAAGTCCTTCTTCTGCATGAACTGCTGGGAGCAGGAGGAGCACTGGAAAACAGGCCCGAGGTCACCTCGGAGGCCACCCACACCAATGGGAATCCTGGCCACCCCTAGGCTATCGGGGCAGCAACCCACAGGCAGGGCCCAGCCCGAGACGACATGAGGCTCCTTGGTGTGAAGGACGCTCCAGAGAGGACTCCCCCCCCCCCCCACACCATGCCATGCCCACGGAGATGCCGAGCCTGCCCTCCACAGAAAGAAAAAGGACCCAGAGAGGGCCAGGGGCACTGCTTGAAGGGAGGGGACGCTGGATGGGTCCAGAAGGCTGGGCGTCTTGACAGCTGGTGAGAGGGAGGTGCCTAACACCACCCCACGTTCAGGGCTTGGCAAGAGGGGTCTAGGGGCTGCCCCTCCGCCCACGGCCCCGGGGACAGGCCGAGCCTGACCTTGTAGGGCATCTCCCCCGTGTGGGACACCATGTGCACCCGCAGCTCCATCCTCCGGCGGAAGGTCTCCTGGCACACGGAGCACGTGAAGACCTGGCAGTGTGAGGGGCAAGCAGGGCCGGCATCAGGGGGGGGCCTCTGCCTGCGACGGCAGCCTCTGCCCGGGCTTCCACTTGCTGCTGGGAGGAGTCTGCCTGAGGGGGGGGACGCTAGGGTGGGAGAGGGCAACACGTGACCTGCCTGCCCTGACCCTGACCGTGGCCGAGCACTGCAAACCCACGACACAGGCTGGGGGCAGGAGCCGGGAGACCTCGCCCGCAGACCCCACCCTGGCGACAGGCCTCTAGGAGGAGAGGGTGGGGTTCAGCCGGCCACGTCACGTGGGCCAGCCAGCAGGGTGGGGGCAGCAGCTCGTCCCCACCAAGGCGCCCCTTCTCCAGAGTCCAGGGACCCAAGCAGGCAAACTCAAAATGCTTTCCAAAAAGTCCCTCTGGGGCCGGTCCCTTCCGCCCTCAGGACCAGTGTCCCCACCTGTGATACCAGGAAGTGGACTCGATGGCATCCGCTGGAGCAGACACTCCAGCTCTCTTGAGTTTACGATCCTAAGACGGCTTCCTGAGGGCCCCTCTCAGATGGCAGGAAGACGAAGGCCAGCGTCCCCTGCCCACAGAGTCCTCGGCCAGTGCCCGCAAGTACCTGTTCCGAGCGGTTCATGCAGTTCCGGGCTTCGTGCTCCAGGAGGTTCTCCTTCCGAAAGTAGCACTTTCCACACTTGGGACATTCAAAGGGTTTCTCCCCAGTGTGTTTCCTGCCAGGAAAAGCCACGGCGGGTGCGGGAGACTGAGTAACTGCCCGCCTCCCCCTCACCCGGTGTCCCTCTGGCTCCCCCACCGACAGCGCCGTGCTCCACAGTGCAGCGAAAGAGCGGTCCTGAGGCCGGCCACGGCTCACCACGAGGCTTGTTCAGGCCTGGCCGATGCACCTGCACGGGGGAACCCAGAAACCCTCCTCTTGTGGGAGCCCGCACAGCTCCCTACAGCGGGGTCACCACAGGGCCACACAGGCCCAGCTGGCTAGCATCTCTGCAAAGACAGAAATGATCCCTGGGTCCTGACTTCCTAGAGAAAGCACCCGGTCTGCCTGGAAGTTCTGCGGGCTTTACCTTCAAAACCGTAGCCAGAATCTGAGCACTTCACCTCACCTCCACTGCTATCACCGAGCACAGCCATGCCACCCCTGGGTTCCCGCCAAGCCTGCCTCCCGACAGACGTGAAATTCAGCGGCCAGAGGCGCCCTCAGATATAGTCAGACCTCATCGCCTCTTTGCTCCCAACCCCGCGATGCTGCCCGTTTCACCGAGCAGGGGGTGAAACGAGAAGGCCGGGGGCCTAGCCGGCCTGCCCCTGACCGCGGGGCTTCGCTCCCCAGGTCTGGTCTCCCTGATGCTCACCGGCCCCTGGCTCACCCCAAGCTGTCTGCTCTGGCTCTCCTGGACCCACAACCCCCTCCTCTCCGCCCCCACCCCCACCCCGCTGCCATGCGCTTGGTGGAAGTCCTCATCTCCTTGGAGTCTGCTCAAGATTCCTTCCTTTAAAACTGCAACCCCACCCCACCCCTAGGTGGGACTCTCCTCCTTTCTTCCGTGGCACTTCCCACCTTCCAGCACCCTGTCAAGTCGCTGTCAGTTCCAGTCTGCTCTGCCCCGCTGGGAGGAAGGCCCCACGAGGCCCCTGCTCTATCTGCTAAGGTACACCAAGCGCCCAGAACAGTCTTGTCAGCCACGCAGCAGAAGACCGGAAGAGCTCTTACGACTTCGCAGAGGCCATCCTCCACCACTCAATTAACTGTCCTTGTCCCCATCCCAATGACCTCACGAGGGCACTATCCCCTCGCAGTTCTCAAGGCCAGTCCAGCGGCCTGCACCGGAGTCTTCTGCTGGGGGAGCATCCAGGCTGACGTGGGTCACTCCAGGGTGCCTCCCACACGGGTCTTCCCCAGACCCCACTGGCCGCAGGTGCCTCACAGCAAGGCGAGCAAACAGGCATCCCCCAGCTCCCGTCACTACTAGCTTCCCAGAGTGTCGCACTGAGAACACGTGTGTGGCCCAACCTGGCCTGGCGAGAAATCAGACTGGTGACATCTTGGACTATGAAGTGGCAGGGCTGGAAGGCATGTCACCTGGCCTGGCCTGGAGCGGCACTGTTAAGAGAACTCTCTGTAACCAGGGACGTGTCCTGTCTGTGCCGAGTCAGCTGCTGGGGCCCACGGGTGACTACCGAGCACTTACAACGTGACTACTACATCTGAAAAGCCGACTGTACTTTTATTTTATTTTAAGTTAATGTAGCTTCATACGGCACCTGGTTACCTTTCCGGACAATGCGGTTTTAAACAGATAGTCCTTTAGGCTCCACTGACACCATGGGGCTAACGTTTCCCCCAGAATCACAGGAGGCACCGACCCTAGAGACTGACACCTTGGCCCAAAGCCCACCTTGCTGGGCTTTAGAAATACCTAAGGTGGCGCCTCAGCCACAGCACAGAGCCATGGGTTTCTCTCATCCCCTCGGCAAAAGGCAGCTAGCGGTCAAGGTCCACAGTGGGTGGAGCTTATTGACAAGGTGTCTACGGACCCACTTCAGAAGCTCAGAGTAAGAGACAGACGAAGAAAGCATCTGTTCCACCACTAGATTGTCACTCCCTGGGGGTGAGAGGCATGTCAACATCGGGCACTACGAGTGTGAGACAAAGCCCTCAGCCCCCACGTGGCCCAGAAGCAGGGAGTGCAGGCCCCCTCCCCCAACAAGGGACTAGCAGACAGGAAAAAAAAAATAGAAAAACAGAACGTTTACCTGTTGTGGACTTTTAGATAATATTTGCTGAGGAACTTTTTATGACATGTGGGGCATTCAACCGGCACCGCTCTACCTTTTCTGCTCTCAGCCGGCTCGGCTGCCAGGGAACCTGTGCTCAGGGCTGGCTCTGCAGCACAGGGCTTTCTGATCATGTTTGATTTCCTCCTGGTTGGCAAGGCCTCAGTCTCAGAAACATAATCACCATCCCCGTCGTCCTCCACTTGAACCACCACTTCCCACTAGAGCAGAAAAGGCAGCAGGAGGCAAGGTCACCAAATGAACCATTAGGAGTTCTGGGGGCAGATCTACAGGGCAGTCGGCTCATTCCAGTTCCATCCCAAGATGACTCCCTTTATCGGTGACTATTCCCATCAAGGTCCTAGGGCAGGCCTCCTCGGAACCTTGGATTTGGAGGGCAGTGACTCTGTGGTGAACTGGAAGTTTGGCTGGACTTCACTACCCTGGGGAAACACCTGTAACCCTGAAGCCAGCTACCCAACCCCAAGAAGCTGCCAACCCTGGACAGCTGGGACTCACAGGAAGGTTAGCTGGAGGCTGCAGGATGGAGCCGGATTCCTACGTTTGGAGGAAACCTATTCCAGCCCCACCTAACGAAGATTCTATCTTGGGGTCCAGACTATCCCAGAAAAGTGTCAGTGTCTCCACCACCACCCCCAACTCCTACCTCCCCATTCCCAGCACCCTGGGCACAGTACCTCATTATTCCCGCCCTGCAGCTGGACACCTTCAGCCTCAAAGGGTCTTGGGGGTGCTTTGCAATCCTCAGGCTCCTTGTCTTCTGGGGGACAAAGCTTCAAGGCTTGCTTGAGTTTCCCACGGTGGAAGGAGGGGCCCTCACTCGGGGCCGGGAGACCAAGCTGGGGCCTTTCGGGGCTGTGACTGCCACTGATCTCCTGGTCTCTGGGGACTTGACCCAGTGTCTTCGAAACTTCCTCTTCCTCCAAGCCTGCCGGCTCCTTGAGGTGGCTGTTTACATTCCGGGGGGTAGGTTTCCCCAGCCCACTCTGGCCACTTGATGCCTGCCCCACTGAGGTTTTGGGCTTGAAACTCTGGCAAAGCTCCACAGCCTCTGGCACTCGCAACTCCCTTGCTGCCAAAAGCACCTGATCCCGGTTTCCGGAGGTGAGAGCAAGGTGACCAGTATAGAAAAAGTCCAACAGGAGACCAAAGATCTCAGCAAAGCCGGCAGGGAGGACAACACTGCCCCCTGAGCCATCCCCATAGAGGCTCTGGAAGAAGTGGCTGCAGCAGGCAAGGACACTCCAGTGTGCCTTGAACACCAGGCCTCCCACGTCCAGGGTGGCATCGCAGTACTGGCCCTTCTCTCGCTGCTTGTTGAGCTCCTGCAGAACCCTCACACTGTGCTGGATGAAGGAGCCGTCCATGGTCTGTCTGGAGGAGAGGAAGGTAGAAGTGACATCCTGGCAAGCCCAACCCAGGAGTAGCATGGGGAAGCCCCTGGACTGGGGAGAACAAAAGGGGAGGTGGACGGTACTTGGTCATGTTTATCTCAACGAGGGCTTAGGTCAACGTTAGAGGAAGTCAGCTCAGACAGGAATAGACTGAACACCTCCCTGGGAGTGGGAGCCAGGTGAGCAGGCCATACTGGGTGGGCCAGAGACAGTGTGTGGCGGGGGCACAGACGGACTAGGTTGGGGACGGAAGCATGGCTTGGCGGAGAACAGGACAGGGTCGTGAAGAGGTGCGGGTGGAAGGAATCAGTGTGGGGGAAAGAGACGGAGAATCAGAGGGAACTGATCGGCCTGGCAGAGTGAGGGGACCCGTGGCAGGGAAGCTGCGGGTGCGGACAGGTGAGCAGAACCCACGCCGTGCCCACACGTCCGGGGCGGCCGGGCGGAAGGCGGTCGCAGTCACACTCCAGTTGGCGGCCACGGCGGCCCGCAGCCCTTCCCTCCCACACCCTGCTGCCTCCGAACTCCTCACCCGGGCCTGTCCTCCCTGTGACGGCCCCACAGACCCCGGACCCCGTCGCCTCCAGAGCCCCACTGACCAACTGCCCGGGCGGTACGTGCCCGGCCGACCGTACGGAGACCCCGCCGTCGCCGCCGCCGCCGCCGCCGCCGCCGCCGGACGTGACGTCAGGGAGCGCCGGACGCGCTGGGAAACCAGGAGGTACAGGGCTTCTAGCTCCGCCCCTGGGGCGGGACCAGGCAGAGAACGGCCAATGGTATCAGGAGAGGGGGCTTGGCCCAGATCTCTCTGCCAGGGCTGACGTCCCCGAGTTGCTTAGCAACGTCAAGCTGCGCCCTCGGGGCTGGGGCCGAGTGCCGGGGTTCCGGCTGCGGTCGGCTCCCGCGGCGTCCGCAGTTGAGGAGGCAGCGCCCCACCCTCGCTTCAGACAGCTAGAGCAGCCAGGACGCATGTTTCACCGCTTTATTGGCAGCTCGGAGCCTGGACTGGACTCCCGTGAGCGTACACTACCCGAGCCAAGACAGGAGTCCAAAAGGCCTCCCGGAGGGCGCGGGGCCCGCTCGCCTCGCTCGACCTTCGACCCTCAGGGCAGGGGAGGCGCCCCTACCCCACCTTCTACCCCTTCACCCCCCACCCCCCACCTCCCCGGCTAGGCCCTGCCCTCCCCACTGGTCAGGTGGAGCCGCAGCGCCTCGTGTACTCCTGGATGGAGGCCTGGAAGTGCTCTGTGCTGTTGAGATCTGGGCGGCACAGGATCACGTAGCACTTGGGGAGGAAATAACCGCTGAAGCCGCCACTCAGGCTGCTCAGCGCCGCCAGCACGTTGACCGCGGGCAAGTACTTGCCCTGGTAGACGCTGGCCGTGGTGAAGAAGGCAATCCAGGACACGAAGTTGAGCAGCAGACTGAAAGTGACACATTTGGCCTCGTTGTAGTTCTCTGGCAGGTCCTTGCCCAGGTAGCTGCAGGCAAAGGCGCTGACGGACAGGAGGCCATTGTAGGCGAAAGCCAACATGAAGCCCGGTGAGTTGGCCTCTGTGCAATCAAGCACCACCAGCTCAGGGAAGACCTGGTACTCCCTGGTGGGCAGTGGGGTCCACACCGCCAGCCAAGTTAGACAGATGAGCAGCTGGGCCATTGAGCTGATCACCACAAATAGGCCAGGACCGTGGTTTTGGACCCAGGCACGGTAGAAGGTGGGTACCTTGGCAGAAAACTTGAAGATGAAGACCAGTTGGAAGGAGCGGATGGTCAGGCAGGACAGGAAGATGGCAAAACCCAGGGCAAGGAGGCTTTGGCGCAACAAGCATGTGGGCAGCGTGGGCTCCCCAAAAAAGCCATAGAGCCCACAGCTGCCCCCTGCCAGGGAGCCCAGCATGAAGAAGCACAGTCGGCCCCCAGCAGACTTCACCACAGGGGTGTCTAAGTGCCAGGCAAACAGGCCAGCAGTCCCAGTCACCAGCAGCAGCAGCAACGTATTAGCTGCCAGCAGCACCCAAGAGATGGTCTCGTGCCAAGTCAAAAACACCACGGTGCGTGGAAAGCAGGTTTCACTTCCCGCAGGTGCCCACTCTTCTTTCCCACAAGGCTGGCAGCTGTGGAGGTCTGGAAGAAAAGGTGGAGGGGGCTCCTGAGAGCTAGATGAGCAGAGCAGGAATGAGGAAGGGAAGCCATGTAGGCCTGCAAGGTGCTGGGAGCGCTGTACCACAGAAGCCGGGCTCCTACTGCACACAGCAAGATAGGGGGTAGCCCTGAGTGGGGCCCCGCGGCCAAGTGTTTCCTCCAGATGCCTGTGTTAATTGCAGATTCTGGAGACCCTTGGGTAGGTTCTGTATGGCTTATGATCCCAGAAGGGGCTTGCAAACCAAGAGATCCTTAGAGAGGGCCTTACTCTGGTAGCTCTGCCCACATGCCAGTGAGGCTATGATCCAATAGGAGCAACCAGCCCCAAAGGAAGGGCATTTTCATCTCCCCAGCACTTCCATTACCCAAAGCCACGTATCTGTGCCGCCATTCTGTGGTTTCTCTGACTCTCTGAGAACAGAAGAGATGTGTTCTCACGCCCACAGAGATAGTAAAAGGAAAGAACGTGGCTCACAGAGTCCAGCTCTGGGCTGAGCCCTTAGCTACCTGAGTTTGCTCTCTGATCTTGACCTTGCATCATCACTGGGTGGAGTATGCTATGTTTCTTGTCTGCGGATACAATAGTATCTGCATCAAGGCCAAGCTGTCCAAGGTGCTGGCTGTCTTTGGCAGGGGCAACGGAAGGGACTTCACACAGCATGGGAGGGGACAAGGGAACATAACTACATCTGTTCGCATAAAAAGGTTGAATTTAGGATAAAATTGCATCTGCAGGGATTGCATCAGGAGCCCTCTAGTAAAAGACACAGTGGACCTGAGGATTTCAACTGGTTGTTTCTGCTTCATCAGAACTCAGTCTCGTGGCAAATATTCTACAACCTGTACCTAAACTGGCAACAGACGGAGCAAGGCTCTGGTTCTGCACATGCGTGGCCCAAGGGAGATCCCCTCATCTGCCATACAGACCCTGGGAGTGCCCAGTCATTCTCCCACTCATTTGGACACTCACCGCTCTTGTTGAGGAAGCTCCCGGCCTCACAGGGCACACACTCAAAGCAACAGTGGTAGAAACCCGAAATCACTCGCTGGTGCCCTTCGAGGCAGTCACTGGAGCACACAGACTTTGGCACCTGCAAGAAGCCACAGGTGTTCTGGAACCACATGGAGTGGCCCAAGTCAAGGGATGCTCACATGGCGAATGGGAATCTCCGTGCATCTGCCTTCACAGCTCACTCCCAGGGCACAGCCCCTGGTTGTGTATACCAGCTGCAGCCGGCCATCTGTGTGCGGTCTGTGGGGCTTCCCTGGCAGGGCTGGATAGAGCCACGTTGGCCTGGCACCCGGGGCCCCCTCCTGCTCCGTGTGAGCTGTGTCGACAGTGACTTCAGGCTCCAGGCTGCCCGTAAGGCGGTGACTTGGTGAGTGACCATGGCTCCATTACCTGGTTGTCCTTCCCATGCCACCGGATTTTGGTTTTATTTATGTCCAGATGAACTGGAGGCCACATGGAGGAGCCAATGACCCTGAAGTTCCACTTGGGGCCACTCCAGTCCCAGGCAATTATGTCGTAGCCACTGAGAGGGTCCCCGTTGTCATTAAACCTCACGGTGTCCTTGTGTAGGAGGAAATTCACCTTGCGGATCTGCTCCAGAAGCTGAGATAAACAGGGATCATGGAGCAGCCACAGATGACGCAGGCTGCTCCTCCTCAACTCTCCCAGACCCGGAAGGCTTAGGAAGCAAATGCTTCTATTTGGGTGGTTTCAGTCTGTCTGGAAATTCAGAGCCCCCTCCCTTCCAAGGAAGCCCCTCAACCCTCCCAACTGGCCTCCTGAGTGAGAGGAAGCTTCTAAAAAGGCCCCCTTTCCAGAGATTTTTAGTCCTGGGTCTGGAGCATGGTGGTGGGAGGGGCTGAGGTCAGAGAAGTGAAGCCCAAGAGAAGGAATTAGCCTTCTGATGGGTGGGCTTTGTCCCCCACCCCCAGCACTCAGTTGGCCAGAGAGGGATCACTCTGTTTGCCTTAGGAAAGGCACCATTTCAGGGTGCCGGGGTCTGGGCTACCTTACCTGCCAGGGGTAGACTCGGTCCCTGGAACAGGCTCCAGAGGCACAGCCCAGGAGCTGGTGGAGGCCATGGGCCACCGCGTAGACTGCCCGGTAGGCATTATAAGCAGAGCTCATGGAGAATGCCCCGAGCGTGGGCATCTGCTCTGCCGTGAAAGCCCGACACTCTCTACAGAGCTGGTTGCTGCTGCACTCGGAGGTCCTGGAGCAAGGCCCAGGGGCCCCCTTATCTGCCTGGACATAGGCCTCTTCAAACTCCTTCAGGCCAGGGACAAGCCTCTGCTGGATGGCCACACCCAGCACCGTGCCAATGCCCTGGATCCCGGGCACATTGCTGATGTGTCTAGAGATGGCCCAGTCTTCTGAAGCGATCCACACTTTGGCAGTCAGGTTGGCCAGCACCACGGACTCAAAGAACACCCTGGCCAGCTGTCTGCTGGAGAAAACGACCACAACGGTGGTCCTCGCTTGGGCCAGGTGGTGCATGATGCCCTGCATCCTCTCGTCGCCCGGCCGGGCAGAGAAGGGGATGATGTCCTTGAAGGCAACGCAGATGCCCTGCTGGGTGGCCTGCTCCTCCAGCGCCTGCACCCCCAGCTGCCCGTAGTCGCCGTCGCTGCCGACCACCGAGATCCAGACCCACCCGAAGCTCTGCAGCAGCAGCACCATGGTCTCCACCTGGTGCTTGTCGCTGGGGATGGTGCGCAGAAACGAGGGGTAATGCCGCTTCACTCCGAGTGTCACGCTGCTGGCCTCGTAGCTGATCTGCGGAGGGGGGCCGGGGTGGGGGGTTCAGTTCAGCGACTTCAGTGGCCTTGGCCTCAACTCAGGGCCTCCAAGTGCTGGCCCTGTGCTGGGCGCGGGGACCCTAGGAGGAGGGAGACATGGTCCCAGCCCTGGCTCTCAAGGAGAGCTCTGGTGGACTAGGAGGCCGACCAGCTACATCTAAAGAAGAGGCAGAAACCCAGGGGGAGGTTTGTGGGAGAAGAAGGGGAAGAGAACAAAAGCTACACCCAGTGAGAGAACTGACCCAGGAGGTTGGAAGCTGGAAGAAGGAGCACAAAAGTCGGCGTGTCTGGTCAGGGCAGGAGGCCCTACTCCTGGCACTAAGGTAACTAAGATACTTGGTCTTTATCTGCAGGCCCTGGGGAGCCCCTTAAATGTCTAGGCAGAGAGGTAATCTGCCCAGACTTGTGTTTCAGGGGTGTATCTGATTTCAGTGAAGAATGTGTTAGAAAAGGCTCAAGACCAGAGTCAGGAAGAACTCCCTAGGAGACTGCTGGAATCATCCTGAAGAGATAGCTTGGCAGCCTGAGTTTGAGCCGTGGCAGCGGTGACGGAGAAGAGGGATGGGCCCGGCAGCTCATAGAAGGTAGAAGCAGAGGCCGTGGTGGTGGGCTAACTGTGGGGGTGGGGGAAGGAGGAATGTAGGTGGCCCACCGGGTTCCTGGCTTGAGTGGAGGTGGTCACTCTTAAGGCAAGTGGGCAGGAAGCAGAGAGGCTTGAGTTGTATAGGGAGGTAGGTTCAGCTGGGGGGCCCGCTGGATGCATGAAGTGGAGACCCCGGAAGAGCAGCCAGAAATGAGGCTCAGTGCTTAGAACTCAGGACAGAAGCTAGGGAACGGGCGATGGAGCCGTGGGGCCACGGGCTGTGGAGAGGTTCTGAATGAACTGCCCCAAGATCTGCCACCTTGGCGTGTGGGTTAATTTCTTTTTTCTTTTTTTTGTTTTTCTTCAACTTTTTTTATTTATTTTTGGGACAGAGAGAGACAGAGCATGAACGGGGGAGGGGCAGAGAGAGAGGGAGACACAGAATCGGAAACAGGCTCCAGGCTCCGAGCCATCAGCCCAGAGCCCGACGCGGGGCTTGAACTCACGGACCGCGAGATCGTGACCTGGCTGAAGTCGGACGCTTAACCGACTGCGCCACCCAGGCGCCCCAATTTCCAGTTGAAAATAATTAAGGCGCAAAAGACCCAGGGGGAAACTTTGTCCTTTCCCCTAACTGCCCAAAAGAATTTAGAGAGCTAAGCTGCCCCAGGTTCAGGAGCTGTCACCATAGAGAATTACATTATAATAGGAACTTGGCGACGTAAGCAGGGGTGGGGGTGGGGGGAACCTAGCAAAGTCCGATTTGTTAAAATTCCTCTCCATGTCCCATTGTTTCTGGATGGCCCAGCAAACATTGTGTAATACACATTCACTCTCTCTTCTCCTATGAATTGTCTTCCTTTCCTTTGAAGTCTGACCCCTACCCACTTCTCCATAGTTCAGGATAGCAGATAAGCCTCACTTTGCCTGTCTTTGAACCTCTCATGTTTATGTAGATTCCCTGTACATACGTGATTTTGACTTTCTCCTGTTGATCTGTGTCACATCAACTTAATCTTTAGACCAGCCAGGGAAAGTTGTTTGCTCCCAGCACCTGCCCGGGAAAGGGAGCGGTCCTGCACTCTGGGAATCATCCACTTTTTCAGAAGGGGGGGGGTGGGGAGGAGATTCTCCAAAGGAGACTGAGAAGGAGGAGGAGGAGAAGGAGGTGCCACAAGTGAGAGGGAGGTGGCAGGTCATAAATGCAGAGGCAAGAGCGTCACTGAAGGACTGGTCAAATTTGTCACAAAGTCGTCATGTCAAGCAAAGAAGGGCTGAAAAGCATTTGCTGGACCTGGAGATCTAGAAAGCCCTGGAGATCACAAGAGCAGGAGTGGTGGTGCAGCAGTCAGGGCAGGGGCCCGGGAAGCAAGTGATGAGAGGGAGAAGCAAACAAGAAGAGACAGCTCAGTGCACAAGTTTCCACGGAACGAGGGCAGAGAGAGGGCAGCGCTAAGACCACAGGTGCCTGGGAGACGGAGAGGGGTAAAGCCAGCTTATAGGCGGAGGAGGAAGCCTAGGACAGGCCTATGAGCAGAGGAGAGGGTGAGGCCCAGGAGGACAGCATTGGAGGGGGAGGGGGACCACACCTCTGAGCCTGAGCTGGGAGGGAGGGAAGGAAGACTGGAAGGAGGAGGGCGGGGAGAAGTGGACAAGTGTGTGAGGTGGGAAACAAAGGGTGTTCCATTCTTCACGGAGGAGATGGAATGGAGGGGGCAGAGCAAAGGGCAGCAGTTTCAAAGGAGACGGTTTTTCTCAGGACATTGAGGCAGGGAGGTCTGGATGTAGCACTTGGGGAGGAAGGGATGCTGGGGCGGGGACTGTGAAGGGGGCAGGGCCCCCTGCAATGTGACCACCCAGGAGACCCAGGAGGCCAGAGTGGGCATGGCAGCTCTTGGCGCGCCCCCCCCCCCCCCCCCCCCGCCAGCCCATGCTGGACCTGCCGGCAGGGGAGATGGACAGGCCCCCGGGCTCCAGCTCACCAGGGGCACCAGGAAGGGGCTCAGCAGGGCTGCAGTGGTGGCTGCGTGGTTGGTGGTGTCAGGCCCAATGACAGCCAGGGCGGCAGGCAAATAGTGGGAAGGGTCTGCTCGGATCTCTATGTGATGTGTCCCCAGCAGGGAGAGCACGTTTAGTGTGGCATACATGTTGGCAGACTCTGAGCACACGTCGTACAGCTGGTATCCCAGGGTGACGTTCGGCAGGAGGGCCGTGGAGTTGTTTATCTCCTCGATGCCAAACCGCATGGCCTGGAAGAGGTGGTAGCCGTGACCGTTGAAGCTGTCGGGCCTGTAGAGAAAGCCAAGCTGAGAGCTCAGAAGGGCAAGGCCTTGCTGAGACCCTCTTGGCGTCGGGGGTTGGGGGAAGCGTAGAAAGGAAACTCTGAGGGCATCTGTCCCGTCCCCTACCACCATGACCTCACTGTGGGCCCTGTACCATACACTCAGTTGTGTTAACAGGCCTTTGGGTGGGCGGCTGGGGGGGGGGGCGGTTACAACTTGGAGAAACCACAAACCATTCCTCCCTGGATGAGCATATTAGTGTTGAAAGGCTGATGAAGTCCTGTAGCAGGGAAACCTGCTGCGTGAGTCAGGGTTCTGCAGAGAAACAGAACCAGTTGGATAGAGAGAAAGAAAGAGAAGTTTATTTTAAGGAATTGGTTCACATGATTGTGGGGCTGGCAAGTCTGGCGTTTGCAGGGCAGGCTGGAAATGCCCTCAATGGTCAAAGCTGCAGTGTTGAGTTCGAAGGCAGAATTTCTTCCTTTTTGGGGGGACCTCAATCTTTTCTTTTAAGGTCTTCAACTGATTGGATGAGGCCCACCCACACAATGGAAAACGATCTGCTTTACTCACCCTGTTGGTTTAAATGTTAACCTTCACAGCCCCATCTAGACTGGTGTTTGGCCAAACAACTGGGCACCATACCCTAGCCAGGTTGATGTATAAAATTAACCACACACCTGTCGAACCTCGTTTACCTAGTATCTCTCTCATCAGGACACTTGTGAACGTGGTGAGGGCCTGTGTTCCTCAGTGCCTCTCAGGAGCCGCTGACTGGATCCCAACAGGAACACGGTTCAGCTCTGCTTGAAGAGTGTGCTAGCACGTTTCACTTTCCAGCCCTTCTGCTTGTTAGAAGGGTCTTCTACCATTTCCATCACTTGTGTCCATGAGTCCCTCAGAGGGTGCTCATTGCCTCCCACGGTGACACCTTCAGAAGCGGACATCCATGTGTCTCCTCTTCCCCAAGTCTCCTCTACCTGGGCTCCTATCTGTAGCTCTTTGGGCCAGTCCTCATGCGCCAGACTCTCCAGAACCTTCTTCCTCGAACCCTGGCCGTTTGCCTTGGCCTTCCGGGCCTGCGGTCCTACTCAGGAACTGGGCAGGGTGAGGGCACAGGTGCAAACCAGGTGGCGGCCGCTGCCCCTCCCTCTGGATGGTTGTGGTTCTGCTCTCGCTCTGGTGCCTGCGGCTTCACCTGGCTCAGAAAGGGAGCCCAGGCGTCTTGAGGGTAGAGGTGACTGTCAGATGTGCATCATGTTTAAGGCATCCTGCCACTGAGTCCCAATGCGTCCTCGAGCCTCCCAAGCCTGTGACTTGCACAGATGACAAATAACTATCTTCTTTAGGAGGGAAACATATTTTTCTCTATTAGGCTGTCAACTTCCCAAAGGCAAGGCACCAATCTCAGGTATCTCTGCTAGGTTCCCAAAGCATATACTCCCAATGCCTTCCCTCTCCTCCTCACTTGCCATCGGGGAGACACAGGAGTTTGAACCTGGGGAGGAGTGGGGAGGACACGAAAGCAGGGGAAAACCTAACTACCTACTTATGTCCCAAAGCCCAGAAATGACCGGAACGGGATTAGAATACAAAGCACTCGAACAGCCAGGACAAAATCACATATTACAAAGCAGAACCTGGGCAGAAGTGCCAGGGAAGGTCCAGCCAAGGCTTGAAGGTGGTGACCATAGGATGGGGAGGGATGGGAGACGGCTCGGGAGGCAGAAAGGGCAAGATCCTCACTGAGGAGGACAGAGGATGGGCAGAGGTCCTAGAGGCACAGGACCCCTCACTCACCTGTCACAGAGGGTCACCGTGGGCCGGTGCCTCACGCCCGGACAGTCAGAGTGCAGAGGGAACAGACCTGCGAGGAGGTAATCCCCAGGGAGGCTGAAGTCGGCAGACGTCTCTGTGCTGTGGCAGCTGAGAGCCCAGCAGCAGGAGAGGGAGAGCTGCAGGCCGACCAGGTGAGCCACTGGGAGTGACATGCTGGCCAGTCCGTCCTGTGCCTGGCATGGCCAGCCAGCACCCTCTGACCAGCTCGGCTGTTTAAATAGAATAGACAGCGGCTGCCCAGATGCTTCCCAACTTCACGCCTGTGCCAGGGGTGGGGCTGGAACCCAGTCGTAGGAACCCGGCTGTTTGCCTTGGCCTTCCGGGCCTGCGGTCCTACTCAGGAACTGGGCAGGGTGAGGGCACAGGTGCAAACCAGGTGGCGGCCGCTGCCCCTCCCTCTGGATGGTTGTGGTTCTGCTCTTGCTCTGGTGCCTGCGGCTTCACCTGGCTCAGAAAGGGAGCCCAGGCGTCTTGAGGGGCAGGGGTCAGAGGAAGGCAGGGACACTGCTTCTCTGGGGGACAGAATGTGGAGAGAGCTGTGGGTTTTACAACTTTTTACCTGGGCCTCAGTTTACCAAATGAGACTGACTTTAAGTTGACCTCCTCCCAGTCCTCAGTTTTCTGACACTGAAATTTTGGGTGAATCATCCTGGGTTCGCCTTCTTTTCCAGGGTGTCCCCCTTCAGCCCAAAGACAACTGCATGCAAACACGGTATGCAAATAGACTGGTTTTGTTTAAACTGCCAATCCTGGCTCTTTTTCTGCCAGAAAAAAAAAACAAAACAATTCCAAGTGGATTTCCGGAGATGTGGCCCTGGATTCCGAGTGGGGTATCGGGCCGGGGTGGGGCTTTTGCATAATGTAAATAGGGCCCTCGGTGGGACGGCCCCACGGGGTGTGACCTAGGCTGCCGCCCCTGCCGCTCCAGGCCGGCAGGAGCCCCCGGGGGGCCTGCGGGAGCCCACGTGCGCTGCCGCGGGCGGCCGGCAGAGGGCGCCCCCCACCCCCGGCCTCTACTTTCCGCCGCACGACGGGCCGAGGGGCGGAGCGACCGGATCTCGGGAGATTCTCGCGCGGCAGGCGCCCGTGGCCAACATGGCGGACGCCCAGCTGCTGCTCAAGCGGGGTCCTTCCCGCTCCACGTGGCTGCGGGCCCGCAAGGCTCGGCCCCAGCTGGTCCTCAGCCGCCGGCCCCGCCGCCGGCTCGGGACCCTGCGCTGGTGCGGCCGGAGGCGCCTGCGGCGGCGGCTGCTACAAGCCCAGGCGGCCGGCGCGGACTGGCGGGAGAGCGGCTGCCTGGTGTCGCGCTCGGCCGCCCGGAGGCCCAAGACCGCGGCCCCCAGCCCGGCCCCGGCCGCGGCCCCCGCCCCGAGTTGCCCCACGACCCTCCCCATCCCGCCGGTGCGGCCGGCCGGCCCGGGCCGCGCCTTGCTGCTGCTGCCGCGGGACCAGGTGGGTCGCGCCGGTGGGGGGAGGCTGGCCGGCCGAGATCGGGGGGGGGGGGGGGGGGAGGAATGGGAAGCAGCTCCGGGACTCGCGGGCTGGGAGAAGACCGTGCGGGCTCTGCGGCCCCGGGTCGAGAGCGTTCCTCCTGGCGGCGGTGCTGAGCAGGGGGTGACTAGGAACCTGTTGTGGAGCTCTAGGCTTTGAGAGCCGAAGGGAATTTAATAGCAGGAAATAATAGGACCAGCTCACGTTTACGGGGTGCTTAGAGATGCCGGGCTCTACGTTCTAAGTGTTTTAAGTTTATGAACCGTTTTAATACTCTCAGCTCTATGGAGTCATTACCTTCATTTCCGTAAACGTTTACGGACGAAGAAACTGAGGTATAGTTTGGGTAACTTGCTGAAAGGCGTAGAGTAGGGGCAGAGCTAAGACTCAAACCCAGGCAGCTTAATTTCAGGACCTGGGCTCTTCACTTGGATGCTGGTGTGGGAGGTCTTCCTGCAGTGTCGGGGGGATGTGAAAGCCCAGGAACGGGAGAAACTTGGCAGGCAGTGGGCCTTGGTAGAGATAGGTCTGTGACAGCTGCAGAGCCCAGTTCATGGGACCCGCTTGTTTTTCATGTGTCTGTATACACCAGCCATCTCTGTCGCTGTGGTGGGATATGAAATTAGGTTAAGGATAATCAGTACCCGATGGCCACCTAGTACAACGTGTTGTTACTTAGAAGTTACTTGTTATGTGAATAGCAACTAAGAGTTTAGAATTTTATTTTATTTTGGAGAGAGTGAGTGAGCAGGAGCAGGGGAGAGGGGCAGAGGTAGAAAGAGAGAGAATCCCAACCCAAGCAGGCTCTACACGAAGTACAGAGCCTGATGCTGGGCTCGAGCTCCCGAATTGTGAGATCATGACCTGACCCAAAATCAAGAGTCAGAGGCTGAAACCAACTGAGACACCCAGCACCTCTAGACATATTTTTTATTTTTTATGTTTTTCAAAATTTTTTTTAATGTTTATTTTTGAGAGAGAGAGCCCGTGCGCAGGGAAGGGGCAGAGAGAGGGAGACCCAAAATCCGAAACAGGCTCCAGGCTCTGAGCTGTCAGCACAGAGCCCGACGCGGGGCTTGCATTTACAAACCGTGAGATCATGACCTGAGCTGAAGTCTGATGCTAAACCAACTGAGCCACCCAGGTGCCCCAACACATTCTTTTTTTTTTTTTTTTTTTTTAAGAGGAAGGCGCTGCCTTCCTCAGTGGGTGGTGCATGCTACTCTTGGTCTCAGGGTCATCAGTTTGAGGCCCATGTTCAGCATAGAGTTTAGTTAAAAAAAAAAAAGTTTTGAAAATTTCAGTCATGGGGACACCTGGATGGCTCAGTCGGTTCAGCGTCCAACTCTTGATTTAGGCTCAGGTCATAACCTCACGGTTAATGGGATCAAGCCCTGCGTGGGGCTCAGCACTGACAGGGTAGAGCCTGCTTGGGATTCTCTCTCCCTCTCTCTGTACTCTTCCCCTGCTCATGCTCTTATGAGTATGCTCTCAAAATTAATTAATTAAAAAAATTTTTTTCAGTCATTAGTAACAGGATTTGTCATGTTATTTCTTTTTTGCCCACCCCCCTTTCCTTGTAGGGTTTTACTTTTAGCGGGATCTGTCGTGTGACGTGCCTCTATGGCCAGGTGCAGGTGTTAGGTTATACCATCAGCCAAGGCCACCCTGCCCAAGATGTCTTCTCTACCTACACTCATTCTCGCCTTACTATCAACGCAGTTCATTACTCTGTGCCTGAGAAAAGCAAGAAGGAGGTGAAAAGGGAAGCCCGAGCTTTGCTCAGATCTCATCTTAACCGGGGTAAGGAAAATAAATGGATAATTTACTGAGGGTATACTATAATAAGGCTAGTGTTATTATTTTTATCTTTTTGTAATGTTTATTTTTGAGAGAGAGACAGAGCGCAGGCGGGGAGGGGCAGAAAGAGAGGGAGACACAGAATCGGAAGCAGGCTCCAGGCTCTGAGTCATCAGCACAGAGCCCGACGCGGGGCTCAAACCCATGAAGCATGAGATCATGACCTGAGCTGAAGTCAGACTCCCAACCAACTGAGCCATCCATGCGCCCCCAGTAATATTTGTATTTTTGTTTTTACTTTTGTTTATTTTGAGAGACAGCACAAGTGGGGGAGGGGCAGAGAGAGAGGGAAAGAGAGAGAATCCCAAGCAGGCTCCACATTGCTGGCCCAGAGCCCAGCACGGGGCTCAAACCCACAAAACTGTGAGATCATGACCTGGACCTAAACGCTTAACCAACTGTGACACCCAGGTGTCCCCAAGGCTAATATTTTTAGATGCTTCCTATTGCCTAGATATTGTACACTTTTCTGTGTCTATTTAAACCTTCACATGGGTCCTGTGAGTGAAACTTATTTTCACCATTTTTCAGATGAGAAAAGTTACCCAAGGCCACACAGCTAGAGTGTGGCCAAAGCAATCCTGGATTGACTTCTCTCTCCATCCAGGTGTGTTCTTAATTATGCAGTATGGTTTCTTGAAGAAGGCCCTTAACATAATTACTGCTCTCAAAAAGTTGACAATTCAGCTGAGGAGAGGGTGGTCCTAAACAGTGTAGAATTTAACAAAGTTGCTATTTTTTTTCTTTTTCTTTCTTTCTCTCTTTCTTTTCTTTTCTTTTCTTTTTATTTTATTATTTTTATTTATTTATTTTAATTTATTTTTAAAATTTTCATCCAAGTTAGTTAGCATATAGTGCAACAGTGATTTCAGGAGTAGATTCCTTAGTGCCCCTTACCCATTTAGCCCATCCCCCCTCCCACAACCCCTCCAGTAACCCTCTGTTTGTTCTCCATATTTAAGAGTCTCTTCTGTTTTGATCCCTTCCTGTTTTTATATTCTTTTTGCTTCCCTTCCCTTACGTTCATCTGTTTTGTATTTTAAAGCCTTCATATGAGTAAAGTCATATGATGTTTGTCTTTCTCTGACCGACTAATTTCGCTTAGCATAATACCCTCCAGTTCCATCCACGTAGTTGCAAATGACAAGATTTCATTCTTTTGACTGCCGAGTAATATCCCATTGTATGTATATATATATATATATATATACCACATCTTCCTTTTTTTTTTTTTTTAATTTTTTAAAATTTATTTTTGAGAGAGAGAGAGAGCACGTGCAAGCATGAGTGGTAGAGGGGCAGAGAGAGGAGACACAGAATCTGAAGCATGCTCCAGGCTCTGAGCTGTCAGCACAAAGCCTGATGATACGGGGTTTGAACTCACCAACCGCGAGACCATGACCTGAGTCAAAGTCGAACGCTTAACCCACAGAGCCACCAGGCACCCCAATATACCACGTCTTCTTTATCCATTCATCCATCGATGGACATTTGGGTTCTTTCCATACTTTGGCTATTGTTGATAGTGCTGCTATAAATATTGGGGTGCACGTGCCCCTTCGAAACAGCATACCTGTATCCCTTGGATAGATACCTAGTAGTGTGGTTGCTGGGCCCTTGAGTAGTTCTGTTTTTAATTTTTTGAGGAACCTCCATATTGTTTTCCAGAGTGGCTACACCAGTTTGCATTCCCATCTTTTTTTTTTTTTTTTTTTTTTTCCTAATGTTTGTTTATTTTTGGGAGAGAGAGAGAGTGCATGCCTGCATGCACAGAGGAAAGGCACAGAGAGAAGGAGCCAGAATCCCAAGCAGGGTCTGTGCTGTTAGCGCAGAGTCCAACTCAGGGCTCGATCCCATGAACTGAACCATGAGATCGTGACCTGAGCTGAAATCGAGAGCCAGTCGCTTAACCAACTGAGCCCCCCAGGCACCCCTGGAGTTACTATTTCTAAGGTACTTAATTTTTCTTTTTGCAGATGACAGATGCTGGTTGATGAAGAATTTTTCTCCTCTGTGTTCCATTGTGATGTTGGAACAGCTGAGAACCTCCACTGTAAACTTCTTAGTCAGCCACCCGGGTTTATCTTACGTCTTTGTACAAGAGGTACGACCGGTTTTCATTCAGAGTTGTGCTCGTTAGTTTCACCAGAGCAGTCCTATCAGATGACTGTAGGATGCTCGATTAGAGAGCAGCGTGGCTGTTGTGCTGTGCTGCGGGTTGTACAAAATGTCATACGTGTGTATGGTGAAAAGGTGTGTGTAGAACGGTCTGTCATGAAAAATGTCTCCCCTTCCCCGTGTTGTTCCCTAGCGAAAGCCGTTCTTTCATATTGTAAGTGGTTAAATGCCTTTTGGAGTTGTTATTTATTTTTTCGAAGTTTTGTTTTAACCTCCCTCTCAACGTGGGGCTCAAACACAGAACCTGGGGGTCAGGAGTTGCATGATTTACCGACTGAGCCAGCCAGGTGCCCTGACTTTTGGAATTTTTCAAATGGTTTTCTTTTTTTTTTTTTTCTTTTTAAATGATTATTTTTGAGGGGGTGGAGAGAGAGCGAGAAAGAGAGGGAGACAAAGCACATGCGGGGAGGGGTGGCAGAGACAGAGAGAGAGACAGACTCCGAAGCAGGGTCCAGGCTCCGAGCTGTCAGCACAGAGCCCGACGTAGGGCTCAGACTCACGAACCATGAGATCGTGACCTGAGCTGAAGTTGGAAGCTTAACCGACTGAGCCACCCAGGCACCTCAGGATGGTTATCTTTTTATCTTAATTCATTCACTTGAGACAGTAAATAAATTTTTCTCTGTGAATGTACGTTGGTGCACTATACTTTCTGTCATGTCTCTGTCGTCTCCGAAGTTTTGCTGGTCACGTTCTTAATTTCTTAACAGTCAGGCTCTGTTTCTATAATTGTTTCCCATGAGCCATAAATTGAGCCTAACCTGCAGGATTTTTATCAGGCTGACTGGATGTGAGGCATGGGGAAGAATCAGGGATGACATCAAGCTCAAGCTTGTTAGCCTACCCGCCCGGGTGCGTGGAGTTACTGACGTGGGAGTGGTGTAGGAGTTGCAGATTGAGATGTTAGCTTTGAGGTGCCTGTTAGACCATTGGAGATGTCAAGTGGCCAGTTGCGTGCGTGATTCTGGAGTTGGGAGCTTTCAGCAGAATGGTCTCTGGGCCGTGAGATGGGATAGTAACAAGTCTGAGCCCTTAGGCGCTGAGACCAGAAGAGGTGTGGATGAGGGAACAGCAGAGGCTGAGACAGAGTGGTCACTGACGGTAGAGAAAAACCCGGGTGTGGTCAAGAGGTGTTCAGAGGAGCTGGACGTGGGCAGTTGTGGCAGACGCTGCTGGTAGGTGAGGCCTGAGAAGGGAGCTTGCGTGTAGGCGTGTGGTCTGGACTAGCGTGTCCGCAGTAGACCGCTGGGGCGGGTGGGGCAGACTGATTGGAATAAGGTCGGGAGCCTGGGCAGAGAGCAACTCTCAGGTTTAATAGGAAGAGATTTTGCCTTTGTAGAGTTAAGCGGTACGGGGAAGGAGAGAAATGACACAGTATTTGGAGGAGTGTGGTCAGAGTTTTGTTTTTTGTTCAGATGGATGAAAAAACTCCCAACAGGTTTGGACACAGCAGGTGCGAATGATCTAGAGCGGGGAGGGTGCCGAGGATGCGGCAGAGAGAGGTGAGGACGCTCGAAGTGAGGCGTCCCGAAGGAAGGCTTCTGGTTCTGGTGTCTGCGGGCCTGGGGCAGTGGCCTTGGGAGCACAGGCAGCTGACCTAGAGTAGGAGTAGCCGGAGGAAATGGCGGGATGGGCTGCGGGGGGGTGGGGGTGGGGGTGGCCGCCAAGTAGAAGTTCTCTTCTGAGTGGTTCGTTTTGCTCCAGGAAGCAGATCAGGATCATCATCACTGAGTGGGAGCAGAGCTAGTAAGTAGGTGTTGGAGGTTTGAGTGACAGAAGGTATGAAATGGGATCAGGACAGTGAATGCACTGTTGTGGTTGCATCAGTTTAATCTAGCGCAGAAGCCAGTGGCTTGTTGAGGACCGTGGAGGAGGAGGCGGAGGCCCCGTGTTACTGAGATTTGCTTCTTGTAAGCAAAGATTCTAAACGCCTTGATTTTTTTTTTCCATTTATTTTTAACTTTATTTATTTATTTTTTTCTGGGACTTCACCACCGCCGTTTATATTCCTTATGCTCTTTCTTGGGTAACTTTCCTCCCCCAATGTGTGTTACTACATTCTAGCCTTATTTCTTCATATCCGGCAGATGGTGAACTTTATACGATCTCATAAGATGTTCTTTTTTTTTTTTTTCTCCCCAGGAGTTATTCTTATTTTACTCTCCGTGACTGATAGTTGAGCAGAGTATAGAGTCTTTTCCTCAAAACCTTGAAGGCCTTGCTCCATTGTTCTCTAGAATTCAGAGTTGCTGATAGGAAGTCACACACCAGACCGATTCTCGTGCCTTCTACGATGTCTTTATCTTGGGGGTGATGAATTGCATGAGGCTATGATCATGCATGGGGGGCTCTTCCTTGATCATCTTCACCTTCACCCCAGAGGCCTTATTCCCTCCGAACCCCACCTGCGTCCGCGAGGGTCTGCTCTTGATGCTGTGGGTTGCTTCCGTGGTTTCCTGTTACTTCCGCTGGAGCGCCAGTGGGTTAGCGGGCCTGTCTTCCACGTGCTCTCAGCTCTGTGCATGTTCTTTGTCTTTTTACTTTATGTTTTTGGAGACTGCCTTGATGTTACTCTAAATCACCAACCTGTTGGACAGCTGTGGTCTTCTGTTGAATTGTTCTTGGGGCAATCACTTTTATATTTGCACAGGTTTTCCTTTCCTGGGGGGGCCTCCTGCAGAGGTGACGGCAGCCTGGAAGTATGTGTGAGCTAGGAGGACAGGTAGGGGTGACTGCAGGGACAGCTGACGAGCATTACGGAAGAGTTGGCTTTGGGCGTGAGAGAAAGGAGGGACCAGGTTTGTCTTTTGTAGCTCACAACTGTTTGAGGTTTACTAGCCTAGACCTAGACGAAGAAATGTGCACTGTGTTCATCTTTTCTTAAAGCTTACATTGTTAATTTCAGAGCCCAACCTTCCAGATTAACTCTGAACATTTAGCCCTGAGGTCTGTTGGCATCAAAAGAGAGAAGAAGAAGAACGGCCTTCGTTTAACTGAGAGTGCCCTGTCTGCCATGGAAGAGCTAGTCACTGTGTCCTGTGGTGAGTGGCGCATAGTGATAAACGGAGTGTTCGTCCACCAGAGCCTCAGAGGGTTATGATTTGCGATTAGAGCCCTAAAGAAGGTGGCTAATCCTAGGCGTCAATGTTTCTTTTGCCTCCAGAAGAAGTAGATGGCTGCCCTGTCATTCTGGTTTGTGGCTCTCAGGACGTTGGAAAGTCAACATTTAATAGATACCTGATTAACCAGTTGCTAAACAGGTAAGAGTGGGGGTTTTTTGTTTGTTTGTTTTTATTTTTTGTTTGTTTCTTAATTTTTTTTTGTTTAGACACGTTATTAGATTTGGGGCATGAAATAGGATTTTTGACTTAAGAAACTAGACAGGAATGCATCTTGACATCTAAGTAGAGATTGTCTATAAGTCTGTGCAAAGCCGCTCAGCTGAGCAATGACTGTCTCTGTTCTGCTGTGTTTGGGAGCGAGACAGTGACTGACCTCGCTTATCAGCGAGGGGGCAAGAGGGGCCGCCTGTCTTAGATTCTGTATTTGTCCATACCCAGAGGTTCAGAGTAGGGGAAATTCCGTTGTATTTCGAAAGTAAAATTTTAGGTAGTACCAAGTTGTATCCATGTTGTGAGTGGACACTATGACCGTGCCTGCACATTTTCTTTTCGTTGATTGTCATGTTTGGAGCATCCAACCTAAAAGACTATAAAAGGGTGGATTATGCCTGTGTGTTGCATAAAATCTGTGAGATCTTATGTATTCATTTGACATAGTAAAGCTAGCTAAGGTTTTCTTTATTCCTTTCAAATTTTCAGTATTTCCTGTGTTGACTATTTGGAATGTGATCTGGGACAGACAGAATTTACGCCTCCAGGTTGCATTTCCTTACTTAATATTACAGAACCAATTCTAGGTATGTATTACACGTTTCTTTCTTTTTTTTTTTTTTTAATGTTTATTTATATTTGAGAGAGAGACTGAACACAAACAGGGGAGGGGCAGAGAGAGAGGGAGACACAGAATCTGAAGCAGGCTCCAGGCTTTGAGCTGTCGGCACAAACCCAACAAAGGGCTTGAACTCACGAGCTATGAGATAATGACCCGAGCTAACGTAGGATGCTTCACCGACTGAGCCACCCAGCCTCCCCCCCCCACCCCGCCACCTTTTTTTAATGTTTGTTTATATTAGCGAGAAAGTGTGTTGTATATTTCTTAAATGTCTTGGTTTTATAAAACTCAAACATAATGATAGAAAAAACTAAAAAAATGAAAAGTATAAGTATGAAAAAAAGAGTGTAAAAGTGAATATTCCCCCTTCCACCCAAACTCCCAGTCTTCTTATAACGGTTCTCCTAGCTTCCAAAAAACAAAACTATGGTAATTTTCTAGGGTTCCATTTTGGTAAATGGAACTAATACCCACTTTGTTGTGTGTAAATCAGAAACATACCTTCCTATAGTATTTACATTTTATGTAACCATATATAATGATTTAAACCTAGAAATTACATTGACACAGTACTGTTAACTACAGATTTTAATCAAAATCCATCAGTTATCCTACTAACATCCTTTTTATGGTCCAGAATCCAACCCAGAATCCCATGTTGCTTTTTTTTAATGGTAAAATATACAAAATGTGATACTATTTACTGTTTTAACCACTGATAAGCGTACAGTTCAGTGACATTAAGTACGTTCACAGTGTTACGTAGCCATCACCACCTACATGCAAAATTTTTTCGTCATCCCAAACTGAGATGCTGTCCCTGTTAAATAGCACCTGTCCTCCTTCCTGCTCCTGGTGACCTCTATTTTGCTTTCTGTCCCTGTGAGTTCACCTGCTCCAAGCCCCTTCTGTAGGCGAGACCTTAATATAATATCTGTCCTTGGGTGACTGTTTTTTTCACTAAGCATAATTTTTTTTTCTTTTTGCTGATTTTAAAAGATTTATTCATTTATTTGGGGGGGGGGGGGTGGAGAGAATATAAGTGGGGAAGGGGCAGAGAGAAAGGGAGACACAGAATCCGAAGCAGGCTCCAGGCTCTGAGCTGTCGGTGCAAAGCCCAACACGGGGCTCAGACCTACCAACTGTGAGATTATGACCTGAGCCAAAGTCAGACGCTTAACCGACTGAGCCACCCAGAGGCCCCAATGATCAGTCTTCTTACGAACACAGGGTGCCTTTCCAGTTTTTTAGCTCTTTAATTTCTTTCAGCAAAATTTTGTGATTTTCAGTGTGGAAGTCTTTCACTTCCTTGGTTAGATTTGTTCCTAAGGATTGGATTCTTCTAGCTAATACTGTAAGTGGAATTGCTCTCCTAATTTCCTTTCCAGATTCTTCACTACTGGTATATTGAAACACATGTGATTTTTGTGTGTTGACCACATACCCTGCAACTTTGCTGAATTCCCGTATTACCTCCAGTAGGTTTCCTACGGATTTCTTTGGATTTTCTTTTCTTTTTTTTTTTTTTAATTTTTTTTTTTTTTTTTAACGTTTATTTATTTTTGAGACAGAGAGAGACAGAGCATGAACAGGGGAGGGGCAGAGAGAGAGGGAGACACAGAATCCGAAACAGGCTCCAGGCTCTGAGCTGTCAGCACAGAGCCCGACGTGGGGCTCGAACTCACAGACTGTGAGACCATGACCTGAGCCGAAGTCGGGACGCTTAACCGACCAAGCCACCCAGGCGCCCCTGGATTTTCTAGATAGAAGATCGTCATCTGCGGATAGAAATAGTTTTACGTCTTCCTTCCAGTTTGGATGCCTTCAATTCCTTTTTCCTGTCTAAGAAAAGGCTAGGACCTCCAGTACAGTGTTGAATAGGAGGAAACATTTCTTATTCCTCATCTTAGAGGGAATGCGCTTCACCATGCTGTCCGTGCTGTCAGCTGTGGGTTTTCATTGTCAGTTGCGTTCCTTCTCCAGGGTGAAGAAGCTGCCTTCTTTTCCTAGCGTGTGGAATGTTTGTTGTCATGAAAGGGCGTTAGGTTTTCGTCAAGTGCTTTTTCTGTGTCTGTCAAGATAGTTGTGTGATTTTTGTTTGGTTGACTTTAAAATTTTATTTATTTATTTAAAAAATTTTTTTAAGTTTATTTATTTTGAGAGAGAGAGAGAGAGAGAGCATGCACATGAGCAGGGGAGGAGGCAGAGAGAGAGAGAGAGAGAGAGAGAGAGAGAGAGAGAGAGAATCCCAAGCAGTCTCCAAGCATGGAGCCCAGCATGGAGCTTGATCCCATGAACTTT